>NC_040088.1:26247500-27497500 GCF_003369695.1 Bos indicus x Bos taurus
TAGAATAGGACATGACTGAGCGACTTCACTTTCACTTTCACTTTCATGCATTGGAGAAGGAAATGGCAACCCACTCCAGTGTTCTTGCCTGGAGAATCCCAGGGACGGCGAGGCCTGGTGGGCTGCCATCTATGGAGTTGCACAGAGTCGGACATGACTGAAGTGACTTAGCAGCAGCAGCAGCAGCAAGTCATCCTGTATCAAAACTAAGAAAAACCACGTAGCCTTGTTTAGTCTGGAAGTTTCCTTGAAGAGGAAGAAGTTCTTTTGGGTTTTGTGTTTGTTTACCTTTCCCATCTCTTCCTGGATTTTCTGCAGCTTGTTTAGTAAGACTTGCGTTGGTTCTGACAGCTTGAGGCTTTCAATGCTTCTGAGGACAGAGGACATATTTCTCTCCAGTTTTGCTACTCAATAAATGTGAGGAGTCATGAAGCCGTCATCTGCGTAGTTAGATAAGGAAGAAAATGATGATTGCTCTATTATTTTGCTTCGAAGAATGGGAAACTAGATTAATCACTGTCCATTGGAAGTGCCTCTTTATAGAAGAGACTGGCTCCTTTCAGTGGAGTCATGATGTGTCCCCACGTTGGATGGTTTTCTGGGGACTAGGAGCAGACAATCAAGCTTTGAATTTTAAGTCTGTCACTAGGCGAGGTTTGGTAAATTCTTAATCCCACTTTGAATATGGTTAGGAAAGTGGTAGGGTGGGAGAGGGGAGGAATACCCATGGCACCCACCCACCTCCTTTGCTGGGACAGAAGGAAAGTAAGCAATGTCTGTAAGAGGAAAACAGTTTGTCATGGCTTATTGATATAATTGTTGGTAGCATGGGACCAAAATCCAACTCAAAAAGATTTAAGCACATAATTGCTTGTGAAACAAGAAGCCCAGAGACTCAAACAATATCACCAAGGCTCTGTTTATCCCTCTTCCTATCTGAGCTGACCTTCTTGGTTGGGCGGGGGGGTACTTTGTTCCCTGGCATGAAGTGGCCCCCGGCATGCATCCTACCCTCTTAACAATTGCAGTAGGAAGTGTCCTATTTGAATTGAATTGAAATCCAGCACCAACTCTGACTTAGTGAGATTTGGGTCATGTATCTAGCCCTGAGCCTTCTGTTTGTCCAAATGAGTGGATTTGCTTGCTCCTGGAGATGGGAAGTGGTGATTGGTTAAAAACCAGCCCACTTATATTGAGAAGAGATATTCCAAGAAGGTGGAGGAATGACTGCTGAAATCAAGGAACGAAAGACATTTATCACAACCCATTCTTTTTAGTTCTTGTTTTTATTTGTTTCTAAATTGGAGTGTAGTTCCTTTACACTGCTATATCAGTTTGTTCTGTATAGCCAAACAGCTAAATGTCCACATCAGTTCAGTTCAGTCCAGTCGCTCAGTCGTGTCTGACTCTTTGTGACCCCATGAATCGCAGCACGCCAGGCCTCCCTGTCCGTCAACAACTCCCGGAGTTCACTCAAACTCACGTCCGTCAAGTCAGTGATGGCATCCAGCCATCTCATTCTCTGTCGTCCCCTTCTCCTCCTGCCCTCAATACCTCCCAGCATCACAGTCTTTTCCAATGAGTCAACTCTTCGCATGGGGTGGCCAAAGTACTGGAGTTTCAGCTTTAGCATCATTCCTTCCAAAGAAATCCCAGGACTGATCTCCTTTAGAATGGACCGGTTGGATCTCCTTGCAGTCCAAGGGACTCTCAAGAGTCTTCTCCAACACCACAGTTCAAAAGCATCAATTCTTCAGCACTCAGCTTTCTTCACAGTCCAACTTTCACATCCATACATGACCACTGGAAAAACCATAGCCTTGACTAGACGGACCTTTGTTGGCAAAGTAATGTCTCTGCTTTTGAATATGCTATCTAGGTTGGTCATAACTTTCCTTCCAAGGGGTAAGTGTCTTTTAATTTCATGGCTGCAATCACCATCTGCAGTGATTTTGGAGCCCCCCAAAATAAAGTCTGACACTGTTTCCACTGTTTCCCCATCTATTTGCCATGAAGTGATGGGACCAGATGCCATGATCTTTGTTTTCTGAATGTTGAGCTTTAAGCCAACTTTTCACTCCCCTCTTTTACTTTCATCAAGAGGCTTTTTAGTTCCTCTTCACTTTCTGCCATAAGGGTGGTGTCATCTGCATATCTGAGGTTATTGATATTTCTCCCGGCAATCTTGATTCCAGCTTAATGCTTCTTCCAGCCCAGCGTTTCTCATGATGTACTCTGCATAGAAGTTAAATAAGCAGGGTGACAATATACAGCCTTGATGAACTCCTTTTCCTATTTGGAACCAGTCTGTTGTTTATGTCCAGTTCTAACTGTTGCTTTCCTGACCTGCATATAGGTTTCTCAAGAGGCAGGTCAGGTGGTCTGGTACTCCCATCTCTTTCAGAATTTTCCACAGTTTATTGTGATCCACACAGTCAAAGGCTTTGGCATAGTCAATAAAGCAGAAATACATGTTTTTCTGGAACTCTTTTGCTTTTTCAATGATCTAGTGGATGTTGGCAATTTGATCTCTGGTTTCTCTGCCTTTTCTAAAACCAGCTTGAACATCTAGAAGTTCACAGTTCATGTATTGCTGAAGCCTGGCTTGGAGAATTTTGAGCATTACTTTACTAGCATGTGAAATGAGTGCAATTGTGCAGTAGTTTGAGCATTCTTAGGCATTGCCTTTCTTTGGGATTGGAATGAAAACTGACCTTTTCCAGTCCTGTGGCCACTGCTGAGTTTTCCAAATTTTCTGGCATATTGAGTGCAGCACTTTCACAGCATCATCTTTCAGGATTTGAAATAGCTCAACTGGAATTCCATCACCTCCACTAGCTTTGTTCGTAGTGATGCTTTCTAAGGCCCACTTGACTTCACATTCCAGGATGTCTGGCTCTAGGTGAGTGATCACACCATTGTGATCATCTTGGTTGTGAAGATCTTTTTTGTACAGTTCTTCTGTGTATTCTTGCCACCTCTTCTTAATATCTTCTGCTTCTGTTAGGTCCATACCATTTCTATCCTTTATCGAGCCCATCTTTGCATGAAATGTTCCCTTGGTATCTCTAATTTTCTTGAAGAGATCTCTAGTCTTTCCCATTTTGTTGTTTTCCTCTATTTCTTTGCATTGATCGCTGAGGAAGGCTTTCTTATCTCTCCTTGCTATTCTTTGGAACTCTGCATTCAGATGCTTATATCTTTCCTTTTCTCCTTTGCTTTTCACTTCTCTTCTTTCCACAGCTATTTGTAAGGCCTCCCAAGACAGCCATTTTGCTTTTTTGCATTTCTTTTCCATGGGGATCCTGTCTCCTATACAATGTCATGAACCTCTGTCCATAGTTCATCAGGCACTCTATCTATCAGATCTAGTCCCTTAAATCTATTTCTCACTTCCACTGTATAATCATAAGGGATTTGATTTAGGTCATACTTGAATGGTTGCAAAGAGTCGGGCACGACTGAGCGACTGAACTGAACTGAACTGAATGGTCTAGTGGTTTTCCCTACTTTCTTCAATTTAAGTCTGAATTTGGCAATAAGGAGTTCATGATCTGAGCCACAATCAGCTCCTGGTCTTGTTTTTGCTGACTGTATAGAGCTTCTCCATCTTTGGCTGCAAAGAATATAATCAATCTGATTTCGGCGTTGACCATCTGGTGATGTCCATGTGTAGAGTCTTCTCTTGTGTTGTTGGAAGAGGGTGTTTGGTATGATCAGTGCGTTCTCTTGGTAAAACTCTATTAGCCTTTTCCCTGCTTCATTCCGTATTCCAAGGCCAAATTTGCCTGTTACTCCAGGTATTTCTTGACTTCCTACTTTTGCATTCCAGTCCCCTCTAATGAAAAGGACGTCTTTTTTGGGTGTTAGTTCTAAAAGGTCTTGTAGGTCTTCATAGAACCATTCAACTTCAGCTTCTTCAGTGTTACTGGTTGGGGCATAGACTTGGATTACTGTGATATTGAATGATTTGCCTTGGAAATGAACAGAGATCATTCTGTCACTTTTGAGATTGCATCCAAGTACTACATTTCGGACTCTTGTTGACCATGATGGCTACTCCATTTCTTCTAAGAGATTCCTGCCTGCAGTAGTAGATATAATGGTCATCTGAGTTAAATTCACCCATTCCAGTCCATTTTAGTTCACTGATTCCTAGAATGTTGATGTTCACTCTTGCCTTCTCCTGTTTGACCACTTCCAATTTGCCTTGATTCATGGACCTAACATCCCAGGTTCCTATGCAATATTGCTCTTTACAGCATCAGACCTTGCTTCTATCACCAGTCACATCCACAACTGGGTATTGTTTTTGCTTTGGCTCCATAGCTTCATTCTTTCTGGAGTTATTTCTCCACTGATCTCCAGTACCATATTGGGCACCTACTGACCTGGGGAGTTCCTCTTTCAGTATCCTATCATTTTGCCTTTTCATAGTGTTCATGGGGTTCTCAAGGCAAGAATACTGAAGTGGTTTGCCATTCCTTTCTCCAGTGGACCAAATTCTGTCAGATGTCTACATACATCCCCTCTTTTTTGGATTTTCTTCCTATTTAGGTCACCACAGAGCTTTGGTTGGAGTTCCCTGTGCTCTGCAATAGGTTCTCATCAGTTATCTCCCTTGCACATCACTGTTACTGTTCAGTCTCTAAGTCGTGTCTGACTCTTTATGACCCCAGGGACTGCAGCACTCCAGGCTCCCCTGTCTTTCATTATCTCCCAGAGTTTGCTCAGATTCATATCCAATGAGTTGGGGATGCTACCTAACATAGTAGTGTATACATGTCAGTCTCAATCTTTCAATTTACCCCATCTCCCCTTCCACCTTTCACCTTGGTATTCATACATTTGTTCTCTATATCTATCACAGCCCAGTGTTGTTTCCTGGTAGAGGAGAGCAAAGAGCAAGACCATTTCACTCTGTACTATAGGGTGACAGTTCTGGTGAAAGCCACTGGTGTCCTGCCCAGATCCCTTTTCAGACTGGGTGCACATCTCTTTATGTGTACCTTCTCCAAGGGATTGGCCCTTGACTGATGGGAATTACTTTCCCCCAACATACATGTAGTCATGTATGGATGTGAGAGTTGGACTATAAAGAAAGCTGAGTGCTGAAGAATTGATGTTTTTGAACTGTGGTGTTGGAGAAGACTCTTGAGAGTCCCTTGGACTGCTAGGAGATCCAACCAATCCATCCTAAAGGAAATCAGTCTGGAATATTCATTGGAAGGACTGGTGCTGAAGCTGAAACCCCAATGCTTTGGCCACCTGATGGGAAGAACTGACTCACTGGAAAAGACCCTGATGCTGGGAAATATTGAAGGTGGGAGGAAAAGGGGATGACAGAGGATGAGATGGTTGGATGGCATCACCAACTCAACGGACATGAGTTTGAGTAAACTCCAGGAGTTAGTGATGGACAGGGAGGCCTGGTGTGCTGCAGTCCATGGGGTCACAAAGATTGGACACGACTGAGCGAATGAACTGAACTGAACATACACACAGTTGCTGAAGGGTGGTCCACAGTCCTTGATTGATTGATTGATGGAGGGACAGGACCACTCAGGCTTTTTGCCTTCAGGAAGAATGAGTTTTGTGATTATGGTTTGTTCTCCAGAGCTCCCTGTGGCCATCTCCCAAAATCCTTGTTGTCTAAACTTCTTCTGGCTTCTCTCACTCTTCCCAAGTTTCTTCTGTAACTGACTTCTTGATAAGTCAGTTACACAAGAGAGCAAGACACCGACTATCTACAAATCGTGAATCACAGCTATTAATGTTTACTAGTTTTACCTCAATATAAGGCAAAAGGAGAAGGGGGTAGTAGAGGATGATATGGTTAGATAGCATCATTGACTCAATGGACATGAATTTGAGCTAACTCGGGGAGATAGTGAAGGACAAAGGAGCCTGGCGTGCTGCTGTCCAGCAGGTTGTAAAGAGTCGGACACAACTTAGCAACTGAACAACAAGGCTATCTCCTATTTTCTCAACACAAAGATCCAAAGGAGTTTCTGGACCACCTGAAATACAACCTCAATATGGAGATGAAGTAGGCAAACTTCTCCTTATACTGTTTTATGTATTCAGCTAGTTGCACACAGTCCTTTAAACCACACATTACATAAAAGATCGGTGTAGGGACATTATGTCTTTTACTCACATTTCACAAAGCCATTCTGGCTGAACTTGTAGCATGAATCTTTAAGATGGCTTTTGTCATCGCCAGAGCCCCTGGTTTGAGTCACCTAATAGAGATTTCCGAGCACAGCATCTTCACTTTCAACTCAGCTCTTTGAGATTTAGTACTTTTAGAATCTGAGCACAATGCCATCGTAGAAATTTATCCACCACGTGAGCACCCATTTACATAACATTAGGACAGTCACTTTCATTTCTCAGGTAGATGCCTGTTTGAAATTTCCACGAAATAAACACATCCTATTTTGTTTTTTAAAGCAATCTTCAAGGGACTTGTTTGCAACAACACCCAACGCTTATAACTGTGTCCTCACCTCCCAGGAAAAATGACTAAATGTGTATTCAAGGTCCTCCCTCCCATCACCTTTTTGAAACCAAGTGATTCAGTTTACATATATGCATATCCATTCTGTTTCAGATTCTTTTCCCATATAGGCTATTACAGAATATTGAGTAAAGTTCCCTGTGCTAATTACAGTGGTTCTTGTTGATTATTTTATATATAGTGGTGGGTATATGTTAATCCCAAACTCTTGATTTATCCCTCCCCACCATCAAGTCTCCTCTTTGGTAAACATAAGTTTGTTTTCAAAGTCCATGCCTTATTTTAAAAGGACTTCCCTGTAGCTCAAATGGTAAAGAATCTGCTTCCAATCCAGGAGACCTGGGTCGGAAAGAACCTCTGGAGAAGGGAATGGCAATCCACTCCAGTATTCTTGCCTGGAGAATCCCAGGGACAGAGGAGCCTGGTGGGTTACATCCATGGGGTCTCAAAGAGTCGGACACAACTGAGTGACTAACATGCATTATTTTTAAAAGTCATTCATTTCAAAGTCTTTTATTGTAAACACTTTTATTCTCAAACTTCAATTCCATTCATTGCTCAGACAAATTATAATTTGTCTGCAGTGTATTATCTAATAAGAACCACAATAGGAATAATCCTAGCTAATATTGATGGGTGGTCCCCATCACTAGTCACTATTCTGAGCCCTTTTATTACCCCTTGTAAAATTCTTGATGGAAATACAAAAGTGCTAAAATTATACTCATTAAAATTTTTTTGTTGTTTTTTAATTTTTACAATGTGTTGGTTTCTGCCACACAACAATGCAAATCAACCATAATTATACTCTCCTACACTCATTTTAAAGATGCAGAAATAAGATTATACAGCAAGCAAGTGCTAAAATATGTGGGCAATCTGCCACTAGACCAAGGTTATGAAATCTTATGCTTCTCGTTCCCAATCTCATTAGTTATCATTGGACGTCCCCAAATGTAATATATTTACATCCAATATTTATAAACAAATATTCTGAAGGAATTTGTGTCATCCCAAAATATGCATATTAATCATCATAAATACACATCTCTTGTATCAAATGTAATGACACATATATTTACTATATAGCGGTATCTGTGTCAAACATAGGTTTACCTGTGATATGTTA
This sequence comes from Bos indicus x Bos taurus, assembly GCF_003369695.1. NCBI lineage: Eukaryota > Metazoa > Chordata > Mammalia > Artiodactyla > Bovidae > Bos > Bos indicus x Bos taurus. The sequence continues at coordinate 26,255,153 of NC_040088.1, forward strand.
GCTACTGTGGTGTAACAAAACACCCCTAAACTCAGTAGTTTATGAGTATTTATTCTTGCTCATGAATCTTTGGGTTAGTGGGCTATCAGGTTTGGCTGAATTGGCACTCAAGTCTTGCTGGGTTTGGTCATGCATCTGTGGGGTCCTTGTGGGAATGGCTGACACTGGCCAATCTAGGATGGCATCACTCACATCCTGGAAGTTGGTTGGCTATAAGCAGGGAGAGTGGGGCTGGTGGTCTTTCTCTGTAAAGGTCAGATAATACATGTTTCTTTAACATTGCTGACCATAAAGTCTCTGTTGCAACAACTCAACATTGACATGTTAGGGAGAAGATGGCCACAAACAATATGTAAATGAATGGGAATGGCTGTGTTTCAATAAAACTTTATAAAAGTAGACAGAGGGTCAGGATTGGTCTGCAGGCTGTAGGTTGCTGATCCCTGGCCCAGATAATTTGTAGATAAGAAAAAACGGGTGAAGGCTTAATATTTGTTGGTCAACAGGCAAACCAAATTTGTCAAGACTGTATGGGGATAACCAAAGTTTAGGGCTTGCCAGGTGGCTCAGTGGTAAGGAATCTGCCTACCAATGCAGGAGACACAGAAGACATGGGTTCGATCCCTGGGTCGGGAAGATCCCTTGGAGAAGGAAACGGCAACCCACTCCAGTATTCTTGCCTAGAGAATCCCACAGACAGAGGAGCCTGGAGGGCTACAGTCAATGGGGTTGCAAAGAGTTGGACATAACTGAGCACGCACACACATGCTAACCAAAGTTTAGATAATAGTCTAAAGTTTATTAGACTCCTACAGTAAAATATTTCTCATCACTGTGGTACTAAGTATGATAAAGCTTTGGCTTCTCTCTTGAAAAGTGAAAATAACTGAATTTAAAAGGATATGAAAAGTTTTATTCCTCTCACAAATAACTATTGTGTGTAACTAGAACAGTCTAGGAGAAGGCAATGGGCACCCCACTCCAGTACTCTTGCCTGGAAAATCCCATGGACAGAGGAGCCTGGTGGGCTGCAGTCCATGGGGTTGCTAGGAGTTGGACACGACTGAGCGACTTCCCTTTCACTTTTCGCTTTCATGCATTGGAGAAGGAAATGGCAACCCACGCCTGGAGAGTCCCGGGGATGGCGGAGCCGGGTGAGCTGCTGTCTCTGGGGTCGCACAGAGTTGGACACAACTGAAGTGACTTAGCAGCAGCAGAACAATCTAGGATGGTGGTTTCATGGTAGGGACCCAGGTTCCTCCTGTCTTGTTGCTCTGCTCTCCTTGTCTCCTTGCTTTTCTTGTTTTGTGGTCTAGGATGGCTTCTTCAGCTCCTGCCATCACGTCTGCAGTCCAGATACTGGAAAGGCAAAGGAGGACTGAAAGGGGACCAGCCCTTCCTTCAAGGGCCTGCCTTGGAAAGTGCATAGATCATATCCTCTCGCATCTTTTTGCCCAACACTTAGTTACCTAGTCATGGCTGCAAGAAAAACTGGAAAATGTCGTTTTTAGCAGAGCAGCACACCCTATCCAGAAAGTGGGTTTTCGTTGCTAAGAAAAAGGATCAGAAACAGGGAGGCAACTCTCAGGCTCTGCCACAAGGGCTAGAGATATAGACGGGGTAAAAGTCCAAACTTTAAATTCAATGAATATTCATGCCAGGAATGCCATTCTCCAGGTGCTGTGTATGTGCTAAGATTTTCTCTCTGTGCCTGAGCTCGTCTCTCTGGGCAGCAGTGACATCTTATTCCTTACCCTACTCTCCATCACAAGTTAAAACAAAAAAATGACAGAACTTTAAAATTCTAGTTTGAGAAAAAACATGTTTTTGTTTGTTTATCTCCAGAGAGCAAGTGATACCACTTGAAGAATCTTGTTACTAAACACCCGTGTTCATGCTGACAAGCTCGGGGGTGTGTCTCCTCCCCAGGTTCTCTCAGTCTCATGCGCTTCTGCTTTGAATCCCTTTGGCATGCTCCCCCCATGCCTGTGATGGCCAAACAAGGAGCCAGCTTGCCTCCTAGGTCCCCACAATTCCAGAGCCTACATCTCACAGTGCGTGGCTTCATCCTTTCTCTTCTGTTAGGTCTTTGCAGCTTTTTCAACATCGCCCACTGATGGAATCTCAAATTATATGGTGAGCTACAGTAATAAGAGTAGGAAAAACACCTTGCTGTTATTTACCCAGAACGAGACATCAAACTGTCATAACTGCGTGAGGGTGTCCCATTATCTACACGTATCCTACTGTTTCCTCCTGGTAGCCCCCCTCCCCCACTCATCAACCAGGGAGAGCTTGTGGTTATACCTATGTATCCCTGACAAGAAAATTAATTTTGATGGAATAGAGAGGGTGGAAGCTGTATGGAATGCGGAAACGTGAGCTGGCTTGTAAGTTTCAAGGCTCTGTTTCTCTTCCTGAGGAAAACAGGGTTGTGGTCACCTTTAATCTTCTTCTTCAGATTACCTTCAGGCTCAGAACCCGTTACCTTCAAAATTCATATGGAGATTTTAAAGAGAACAACCCCTTTAAAGAAAAAAAAAATTCTTGATGAATGCAGATTGACATTAAATGCAGTTTAAAAAAATGATCAGGGTTTTTAAATATGATTATCATCAGTGGGAATAGTGGAGCAGAGTCAAATCATTACTGATCTCATTCATGGGGGTGGCATGGAAGGACTGCTGTGAATTCATCAGAAAATGAGCTTTTCTCTAAAGCCTGACCAACTGCGGATGCACCCTGGGACCCCTGCCTGAGGCGCTGCGATGCTGCACACATATTAACCCTTGCAGAACCTCTCTCTGGAGATGCATCTACAGTCACAAAGGGCAAGAAACGTCTGTGCAGGAGTGAGAGCTGCCATTGGGAGGAATGAAGGTGAAAAGCAGCATCTGGCCTAAGTTTCAGAGTCAGGCTGACGAGGTTGCACTCTCATTCCAAGGGTATTTATCAAGCAGCTAATATGTGCTGTTCCCTCAAGCCCTTTAGGTGCTGGAAAAACGGGGACCACTGAGGCAGGTCAGGTCCCCTCCCTCCTGGAGCTGATGTTCTAGGTCGAGGGAGATGGGCTATAGACCACAAATTAATGACTAAGATAACAATATAGACCTGAGTTTTATCCCAGGTCCTGAGCATGGTGTGTGTGGTACCCACTCATCTAACTCAAGCACCCCAATAGGCAGTGCCGGGTTCCTCACACTGCACAGACTAGGATACAGCAGCACAGAGGGAAGGCATCTGTGCGTGAAGGTGAGTAAATCCTTCCAGCTCCTGGTTGACTCAGTAACCGCCAAACGGTTGGCTTTATGCCGCACAGGTTCGCCATTGTGGCCAGTGGTCTCCTCCCCACATCTGCCTTTTTGCTGCTCTGGGTACAAGGCTGGGGGGAGGTTGAGTGGCAAGGTGGCCTTGCCAGAATGCAGGGGAACTCTGCTGCATCTGTGAAAGAACCTACAACTCCATAAACAGGCTTCCCTGGTGGCTCAGATGGGAAAGAATCTGCTTGCCAGTGCCAGAGATGCGAGTTCCATCTCTGGGTCGGGAAGATCCCCTGGAGAAGGAAATGGCAACCGACTCCAGCATTCTTGCCTGGAGAATTCCATGGACTGAGGAGCCTGGTGGGCTACAGTCCAGGGGGGGCCGCAAAGAGTGGATCATTACTGAACACACACATACACAACTCCATAAACACAGGGACTGTGGTTGGATGACAGTTTTATTTATCAAACCTAAAGCCTACCTGTGCTTTATCCCAAACACATGGCAGAAACTGGGGACAGACTTTGAAGAATTCTCTCAAGGCCTTTCCAATTTTCCCAAGGGCCAAAACTGACAACTGCCTTCATCATGTGTCTGCTGTTGAAAAGTTAATCCTTGTGTGTGTAGTGTGTGTGTGTGTGTGTGTGTGTATGTGTGTGTGTATGTGTGTGTGTGTGACAACCACCACTCCTCCAGACCTTCTGAAAATGAATAAAAGAGAAAACAACCCAACTGAGCCTCTCCTTCCCACAGAATCCCTCTCTCCCCATTGTGGACTTTGGGTCCCTCCCTGAGAAGAAAGGTCAGCCAGGGGTCAGGGGGTCTCGGGGTCCTTTGGGGACTAACAACACAGAGAGGTGTGTTCCTCAATTTGAAACACAGTCTCGCCTCAGTCCACATAATGCCATTTTACAAAAGCTCCATTCCTCAGCTCTTTCTGTCCTTGAAGAATTGTTGTGTTGGTTCTTTTCCTTGTTGATGTGAAGATGGGCTTCTTCCATCTTAGCAGTCAATACCTGCTGAGGGAAACCCTAGCGTGCCTGGGAGCTGCGCAGCACACAGGGCCAAACTCGGAAGGCCCCGTGCTTGCTCTGCTGGGCTGCCTTGAAATTCTTTCTTCCTTCCAGTTTTACTGAGAAACAGCTGACACACAGCACTGTATCAGTTTAAGGCAGGCAGCAGTAGGAGTTGACTTACACACGTTATGAAAAGATCACAATAAGTTTAGCAAACATCCATCCTCTCATAGAGATATAAAATTTAAGAAATTAAAAAAAATGTTTTCCTTGTGAAGAGAACTCTTTGTCCATAACATAGAGCAGCGTTCATTATGTTTATCACATTGTACATTACACCCCTAGTATTTTATAACTGGAAGGTTGTACCTTCTGGCCATCGTCATCTAATTCCCCCTCCTTCCATCCCCTGCCTCTGGTTACCACAAAACTTATCCCTTTTCCTATGAGTTTATTTTTGAAGTATAATTGACCTCCAACACTATGTTAGTTCCCATTATACAACATAGTGATTTGATATTTCTATACATTTCGAAATGGTCAGGATAAGTCTAGTTACCATCTGTCCTCATACAAAGATATCACATAATTATTAACTGTGTCCCCCACACTGTACATCTCATACCACAACTCATTTAGTTTGTAGCTGGAAGTTGGCACCCTGTAATCCCCCTCACCTATTTCTCTGTGCCCCCCATCCCTGTCCTCTGTATCTATGACTCTGTTTCTGTTTGGTGATCTTTGTTCACGGTTTTCTTTAGATTCCACATGTAAGTGATATCATGTAGTATTTTTGTGTGACTTACTTCACTAAGCACAATACCCTCTAGGTTCATCCATGTTGTTGCAGATGGGAAGATTTCACTCTTTTTATGGCTGGGTAATATTCCATTGCATGTATATACCACATCTTAATATCCATTCCTCCGTCTATGATGGGCATTTTATCCATTCATCTATTGGTGCTTCCATATCTTGGAATTCTTAACCATTTTAAATAACGGCCCACATTTTCATGCTCAGTGAGCTCTGCAAATTACATAGTTTGGGCAGACAGCACAATACCCTGGCTACTGTTAGAGAAACTGGTTTGAAATGGGAGAACTGAAAAAATACATATATTTTTTTTTACTTCAAGACCCATCAAGGAAGGAAAAATGCTTTCCTGACATATCTCAGAGGAAAAGCTGCATCGCGGATCCAAGATCTGAAGAATAAGGAGAGAAGTGTGGACTTCCAGAAGGTTCTTAGGTGCCTCTTGTGTCTGACGGCATCTCTAACTTTCCTTGTATTCTATGTCCTCGACAGTTGGGAGGACTCTTGCTCCGTGTTGTGGAGGGTGTCCCTCTACTGGGGTTTGTCTCATGGTTTTATCATGGTTAGACTGGGGTGGGGGGGTGGCTTTGGCGAGTGAGACTCCAGAGGTGAATTGACCTTCTTGTCACATCCTATCAAGGGTGTGCCATCACATGACTCACCGTTACTGATGTTGACCTTGATCACCTGGCTGAGGTCTCTCGGGTTCTCCCTTGTCAAGTTATCCCACACCTGCTCCCACCATTGGACTTTTTACCCACAGGAATTCTGCTTCTCTCTCCCGGTTATATCCAGGATCTCCTCTGCATCCCTGTTCCACCGCTGATTGCAAGCTCTGCCCTGAAGATCCCCACTCACCCCATCCTGTCCCTGTGATGCATGACGTAATTATTATTTCTAGAACAAAGATAACCCGGAGCCGTGACCAAAGACCAAGTAGTATCATCTCTACCCAAACCAAAACATTATTGGAAAAGTAAATTACTTTTATTTGCATTGAAAATATTTGATAGGAAGTGCATGAGAATGCTCACTGAGAAAATAGACCCAGAACCTATCATCAGAGGAATGATGTTATCTATAAAAAATAGGGAAGAACCATTGGGTACATTTCCACACTGAAACCTCTTTCGAATTTTATCCTTTACCCTGTACTCTTGCATCCATTCTCATCTCCTCTCCTTGAATTTATGAGCACAGGTGGGCACAGCCTCCTTCCCCTTGTCATGATGAAACACACACTCGATTCTCTGTCATCAAGGGCAAGGCAGTGGGGGAGGGTGATTTCAGTAGAAAATGGGTTGCCTTGGGGCCTCATCTAGGGGGAGAAATATTTCTGCACAGCCAGTCCCCAGTTAGATCCCCTTCCCCACACCCTGTAGGGGTGGGGACATAGTTAGCAGATGCAAATATAAGGCACCCAGTTAAAGCTGAATTTCAGATGAACTAGATATAAGCATCTGAATGCAGAGTTCCAAAGAATAGCAAGAAGAGATAAGAAAGCCTTCCTCAGCGATCAATGCAAAGAAATAGAGGAAAACAACAGAATGGGAAAGACTAGAGATCTCTTCAAGAAAATTAGAGATACCAAGGGAATATTTCATGCAAAGATGGGCTTGATAAAGGATAGAAATGGTATGGACCTAACAGAAGCAGAAGATATTAAGAAGAGGTGGCAAGAATACACAGAAGAACTGTACAAAAAAGATCTTCACGACCCAGATAATCACGATGGTGTGATCACTGCCTAGAGCCAGACATCCTGGAATGTGAAGTCAAATGGGCCTTAGAAAGCATCACTACGAACAAAGCTAGTGGAGGTGATGGAATTCCAGTTGAGCTGTTTCAAATCCTGAAAGATGATGCTGTGAATGTGCTGCACTCACTATGCCAGCAAATTTGGAAAATTTAGCAGTGGCCACAGGACTGGAAAAGGTCAGTTTTCATTCCAATCCCAAAGAAAGGCAATGCCTAAGAATGCTCAAACTACCACACAATTGCACTCATCTCACACGCTAGTAAAGTAATGCTCAAAATTCTCCAAGCCAGGCTTCAGCAATACGTGAACTGTGAGCTTCCAGATGTTCAAGCTGATTTTAGAAAAGGCAGAGGAACCAGAGATCAAATTGCCAACATCGGCTGGATCATGGAAAAAGCAAGAGAGTTCCAGAAAAACATGTATTTCTGCTTTATTGACTATGCCAAAGCCTTTGACTGTGTGGATCACAATAAACTGTGGAAAATTCTGAAAGAGATGGGAATACCAGACCACCTGACCTGCCTCTTGAGAAATTTGTATGCAGGTCAGGAGGCAACAGTTAGAACTGGACATGGAACAACAGACTGGTTCCAAATAGGAAAAGGAGTACGTCAAGGCTGTATATTGTCACTCTGCTTATTTAACTTCTATGCAGAGTACATCATGAGAAACGCTGGGCTGGAAGAAGCACAAGCTGGAATCAAGATTGCTGGGAGAAATATCAATAACCTCAGATATGCAGATGACACCACCCTTATGGCAGAAGGTGAAGAGGAACTAAAAAGCCTCTTGATGAAAGTAAAAGAGGAGAGTGAAAAGTTGGCTTAAAGCTCAACATTCAGAAAATGAAGATCATGGCATCTGGTCCCATCACTTCATGGCAAATAGATGGGGAAACAGTGGAAACAGTGTCAGACTTTATTTTGGGGGGCTCCAAAATCACTGCAGATGGTGATTGCAGCCATGAAATTAAAAGACGCTTACTCCTTGGAAGGAAAGTTATGACCAACCTAGAGAGCATATTCAAAAGCAAAGACATTACTTTGCCAACAAAGGTCCGTCTAGTTAAGGCAATAGTTTTTCCAGTGGTCATGTGTGGATGTGAGAGTTGGACTGTGAAGAAAGCTGAGTGTCGAAGAATTGATGCTTTTGATCTGTGGTGTTGGAGAAGACTCTTTAGAGTCCCTTGAACTGCAAGGAGATCCAACCAGTCCATCCTAAAGGAGATCAGTCCTGAGTGTTCATTGGAAGGACTGATGCTAAAGCTGAAACTCCAGTACTTTGGCCACCTCATGTGAAGTGTTGACTCATTGGAAAAGACTGATGCTGGGAGGGATTGGGAGCAGGAGGAGAAGGGGACGACAGAGGATGAGATGGCTGGATGGCATCACCAACTCGATGGACATGAGTTTGAGTGAACTCCAGGAGTTGGTGACGGACAGGGAGGCCTGGCGTGCTGCGATTCATGGGGTCAGAAAGAGTCGGATACGACTGAGCGACTGAACTGAAGTGAACTGATATATATATTGTTGTTGTTTTTTAGTTGCTAAGTCATGTCCAACTCTTTTGCAACCCCATGGACTGTAGCCCGTCAGGGTCCTCTGTTCATTGGATTTCCCAGGCAGGAATACTAGAGTGGGTTACCATTTTCTCTTCCAGGGGATCTTCCTGACCCAAGGATCAAACCCACGTCTCCTGCATTGGGAGACGGATTCTTTACCACTGTATCATCAGGGAAGCCCCTAAACACACACACACACAAACACACATACATATATATACACATCCGTATGTGTGTGTTATATATATTAGCATAAGTATGCCCCCAAGCTTGGCAATAGGATACACTTATGTTACAAATGATCCATTGTTGACCTGACGTTCAGGTTTAACTCGGCATCCCGTTTCATCTACTACCCTTCCCTGAGGCCCTCAGACCACCGTTTCCAGCCTCTACCATCCTGCAGGAGGGGGGCTCCATGTACTTGAAAACGCACCTGACGGTTCTTTCAAATCTAATTCCACTTCTGCAACTTGATCAGTGTGGCGGTGCCCTGTCCTCCATGCCCAGGCTGGGGGGGCACAGGGCACCACCTTTTTTTGCAGATGGGTTGGCTTCTGGGCTGTCTGTTGTTCAGACTCCTAACCTGTTACCTCTGAAGAGGCTGGTTCAGGGTCAGCTGGTCGGATCACCTGTTCTGGGTCACCTGGGCACATGCATCTCCCCATTTGCCCTGCAACTGGTTCTTTTTGCTGTCTCTCTCTTTCTCTCCTTCCCTTTGTGTCTCTGTCCATCTCTGCCTTCTGGCTCCTTCCCCTGGATAAGGCTTTTCTTCCTGTGGCCTGAGGCCACTCAGCAAGTCACCTGGACCCCAAATGAGGTCAGTGGCAGGGGCAGGCATCCTCCAGGCTGTGTTACTCCACTAGTGAGGACAGGCCATCTTCACTTTCTCTCTTTTCCAAGCCAAACCCTGGAAGGAAAGGGCTTAGTTTTCTTTTCGAAAAATCCATGCGGGAGGCGGCATCAAATCTGTCAGTTCTGGCTAAGAAAATACACTCAGAAGCTGTAATCAGGGGCGAGTCTCGACCTTCTAGACACGGTATATCTCTATACTAAAACCTAAATTTTATCGTCTCCCGCATGCTATTTCATTTCCTCCTGCCCTCCCCACCTCTTGTATTTATTAGACACTGGGTATGGATTTCTTTCCCTGAGAGAACTTTCATAATAATGAAGTATACTTGGCAGACACTCACAGTGAATATACAGGGTTGGAGGCTATTCTGCAAGGAAAATGGTCAGGCTTGTTTTCCTCTGTGGGAGAGAAATATTTGAGATCAGGTAGACTAATCATTTCTCAAGATAGAAGTTTTGAAGGTTGCTTTTGCCTAAAGAAGTTGAAAACTCCTTGAAGGGGCAGAAAGTTTCTGAGATGTTCACCCTTATGATTTCCCTCCGTGGCAGTCTGCCATCATCCTGTCTCTCTGGGTACCAGCATCCTCTGGGGCTCAGTCCACTTCACATCTTTCTTCTGCTCTCCCCACGCTGACTTTTTTTTCCCCTCTTTTTAGATTTTCACGAGGGGTCTGACTGAGAAAGCCAAGAGAACCACTCTTTGTGCTTCTAGCCCTCATTCTTTGATGGATATTCATGCAATTTTCTCATTTTTCTGTCAGCATTCACAGAAAACGTGTAAACTACTTTATTTCAAAACCCTTAAGTTAGTTTACTCCATGATAATTTAAGCCATGTATTCTTTTTTCTGATTTGAATTTAGTAATAACATATTTTAAACAGAAGTCAAGATTTCCTGAATAAATTTTCGATGATGACTGCTGACGTTTCTGGATTCCACCCCACCTCCTTCTTTAATATCCTTTTATTGGACCTTGCTCTACATATGTGATGAGTTGTCCTTTCTTTCTCCGGGCGTTTTAAACAGACTCTGGGACTTTTAGGAGGAGAAAATTTTGGAGGGGAGTGGTCGTCTTATCGACCCAGCTGTCTTTGATTCAAGAAAATAACCAAGGGGACTTCCCTGGGGGACCAGTGTTTAAGACTTCGGCTTCCAATGCAGGGGGTGCGGTTCAATCCCGGACCTGGAAGCGAAGATCCCATATGCCTCTGAGCCAAAAAAACAAAGCATAAAACATAAGTAATATTGTAACTAATTCAGTAGACTTAGAAAAGAAAGGAAGAAAATAACCAGGGGCCAGATGTGTGGTCAGGTGCACAGGTGCCCCAATCCCAACCCTGCCGGGGACCACCCCCAGGGGGGATTCCAGGGACTGCTGGAAGACAGGAGTTTGTAAAGATTGTCTTCTCTCCCTGTAGCCAGTTTTGCCTATTTTAAATTCTGTTTTTTCCCCCAGCCCCTTCGCCTTTGTGTATAGTGCAGAATTTTGTATCTGCTCCAAGTCTCGTCTCCCACTCCATTCCTTACCTCTTCCCCACGTGGAATTTTCTGGATTCCCGACATTATTTCTACTCCTTTCCAGGCAACAGTTAGAAGTATCTCCCACTTTCTGTTAGATCTGGATCTCCCTTCCTATAGTGCTCTTGACTTGCAAAACAGATTCCCTTTGTGGGTGATGGAGGAGAAATCTTCAAGGAATGATGTAAAGATTTCTTATATGCTTGAAAGCCTTGACTTTCTCCATGGTTCTAATACGTCAATTGCTGTTCTTAAAAATCTAGAAATCAAATTTCTTAATGAATTTCGCAGCATGAGCATTTATACATTTATTTCTATGGAGGGATATTCTTGCCTTTTTATTTTCTCTTTCTCCTTCATGTTGCTTTAGGAGTCCTATCTGTACTTCCAAGAATGCTTTCAGTTGTGTAACTGAGGTTTTACATTTCCAGGTCATTTTTAACCAGACTGATTATATGTAGAGGAAGACAAAGTCTGTGACTCCAAGACTGGGAGAGTTTCTGAAGTTCAAAAAAAAAAAAATCCTGTAATTTAAGTTTCCCGTTATAAAAGGCAGAATTTCTAAAGCTGCTGGGAGGACAAAAGACTGACTTCCTAGGATTCTAAAAGAATTGGGTCCATCTCTTCCTGTTAGTACTCTTTCCCCTTTGTTACACGCGCTTCCAAGTTCCACGTAACCTTGAGGTTGGAGCCTCTTCATCACAGGGCAGAGTCAACCCTTGATATTTTATTTCCTGCTTCAGCTGAAAGAACTCATGACTGTCCCCCTTTATTTTCCTCCAGCATCCATAGAAACCACATCGAGGCTTTTGCTCAAAACACACTCCTTGAGTCTCTTTGCTACGGAATTGCAGTCGCAGGAGGGCTCTTTTCTTTTGAGGTGGAAATCTTGAGAAAAGCTGAAGCCAAGTTGAAAAGTCCTTCCATTATGGGCAAAGTCCGCCCGGTTGAGTTTCTTTCATTATTGAGAAAACCACACTTAGGAAATTGGGTTGAAAGCATACATTCTTGAGTAAATTTTGGTCTGAAAAGTTTTCAAAGAGTCTTTTGAGTTGCTTTTATTCCTTTCCTTTTCTCCCAGTCCCCTTGCTCCTCTATAATAGAGTTTAAGAAATGCTGTTGAATTCTGGGTACGGGATTTCACATTAGTGAAATATTTTACACTGACTCCTTCACTAATGTTGTTTAGAAGAAATATCTGAGTGAGAGGAAGTTTTCAGCTTTCTAAATACTTGCCTTTCCTCAAAAAAAGGTAAAGGCAGGTGTTCTGGAGAAAGACAAAATGCCCGAGTAGCACATGCGATGTAGTATCTAAACACGTTACAAAAACAGAAAAATGTTCTCTTGTTTTGTTTCCTGGGTTTCTTGTCTTATTGATTTTACTGCATTTTAGGTTTGAGGGAAGACAGAGATTCTCCCTGGATATTATCTTTTCACAGAGGCTAAACTTACAATGTTTCTTTCCTAAAGTGATTGGAAAACCAAAATGGATTGAGGCCAATGCCAATATTTTCTTTCTTGCTTTTGTTTCTAGTTAGAAATTAGTCCATTTCCCCCCTTATCAGGATTAATGAAGGAGAAAACAAATGCTCTTTCTTCTCAGCTATTATCATTGAAATGGATCAATTTCTTCTTTTTAAGAATGCAAATCCTGAGGACGAATTGAGCTTCTCAAATATCTCAATTGTATTTCAATAAATGGACAGTCTTTTGCAGCCTCATTTTATAGGCTCATAAAGAAACATTGAGAATCATAATTCAAAGAGGATATACTTTTGATTTCCATCTCGGTGTTACAGATTCCAAATAGTATTTTCAGTAATTGTATTTTTTTTTTCTCCTTCACCTCATGCCCACAGTGGCTCTCTAAATTTTAGGTACATACTTATGGTCTGGGAACAAACTTGCAACTTCAGGGTTGATTTTAAACACAGCTTTCCACTCAACATCTTTCAGGGAAAAAAAATATCTCTGAGAGGGAAATCTTAAATTGATTGCCTTTCATCAAAGAAGAGAAGTAAGTACCGCTAAGAGTAGTTTCTGAAGGAAAACATATGATTGCTTAGAAAATTGCATTAGGAGAGAGAAATACTCTGGCATGGAGTGGGATTTAGTAAATGTATTTTTCTGTCCCTCTGGTGGGTCCTTCAACTATATTCTCTCTGAAGAACCCAGCTGAGGTTTCATACTATTCCTTTCCAGAACAGAGGGAACCTACCTCAACAAAATAAAGGCCACACATGACAAGCCCACAGCTAACATCACACTCAGTGGTGAAAAGCTGAAAGCTCTAAGATCGGAAACGAAACAAGGATGTCCGTTCTCATCACTTTCATTCAACACAGTTTTGGAAGTCCTAGCCACAGTAATCAGAGGAGGAAGAAAGGAATCCAGATTGGAAAAGAAGTAAAACTGTCCGTGTCTGCAGATGACATGACACCATACATAGAGAATCCTGAGGATGCGAGCAGGGTTTGGTCAAGTTTCAAGATACAAAATCAATGCACAGAAACCTGTTGCAATTCCATAAACTAAGAATGAAAGATCAGAAAGAGAAATTAAGGAAACAGTCCCATTTACCATCTCATCAGAAAGAATAAAACACTTGGGAATAAACCTACCAAAGGAGGCAGAAGACCTGCACTCTGAAAACTATAAGACACCGATGAGAGAAACGGAAGCAGACACTGTGTTCTTGGGTCGGAAGAATCAATATTGTCGAAATGACTACACCACCCAAGGCGATCCACAGATGCAGTTCAACCCTTGGATGGTTCTGCAAGGTGACATCTTGATTCCTCAGGCTGGTCACTTCCTCTCAAGCCTAATTAGGTGTCCTCATGCCATGATTCATAACCCATCTCCTCTGTGGCATTTACCACAATACCAATCTTTATGTAATTATGTCTTAATTTTCCTCTCTTCAGCTACGTGTACACTACATCAGTGAGGCGGAATTGAGCTGCTTAAATCATTGACAATAAACCCTTATTTAATTCCAGGGTGAAGGAGGCACTTCTATGCTTTCTTTCTCACTGGAATCTTTTCTTTTGAATTTTCTGTCCATACCTAAGCTTTTAAGTGACTGAAATATTTTAACTGATTTTTTTTCCCATTAACATAGTTTAGGAAAAATTCTTCTGAGGCAAACATTATCAAAACAGCTATCTTTCATTGAAAAAAAAAAAAAAAAGAAAGGTAAAGAGAACTTCTCTGACAGGTACTTCCTGAAATAAAAGGTTTACTGAATCCTATTGAAAAGGTGGAATAGCTCAATATTATATGAGGATGGTGATGTAGTTCTCTGAAATTAAGTATACTTGAATTGTTTTTATCTTTTCACCCTTTCAACTTCTGTTAGTCATGAGTGAACTGGGACTGGTGGAGATGGAAGGTGGGTGTTGGTTTACTTCATGTCTCTCCTGACCTGCTCCCTTTGTCACAAATCACCTCCAAATGTTTCCCTGAGAGAAACAAAATGGCAGCCTGAACTCCAGGGTTCCCTCACCCACCAACTCCCTCTCCGCCTCTGACTAGAGCTAATGGCTCCGTACCATTATTTTTCCTGTCAGATTTAATGGGGAGATATTCTTTTCCTAAAGCCATTAGTTAAGTAATATTGCTTACGGAATCACTGAAACAAGGATAACACCTCCTTCTAAGGGTGTAAATCTTAAGAAATGATGAGGCAATTGCCTAAACACATCAATTATATTCCAAAAGCCTGAACTTCTTTTTTTTCTTCTACAATTTTCATTTAGAGTTAAGAAAGTTTGAAAGTAATGATCTCTAAAGTAGGTTCTCTTGATTCAATTTTGGCACTAAATAATTCAAATAATATTAGCTGGGTTTTTTTGTTCTTCATTTCATTTTCCTTCTTCCCCACAATTTGTCCTCTCTTTATTTTAAGGCATTCTCTTTTTGTCTGAGGATGATTTGAAGTTTCAACTTACCAAAAGATTTTAAGCATACTTTCCCACTAAATATGTTTTTTTGGAGAAAGTGGTAAGTGAAGTGTTCTCAAACTGATTGCTTTTCATCAGAGAAGGAGAAGAGAAATTTAAACCATAGAGAAAAGTGGTTTCTGGGAAAAAAAAAAGAGATTGGAAAATGATTACTTGGAAGTAGCAAAATTTCATACAAAAAAATGATAGAACAGAAGTACTTCAGATTTGATTAAAAGATGGAAAAATATATTTTTCTTTTCCTTTTGTGTGTCTCTCAACCTTTCCTCTGCCTAAGAAATGACCTATTGTTATGAGAGTATGATGGTCTTCCTTGTTCTGATAAAAATGATTTGCCCTGCACAATCTAGAGTTTTTCCTCATGACTTTCAGTCTGAGTTTTAAAGCCAACGTCATTATTGGCCTCTAATTTTTCTTTCAGACTAATAAAACCATACCATACTTATTGCAACAAAGAAAGCAACACTGACATATGCAAGGAAAATTTGACAATCCCCAGCCTCATGAACCCTAGAGGCTGCCAGAGTTGGGTTGATGCACCATCACGCATTTCTCTACATACATAAAAATATGGACAGACACTTTATTTTGTTGTTTACACAAAATAAGAGATCACACCATATTCAGTCATCTACAACTCTTTTCTTCTTAATACATCTTGTATGTAACTCTAGGCATATATTACAGATTGATGGATAGATCATTTTAATAATGGCACAAAAATCCCACAGTATAGCTGTACCATAATTTATTTATTCAACTCTTCCTTCATTGATGGATGTTCCTGTTGATTGCTATTGCTTTTCCTACCACAGCTATTGCTGCAGTAAATATTCTTGCTCAATTTCCCAGAGAGCAGTTGCTGGATCAAGGCACGTTTTATAATTATAAATTTCATTTTATAAGACACTACTAAATTACTTTTCAAAAACAGGATTACTCTCCCATAAATATCTTTTTGACAGTATTTTTTAAAAGAAACTTTGCTTCTGCAAAAGAGCAGAGGCTGAGTGGAGACTAAAGCCTTGCCTTCATCCTTGGTGCCCCCGAACCTCTTCCCCAACAAAGGGTCACTCGTTGGCCTCTCTTGGCAGCATTCAGGCCACAGATAGGTTGGTTAGCACAGTGATGTGGTTTGAAAATTAATTTATCAGTGTTTAAAAGGGAACCATGGAGCTCAGATTTCTGGTTTCTCATGAAAAACTGATAGCTCCAGCAAATTTGCCTCTTGGTCCTTGCTGGTCTCTGTGAGTGGGGCGTTGAGGGGCAGCCTGGCCCTTGAGGCTGGGCCAGTCCTTCTTCTTCATCCACAGCCCTCGTTTCTGTTACTGATCTGGCCCTGTAGCTTTTGAGTTTATGGTTTTTGGTTTCAACCAGGGTTTCCCAGTCGTGACCCTGTTGACCTTTGGGGTTGGGGCCATCCAGAATGGGATGGGGGTCTATCCTGTGTACCACGCATTGGAGAAAGTCCCTAGACATCACCTCTGGCTGAAAACCACTGTCTTTGACCCACTAGACACATTTTCTTCAGGAGCTGTTCAGAAAAGCTTTTCCAAGAGTGTTCCTGAGTTGCTTTCATTACTTGTCTTTATCCCGAAGGCATCTGTCTTGCTTCCTGAAGGAACATTGTTGAACTCTATACACGACCAAGCTTTAATGTTACGGCAAGATTTCAAACCAACCCTGTTCGCAGAGTTGGAAGAAAATATCTGAATGGAGAATGTGATCAAAATGCTTTGCTTTCATCTCAGGAACAGAGGTGTAGACATGGCCATGATTACAGGTGGTTTCTCAAGTAAAAACTCTTCCTAATTACACTCACATAAAAGGGCCAATTTCCAAACACTGGATGAAGAGGCTTGAATACGTCCCCAGAATAAAGGGTGACTGTGCCTTTTTTCCTGGTTTTCTGTAGCAGTTTCTTTTTGTGATTCAGGGCCTCGGGCCAGCAACCTTCTCCCCTTTTGTTCTCAAAAGAGTCCTCAGCATGTTCCAGAGCATCCGAAAGAATTTGGAAGGCAGAGAAGGGGTCTCTCCTGGGCTGTTCTCCCACTTAGCCTTCGCTGTCCTCCTCTGACAGGAGCTAATGACTTTCCTACATCTTTTCTCATTAGAATTAATAGAGAAGTATTCATTCTTTCCCTAAAGCTATTATTAATAGTTAAGTCGCCAAGCTCTGGAATTGCTGAAACAGAGTAATTTCTCCTTCCTTCCAAGGTGTAAATCTCAAGGAAAGATGAGAAGCCATCGTGAGTGTATCAGTTAGGTCCTGGGGAAGGGACCTTTGTAGACAATTGCATTTAGCAACAGGAAACTTTTAAAATAACGATACGGAGAGTGGATGGATTGCATTTAGTCTCAGCATTTAAAGTCTCAGGTGGCCATTTCTTTGATCATCTCTTTTCCTGACATGGTTTCATCATTCTATTTTCAATCTCCATTATAAAGTCACTCTCTTGTTGTCTGGACAGGATCCAACTGTTAACTTCAAGCACGATTTTAAACAGCAATTTCCACTAAACATAGTTTAGGTAAAGAATTTCTGTGCAGGAAGATTTCTTGTCCTGATTGCCTTTCATCAGAGGAATAGAAAAGAGATGAGAGCCACGAGGAAAGTGTTTCTGAATAAAAGATTCATTTGTGATTAGTTAGAGGCCAACTTTCCAAAGATTGCATTGGGATAGCACAAAAGTGCCCAAGGTTGCTCTGGATAAATACCTTTTCCTGGTTCTCTCTCTCCAGTCCCTGTCCATCTATGGAACTAGAATCGAGCACTACTTGCTCCCTATCACCCACGGCCCACCCACTTCTGATCATTTTCTGATTGGAATGAATGTCCCCAGCCTCTGCCTGCAAATAAATCTTCTTCCTTCCATCATTTTCAGCTGTACTTTTTTCTTCTCTGGAGTTCCTTACAAACAGAAATTGTAATAGAATGGCAGAAACGAATGGATTTGCTTGCAAAAAATTTTAGTTCAATCTGAGAGCCTTAAAACTATTGGTTGAATAACTACTTAAATGAATGATTCAGACTAGGTGGAGAGAAAACCAGCCCTAAACAGGTAGTGTGGGTTAACAGTTTTACAGCATGCATGGTTTTACTCCTGTTCATGGATACAGGTGGGGTCAGGACCCCCTTGTACCATCTTATCGCACCCTCTGCTTTTTCCTTCTAGCATTTGCTACACCTACTTGGTGATTTTTTTAATTGAAATTTTATATTTTGAAATATTTCTTCACATTCTTTTCCATTATGATTTGTTACAGGATATTGGATATAGTTCTCTGTGCTGCACAGTAGGCCCTTGTTGTTTATCTATCCTGTATATAATAGTTTGCAGCTGCTAATTGCAAACTCCCAATCCATCCATCCTCCGAGTCCCCCCGCCCCCGCTTGGCAACCACAAGTCTGATCTCTGTCTGTGACTCTGTTTATGTTTTGTAGACAAATTCATTTGTGTCATATTTTAGATTCTGCATATATGTGATATCATATGGTGTTTTTCTTTCTCTTTCTGACTGACTTCATTTAGTATGATAATCTCTAGGTCCATCCATGTTGCTGCATATGGCATTATTTTGTTCTTTTTTATGGCTGAGTAGTATTCCATTGTACATATATACCACATCATCTTTATCCGTTCATCTTTTGATGAACATTTAGGTTGCTTCCATGTCTTAGCTATTATAAACAGCTCTGCAATGAACTCTGCTTGGGGTGTATGTATCCTTTTGAACTATGGTTTTCTCTGGATATATATGCTCAGGAGTGGGATTGCTGGATCATATGGTAGCTCTACTTTTAGTTTTTTAAGGAACCTCCACAATGTTCTTCTGAGTGGCTGCACCAATTCATATTTCAACTGACAAGTGCAGACGGGTTCCCTTTTCTCCACATCTTTTCTAGCATTTGTTATTTGTAGATCATTTTTTGGTGTAATGATTTGCTGGCTGAATTTCTCTGCCATTAGACTGTCATTTCCATAAAGGTGTCTGCCTTGGTCACTGAATAAACTGCCTGTGTTCAGCACAGTTCCTGGCAGAGTGTTGACTGTGGTCAGTAATAAATATTTAGGCACAATTATATGGACTCATAAATAGCTCAAGAAATAGGGACTCAAGGACTTTCCTGGTGGTACAGTGGATAAGAATCCTCCTGCCAGTGCAGGGGACATGGGTTTGATCCCTGGTCTGGAAAGATTCCACATTCCACAGAGCAACTAAGCCTGTGAACCACAAGTACTGAGCCTTGGTGCTTACAGTTTGTGCTCTGCAACAAGAGAAGCCCCCCCAACAAGAGAAGCCACCCCAAAAGGAGAAGTCACTTCAACAAAGAGTAGCCCTTGCTCACTGCAACTAGAGAAAGCCCAAGTGTAGCAGTGAGGACCCGGTGTAGCCAAAAATAAATATTTTTTCAAGTTTAAAAAGCAACAACAACACAAAACAAAAATATGGACTCAAAAAAATGTGCTCAACTAGTATTTGGATGAGCAAATAATTGCCCACATAGTGACTCCATTTAGAGCTCTGCCCAGCTTTCCTGAAGTAATCGCAAATTTTAAATGCTAGCCCATTGTGCATCTTTCAGTGGCAGGGATGCTTGTAAACAATTTCGTATCATATAAATTAGTAGTCTGGTGATTACTCCTGGGATCTTGTTGACACTTACAGTTTACTTAACGAGGCCCACGTGGAAGACTCCTTTTTACTCCTTTCTTATAATTCATCATCTTTGGACTCTAAATTCATGGAGGTTTGGGGTGGTTTGGGGCAACTGATGAAAAAGCATTGAATTTCTTACATTTCAAGATAATGATATTTGAGTAATATGTCTATTAGCATTTTAATATGGCCTCGCCATGACATAGCTGGCAGGAGGCTTGGCATTAAGGGTCTCACCAGTTAAGCTGTAAGTTTCATGGTGTCATTTCTTCATTCCATTTTCCTTCTAATTATTTACAGTTTCCTATTGCTGTTTCGAGATGGCTAAATTTAAATTTGTTGTCACACTAAGCAGTCTCTTCCTCTCTCCATGTGGTTCGGCAGTTATTTCTGAAAGTGAAAGTGAAGTCGCTCAGTCTTGTCCGACTCTTTGCGACCCCATGGACTGTAGCCTATTAGGCTCCTCCGTCCATGGGATTTTCCAGGCAAGAGTGCTGGAGTAGATTGCCATTTCCTTCTCCAGGGGATCTTCCTGACCCAGGAATCGAACCTGGGTCTTCCGCATTGCGGGCAGATGCTTTACCGTCTGAGCCACCAGGGAAGCATGTTATTTCTGAGGGAAATTATTAAACATGCAGCCGTTAATGGGGAGGGGAACAGAAGTGATGAGACATGAGTTCTCTAATAATAAGATGCTGATGATTGCATAAGAGCGGTTGAATCTGCAAAGATTGCCATAGGACATAGAAATCCACAATTTCTGAAGGTGTATGAAGTGATTCATAGAATGATGCCAGAACATAAACAGGACCCTGTTCTGTGCTTTAACATTGGACCTGAAAAGTTTTTGAAATGGGCCATCCATCTAAAAGCAAGGATGCTGTCCTTTCCCAAGAATCTCAATTCATTTAACACACTTTAGTGACATTATTTGGGCATTTTTCACAATGATTAAAGATAACTCTCTTTTCTCTGTAAGACTGTAGGTCACAAGCAAATTAAATCAATGGATTTTCTCCTCTCGCTTTCTCTGATGAGTCAGAAGTTATTGGTCAAAGGCACACATGGCCTTTTCGTTAAGCTTAAAAACCCAAACAACCTGCTGAGAAGATGCTTGACCAATCTGATTATTTTCTCTATACTAATTGGTTTTCACTCTTCATTGAATTGAATGAATTGCCTGATGGTTTTGTCACTGTAAGGGCACGGCTTAATCCACTTAGAGTGAGGCGCGTGGGCCTGGGACTCTAGAAACGTCTTTCATCATTATTGTCTTTGGGTGGTTTTTCATAGATGAGAATGAAAATGATCTCAAGTCTATGTTCTCCATTTCTCTCCCCACTGCCCTAGACATGCCATCCCCCCAGTCCCCTAGATGACCCTGGGAACCTTGTAACTGGTTTTCCCACCGCAATGCCCTCTCCTCTAATTCAGTCTCTGTATAGTAACCATGTGCATCTTTAGAGGATGTAGACTTCTTGATGGAAACACTGGTTTCTTCACAATGAATGGTGAATAAAATCTAATCCTTTCCCAGGGCTTCTTGCATCCTACAAGACCTGAGCCCCCTGCTCTCCACTGTGCTTCCAGCAAAGCCTCCTTCCACTGGGTCCATCCTCTGAGCTCCATCCCACTGCAGGTCCCCTGCCTCTGTTTCTCTTTCGTCTGGAATGGCCTTTGAGGGCTGCTGGTTCTTCCTGATCCTGAAGATCTCATTTCAGGTGGCACCTTATCAGAGATACCTTCTTCTACTAGGCAAGCCAGTTAACTGTCCCACCCCAGTTACTCTCTGTAATCTGCCCCTTGGATACTGCTACTCTCTATAATACTCTGTTTATTATCACTCTCAGTATCGTTCTCCCTTCCCTGTTTACTGCATCTCTGTCATAGCCTCCTCTGTATTGGTCCTCCCTGGAGTAGTCACCCCTCATTTCTTTCCTTCTTGACCCCCATCACAACCTCAATTATCTTACATGCCTCTGTTTCTCTTCCTTGTTGGAGCAAAGTCTCATAAGAACCAGGGCATCTTGGTCTTGTTCTCTGATTCCTTAGGGTTGAACATGGTGCCTGGTTCCTTGGAGGAGCCCAAAACATGTTTGTTGAGTGGATGAATGAAATACCAAAATCCTGGTGCTATTTCTTTAGATGACTGTGGTATTGTGGTGCTCAAGTAAAGATTGTATTAAAGGGAAAATTACAATTTCCTTTGCCAAATCATTGCAACTTGGATAGATGTTTAAGCTGATTTGCTCAAGATTAGTGCGTTCAGGTCATCTTGTGACCTGTCCCGGAGGTATAAAAAGTGGATCTGTTCCTTTGGGTTCAAGATGGAGGAGAGAGCATGTTCACTTTCTTCCACTTTCCCCTAAAAACCCAGAAATTAGTGAGGAATGTGTTTAGAATGTCCAGGCCTATGGGCACTAGGTAACCAGAGAAGAAATAGTGCCATGGTTGTGGGAATTAGAATGCAGAGGCTGAATGGTCACTGAGTAGCAGACCCAAGCGAACTTCATCCTGATTTAACAGTGGTCAAGTCAAGAATATTAAGAAATTCATGGTACCAGGTGGGACTGAAAACAGGAGTGTTGGTTGACCACTCCCCACCCCGCGGAAACCTCCACCCCACCACTGATTCTCAGATCCTGGTCACATCCTTCATTTTCACTCCCAAATAATGCTTGGGGCTTAGTCTCTGGAGACCCTACAAAATGCTGGGGAGCAAGAGGACTAGGTTGAAAACAGAGGGTTTAACCAAAGGTTGGCACTGGATGCTGAGCCCCTCCCTGCCCAATCCCAATTCGGACTACAGAATGCTGACACCTGCCTTACAATTTCCAGGCAGGACATCAGAGAACTCCTTCTGCAAAAGTCGACTAGCCTGTGTGGAGACCCAAAGTGGATGACTTCAGGGTTTTCCACGTCAACAAGGCGACAAGATAACCCTGCAGGGAGGTCCACGATGGACACTTTACATTTGTAGAGTTTCTAACCAGCTCTTCAGTACCTCTTTCTAAAACATGGGCAGATAGATTGCTGGATATCTCAGGGAAGCCTTTAAATATGAAAGAGATAAAAGCAAACAGAAACAAAGGAACCTAGAAGATAGACAGTGTAGGGACAGGCAAGTTTCAGTAATGACAGCAATGGCAACATCTTGCCTGAGACAGGTGAGAAGATGCTGGAGCCATGAAGTAGTAACAGGATGCTATAAAGAAGGGACAATAATAATAATTAATATTAACTATTATTATTAATCATTGGAATAATTAATAATCTTGAAATAATTATTCCAAGAGTGGGCTCTTGGAAATTAAAAACATGATACAGACATATCAATCCTACCTTTAAGGAAGACTGATGCTGAAGCTGAAGCTCCACTACTTTGGCCACTTGATGTGAAGAGCCAACTCATTGGAAAAGACTCTGGTGCTAGGAAAGATTGAGGGCAAGAGGAGAGGGTGGCGACAGAGGATGAGATGGTTGGATGGCGTCACTGACTCGATGGACATGAGTTTGAGCAAACTCTGGGAGATAGTGAAGGACAGGGAGGCCTGGCATGCTGCAGTCTGTGGGATTACAAATAGTCAGACACGACTCAGCAGCTGAGCAACAACAACAGACATAGACACTTGTAAGTTGGAATAGAAAGTTGAAGGAATTCCCCCAAAAGAAAAGAAAAAGAAAAAGAAAATAGGAAAGAAAAGAAAAATAGAGGGTTAACTCAAGAGGTCTAATAACCTAGTAAGAGCAGTTCTAGCTAAGAAAGAAAAAACATAAGGAAAAAATATATCAAAGAAATAATATATTTTTGTAAAACATAAAGACATGGTTCAGATTGAAAGGACCCATTGAAAGTGTACAGACAACGAATGGAAATAGATGCAGGACCATAGTGATACTCTCGTAAAAAGGAGCTTAGGAGTTTCCAGAGAGAAAAACAAAACCGTTTCCTCCAAAGGATTGGGAACAGTAAATCATGTTGGCTCCAGACTTCTCAACAGCTAGAGCTCTGTGGAGCCACATCTTCAGTTCTGAAGGAAGATGAATTTTAATTCAGATAGCTATCAGACAAGCCGCTAGTAAAAGTCTAAAGAATTTTATTTCACCCTTTCTCATGAAATTGCCGGAAGTTTTGCATTAGGAAAGAACACAAAGAGAGAAAACCCAGGAAAAAGAAGTATGTGTGTGTCTGTGTGTGTGGGGGGGTGTGTGTGTCCAGGAACCAGAGGTGAAAAAAACTGTTAGGATGGAGGTGTAGGGAGATGCATTGGCTCAGCCCCACTTTGGGCCCAGTGAGCAGTGGTCCACTGGGAAAAGGTCAGAACGTTCTGAGTGAGATGTTTCCAAGGCAATGAAATGAATGAATAAAATGAAATAAAAGACAATTGGGAAGGAAATGGGAGGTGGTTTTGGTAATAAATTCGTGCAAAAAACTAGGCAGAAGAAGAAGACAAAATAATGATTAATTTCAGGAAAAACAGTGTTGGCAAGAAAGGCAATGTAATCATAGTACACCATCTGACTTGGTGGTGAAAAGCATGTTCCTGAACATAATGATGTAAACATTGCATATCCCCAACAAAATCTTGACAGCATAGTCATATAACATATAACTGAAGAGAGGAGAGAGGGGAGGGATGTGTGCCCACGGGTGGGGGTAATGAGGCTTGTGGATGAGGGTTCTAAACCCGCCTCTCCCCTCATGATATCATCAGCTGTTCTCCAAAGTGGAAAAGGGGAATCTAAAGTAATGCTACATGCTTGTCCTTAGGAGAAAAGGAGATAAACATGAAAGGAATCCCAAGTGGGAAAAAATGAGTGGGTGGGCTGTTTTTCTTAAGTAGAAAGACAACTTAAAAAAAAACAAAACAAAACCCTGTGCATGTGTAATGTTAATCAAAATAAAAGCAGATTTAAAAGTAGATTGACAAGGGGGGAGTGGGTGGGGGAAGGAAGGACTAGAAGTTTGGGATTAGCAGGTATAAACTACAAGGTCGTACTGTAGAGCACATGGAGCTCTACTACACTCAATATCCTATGATAAACTATAATGGAAAAGAATATAAAAAAGAACGTCTATATATGGCTAGGGCTTCCCAGGTGGCTCTGTGGTAAAGAACCCGCCTGCCAATGCAGGAGACATAAGAGACGCAAGTTTGATGCTTGGGTCAGGAAGATCCCCTGGAGGAGGGCATGGCAACCCACTCCAGTATTCTTGCCTGGAGAATCCCATGGGCAGAGGAGCCTGGCCGGCTATGGGCCATAGGGTTGCAGAGAGCCGAACATGACTGAAGTGACTTAGCACGCATACATGTATAACTGGGTCACTTTGCTGTACAGCAGAGATTGGCACAAAATTGTAAACCAGCTATGCTGTTGTTGTTCAGTCACCTAGTCACATCCGACTCTTTGCGACCCCATGGACTGCAGCACACAAAGTTTTTTTAAAGTTCATAAACTGAAAAGTGGTTTAAACCTTTTTCTCTGGCAACACAGTCCTTATAGAATGCTTTTCCGCTCTGCTCTCATGATGGGATCTACATGCTCTGAAGTTCCATGATCCTTCTGACCTATATCCCAGGCCAAAATGATAAGATGGAAGAGAGAGTAAGGTTCCCTTGAAAGGGAGATGATATTTGGTGGGGACCGTCAAGACCATGTCTTTGTCGCCCCTCTTCCCACACTCATCACAAAAACCACCACAAAACAACAGCAACACAAAAACCCATCGCCCTCCTGCTGTCAGTGCTCTGATGGAGATCAAGACATCCAACATAACAGGGAAATTTCCTTTCTCAATATTTCTACTCTGGCCTCAGTTGAATGACCACAGAATTCAAGCCAATCCAAAATTAACCAATGTGGCAAGGAAGATGACTCTAATGAAAAAAAAAAAAGATCCATATGAAATATTTATTAAAATCTGTAATCAAAGGATTTTTCTACCTTAGGAATTGGTTTTTCCATCTCTCTCCTTAGCAGAAGTGGAGACATTTTATTTACAATGTGAACTGATTCAAGGTAAATCGAGTTGGTGGACATCCCATGTAGGACGCAGTTGATGAGCTCGGAGCTGGTATCGAAGACATAGGTCAACCCCTGGGAAGTGGCTATTGGCTGATTTTATAATTTCAGGTGTGTATCTGTGTGCCCCCCTTCAGGTGTGAATCCGTCAGGGGAGCCCTCTTGTGTCACCTCAGAATCATATGTTTGCATTGAGAACAGAGAGCAGGAGGAAGAGGAGAGCGGACACGTCTCCAGGAGTTTCTGTCCTAACACAAGCTTAAGAACCATCGGGGACACAGACAGACCGATCGCAAAGGTGGGAATTGTGATTTCGAGTTGTCTGTACCCATCTGTGGTCCGGATTTATGCCTCTCTTTTCCTTGTTAGTGTCCAGTGTGGCGGAACTCACTCAGGACACCTAGAGAAGTTTCCTGGCATAAAAAGCCCCTCGAGGCAGATGCCTCAAACATGGTGCTGAATGAGTGGACGGTGAACCATTGGGATGATCTCAGAGTTGGTTAAAAAAAAAATCCCAAGTCCCTTTATAATTCATACTTGAATAAAGATGCTTCCCAGTTGGTGGCGGTGGTAAAGAACCCACCTGCCAATGCAGGAGATGCAGGTTTGATCCCTGGATCAGGAAGATCCCCTGGAGGAGGAAATGGCAAACCACTCGTTTTCTTGTCTGGAGAATCCCCCAAAACAGAGGAGTCCGGTGGGCTACAGTCAGGGGGTCGCAAAGAGTCGGACAGGACTGAGCATACACACACACCGAGTAGCACACATTAAGTAATGATCTAAAACTGGATGCTCAGAGCTGGTTGGATAACTGAGTGATTGAGTTTTCTTAAATCCAGATAAAAATACAGAGCAGTCTCAGTAGCTTATTGTGTGTCAACAGGGAACTCTCCTAGAGTTAATGCATCTATTAGTTATTAATGGAAACTGAGGAGAACATTGTATCGAGGTTCACACTTGGTAAAGAATCAGGACCTCCAGACCTTGTTCTCAATGAGGACCACATCTCTGACCACAAGTTTTTTGATACCAATTAACTTTTTTTCCCTCCATTTATTTTCCTTTGCACTTTGTTGCAGGAGATTTCATCTGCTGGCGAGCATGGGGCTGGTTGTCCTCTAATCACGGCTGTGGGGTCAGGTTTATCTCTGCCATCTGACTCCTTGGGGGCTAATGACAGCCTTCCAGCCCACAGCAAAGGTCTCGACGTGGGATCATTGGAGACTCACCTGCTGCCGTCCCAGCAGCACATCTCAACAGACCCTACACCATGCGTTTTCTCAGATGCTCAAGAGCCTTCTTCCTTTGTGTCCAAAGGAACCTCTCTCGGCCATGACCTTGCTACCTCTGCAGCTGCCTTCTGTCCTTCCCTGGGGGCAAGAGCAGGCCACACAACCCTGGGAATTCACAGTGTGGAACCGCAAGACCACAGCCAGGGTGAAGAGGAGACTCTCGCACAAAGCTCTCCAGACAGAAAAACGATAGAAGAGGGTGTGTCCCCAAACCTTTTGCCAGGGAAGCCTTCATCTGGGCAGAGAATTTCAGGTTCAGTTACACCAGGGTCCACTGGAAAAATTCATCTTGAAATACCAGCTTTAGGACCAGCTTCAGCTAGTTCACACCAAGAGGAAGGGAAACACAAGTCATGTTTTCCTTCTGGGGGGCAATGTGGGTGTAGGGAAGGACTGGTCCCCTGCCCTCTGGTAGGACCTGACAGTGTGAAATGTCAAGGAACTGGATTCATGGCTCTAAAGGATGATGCCGTCCCTTCTAACCCAGGGCTGCCCACGGAGGTCCCTGCAGCCTCTTTGAAAACCCTCAGGAAGAGAAGTTTGGAAGGAATGAGAAAGCAAACTCGTGTGGAGTCCAGCGACACCAGCAGCGATGATGAAGATCGGTTAGTGATAGAAATCTGACGCTTCCAGAGAAAGATGGTGTCTGTCGTCAAAGATGGTTGATACTTTGCAGTCGATGCCATCAAGTGGGCGGCAGAAATGAACTCTATTCATGAAGCCCCTGCAGAGAGGAAAGCCATCTGGGGTTCTTTCTAAGATGTCCCCAACCCACTCTGAAACCCAAGCTCAGCCTCACTCCTCCCCAGATGCCCTGCTCACAAGGTGCCAGCAGGGCAAAGGTGGCAGTGAAACAAAGTGTAAGCAGGGTTGACCTGCATGAGGACTGTGGCTTGACTCCTAGCTGCGTCCTCTGCTTTGGTTCCTCACTGCCTTACCCAGGAAACGCATTGACCCAGACAGCCACAATTGACTTGCTTCTGAACCAGGGTCAAGGTGACAGGTCTCCTCCATCAGTGAGCTTGGGGTTGGCTTCAGAGAGGGTAATGGTACTTGGGAAAGTTGGGGGAGCCTGCAAAGGAGCTGGGCAGTGAGATACTTCTGTTCATTCTGGATTCCTCCCAAAACTGAAGTTTGGGCTTAGTAATTTGCCTCCTTAGTGGAAGCTGTAAATACACTTCAAAATGCCTATGATCTGATGAAATACTGAGTGTCTCTCAATGTTGCACACATGGTCAATGCTTACGTGTGATTCAATGACACAGCATGTTTCGCTTGTATTCCTGGTGCCTTTTCTGTGGAGACCTCTGGAACCCTTGGTTTTTCCAGCTCTTGCAAAAGGAACATTGTGTTAAAAGTTGATAGAACAGTCTCTGTAATGAGTCATTTTTGAGGGGGAAAATTCACTTGTTTTCCTCCAATTCTCTCTGTCATATTGTGCTCTGAGCAATTTCAATTAGAGGGTTACATTTTAGTAATCTCTGCAGCTTAAACTGATGCCTGCTCATCGTGATGGGAGCCTTTCAGATTTCCTCCAGAAGCTTCAAGGTTACAAAACTAATTGGAGTTTTGACGCTGTTTTACATCTTGGTAATTTTATTTTGGGGGCTTGGTGTTACTTTGCTGTCAAATTAAATCAGCCTCTGTATTGTGCAAGTCAGAACAGCACAGAGAAAATTCCCCAGGATTCCAAGCCCATGCACCGCTGTGCAGAAGAAAATAGCTGATATACGTCAGTGGTGAGCAAAGCCTCCAAGTTACCACACTCTTCTCCTCTTTAAATGGGAGAGGAGAAACTTCAGGAGATCCACACTGCTGCATTTCAATAAAATTTTATACTTGCTTTTGGTATGATTTTGTACCATTTGGAATTTATAGCCCAGCTCTTTTGGCTTCACTTTGATGTAAGGATGTTCCTACGACATAGTTCAAACGCAACGCAAAACATCTCGCACGGTATGAAGATGCTTTAATACGTCCTTGTCTGTGATGAAGGACGGTCAGATTTCAAGAGTCTTCAAGTGAAGTTTCCAATTTAAGGGTTGTTTATACAGAAACTCTGTGGTAGGGTCAGCTTCTCCCAGTGACTTAGCTTATGTCTGTGGTCATTTCAGATGTGCTTCGACATAACCTAGTGATTTCAAGTCCAGTCAAGGAAAACATAAGAAGGAGGCTAGGCGTTTGCTTCCTGTACTTTCTAAACCAAACAAAAGTGATATAATTATCTACCCTTTGATTTATCCTTGCCACTATAGTGAGAAGTCTAGCAAAGTGTTCTGAGTCCTGAAGGAAGAGGGAGAGAAGGCCTGACCTTGTGCAGAGCTGGCTAGGGAATCTTGGTGAAGACTTACGCCCTTTCGGCACCTTTTTCTCCTTCTGGGAAGGAGAGAGTATGACTAGATGCACTGAATGCTGCTCTGGGCCCCGATTCTCATGAGCGTGGCTTGGAGGAGGGCCTCATGAGGAGTAGTCTTGCACCCAAGAAGTTTGGGAGGGGGATGTGGGGAACTAAACCCAATTATTATTTTTTTCAAGAATGTGGACTCAGGGAAGCTCTTCTAATTTTTTCCCCAGAGTTCCAGGTTTAGGGGGGTGCAGTCAACCCATTTCTAAATGGTGGCTTATGATGTAAAAATTAGAAGCAAAGACAGAACACTACTGTGTAGGAGGAAGCCAGCATATCTGTAGGATGAGCTAGTTACTTTGTCTTGGGAGGCACTGGTCAGGGGGGAAGACTATGGTCTAGACCCTTCTTTCCCGGGTGGTTGCTGAGCTGCTGGCTGCATCACTGTACTGAGGTCAGTACATCACAGCTCCCAGTAGCACGACCTCAGGAGAATCAGGTGGGAGCTCGATCCTTCTGCAACCCATCATTGCTGGCTGCCACATCCCAAGCTCCATCAAACATGGCAGAATGCTGATTCCATCGCTAACTCTCTGTGCCTCTCATACAAAGGTGAGCAGGTCACCGATTTTCTTCTCTCCGATGGTCCTTTAAGCTAGTTGGTGGCAATGTTTACAAGTGTACCTTACTTCATATCAACATGAATTTGTGAAAAGCTGTATTTGAATGGATTAAAAAAAATTAAAAAATGTAGTTTGAATGACCCTAGAGGACTTGGCTCTTGAAAATCATCCCAAGGTAAATATTTTTTTAATGAAAAATTCTTTTATAAAGCAACAGACAATCTCTGATTTTATAAGTCTTAATTTTCTCAAGTTCTTAAGGATTTTCTTAAAGTGAACTGCAACTATAGGGGTACATTTTAAGGATATTATTGGTGAACTATAACCCAGTTAGGGTTATCAAAAATAAAATTTCAGGATTATTGATTGGTCATTGCTGCTATGACTGTACAAGTGTGTGCTGTGGAATGGTTAAGGGAAAGCAAATTTATTTTAGAACAGGGCAAAATGGAGTCTAAAAATCAGGGATTCCCCTTTCTTCCCAGTGCTGTTAATTTCATTGTAGCTTGAGGTAAGGGTCTTAACCAATGGGTGTCTCAGCTTCTCCCACAGAGAATAACTCCCAGGATGCTGTCATAGACAAAGATAAAGTGCACTTGGAATTCTTTCCTATTCTCTTGGAGTGAGGTATACAAATGCCATGAACTGTGATACTCAAGACACCACCAAGTGTGCCCCTCCAGCTGTACCTACACCCAGCCAGATCTCACTTGTTGACAATGCATAGAGAAAAGAGGTTTCACACTCCCCCGCTCTTGGCAAACTATACTGTTAAGTGGCTCTTGATGCCATGTGCTTTTTGATGGACAACCTGAATCTTCCTTGATGTAAGGCATGATGGAGACAACTCATGCCTCCTTGTTGTAAGACTTGATAGAGACCACTCATGCCTCATGATAGAGACAACTCATGGCCTTTGAGATTCGGGACCAAGCTAATACCCCTCATTTCACAACCCAGGAGAACTTATGGTTCCTCTTCCAAGAGGCTTAAAAAAAAAAAAAAAAAAAGACAGGGGATTGGTGCTTCTGTGTTCGAATCAAAACCCTGTCAACAGCATGATGGGTAACTAAGGGCAAGTTAAACTTCCCTCTCCTGAAATCCCTCCTCTAGAGCTCAGATGAGGAGTGTGGCTTTGTACAATCGCATTGTGACCACAGATCTTGCCATGACAGATGAATGATTTCTGTCTCATGCCAAACTGTATTTCCTTGCATTTACATTCATTACTTAGAATGACCACATTATTCATTTTTTCTCCCAGCATAGAAATTTGCATTTTGCACAAAAATCTGCCTGGTGCAGCAGATTTTGTAGTTATGGAAGCTGTCATCATTATCGGAATGTACCGCTGCTCAAATCTCCAGACATAATTTAATCTGGTGAGGAAAAAAAAATGAGCTGCCTGGCTCTATGGAGGTCATATTTCTACAGCCATGGCAAACAGGGCTTGCTTATTTCTTCTCACTTCAATTGTGACTCCAGAACGCTTGCGAGGGAGACTCTTTGGCATTTGAAACACTACATTTCTCAATCTGTAAGCACAGCCTTTTGCTCTTCTTTCCCAGATACTCATTAAACCTAGATGTCAGGACCCAAGAAATCCTATGCGCTAGATCTGTACCCTGTACAATCCTTTTCATCCATGCTTTGTATGTTTGTGGGGATACACATAATTCAATCTGAAGTATAGGATGTTGAGTGTATTACTTTACCACTGAAAGAAAAAAGAGCCAGGGAAAATAATCAGCTTCTGTCATTTGGAGCCCTAGAGGATGACTCAGTACTTATATATGCAGCCAACTCTTTAGAACTTACTACACTATCCGTTGTTCAGAATCAAGAAGCTGTTGGCTTCTTGGTTGGTTGTTTAATGTATTTCCTTCTTTATATGGTTAAATTATTTTGTTTTGATAAAAATAAAACTGAAAATAAAAATGTCTTGTTTGATTTGTTAACATTTTAACTCAAACTACCACCAAAAATATATCCTAGATAAGTTGGATATCTGAATATTCCTGAAAAGTTGACCAGACATTTCATCCGCCATATTGGTATCCCATTCCACTCAATGAAAGAATTGGGTAATGGCAAATTATCACATTTTCTTGTGTTGCTCTTTTACCCCATGTGTCCCTTCTGTCATTGTCTGCCATATTTCAAGGCTCGTAACTTAGAAATGTGGTTTTAAATGTAGCTAGACTTTAAGGCCACATGAGGGCACTATCCACAGTGCAATAATCCCAAACTTTTCCCTGTGGAATTGATGTTACTTGGATATTTAATACTATTCATTAACTGAGAAAACATCCTTACTTCAAAAACAATGCCTCCTTATGAGTATAAATCATGTACTCTTGGCAAGAATAGTAGACTTATTTTTACATACCAACACAGTATTCTTTGTCTATACCTCCTGGAGCCATTTGAAGTCAACGGAGACATAATGCATTGGGAGAAAAAGTGTGAATGGAAACACGGGAAGAGCAGATATACTGACTGATGGATTTTCATAGTCTTTTTTTTGCTAACTCATCAAACGCTTATAGTCATAAATTGATCTATTCTTTCCAAACTTCCATCATTTGAGAACCATCTTACTGCTTTTTGCCGTATTTGTCCACACGTGGGTACATTCTTTATTTAATACTTTTATTTAAATCATCTCTGTTTAAAGAAGCTACTCTTTTTGTAAATTATAGTATCTGTGAAATCTCAGCCTTAATTTGGTAGTTGTGTGTATTTTCCAATGTGAATTAAAAGTATTAAGATTGATCATCGCATACCAGTTAAATATCATCTCTGTACTACCCAGGATAACCCCTCCCACACACACACTCTGCGGGGAAACATGGAACTAATCTAACAGATACTTGTGTTAGTTTCTTCAGTTATTCCAGCTTTTATTAAGCTCAGCTCTCTCTCAAGCCAACAGAACTGGTGAGGGCAAGTTGCACTGTAGGTTTATCAGATAAGTGTCTTCAGTCAAACTTTACAGCAGAGCAATTAACATTCCAAGTCAAAGGACGCTCACATCCATTAGTCTCGAAGGAACAATCATATAATAGCTGGTTGCGTCAATATATTTTTTCAGTGTTTTGTTGTTTTATTGGTTGGTTGGTTAATGAGTGCAGAATCATACACAAGAAAGTGTATTAGGGATTCGTGCTGAACCACCAGCAGTCCCTTCAGTTCTGGTGAAAGACCAGCTTCCTTCCTCTTGAATTTGAAGCAAATGGATTTGGCTGTGCTAACAGCCACCGAGAACAAGTCTCCAGTCGCGTATTTGGGGACAGCCTGTTAATCTCCAGGCTGCAAACGCAGAAGGAACTGCTTGGTGGCGTCTAAGACATTTGTCCCCAGCTGTGAATGACGTCTGTTCTTGGTCTCCCTCAGCTTCTGCCAGAGGCAAATTCAACACTCTTTACCTCTGAGGATCAAGCATTAGTCCATGTGATTTCTACCCATAAGTAGAGGAACTATTCTCTGGATAAATGCAGTTTTGAATGGTTTCCTATAGGAAATTGGCAGCTTTGTACATGCAGCATCTGTGGATGGGACTCAGTCCTGTCTCTGACCTCAGTGGCAGCCAAGTTGTCTTCTATGTGTATGTTGCATGAAACTGGGAAGAGTTCATTAGAAGTCAGCAGAAATTCAGACAGAGTCCCTAGACTTCATCATAAATAAAAGGTCAGGTATCTAGGCTTTTTTTTTTTCTATATGTTAGAGTTCCCATAAGACATGTTTGCTCTAAGGAGTCCCACCCTATGCCTGTGTGTGCACACGTAAGCCGTACTCTACTCAGAAAGTCCCCTTCTTGTTAAAATAAAGAGCTGGGTGGTGGAGGTCCATGAAGTACATAATGAGACAGCCACATAAACAGCCCCAAAGAGACTCCCTTGGAGGCAGGGCATGGTGTCTTGAGGTTCTTAGCAACTGGGACAATGCCTAGTTCATAGCAAGTATTAATGTACATCTACTAAATGAAGGAACAGAAATGGCTCACTAGGCATCAAGGGGAAAAAAGAAAGAGTCTAAGATGCGTGACTTGGCTCCACCCCTTTTCTGATTATTGCCTCATTATCAGAGACGAACAAAGTCATCTAGAGATGCTGCTCAACATCCTATGAGGCACAGAATGGTCCCCACCAAAAAGTATCCAGTCTCAATGCCAATACTGCTGAGGTTCAGAAATTCTGATCTAAGAAGCTGAGGTCACAGTCTATTAGAGACCCCAGAGCAGCCTTATACTTGGACTGGATGACAAGACTAGAATGGGGAGAAAAACTTGCCTTGGCAGGACAAGAAGCAGAGTCTAGGCTCCATATCCCAGTCCTGATGCTTTCTGTTACATCACCTCTGGAACTTCCCCAGTTGTGTTCAGTTCAGTTCAGTTCAGTCACTCAGTCCTGTCTGACTCTTTGTGACCCCATGGACTCCAGCATGCCAGGTTTCCCTGTCCATCACCAACTCCTGGAGCTTGCTCAAATGCATGTCCATCGAGTCAGTGATGCCATCCAACCAACTCATCCTCTATCATCCCCTTCACCTCCTGCCTTCAATCTTTCCCAGCATCAGGGTCTTTCCCAATGAGTCAGCTCTTTGCATCAGGTGACCAAAGTATTGGAGCTTCAGCTTCAGCATCAGTCCTTCCAATGAACATTCAGGACTGATTTCCTTTAGGATTGACTGGTTGGATCTCCTTGCAGTCTAAGGGACTCTCAAGAGTCTTCTCTAATACCATAGTTCAAAAGCATCAATTCTTTGGTGCTCAGTTTTCTTTATGCTCCAGCTCTCACATCCATACGTGACTACTGCAAAAACCATAGCTTTGACTAGACGGACCTTTATTGGCAAAGTAATGTCTCTGCTTTTTAATATGCTGTCTGGGTTGATCATAGCATCTTTTAAATTCAAAGCAAGTGTCTTTTAATTTCATGGCTGCAATCACGATCTGCAGTGATTTTGGAGCCCAAGAAAATAAAATCCGTCACTATTTCCCCATCTATTTGCCGTGAAGTGATGGGATCGGATGCCATGATCTTCGTTTTTTGAATGTTGAATTTTAAGCCAGTTTTTTCACTCTCTTCTTTCACTTTCATCAAGAGGCATTAGGACATGCATTTTGAATCCATGCAGTGTAGACCATCTATGGGTTATGGTCCAATTAACTTCATTTTTTTCACTCTTCATTCCACTTTGAGGAGAAAGAACTAGGACATGGGAATTTAAATCCATGTGAACAGATGTTTGAATATTGACTAGACATCTAGCAAATACAGATCTAAAGATCAGTTTTTACTGTGAGGGTAGATGCAACCCAGAGCCCCAAACAGTCTTCACTGACCTCTATAACCAAATGGAATGAAAGAGTATGAATACTGCTTCTGGGAACCAAGGAGTTTTCAGATCTGGTTTTGTTCTTATTTAGTCACTAAGTCGTGTCCAACTCTTTGCAATCTCATGGACTACAGCACACTAGGCTCTTCTGACCTCCACTATCTCCTGGAGTTTTCTCAGATTCATCACCATGAGTTGGTAATGCCATCCAACCATCTCATCCTCTGCTGCCCCTTCTCCTCCTGCCTTCAATCTTTTGCAGCATCAAGGTCTTTTCCAATGAGTTAGCTCTTCGAGTCAGGTGGACAAAGTATTGGAGCTTCAGCATCAATCCTTTCAATGAATATTCAGGGTTGATTTCCTTTAGGATTGATGGGGATGCACCAAATCTGAAAGGTTGTTTTGCATCTTCTTCTTTGTAGAGGAAATTGAGAACCTGAGGATGTGGTCCTGGCTTGAGTCAGAAGCAAGGATATGACTGATATCAAAGCCTCAAAGTCCAACATGCTTGCCATGACATGACTAGATTCTGCCTCTGAAATTGTCCATTATCTCCACTCTCCTTGATAAGAGCATCAAGAGGATCAATACATTTTATAAAGATTTTCTGCATCAGGGTTGGGAAATATCAGTGGAGTTCTGGTTAACTGGAAATCAGCCAGAATAAATATATTATCCAGACTAACCCATCCTCCAAATGTTCCAGTTAATCTAGATGTGACTGTGTTGGTTTTGCAAAAAGAAAACTCTCTCAAGACATTTGGACTCAAACAGATGTGATTGGTGCCTATGTAGTCCCATAATTTATGTATTTGAGTTGCTGTTCTATGGGCAATTTGGCAGGGATCACAAGTGTAGACAAAGAAGATGTTAACAGCAAAAAAGACATCACCAAAAGCATTTGGAAGACAAACACGTCACGTCTTCAATTATAAGACAACCTGATGCAGGGAGAGAATAAATTAATTTAAAAACCTCCTGCACAAAGAAGATAATGGAAAAATACATTACAAATAGTTATCACTTTCATGCTAAAAACAAGTGACTTAGAGAAAACAACTGATGGAGCTGAATGTTTTAGTCTTATTATCTTTCTCTGGTTTTAAATTCTTAGGGGAGAAAGAGAGAACAGGAGAAAAAAAGAGAAGCTTTCATTGTTTCAACAAACAT
The DNA here is from genome assembly GCF_003369695.1 of Bos indicus x Bos taurus. Taxonomy (NCBI): domain Eukaryota; kingdom Metazoa; phylum Chordata; class Mammalia; order Artiodactyla; family Bovidae; genus Bos; species Bos indicus x Bos taurus. The sequence goes on from NC_040088.1 coordinate 26,291,360, forward strand.
TTGCTGAGTACTTAGTATGTTGCCAGGCACCAGGACTTTCTGTGACTTTTTCTACTTTTAAAATTACTTTCAGTAGAGAACTTCAAGTGCCTCATTGCTGATTCCAACAGTTCTAGAAAGGCCCTTCTTCTCAGGTTTTTGCCTAAACTGTCAGCTTTAGAGATGCAGCTGGGAATCTCGCTGAGTGTCCCCCTATCCACCGCCACCAGAAGCCTGACTTTTAGGGCTTGGTCCATCCTAGGCTTAGGGGGCATCCGTTTTCTAGGAGAGGCTTATGAGTCTCAGGTTAGCTTTTCCCATAAGCAGACTCTGAAACAGAGTTTAGTGCCTGAGGTCTACCTGGAAATGCTCTCAAGGTCCAGCCCTGTGCAAAGGAGAATGAGGAAACACGTTGGGCAGAGGGAGAAGCTGAACTCTAACACAGACTATGACAGCCTTGGCCAACCTGTGGAATGCTCTGGAGAAGGGGTGTGACCTTGGGGAGGCAGCTGTCTGCAGCTGAGGCAGTCGCCATAGTGACCAACAGTGCCGACAGCACTTCCAGGGGCCGGGGCAGCAGCCCTTCACTAGAGGAGATCTGGGGGTGCCTCACAGTATCCACCACAGTGAGGCTCCGCTGCAGGTGCATGTACGCTCTCTCCTCCCCTCCCTCTCCCGGCCTCCCTTCCTCCCTTCTTTCCATCTTCCTCCCCTTCTTCCTCCCTTCCATGCATCCAACAAACTATTCATTGAACTCCTGCCATCTGCCAGGCACAACCTGGTAGAGACGATGTCGCGAAACAAAATATTACACATTATTTACTTACAATTTTTCAAATGCTAAAAGGGGCCATACCAAGTGAGAAAAGAATGGGGGGAACCCACAGAATCATGGTACCTTGAGAATGAACGCTGAAGGATGAATTAGAATGAGAGGAAAATGGATGTTCCAGGTGGAGGGCGCTTTGAGGGGAAGGAACCGAAAAGACAATGGGATGGTCCCCAGGCACAGAGGGGCACAGGTGTGGACTGGGGAGCAGGAAGTGAGACTGCAGGGGGCAGGGCTGGACCTGGGGGATTTTATGGGCAGAGTTAGAGTATATTTTATCCTAAAGCTATGACCAAGAAATCCACACCATGCTCGGGGATCTAGGAAGGAGGTTCTTCTGGAACTGAAAAGCTGAAAATTGACCTAAAATGTAAATGCACACTCGTGTCTACAAGGTGTATACTGTTCCTGAGAATGGGAAGTACCTAAGATGAAAGTAGCATTTCCAACCAGCTCAAGGCGGAGTTGTGTAGAGCTGCGCAAAACTCTATATGGACACATTTAGGGTTTTCTGTCAGCATCTGGTTTAACCTGACTTTCCCCCCTGCCTTCTTTAATTTTCTCAACAGCTTGCCCCAACTGTTAACACGTGAGTAATCTAAGGCTTAAAACAAAATACTTAAAGGGTCCGTTGACCCCAAGGCTTGAGAACTGCTGTCCATAAACCCTCTGATAAAGGAGTAGATGGCTTTAATCGCCTTGCAGTTTTTACAGTCATCTGGATGAAAGGGAAAAAGTCACCGTAATAACAGAAAAATCCGAATGCCTGCCATCCGGTGTTGAATCTTGTGAGACGCATGGAGCGAGACGGTCTCTTCTGACTTACGTAGGGACAGAAGTGAGACACCCTGGGATCTGATAAAATTCAAGAGGCTTAGGTTTGTATTTGGAGTCTTCCTCTTTCTCTCTCATTCTCTCTTCATTGAGATGGGGAAGCATTTGAAAAACAAGCCTGTTTTTGGCTTGAGAAGGAGCGGTTCTATCCCACGTGTGGTCTCACCCAGGACTCACTCAAAACACCCCGCCCACCGAGGCTGCTTTATTTTGTTCGGCCATCTTCATTCTGATTTCACATAAAGTTTGAAAAGCTTAACCTTTTCCATTAGTAGCTGAGTCCTCCCCACTCCCCCATAGAGATCAGCCAATTAAAAAAAGCCAATTCCTGGATCAGTGTAGATGAGTCATCTTTTGTTTGATGCGTATAAAAATGGTCCGCATCCGATGAGGAAGGCATCGGGAAAAAGCACTTCAAAATGTGCTGCCTTCAAAGTGTCAGAAGAGACCCCTTCAGGGCTGGGAGCCTGGGAACAGAAGGCGCGTATTGGTCTTTAATTAAGAGAACTGTTGAGAAGGAAGAACATTTAACATTTTATCTTCCGGTGACTTCATGGCCACATGAAGCACCTGGGTGGCGAAGATGGGCTTGTTGCCCTGGTTGTCCTCATACCTGCCTTGGTCTGTGCAACTGACCCAAAGCTAAATGCTTCCCACCAGGGGTTGGGGTGATTAGAAATGATCGTGGACTCCCTGTGCTGTGACAACTCAATTTTCACCAGCGGTGCGGGAAGCAAAGCTGTAGTCCCCCTCCTGCGGGACATGTCTGCCACAAAACATTAACAGAACTGGAGAAATAACGGTTCTCTGCCTGGACATTCCCGCAGACCTGGGAATGTGCAAAGGGCGCTATAGGACCAAGGATCGGAGCCTCACTACACAGATTTCAACACAATTTCATCTGAGGGAGAAAGAGCTTCTAAGAGTATGAATGGAGGGGAAAAAAACCCTCTGGGTTGTACTTTGATTTTATAACCAGATTGTTGGAAATTACTGACAGATGGAATAAAATAATATGCTTTGGAGCAGCAGGGAGCTTCAAGGTGGAAGTCTAATTGATTTCTACCCTAAACCTAGGCGCTGGGGAGTGAGGTGGGAGGAGCTATGTTATTAATCACTCCTGTGGTCACTGCTTGGTGGTTTCCTGCCTAGTGGGAGGAAATGTCATTTTCAATTACATACGTATGAATTTCAGATGACACCTGGTGTACCAGAGGGAAGAATTTGTGTGGATAGACAGTTACAGCCCATCTCTGGATGCGCTTGGGCAGAACCACATCACCAGATAAAATAGTGCAATTATAAAGCATTAGGGGTGGACTTAGGGAGGTGGTGAAAAGCCCCCATCTGTAAGAAGCCCACCTGGTCAGCTGTCTCTTGGAGCCATGTGCTGTTGTCCTTCTTGCAAAGCCTTTGCCGTAGCCCTGGCCTGAATAGACTGCAGATCTGCCTCGAATATGAAATACCTCTGGGGGCATTCAGCCATTTTCTACCCTGCAAGTCAGAGAGACAAAAGGCAGATTGTGTCTGTATTTAAATGACCTTTCAGGGGTTCACTAAATGTCGAGATAAGATGAAGGTCAGCGAGGGAAGGTTTTTCTGAATTAATATGAATTCTTTAGCATCCAAGTTTGATAGGTAGTTTTCTGTTACGCTTCCAGGGCTTTCTTCCGGTTTTCAAAAGACAAGGATTTTGTGATAGGGTTGATTCTTTGAACAAGAAAGTCTTTGGGCTTTTATGGAGAAGAGACCCCTCAAAATCATCAGGCATGTCTGATTTGCTTACAAGTAACTACTGTGGGTCCAGCCCATTTCTAGACATCCCAGATTCCAAGACCAAGTTAGACCTATTTCTGCTAACGGGAAGGCTCAATTATACCCACCTGAGTTGGAATGCTGATGTTGTGATGGGGCCCACCCGGCATGCACATTTGTGGAGAACAAACAAAACTTACACATGTAAGGGAGAGGGGTGAAAGGTCACATCAGCACAGGTCTCTCACGCTTCAACCAAAAACATGGGTAGTCGATTCAAATGACTTGCAGCTGGTGGTATGCTCTGAGGCCAAGCAAAAGCAGAGGCATGTGTCTCACATTAAAAAAAAAAAAAATTTGTGGACCACTTTTGGCTCAAAATATGCCAAGAGTTTGCAACTCACCTGTTCCCGTTTGCTGGTTCAAAAGGAAAAAAAAAAAGGAAAAAAACCAGCATATTAGAATTCATGGGAGGACATGGGGTTGTTCTGAGACCCTGGCAACTGGATTTCTTTTATTAGCATAAGTGAATTATTAATTCAGCATAAAAGGAACATAGATCTTTGTCATATAAGAATTGCCAATACCACAAGGGACCTTCATAGACTAGGATGAAAATAATATCTTACTTATATTTACATAATGCTTTGCAATTTCTGAGGCCCTGCCATATACTCTGGTGGCTGGTGGGTTTAGCTCTGGTGGTTGCCTGGAATGGAGTTTTGCCCCATGCAGGATAGCAGGGTGATTTGACTTCATTACCGTCAAGCCCCCTATCAGACATAAACACCCTAGATTTAATCAGAAGCACCTAGGCAGGGAGGAAAGTCATTAATATTTAGGGTTTTTTTTTTTTGCATTCCCAAACTCCACCAAACTTTTCTAGAATGTGCCTTTGAGACTCAAGGTACATGGCCCCAGCTTTGGGGAGTGGTCCAGTCTGAGCCTTCATGAGCTCCATCCATTCTTTTATCCCTAACAGGATAGAGATGTTTGGCATGGTGACCAGCTTGTCTTGGTTTGCCTGGGACTTCCCCCATTTTAGGACTGGAAGTGTAACATTCCAGGGTCCTCCTCGGTTCTGGGCAAAATAGGAAGGTTGGTCATCCTGCATTTGCCAAATCTCTGATATCACACACGTTGTGCCCATTATGGCCCTCTCGTGCAATGCTGAAGACCCAGGTTCCATCCCTAGGTGGCCCTGGAGGAGGAAATGGCAAGCCACTTCAGTATCCTTGCCTGGGGAATCCCGATGACAGAGGAGCCTGGTGGTCTACAGTCCATGGGGTCACAAAAAGCTGGACTCGACTGAGAGACTAACAGTAATGTATTTATATATCTTTATCCACTCATATGCTGATGAACACTTAGATTGCTTCTATGTCTTGGTTATTGTAAATAATGCTGCTATGAACATTGGGGTGCATGGATCTTTTCAAATTAGTGTTTTTCTTTTTTTCAGACATCTACCCAGGAGTGGGATTGCTGGGTCACATGATAGTTCTAGTTTTAATTTTTTGAGAAACCTCCATAACGTTCTCTACAGTGGACGCACCAATTTACATTCCCATCAACAGTACACGAGGGTTCCTTTTTCTCCACATATAGAAATGTGTTTTCCCTGAGAAGCCAGAAGTTTGTGGACAAAACAGCCCCAAAGGCAATGACCTCAGAAGGGCCTGTTTGCCTGTGAGGACGTCTGACCCACCCTAGAAGTCGACGGCTCAGAACACAGTAAGCCTCCTCTTCCTGTGCAGTTCTGGGAAGATCCAGAAGGTTGTACTGAGGAGGATTTAGTAGCTAAAGCTGATAGAAAAAGAAAATAAATGAATAAAAGAAAGTAATCACTGTCTTTCAGAATGTAGCCTGAAAAATAACAACATAATCCTGATTTCATAATAATTCAAACCAGATGAAGAGAACTTCACATCTACCCCACACCAATTGCTCTGATTTCTAATCAATTATTGCGGAGGTAATCCATCCGTCACCCACCCATCCATCATCCATGCACCCACCAACAGCCTCTGGGAAGGGGAGGTGGGGGTGCTGAGCACAGGCTACAAAGTCAGGCAACACTGGAGCCAAATTCCTTTTTTCCCCCCATATATCAGATCTACGATTTGGGGCAACTTACTGACTTTCCCTGAGCTTCAGTTTTCTCATCTGTAAATGTGGGCTTCCCAGGCAGCGCTAATGGTTAAGAACCCATCGACCAGGGCAGGAGATGCAAGAGATGTGGGTTCATCCCTGGGTTGATTCCCTGGAGGAGGGCATGGCAACCCACTCCAGTATTCTTGCCTGGAGAATCCCATGGACAGAGGAGCCTGGTAGGCTACAGTCCATAGAGTTGCAAAGTAAATGGGGATAGTAATTGTTTTTGCTTCACAGGGTTAAATGCACATAAAATTCTAAATGCTCAGAGCCTGACACACAGAAGGTTCTCACTCACCAGGAGCCCTCTCCTCAAATTTCACAGAACAAGACTCAGGGCACCATCAGGTGGTGGCCACAGAGAGGCAGGGTCAAGGTGTGCGACAGCAGAGCTCTTGAGGTCCATCCGTGGCGTGGTCACTGACATTTTCCCTTTCAACTAACATGTCAACTTCTAGACTTTGTCTTAAAAAAGTACATTGACAGGTGCACCAAGGCAGTTGTAGTAGAATGCAGCATAAATGCCCACCAGCAAGTAAAAAGTTCAATAAACCGGAGTACATCCATTCAAGACATATGTTTCAGGGTCCAAAAGAATGAGTCGATTGATAAATATGGTAGGGAAGGGCCACCGAGTCTAGCATAAGAGTGTTTATCGGATGTCCCCATTTTTATAAGAACAAACAAGAAGGAATAATGTGTTGGAACAGAGCCTAGAGGAAAACAGTGGAATACACAGGACAATGTATCACACAACAGTTGGTAAGTTGAAAGGCTGACTTTTTTTGGGGGAGGGTGATGTCATAAGGAGCATGGTCATATCTTTCAGCAGCCAACAGAAGGCCCCTGGGGTATCACAGGGGACTTTCCTTGGCGTTGAAGAGCACTCAGGACCCTCATTTGCTGGTGACAAAATCCCTGGCAAATCTTCTTGGTTCACATCCCCCTCCCACAAACCCATATTCACTGGGACTGTGATTAAGCCAGGCCTGAACAAGGGAGGGAAGGCCTCTCCCAAAGAACCTTGCAGGTAAGGAGCCAGCTGTGGGGATGAAGTACCTCCCAAGCTGTCATGGGAGAAAAGGGAGACTGGATCCTGAGGAAACAGAACCCATAGTGCCCAGCACGGTCCATGGCGAGTTTTTGCAGCACTGGAAGTTTATAGATCTGAATGTCATTGGGAGAAATTCACTGGAATGACGCAAACACCAGAAGCAAGGGGACCTTCCAAGAAATCCCAGTGGATAAGGCTGGAGCTGCTGAGGACTCAGAAAAGAAATAACATGGTGAAGAGGGAAAAGAGGGAAGGGACCACGGGCCCCAGGCGGTGAAAGGGTGTGTGTTTTCTTCCTTGCATGGGGCGACGGAGTGTGCTTTGAAGAGCCAGCCATGGGGACCGTGGAGTGAGATGCTCCGGAAGGAGGGTTTGCTTATCCTGATTGGAAGCAGCTGTGGGTCTTGGACTTCGCAGAGAGGCAGAAAAGTTGGTGTCTCGATGGTGTGAGAGGTTACTCTGGATGATTTCCTGCTGCCCAGGCCTCACAGAATTGGAACAATTTTTCAACCTCCTCAGACATCCAAGACTTCCCAGGAGTTCTGAGGAGGTCTCTGAACATCCCTTTAAATCAATCTGGCGATGTTTTCCTGAGCTCCCAGACCTTGTCAGCTTGCTCTCTGCCCTTCAGAGCAACCTGGGTGACTCAACTTTTCAAGCAGAGAAATGACCCCTTCAAGATCTGCTCTCGCATTTAATTCTCAGGAGGCTTGGGAGGGTTTCCGTGGTGTTAACAGGAGCCTCAGAGCAGGGTGGGACAAACTGCTAGAATGATAAGCAGGTTAGGAGACAATAAGTTTTGACTCCCCTGGGTAGTAGTCTCACCATCAAATTGGGGCAGTTAAAAATCCCTACTTTAAAGGGTTCTATTTTTTTTTTTTAAGCAAGCTTTCTAATTTAAACGTGTTTTTTATTTTAATATAGTTTCAGATTTACAGAAAAGTTGAGAAGATAGTACAGACAGTGTCCATAAACCTTTACCCAATGAAAAATAGGGGTATTTTTCACATCTTTCGTTTCTGTAGTACATTGGTGACAATGACAGTTCCGACAAGGGACTATGAATGAAACGCCACAGTTTATTCAGATGTCATTAGTTTTCACCTAAGGTCCCTTTGCAGGTCCAAGACCCCATCCTGATCACCCCTTTGCATTTGGCCATCATCATGTCTCCTTAGGCTCCTCTGGGCTGTGATAACCTTGACAGTTTGGAGGAGGATCGGCCAGTTGTTTTGTGGCTTGTCCCTCCATTTGGGTTTGTCTGAGGTTTTCCTCATGATTGACGTCCCTGGTGGCTCAGATGGTTAAAAAAAAATCTGCCTGCAATGCAGGAGACCGGAGTTCGATCCCTGGATCAGGAAGATCCCTGGAGAAGGGAACGGCTGGCTACCTACTCCAGTATTCTTGCCTGGAGAATTCCATGGAAAGGTGGGCTACAGTCCATGGGGTCACACAAAGAGTCAGACATGACTAATACTTTTTGGGGGCTTCCCTGGTGTTTTCCTAGGGATTAAGCTGCAGTGGTGGGCTTCGTGGAGGGAATCACATAGGTGAAGGGCCCTTCTCATCACATCATATTAGGAGTTAATGCCATCTTCTAGCTTGATCATGGAACATCACTGTAAGGATTCAATGTTATCATGCTTGTAAGTTGCTTGGAAGAGTTCTTGGCCCCTAGAAAATCTGTGATGATTTGACAAATGAACTAACAATGGACCAAGTGGTTATTGAGGATTTTCATCTTGTCAGTTTGTGTGTCTGTTTCAAAGACAAATCAGCCCCCATTCCTACCCTCCAGGACACTCCAGTCACGAATGTAGACAGCCACCTCCAACTCCAATCCATAATGCTTTGTTTATGATGCCTTTCTTCAGCTATTTCTGAGTTAGGGCTGTAACTGCTGGCAACTGGAGTGTGTGCGAAACCAGAACATGAACCTACACAACAACTTCTGGTTGGGGATGAACAGCCCCACAGACAAAGGGATGGCAACTTACAGAGCCGCCGCTCAGCATGCAGTGGAGACAGTGAGTACAAGAAGGGAGGGGATCCTTCTGAAAGAGCTCTCAGTGGAACCCAGAAGCTGAGAGGAATACCCGTAGGGTGTTTTGCATTGATTTCCACCTTAACCTTGGAAGCAGCCTTCCAAAATGGCCATTGTTGTTTCCTTGAATGCGAAAACAGGGACAGTCCTAGGGGAGCGTTCTTTCTCCCCAGGTTCTCTCCAACTTAGGTTGATGAGACTTTGGGTACAGGGAGACACAGAGACCAAAAAGCCCCAGTCTTCCTGCCTCAAAAAGCTCAACTTTAGAATATGGTGAGACTCAAAAGGTACAAAACATGTAAAAAGTGCTTTGAAGGAAAACAGTGCAAAACAAATGTAAGGTTTCTAAATAAAAGGCTGAGGTGGTCTCACCTGTCTTTCCACTCCCTTTTTCTCACCAGCCTGGTTACACCATTCTATATATCAGATCAGATCAGATCAGATCAGTCGCTCAGTCGTGTCCGACTCTTTGCGACCCCATGAATCGCAACACGCCAGGCCTCCCTGTCCATCACCAACTCCCGGAGTTCACTGAGACTCACGTCCATCGAGTCAGTGATGCCATCCAGCCATCTCATCCTCTGTCGTCCCCTTCTCCTCCTGCCCCCAATCCCTCCCACCATCAGAGTCTTTTCTAATGAGTCAACTCTTCACATGAGGTGGCCAAAGTACTGGAGTTTCAGCTTTAGCATCATTCCTTCCAAAGAAACGCTTTGGAGTTTTTGCTGCCTCTGAGTGGCCAGACTGAAGGGAAATTTCCATTTCTTACAAGAAATATGCAATTTTTAGATGATAAGCTTTTAATCAAACACAAAATGGTTAGTGTGATTCCCTGACACCCAAACCTGTAGTCTCATCCTTTTTTAAAAACCTTGGAAGATATGCTTCGGGAACTTGTTTCAATTCAGCAAACAATGGTTTTCAGAGGAGCATCTAACAAGTTCCCAGCACTGATATGGGGGGATTCTTTAGTGGCAATGAATGTCCAACTAAACTCAAATGAGTGTTTATATTTTTGGCAGAAGAAGCAACAGCAATGGGTATGTGTAGAATGTTCCTTCTGCTCTTTGCAATTATGGGAACATGTTAATCATGACTTCCTAATCAGTAAAGAGCTCATGACATATGTAGGATCATGAGTGAAAATGGATACTAGGAGAAACCAATTATTTTTTATTTCTGAGGGCAAGGGGAAGATGTTAGCTTAGCACTTGTGGACTTATAAATGGACTTAGGACTCATAAATGCTCCAAAGCTCACCAGACACCCTTTCAGCACAGTTCTGATGGGCAAGGCTGTAAGGAACATTTCCAAAGTAATTTGCACAATGTATATGTTTAAGCTCAAGAGTTTGTATAAATTACATTTATTTTCACTATGATTTTCCAGGGAGAAGTTCAAACCTCAGAGGTGAAGTAATCAATCCTAGAGCTAGCAGACAATAGAAAATCAAAGGGCTCCAGCATTGCTTTTTTTCTTTTCTCCCAGCCTCCACTGACGAAGAACAGAAGTTCTGCCCAGATCAGGCAGAGGATCTCAGTAGGACAAAGCCCATAAAATGAATGCATACCTGAGGTTTGTTTTTTTTTTTTCCCCATACCTGAATTTTTGTTTGCAGACATGTTGGCCCAAGTGAGCAGAGTTAGAGTAAGCATACCAGGGGTACTCATCAAAAGTTTTTATTGTTCAGTCACTCATTCGTGTCTGACTCTTTGCGACCCCAAGGACTGCAGCACACCAGGCTTCCCTGTCCTTCACCATCTCCTGGAGCTTGCACAAACTCATGTCCATTGAGTCAGTGATGCCATCCAACCATCTCATCCTCTGTCACCCCCTTCTCCTCCTGCCTTCAATCTTTTCCAGCATCAGGGTCTTTTCCAATGAGTCTATTATTTGCATCAGGTGGCCAAAGTATTGGAGCTTCAACTTCAGCATCAGTCCTTCCAATGAATATTCAGGGTTGATTTCCTTTAGGATTGACTGGTTTCATCTCCTTGCAGTCCAAGGGACTCTCAAGAGTCTTCTCCAACACCAAAGTTTAAAAGCATCAATTCTTCAGTGCTCAGCCTTCTTTATGGTCCAACTTTCAAAAGTTACGGATGTCGATTTTAGTTGCTAGAGTCACTGGGGTCCCTGTAGTGCCTCAACTGATTTGCATTGGATTTTGTGTCTTGTCATCTAAACCTCCCTGGTTTCTAAACACAAAGCCTGGCTTGCAAAGGGCTTCTCTGTAGGCATCCCTGTCTGAATGACTGACAGCTTTAGAGGACACGGTCCTGTCCAGGATTCCCAGCCTTGGCACATTGACGTTTGGGGCCAGAGGCTTCCTTGTAGCGCTGCTTTGTGCACTGGAGGAGTTTATCAGCACCCCTGGCCTCCATCCAGTAGATGCCAATAACTAACCTCCCTCCCCCAAGCGGCTGTCACCGAGCCCAAGCTCATTCTGCTTGCCACACGACAGGCCAATAAATTGGGAGATGAGTTCTCTAAATTTTTTATTTATTTTGGGCTTCCCTGGTAGCTCAGATGGTAAAGAATCTGCCTGCAATGCAGGAGACCTGGGTTCAATCCCTGGGTTGGGAAGATCTCCTGAAGGAGGAAATAACAACCCACTTCAGTATTCTTGCCTGAAGAGTCCCATCAGAGGAGCATGGAGGGCTAAGTCTATGGGGCCACAAAGAGTTGGACAAGACTGAGCAGCTAACACTTTCATTCTCATAGCCAAGTAACAATGTTGTGATAGTTTTATATGAACAGCCAAGGGACTCAGCCACACATATATTAATACATGTATCCATTCTCCCCCAAACTCCCCTCCCATCCAAGATGCCACATAATATTGAGCAGAATTTCATCACCATTGCCTGTGAGAAATAAGATCTTGACACAAGAAATAAGATCATTTCAATTCACCTTATCTCATTTTATTTTATTTTTTGGTGTTCTCATCCAGTCCATGTGGTACTTTTTATAGGTGATGTTCAATAAATTCTTCAAAATGAAATATTGCAGGGGAGTTTACATCAGTGACTCTCACCTAGGGGTGATGTGCCTGCCCACACCCCACGCCCCGCCCTGGGTAGTTGAAACAAGGACTAATGATTTTAATGGGAAGGCTAGCAGACTAAGAAGATGGCAGACTAGCATCTAGCATCTCAAAAAACCATCTTCCTTTGGTCTGAATTCAAACTCCTTTCACATATAAAGGTGGGGGGTCAACTGTGGTGCCAATCAATGGCTGAGTTGGGCCACTGTAACTGGTACCTGCCTCATTGCCACTGCACCCCAGGTCTGAAGGACCCAGCTGATCCTGCAACATTGTCCTTTAGCCCTCGGTGGAATGAGGTGCTGATGACAGAGAGCACGGTGGCCATGTGGAGGGTTGTCAGGTACTGTGGGTTCAGCCCACCCTGGCCCCAACAGTCAGCTCCTGACCCCAACAGTCAGCTCCTGACCCCAGAGATAGGCCCAGAGCTGGTGCCCCCAGGGTGGAGCTCCTGTCTGCTTGCTAGAGCAGTGCAGTGGGTGGGTGGCAGGAGTAGGCTGGCCTGATGGGCTAGGAGGGGCTGTGGACCGAAAGGTCCTTGCCTCAATGGAGCACTTGGGCCAGTGCACTCAGGCCAATGTCACGGAAGGAAGGGCTGATTACACATCAGGTTGGGGTGGGGGAGGCCACCACTGCATGGTGACAATCAGAAGTGTCTTCAGACACTACCCAGTGTCCCCTGGGAGCCAGACACACCACTCCCAGGTGAGAACCACAGATATAAACACACTTTCAGTACTTCATTTTGAAGAATTTATTGAGCATCTCTTATTAAAAAAAGTATTGGATGAGAACACCAAAAAATAAAATAAAATGAGATAAGGTGAATTGATCTTATTTCTTGTGTCAAGATCTTATTTCTTGTGTCCCTTTTGGTTTAGAAGAGGTTTTGTAATAGAGCGTGGCCCAGTACAGCCCTAGCACCAGACCGTTGCTATGGGCCATTACCCCTCCTCTCCCACCACCCTGTTTCCAGGTGATGATTACTGCAGAGCAGTTAGTGGTCCCCGTTCAGCTATTGGTCAGCGCTGCAGTGGCCCCTCCCACAAGCAACCAGCTGTCAGTGAGTGACCCTTAGTCTGGGCATTCAGCCAATGGTCTGTGGAATGGTGGTCCTCAGACTGAGAGTAGGATAAGAGGTGGAGCCCAGCCTTCTCCCTGGGGCCCTCCAGTTCTCCTGGCCTCGGCCCAGTGGGTGAGCCAGGAGCCTGGGGAACAGGCTGCAGGCTGTGTCCTGCAGGTTCCAGAGCCCTTGCCAAGGCTGCCCACTGCTGGGCCCAGGCCTTGAGGTGGTTGTGGTGACCCTCTCCCCAATCCCTGCCTCAGCCATCTCATGGCAGCGGCTGTCTGCATAGGGTGCAGCCTACTGGCCCCCTCCTTACGGGCAGCCTGAGGAGCCTGAAGGCCAGTTGAGTCCCAGGCGCCTGGCTCCCTCAGCGATGGCAGCTGGACAGGATCTGGGGACCTGGACCTTCTTGTCAGAACAGAGAATAACATTCATTTGGTATAGATTTCCCAGAACCTAATTACCTGACCATGACCTGACCTCAAGAACAAAGGCTGTGATGCCAAGATGTTTGCAACCTTGTGCCTCCTTCACCTTTCCTAGAAAAGGGTTTTGCTGAAAGCCTTCCAGGACCAGAAGGCTGGTTATTTTATTTAATAAATTAATTAAAAGGCTGGTAATTAATTAAATTAATTTATTTATTTTGGTTCTGCTGGGTCTTCATTGCTGTGCAGGTTTTCTCTAGTTGTGGCAAGTGGGCTTCTCACTGCGGTGGCTTCTCTCATCACGGAGCAAGGGCTCTAGGGCACAGGTTCAGTAGTTATGGGGCACAGGCTTAGCTGCCCCAGTGCATGTGGGATCTTCCTGGACCAGGGATCAAACCCATGTCTCCTCTGTTGGCAGGCAAATTCTCTACCACTGAGCCACCAGGGAAGTCAGAGTTTGGTATTTGTAAGGAATGAGCCACCGTCTCCTTGCAGGACCCTGCAGTAAAGCTTTCTCTGTTCCAGTCTTGGATGTTTTGGTCTTGTTTGGCCTCACAATGCGGTGGACACTGTGCTGTTGCCCTCAGTCACAGAGGTGTGTCCAAGTCTTTGTGACCCCATGGACTGTAGCCCGCCAGGCTCCTCTGTCCATGGGGAGTCTCTAGGCAAAAATACTGGAGTGGGTTGCCATGCCCTCCTCCAGCGGATCTTTGCAACCCAAGGATCAAACCCAGGTCTCCCGCATTGCAGGTGGATTCTTTACCATCTGAGCCACTTTGCATTTCAGCAACAGTTTGCCATCTTCAGTTGCCAATGCAGAAGCTGATCCAAGCCATTTATACTCCAGAAGCTTTGGGAGAAAAATTGGTTTCATTCATCGGAAGCTGCCAGTCGCCCTCCACCCTCTGGTCTGTTTTGGAGTCATTTACTTTCTTACCAGACTCTTCCTGTCCCACTCTGTCTGTATCCTTCTCTCTCTTAATAATGAAGGGGTTTCGAGGAGGGAGATGTGTGCTTATCATCCTAATTGTACTTATTTAGAACATCGAACTCCTCTCGAGATGACGGATTTGCTTTCTGCCAAAGTTCTGCAGCAGAAGGTTTATAACACATCCTGAAATTAACTGGGTCCTGTCACAGAATGCAGCCTTCCCTTTTCTCTGGTTTGCAGGTAGGAGAAGTCCCAGAACTGGCCTTGGCAGGTGAGGCTTCCATCAGCTTTAGCTCACAGGGATGCAACCTTGTAGGCTCTCCCTGTATTAGGGGAAGCACACTGATTAAAACCACCCACCCTGGCCAGGCACTATAGTAACCATTTACATGAGTTGTTTCATGACAGGAGCGCCTGATAAGGAATATAGAACTAATAAGCCACCACCAACCAGAAGAGTTCAGGAAAGATCTAAAGGAGATGCCGTGTGTCGGTCCACTTCCCAGAATCCCTCTCGCTAGCATCCATCTTGGCTGAGTGATGTGTGCACCACCAGGAAAGACTGAATGATTGGCCAAAGACCACCCGGAAACTAATCCCATCACCATAAAACCAGAGACTGCGAGCCACGCGGCAGAGCAGTTCTCCTGCATTCCCTTACCCTACTGCTCTCCACCCGGGAGTCCTTTCCCAATAAAATCTCTTGCTTTGTCAGCACATGTGTCTCCTCGGACAATTCATTTCCAAGTGTTAGACAAGAGCCCAGTTTCGGGCTCTGGAAGGGGTCCGCCTTCCTGCAAAAAATGGCGACTCTGGAGGGGACTCTTCTTTGCTAAGACTGACATCCTGACCACTCGGGGAACTCAGGGGCCAGCTTGCCTGCCAATGGACCAGACCCAGCGGCCTCAACTGGGACCCTTTTGTCCCTGGTCTCCTCCTGACGTGGACAACTGGCCAGAGTGCCCCGACCAGTAAAGAACAAGAGACTTTACTGACCTCTTTCCCCTTCCCTCTCCTTAACCCTTCCTATCCTTCACTGTTTTTCTAGTCCCCTGGTCCTGGACGAAGGAATCTGGTCGAAGGGCCCTCAGCCTGAGCTGAGGATTGGAGATTGATCACTTCCTCTTGGCAGAGAACTCGAATTCTGGTTCTGGTCTGGTCTGATTTCTGGTAGGGCCAAGCTCCAGTCCTCCCTTCTCTGGAGGCTCAGGGAAAAGTCCCATAAAGCCTGGGTATCTGTGGGTGGCAGGAGATGTCTGTAAGGCCACCCCTTTCACCCCCTCTCCCAGCTCCTCCCCCTTCTTCTTTCAACCTGGCTTCCTTTCCTCCCTTTGAAATCTTTGATGTTAGTACTTGGATCTGAAGTTCTGTGTCTCTATAGGAGGTTTTCTGAGAGACTGTATTGTATTTAAGGGAGTGTCTGATGAGGACTGCCAGGTTTATATGTGTGTGTTTCAACTCTGTGTTCTGTGTTGTGATTTTTGATGGCCATTTTGCTTTGTCTGGCCAACATTTGGTTTAGACCTGCCACCATTTTGTTAGAACTCGATTTTCTTTCCCTGTTCCTTGAGACCAGGGCTCTCAGGAACACTTATCTAGACCATCTCTAACTCCTGAGACTGAGGGAAAAGGGGAAAAAGACTTTAAAATTTTTATTTATTTCAACTGTTTTTTTAATAAACTAGTAAATTTTATATTGTAGTATCTAATTCATGACTAAACTTAGAAAATGAAGCTAGATCTTGCACTGTGTCTGTCTAAATATGTCTTGGTATGTCTTTGTCTCTGGGTAATATTTTTGAGGTTAATTTGTAAATGAGCTCTATTTAACTGGCTTAAAAAAGGTAAGTGCTTACAAGTCAAATAATTCTAAATTAAATGATAAATTCCAGGTTCATGTGAACTGGGAAATATTCAGTATTAAATACCTGATATTAATGTTTGTTTGTTGACCTATCTAATATAGACATGTCTTAGAGTAATTAACATTAAGTAGAATATTTTCATTGTACCTAGGTTTAATACAAGTTAAATATTATATCTGTTACAAGTTTGTCAACAAGGAAATTACCTCAAGTGTAGAAACTTCTAAAAAATGTAAATGAGATATGAGCTTTTATATAAACTCTATTAAGAATAATTATTCTTTAGACATATCTGTCTAAAATAGTCTCTCCAGATTGGCGTAACTTAAATTTCTAAGGGTTGTGCTAAGTGTGCTAAGGGTTGGAAGTCTATTGAATAGTTAGGTCATTTCCAAATAAAGTAAGATTTTGAAACATTTACTACTAAACACTAATTTCCTTTTACAGAGAAACTAAAGAGATTTGGGACTATAAATGAATAATGTTTGGTGCCATTCTAAAATGTTCTAAGAAAGCAAGAGTTTTAGAAATTATCACTGGTATTTATGCTCACCAATCTATAAAATGCTAATATAAAAGTTAGTTCTTGGTTTGCTAAATGAAAGTAGGAAGTGTGTTTTCAGTATTAAAAAAAAAAGAAAGAAAAAGGTGTGAAAAATACTAAAGAGTTATGCATGATCAGGATTTTCTAAAATTGGATTACAATTAGTTAGATAAATGGATTTTGTTAGAAATGACACAGCCATAAGAAAACTGGTTAGTCAAGTAGGTCCAAGATGGCGGAGCTGACCTTCACTAGACCTTGAGCCTTGGTTTTTAGGCCTATTGTAACATATCAACAAGCTAAATGATACACCCATCAACATTGACTAAATCTGACCAAATGTTCTAAACCCTTTTAATTGATCTTTTTGATAAAACTTCCTAAATAGAATTCTTCTGAAGTTCTTTTGACCTCTAGCTAATTTTGGGGTGCTTCAGAGGGCCCCTGAAACATCCCAAAGAGAGATATTAAACTGTGTTTATTTGGTTGGTTAAATTACATGAAAAAGATTATCAAATGAGTAATAAATCCGTTCATGTTATAATGTATGGTAAAATTACGAATACAGATATCCTAGAAATTATATGGAGTTCTTACCATTCTGATATGTCCTGGTACTCTAATGGAAAACCTGATGACTTCACAAAAGTTAACAGAAGGACTGAATGGACCAGTGAATATGCTTATAACTTTTATGGTTTGTATCTGAAAAATTATGGGTTTTCAGGGAGTAGGGAAAACCTTCCTCTCAAACAAATTATGACAATACTTTGGTAAAATTAAACGTTATAAACAAAACAATTATATTTTCTCTCTGACTCCTCCAAAAATTGGAAATTCTTAGGTTTCCAGTAAGTTTATCAAATGAGTTAGGAAGGTTATCTCAGGGGTACAAAAATCTCAAGAAATTTTTGAGACCTTAAAAAAGGAAGAATTCACCTAGATTTGTTAGGCAAAATCTGTGATAAGCCTTTGGTGTGAGTTTCCCAGCCTTGTTTTATTTTAAAAGTTCAGTCTGAGACTCTATAAATGTTTCAGCATATTAAAAGTCTATAATCAATTATGGTTATATAAATCATCAGACCAAAATTAGTGAGAACAGACCTATTTTGCAAACAAACTAGGCTTAATTTGGTTATATTTGATAAAAATGAGGGTAACTTTAGGGAGAAAAAGATATTTCAAAAAATGTTAAATCCCAGTTTGTTAATGGAGGTCTGCGTCTAGTAAGACTTATCTCTTAGATAGTTCTTTGCTGTTATGTGATATTAATGTAAAATTTAATTGAATGCTTAAAGAACACCTTAAGTTTGTTTCTGAAGCTTATCTCAGTAATCTATCTTTGGATGAAGATCAGATGCCTCATGACCTGCAACCAGGACTAGAAAAAGACATAATTTAAGGCACTGTCTCCAACCTGGATGGAAGGACTTTTTATCAGGAGAAACTACACTACACCAGGATGAGAAGACGATGACATCAGACGTAGACAGCTTCCCCAAGATGCTGGACCTGATTCGTATGATCATTTATGTTTTCTTGACTTCTTAGACCTTTGCATATAAATCAAATGCTTTTCTATCATAGGCCTGATTCTATGCTAGTTTCAGAAATCAATTCAATTGTTGGGTTTGTGGCCAATTACCTGTGTCTAGTTCTGGGTTACCTTGGTAAATTTCTCTACTACAAGACTCTAACTGGTTGGCCCTGAGAAAATTTACTTAAAAAAAAAATTATAGTCATACTCAGGTTACAGTGATAGTACTAGATGGGATCCCCTCACCGGGCCAATTAATAATGCCTGCTCTGACTCTGGCCATAAATTTGAGCTTTTTTCTATTACTCAAGCTCAATCAGAGCAACGAGAAAAGTTTCAGCACAGAAGGAAAAAATCTCCCACAATTATGGGATGGATTTATATAGATAACACCAGGCTATGATAATTTAGGTTTAAAGTCTCCTCTGTGTTGGAAACAATTAAATCATACTAAGGACAATCAGTCTAGTACCACTAGAAAATGGGGCTATGTGCCTTATAGACAGTGCCAATATATAATTTCCCTGGAAGATAAAGATTCTACAGAGCAGACTAAATCAGATGACCTGAGATATACTGGGCTACATCTAATGGAAGCTCTTAAGTCTTACTTGTGACTTTACTAATACTGCTGGCTATGTTATTTGTATTTCACCTGTTTTACAAAATTACTGTTTCTTACACCATCAAATGTGTGTGTGAGGCCTCTAATAGAATAATATATAGTCCCATATGAGATCGATGATGGTAACAGTGTAACTCTAGATGTGGGAAGAAGCAACAAGACGGAATATTTTCCTGGACCAAGAGGCTAGTAAGACAGGTGGTCCAGAGAATTTTGGATACTTTTTTATGGCCTAGTCCAGTAACAGCACATTGAGTGGCCTGTCAACAAAATCTTTGCCAAACCTGAGAATGGACATTCCCAGCACCATGGGATAAAATGGTCATGAAATGCCCCCCTGAAAATCATGGTCAAGTTTATGAGCAAAAAGGGGCTCTGCCAACTGAAGACTGACACTTGCCGGCTACATCTACAAAGATTAAATCATGGCCGCTGCAACTGCTGACTTTCAACGCCCCTGAAAGGAGTTCAGGGTGAAAATCAGGAATGAGGCACTCTGTGCTCTGGGAAAAACTGGCAGAACAGGCCTTCAGATAGTTAAATCTTTTCAGGAGAAGATTTTATGGTCCCAATTCTTGCATCTTCTCATACCTAGAGAAACACTGATGTCATTAAGGAAAAGTTTACAATTAAAAGTCAAAATAGAGTAGCTATGGTTCAGATATCCTGGGAAATAATTAGGTGATGCTATGGGTGTACTTTCAGATTAGACCTTGTATTGCTAAACACTTGAGTTTTCTGAATTGTGTCAGGCATGGATGCCACCATTCTCAAAATAATATCTGCTGGAAACTAGTAACCTTATTTTTTATAAAACTAGGCAACTGGCTACCCGGCTACAAGTCTCCCTGAAGTGCCAGCTCTGGACTGGGTTTCAGGTCTATTCTTCTAAAAAGAAATGAGATTTATTTTGTCTACTAAATTCCAGTTATCACTCCTCCAACTACTTCTAATTGGGGTCTGTTACACCAAAATGGCAGACCAAGGGATTGAGATTTTGTAATCATACAAGACTCAGATCTAGAACTTGGAACTCAGAAATACTTCCAATTCAGTGTCTATACTCCAAGCTGAGGCAGCCCAATGCTCCATTTTGACAGGAAGTTATCACAGTCATAGTTGCCTAGTTCCCTAAACTAAAACTGAGTATAACTCTGTGGGGCTCTGGAGTAGAGATCTGTTCTGTGTTCTTCATTTCTTGTCTGTAGGATATATGCTTCATTCAGCCTCCTTGACCTTCCCTGAGTTCCAAAGGGTGGATTCAAACCCTTGCTAATCAGGGAAGGGAGGGGATACAGAACAGGAGCAACAATCAAAGGTTGGTACAGCCTCCAGACAGAGTCCTGGTTCCTACTCAAAGAAATATGCATAACAATGTCTTTGCGCCCCCACCCAGGTGGAGGTTGGTAACTTCAGACTGAACACAAGATTCCTGGAGCACAGCTCTGTTGCCTCACCACCAACCAATCAAAAAGGGTCACAAACCCTGCAGCCCTCACCCCAAATGTTGCCTTCTGTTTCCGGGGACCAGAGATGACCATCCTGTTAGGTCTCCTGTTTGGCCCTTGTCTATTTCATCTCTGAGAGGGGCCAACAGTTTCAAGCTAAATTGCTGCTACTACAAGGGTGGAAGCTGGTTTCAGATGTGAAACACCCCAACTTAGATCAGGTAGAGAGAGACTTCTGCTCTGCTACGCAGGCCTACGCCCATGCACAGCAGGAAGAAGTTACAGAAGAAAGAGACCTCCGCCCCAATTCCCAAGAAGTATCTTGAGTATGAAGTCTCTCAGGGGGAAGTTGTTAGGGGAAGCACACTGATTGAAACCGCCCACCCTGGCCAGGCACCATAGTAACCATTTGCATGAGTTGTTTCATGACAGGAACTCCTGATAAGGAATACAGAACTAATAAGCCACCACCAACTGGAAGAGTTCGGGAAAGATCTAAAGGAGACGCCTTGTGTCCGTCCACTTCCCAGAATCCCTCTCGCTAGCATCCATCTTGGCTGAGCGATGCGTGCATCACCAGGAAAGACTCTGAATTAGAATGATTGGCCAAAGACCACCCAGAAACTAATCCCATCACCATAAAACCAGAGACTGCGAGCCACGCGGCAGAGCAGTTCTCCTGCATTCCCTTACCCTACTGCTCTCCACCCTGGTGCCCTTTCCCAATAAAATCTCTTGCTTTGTCAGCACATGTGTCTCCTTGGACAATTCATTTCGAGTGTTAGACAAGAGCCCAGTTTTGGGCCCTGGAAGGGGTCTGCCTTCCTGCAACACCTACAGCACCTTAGTTTTCCACTTTAAAAAAAAAAAAAAAAATTGAAGTATTAATTGCTTTTGTATGTTGTGTTAGCTTCTACTGTACTCTCGCCTGGAAAATCCCATGGATGGAGGAGCCTGGTAGGCTGCAGTCCATGGGGTCGCTAAGAGTCGGACACGACTGAACGACTTCACTTTCTCTTTTCACTTTCATGCATTGGAGAAGGAAATGGCAACCCACTCCAGTGTTCTTGCCTGGAGAATCCCAGGGACGGGGGAGCCTGGTGGGCTGCCGTCTATGGGGTCGCACAGAGTCAGACACGACTGAAGTGACTTAGCATAGCATAGCATATATATATATCCCCTCCCTCTTGAATCTCCTTCCCACTGCCCCTACCCCACCCCTCTAGGTCACCGCAGTGGCTTTTGATGCTGGGCACATTTCCCTTTGCACACAGCCATCGCCTCTGCTGAATCTGGATAGCTTTGAACTTTCACTACAGCACAGAACTGGGCTCTGCTTTGTGCAGAATTGTTATTTCTCAAAGCTTGTTTAGACAACCTCTGCCCTCGGTTTTGGTTGATGTAAGGATGTTCTCCCAAGGCCCTGCCTTCCTTCCCTGGGTGTCTGAGGCTACTTCTAACCATGAAATCTTATTCGTAAGTCTATTGTGAGACAGAACAAACGCACCAGGGCTGTAAAACCTCCTCAGAAGCTAGAAGCATCACCACCCCTTGCCCGATCACTCCCCACAATGCTTCTCTGTTTCCCAGAGAAAGCGTCAGCATCTCTGTGTTGTGGAAAAGCACCCGTGCTGAAAACCAAATCTGAAAATCTTAGAGCCAGCTGTGTACTTTACATGTTAGTATTTAATTTCATTACCCCTGCTTTGCCCAGATTTTTTTTTTAATCTACTGACACAACTTCCCAGGGACTTTCGCCACCTCTTTCCCATCCTGAACACACACACTTTATAGAAGCATGGGCAGGGTTGAGCTCCAGAGAATACATTGGGCAGTCAGCAGGAATGATCATGTGTTTCTCAATGACACATGAAAAGAATGAATTTAAATTAATTTAAATAGCCAGCGCAGGAAAACAAAAAGCCCCCAGCAAGACCCATGGACAAATATGCCAGGTTTTTAAACACATTTGATGAGACCAATGGATGACCCAGAGGTCTTGCTTGGAAGAACCCACATAGCGTATGTTTAAACACTAATTTTTCAAGGAACTCTGAAGGGACGGGTACAAAATAAGTATTTAAGGCAAACAAAAAAGCCATGCACACAGCAAATAATCTTGTTTCCTGTCCCTCACAACTCCATGAAGTGATTTAACCTTTAATTTGTTTGAACATCAAAGGAATCCATTCACTTGAAATATTTTCCAAAATGTCATGAAATAATGTTTCTCTTTCAAACAATGCCCAAGCTAGCATGGAAGCCTTCATGTATATACCTATTGGTATTTAAAAGTAAAATTCCCCTCCAGAGAGAGAAAGTGCTCAAAGAGAGCTTGTTTCTGGCCAAAGGCCAGACTAGTTCAAAAATTATAATTCAAGGGACCCCAAAACAAAGGAGGTGACACCTACCAGGGAAATCAGCATCACACAGAGGCCAAGGGGCTTTTACTGTTTCTAAGGGCAGGGTATGCAAAAGAAGTATTTTCTTGCCTCGGGGAAAGAGACCATTCCGCCTAGGAAATCAGCACCTGTTGAAACGTTTCATCCAGAGTAATGTATTATTCTAAAGCAACTTCGTGTGGTTTGATCGCCCCGGGTGGCAGCCACATCTGGACAGTCTCTGCTTATCATTCATGAGGAGCCACAGCTAGTGATGGGCCCTGGATTTAAATTAAAAAGTCAAGGCCACCTTGGGATTTGTGCCCTCCCCCTTCATTACCATGTAACCTTTCTTCCCTGACCTTTCTCCTGACATTTTTTTTTTTTTTAATAAGAGATCTGGAACATCTCTTTCGTTTGAAACTTGTATTATCTTTCAAGTCCCCACTGCCACCCTGCCTTTATTTATTTATTTATTTAAATTTATTATTTTTTTTTAATTTTAATTGGAGGCTACCCTGCCTTTATAGAAACTACAGAGAAGCCTGGAAGTCAGTCCAGCAATGTATCACATTCCGAGTGCCTCGCCAGGTGCTGGGCATGGAGGGACAGATTTACAGCAGCAGTAAGATGAGGATCGAATTTCAGGGGCCCCTTTCTGAATCACATGCTCTCCTTCACCTCCCCCTTCAAGACATGGTGGGAGCAATATGCTGAGCGGTCACTGCAGACCAGCTATGCTTTGTAGAGGAGCTGAGAGGGGTTAGAAATGATTTGCCCCAATTACTCTTTCAAAGACTAACAACCCTCTGTCCGTGGACTAAAGAGCTCTGAAAAAAAAAAAAAAAAGAATATAACAACTTACTTGGCCATTACTGTCATCAGTTGATCACCCCTGGTAGCTCAGCTGTTAAGATTCCTCCTGCAATGGAGGAGACCTGGGTTCGATCCCTGGGTTGGGAAGATCCCCTGGAGGAGGGCATGGCAACCCACGCCAGTAGTCTTGCCTGGAGAATCCCACGGACAGAGGACCCTGGCGGGCTACAGTCCATGGGGTTGCAAAGAGTGAGACACGACTGAATGTAACTAAGCATGCACGTCATCAGTACCTTTGGGGGTGTATGGGAGGATTTCCACCCCCTTTTAATTTAATTTTTTAATTGTGGTTTTATATATATATATATACACACACACACACAAGATTTACCATTTTGCCATATCTACATAACATAGTATTTAACGTTTTAATCCATTTTTAGTGTACAGTTTTGTGGCATTAAGTAAAATTCTTATCACTGCTCAACCATCATCACCACTACTGGAACATTTTTTTGTTGTTTAGTTGCTGATTGTGTCCGACTCTTTGCGACCCCATGGACTGTAGCCCACCAGGATTCTCTGTCCATGGGATTCTCCAGGCAAGAATACCGGAGTGGGTTACCATTTCCTACTTCAAGGGATCTTCCTGATCCAGGGCTCGAACCTGCCTCTCATTTGCCTTCTGCCTTGGCAGGCAGATGCTTTACCACTGAGCCGCCTGTGACGCCTGGGACTTGTTTTTTTTAATTGAAGGATAATTGGTCTACAATGCTGTGTTAGTTCCTAGTGTATAGCAAAGTGATTCCATTTTAGATTCTTTTCAGACTCTTTTCCATTATAATTATTACAAGATAGTGAATATAATTCCTGGTGTTATACAGTAGGTCTTTGTTGTTTATTTTATATATAGTGATAGGTATGTATTAATCTCAAACTCTTAATTTATCCCTTCCCCTCCCCTTTCTACTTTGGTAACCGTAAGTTTAATGGGCATTTGGGTTGCTTTAACTTTTTGGTTATTGTGAATAATGCTGCTACAAACAGGGGTGTAGAAATTGCTATCTCATGGTGGTTTTGATTTGCATTTCTCTAATAATTAGGGTGCAGAAGGAAATGGCAACCCACTCCAGGATACTTGCCTGAGAAATCCCAAGGACAGAGGAGCCTGGTAGGCTACAGTCCACGGGGTCGCAAAAGAGTCAGCCATGACTTAGCAACTAAACAACCAGCGACAGTGATTAGTGATTCCGCTCCTCCTTCATGTGCTGATTGATCATTTGTACATTTTCTTTGGAGAAATGTCTATTCAAGCCCTTTGCCACTTTTGAATCTGTTTCTTTGTTGAGTTTTAGTATTCACTACATATTTTAGATGTTAATTCCTTATCAGATATGTGCTTTGCAAATATTTTCTCCCATTCTGCATTTTGCCTTTTTGCTCTGTTGATAGTGATCTTTGATGCACAGACGTTTTTGATTTTGATGAAATCCAAATTGTTTGCATTTTATTGACTTATAATTAATATACAATATCATATATATTAGTTTCAGGTATATAACATAGTGTTTTGATATTTTTATACATTTTGAATACATTTTTATATATTATGAAATGATCACTGCAGTAGACCATTCACCATCAATTACCATACAAAGCTGTTGCAATATTATTGACTGTATTCCCTAGGTGTCCATTATATCCCCATTATATCCTCATTTATTTTTTAGCTGGGAGTTTGTACCTCTTAATCAACTTCACCTATTTTGTCCATTCCCCCAGTCCCCTCCTCTCTGACAACCACCAGTTAATTCCCTGTATTATGAGTCTATTTCTGTTTTGTTTTGTTTTTTAGATTTCACATGTAAGAGAAATCATACAGTATTTGCTTTTTCTCTGACTTATTCCACTTAGCATAATATTATCCAGACCCATCCATGTGTTCACTTAAGCCAAGATTTCATGTTTATGGCTGAGTAATATTCCACTGTATATATAGACCACATCTTTTTGTCCATTCACCTATAGATGGACACTTACGTTGCTCTGTGTGTTGGTGATTGTAAATAATGCTGCGATGAACACTGGGGTGCATATGTCTTTTTAAATTAGTTTTTTTTTTCTTTTCTTTGAAGAAAATGCCCAGAAGTGGAATTGCTGGATCATACAGTACTTGTAACTTTTAGCTTTGACCCACAATGAGATAGCACATCACACCTGTCAGAGTGACAACTATCTAAAAAGACAAGAAACAACACACATTGGCAAGGATGCAGAGAAAAGGGGACCCTCGTATACTACTGGTGGGAATGTAAATTGGTGCAGCTACTATGGGGAACAGTATGCTTCTTCTTTCTGTTCTTTCTGTACTTTGGTGTCGTATCCAAGAAATCATTGCAAAATTCAGTGTAATGAAGTTTTTCCCCTAGTTTTCTTCTAAGAGTTTTATAGTTTTAGTTCTTAGGTTTAGGTCTTTGAACCATTTTGAGTGAATTTTTGTATCAGTTCAGTTCAGTTCAGTTGCTCAGTCATGTCCGATTCTTTGCGACCCCATGAATCGTAGCACGCCAGGCCTCCCTGTCCATCACCAACTCCTGGAGTTCACTCAGACTCACGTCCATTGAGTCAGTGATGCCATCCAGCCGTCTCATCCTCTGTCGTCCCCTTCTCCTTCTGCCCCCAATCTCTCCCAGCATCAGGGTCTTTTCCAATGAGTCAACTCTTCACATGAGGTGGCCAAAGTATTGGAGTTTCAGCTTCAGCATCAGTCCTTCCAAAGAAATCCCAGGGCTGATCTCCTTTAGGATGGACTGGTTGGATCTCCTTGCAGTCCAAGGGACTCTCAAGAGTCTTCTCCAACACCACAGTTCAAAAGTATCAATTCTTTGGCGTTCAGCTTTCTTCACAGTCCAACTCTCATATCCATACATGACCACTGGAAAAACCATAGCCTTGACTAGACGGACCTTTGCTGGCAAAGTAATGTCTCTGCTTTTCAATATGCTATCTAGGTTGGTCATAACTTTCCTTCCAAGGAGTTAGTGTCTTTTAATTTCATGGCTGCAATCACCATCTGCAGTGATTTTGGAGCCCCCAAAATGAAGTCTGACACCGTTTCCACTGTTTCCCCATCTATTTGCCATGAAGTGATGGGACCAGATGCCATGATCTTCGTTTTCTGAATGTTGAGCTTTAAGCCAACTTTTTCACTCTCCTCTTTCACTTTCATCAAGGGCTTTTTAGTTGCTCTTTACTTTCTGCCATAAGGGTGGTGTCATCTGCATATCTGAGGTCATTGATATTTCTCCCAGCAATCTTGATTCCAGCTTGTGCTTCATCCAGTCCAGCGTTTCTCATGATGTACTCTGCATATAAGTTAAATAAGCAGGATGACAATATATAGCCTTGACATACTCCTTTTCCTATTTGGAACCAGTCTGTTGTTCCATGTCCAGTTGCTTCCTGACCTGTATATAGGTTTCTCAAGCGGCAGGTCAGGTGGTCTGGTATTCCTATGTCTTTCAGAATTTTCCACAGTTAATTGTGATCCACACAGTCAAAGGCCTTGGCATAGTCAATAAAGCATAAATGGATGTTTTTCTGGAACTCTCTTGCTTTTTCAATGATCTAGCAAATGTTGGCAGTTTGATCTCTGGTTCCTCTGCCTTTTCTAAATTTTGAGCATTACTTTACTAGCGTGTGAGATGAGTGCAATTGTGAGATAGTTTGAGCATTCTTTGGCATTGCCTTTCTTTGGGATTGGAATGAAAACTGACCTTTTCCAGTCCTGTGGCCACTGCTGAGTTTTCCAAATTTTCTGGCATATTGAGTGCAACACTTTTACAGCATCATCTTTCAGGATTTGAAATAGCTCCACTGGAATTCCATCACCTTCACTAACTTTGTTCATAGTGATGCTTTCTAAGGCCCACTTGACTTCACATTTCAGGATGTCTGGCTCTAGGTGAATGACCACACCATCGTGATTATCTGGGTCGTGAAGCTCTTTTTTGTACAGTTCTTCTGGGTATTCTTGCCACCTCTTCTTAATATCTTCTGCTTCTGTTAGGTTCATACCATTTCTGTATATGACTTTTGGTATATGGTGTTACATAACTATTTTTTTGTATGTGGATTTCCAGTTTTCCTGGTACCATTTGTTGAAAAGGCTGATTCTTCCCCCATTGAATGGCCTTGGCACCCTTGTTGAAAATTATTTTGGGGAATTTCTCTGGTGGTCCAGAGGTTAGGACTCCGTGCTTCCACTGCAGGGGACGTGGGTTCAGTCCCTGGTAGGGGAACTAAGATTCTGCAAGCAGCGTGCCTTGCAGCATGGCTGGGAAGAAAATCATCCGCATATGTGTGCAAGGGTTTTATTCTGTTCTTTCACTCATAACTTTTACTATATTTATGCGTTATTTGAATCTGCCATGTTTTCACAGCAATTGCATGATCTTGGTTCCTATCTAGTTGTTCCACTGGATCTTATAACCTGTTTAACAGTGGCGCCTAGATTTTCTCATTATTTTGTATCTTGGTATTGCCTACTGCCCTCTTTTTCATTTAAAGAGATGGATTGGATCAGTGTAGTCAGATGCACATATTGACCTAAGTGAGCTGGTGGGTGGGTCCCCATGGATCCCTACTCATCCCCACCCTGGGCATTTCATAGATAACTTATGCAGAATTCTAACGATTTTGTACCATCAGTCCTGTCTTCCAACCAGTGAGCATCTTGACAATACCCTCTCCATTGTTCATGTCTCAAGAAGTACTTTTGAGTAAGCAGATGAGCCAGTGCATAAACGGCGTTGGAAGTACAGGGGAGACCACAGATGTGTGGGTTGGTACCCTCCCTCCATTACCAGTGCAGGGGAGTGTGCCAGTTGGGTTGAATCACAGCTGGATTCTCTTTTCTGTCCCCTTTCCTGAACCTTTCTAGCTCTAAACTTTGGCTCTCCCCAGTTCTCAATCTCTAGATATCTCCTTTTTAAAAAATAGATCACATTAAAAAATATTTTATTTATTTTTATTTTTGGCTGTGCTGGGTCGTCATTGCTATTTGGGCTTTTCTCTAGTTGCAGCAAGTAGGGGTTACTCTCCAGTTGTGGTGCACGGTCTTCTCATTGTAGTGGCTTTTCTTGTTGCGGAGCACAGGCTCTAGGGTGCGTGGGCTTCAGTATTTGCAGCGTGTGGGCTCAGTAGTTGTGGCTCCTGGGCTCTAGAGCACAGGCTCAACAGCGGTGGCACACGAGCCTAGTTGCCATGTGACGTGTGGGATCTTCCTGGATCAAGGATTGTCTCCTGCACTGGCAGGCAGATTCTTTACCACTGAGTCACCAAGGAAGCCCTCCAGAAGTCTTCTTGATCCACATTTATTTCCACAGTGAGCTTATCCCAAAATCTTTGTGGGAAATCCTGCTGGGGACAACTCCCAAATTCAACCTCCAGACTGTGGTTGAGTCTCTGAGCCTTTCTGAGCCTCAGTTTCTTCATCTGTTAAACAGAAATAAAATGACCTTCCTTGCTGCTGTGTATTATACATATTGTAAGTTAATATGGGGCACCCAGCAGGTAGTAAGAATTATTTTAAGCTTATCTTATTAAGGTTAGGGCTTCCCTGGTGGCTCAAATGGTAAAGAAACCACCTGCAATGCGGGAGAGCTGGGTTCGATCCCTGGATCAGGAAGATCCCCTGGAGAAGGGAACAGCTACCCACTCTAGTATTCTGGCCTAGAGAATTCCATGGACAGAGGAGCCTGTCTGGCTACAGTCTATGGTCACAAAGAGCTGGACATGACTGAGCGATTTTCACACTATTAAGTTTCAGCTGTACGAAGGCCCCAAGATCACTTCTATGATCAGACATTCGTTAATTAATAAATATTTGAGGAAAAAATTGAAAGCAATAATTAAAACACTGTAGATCCTAGCATCTCTTGGCTGTTCTTAAAGTCTGCGTGCAGGGCAGACAGCTAAAGCCAGCCTTGATGGCTTCAGTGTGTGCTGCTTCATGCTGTTTGTTCTTTTCCTTGTCAATCTGTTTTCCCAAAGGGTTTTCATTTGTCACTTCCTTTTGTCTTCAAGCAGTTGAGAGCAGGGATGGTAAGATACCAAGATTATTATGAGATGCAAATGACTGTGGTGTTGAGAGGGAGTGTGGCTTGGTGAGAATGAGCGGGTCACAAGACCCTTCACTTAACCTGTTCCTGGGGTCTGTTTGCTGGGCTGACAGATGTGGGCTGGGGTGGTACAGCCAAGCACAGTGTCCCCAGCAGAGGGTGTGAGGGGGATGGGTAGGAGGCCCCAGAATTGGAGAGAGGTGTTCCAGCACTCTGGGTTGTGGGACTGGCCTCCAAAATAACGCTTTTCTCTTTCTCACACCCCAAAACTCTTCTGTGGGAAAGCTGCTTTGAATCTGAAGTGGGGATAAGGGTTGGAATAAAACTAATTGAGCGCTAAGGGAAAGGCCTTTGGGGGGTGACCTTCTAACCTTGGGGTGTAGGGGCTGGCCACCTCCTAGTTTCAGTTTCTGAAAGGGTGTGAAAAATCCTCTTTACTCAGACAGAATTCCACACATTCCAAAACACGCCTGCATCCGTCTGCCTTTCTAAGTTTCAGGCCAAAATCCTCGAGGGCGTTTTGAGTTCTTTCTATCACTCTTTTCTTGCTTCCCAAGTTCAATATCACAAAATCCAGTTGGCTCTGCACCCAGAATATTTTCTGAATCTGATCTGACCATGATTCCCTACTCCTACCACCATGATCCAAGATTAAAGCACCAGCATCTCCTGTTTGGTCTGTGCAAGCCTCCTGACTGGGCTTCATGCTTCTGTCCTTGAAATCCACAATACAGTCTTTACTGGCTTTTCACTTACATTCATTGGAGAAGGAAATGGCAATC
Organism: Bos indicus x Bos taurus; assembly: GCF_003369695.1. Lineage (NCBI taxonomy): Eukaryota > Metazoa > Chordata > Mammalia > Artiodactyla > Bovidae > Bos > Bos indicus x Bos taurus. The sequence goes on from NC_040088.1 coordinate 26,321,597, forward strand.
CACTCCAGTATTCTTGCCTGGAGAATCCCAGGGATGGGGGAGCCTGGTGGGCTGCCATCTATGGGGTCACACAGAGTCGGACAGGACAGAAGAGACTTAGCAGCAGCAGCAGCAGCATGGCACCCCACTCCAGTGTTCTTGCATGGAAAATCCCATGGACGGAGGAGCCTGGTAGTCTGCAGTCCATGGGGTAGCTAAGAGTTGGACACGACTGAGCGACTTCACTCTGACTTTTCACTTTCATGCATTAGAGAAGGAAATGGCAACCCACTCCAGTATTCTTGCTTAGAGAATCCCAGGGATGGGGGAGCCTGGTGGGCTGCCATCTATGGGGTCTCACAGGGTCAGACACGACTGAAGCGACTTAGCAGCAGCAGAGGGCCTAGGGGCAGAGCCCACAGGTACAGTGGGTGGGGCCAAGAACCACAGAGGATTATTCTCAGGCCTGGAAACCTTACCTGGAAGATTCCAAGGACAAAGGACCCTGTGGGCTATTGTCCCTGGGGTAGAAAAGAGTTGGACAGGACTGAGCGCTTGAGCACACTCACTGGAAACCTAATGGAATGTGCCCTGCTGGATGTCTAACTTGCTTGGGGCCAGTGATCCCTTTACTTCCCACTTGTTCCTCCCTTTCAGAATGGTAGTGACTATCACATACCTGTCCCACTATTGTATTCTGGACGGAGGAGGAAATGGCAACCCACTCCATTATTCTTGCCTGGAGAATCCCTGGACAGAGGCACCTGGTGGGCTATAGTCCATGGGAATCACAAAGAGTTAGACACAACTGAAGCGACTTAGCACAGCAAAGCACATACTTGTCCCACTATTGCATTCTGGGAGCAGATAACTTGTTTCCTAGTGCACAGATAAACAGGTGGAAAATAATTTTACCGAGGGATGGATCATAAGCAATGTCTCATCTGTTGCTGATTTAGATGACAAGATTTGAGACTTTTGAGTTGATAATGTAATGATTTGAGATTTGGGGGGAATTGGGATTGTGGAGAATGCACTTTGCACATCGGATGGATGTGACTTTTGGGAGGCAGAGGCCAAAATGTAGGGAGTTCAATGGTGATCCTCCACAAAAGACATGTCCTCATGGAACCTGTGAGAGTGACCTCCTTTGGAAAACGAATCTTCGCATTTATAATTAAGAGACGAGATCTTTCTGGATTAGGGTGGCCCTAAGTCCAATGTCAAGTGTCCTTTGCAGAGGCTTGATTCCACCCTTGCTGGTCTTTGCAGGTCTGCTTTGCTTCTGAGCAACTGGACCTGGGAAATTGAGAAGTGGGTGGTGGCTGAAACAAACCTCTTAATGTCTTCTGGCATTGTCATGGGGTCCTACTGATCCCATTTTGCATGTTCCCAGCCTCTGCTCCCAAGACAGTGTCCACTTGAGTCAGCTGTGGGTTGAAACAGGCACACAGGTGCCCAAGGCCAGGGAACTCCCGCCTTCTCCTCCAGAGAAGAGCTGGGTCAGTTTATCTCTAACATAAACCCCAAACATTAGAGCACCAACCACTTGGTTGACACCAACCACTCCTCATTTGCAAGTTTGTGATGTCAGCTCCAGTGGACCACAGTCTGTCAGATCTCTCCACCATGACCCGCCCGTCTTCGGTTGCCCCATGGGCATGGCTTAGTTTCTTAGAGTTAGACAAGGCTGTGGTCCTAGTGTTATTAGATTGACTAGTTTTCTGTGAGTATGGTTTCAGTGTGTCTGCCCTTTGATGTCTTCTTGCAACACCAACCATCTTACTTGGGTTTCTGGAGAAGGGAATGGCAAACCACTTCAGTATTCTTGCCTTGAGAACCCCATGAACAGTATGAAAAGGCAAAATGATAGGATACTGAAAGAGGAACTCCCCAGGTCAGTAGGTGCCCAATATGCTACTGGAGATCAGTGGAGAAATAACTCCAGAAAGAATGAAGGGATGGAGCCAAAGCAAAAACAATACCCAGCTGTGGATGTGACTGGTGATAGAAGCAAGGTCTGATGCTGTAAAGAGCAATATTTCAAAGGAACCTGGAATGTCAGGTCCATGAATCAAGGCACATTGGAAGTGGTCAAACAAGAGATGGCAAGAGTGAATGTCGACATCCTAGGAATCAGCGAACTAAAACGGACTGGAATGGGTGAATTTAACTCAGATGACCATTATATCTACTACTGTGGGCAGGAATCCCTCAGAAGAAATGGAGTGGCCATCATGGTCAACAAAAGAGTCCGAAATGCAGTACTTGGATGCAATCTCAAAAACGACAGAATGATCTCTGTTCATTTCCAAGGCAAACCATTCAATATCACAGTAATCCAAGTCTATGCCCCAACCAGTAACACTGAAGAAGCTGAAGTTGAATGGTTCTATGAAGACCTACAAGACCTTTTAGAACTAACACCCAAAAAAGATGTCCTTTTCATTATAAGGGACTGGAATGCAAAAGTAGGAAGTCAAGAAACACCTGGAGTAACAGGCAATTTGGCCTTGGAAAATGAAATGAAGCAGGGCAAAGGCTAATAGAGTTTTGCCAAGAAAATGCACTGGTCATAGCAAACACCCTCTTCCAACAACACAAGAGAAGACTCTACACACGGACATCACCAGATGGTCAACGCCGAAATCAGATTGATTATATTCTTTGCAGCCAAAGATGGAGAAGCTCTATACAGTCAACAAAAACAAGACCAGGAACTAACTGTGTCTCAGATCATGAACTCCTGATTACCAGATTCAGACTTAAATTGAAGAAAGTAGGGAAAACCACTAGACCATTCAGGTATGACCTAAATCAAATCCCTTATGATTAAACAGTGGAAGTGAGAAATAGATTTAAGGGCCTAGATCTGATAGATAGAGTGCCTGATGAACTATGGAATGAGGTTCGTAACATTGTACAGGAGACAGGGATCAAGACCATCCCCATGGAAAAGAAATGCAAAAAAGCAAAATGGCTGTCTGGGGAGGGCTTACAAATAGCTGTGAAAAGAAGAGAAGTAAAAAGCAAAGGAGAAAAGGAAAGATATAAGCATCTGAATGCAGAGTTCCAAAGAATAGCAAGGAGAGATAAGAAAGCCTTCTTCAGCGATCAATGCAAAGAAAATAGAGGAAAACAACAGAATGGGAAAGACTAGAGATCTCTTCAAGAAAATTAGAGATACCAAGGGAACATTTCATGCAAAGATGGGCTCGATAAAGGACAGAAATGGTATGGACCTAACAGAAGCAGAAGATATTAAGAAGAGGTGGCAAGAACACACAGAAGAACTGTACAAAAAAGATCTTCACGACCCAGATAATCACGATGGTGTGATCACTCATCTAGAGCCATACATCCTGGAATGTGAAGTCAAGTGGGCCTTAGAAAGCATCACTATGAACAAAGCTAGTGGAGGTGATGGAATTCCAGTTGAGCTATTTCAAATCCTGAAAGATGATGCTGTGAAAGTGCTACACTCAATATGCCAGAAAATTTGGAAAACTCAGCAGTGGCCACAGGACTGGAAAAGGTCAGTTTTCATTCCAATCCCAAAGAAAGGCAATGCCAAAGAATGCTCAAACTACCTCACAATTGCACTCATCTCACATGCTAGTAAAGTAATGCTCAAAATTCTCCAAGTTAGGCTTCAGCAATACGTGGACTGTGAACTTCCAGATGTTCAAGCTGGTTTTAGAAAAGGCAGAAGAACCAGAGATCAAATTGCCAACATCTGCTGGATCAAGGAAAAAGCAAGAGAGTTCCAGAAAAACATCCATTTTTGCTTTATTGACTATGCCAAAGCCTTTGACTGTGTGGATCACAATAAACTGTGGAAAATTCTGAAGGAGATGGGAATACCAGACCACCTGACCTGCCTCTTGAGAAATCTGTATGCAGGTCAGGAAGTAACAGTTAGAACTGGACATGGAACAACAGACTGGTTCCAAATAGGAAAAGGAGTACGTCAAGGCTGTATATTGTCACCCTGCTTATTTAACTTCTATGCAGAGTATATCATGAGAAATGCTGGACTGGAAGAAGCACAAGCTGGAATCAAGATTGCTGGGAGAAATATCAATAACCTCAGATATGCAGATGACACCACCCTTATGGCAGAAAGTAAAGAGGAACTAAAAAGCCTCTTGATGAAAGTGAAAGAGGAGAGTGAAAAAGTTGGCTTAAAGCTCAACATTCAGAAAACGAAGATCATGGCATCCGGTCCCATCACTTCACGGCAAATAGATGGGGAAACAGTGGAAACAGTGTCAGACTTTATTTTTCTGGGCTCCAAAATCACTGCAGATGGTGACTGAAGCCATGAGATTAAAAGACTCTTACTCCTTGGAAGGAAAATTATGACCAACCTAGATAGCATATTCAAAAGCAGAGACATTACTTTGCCAACAAAGGTCCGTCTAGTCAAGGCTATGGTTTTTCCTGTGGTCATGTATGGATGTGAGAGTTGGACTGTGAAGAAGGCTGAGCGCCGAAGAATTGATGCTTTTGAACTGTGGTGTTGGAGAAGACTCTTGAGAGTCCCTGGGACTGCAAGGAGATCCAACCAGTCCATTCTGAAGGAGATCAGCCCTGGGATTTCTTTGGAGGGAATGATGCTGAAGCTGAAACTCCAGTACTTGGGCCACCTCATGCGAAGAGTTGACTCATTGGAAAAGACTCTGTTGCTGGGAGGGATTGAGGGCAGAAGGAGAAGGGGACGACGACAGAGGATGAGATGGTTGGATGGCATCACTGACTTGATGGACATGAGTCTGAGTGAACTCTGGGAGTTGGTGATGGACAGGGAGGCCTGGCGTGCTGCGATTCATGGGGTCGCAAAGAGTCGGACACGACTGAGCAACTGAACTGAACTGATGTCAGCTCAGTTCTACAAACACACCTGATGAGCTTTGCTGGATGCCAACACCTACCAGGTATTGTGAGATGCTGCAACCATGAAGGTTATGATGGCATGGTCTTCATCCCAAGGAGCTTCCATTCCATCAGGGGTGACATGCTGGGCAAGAGCGATACTACCGAGAAGGGAGCATGAGGATGTCAAGAAAAGTCTGGATTTGGTGTCAGATAGACTTGAACTCTCGGAGAAGGCAATGGCAACCTACTCCAGTACTCTTGTCTGGAAAATCCCATGGACGGAGGAGCCTGGTAGGCTGCAGTCCACGGGGTCGTAAAGAGTTGGACACGACTGAACGACTTCACTTTCATGCATTGAAGAAAGAAATGGCAACCCACTCCAGTGTTCTTGCCTGGAGAATCCCAGGGATGGGGGAGCCTGGTGGGCTGCCGTCTATGGGGTCACACAGAGTCGGACACGACTGAAGTGACTTAGCAGCAGCAGCAGACTTGAACTCTGGCCCCGGTGCCTCTATTTTTTTTTTTTTTTTCTTTTTTAGCTTTCTGACCTAATGCCAGTTACTTGATCTTTCTGTACTCCAGTTTTCTGGATGGTGAGAAGAGCATCATAAGGATACCTATCCCATGACTGATGTCAAGATTAAGTGAGATGAGATATGGGAAGAGCTTAGTGTAGTGACTGGCACATAGCAGAGACTCTAAGCAATAGCTTTTAATCCTAATAAGTTATGGTTCATACTCAACTTCATAGAAACCCATGGACTGTAGCCTACCAGGCTCCTTCATGCATGGGATTTTCAGGCAAGAGTACTGGAGTGGGTTGCCATTTCCTTCTCCAGGGCATAGAAACCCACCTCCTGGGTTTTGTGTCTGGCCATGCAGAGGGTAAACTGTATCCCCTCTCCTGCTTGCATAAAACTCAGCATCACTGTGGTTGAAGGTTGCTCTGGAGTTGCATTTTGGGAGCAAAGTAGAATTCTTGGTTTTGAAATTGCCTGTCTTCTGGAGTTGTCCCCAGACTGTCTCTGCTGCTGCTGCTGCTGCTGCTAAGTTGCTTCAGTCGTTTCTGACTCTGTGCGACCCCATAGACGGCAGCCCACCAGGCTCCCCCGCCCCTGGGATTCTCCAGGCAAGAACACTGGAGTGGGTTGCCATTTCCTTCTCCAGTGCACAAAAGTGAAAAGTAAAAGTGAAGTCGCTCAGCTGTGTCTGACTCTTAGTGACTCCATGGACTGCAGCCTACCAGGTTCCTCCGTCCATGGGATTTTCCAGGCAAGAGTACTGGAGTGGGTTGCCATTGCCTTCTCCAGACTGTCTCTGAGGTACCCCTATATCTCTGGAGATACCCCTATGTTTCTGGAGGTGCCTCTAGGTCTCTGGAGGTGTCCTTAGGTCTCTTGGAGTTGCCCCTAGGTCTCTTGGAGGTGCCCCTAGGTCTTTGGAAGTGCCCCTAGATCTCCTGGAGGTGTCCCTAGGTCTAGGGGTGCTCCTAGATCTCTAGAAGTGCCCCTGTCTCTGGAGATGCCGTATGTCTCTGGAGGTGTCCCTAGGTCTCCTAGAGGTGCCCCTAGGTCTCCTTGAGGTGTCCCTATGTCTCTTGGAGGTGTCCTTAGGTCTTTGGAGGTGCCCCTAGGCTCTGGAGGTGACTTTAGGTCTCTGGAGGTGCCTCTATGTCTCTGGAGGTGCCCTTAGGTCTCTGGAGGTGCCCCTAGGTCTCTTGAGGTACCTCTAGGTCTTCTTGAGGTGCCCCTAGGTCTCTTAGGGGTGTCCCTAAGTCTTTGGAGGTGCCCTTAGGTTTTTGGAAGTGCCCCTAGGTCTCTTGGAGGTGTCCCTAGGTCTTCTAAAGGTGCCCATAGGTCTCTGGAAGTGCCCTATGTCTCTGGAGGTGCCCCTAGGTTTCTGGAAGTGCCCTTAGGTCTCTGGAGGTGCCCCTAAGTTTCTGGAGGTGCCCCTAGGTCTCTGGAGGTGCCCGTAGGTCTCTGGAAGTACCCTTAGATCTCCTGGGGATGTCCCTAGTTTTCCTGGAGGTGTTCCTAGGTCTCCTGTAAGCAGACAAGATACATCAAAATTTCCAACTTTATAAATAATTCCTGTACTTTGCAAAAGGAGTGATTCCTGCGTTACTTTGCACTGATATCTGGGTGTGCTTGGCTCAGGTTCCATTGCTAGGTGGTCGGCGAGGAGCTCTTGTGAGGAGGCAAGGTTCGCTGGGTGATGGGAATGGAGGCTGGTGGCAGGACTTCACCCCAGCAGCAGCCAGACAACACCCAGGCAGCCCTTTGGAATGGACACATTGCAGGCCTCCCAGCTACACCCTCATCCAGGATCAATTGGCTCCTGGTGAAGCCAGCGTGGCCTTTGCCCAGAGAGACTCTGGGTGGAAATTCCCAGAGCCATCTGTCTCAGCCAGGTGCTTGGAGCTGCTCTCCCATTGGCTGCCTGGACCTGCTCATTTGCATGGCAGGGGTGTTCCCTCTCACCTGTTTTCCCCTCACCAGCACTGGTGCTTTCCCAGGAGATCAGCTCTGACTCCCCAGACCAGGTTGGCTTACTCTGTTCCAGCACCTCGGGCTGCTGTCATCAAAGTTGTCATTTTGCTTTTGTGGGACCGGTACTGCCTGCCCCACTGAAGTCTAAACTCTAGGGGGAAAGGGACAGTGTCTGCAGAGAATGAATGGTGGATAAATCAACTTTGAGCCACTTGTCCTGGCAGGCAGGCTGTGGGTCCCAGTGTTACCACCACCACCATCATCTCAGCAAAAATAAAGCAGCTTAGAGTTGTCGAGTTGTGCTGTGTTATCGTTGCACATAAGTCACCTCACATAAAGTCCTCCTGATCATTATGTGAACCACTTAGGGGTCATTCTTATCTCAGTTTTTTCAAGGATGACACAGGTCAGGGGCTCAGCACCAGCACTTGGAGTGGCATCTTCACTAGAGCTGGGGTGCTGACACCCTTTCCCTGCAGGTGTCCCAGGCAGTGCAGACGGTGCGAGGAACACAACAGAAACACCGATCACCTCACGATAAGGACACGCCCGAGTTCTATGTCAATCCTGATTGCCTCCAGGACAGTCAGTCTCTCGCTACCAACAGCATAGCTTGAGCACCTCCCTAGCACTCTCTCACTTCTTGTTGTTGTTGTTTGTTTTTTTTTTTTTCTGAAAGAGAGGGCCAGCCAAAGAGCTGAGGGTCTTTGGCACAAGACCAGGAGGTCTGGTTAGATGTTGGATGATGCTGTTTTGTGCTTTCGTTAGGTTTAATTTTATAGTTCTTTTTCTCTTGATGGCTCATGAGACTGGTGTCCATGTAGCTAATGCCATCTCTTTCTAGAATAAAAATTATGAGGAAAAAAAGTTACAGGGAAAAAGGAAGAGCGGAAGTGAATAACGGTAGGGTAGGTATGATAGGGGAGAACCGTGGTGGAAGAGTTTGTGTGACAGCCCCGAGAACTGGTTTTGCCTCCTCTGAATGCCCATCCCCCGTGCAGACCATAGGACACCACTCAGCCCTGATTGCATCTGTCTTGCATTGTGCTCAAACAATTCCCCGTCTTTTCCTTCATCTCCCTGGCAAATCACTGGCTTTTAAAGTGCAGAGACTGTGTCACACTCCTGCCTGCCCCTGGGCCCGAGCACAATGGTCCTGAGTTGCCAGGTGATTGATGGATTCATCTCTTGTGGGCTTAACGGCGATCACATGACTGTACCTGACTTCAGCGTTTGACACAAATTAATCATTTATTCATGGTATTGAGGAAAAGGCAGACAGGGCTCAGGATTTTCTTACCATCAGACTCTCCAGAGATCTCATTCCTTCTAAGTCTGTGGTGGCCACAGCAGGGAGTGGGGACAGCTGGTCTGCCATGGGGAAATTTGAGCTGCTGAGGTTAGACTGCATGGGAGGGAAGCAGCCTTGCTAGAAAACTCGATGTGTGACCAGCTCTGGTAAAATAAGTATGTATTTGTATCTTATTTCTTCTATAGAATAATAACTCCAGTAGGGATGGTGATGACTGTTGCTGCAATGTTTCACCAATTAGTAAACATTGATATTGCGAGTGAAGACGCAGACACGCTGCCTCAGAACAGGAAGTCTTGGCCGTCCAGGGGCAGGTCTGATTCAGGTCAGGCTAACCCAGGGCCTCAGAAGTCACCGTGGACCTGCTTCTCTTCATGGCCCCATCCTGTCTTCCATGGAGGTGGCTTCTCTTCTCCAGAAGCCCCAGCAGTGTTGCCCAGCTTATCACTGTCTCTGCTTGGGGTCCCATGCCCATCCCTGAGCTTAGCACCCAACCAGAGGGTGGGACTGCAATGTTTGGGTTTTAAAGTCAAACAGACCTGGATTAAAATCCTGATGCCCCCTCTCCCCTGCTACCATGAGAGCCTTGGCAAGTCACTTCCCCATTCTGTCTTCAGTTTCCTCATCTTTGAAATGGGGAACAGCAGTATCCACTTGGAAGAGTTGTTGTTAGGATTAAAGGAGAGAATTCTTGCACAGAAGGAGCTGAATGCATTTGCGAAGATGCCACTAACTGTCAGAAGGCCCTGGAGTAGGCTTTGAAGCCCCAGCAGCAAATAAGGACATGTGGTCCATGTCTTCTAGTAATGTCGCGGGGGCAACAATCACTCACCAGATCGTCACAGAAACAGGCATGTGGTCACAGCTCTGAAAAACACTAAGAGGGACAAACCTGAGGTCTCCCCAGGAGCAGCAGGAAAGGGAGACCCCCACCCAGCCTGAGAAGGCAGGGAGGTTGACCACCCCCAATCTGGGATCAGAAGGTGGATCAGATGATGCTATGGGAAGCAACTAACAGACTGGTCTTGCTGCTTTTCCCAGAAAGAGCCATGTTCCTTCCTGCCCTGCCGTTCCGTGTGTCTGTAATGTTCTCCCGTGTCTCTGCATGGCCTGGCTTTCTCCTTTAGCTCTGGGTCTCTGCTCAAAAGTCCCATCCTCAGAACAACCTCCCTTTCTACTCTGCTCGAAACAGGGGCCCCTCTGATAAACCATAATGGAAAAGAATATATGTATGTATCACTGAGTCACTTTGCTGTACAGCAGAAATTAACACAATATTGTAAATCAGCTATACTTAAAATTTTTTTTAATAAAAAAGAATAAAAGAATCAGGGCCCACTCCCTATGCTCTTTGTCACTCTTACTCTTTCGGCTATGCCTTTTTCTTCATGGCACTTATCCCAACCCCACATCATATGGATTAATTGTCTCTTATGTCTTGGTTATTGTCTTTCTCACCAATAGCCTGCAGGCACCATGGAAGCATCCATCTCATTCAAGTCCTAATATTAGTACCTAATAGAATAGTGTCTGACTCCTGACAGGTTCTTCATGAATGGTTGTTGAATGAATAAAGAAACAAAATGCAGTTGCATTGTAGTGCCTGTGGACCTCTCTGGAGACTAAGAGTTTAATCCTAAAGGTTTTTTTTTTTTTAAAGGCAAACTATTTCTTTTTCCTCCCCTAATCCATCACCCCTTTCCTGTGGGAGAGTTTGCTGCCACTCAGGGCTCCCTGGCTCTGAGAAAGTATCAGCTCAAATCCTGGCCTCTCTGGATTTCTGAACTTGGCTTACGACTTCGAGACTCAATTCATAACTCTTTTGTTAAACTGGTGTCCTGCTGAGGCGGCTTTCTCTAGTCTTTTAGAAGGAAATCATTTTTATAGGAGAAAATATGGAGCTCATTAAAAATATGATTGTGAAATGTCTTTCAGAAGAAAATGCATCCATGCCATAACCTGAGGGGTTCTGTAGAGTCCCTTCTTTATTCTAACTTTGGAAAGTTCCAGAATCAGGCGACCCCCTCTCCCCCACCAAAATTTCTTCTTCCCCCCATTTGTTTTCACATCCCTCTCACCCTTGATCTCCTTACTTCTCTTGAGAGTCTGGACCATTCCCCAGGTGTGCGGGAGACCTAGATGAGAAGAAAAGTGTGTGACAAATCAGGGAATTTAGGCAACTGGAATGCGTCTTTTTTTCCCTCTCACCCTGGGAACAAAAGTTTAAAGATTCCCATGGAAGGAAATAAAGTCAGCTGTTTGTGGGAGGAAAAAAATCCAAACCTCAGTAACAGTGACTCACCTATACTCTATAAAAAAAGAAAGAAAGTGAAATCGCACAGTCGTGTCCGACTCTTTGCGACCCCATGGACTGTAGCCTACCAGGCTTCTCTGTCCATGGGATTTTCCAGGCAAGAGTACTGGAGTGGGTTGCCATTTCCTTCTCCAGGAGATCTTCCCGACCCAGGGATTGAACCCAGGTTTCTGCACTGCAGGCAGACTCTTTACCCTCTGAGCCACTAGGAAGCCTGTATTCTAAATTCCTGTACTTTTAATCGCCAATTCTGATGCTTGGCAATATTGGTAACTTGGGTTTGGAGCCCAAGTTTGTGATCAACTCAGCCAACATTTGCTGATTTCTCAGGGTCAGTTTTACCTACCATTTTAAGCATGTTAGAGGGTTTAAGTTCTTGTCTGCTGTTGGTTGCAGATGGGCCCAATTTCACGCCCTTGACCCTGTGATCTTGCTGTGTCCTCCTCCCCAGTCCTGGGGTTTGGCCAAGGGAGTTGCTTTGGCCAATGAGATGCTCACAGACATGGCATCAACAGAGGCTTGAGAAGGCTCAGTGTGTTGGGTTTTCTCTCTCTGGAATCCTGTCTACCGCTGTGGGAAGGACCTGCTGGGGCTGGTCTGCTGGTGTTAAGGATTATGAGAACAGAGCTGAGTCATTTTTGTTGTCTCAGTCAAAGTCAAGCTGGCTCCCCAGCAATCAGATGACCCCCAGATAGATGAGTGAGCCCAATAAGACTGCAGAGCTGCTTGGCCAATGAGTGTTACAGTATGGGGGATGTTTGTTATGCATACTATTGTATAACTAGATAATGAAAAATCCACCCTCAAAGGACTTATAATGGCTCAGGAAAGAAAATTCTGCACACAACTGTAACCATTATAACTACTCCATGGCTGGATAGCATGTATTAAATGCTTATTTATTTTGCTCAAGCCTATTATTCAATACTTCACCTATAGTCTCACTGAATCCACTAAGTAGCTACTACTCCTATTCCCATTTCAAAGATATGGAAGCTGAGACTCAGAGAGATGGAGTGAACTGGCCGAGGTCACACAGCTAGGTAAGGTTAGGAGGAGTCAGGATTTCAATTCAGTTTCGTTCAACCCCAAGCCCACAGTGCTGCAAGTTTTCTTAACTGCAGGTCTAAGTATTTCAGCAGCTCTAAAAGAGTTGGAAGGTACTCCCTTTAAACAAGCAAATCAGAACTTTCTAGAAGGGGCAACATTTGGGCTTTGAAGTGGCTTTGGGCAGGATTCGTGACTGTTTTGTGAGTGTTTTTATTCTGCAAACAGATCGAGGCATTCTGACAGCTGCTGGAATCAAGTTTCCCAAATGCAGTGGTTGGTTGCCTTTGCTGGACATGGGAACTTGCCCCTATCTGAGCTTTAGAAGGATACAGTTTGTGAGAAATTCCTCTGATAAAAGTCAAGGCTACTTCAAGGTAAGTAAAAGGAGCAGGTGTGTTTGTGGCATGTTGACTTAACTTGCTCAAAAGTCTTTCTCCCATTAATCTGCTGGGATGCCTGAAATTCCCACATTTAGGTAAGGTACTGGAGATAAGATGAGAGTGGGTGTGTGTATGTGAGTGGTCTGAGTAGGGGCTCTAGGAGAGGGTGGGAAAGGCATGAGTTGAAGGCATTGCTGAAGGAAAATAGGAACCGAAATGTTGAGCAGATACTCCCAGACTAAATCTACTTCTGCCGAGAAGATGCTGGAGAAGGTGGAGTCTCTGTACCCTTCCATCAGGCAATAGTCCCTCTACAACTTGACGCTTGTGCCAGGCAACCATGAAGCTCTGGGTTGGCTTTGCATTTTACGGTTATATATCATGCTGCTTCATGGTTCATATAGTTCCCCCGCCCCATCCTGTGTAGTGTCTGGATTTTGAGTAGGCACTCATGTCTTTTGCCTGTGGGAAGTATGGAACCTCAGGAGTTCTAGAAAAGCTTTAAATATTTATTTTGATAGTTCTTCTTGTCCCCAACCAGTCAACTAACATGATGTTCTTCTACGTTCTTTTTTTTAAGTTTAAAATTTTTTTTATTTTGTATTGGGGTATAGCCAATTAACAATGCTGTGATAGTTTCAGATGGACAGCAAAGGGACTCAGCCATACATATACATGTACTCACTCTCCCCTAAACTCCCCTCTCATTCAGACTGCCACATAACACTGAGCAGAGTTCCCTGTGCTATATAGTAGGTCCTTGATGATTATTCATTATATATATATGCTACTCTTTCTTGAGACATCCACCAGTAGCCATATCTATCACCAGCTGCTACTCCCTGACCCCCACCCCTGTACCAATTGTCTTGACAACTTACTCCAATGTCACAATGACTTGAGAAAAACCATATCAGGGTGCTTATGACTGCGAGTGGCAGAAATCTAATTTGAACTGGCTTTACAAAGATGGGAATGTAGTGGCTGATGTAGGTGAAAGTCCAGGGTGTCATGTTGGATCCAGGGGCTCAAGACTTAGTCTTTTTTTTTTTTTTAAGACTTAGTCTTATCTCCCTACTTCTGCTTTGTACTTCTTCTCTCTTTGTATTGGCTCTGTTCTTGGACAGATTTTTTTTTTCCCCCTTCATGGTGACAAGATGGCTGCCAGCACCTCCCAGCTTCCATCTGGTCCTCTTAAGCAAGTCCATGGAAAAAGAGAAGAGTTTCCCACCCAAAGTCCCAGAACTGAATCTCACTGACTCTGATAGGACTGGGTTTACCTCATGGGCCTGTATCTGAACCAATCTCTGTATTTTAAGAGTTAATTTCCTCTTGCTGCTATAGCAAATTACCTCAAATGGAGTGGCTTTTTAAAAAGCAAGTTTATGATCTTATAATTCTGGAGATCTGCCTGTCTCAAACATGATGTGATGCCCTCATTGGTTGATCTAGAGACACAAGCCTGGCCTTGAAGCCCCACCCAAACCATATAATGTTGGAGGGGCTGTTTTCCAGGGGAAGATGTAGTCTGAACCAGAGCTGAGGGACGGGATGCCCAAGGGGCTGCAACAGCAAGCGTCCATAATAGGAAACAAAGGAAAGACTCTGGTGCTCTTTTGAACAAGTTTTTGTAAGACTTGCCATCAGATTCCTTTTAGCCCATAAAGTTGGCAGTGCTGAAGTTTGGAATTCATTGTGATCAATTTATTTCACTGAGAACTTTATGTCACTTTTAAAGCAAGAAATTTAGAGCTTGGTATCTTCACCAGCGGGTCTCAGTGACCATGTGAAGCTGAGGCAGTACACAGCTAAGACTTGGACAGCATGAAAAAGCACTTAATTGTCTGACTTCTGGGCAAGTTCAAGGTTTCCGCTGGTGAGGTCAGGCAAAAGGAAGAAAGTCCAGGATAGTGGAAAACTACATAACATATTATGTTACTCTCAGTTAAATCCCATAATTTTAAGGGAAAACAATCTTCAAAAGAGTCATAAAGCACATGAAGAGGCATCTTGAGGGGAGGCTTATCTAGATAAATCACAATATTCTTAGCAGCTGGATTTCGAGTCAAAATTTAACTGAGAGGTAGTCTCAAAGATCTAGCTGCACATCTACCAGCTTGGAAAAAGCCGAAAAATAAACTAAAGGACCTTAGCTATGTAGTTGGCCGTGGCTCAGAAGTGTCTGGACAGATCACTTCTCTTAGAAGCGCATCTGATGGCAGAGACAGCAAAGGATGGCCAAGGAGGGTTGGGAACTTGAGAAAGGGAGAAGGACCCTTCCTCAATGTCCTCTGCAGGGGAAGCACATGATCACCACTCCTTCCATGACCTTTCATCAGAGATGATGGGAATAAAGCAACAAGTTGACTGGAGAGGCAGTGACTTGCTGATGACACACAGAAGGAAATGAGTATGATTATAAGCCTGGGGTATGCATGGTATGAGCTCTAGAGGCAGTGCTGCCTGGTTATGAACTCTGTCCCCAGAACTGGATAGAACTGCATGTGAATCCTGATTCTTTCAATTAACAGCTGTGTGACTGTGAAACATTCACTTTAACCTTTCTGAGCCTTCATTTTTAATCTGCAAAAGGAGGATTAACGATGGTACAAATTAGCATTAGCGTTTACAAGTCAGCATTAGGCAAAACAATAATTAAAGCCCTCACCACCAGTTTGTGAATTATGTTTCCTTTGCAAACAGTGTAGCCTGGAGCCCAGGAAGACTGGTGGTGTCCAGCCCGGAGTTTTTTCAGTTGAAAGCAACAGAATCCCAAATAAACTTTAAAAAAAAAACAAGAAACTGCGAGCTATTTACAAATGAAAAGTACAGGGATGGTGTGGATCTTAGGCCCAGTTGGATCCAGGGGCTCAAATCAGATCACCACCCAACTTCTCCAGCTCTTGACTCCAATTTTTAATTTAAAACAATTTAGAGAGAAATTTATATTGCTACCACATGTGCCAAAAACAAAAGATAAATAATTAAATTAAATGCAATGAAAGCAATGTCACAAAGTCCTAAGTACAACAACAAAAAAGCCCTCAAACAACCCAATTAAAAAATGGGCATAGGACTTGAACAGACATTTCTCCAAAGAAGATATATACTTACAAATAATAAGCACATGAAAAGATGCTAAGCATCAATAATCATTAAAGAAATGCAAGTCAAAACTCTTGGGCTGGCCAAAAATTGATTTGGGTTTTTCCATATTATCTTATGGGACCATTTCATAACCATTCAGATGGCTAGTGTTCAAAAAAACAAACAAAAACTAGCAAATGTTGGGGAGAATATGAAGGAATTGGAACTCTTGTGCACTGTTAGTGGGAGTCTAAGATGGTATAGCCATTGTGGAAAATGATATGGTAGTTACTCAGTGGCTCAGTGGTAAAGAATCTGCCTGCAATGCAGGAGACTGCCTACAAGGAAAGAAATGTGGGTTTGATCCCTGGGTCAGGAAGAGCCCCCCAAGAAGGAAATGGCAAGCCACTCCAATATTCTTGCCTGGGAAATCCCATGGTCAGAGGAGCCTGGCGGGCTACAATCCATGGGGTTGCAAGAGTTGGACATGACTTAGCACTAAACCACCACCACCACCACCAGAAAATTTAAAATTGAATTACATAATAATCCAGCAGTTCTATTTTTGTGTATGCACCCAAAAGAAGTGAAAGCCGGGTCTCAAAGAGACGTCTGTACACCATGTTCATAGCAGCTTTATTCACATTGCCTGAAACATGGAATCCAAGTGTCTACTAAAGGATGAATGGATAAGCAGTCTAACCATATAATAGAATATCATGCAGCCTTAATAGGGAAGGAAATTCTGATACCTGCTACAACATGGCTGAAACTTAAAGACATTATGCTATGTGCAATAGGCCAATCACAAAAGGACCAACATTGTATGATTCCACTTATATGAGGAACTTAAGAGTAGTCAAAATCATAGAGACAGCTTCATTAGAGAATGATGGTTTCCAGGGGCTTGTGGAGGGGAGGATGAGGAGTTAATGTCTAATGGGGATCAAGTTTTAGTCTAAGATGAAAAGTTATGGAAATGGGTGCTAGTGATGGTTGCCCAAACTTATGAATATATTTCATGCCACGAAACTGTGTACTGAAAAGTGGATAAGATGGTAGATTTTATGTTATGCATATTTTACCCCAATTAAGAAAAAATCTGGGGAAAAATTCCTATCTAGATTCTGTGGCCTGCCCAAGACTCTAAGCATGAAAATGAGACATAGAATGTTAAAGACACACCCAACTGTGGAGTGTCCTCGGTATAGTCAGTAGGACTGAAGGAGTAGAGGAAGGAAGACCTTCCTCACCTGGAGGGGATGCTGTGGAGCGTCACGGTAGGCACACTGCATCACAGTCCTCTGCTGCTGAAGGACCTGCCTCTTCTGACCCTCCATCTGATCATACTTCTCTCAACTTGGGTGATGACTCCTAGTCTTAGCCCTGTGTCCTTGGCCCTCTTATCCCTGGACTTCCTCTCTCAACTAGATTACAGGACTCTGAGGGCAGGGCCGGCACCATGCTAGTGTTCTGTAGCTTGCACGTGCCTGGCAGGCACCCAGGGTGTGTTAGTTTTAGTCCAAGTTGTGGAAGGCAGCAGACCCAGTGAGTGGTCCAAGAGCTCCTGTGTCTGAACATACCAGGAAACCACCTTCTAACTCTTTTCTCTTTTTTGGCCGATTAATATATTTTCTATTTCTCCAGCCATCCTACAATCCAAGATTTTTTTATTTTGTAGGTGATGGATATTCTAAGTCCAAGGAGAGAGATATAATGAGGTGATCCAGATCCTAGCCTGGTAGGAGCAGAAGATAATCCTAGTCTTGGGCTTTTCTAATTTTCAAAGTGTGGAACACAGAAAATGAAGCAGAGGCCCCTACAGAGTATTTGCCTTGTTTGGTGACAAATGACTCTAAAAGAGGGGCTTTCCAGGTAGGTGCTAGAGGTAAGGAACCCTCATGCCAGTGCAGGAGACATAGAGACATGGGTTCAGTCCCTAGGTCGGGAAGATCCCCTGGAGGAGGGCCTGGCAACCCACACCAGTATTCTTGCCTCGAGAATCCCATGAACAGAGGAGCCTGGTGGGCTACAGTCCATAGGGTTACAAAGAGTTGGATACTACTGAAGTGAGTTAGCACGCACACACGATCCTAAATGATGATGTCTTTCCCTCTCCACACCCTGACTTGAACTCAGGGACTAGGTAGAATGAAAGGAAGATAGGGTGATGGAGAAATTTAAGCATCAGCTCAGTTCTGGGTGGTTGGGTACTTTTCTAGTTACTGCAGCTCTGTAACAAATTACCCCAAATATAGTGGTGTAGGTGAGTTGGTGATAGGGAAGCCTGGCGTGCTGCAGTCCATGGTGTCACAAAGAGTTGGACACGATTGAGCAACTGAACTGAACTGAAGAGTGGTGTAGAATAACCATGCGTTATGCCCATGGGTTCTGTGGGTCAGAATTCAGACAGGGCATGGGGAGAACAGCTAGTCCCCAGTTGGACATCTTCAAGGTTGGAGGCGCCAGTCACCTCAAGGCTCATTCACTCACATAGAGGTTGGTATTGGCTGTTGGCTGCAAGGCCTCAGTTTCTCTCATGGACTCTCTTTCTGTAGGCTTGCATGGGCTTCCTCCCAACATGGAGGCTGTATCAGAGAACGGGGATCCCGAGAGAGAGAGCACGTGGATGCTGTATCAACTTGCACAACTCTGCTTCCAAAGGCACTCAAGTCACTTCTGCTACTTTCTACTTTTTCCCAAGTGGGTCATTCAGGCTAAAGGGGAGTGGGGTGATATTCAACTTTATCTTCTGGGGGAGGAGTGTTAAAGGATTGGTGGACATTGTCAAGTCACCACAAGTGTCCTGAGATATGAGAAGTGATTTCATGACTTCAGACCTGTTTTTCTTCCCCTGTGTGGCCTGCGACTCCCTGCCATGCCCCAGGTTCCCAGGGAAAGCAAACTCCAAATCAGTCAAGCAGATGGAACAGCCAGCAGCTAAAAGGGAAGTGCCTGATGCCGCCTGGAGTGCTGCCTCTCTTCCCTCTGCTGGGGGAACTCTGGCCAGGGAGGGGCTCTAAGGGCTTCCTGATGTGCTCAGAGGTCAGTAGTCCAGGGCGGAGTCCACAGGAAGCATTCATTGGTTCATTCATTCATTCATCCACAAATCTTTCTTGAGCATAGTTTTCAAGCGCCCTTCTCAGCAAAAAGGGTGTTAAACAGATTAACCGACCCTCTCGCCTGTGCTGCTCAGCCCAGGGGACCAGTCTCAGGGAAGCTGGGAGAATACCCTACACGTGAAGCTCAGAAGACCACCTTGGGCGATGAAGAGAGGAACCTGCCTATCACTGGAGCCACTTCCCCTGCACAAGGAAGGGGCTGTGAGCGAGCTGGGACACCCCAGGACCGCTAACCCTACTTCTCGGTTGACTTTGCTCTTGATTGCTGCCCACACCCACCGGCTTTGAGCTCCTGGGAGAGGCTGGGAGACTCTACCGGTGCCCGTGAGTCACGAGTGTAAAGTACGCCCAGGGCCTTGGCAGGCAGGTCTGTGCAAGGGTAAGGTGTCATTAGGTGAACGCTGACAAATGCTGCTTTCTCGAACCCTGGAGATAAAAGATAGGCTTCCTGTGCAGTCTTTTATCTCTCCCACTGTGCTGGGGTGGGAGCTGCAGGTCCCCGGGCAGCGGGGCAGCCAGGCAGCGAGGTGGGGGTGCGAGCGGGAGTGCGCGCGTGTGCGTGTGTGCATGTGCGTGTGTGCGCGCGCGTGGCCTTCCGGCAGCTGTCCCGGCCCCCACCCCACCCCACCCCACCCATCAAACCCGGCCCTGCGCACCGCCCCCACCCCTCGCCGTGCTGGGTGCGCCGCGGGCCGCTGTGCGACTAGCCGGTTCCCCAGCGCCTGGGAGGCGACCCCCGTGCGCCCGGGGTTCAAAGGCCCCCGCGCTGCAGCTCCAGCCCCTCCGGGGGGCGGGGAGGCGAAAGGGGTGGTGCGGGAGCCAGAAAAGCCCTAACCCACAGCCGGCAGCCCTGAGCCGGGATGGGCAGCGCGCTCTGAAGTTTGTGACGGTCGCAGACGACTCCTGGCCGCAGCCCGGGACGCGGCGAGCCAGCGGCCGGCCTCGAAGCATCTGCAGTTGGAGGGTGAGGCCCACTGTGCCCGGTCCGAGCGCCCTTTGGCGGCCACAGGCGCCCGTCCTCCGGCGCGGTGCGCCCGCGCCCGATCGGGGTTCATGGAGCTGGGGCTGTGCTTCCTTTTCGGGCTCGCTGTGACCTCCGCCGCAGGTAAGCGGGCCGGGAGGCGCGCGTCTCCTGGCGCGAGCGCACACACAAAAGGACCCCGGATCGGGGGCGCGGGGAGGGTGCCTCGCCGGGGGAGCGGCCTGGAGGCCGGCTAGAGGGCAGAAGCTGAGGGCACGGACCACCCCGCGGGCCCGGGAGGTTGCAGCCCACACGCAGGCAGGAGACCTGGGGCCCGGGCCCGAGTTGGTCAATTTTTCATGAAGTCGGGAACTTTTCCAAAAGTTTGCAAACGATTCAGAAACTGTGCAAAATGACTGCAAAGTGTTCAGAAAGCCTGCACAATGCTTGCACGTTTTCAGTGGGTGCAGATGGCTTGCACGCTGTGCAGTAAGTGAGAAGAGCTCCCCAGATTGTCACAAAGTGTGCACACAACTTGCAAGCTTTTCAGAAACTGCTGCACATAGCTTTGCAAAATTTTCCGAACATTGGGAGTAGCTAGGAGACTTAACAAAAAAGTACCCTTAGCTTGCAGACTTGGCAGAAAGTTTGATAGTCCCCTTCCCCAGGTTCTACGGGATGGTGGGTGTAAGGGTCTGCATTCCTAGGAACTCAGGAGCCCCTCCATCTGCCTCCTGCAGGATGGGTGCCTCACCCCCAGTCTGGGGATGCTGGCAGGAGCAGCATGCCCCGGGCCCCCTCTGCAGCCACATCGGAGGGGGACACCAAGGAGACTGTGGCCACCATGGCAGCCCGGGGTCCAAGCCCCAGAAGCCCTTGGCGGGAGCAGGGACCAAGTCAGTTCGGGAAGCAGGGGGCCGAGGGGGTCCCTGTGCACCACCGAGCCCGGCGCTGCACATGTTTTACCTACAAGGACAGAGAGTGCGTCTACTACTGCCATCTGGACATCATCTGGATCAACACCCCTGAGTGAGTCAGCCCTGGGGGGAGTTGGCCCGGGGGAGGGGAGGGGTGCTCCTGGCTAGGACCCTCTCTTCACACTGAAGGAGGACCTAGTTCCTTCTGAGCCCAGGCAGCCCACAGCCCACTTGGCACAGCCTTCAGCCCTCCTGCCAACCCAGGTCAGCTCTGCAGGTCAAGGGTGTGACTCTCATCTCCTCTGAGGGCCTGGCCTGGGAGAAACCCAAGCCCAGAGTGTCTGATCTGGTCGAGGGGTGAATGAAATGAGCCAGCCAGAGGGATTAGACACCTGAGAAATCCCTCTGGGGGGAGGAAGCCCCGAAAGTTACTCCTGCCCCCGGGCCATGTGGGTCCTGCCCCTCTGCTGACCCTGCCAGGCTCCAAGGAGTTTCAAATTCCTTGAAAGCAGCCTGTTCTCTAGGGAGTGCAGGGGTGGGCTAGGCAGGGCCTAGTGAAACCTCCCCCACAGGGTGACATTCCATGGAATTCAGGCTCCTTACCTCCTGGGTGGTGAGCCCACAGTTCCTCCTCTTTCCCATGTCACCCCTGCACCCGACAGCTCCCCTTCTCTCCTCCAGTCCGTAAGAACTCTCTTACTGCAAAACTGAGACAGTGCCCCCTGAGTCCCTCCTGGAGTCTCCTTAATGTAAAGTCGCCCCTCTCCCGAGGCTGTGGGTAATGACTCAGCTCAGGAGCCCCTTCTAAAGAAATATCCTCCTGCAAACTGTGAAGAGGGCTTGACCTCAGTCTGGTCACCAGCCTCTGGAATTTGCTTTCCTGGTCTCTAAAATCCAGGACTTGGACCAGACGTCTCTAGGTGTCTCTGGGTATTCTTGGGATACCTTGGGCATCCTGCTTAGCCTTTCCAGAGCCCTGGGCCTGGACAGGCAACTTTGCTTCAGTGTTTGGGTCCCCTTGATCCAGGGGTTCCTTTGTCCCCGAGCCATGTGACCTCTGAGCACCCTGGGTGACAGCTTGATGGGCCGCACATACCTACCTTGTTTTACCGATACCCCAAGGATGAAGTGCAAAGGAGACTGAACCTAGGGGGTCGGATATCTTTCAAAACCAGGTCGTGAGTCCTCTGAGTACATCTGGTCTAGAAAGTCACCTTGCTGTCCTGCATGGCAGGCAGGACTGGCTCCACTCAGGAGCCTGGACACGTGTACAAGGTCCGGGCTCAGAAGGACCCTCACAGTCTAAAGTGTATTGTTGATGTCTTGAAATGCTTAATACTTTTTACATTCAAGTATAGTTGATGTACAGTATTGTGTTAGTTTCAGGTGTACAACACAATGAAATGCTTAATATTCTTTGAAGCAAGGGCTCTACATTTTCATTTTATCCCAGGCCATCCAATAGAGAGCTGACCCCAATGCCAGAACTTGCTTGCTGGGTTATGTCTGGTCGGCACACAGAGGGAGGGATGACCAGGCCAGATCTTAAAGAGAGGTGTGCTGGGGAGGGACTCCTGGACAGGCTGCCACTGACAGCCTTCTATTCCCAGACAGCTGTCAGCGTCACCTTCTCCTGCGGTCTCCATCACCCTGACATTTATCCTCTCTGATTCTTATCCTCTTGGCATCGTCCTCTGACTAAATTAGCTTCGCAGAACCCAGGGCAACCTTGGCAGGAATCCCCGGCTGTGGTTCTAGAAGGAGAAAGAAGAAAGCAAAGCCAGTTAGGGGAAAGGGACTTTGCAGAGGATAGGAGGGGAGAAAGGAGAGGATATTGGGAGACCACCTTAGTTCTCTGCCTGTTGCCAAGCTCTGAGCACTCGCTGCATGGAAGCACTCACCCCATCCCCATGACCTGGTAGGAATCCTGTCTTCCCCTTCTGAGCTGTCATGTGTGACCTGAGATGAAGCCATGGGTCTTTGGCTTTTCCCAGGATATCCAACTTGCTAATGTTCCCCTCACAACTTGATTTACCTCTTCCCTTCTTCCCAGACCCTGATTCATTTTAAACACTAGAGGGAAGGATTAAATATGGTGTTTGGGAGTTTCATGAGCTACCCTGGGAAACAAGAAGTGACAATAGCCAGACTTGAGCATTGTAAAGTCAGACAAGCAACATAACCTTTACACGGAAGATGTTCCCAGATGGTCTTTCTCTGCCTTCCTTTCTTTCCTGTCCTCCCTCCTTTGCTCTTTCCTTCCTTCTGAAAATTGTCTGTTGCTGTATGGGCAACTTCACTGGCAAACTTTAAAACATCTTGGACAAGATTGCAAAGTGAGAGAGTGGGCTTTAGGGAACTTGGGCTTTCAGAGAAATGGAAGCATCTGAAAATGACTGGAGTGAACTAAAGGGCAGGGTGATGCACACTGAGGACTGAGTCTGCTTCCCACTCCCTCCCCAACCTACCATCAGAACCCTATGTCGAGGGCTCCTCTCTCTTAGCTGTCACCCCTCTTCTTCAGCAGACCTTCTTCATCTCCTGGGACTTCTCCAGGTGTGATTTGCATCCTGTCCCCACCACTGGCTGTGCTGGGAGACCACAGGAGTCTGGGTCTTCATGCCTAAATTGAGAGTCTGGAACTTTGGGTGATTTTCAGCTTCCAGTGTCTTTCCTTCTACTGCCTTCCAGTTGCATGGAGGTAGAGGTACATCCTGCTTTATCTCAGAATGATGCTTGGGAAGTTGCAAGGCCTTCTTGGAGAAGGTCATTTCAGCTGCATTTAAGGACCTGCAAGCTGCTTAAGGGGGGATGTTGTTCTTGCACCTCATGTGGAGAGTTAAGGTTCTAGAGAGCAGCTGCTCCCAGAGGTGTTTTCCAGGCATGAGATCCACGTTCTCTGGTTTCCCCACATCCTTCTAAGCACTTAGCTCTTCCAGATCTGAGCTTGATCTGCACCCAGCACATAGTAGATGCTTAGTAATGCTGGTCTTTGCTGTCACTGAGGTTCTATCTGCAGGACTTTCTCCCACAAATGAGGTGTCCTGTCCCAGAGGTCTCACATCCCTAGAGACATGTGCAGGAATGTGGATTTTTCTGGGGCTGTTGCTCATAGCTTCCATTGTTTCCTCCAGAAGATCTCAGGCCCCGAAGAGAAATGAGCCAACTGCATCCCGGGCAGCTGCCTTCTTAGACCTGGGGAGGTGCGG
The DNA here is from genome assembly GCF_003369695.1 of Bos indicus x Bos taurus. Classification (NCBI taxonomy): domain Eukaryota; kingdom Metazoa; phylum Chordata; class Mammalia; order Artiodactyla; family Bovidae; genus Bos; species Bos indicus x Bos taurus. Next base: position 26,345,295 of record NC_040088.1, read on the forward strand.
AGACGGCTGCCCGCCCACAAGGCGAGGGATGTTCATGGCTCTCCTTGGCCCTGTTAGGAAGCCACCGCGCCTGCCCCTACCCCCAGCAAACCCACCATTGCCAACGAAAACAAAACCCCACCTCAGAGGAAATACTCATCTCATCTCATGGTCATGGAAAATATGCCAAGAATAAGATCATAAGGAGAGAAATAGGGACAAGAAGGCCACATACTGGAGAAGGCAATGGCACCCCACTCCAGTACTCTTGCCTAGAAAATCCCATGGACAGAGGAGCCTGGTATGCTGTAGTCCATGGGACGCTAAGAGTCAGAGACAACTGAGTGACTTCACTTTCAGTTTTCGCTTTCATGCATTGGAGGAGGAAATGGCAACCCACTCCAGTGTTCTTGCCTGGAGAATCTAGGGACGGGGGAGCCTGGTGGGCTGCCGTCTATGGGGTCGCACAGAGTCAGACACGACTGAAGTGACTTAGCATCAGCAGCAGGCCACATACTTACATCCCTATGCACTCGGGGCTGTTCCACAAGAATACTTCAAAAACAGGAGTGTCCTGTGACATGGTGAGGGATTGTCTCTGTTGGGGTTTCCAGAAAGACGGAACTAATAGGATGTGTATATATAGATCTCTATGTGTATATAAACACACTACACACACACACAGAGGAACTGATGTTTCAGTCTGCAGTCTGAGGCATCCTGAAGGCTGAATTCCCTTCCTACTCAGGGCATCTCACTTCTCTCTGTCAGAGCCTTCACCTGATTAGATGAGGCCCACCCACATTATGAAGGGTAATCTGCTTTACTCAACATCTACTGATTTAAATGTTAATTGCATCTAAAATATACCTTCCTGGCAACATCTAGACTGGTTTTTGGTCACAGATCTGGGTACTGTGGCCCAGTCAAGTTGACACATACAATTAACCATCACAGAGTTCTCAGTGCTAACCATACTCCACAGCAGGGCAGCCCCTCTGCACCTGCTACCATCGATCCACCTGGCCGCAGAGTGAGACCACTAGCTCTGACAGCCGATAAAGCCGCAGGGCCCCCAGCAAGGAGCCCCGCTCAGTCTCTCCCACTTCGTTCCTGAGAACTGAGTGGACCTGCCATCTGTTAATCCCTCCAAGGATGCAATGACAGAGGCACTGTGATGCTGTGACCGTGACAGTGTTTCCAAACAAAAATCTGAGCCACATGGTCTGACAAGCAGGAATGTATTTCTGGAAAGAGCAGTGCAGGATGCTTGGAATCACGGCTGTGGTGGAAATCTGGGCTCTGTAGACTCGTGAGAAGACTCCAGCCCCAGGAGCTCTGCCCGGTGTCCTGTTTGTGATTCGCTGCATGGCCTGGGGATGGTACACCCTCTCCCTGTGCCCCCAGGTAAGGTGCAGACATCAGTGTGACTCTAGGATGGTGACCTAACAAGGTGACCAGCCTGGCCACACTGACTCAGCCAGCAGGAACGATATTTTTCCCCAAAGAAGAGGTGTAAAAATAATCATAATTATTTAATATATTCTCCCCCAGAAAGGCAACAATTCGACAGAGTCATCTTTGCCCCTCCTGTTGTTCAAGAGAGGTATGCCACATATTTCTAGGGAGGGGACATTTGAAGTTTGAGAACATCCCAGTGGAATGGATGGATCTGGTTCTCCAGCCTCCCGCTGATGTGGGAATGGCTGTCCACCCACTGTGTGATCACAGGGATCCAAGTAACAATCATGTGACCCAAAAGTCAGGACTGGGAGTACTGTTGCTGGAGATACAGCTTTTGAGGCAGAGGGATAGTCTTTTGAGCATGATCATGATCTTGCAGGCAATGGTCCACACTGATGTTGGCCATGACTCCTGTGAGTAAAGACATGTGAGGATGACACGAGAGAGTGTGTGGAGTGTGCTCAGCACAGTCTCTGAACTCTAGTGGGCTCCGTATCTCAAGATCGCAGGACCATGTGGATAAGTGTACAACCCTGGGGGCTGCATAACCTTCCCTGCCACTCCACACAGTCTGTAATTGGAGGAACCTGGGACGAAGAAGCTCAAGTCCTGCCGAAGTCAGCTTCCTTGGACCCTTAAACCATGGTCTTACCCAGCTTCCTGCATTAACACTGAGGAGCTTGCACCTGGGTACCCCAGTTCCTCCCTACACCATGCCTCTTGGTGGGTGATCGCTTAGCATTTGTTCTGCATCAGGTTTACAGACCCTGGGAAAAGGTGTGTCTGGCTGACTGCCCTGCTGATAAGCAGCTTGATAAGCACCCTGGTGGCCAAAGGTTGTCCAAGCTTGATGAGATTTGGTCCTGCCCTTTTCTGCCCCTCCTTTGTTGTTTGCTTCCCTGGTGAATAATTGGAATGTTTGGGGAAAGGGGCATGGTGTTCTCTGAAGGCATTGCTAAATAAGCAGGTGGGTACAGTAACAATGGGGGTGGGGCGGGGGAGGGCTGGGGTGATGTGGCAGCGTGGTAGGGTCTGGCTGTGCTGTGCTTAGTCGTTCAGTCGTGTCTGAGGTTGTAGCCTTTCAGGCTCCTCTGCCATGGGGATTCTCCAGTTCAGTTCAGTCTCTCAGTCATGTCCAACTCTTTGCGACCCCATGAACTGCAGCATGCCAGGCCTCCCTGTCCATCACCAAATCCCGGAGTTTACCCAAACTCACATCCACTGAGTCGGTGATGCCATCCGGCCATCTCATCCTCTGTTGTCCCCTTCTCCTCCTGCCCTCAATCTTTCCCAGCATCAGGGTCTTTTCAACTGAGTCAGCTCTTCGCATGAGGTGGCCAAAGTACTGGAGTTTCAGCTTCAACATCAGTCCTTCCAATGAACAACCAGGACTGATCTCCTTCAGGATGGACTGGTTGGATCTCCTTGCAGTCCAAGGGACTCTCAAGAGTCTTCTCCAACACCACAGTTCAAAAGCATCAATTCTTCGGCGCTCAGCTTTCTTCACAGTCCAACTCTCACATCCATACATGACTACTGGAAAAATAATAGCCTTGACTAGACAGACCTTTGTTGACAAAGTAATGTCTCTGCTTTTTAATATGCTGTCTAGGTTGGTCATTGGAGAAGGCAATGGCACCCCACTCCAGTACTCTTGCCTGGAAAATCCCAAGGACAGAGGAGCCTGGTAGGCTGCAGTCCATGGGGTCGCTAAGAGTCGGATACGACTGAGCGACTTCACTTTGACTTTTCACTTTCATGCATTGGAGAAGGATATGGCAACCCACTCCAGTATTCTTGCCTGGAAAATCCCCGGGACAGGTGAGCCTGGTGGGCTGCTGTCCATTGGGTTGCACAGAGTCAGACATGATTGAAGCGACTTAGCAGCTTAGCAGCAGGTTGGTCATAACTTTCTTTCCAAGGAGTAAGCGTCTTTTAATTTCATGGCTGCAATCACCAATCACCATCTGCAGTGATTTTGGAGCCCCCCCAAATAAAGTCAGCCACTGTTTCCACTGTTTCCCCATCTATTTGCCATGAAGTGATGGGACTGGATGCCATGATCTTAGTTTTCTGAATGTTGAGCTTTAAGCCAACTTTTTCACTCTCCTCTTACACTTTCATCAAGAGACTCTTAAGTTCTTTTTCACTTTTTGCCATAAGGGTGGTGTTATCTGCATATCTGAGGTTATTGATATTTCTCCTGGCAATCTTGATTCCAGCTTGTGCTTCTTCCAGCCTAGCATTTCTCATGATGTACTCTGCATATAAGTTAAATAAACAGGGTGACAATATACAGCCTTGACGAACTCCTTTTCCTATTTGGAACCAGTCTGTTGTTCCACATCCAGTTCTAACTGTTGCTTGCTGACCTGCATACAGGTTTCTCAAGAGGCAGGTCAGGTGGTCTGGTATTCCCATCACTTTCAGAATTTTCCACAGTTTATTGTGATCCACACAGTCAAAGGCTTTGGCATAGTTGATAAAGCAGACCGCTTTCTGGACTGCTCTTGCTTTTTCGATGATCCAGCAGATGTTGGCAGTTTGTTCGCTGGTTCCTCTTCCTTTTCTCCAGGCCAGAATATTCGAATAGGTTGCCATGCCCTCCTTCAGGGGATCTTCCCAACCCAGGGATTGAACCCAGGTCTCCTGCATTGCAGGTGGATTCTTTACAGTCTGAGCCACCGGGCATGTCAGGATAATTTGAATGATCTGCTTGGAACCCCTTTGTTAAATGATGAAATCTTAGTAAGGCTGAGTCCCAACAGAGCAAACACAATGCCTTGCAGTCATTTCTCATTGTACACAGCACCTGGGTCTCAGTACCTAAGACCTGAGTGTGGGCCACCAGGAAGGCATCCCAGGGAATAACTACAGAATCTGTTTACCAAAAATGGTAAATACATAAGAACACATAAAAAAAGATGGTATTGGGACTTGCCTGGTGGTCCAGTGGTTAAGACTCCCGCTTTCAATTCAGGCGTTGCAGATTTGATCCCTGGTCAGGGAACTAAGATCCTATACATCGTGGGGTGCAGCCAAAATAATAAAAAGAGAAGACAGTATCAGCCAGACTAGAAATGATCTTGAACTCAGTTTTCTGACTGATCATGTTTTTACTCTCTGAGTCATTTCCCTCCCACGTAACCCTCTCCTGCTTAGAAATCTATACATGTTTACATTCCAGTTTTGAGTTTGGGTAGCAGCAGCTCAGAACATTTCACGGCAAGATGCATTTTTAAAGTTTGATACCCGTGGGGCTAAATTTCAGAGTTTATTGGCAAGGTCAGCTCATGCAAGGTGATCTCCTGGTTGGGTTCAGTTGGACCTAACGTCTTCTTTTCTACCCCAGAATAGATGTGAGGAGGTGAGATGTCTGGGGGCAAAGATGGGTTCATTGAAATGCTGCTGATCCCGACTGGATAAGAAAGAGACTTGAGGCTGGAAAGCAGGTTGATTTGCATCGAGGAGGTCATGACCCTGTGTGCCCCTGAAGGGAGAACTTGGATTTTTGCTAGACGAAGAGGATGTTGCAACTAGGAACTTGGCCTTAAATTTGAAGGCAGATGAAAGGCTGTGACATCTCTGGTGTGGTTTGTTCCTGCAAGAATTTAAAACAAAGGAAGCTGGGAAGCAAACAGTGCTTTCCTTAGGGGGGCCCCACAGCCGGTTGGAACTCACAGGCTTTGTAGCGCCAGATCGCAATCCCGTCTTGGATCCACAGCATCTCAGCAAGTTTGATGGGGGCTGCCTGTGCTCCACTTCCTCCCTCCAGGTAGTCCCCTGTAAGCATCGCTCAGCTTTGGAGTACATTAGAAGTAGATTTACTGCTTAACAGAAGGAAATAACCCTCTCAGTCTAAGCCATGTTTCGGTGGAAACAGAATTCCTTAAAACGGGACACACACGTGCGCACACACAATTTCCCTCTATTTAGGACAGGAACCAATTTTATTTAGAAGGAAAATAAATCTAGGCAACGGCCACAATGTAGATAAGCTACTGGTCCAGACAAGGTTCCAGGGGCTTCTAGAGTCCTGCTGCCCCACCAAGCCCCCAGGAACGGACAGCAGAACAGGGCATCCCCACCCTTTCTCGTCTGCCCCAGTTTGGAGTCTCGGGAGAGCCAAGAGCATTTGGAGAACCTAGCGATGTTCAGAGTCCTGGAGGCACAGGTCTTCCCTTATTTTATGACCTCTTAGGGCCAACTGAGCAGGAGGCCTTAATAAACAGTAACTCTAGAATGCGGCAGCCAGCGAGCCCTGTGCCTGGCTCAGTAATTTAAAAAACAGAAACAGATTCATGCACCCATGAGAAAGGCTCAGAGGCTCTCAGATGTGGCCAAGGTGTTGCGGTCCTGTGCTGCTTGGTGATGGCATGAATGACCCACAACTTGGGGAGCAGTGAACAGCTTTGCCAAAAGCCAGAAGCAGGTCGGTGAGAGAGCAGAGGTGTCTGTAGCTTTTCTGGGTTTTTCTACATCTGATTTCCACAGATTTCTTGTAGGGTGGCAAGATAGGGTGAGGCTCGTGACATACTCTTTCAGGAGCAAACTTGAAGGGGATGCCATAAGTTAAATGAAAGGGAATGCGATGTTTTTTAAAAATGATAATGAGTGCAGAAGTTTCATAATCAACCAAATACCAACATTTCTAATAAAGACAGGATCTGACTCTGCTTGGTTCTTGTTTTGGGATAGAGCCTGTGTCTCTAGAGGGACTTAAGTTTTCTTAGCTCGAGGTAAGCAATCAAGTGATCAGAGTGACCACAACAATGCAAAAAATTAGATTAGGAAGAAAATGGGTGTCTTTATTTTTGTTGCCATGGCAAGTATGTCTTCATTCAGTAAGGTTTTTCCATTCTAAAGATGAAATCTTATGAAACTTAGCGAGGGTGTCTTCTTTCTGCTGCTGCTGCTGCTAAGTCGCTTCAGTCGTGTCCGACTCTGTGCGACCCCAGAGACGGCAGCCCACCAGGCTCCCCCGTCCCTGGGATTCTAAAGGCAAGAACACTGGAGTGGGTTGCCATTTCCTTCTCCAATGCATGAAAGTGAAAAGTGAAAGTGAAGTCGCTCAGTTGTGCCTGACTCTTAGCGACCCCATGGACTGCAGCCTACCAGGCTCCTCTGTCCATGGGATTTTCCAGGCAAGAGTACTGGAGTGGGTTGCCATTGCCTTCTCCAGGCTCTTCTTTCTGAGGGTTGTTTAAAGGGATGTGTGATGGCATCTGGACTTTTTTTTTTAATCCCCCTACACATACCCCCATCCTTAAAAAAATACCTGCTCCTTATTTTACTCCTTCTGTTTCCACTGCTGGTAACTATTTTGAGCCACATCTGTCTGCAGCTTTGCATAAAGTTATAATGAGCCTGTGTCAGACAGACGTGGATTGCTCATGCCCACATTTGACCTGGAATGTGTTAGGGTCACTGGGGGTTGGGGAGGGAAACTAACCTCACTCACATGGATGCATTTGGGTTATAGCAGACAGGGGGGAAACCAGCTAACCTGTTGGATTCCCTAAATGGCTTCAGTTGCGAATATTGCAGGCATTTGTTGCCCTAACTTCTTGATTATTTTTTGAGCTGTCACTCTTGGAAATCCCACCCCACACACAGCACACACAGAAGGATGTTTCTGTTACTCTCTGTGGCTTTGACCACTTGTGCTTCCTCTAAATAGACTTCATTCAGAGCCCGTGTGCCTGTGTGAGGGGAGGAGGCTACTGTGTTGAGGGACCTGATGGCACGATTCAATCTTCGGCTTTGGGATTATTTCTAAGCTCAGTTATATGGCGGTAGGATGTGGAAGAGTCCTACTCTTTGGATGAAGCTTTCTGAAAACAGTGGGTAAGATCCTGGGACTCTCTCCACTTAGGGGTAGGTAGGGACCCCACATTTCATTGTGGTTTCATTGCTGGAGAGAAGCCCTACTCTAGCATCTGTGCTATTCGGAGATGCTCAGGTGTAACAGTGAGGGCATATGGGAATCTCTCCATGGAATTTGGAGTTGGACGGAGCCTTCAGAAATCCAGCCCTTTCATTTCTCAGCCCCAGAAAGAAACCACTCAGCCAGGGCCTCTCTGGGAGCTAGTCTTCAATTTGGACCAATATCCTAGGTCTGTCAGCCTAGGGAGGCCTCTGGTTTTGTCTCTGAGACTTCATCCTTCCAGGCAGCCTGGTTTTTCCTCATGTGTCTGCAGAAGTTACTATCAAGATGTGGTATTTCCATTTTAAGTGATCTAGAGACCATATTCCCTCCAGGACAATGATAGTAGAAATCCAATACATCAGCTAAGAATTCTAAACATTTGGGAGATTGGGTTTGGAATGAGAAGTAATGGCCAATTAAGACCTCCTTCCCTCTCTCCTTCCCTGATAGCTTCCCTGATACCTTCCACCTGCAATGCAGGAGAAAGTGAAAGTGAAGATGCTCAATCGTCTCTGACTCTTTGCGACCCCATGGACTGTAGCTTACCAGATTCCCTCCACCCATGGGATTTTCCAGGCAAGAGTACTGGAGTGGGTTGCCATTTCCTTCTCCAGGGGATCTTCCCAACCCAGGGGTCAAACCTGGGTCTCCCACATTGCAGGCAGACGCTTTACCCTCTGAGCCACCAGGGAAGTCCTGTTCAATTCCTGGGTCGGGAAGACCCCCTGGAGAAGGGATAGGCTATCCACTCCAGTATTCTTGGGCTTCCCTTGTGGCTCAGCTGGTAAAAAATCTGCCTGCAATGCGGGAGATCTGGGTTCAGTCTCTGGTTTGGGAAGATCTCTTAGAGAAGAGAAAGGCTACCCTCTCCAGTATCCTGGCCTGGAGAATTCCATGGACTGTTTAGTCCGTGGAGTCGCAAAGAGTCGGACACAACTGAGCAATTTTCACTTCACTTTCCTCCCCTCCTTTCTTCACATAACAGACCCTTGCTATTGAGATGCTGTAGTATTATTATCGGAGAAGGCAATGCAACCCACTCCAGTACTCTTGCCTAGAAAATCCCATGGACGGAGGAGCCTGGTGCGCTGCAGTCCATGGGGTCGTTAAGAGTTGGACATGACTGAGTGACTCCACTTTCACTTTTTACTTTCATGCATTGGAGAAGGAAATGGCAACGCACTCCAGTGTTCTTGCCTGGAGAGTCCCAGGGACGGGGGAGCCTGGTGGGCTGCCGTCTATGGGGTCACACAGAGTCAGATACAACTGAAGCGACTTAGCAGCAGCAGCAGTATTATTATGCACCTGCTCTGAGCCAGGCACTGCCTGGGCTGCCCTGGATGCTGAGGTGGACAGGCAGAGGTCAGCTGTTACGTACCCCAGGGGACAGGAAGGAAGCCACACCTGCAGCCCAGGTGAGGAAACACCCCTTCTTCTTGGGTCCGACTGATGGGGGTCAATGATCTCTTTGAAAATACATGTAATTCTGGTAAAATTCCCCAACAACCAAGTCCTGGATAAACTCATGAGTTGTGGGTTGCTTTCTTTGAGTGGGGGATGGGGGGGATATCTTTAAAAAAAAGTTAACTACCAACCCACAGCATGTTGCTCACTGTTTTGATATTTCTAAATATTCTGGTCATTGGCTATTCCTGAGGCTGCAGGAGGACTTCCTCCTTTCGTGGGTGGTGGAGGAACAGTCTGCCTTGGGGGCCTCCCACTTAGAGATGCGGCAATTTTCTGCAGAAGCAAAGCTGCAGATTGCCAGTTCCCTTTATGTTGTTTGTGAGCAGGAAGATCATGTCGTGTTCTTTAGAACCAGAAAGCATGTGTTTCTGCTTGTACAATGAGGTCACTGAGGAGATGTATTTCCTGGTTATTTTCTTTCCTAGAGGTTGGAAGGGCACCCAGTGGTTGTCTGGCATGAGGCCTGTCCCAAGCCAACTTTCACAGGCATTTGATGAGTGGACAAGGAGTAAATTCACTGGAGGACAAGCCTCCTGAGGTGGTTAGCCAAGTATCTCTGAGCATCATGAAGTCGTATGCTTGCTCCCACCTGTCCAAAGGACAGTGTGATCCAAACCAAACATTTCACAGTGGGCACACCTGGGAAGAAAGGACTCCAGCTAGCTTTGTTGGCTGTGTTTTGTCCTGAATTGGAACACATTCTTTTGTATTTTGTTGCATGAAGAAAATCTCTACTTGTCCTTGGCAGCTGCAGAGACTCCTGGTCTTTCTATGAAACCCAAGAGATCATGGTTGCATCCATCTTGAGAGAGTGAGTTCCAGGGTCAGCTTGAGGTCACTGGTTGCAAGCAACAGAAACTTAAATGTAGCTCACACAGCACAGGAGTTTATTGGAAGGACATGGTGTGATCTACCACCTGGAAGGGAGGGAGAAGCAGGACCAGGCTTAGAAAGAGAGAGAAACCAGGATAAGACTGGGGGTCCCAGGGCACAGACAGACAATGCAGGATGCTTAGTAGCAGCTCCAGACTATTTTCTTTTTTTTTAATTCTTGGTTGCACTATGTGGCACGAGGGATCTTAGTTCCCCGACCAGGGATCGAACCTGTGTCCACTACAGGGGAAGCTCAGAGTCCCAACTGCTGGACCACCAGGGAATTCCCATCCAAACTATTTTCTGACCTCGAATTGGTTTGCTCAGGTGTCTTGGGAAGGAGAGGGTGCCATGAGCCAGCTTGGGTCACCTGATGAGTCTTGAGGTGTGGGAAGGCGAGATACAGTGATTGACAGTCTCATCAAGACCTCACACAGGGAGAGAGGGACCATTCCCCAGGGGAAAGACAAGAGATTGGATTCCAGGAGACGAAAACAGCCAGCATTGAATTCAGGCTCTAGAGAATCCTGGGCTTTTAAGTTTTTCAAGGCCGGTGTTTCTGTCTCTGAGCTATTGTTTCCTCCTTGTCTCTATGACTATGTGCAAAGTGGAAGTGGGGAGGGGCAGTCCACTAGATGTTTCTTGCAGTTAATGGATGCTTTTACAGGTCTTTGAATATTCAGTCACTTTCTATAGTTACTTCATTCTGTCTTATTCTTCTAACAGAGTTCCTAGTTCACACTTTTTCCTGATTAAGTTTTACAAAGACAGTCAATGAAGCTGATCCACGTTTTCGTCCTTGCCCAAGAAGGTGTTTCAAAACTTGAGAGAGCAACTGAGTGGTACCTTCTAAGGAAGAAATTTAATAAAATCTGAAATTGAGCCTTAGTTAGAAAGCCTGTTGGAGTCTGGAAGTTGATTCTCCGGGGAGCTGTGAGGGGCAGTATCTGATGACCGCTGGTGCCTGGCAGCTGGGGGGCCCCCGCCGTCTGCCTGCCATTGGCAAACAGTTGTTCCTCTTCCTTTCGGCTGCAGGACCGGTCAGCAGCGTCGTGCCTCCTGTACGATGTGTCCCAAAGACGGTCCTGACCTTGCTCTTCCGTTTCAGAAGGAAAACGTGAAGCAGAGGAGACAGCATCATCTTGGCATCTGAGTGTGAAGTGAAAATGTTGTTTGTTGAGGAGACACTCACCAGAACCTGGGCTTTTTAAAATTGAAAATGACAACAGTTTGTAAAAATAGTAGCTGGTGCTAATTTTATCACCATGTCACATGATCTGTCTGGCTTTGCTGTATGGAACAAGCCACTAGAGCAGGGATTGTACCCTGAGATGCCCATGAAGGCCAGACAGGTAAGAAAAGCACAGGAGTAGGGACTGGGGCCAAGCAAGAGTGTTTGAGCCAGGCTCTGATGGTACCACTCAGCGGCAGAGAGCTGCTGCTATGTTGGAGTGTGGGACTGGAGTGAGTATAACTGAGAGAAGATGGAAATTGGGATATTTGTGTGAAATTTTCAAGTTAAAAAAAAAACAACAAAAACACCACCCTCTTGTGATTGGATGAAGCCTACAGGAATGCCAATTTTCTAACCTCTGCACTAGATTAAACTGTGTGTGTACAGGGCCATGGGCCCGTCATGAATCATCAGAAGTCTAGTCCAGGCCCGTACATTGGAAACCACTCTGCAAATATTTGTTGAGTACTATTCAGTTTGGGGTGGGTAGGTGGGGTTATGAAAACTGGGCTTTCTAGGACAATTCGATCGACTTTGCTGAGAATTTAGAGTCTGGCTGGGTGATGATGCAGATGGAGAATGAATACAGGAGATTTGAAAGTTTAGTATTTACTAACGTTTATATATGACAGCTGGGAGAAAATGGGAAATAAGGAACACTGTGATAAGTATGATCTTGGCATCACCATCACTGATCAAATAATGAATGTTCTGAGCATACGCTGAGGACAATTTAATATCAAAGACACACAACACTAGACATTGCCAATGTGATTGTTTTGGGGTGTTTTCTTTTGTCTAAGAGCATTTGGACTGATCTTACCTGCTTCTCTTTTGTTTGGAGCTCTGTATTATAACTGGAACATGAGCAGGTTGAAATGCTGCCTACTTTTATAAAGAACTGTGTTCTTTAAGCCCCACTGTAGAACAGCAGGCTAAACCACAGGTCAGACGGTGTGCTGGTCAAAGTTCTCAGCCAATTTAACTTCATTTTCAGAGTTCTTTCATTAGTTCCTTCCAATTCACCGTTCAAGAGACATTCGTTTCTTTATCATTCAAGAAATGACAAAGGTACCAAGACAACAGCTAAAACATGAGTGCTTATTGGGCAGACAATGTAGAAAGATGGCCCAGCCAAAGGAAGCCTGACAAAGAATGGCACTGCTGTGCCAGGTGGCATTCTGGTTCCTTCTTACTTGTCTTTCTTACTTAGTCACACATCTTAAATGCAGGGCTGGTAGATAGGGTTTTTTATGCCCGGTACAAAACTCACTTGAATTCCCAGACTAAAAAAGCAACAGCAGTAGCCACATTCATTCACTGCTAGGAGCTCTTTGCTAAGTACTCTTCATGCAGTGCAGTGTATCATTCAGTCCAACAACTTTTGTAAATCAGGAAACTGGAGCGGGTGGAGTGATCATCATGTAAGTGCTACACAGCGGGATCCAGGTAACCTTTCTCTGTGCTCTGTGTACCTTGTACATACCTGTGCATATTGGCTGGTGAGGTTTCTTTATCCTGTACTGTTTTAATACACCAGTAGTATGTGAATGCCCTAAGGCCTTTCTGCGTCCTCATCACACTTGGCATAATCCCAGGGAGATACAGGCAGACCTTGGAAATACTGCACATGTGGTTCCAGGCTACCTCAACAAAGTGAAAAAGCAAGTCACACGAATTTTTTGGTTTCTTAACACTTATGAAACTTTTGTTTATTCCATACTGCCATCTATTAGGTATGCAATAGCATATCTAAAAAATGTACATCCCTTAAAACTACTTTATTGCTAAAAATTCCAATCATCATCTAATGCATGTGGCCACAAAACCTCAATTTGTAAAATTCATATTATCTGTGAAGTGCAGTAAAATAAGGTATTCCCAGATATAGTGGATGCTTGGCAAATGTTAGAAATTCCTTGTAAGGAATTTTGTGGTTGTTGAACATTGTAGGTTGGAGAGAATCCAGTCTTACTGGTCTAGTTTATCTCACGCTCAACAACCAGTTACTTAATTAATAGTCTTCATTTTCTCAGCTTTGTGCTGGGTCCACAGCAGGTGCAAAAGACGGAGCCCTGTCTCCTACTCTCTTGGAGCTGGTGTCCACTCTCAGAGCTGGACAAGAAAGACCCCTGCCTTGGTTCTGTGGGGTAGAGGGCGTCTCTGACCCTCCTCTGGCCCTATCTCCTACCCACTGCAAGGAGTCTATGGGACTGAAAGCCATATGCCCCTTCTTCTAGACCATGTACCGAGTATTTATAACCCTGGAATCCCCCCTCCTCAGGTGTCTCCGAGCCCACTTCAGGGTCTGACGTCCATGGACAGAACAGGGCTTAGAGCACATCTCCCAAGGCCTACAGGGCAGCCAAGGCGCAGCTGCTTGCAGGATGGGGGTGGGGGTGGGTGGAGCTTGGGGTGCACTTGGGATCCAGCAGGATGGGAAGCTGAAGTGCCGAATCTCCCAGTGCTGCCATGTGGCAACACAGGACTCCAGGGAGCCCCAGAATCCTAAAATCAAGTTCTGATTTCCAAGGTATTCTGAAGCCAAACTCTTATTTAAGCGCTTATCAGATTTTAAAAACCTTTAAATTTTCAACCTATTCGAAGTGCGCCTTCGTTGGAGCTGGAATTGCTATTGTGCGGTGCGGAGCGGAGGGTGGGCCTTCGGTGGGCAGGACCATCTCCCAAGTCCTTTGGTTCTCAGCTTGCATCACCTGCTACCGGCTCCTAGGTCAGCCTGCAGAGTGCACACCTAGAACACCCAGGCTTGGAGCAGGGTTTTCTCCCTCCATGAACATTCCTGGAAAGTTTCAAGGGCTCATTTGCATACTAGCTCCTCCCACTAGGCTGCTGGGAACGTGCTTAGCAGTTCTGTTAATGAATACCGGGTCGCCCTGTTTCCTCACTTAAAACACTTCGTTTGTGAAGTTGACTGGCTCTGAGCACACACATGCCTAATCAGCTGACAGCAACTTCAAAATTGCAGGTCTTGCTGTTGATGGAAAAATGGGAGCCGTGGTTGTTAATCCTTGTGTGTAATTTTCACCAAGAAATGGGGGCCTGGGTTTAATGTCAACACCTAGAGATTTAATGTGGCCCTATTACTAGAAATCTATACCTTTAGCCAAATCCTGCCTCCTCACAATGTCGGTATTGTCTTGCTACCCTACCCCTACCATTTCCCATTCCTGAGAAAAGATGAGGTTTTAGCAAAGGTTCCACTCAGAATAGGGCCTTCCCAGGCAGCTCAGTGGTAAAGAATCTGCCTGCCAATCCAGGAGACACAGGAGACTAGGGTTCAATCCCTGGGTTGGGAAGATCCTCTGGAGAAGGAAATGGCAACCCACTACCGTATTCTTGCCTGGAGAATCCCATGGACAGAGGAGCCTGGTGGGCTAGTCCATGGGGTCGCAAAGAGTCATACACGACTGAGTGATTGAAAACACGTGCACAGCTCAGAACGGGAAGGGCCCCTGCTTGCTTTCTCCATCCTGTGAGCACAGACTGTTCCGTACTGGGCCTGCCTGGATCCAGGAACCATTTCATAACTAACTCGGGTAGGAGCGAGTGGGGAGAGGGGAAGAGAAAGAGGGTGGGGGTGGTTATGTTCTCAGCTCCAGTCTCCAGTCCAGCAGGGAGCAGGTTTCTCCCAAGCATCAGGTCAGGATGAGGCACCCCCCACTTTGTCCTCACCACCCCCAAAAGGCACCATGGCATGTGTTTTAAATTAAAGGAAATTCAATTTGATGTTATTTTGAAAGCATGCAGAGGATGTCAGAACCCCCTTTGAGGTGGCTGATTGGTGATACTTCATGGGGCTCACAGAAACCAAGGTGGTTAATCCTGGGGACTGGAAGGAAAGCCAGAATTTATTGGAAAAGTAACTTTTGGCCACGTGTGTTTCCTCTAGCTATTATTAATCTGCCCCAAATCCTATTCAGTAGTGCTAATGAATTAAGCAGCCGCTTTTAACTTTTTCCCACTGAATTGCTTGGTAATGTCCTCCCATCCCCGGAGAGCACTGGTTTGGATGGACATGAGCATAAGAAACAGATTAAACATTTATTGTTTCAAGTGACACCACCACCCTCATGCCAGCTCCAACCATAAATGAAATGGGTAAATAGTTTCAGGCATTTATTTCTTCATAAGAAGACTTTTCCCAAAGCCACTTCTGTCTTTGGCTATGTATCTCTCAGGGCACAGAGGCGTCCATGTCTGCGTCTCTAAGGAAGCCTTGTTCCAAGGCCACAGTGTGTTTCAGCGGCCAGAATTGAATTTGTATTCCAGTTAGCACAGACTACACATTTGGTGTATGCACAGAAGAAATTCAGTGCCTGGCGGGGCAGGGACAAACCAGGCTTTGGGCTGCGGGGTAGGAAGGCATCGTACTGGTATGGATGACCAGGCTCAGGTGCTGCTGGCTGAAGGATGAAGACTGGGATCAGCATTTGGGCCAGCAGGAATATCCATGTCAGGGGTTTGGATGCAGGAAGGGGAAACCAGAACTGCCCTGCAAGGATCCGGGATGGGAGGCGTGCTTGCTGAGGTTAGGTCTTGAAAAGACTGAAAATGCACACACGCACACACCTGGCATTGCTGGCTCCTGCCCAGAGAGGGCTGGCTGCTGGGAGGGTGCAGACAGGCCATCCTCCATCCTCCACCGGGACTTCCCATCTTTCCAACCCTGAGGCTCCAGCGCACTGCCTGGGGCTTAGGGGAGAGCAGGAGACAGGGAGTCGGGGTAGTAGGGGTGAAGGGTTCACTCCAGAAGCTTTCCAAGGCTCAAAGCCTGGGGAGGGTGTGGATCCCAGATCCTGGGACGTGGCTGCAGCGCGTGCCTCACCCATCCTGTGCCCACCATCTCCCACCCCTTCGCCAGCTCCACACCTGCCAGCGCCCAAGAGCGAGGAGGCCCAGGAGTGGCCCTGACGTTGCTCTTTCCTTTGCAGACGGACTGCGCCCTATGGACTGTCCAGCTACAGAGGCAGCGGAAGCAGGGGCAGGAGGTCGGCTGGGCAGTTCCCACAGAGCCCACAGCCGGTGAAGGGGACGCTGCGCTGCGCCTGCACGGAGAGCGATGACGACGCCTGCTTGCAGTTCTGCACCTGGTCCCTGGCTGCCCGCGGGTATGACCCCTTCCCCCGCTTTCCGCACTTCCAGAGATCCTTGCCCTAGGCAGTGTGGGTACAGGAGGGCTTGGCTTGTCCTGGGGGATACCATCTGACGTGCGGTGAGGGTGGGGACCGTGCAGAGGGGATGTGGAGCCCCGGCTCCTGGAGGGCCGTGGGCATGGTATCCCATCCCCTTGCTGCCTTTCAGAGCAGAGCCGCGGCCTTGTCTGGTCTCCAGAGGTATTTCTTCTGGATTGCATAGCAATTTGCCAAAATCTGAATAAGTTGCTAACTCTTAAAAATTAAAGAATACCACTACCACCCCTACAAATGCACATTTTTAGCTTCTTCAAAAGTAACAAATGGGAGCATCTGGTCTCACCAGCCCACATGCCCTCGCGGCCAGATAGGCTGGTACCGAGTGAAGGCCACGGGTGAGATGTGCAACGTCCATTCACCTGTGTTCCTCATCGTCTTACTTTGTGGCTGCCTCCCCCGTCCCTGAGTTGGAGACCCTGTAGTCTCCTACAAGCAACTGGAGGAGCTTGTGGGTCAGTGTGGACTCAGATAAATCAGCAGGCCCTAGGTCTGCCCTGTCGTGGCCATTTAAGTTGGGTTTTACCTAATAGCCATTCCTATTAATGCTCCTCGCTCCTGTTTTTCATTAATTTGGGCCAAGACCCCGCCAGGCAGAGCTACCCTGCCGAGCCTCTTCTGAGAGCCGTCGCTGGTGGGATGGCACCTCCAGGTGCTTCCTGGGCAAGTAAGCACCAGCAGGGGGGCTCTTTATGCAGCAGGTGCCACCCCAACCAGGCACCCAGGGCCTGCTGTCTGGAACCCCCAGCACAACCACAGTTTTCTTCTTGGCTCCTTAATGTCCAGTGGATAACTGAGGAGTGTGGGTGGAGGCTGGATTTTAGTGGGACTCCACCCCCGTGTGCTCAGCCTTCGGAAACTACCCGAGAGGCAGTCCTGCGGGACCATGCTTATACTGGTGGAAAGACAAGCCTTACTGGATGCTGGAAAACCAGCCACATGGAAAGTAGGTTGACTCATTTGAACTGGCTCTCTCCCCACAGGAATTCAAGGTCAGCAGAAACATCTGACAAAGAAGTGGGAAAGCAGACTGGTGGTGCCCTGGGGGGCGTGCGTCCGAGGAGGTGAAGTTGCTTTCTGAGTTGCTGCCCCTTGGGTGGCATGGAGGACATGTGGGGTACATTTGGTCTGTGCAGGCGGCTAGCGGGAACCCCACTGCATGTGGGGGTGTTGCTTTGTCCCCTGGGATCAGAGCAGCCAAAAGCTGTGGACAGCCTGCTCTCTGTCTTAGGAGCTGACCTCTGCATTCTCTGTAGCTTTTGAGCAGTGATGTCCAGCCCTGGATTTCACCAGGTCTGGATCAAGCTCACCAACCACTGCTTCTTGGAGTCCCTGCAGGCTCATCTGCTGGGGCCCACATTATGCTTCTGCTCCCATAGCAAAATGTGATCTTTAGAAAAAGAATCATTTCTTCTTTTCAGCAGCTGATTCTGGACAGAGATGAATTACAGCAGCTGGGCACCAGGTCCTCCAAGTCCTCCAGTTCATTTTATAAAATTTTTTAACCTGTTTGTGGTTTTTGTATGATCCCAAGGGCTTCCAGCAGCCCAACTGGGTTTATTTGTCATTCTATCAATCAGAAATTATTATTAATGAGTTGTCTACATATCTGCAATGGGATGGTAATTTATGTTCGTAGCAGTGGCCTGGAGGGGGTTTGGGTTCCTACATGGTTTGATCAAGGGAGGGTTAAACCCTTCTGGATATATACAAGACATTCCAAATTGGTAGCAGATTGCTTCGAGTCATCTGGAGAGGACTCTGTCAGCATCCACAATAAAAACGCAGAGAAGTGGCAGAGGCAGACCCTGGAGAGGATGAGTTAGGCCCCCACCAGTCCCCACTTTGCCTCTTTTTCCTCACCCCAAACCCAAACCAGTCTCAGTGAGGGAGTAGTGTGATTAAACCATCCACCTATTATGTCATTTACTCAATTCAGCAAGGATTCATTGAGCACCTGTGAGGTACAGGGCACCATCCTAAATGCTGGGGACACTACTGAGAATACGGCAAAAGTTCAGCCTTCCTGGCACTTAAATAGTGGGAGGAGCAGATAGCAAACCAGTACATAAAACAGAGCAGGGCATGTGAAGGAGAGCAGGAGCAGGCTGCGGGTAGGGAGGACTGGGGGTGGTTGCAGGTGGGGTGGTCTCACTGGCCAGGTGACAGTGGCATAAAGACCTAGAGGAAATGGGGCAGGGTGAGCCAGAGTGATGAGGAAGGGAGGCTTTCAGACAGGAGGGTAAGCGCATAGGCCCTGCAGTAGGAACGTACTGTGCTGGGCACGTTCTGGGAAGGCAGGGGAGGCCAGTGCTGTTGTCATTGTCCTGGCTTGATGTTCAGGAGGTGAGGACATTGGCACAGATGTCCCACCCGGGCCCGGAAAGGATCTGCTTCTAGGCTTTACAACGTTGCTTGTCAAGCTCCTGTAAGAAGCTTTACTTGGAAAGAAAAAGTCTTTCCTTATAAGCATGGTCCTGACTTTCTTGCAAGACTGGAGTTAGTCATCCCTAGTTTGACATTTTCAGAGTGGGACTTGCCACGGTCCTGAGTTTGTGATCCTCAAAGATGGGACCAGGCTGCAATAGAGAGAGAGCTCCCAAGGCTCTGTTGGCAGCGATGACTGGGTGTACACCTTCAGGCGAATGGCAGGCTCTGAAATTGCCAAGAAGCTCTGCCAAGGAGCTTGTTCAAAACAAGGAATAGGCTGAAGAAGGATGGGGTGGCTCCCTTTCAGGTAGTGGAGAGCTTGGCTTTTGTTATAGGCTTCTTTCTTCTCTTTTGCATATCCCTTCCGCCTTTTCTGAGGTAGGCTGAAGTCAAGGCCAGACAAAGCAAGTAGGCTTTAGACCTCCAACAAAGTGGACGTCCCCGCCCCGTGGTCTGCCTGCCCCTCCACTGGCCCTTTCGGGAGTTCCCTGGGGAGAAGGGCCTGCAGCAGGAAGACCTCAGTTATGGCTCCTCCTTGGTTCACATTTCCACTTCTTTGAGGAAAAGAAATGAGTTTTGCCTGGGGGAGAAAACCCACTCAAAGGGTCCTCACTTAACAATACAGCCCTTTCCCAAGAATGCCCCATCCAAAGACTCCAGCTTCCCTAATGGGTAAAACGATCCCAGCTGTGCCTCAGGGCCCGCAGCCCAAGGCTCCGGTTTCACTCAGGAAATTGTTTTTGGAGAGGTATGGCATGTCGCAAAGCCACTTCTCTCTGGGAGTGAGTGGACCCCAAGCTAACTCTTTGCAAATGTAAACCCATGTCCATCTGGGAACAGATGCAGGCTCCGTCGGAGCATGTCGACGTCCGACCCATCACAGGGGGCAGGCACCAGGGGTGAGCTAGCAGATCACAGCTCTACAGGAGTTGATGAGTTTGAAGCTTATGGGATTTAGACAGACATTTTCAGCTGTGTTTGGTACCCACTAAAAGAATACATCTAAAAAAGAAAAGGAAAGGAAGAAAGAAAGGATTCTTGATGTTTGTGATAAGAAAAGGAGGAAATGAACACCCTCAGGTGTTGAACCCCAGGCCGTGCAGCAGAGGGACTTCTGTGCCCTTTGCCAACAGGCACACTGATGAACCATAGACCTGGTTCCCTGGAAGCCGCTGTGAAGGCAGCCCCAGCACAAGGCTATTTAGAGTGATATTTGTTTTCAGGAAGAAATGTGGATCTTTGGGGAATGGCTTCAAAATAAGCCACAGACACAAGCGCTTTGTAAATTATGTAAATTTCTATTTATCTATATAATTGGCAATAACTGGGAATTGTAACGCCTGACAGTTCGCAATCTCTTTCAGCTGCGCTCTAGTGGCTACGCTGAGATTACTGAGCAGCTGAAGAAGACGGTGTTTTTCAACCGCAGGGATGGGGAGAGGCCGCCCATCCCCTCTCCCTTCCCCTGCCAAGGTGCTAATGCAATGGTGGATGCTGGGGTGTTAGCCTTGGCCAAATGCTAAATTCTCAATGAGTAGTATAAGGTACGAATGTGAATATTCATCATACGGAAATGGAAAGGACTGATGTGCCAGCGAGATGGTATACAGTTTCGAGAAGCGATTATTTATTGTGAAACTGGTCTCTACATCAACTCCTTTCGGTGGATGTGTTCGCAGCAGAATCTCTGTACATAGAGATGTTAAATTCTGTTCTGAATCCTGGCTTGTGTTCCTTAGGGCTTGAATTATATTTTTGTTAAACGCCTAAGCACCGTTTGGCTCTGTGGCAGGATGGTATCTCGGAAACGCATTCATTGTGCTAACACTCAGAAAATACTGTCAAATGCAAAATAAAAAAATCTCAAAGTTTGCTCTGATTTGTGGGTTTTTCTGGCTGGTGTGATACACATTGTTTCACATCAGCTTTCTGTGGGCCCTGGGAGAGGACGGAAAACAGTTCCAGTTCCAGAAGCAGATTCATCTAAAGTCAGTTATGGAGCAAGATGAGCAAGGGGGCTGCTTGAATTGTAAGGAAGGAGCAGATCTGGGGGACTGTCTGAGGAAGATAAAACATTCAAGGTGGTTGGGAAGAGATATATTTGGGGGAACGATGGCTCCTTCCCCTGGTGCCACCCTTGTCGGCTTCGTAGCGATGCACACCTTTGTCTTCTGGCCCCACAGGCACAGAGGTATTGAGCAGGATCCCAGGGAGAAGACAGTTGTAGCCAACAGTGGACCTTCGCATTTTATTTTGCCTTGCTACTCATGATCCTTGAGTAGCATTTTATTTTGCCCTGCTACTCACGATTCTTGAGAATTAAAAGCCAGAAGTGACCATGTTTGCTTGATCTTCTCTATCAATTACAATGTTTTTAAGCCTCCGAGACTTACAAGACATCTGGGGGGGTGGGAGTGCCAGGCTCTTCTCCCTTCCTTCTTTCTTTTGAGTCAAGCATTGGAGACCATCAGGGAATGGGACTAAGAGACTCAGCCAGAGAGCCAGGAGAAATCTAGTATTCTGGGGTTTGAGCACATCTAACCTGAGAAAGCCCAAGAACTTCTTGTTTTAATTAAACAAACTTTAGAGAGTTTCGACTTTGATGAACTGATAGAATTGGGTACTGATTTACCCTTCAGGCTGTTCGGCAGCACGGGAGGAGCTGCCAGTGTTCATGGGAAGCACTCCTCCTGGGCTCGAGCCCTCATAGCTGCTGTAGACCCAGAGAGGAGGAGAAGGGTCAAGGAGTGCCAGGAGCTGGGAGACAGAGAGTCCCAGTGCTCCTGGGATCTGTGTGGAGGTCTAGAAGGAGAGTCCATGGAGTTGTGTGTGAGATGGGCTACAAGGCTTGCAGGATCCAGTGCAGAACACCCATGCAGGACTCCTTGTGAAACCATGGGTACGCATTAGTTAAATCCATTACACCTGTAACCTGCCTTCACACATCAAGGTCATTTAAATCATTGCTTGTCCTCCAAGGGGCACCTAAACAACAAGATATTTGCATATGTTCCAAGAACTTGGAGTCAGCTGTGTCTGGTTCAAGCTAAGTCGGTTAAGACTGGATGGGACAACCACCCCTCCAACTGGCCATGTGTGAGTGTCTGCCTGGTGACCTTGTGATGTCAGGAAGCTGAAAAGCCCACCTCCGCTTGTTAACATGCAGCGGCCTGGGGCTTGGTTACACTGTGTAGGTGACAGTTACTGCACCTTTTTCCAACCAGCTTTCCCCTTGCCTAAGACTGCCCTTTTTTTTTATCCCATGAAAACGCCCAAACCCCTTGCCTCCAGGAAGGGTCGCCTGGGAGTCGGTCTCTCATCTCCTCACCTGGCTGCCATGTGAGTAAACCCTTTCTTTGCTGCACATCTTTGCATCTTAGCATTTTGGCTTGTGGGTCGGACACTGGTTCAGCAACACTGAACAAACACAGTTCAAAATTACTGAGAATTTCAAGATGGCGATGGTGGAACCAAGCTAGGAGCCCTTCTGAGCATGGGGTCCATCACCTGGCCAGATTGCAGGCCTGGGAAATCCAGCATAAGGGGCTTTTCGAGCTGGAGACCTGCCTTTGCTGCCTGCTAAATCCCCACAGGGAACAAACTTTACACTGAGTCTCAGTTTCCTCATTTATAAATGGATGTGATTACTGGCTACCACTTATCTATCAGCCTTATTAGGAGGCCGAATGGAAAGAAATGATGTACATAGACAATTATTTTTTTAATCCTAATCTCACACAAGGAAAAGATACAGTCTTCAAAGTTTGCCCTGAACTTTAGTCACTCCTATTTTTACTTAAAAGTTTCTTACGGAAGCGTATCTTTGAATGTTCTTCAAAGTAATGGAATTGGACTTATAGAAATTGTCAGGATAGTCAATCATCCCACCCCACCCCCGGAAGACATGTATTCTCTAAAGCCCCAAATCCTTTTATATGAATTCTTAAGTATCTCAAAGCTGAAGCAAATCAAGTTACCTGTTATTCACACCATTATGAATCCACTTGGGTCCTTCTGTCACTGAAGATGTGATTTCTTTTCTCTTCGCTGGCAGGAATGCTCAGAATTGTTGAGATCTGAGTGGTATTGAGTGCGGGGAAATTGTAAGAATTAATAACTGCGGGGGGCTGGAATGAATGAATGCAAGCAACTTTCTGCCAGGCGTGTGTCATTAATCCTTGCAGCATTCCAGAATGATGCTCTAAGTGACAAGAGGTGGGCGAGAAACGGAAGAGGCAGAGGGATCAAGAATTCGTGACAGGGGGAAAGAGCCCCGTGGGATCGGGGAGGTCGTGTATCGAACACGAGCTCATCACCTCCCCTCTCTTCCTTCCTCCCTTCTCCTCTCTCATCTTTGAACAGACCTCCATTATGGAGTATGTCAATTCCTATATATCTATACAATTGGCAAGAACCACCAAGGTCAAGTCTGGTGCCCAGTATCAGCTCCCTTTCAACACCACCTGAGGGAGCTGGCATGGTGGTGGGGGGTGTATTTCGTACCATCTGCAGAAGCATTAGAACTTTCTCTAGCACACTTCTGTTCATCTCATGTAAGGTACTCACAGCAAAGGCTTTCCGCATCTTCCTCCATGGTAGATTGCATAGTGTGAATGTCCCCTTTGGCTATCGTGGTGTTAGATATGTATCAGTCTCAGAAAGTGGGTGGAGAGAAAGCCCACCTGGACACAGAGATAAGCAATAGAGGCACTCCAGAGATGCTTACTACTAGTACTACTACGTCACTTCAGTCTTGTCCGACTCTGTGCGACCCCATAGATGGCAGCCCACCAGGCTCCCCTGTCCCTGGGATTCTCCAGGCAAGAATGCTGGAGTGGGTTGCCATTTCCTTCTCCAATGCATCAAAGTGAAAAGTGAAAGTGAAGTTGCTCAGTCATGTCCAAACTTCCAGGCTCCTCCGTCCATGGGATTTTCCAGGCAAGAGTACTGGAGTGGGGTGCCGTTGCCTTCTCCACCAGAGATGCTTATAATGTAATATATAATGGGATGAAGAAGTGGGTATTGACAGTCTGCAGGTGAGGAAAACTTCCTTGGGGAGGACATAAGTAAGAATAAGCCAAGCCAGGCAATGGAGTACGGGCGCCCCAAGTGATGGGGAGAGCCTCAGCAGAGGCTTGGGGAAGGTCCATGTGGGGCACTGTGCTGGGAAAAGGCCAGGAAACTTGGGCTGTTCCAGCACCAGTTGTGCACTGGGGAGAGGTGGGAGAGAGCAGACGTTGCTGGAAAGAGAGAGAGATGAGGAATTCATGACCACCTCCATGACCCATGAGCTATCTCAGAGTGCCAGCTCCCTGTCTGAAACATGAGCTTCAAAGGGGACTGAGTTGTCTAGGTCAAGACAGGTTTCTATTTTGCTGTTTTCAGACACCTCTGTGGGCTCCACCTCCCCAGGTGCTCCCTGGCACCATCGCCCAGAAAAGAGGGGTGGCTGTTGAGCACAGCCCTTGTTAAACTTCTGTCTGCCTGGACCACGAACCTGCCATCCTTCATCTCACCGTGTTTGGGTCTGGCACACATGGCGGGTGCTTATCTAACATGTGTTGGATGAATAAATACACATGCAAATAATGAGTCCTACAGAGCAGGGATCAGCAAAACTTTCCTGAAAAGGACCAGATAGTAAATACCTTTGGCCATCTGGGCCATATACATCTGTTGCAGCTACTCTGCTGTTTTAACTGGAAAAACAACCCTCGATAATACGTATGTGAGTGGATGAGATGGTTTGGCTGTGTTCCATAAAGCTTCATTTGCCAAAACAGTCAGTGAGCTGCAGTTTGCCAACGCTTGCACTGGAGTACTCCATGAGGACTGAGTTTTCTATGTTCTTGTCCATCTGAAATGTCTTTACTTTGGAATTTATAGATTATAGTTTGGCTGGGGATAGAATTTTAGGTTGACAGCTGTATTCCCTCAGTTGCTTGAAAATGTTATTTCATTCTCTCCTGGTGTCAGTTATTAATGGTGGAAAATTTCTAACAGTGCCTTTCTTATGTGCATAATTTGTCTCTTCTCTCTGTTGATTTAGGAATTTTCTCCTTATCCTTGATGGTTTGCAGTTTCAGTAGCAAGGGTCTAGCTGGGGATTTTTTTTTTTCCCTCCAGTGTGTATCAATTAGTACTTGGTATCTATTTTCAATCTGAGGATCTCTCCCACCCATCTCCTATTTTAAAAGTTTCTGGAAGGCTTTTTGCTCTGCCCCCAATACTGCTGCTCTGCCATTCTGTTTCTCAGGAGTGCCTATTAATTGAATTTCATTTTTAAGGTATATTTCTTATTAAAGTATAGTTTGATTTACAGCATTGTACAGTTTCAGGTATATAGTAAAATGATTGAGTTGTCCATTATATACACATATCTATATATATAGATATAGATATATTCTTTTTCAGATTCCTTTCCCTTATAGGTTATTACAAAATACTGAGTATAGTTCCTTGTACTATACAGCAGATCCTTGTTGGCTATCTATTTTATATATAGTAGTACGTATACATTAATCCAGAACTCCTAATTTACCCTTTCCCTCCCTTTCTCCTTTGGTAACCACAAGTTTTTTTTTTCAGAGAGTCTGGGAGTCTGTTTCTGTTTTGGATATTAGTTCATTTGTATCATGATTTTTAGATTCCACATGTAAATGATACTGTAAGACAAATATATACTATATTTGTTTTTGTCTGACTTAGTGTGATAATTTCCAGGTTCATCCATGTTGCTGCAAATGGCATTATTTCATTCTTTTTTATGGCTGAGTAATATTCCATTGTATATATGTACCACATCTCCTTTATCCATTCCTCTGTCGATGGACATTTAGGTTGCTTTCATGTCTTGGCTCGGAGAAGGCAATGGCACCCCACTCCGATACTCCTGCCTGGAAAATCCCATGGACGGGGGAGCCTGGTAGGCCGCAGTCCATGGGGTCACTGAGACTCGGACACGACTGAGCGACTTCACTTTCACTTTTCACTTTCACGCATTGGAGAAGGCAATGGCACCGCACTCCAGTACTCTTGCCTGGAAAATCCCAGGGACGGGGGAGCCTGGTGGGCTGCCGTCTATGGGGCCGCACAGAGTCAGACACGACTGAAGCGACTTAGCAGCAGCAGCATGTCTTGGCTGTTGTAAATAGTGCTGCTATGACCATTGTTGTTGCTGTTGTTCAATTGCTAAGTTGAATCTGATACTTTGTGACCCCACGGACGGCAGCATGCCAAGCTTCTCTTTCCTTCACTATCTCCGGAGTTTGCTCAAACTCATGTCCACTGAGTCTGTGATGTTATCTAACCATCTCATCCTCTTTTGTCCTCCTGCCCTCAATCTTTCCCAGCATCAGGGCATTTTCCAATGAGTCAGCTCTTCAAATCAGGTGGTGAAAGTATTGGAGCTTCAGCACCAGTCCTACCAATGAATATTCAGGGTTGATTTCCTTTAGGATTGACTGGTTTGATCTCCTTGCAGTTCAAGGGACTCTCAAGAGTCTTTTCCAGCACCAAAGTTCAAAAGCATCAGTTCTTTGGTGCATTTATTTTCTTGAATTATGATATTCTCGAGAGGGGCTCCCCTTTTTTTCCCTCAGATGAAGTCCTTACCAGGAGACATGAGAGCATGAAGCCTGGTTCTTGGTGATGCTTTGTCTCTGGCTCTACTTGTTGTGATCACTGGTTGGCTGTATTTTACACTTGGATTTCATAAAATAGCATGTTCTTCTCTTAGAAAAATCCCTCCAGTTCCTGAAGCTCATGTAATGGGATACAAGTTCTAATGTGGGCATCCTCCTCTAACTTACCAAAGAGGATCCAGTAATTACCAGTTCTTATGGCTTCAAGTCCAAGGGAAAAGAGAGAGGTTTGAGTCCATTGCTCCTATAAAGTCTTGCATTCATTGGGACTGGACCAAATTGGGTCATTGGTCTATAGCTGAACCAGTTACTGGGTCAAGAGGATACAGTATAAGAATTGGCCTGGGCTCTGATACTCTCTCTGCTCATGGACCAAAGGAAGTGTAGATGCTCTTCTCAGAAGGTGAGGGAAATGAGATATGGGCAGCTAAATGCATAGGGCTCTATTCCAGGGGGCTGTAACCCAAGGGTGTTGATTAAGACACCATGTCTGCCTTGAATTAAGGGAACTAAGTGCTTGCAAGAGAAACTATGGTTTTCATCAATTTCCAGCCTGCCCATGTGAAATGCATCTTGACGGACATATTCAGGAACTTTTTTTAAATTATTTTTTAAAATTTATTTATTTTAATTGGAGGCTAGTTACTTTACAATATTGTCGTGGTTTTTGCCATACATTGACATCCATCAGCCATGGGTGTACATGTGTCCCCCATCCTATTCAGGGACTTCTTTCTAGGCACATCTTCTAGCAATTCTCATCAGAAGAGACTTGGTGCCATCTTTATTTCTCTCCATGCCCTGTGACCCAAGAAAGACCCTTAGACTTTAATTGGGGGAAAGAGAAAACTCAAAGGGAAAATATGCCTTCTTTTTAAGAAAAGTATATTAGAGGAGACTGCCTCTCAAACAGCAATGAGATCAATGAGTGTGTGTGTGTGTGTGTGTGTGAAACTTTACAGGGTCGCCCAAAAAACTATCACCTACAGCCATACCCAAGTCATACCCAGGGTCAGAGTGTCAAGTTTCAAAGTCAAACCTTTCATATTTTAAGTACTTGTGTACTCAGTTGCTTGAATCAAAAATCAGGGGAAACATTTTCCTAGTAACTAATAGATTTACTTGGGATCAAGGAGTCCTAAATGCAGGTAGAGGTTAGAGATAAGAAAGCAGCAGTATGAATCAGAATTACTCTTGAATCTTCTTCAAAGTTATTTGGTAACAGAGGGACTTCCAACTGGCTCAGGAAGTTTAATTGTGATCCCAGCTTAGAACTGGGATAGGATGAGTTCTAGAGGTTTTTACCTTTTCTCTTGGTCTTCCCTGGTGGCTCAGATGGTAAAGAATCTGCCTGCAATGGAGGAGACCTGGGTTCGATCCTGGGGTTGGGAAGATCCCCTGGAGAAGGGAATGGCAATCCATTCCAGTATCCTTGCCTGGAGAATTCTATGGACTAGAGAAGTCTGGCAGGCTACAGTTCATGAAGCTGCAAAGAGTTGGACACGACTGAACAGCTAACAGTTTCACTTTTGACTTGGTTTCTATAAACATTAAGTCAGTATTTTGGGGGGGAAAAGTCAGTTCCTAAGAATGCACTATTTACCAGATACTCTTAAGGTAAAGTGAGTGCAGATCCTTCATGTGGCTGTGAGCCCATATTTGATCTGGTCCTTCTTCATCCACAATCTCATCTTTTTAATTATTTTTAAAAGTCAACTATCGTTGATGGACAACATACATGGTCTTAGTTTCAGGTATACAATCTCAGATCGTTTTCCATTATAGGTTATTACAAGATATTGACTATAGGTCCCCGTGCAATACCTGGGGACCTATAGTCAAATACCTGGTATTTATCTATTAATATAACAACCTTATCTTGCCCAGTTACTCCTGATGCTCCAGCCACACAAGACTCCTTGCAGCTTCCTGAATTCCTCTCCTCCAAGTGACCTTCACTATGCACACCAAGTCCTCATCCACATGGTCCTGTCTCAGGAGGGAGCCACAAAGAGGCACAACTCAGTGACAGAAAGACTTGAGTCCTTTACTTGAATCTCCCAGATGTGGGGAAGGGAGACTGAGCAGATGGACGCCTGTGAGCATCTCCCCGCACACCTGCCCCTGCTCGCACCTTCTCCACATCTCCAGTGAGCTGAGAGCCCCTCCCCAGGGTCACCCCCCAGAGGGCCCAGAGAGCTGGCCTATGAAGGGTTCACCCTTTGGGGCGGGTCGGTCAAGGAGCCAGAGGGAGAGGTAAAGTTGAGGGTGCAGGCCTCCTTGTTCATTCATGAGGACTTTGCCCTGCACACACTTCCTTTGTCACTTTGCTTATTGTCACCTTCATCAGGTAGAGCTGAAGTCTGCCGTGTTCACGGCGTGATCACAGCACTCAGCCCACCACTTAGCGCTCACAGGAAGCACTGCCTGGTTCCTGCCTGCAGGGTGCACCATCCAGCAGAAAGCAAGCCAACAGACTGAGCATGATCAGCCTGGGAGCTCGGTGACCTGTAGGATGCTACAGGAGCAAGGGCCAAGCAGACCTCTTCTCCGGGGCACCTAACAGGTACCTGCCAACCGCGGGGCTCTTCCACTCTCTCACCAAGAGTCCCCACATTCTGGTGTGTTTATTGATTCAGATCAGTGCTAATGTCCCCTTAGGAGCAATTAGCCTCTCAAGTTCTCACTTTTTTCATCTGAGAAGTGAGGATGCTTTCCCAGAGCTGTTCATAGGCTTCCACAGGCCTCGGTCACGGTCATGGTCAGCAGACTCGGGTTACTATGTACCGACTACAGGAAGTGCACCGGCAGCCGCACAGGATGACTTTACGGGGGCTGCAAAATTCCCCAAAAGCTTTGTTTTTCTTTGGACAGGTATCTGGAATTAGGTTCAGTGAAGGTGGAAAAGATCACAATGCAAACTCTCATGATTTTCAACATTTGGGTGTTTTATTAAGAAGCAATTATTCATTTGGGTTGGGCGTGTTGAATTTGAATTAATTCACACAGTTACGTGCGGATATGGTAGAGTTGTACTTACTAGTTGACACAATGCTATGTTTTGAAGGCATGTAATGAAGCATTTATCAATTCTGTTTTGCAAGGTTTGTTTGTATTTTTGAGCCAGTAGATTTTTTTTTTTTCCAGCCTTGAAATGCGGTCCCTTGGAAGTTTTCTCACCCAAAACCTTGTTCCTATAAGGAAGTGCTTCAGGGTAAAATGGCTCCAGATTGCCATTTGGGTTCTTTTTTTCTTTATCTTTTTGCTACTTGGGTTCTTAATTATTACGGCTCCAAGAACTGCCTACATTCAAATGATCAGTCTTTGGAAATAAAGCAACATGCTTCAAGTTGGGGGTTAGCTTCTGTGAACAGTTCAGTTAGCCATTACTTTGCAACCCCCATGGACTGTAGCCCACCAGACTTCTCTGTCCATGGAATTTTCCAGGCAAGAATACTGGAATGGGTTGCCATTCCCTTTTCCAGGAGATCTTCCCAACCTAGGGATCAAACCCAGGTCTTCCACCTTGCAGGCATATTCTTTACTGTCTGAGCAACCAAGAAAGCCTACTTTGTAGCAGATCATCCTAAAATTTAGTGGATTAAAAAAATAGTCATTTGTTATTTTCCCCACAAGTCTGTGAACCATCTGTGTGGTTCTATTGACCAGGCTTGGCTGCTGTCCGCAGGTTGGCTTATAATGTGCCATCAGCTGGTGGCCTGGCTCAGGGCTGTCTGAGCCAGCATGGCCTTGGCTGAGCTGACCTGGCTCCTCTCCATGAGGTCACTCGTCTTTCCACAGGCTGGCCTCCTGCTGGAGGCAGGAGTGTGAAAGAGAGGGGTGATGCTGGGTGTCTGGGGGTGCATCAGCTTCTGAAAGCAAAGCACAAGGTGGCTTGTATTCGAGGAGTCCAGAAACGAACTCTCTTTCTGGATATTAGGGGCCCTAAAATCCTATTGCAAAGGGCGTGGATATGGAGAGAGGTGGAAAATTGGAGTTACAGTTGTGTATTTATCAGAGATGGACAGCAAATCCCTCATTCATGTTTCATATTTCAACAAAACCTTTAGCTCTGGCAAGAAATGGAACCTCACTCTATCCCAATTCTGTCTGTCCCATATGATGCAATTTATGTTGCCTGGACCTTACGTCAAGTGGCAAAGATGCAACCTGTGCATTCGCTAGCACCAAGTGGCGTGGTGGTCAAGCGTTCATGTTGGTTCCGAAGTCTTAGCAGAGGACTTGGGCTCTGAGGTTTGTACCTCTGCTGTTCACCAGCCATCTGCCTTTGAGCCAATGAATCGATCTTCTGAATTCCGGTTGTTTTCAAGATGGAGTGGCAGTGTTGTCTCCCTCAGAGGGCTGCCATGTGGACTTGGGTGATATATGCTGAGGGCTTGACATGCTCATTAACGTCTTCAAAAAATATAACTGTTCTTGCTGTTTTGCTGGCCCCCTCTGGAGCCCAGCACCATGTCTGTGGCTGGGGAGGTCTGTTGCATGAATGAGCAAATGATTTGAGACCTGCTCCTCAAGAGCAGAGCAATAGAGTGCAGGCCAGAAAAAGAAGGCAAGGACGGTTGGCCAGGCTCCAGGGGTCTCTTGAGGAACGACACAGAACCCTGGTACCCTGTTGTGTGTCAAATGTCTGGACTGCTACAAAGCTAATGGGTGAATAACTCGAGGCTTCTGAAGGATGGGAAAAGGGCTTTTTCTGAGAAATCTGAGATGATGCTTTTCTCTTGTTGTTGTTCAGTCGCTCAGTCATGTCTGACTCTTGATGACCCCATGGACTTCAGCGCACCAGGCTTCCCTGTCCTTCACCATCTCCCAGAGTTTGTTTAAATTCACATCCATTGAATCAATGATGCCATCCAACCTTTGTCACCCTGTTCTCCTCCTGCCCTCAATCTTTCCCAGCAAGAGGGTCTTTTCCAATGAGTCAGCTCTTCTTTTCTCTGATAGAACGTAAAACCACAGTGACAGCAAAGGGTAACCTAATACTGCTGGAGAGGTTCCAAGCTCTTTCTGAACCAGGCACGGATGAAGGTCTGGGCAGAAGCCTGTCTTCTGATGGACAGTCCTTGCTGAAAGACAGATGGGGCCTCATTGCTACGGGAGGTGGCGGGGGCCGGGGGCTTTAGTGGGAGAGGATTAAAATGTTCATGGGGTCAGGAATGGGCTGGGAAAGGCACTGGTTACATCCGAAATGGGACACTTGGACCCTTTTGGCTCACGAGAAAGCTTCTAGGCCTGGGAGTTCCTGAACGCAGATGCTGGGAAAATCCTCAGAAAACTTTGGGACTTGGCTCCCTGCAGCTGGGCAGCAGCTGTGTGCCTGGAATTGGAGCCAACCACAAGTGGTGCCCACCTGCTCTGGTTCTCACATTTACCCCAACCTCATTGGGGAGGAGTGGCCTGCCGTCTCCCACTGGGGAGTTGTGGGGGAATACGGAGGAAGCTGGAAAGCAACTGTATGTTGAAAGGATTAGGGAGATGGGTGTTCAGCCTGCAAGCCTCCCAGAGCCTCAGGGTTAATTAGCAATAAGGTCCGGAACAGGAGAATTTGCACTATTTCGCACTCAGGTTTGAATTAAATCATCCCCTGATGTCAGATTTTCTGCACCTGCAGAATTGTGTGGCCCGCACTGGGTAATGTGGGCTCCATAAATTTCGAGTTTATAATTGTTCTAGTAGGGAACGGATTGGATTTTCCAATTATCTGTGAAAAAGCAAATTAAGAGCATAATCCTGATGGCATGGGACGTGCCTATAGAAAGAAAGTCCATGCCCTTTCTGCACATCTGTTACTGTGTCGTAAATTAATAGGGTAATTACTGATGAGTCTTTTCCAAGTTGATCAGGATTCTGGTGGGCGACATGCTCTTGGTTTTGGTTGTGCCTTGAGTCACACACAGAAGCACTTGATGTAGCTCATTACAACTGTTTCCTTTTTGATGCACTGGGAATAGTAAATCCACAGTGAAGCTGATAAGGAATTTAGGGCTCATGTCCAGAGTCAGGTGGCCTGGGTTCCAGCCTCAGTTCTGCTACCTGCTGCCCTGGTTGAGTCCTTACCTTTTCTGAGCCTCAACTTTTCCACCTGTAAAATGGGGGTAATAGAGCCTCCTGCCAACAGTCATAAGCAATGTGCCAGGTTGGCCAGAAGGACCACTTTGGGGGTGGATCCTCCAGCATCGAGTCAGAAGCCTGCAGCCAAGGGCCAGTCCTGATGGCAGCCTCAGGAAAGACCCCCAAGCAGGAACCACTCAACTAAGCCCTCCTACATGCCTGACTCCCAGAAGCTTTTCTAAAAAGTTTTAATTCATTTGACTGCATTGGGCCTTACTTGCATTTCTCAGGCTTAGTTGGTCCAAGCCATGTGGGGCTTGACCAGGGATGGAACCTGTGTTTCCTGCATTAGAATGTGGATTCTTAACCAGAAACTTTTAAGATAATAAACTGCTTAATTACTGTAAGCCAAAAAATACTGCTAATAGTAATACTGACCAATAGGGTTAGTCTGAGGATGAAATGAGTCAATGTTGGAGAAGTGCTTAGGATGGTCTTAGCATAGTGTAAGAGCGTGTAAATGTTAGAGGTAGTGAGCTTCACTCTGATGTGTGAAGGAAAAGAGCAGATAAATGGGGGATTGAGTTGCTAGATTTAGCAAACTAAAGTGTGGGAAACCCAGTGCAATTTGAATTTCAGATAAACAATACATTTTTAGTAGAAGTCTATTCCATACAATCGTTGGGACACACTATGCTGAAAAATTACTGGTTGTTTATCTGAAATTCAAACTGAACTGTGTGTCCTGTATTTCTTCTGGTAACCCAAGATCTAGGGGATTTCGTTCTACACTTTCCAACAGATGTCTGTCTCTGGCCTGGTTCAGCCCCTTTACTCCCTAATTGGAAAACAAAACAAAACAGCAGTTTTCTGAATATAGAACTGACTTGGGCAATTACCAAACCTGACAGGAATACAGAGGAATTACCATTTGCATCGCATCCTGGCAGAAGTGCAAACTGGAACGATCCATCTGTAAACAGTCTGTCGAAATGATAGGAAAACTTGCAAATGTTCATACCCTGAACTTTGATCACAAAGGTATTCATCACTATGTTACTCAAAATAGCAAAAAACCCGGGGGAAAAAAACCTGTTGCATAATTTGAAATATTCCCCAAAATTTTCTAGCAAGAAGCAAGGAATCTGATGATGGCTATCAAAGATTTCGGTGGGGTTAGAAAAAAAACCATGATGTAGTCTTCTGGTTGGGCTGTTGTCATCTTGGGGATGGACATTTGGAGGTGACTGTCCATGTTCAGAGGGGTTCCTCCTGCAGATGCACTGGCCCCTTTACCATTCAGAGTTCACTCACACACCATCAGCTGATTCCTTGACCCAGCGACTTACGCTCATAGAAATGAAATCAGAGTATTGGATTGGTGTCTTAGGAAACATAAAATGCATTGAAAATTCCTTTCACGAATAACCCATCAGGAACAACAGTTTTGCCTAATGACAACGTCTGAGGTGGTATAAGGGCTCCAGACAGGCTCAGGTCAGGCTGGCAGCAGTGCACCGGGAGGGTGCTCTTGTGGTTTCAATTCCAGCGTGGGGTGAGGCTCCCTGTTGCCAAGGCAGTCACAGGCTTGCCAGATCCTGGAATGCTGGGGGACGGGGGAAGGGGGGTCGGTAAACGGTGGTCTGGCCAAGCTGAGGCTGGAATCTAAAGCATTGCCTCATGTTTGGGGAGTTGATGGGCTGTGGGTTCCCTATAACGTTGATGTGTGTGAAAGAGTTTGGGGCAACAGAGGCTTTCCTGTAGGGCAGAGACAAGGCAGGAGGGTTCTGTGGGGTCTCCCTGATCTCTCTTTCTCTTGCCCTGTGGACTCGAGCTGCAGTTTCACAAGACTGTGGAATCAGCCCCGGGGGCCAGGGTTCAGGATAGGGCTTCTACCCCATTTGTGCTGCAAGCCCAGAGTTCAGGGCCAGCACCCCCACTAGACACAGTGAGCAGAGCGCAGGGGCATGTAAGGCTTCCAGGTCCCTTTAAAAATGCTGACATTTCAAGTCAGAAGAAAAATGAACATTAGGAAAATAAGTATCTAATAACACATCCTGCCTGGGTTACATTCATCCTTACACCAACGCAGTTGTAAAATACACTATTCCATACTTTTTTATAGAAGAAGGGGACCAGTAAGGAGAAAGTGCCTGGGAGCCACTAAAACCATCACGTGGTTCTGGGCACCTTCAACATCTGCTCAGCAAGGTCTTTCTCTGAGGATGGATTTTCTCCTGGAAGTTCAGGAAAAGGAAGGCAGGGCCGGTGTCCTGCTAGAGGCTGTGCATGGCCTTGTGTCTGTAAAACTTGAGAGGACCGTGGGGACTCCAAGAAATTCTACCTGTGCAGGTGGGGGCAGAAGCCAGGAGGCAGCATTGATGCCCTGCCGTCAAAAGCTGGGCTGGGGTGCAGCCCAAACATCCAAGCATCACCTTAATCAGCAGCACCCCAGGAGGTCCAAGGGCTCGGAACTGGAAACCTGGTCTCCTCATATCTCTGGGTGCCCACTGCAAGCTCCTCGATCGCTCTCTACCTCAGTTTCCCCATCTGTAAAGTGGAGTCAGTAAGGATACTTCCTTGTAAGATGGTTATGAGGGCTATGGGAGCTGGTGCTTGTAAGCACTTTGCAGGGTCTGTGCCGGGGTCTGTGCCCGTAGCATTCTATGTGTCTGCCATGCAGCCCTCCATCATCTGGTGGCCCACCTTGTGTGGCCTGAGAAGTTCCCTCTGGCCGCGGTAAGCCCCAGCCTGATCTGGATTATCGGAACAACGTGTACCGTGGCAGACCAGGAATCCCTGACTGGTCATCTCTGCAAAGAGTCATGTGTTGAAAGACCAGCAGAAGGCAGGGTGCTCACTCGAGGGATGCTGGGGTTCGCTCATAAAGGGCAGTGTGCTGCTTCAGCCTTGTGGTGAGGCTGGGGTGCCTGCCTGGGAGCAGCTGGGGAGATGGATGCGGATGAAAGGGGAGTCTTCCAGCTTGTCCTTCAAACAACTCAGAATCACACATAAACCAAAGCGCCTGGTGGAAACAGTTCAGAACTGACTGGGCGCCAGGCTCTGGGCTTGGCCCTGGGGCTCTGGGGCTGGGCCTTGCCTACTAGAATCCCACAGCAGTATCCAGGAGCCATTGGGAGCGTGATCAAAGTTTAAGAGACAGCAACGGACTTGGGGGCAGGGTGATAAGCATTCTGGAGACTACAGTATAGGGCAGTTGTTAAGCTTCTAAGCCCAAAGCCTAATGGCCAGGGCGTAAATTTGGGCTCCCCACTTACTGGTTCTCTGACTTAGGGCAAGTTACTCGGCATCTCTGTGCTGGTGGTTTTTGTGAGCGTTAGATGAGGTACTACATCTAAGTGTTTGGAAACCTGGCACAAGCTCCCTGTTATTTTTTTTTGCCCTGGGATTGTGGGAAGCCAGCCTGTAGTGAGGCCTCAAAGGATGAGCCTCCTTGGGCAGCCATAAAGTGGAGGGGGGAGGAGAGAAGTTAGGTTCACTCTAGAAGGGGCGGTTTTGGGATTCCTCACCAGTGGTGGTGGGTTTAGACAGAGCCCCAGAGACCCTAGGGCGCTGCGACAACAGTCCAGCTGGGTACAAGGTGACAAAGGCTGGGGGCTGCTGGCAAGCTCCCAAGTCTGCTCAAGAGAGGTCCATGGGTCACAATGCGATGTGTCTCTCTCCTGGCCTGTCCCATGTGGAGGGAGCTTGGCTGCTGCTGAACTCAGGTGCACGTGGAACACAGATTCTTTCCCAGAAAACTCCAGAGCCCCGAGTTCCTTTGTCAAAGAAAGTGCCGCCTGGCAGCATGGTGACCGCCATCTGATGGGCGGCTGGCTCCCCACTTACTGGCTCCATGACTTGGGGCAAGTTACTCAGCTTCTCTGTGCTAGTGTCCTCATCTGGGATTTTTGTGAAGGTTAAATGAGATCATAATCTTAGCGTTTGGAAAACTTGCACAAGCTCCCTGTTATTGTTCTGCCCTGGGATTGGGGGAAGGCATCCGGAGAGCTTCCTGGAGAAGGCAGCCTTTAGTGTGGCCTCAAGATGCTTGTCCCCAAAGATGGGGACGAGGTGTCCTGGGGAGGTCACAGGGCAGTGGCATCTGCTTTGAGTCTGCCTTGTTCTCACTTTGCCGCGTGAGCTGCACACTTGTCCAGGAACAGCCACTTGAGCATCTGCTCAGAGACATGGGTCTTGGTGATGGGGGTCCTCGTCATTTGCTCTGGGCTAAGGTCCCAGCTGCCTGTTTCATCAGATCGAACTCGTCTCTTATGTCTCCTGCATTGGTAGGTGGATTCTTTACCACTAGCACCACCTGGGAAGCCCATCTATGTCTCATAGGCAAGGAAACAGGAAAGGAGAGGGATTCAGGAGAACGGGTAGGGGCTAATATTGAACTGTGGACCTTGAACCACTTCTGTAGACCAGGGTTTCTCAGCTCCGCTGCAGCTGATGTTTTGTTTTGGGTCCTTCCCCGTCGTAGGGCTGTCTGTGTATGCAGGGTGTTTAGCAGCATCCCTGGCCTCTACCCATGAGATGCCAGTAGCACCCCCCAACACTTGTGACAACCAAAATGTCTGCAGATCTGCCAGATGTGCCCTGGGGGCAAAATCAATCTGGCTGAGAACTCATGCCTTAGGGAGGCTAAGGTGACCGCAGAGTGCCTCCCACTGCCCCCTTTCTTCCGACCCATCCCCAGCACCCACCCTCCCTGTGGGTCTGACCTGCTGGGCTGTGACATGCCTGACATGGTCAGGCTGTGGGCAAAGGTCTCCCAAGGGTTGAGACTTGCATGTGCCTTTCTGATTCATATTTTGTTTCACTGGCACTGCCTCAGAGCCTGAGTTAGTCTTGGGGGATTTCCATACACCTTCAGCCCCTTCCTGTTCCACATTATCAAGGCACTGGTTGCATTCAGGTTAGGCTGTTCAAAAGGTCAGGCATGGGGCGAAATCCCAGGGGTCTTGAAAGTTGCCTGCATGCTGTAGGAAAGAGTGTGAGGAGGTAGACACCTTGATACACAGCTGGGAGAAGCCGGAGTGATGGCCTCCTTTCTGGAGGGTCATCAGTGGCTGGGGCCAAGACGTGGAGTTGGTGTATTCTTGGATTCGGTGGTTCACCTCCAGGAAGAAACCCCTCAGTAGTGCAGGCATATAAGCCCAAGGTTGTCCATCCCAGGCCCGGTGAACAATGGAAAGTTGAGAGCAATTCAGTGCCCGCTGGTAGCCCACCAATCAGGTAAAGGCAAACCCCGGGACCTCCTGGCACTGGCCACCTTTAGGCCCAGATGCATATTCATATTTAGGGACATGGTGTTCCTGGAAGATGAGAGGAAGTAGACACAGAGGGAGCAAGTCTGGGGCTGGTTTGTTATGCAGCAAATGCTATCTGATGTACAGGAGACAGAGGAGACACCTGTCACTGTGTGACAACCCAGAATCACACAACTGGTGGATGCTGGGTCCCGAGTGTAGACTCCAGCTCCAGTAGAGCCAATCCCTGTAATAACAGAACCAGAGTCAATAGGAGGTTTGTTTCAATAACCTAAAAAAAAAAACTTACCAGAGAAAGAAGCAGCATCACGTCTTGACTGCTCATGGCCCGGAGTCTCTGCAGTGGCCCTTGTCTCCCAGGCTGAGCAGTGAGAGAACATCAGGCATGTTTGTAGCTCAGACTCTGTTTCTTAGCACTGCGTGGGGGCTTCTGGCTCATAGAAATGAACATATTGGGCTGCACTAAGGCGAGAGAAACACAACACAGACAATGATTCCAAAAGCAGCACTAATTGGAGTAACAGCAAAACTCATTTGGTGAAGCACGCAGCTGGGAGGAGCTCACAGTTCTAGAAAGTGCAACTGAGGGCAATGGATGTGAATGCTCTTCTGTGTCCACATGGCCCCTGGAAATCAAAGCTCTGCCAAGCAAAGGGGAGTTCAGGGGAGTGTGGGCAGGTGAGTCCTGAATCCTGGCCTGGACCCACTGCCACCCTCAGGACTTCGTGAGTCCTGACTTTGCCATTGTAATGTGGGATAATAACTCTGCTTACCCACGAGGCAGAGAAGCGAGAGAATGGTGTCCAGAAAGATGGACAGGCCTGTAAAAAAGTGTGGCATCAAGGTCACGAGCATGGCCTTCAGGTCAGGTCAGGTTTTCTCCTGCCTCTTGGCAGTTGTCACTTAAGTTTTCAGAGCCTCATTTTCCTTGTGGTAAAAGGGAAGATAGTAACACTTGACCTTGAAAACCAAAGGACAGATTATGGACAGAGGCTACATTAGGCCTTTCAAACACCAAACCTCCCTCCTCCAAGCACCTAGCACATACCTGTTATGTGTCAGGCTCTTGATGGACAGTGGCTGAGCTGCTAGAAAACCTAGGGTAGCTGTTTACTGAAATTTCCTATTGTATCTCCAAGTATAACCCACTACTTCATGGATCACTTTCACCTCCCCTCTTTGCTTATGCCATCTAACAGTGACAAATCTACTGTCCAGAAAGCATCAGCTTCCTCCTCTGTAAAACACAAGGAAAGGGCCATCCAGGTTGCTACCAACACTGACACCCTAGGACACCAAGATAAAATAAACACAGGTAAGCAGGTCACTCACTGAGGTTCTGTTTTTGCATTTGAATACGGCAGGGTTTTCCTAATGGATCTTAAACATGTATTCTGTAACGGCCTTTTACCTTTTCCAGGGATTATGTTGTAATCTAAACAAATACATAAGGAACAAAAAGTAGGCATGATGACATGAACGTTTAATGTGGCCTGCCCAAGGCGCTGGGCTGCTTGTCACTCTCTGCACAGATGGCATCATGCACCTCTCCTTTTCTCCCCTGAAGATATACAGCCAAACAGACCTCTTTTATGGGGGGACCATTTAATGTATCAGAAAAGCTATTAGTCTGTGCTTCAGCAGGCCACCCAGAAGACAATCTGGCTCTTAAAGATGTCAGTTAAGACAAGAAGGCCTGGGGCAAGTTCAGAGTAGCCCTCAGCTCTTTTATAGGAATTCCTCCTCACCACCTGCCCTTCCAAGGGGTGATGGTGTTGACAGATTGACTGGGCCAGGTCACCATTCTACAGCTCTCTGAGTAACCTGTGCATGGATGCTAAGTCACTTCAGTCATGTTTGACTCTTGCAACCCCAAGGACTGTAGCCACCAGTCTCCTCTGTCTATGGGATTCTCCAGGTAAGAATACTGGTGTGGTTGCCATTCCCTTCTTTAGGGGATCTTTCTGACCCGGAGAGCCAATCTGAGTCTGTTACGTCTCCTGCATTGGCAGGTGGGTTCTTTACTTTGCCAGTTACTAGTGCCTCCTTTTCACTTTCATGCATTGGAGAAGGAAATGGCAACCCACTCCAGTGTTCTTGCCTAGACAATCCCAGGGACGGGGAAGCCTGGTGGCTGCCGTCTATGGGGTCGCACAGAGTCGGACACGACTGAAGTGACTTAGCAGTAGCAGTGCCTCCTTAACCCTTTCCTTGCCTTCTGCTCTGCTTCTCCCACATCCTTACCCAGTGGCAGCCAGAGAACAAATTAGCCAGAAGCCCACCTCCCTCCCCACCTAGACTTGAGTGTCAGGGCACAGGAACTGAGTGTGTCTCATCACCAGGTAGGCTGGGGCTGTGCGCTCTCGCTTGATAGATCCTGGGTTCTTGAAGCCTCAGCACTCTCATCAGTAAACTGGAGGCAACAATACCCCTGACGCAGAGGCAGGATTACTATTTTCATTTTATTTATTTGTTGGCCTTGCCCTACGGCATGTGAGATCTTAGAGGGATTGAACCTGAATCTGCTGCATTGGAAGAGTGGAGTCGTGGCCATTGGACCTCCAGGGACATCCCACTATTCCCATGTTGGAGATGAGGCATCTGCACACTAAAATTTGATGACACTGCTTTAATTATCAGCAAGTCTTCCTTGCTTCCTTCCTTTGATCTACCCATCCAGTACCACCAAGTACCTCCATGATGTGATCTTCGCACGAAGCCCTTAGGAATACAGTGGTGATCCTTCGAGAGGTCCGTCGCTAATCATGGTGGGAAAGGACAATCAAATCAATACCTCTTTTTCAGCTCAGTCGTATGAAGGGTGGTAACAGGTCGTGGGGACGCAGGGGAGGGAGGGCCCATTCTCCTGCGGGCAGGGCAGTGCAGGGGCAGAGCGAGGCAGGTGGGAGAAGCATGTAGGGGTGGGTGAGGCATGTATGCCAGCTTGCTGAGTTGGTACCCCACCTGCCAGCAGGAGACTTGTGCAAGCCTTAGCAAGTGAAGCGAAGTTTGAGGAGCGAAAAAGAAACAAACAGAAAAATGGCTTTCTCTCCCTCTGGAACCGCGGTGGCGTTTCATAATCCCTTGGAGGCCTTGGAGTGGTTGAAACTTGCTTTCCCTGGTGGAGTGTGGTGGCAACTGTGCCACTCTTGTCTTGAAACCCTTCACCTGAGGATGGGCGGATGCTGTGCGCCTCCTCCCAGGGCGGGCGGGTGGTGTTCATCCACCTGAGCCTCAACCCGACTCAGCACTGAATTGTTCAAGGAATCCAGGACTGGTGCCACCGGAATGATCTGGGTCATTAGTAATTTGTTCCCAGGGGATGGTGGGGCTCCTTTCCTTCTTGTGGAGCACGTTGCCCTGTGCCCTTCACTCTGGCCTGCTGGATTCTGGCTGGTTCTATTTTTTCAGTGATGGTTCTGGGGGTCTCCTTGGGTAACCCTGTTCTCTGCTCCTCACAGCGTTTGGCCTCCCCAGATAGTGTTAGTCAGTCATTTCTTAAAATAGTCATCCACGATAGATTTCGCTGACCCCCAGTTGGCCACTGCTACGATCATTTGTTTCATTCTATCTGCACAGAGCAGAGACTGGTGGTCCCTGTCTCCTTAGCCAGAGCCCTGCTGGCCCACATGAGAGTCACGGCTGTGCCCTCTGCTGACGTGCTCTTCCCAACACACTCACCTGGCTGGCTCTTCCTGCCTCAGCCAAAGTACCCCTTTCGCTATCCCCTTAGGCCTTTAATTTTGTTTTTTAAATGAATGGAACTTTTTAAATGAAAAAGCAAAGTCAGAAGTATGCCTTTTGTGATAAAAGCCACTTCCCCTTCAGTTCAGTTGCTCAGTCGTGTCTAACTCTTTGCGACCCCATGGAATGCAGCACGCCAGGCTTCCCCGTCCGTCACCAACTCCCAGAGCTTACTCAAACTGATGTCCATTGAGTCAATGTTGCCATCCAACCATCTCATCCTCTGTTGTCTCCTTCTCCAGCCTTCAATCATTCCCAGAATCAGGGTCTTTTCAAATGAGTCAGTTCTTCACATCAGGTGGCCAAAGTATTGGAGTTTCAGCTTCAGCATCAGTCCTTCCAATGAATATTCAGGATTGATTTCCTTTAGGATGGACTGGTTGGATCTCCTTGCAGTCCAAGGGACTCTCAAGAGTCTTCTCCAACACCACAGTTCAAAAGCATCAATTCTTCGGCGCTCAGGTTTCTTTATAGTCCAACTCTCACATCCATACATGACTACTGGAAAAACCATAGCCTTGACTAGACAGACCTTTGTTGGCAAAGTAAAGTCTCTGCTTTTGAATATGCTATCTAGGTTGGTCATAACTTTTCTTCCAAGGAGCAAGCATCTTTTAATTTCATGGCTGCAGTCGCCATCTGCAGTGATTTTGGAGCTCCCCAAAATAAAGTCTGTCACTGTTTGTATTGTTTCCCCATGTATTTGCCATGAAGCAATGGGACCAGATGCCATGATCTTCGTTTTCTGAATGTTGAGCTTTAAGCCAACTTTTTCACTGTCCTCTTTCACTTTCATCAAGAGGCTCTTTAGTCCTTCTTCACTTTCTACCATAAGGGTGGTGTCATCTGCATATCTGAAGTTATTGATATTTCTCCTGGCAATCTTGATTCCAACTTGTGATTCAGCAAGTCCAGCATTTCTCATAATGTACTCTGCATGTAAGTTAAATATGCAGGGTGACAATATACAGCCTTGACGTACTCCTTTCTCAATTTGGAACCAGTCTGTTGTTGCATGTCCAGTTCTAACTGTTGCTTCTTGACCTGCATACAGATTTCTCAGGAGGAAGGTCAGGTGGTCTGGTATTCCCACCTCTATAAGAATTTTCCACAGTTTGTTCTGATCCTTTTCAATGAAGTATAATTATACAAATGTATGGTATTACCTAATAAGGCTGAGATTGGATATAAACAGTTCAAGTTTGGGCTTCTGTAACTGCCAAGCTGAAGCTGAAGCTCCAATACTTTGGCTACCTGATGCGAATAGCCAACTCACTGGAAAAGACCCTGATGCTGGGAAAGATTGAGGGCAGGGGGAGAAGGGAATGACAGAGGATGAGATGGTTGGAAGGCATCACCGACTCAATGGACATGAGTTTGAGCAAGCTCCAGGAGATGGTGAAGGACAGGGAAGTCTGGCGTGCTGCAGTCCATGGGGTCGCAAAGAGTCAGACATAACTGAGCGACTGAACAACAACAAACTGCCCCGTGTCACCGGCCTGGGGTCTTTGTTTTGGGTGAGTCTGCTCTCACTGGGGAGGCAGGCCTATCTGGGGATCCTTTCTAAGTGGAGAGACTCTTCCACAGGGGGTCTAATCACTGAGTTGACTGGTGAAGCAAACAATAGGCAGGGTCACAGGCTCAGTCTTGCTGTCCCAGCTGGATGACCTTGGACAGCGGGCTGCTGGACTCCTGGAGCCTCAGTTTATGCACATGAAAAATGGTTGTGACTACAGCGCCTCTCCCAGAGTGTCTGCTGGAATCATGGCCAGGGCTCAGGAAGTGGCTATTTTGAATATCCTCAGTGTTATTATTAACAGTGCACATGGGGAAGGAGAAAGTGGGCCTCAGGGGAGCCCCCATTATCATGGATCTATCACTGGGATGCAGGGGCTCGGGCACAGCCCAAGGGAACCACAGGGACATGTGCCAAGGGGCTCCTGGAGTTCAGGACAGCAGAAGGGAAGTGCTGCCTGGCCTTCCTGACCTCTGAACATCTCCCCCGCCCCACTCAGCTCCATGGAAATTGGGGCCAGGCTTCTCTGCTGTGCTCACCATTGTCCCCAGGACAGCTACCCCCTCTTTCTCCATGTCTGTCTCCCTGTCCCCACCTGCTCACAGCACTCGCCCTCTGAGAAACAAAAGACTGAGATGAAACACCAGGAGTTCTCTCCAGACATGGAGGGGGCCCCTGCCTCCACCTGGTGGGCTCCCAAGTGGGCTTGAGCTGCAGCTCTGGGAAAACCTGGGAAACTTGCTGTTGGGGGTTTCACTGTGGCCCAGCCTTGGACCCCCTCTGGGCACTGCCCCAAGGCCGCATCCTGGCCGGATACGGGGACGAGGTCATCTGTGGTGTATTTCATGCTGACCGGATGCGGGCTGGACCTCAGACAGAAGGAAGGAAGCTGAAAGGGAGCCTGGTTGTATGAAGCCCTGGCCTCCAAATGCAGCAGCCCAGCACATCCCCACCCCCATCCACGGGGGAGGCAGGGTGGTCAAGGCCATCGGCGCTCAGGTTGGACGTGACTGTTCAAATCCCAGCTGTGCTGTTCAGTGGCCACGTGGCCTTGGCTGTTCCTCGGCCTCTTTGAGTC
This sequence comes from Bos indicus x Bos taurus, assembly GCF_003369695.1. Lineage (NCBI taxonomy): Eukaryota > Metazoa > Chordata > Mammalia > Artiodactyla > Bovidae > Bos > Bos indicus x Bos taurus. The sequence goes on from NC_040088.1 coordinate 26,389,210, forward strand.
TTGGTTTCCTTCTCGGGGTCACGAAGGCAGAGCTGGAACTGGCTGCATTGGTTGCTGGGCTTACTGGCAGGGACACAGCATAAACAGGGCTCGGGGGCAGCCAGCCATGCTCAAATGCAGGAGCTGTTCCATCCCCGCTGGGGGAATCAGGTAGCGAGGCAGCAGGGAGTTCAAGGGCTGAAGGGAGCCTGTGCAGGCAGTGGGTGGGGAAGGGTCTAAGGATGAGCTCCACTCAGTGTGAGCCAAGGTGCACGGGACACAGCAACAGAAACACACCACCGAGGTCGGTGTAGCTCCAGTCCCTAGAAACCAGAAAAACCCCGGAAAGACACCTTGGCTGTCTCCCCTCACCTTCAAATCTTAACCATTCACACGTCCTGAGCACCGTTTGGTTTCCAGCACCACGGGGGCAGTAGTGGAGGGGGCATCCATTACTGAGTACCCACCAGACCTGGGAAGACTGCCTCTTTCCTGTGGATGGGTTTCCTGTGTGATGGTTCATCACCAGGTCCCCAGACCCAACGTGGTACTTGGACCACAGCAGGAGCTTCATACAGGCTGAGAATGAGTTAATGAGCTTACACAGCAGGATCACTCTGTCCTTCCCTATAGATGAGAGGGTTGGATGGCATCACCGACTCAATGGACATGAGTCTGTGCAAACTCTGGGAGATAGTGAAGGACAGGGAAGTCTGGTATGCTACAGTCCATGGGGTCGCAAAGAGTCAGACATGACTGAGTGACTGAACAAAATAGAATGTGTCAGAGCCTCATAGAAACAGAATAAATTAGTTTGCCTGGTGAACATTTGTTGAGGGGCTAAGACCGGGAGTAGGGATGGTGCTCATGTGGCCAGTGCAGGCTGAGTGAGGGGAGAAGGCAGCCCAGGGGCCTCAGCAAGGTTTGGGCATTTTCCAAGGACAGTGGGATGTTCATACTGGCGGCACACGCATCTGGGCACAAGCCAGGGTGGCCTCTCACTGTTAGAAAGTCTCCTGCCTCTCTCTGCCCACTGCCCACAGCTTGGTGGGAACATGACCTTTGTTCCAACAGCAGGGCCCCTCAGTGTGTCTCTACTGCCTCCAGCTGAATCCTGGGAGAGGGAAGAAGTGAGGAGACCCTATGTGATGTCCCCTGGATTCCCTTGCTGAAGATCCATTTTAAAAAAGGTGTTAAATATTATTGTACAAAATCTTAAACTCTCAGCTTGGTGGCAGAAGGATACACACAGGTGCACTTTGTCACGGTGACAGATTCGGGGCATTCATTGCTTATGGGGAGGACATCATTTGAATGAAGACAGCCGCCATCAATTAAATAAATAGTCAGGCGGTTTCCAGGGCTAGCCGGGCTCAGAACACCGCCTGGCTGCCCCCTCCTGGGGGTTGATGGCTTCTGAACTCTGATGTGTGTGCGGTTCACTCAGAGCCCAGGGGGTGGGGTGGGTAGGGGTGCATTCCTGGAGGGAGGAGGAATTCTGTCTCATCCACAGACTTCTGAGCTGGTCATGGAAGTTTTAAAATTCAAACTGTTTTTCAAAGTCTTATAAAATATGTGTTCATGACAGTACAAAAACAAATTAATCATGACAGGAGGAAATACAATAAAAAGAAAAAATGTTCCCCCTTTCTTCACCCTGACATTACATTTTCTGAAAGTCTTCCATATCTACTCACCTGTGTGTATGTATCTTATATTTTAACAACTACAGTGGAACTGCATGTGTGCTGGTTCCCACTAGCTTTGTCTCCTCTGAATCTGCTGGGACTTCTTCCCATATTAGCCCAGAGGTGTGGAGGCCCTACTTTGCTCACTAGCTTAGCACCTGGCTCCAAGTAGCCCCCAGGAAATACTTGGGAAGAGTGAAGGAATACAGATGAGCCTCCTTGTTGGCTGGCTGTGGGGTTCTCATGATGGATGTGACACCCCCTTGTTGTTCTCAGGGCCCTACGGAGCTGGCAGTGGGGCTTGTGAGAAATTCTGCTTTGGCAGCCTCTTGCTTCTTAGACGCATAAACCAATGAATCCCTGGAGGCGGAGTCCCCAAGTCAGACGGGCTAAGTCATTAATTCTGATGGATATTGCCATATTGCTGATCCATCTGAAGAGATAGCTCATCCTTGACTCTTGAAACAGGTTTTGGTTTTCCCCAGAGTCTTAAACAGACAGTCCTTCCACCTGACCCTCCGGGCTTGGGAGACAGCACGGTAGAGATGGAAGACTCTAGAGGCTGCTGCTCTTCCAGCTGACATGGACTGAGCCCTTGTACTTACTTTAAGGAGTGTTTTGAAGCCCCATGGGCAGCCACTAAGTAGGGCCACCCCTCCTGATGGTCCACTCCTCTGTGAAATGGTTTCAAGTCCCAGAGATGAGGTGGTCTGTTCATTTTCAGGCGAACAGGGGCCCAGTGAGGCAAAGTGACTCGCCCAAGGTCACCCAGCTTGTCAGATTCCCAGGGGAAGCTCCATTTTTTGCTTTGAGCACAAAATTCTGCTTTTTGTTTTAAGCACAAAATTCCTATTTTTTTCTTATATAAAAGAAGAACCACGTTATCACTGTGGGGGCTTCTCCAGTGGCTCAACGGTAAAGAATCTGCATGCAATGCAGGAGACACAGGAAACGCAGTTTCAATCCCTGAGTTGGGAAGATCCCCTGGAGGAGGGCATGGCAACCCACTCCAGTATTCTTGCCTGAAGAGTCTCATGCATGGATAGAGAGGCCTGGTGGGCTATAGTCTATGGGGTTGCAGTAAATCAGACAGGACTGAAGCGACTTGGCACCAATGTATGGCTGCGGAGACAGCCAGCCTTATTTGAATCCTCACCTGCTGACTCTGGGCAAGTCCCTTCACCTGTGTGTGCCTGTGGCGCTCACAGATGAGGGGCCTAACGGGGTGAGTGCCTCCTTGGGCCCATGCAGGGGAGACTCGGCTTCTGGGTGACTGTGGCCCCAGGCCTGCGTGGGGGCTGAACCGGGTCAGTGCTTCCGGCAGGTGCCGGCCCTTCACCCCACTCCCTCCCCGGATCTGGCAGTGAAGGTGCCCAGGTGACAGAGACGGGCTGGCAGTCCACCTCCTCGGAAGCCACAGGTCAGTCCAGGCCACGCCGCAGTGGATGGTGGATGGTGGATGTTCATCGCAAAGGCCTGGCGTTGAGCAATGTGATCGACGTCCTGTAATTCTCCCACTACGTCTGACCTTTGGATTCAAAGAATAATTAATGGGGCACTTCGGGCGGCGCTTGTAGTGTCAACCTTTTAATTAATACGCTGGCCTGAATATATTTAGCTGGGCCATTCGGCCCGGTCCATCTAATTACCCAGACTCATTATGCAACTTGATTGCGTTTTCCATTACTCAGTGATTTTGCTAAATGGGCGGCCAGGCTGCAGACAGCAGCCAGCGCCAGCATCGATTAGAAGACACAGTTTATTACCCTGTGGAGGCGATGCTCTGGGCTGTAAATCTTGGGCAGGACGTGGCTTCTCTGCGGCCTCCAGGTGGGGATGGAATTGTGTGTGGATGAAGCATTTCAGCCATCAACCCTCCTTCCAAACTTCCCCTGTGTCCTGCCTTTGGTTTAATTGAATTGCCTTCCACCTGCCAACTCTCCCTGTAAGTATAATCAGGGACCCCTCCTGCTTTAATAGCGGAAATGATACAGGGCATTTTTCACCTGTCCGCAGGATCCAGAATGACACAAAGCATTAAACTTGCCAGGAGCGCCTAGGAGATTACCCGCGGGAAGATGCTCAGCCTCCTGCTAGTCTCACCAGGTGGGTCTAATGCCAGCCCCCCTATATCTCCTGCTTGGCATGGCCCTGGGGAGAAGGTGGCCCCAAATCCCTCATTTGGGAGAAGTGGCGGTGCATTCAGCTGGTGGTCCCAGGAATTTGTTTTTAAGGTTGTGACTGTAACTCCAAGGGGAAGAAACATGCCTCCCTTCAGGGAATCGCCACTGTGCTTTCGTACACCATCGGCTTCTTTAATGTACATCACCCCTTTAGAGCTGGATCAATCTGTTTTCCTAATCTGAAACAGAGTACAGCAGGGGGTAGAGGGGGAAAAAAAAAGATGAAGCGATGTTTGGGCTGTTTGTTTCTTCTGCATAAAAGCTAGCGATTGCTGAGTACGTGCCAAGCAACTTCACATTTGTCATCTTCAGTCCTCATACGACCTAGGAAGTTAGTGCTCGGGTTAATTTTTTTTTTTTTTTACCTTTAATTTTTAGATCAGTTGAGATTTAGAAAAGAGTGGCAAAAATAGTATTCCTATAGGCCCCCTGAGCCAGTTTTCTGTGTTAACATCAAAGTGTTTTTAATGGACAGTCTCTAAGAGAAAGTTTAGGCCCAGAGAGGTTAAGGAAGCTGCACAAGGTCACACAGCAAGGATGTGAGTGTGAATCTGGGTGCAGCTTTGCCTGTGGCCCTTCAGCTGCCTGTCAGTGTGAACAACCAAAGGGCTTAAAAAGGAGCAGCAGGGGCTTGTCTTTATCAGAGGTAAGGAGCAGAGCTGTCGGTGTCTGCAGAAGGTGATGTCTAGTACTTAAGAGCGGAAATGAGGGCAAAGCTTTATTTCTATCTGAGATGGACTTTGCTTTGCAAGGGACTGGAGGAGACCTGAATTCCTACAGGGTAGGAGGGACAAGTACCACACAGCCAGCAGCCAAGGTCCTCCGTACCTTATTCATACTTTATTTGTCTTGATTTGCTGACCCCAAACTCTCCCCAAGGCTCTGCTTGCTCCCTGCTCACTTCGCAGGAGCCAATGAACAACCAGCATATCTAATTGAGCTGGTGTTTTGACACCTGTTGGCCAATTAGCAACAATTAACCTTGACAATAAATGAATCCACAAAAGGAATGGTTTCACTTTTCCCAAGCAGGGCAGACACCCTTTCAACAAACTGTTCTGATTTTCTGGGCACTCCTAATGGGAAAAGGAGCCGCCAGTGGTTTAAATGCATAGACTGGTAGGTCGAAAATAAATCCCATTTATTAAACACATACTAATGCCAGGCTTGGCACTCAGCACTCTGCATGGACTTAGTTCTCTGAATCCCATCCAACTCTGGTGAAATCTATGCTGTTATATCCTTAGGAAAACAATCTTTTTTTAAAAACATTTCATTTTATTGAATATAGTTCATTTCCGATGTTGTGTTAATTTCTGCTTACAGCAAAGTGATTCAGTTATACAAATATATATTCTTTTTCATATTCTTTTCTGTTATGGTTTATTACAGGATATTGAACATAGCTCCATGCACTAAACAACAGGACCTTGTTGCTTATGAAAAGCAACTTTTAAATTTTGAAATAGACAGGAAACTGCAAACAAAGAACAGAGGGGTCTCATGTACCCTTCACCCAGCTTCCCCCAAAGGGTGGTATCTTATGTGACAACAGTATAGTATTGAAGGCAGGATCTTGACTGGTTGAATCTGTAGCCCTTATTCAGAAATCACTGGTTTTTCGTGCACCATTTGTGTGTGTGTGTGTGTGTGTGTGTATGCATATGTGTGTGTGGTTCTATTCAGTTTTGTCACTCTGATATCCTTTTCATAGATGAGGAAACTACACTGTAGACAGGCTGAAGAGAGACTTGTCCAAGATGACATAACTAGTAAGTGGCCAAGCCAAGCAATATCAAATTCAGATGCCTGCACACTCCACCTGCCCCTCTAGGCTTTCCAATACACACCCCCCTCCCAGTTGGGAACATGATTAATATGTGGGAACTTGACTAGTGGATGAATTTAGCACTTGAACAACAAACACAGTTTGTGGTTAAAAAAAAAATGTCTTCTTATCAATTTATCTCCTCTAAAGATGATATGCAAAGAACAGAGCTTTAGGGAAAAAATCAGTGTGGTGCAAGTGTCTTACTGTCTGGGCATGGCCTTAATGTACCTGAACAGGTGGAGTGTCATGGAGAAGGGGCTCTTTGTCACATGTCTCTAGTCTAATAGGGTGGGCAAAAGTGACCAGGGACAGTCAGGGTTGGGGGAGAAACCGCTGGCAAATGGAAACCCACCTCACACAGGATGAGGGTTGGACTGCAAGATCAAACCAGTCAGTCCTAAAGGAAATCAACCCTAAGTATTCATTGGAAGAACTGATGCTGAAGCTGAAGCTCCAATACTTTGGCCACCTGACGCGAAGAGCCGACTCATCGGAAAAGACTCTGATGCTGGGAAATATTGATGGCAAAGGATAAGGGGCGGCAGAGAATGAGATGATTAGATGGCATCATTGACTCAGTGGACATGATTTTGAGCAAACTCCGGGAGATAGTGGAGAACAGAGAAACCTGGCGTACTGCAGTCCATAGGGGGTCACAAAGAGTTGGACATGACTTAGCAACTGAACAAAAACGAGGCCCCCCTCACACCAGAGGGAAGGTAGCTGCTCACATCCAAGGACTGCAAATTAATAACAAATTGCAAAACTAACACACCCTAGCCCCTTGTCTTTGTTCTTGGAGCTGTTAGGAATTTAAAAGGTCACTGAACTACAATAAATAATGACCAAAACACGCCAACGTTAGCACAAAGCACAAGTTATTTGGAGGAAATATGAGACCTCTGCTATTTGGGCAGACAACCCACAGTGTAAACAAAGATTTCATCCACATTTTAGGGAAAAGACTGAATATTCTAAGATCAGTTTTAACAAAGAGAAAACTGAATTACAATCTTGCAGTAATATAACATTTGTTGGTAAAGGAGTCATAAGACTTTAAAAAAATCTTAAATGAGTTTGTTTCTGGAAAAAAAAAAAAAAGACCAGAAAAAAAATACATCTATTTTGTGCTTGAGAGATGGGATTTTATTTGGGGGGGCGGTGGGTTGGGGTGGAGGTGTTTTAATGGCTCTGGGGATGGGGGTTGAAATCATCTACTTCCTTCTGGGAGGCAGTGGGCTGGAGACTTACTACAGGTTAAATTTTTTTTAAAAATCAATAGCATTTCAGGTGATTGTGAATTAAGGGCTATTTACTGAGGCTTAAGGGAATTAAGGTTAAAGCCTGTGGATGATCAATGGGCAATTACTGCCATGTTGGAGTGGGGGACAGCACATTGTAGCCTTGTGGGCAGGGACTTCGGAGGGGGGCTGCTGTGACTGCACCCCTTTGACTATCAGAGGTAAGCAATATGTTGGCAAGTGCCAAATCCAGGGAACCAGGGCTTCAGTGCATACTGGGAACTGTTGCTGCTTCATCAGCCACTTGGAGATGCCCAGCCTTTGCCCTCCCTTCTTCATCACCCTGGAGAGGACCCTACCAGGGAGGAAATGAGACCCACTTCACAGCTGCACCTGGAGAGACAAAGCCAGAGGTGCTGACCTGAAGCTGCCTCCATGCCAGTCAATCCTGGGGCTGTAATAACTACAATTTTCTAGTTTGAAGGCAAAACCAAATAACCCAGAGGAGTAATTCGGGCCACATGCAGCCCTCTTCCTGCAAAGGAGCACAAATTGATTTTTCTTTCACAAGCCCAATTTTATGTGGCTTGTCGACCCCCCTCCCTCATTTCTGAGCTCTTTTCTTCCTTTCTGCTTGAGGCACGACTAACAGAGTCTCAGAAAGTTTCTCGCTTCTGAGTTCTCACCTCTGTTGGCACAGCTTCACTTCTGTGCCTAGGGAAGGCAGAGAAGCCAGCAGCCCTGGGCCTGTCTTTAGAGCGTTGCTGATCCTTCAGGGTCTCAGTTCGCTAGTGTCCACCACCGAGGGACCGGAGCCTGCAGAGTGGTCTACCTCTGCCCAAGAACTTACCTCTTCAGAAATATTGACAGCCTGGCTCTGCCCAGGAGCCATGATTTAGCATCTCCAGGGGTCAGATCCTATCTGGCTCCTACATCCACGCTTTTTACCAAAATGAACCTTAAACTATAAACCCTGGCTCAGAACTCACCAGCAGCTCCCAACTCACTGGGAGTGAAGCCAGGGGTGGGGACAGTGGCCCAGGTCCTCCTCTGTCCTCTCTGCCTGCACCCATGCCTCCCCTTCCCCCTTCACTCTCCTAAGCCACTCCAGGCTTTGCTCAGCCGGTGGTACTCTCTGAGTAGGTTCCCACCCCAGGCCCTTTGCACATGCTGATTCCTCTGACTGGAATGCTCTGATCTGCCCATGGCCAATCCGTCGTATTCTTTAATCCTCAACTCAATGGTCACTTCTCCAGGTTACATTGTCTCCCTTCATACGGCATCACGCCTTATCATAGCCTGGAATTTTATTCAGTTTGTTTACCTGCTTATGTTCCTCCTGCCCCACTAGAACATGCCCTTTCATCCTTGCATTGGCATACCTGGCCCCTTGTCTGGCACAAAGAAGATGTTCAAAAATGTCAGTGGAATGAATGAATGAACGTGCTCTGAGTTTCAGAGGCCCTGGGGCAGAGCCCAGTTATCATTATGGGCCTTTTGTAGCCATGACATTTTATGAGTCCGGGCTCATCTCTCTAGAGCTTCTCATTTTGCAGCTGAGGGAGGGAACAGAGGTCCCAGTGGTTTGACCGCCCTGGGAGGGTTCTCCTGGCAGCTATTAGTGGGGTCTTCACCCTGGGGGCACTCTCCAGGCAACTCTAGATTTGTAAAGGAGGTAGCAGGTGTCCGATGGCCTCTGATTCTGGCAGAAAGGACTTCAGGGTTGATGGGCCCACCTCACCTTGTCGGTGACCAAGGCCCCTGAGACTGAGGAGTTGAAACTGGCACTAGGAACTCAGTTCTGGTGAGAGGCAAGACAGAAAGAGACAGTTTTTCTGAAGCCGTGGACATCTGCTGGGTGCTTCCTGGGCCCTTAATCCTTCACTAAGAGCTGCCCATCAGCTCACCCCTGCCTGTGGAAAACAGTTTAGGATCACCTATCCCCTCTGGGCTTCCTTGGTGGCTCAGTTGGTAAAGAATCCGCCTGCAATGGGGGAGACCTTGGTTCGAACCCTGGGTTGGGAAGACCCCCTGGAGGTGGGCATGGCAACCCACTCCAGTATTCTTGCCTGGAAAATCCCATGGACAGAGGAGCCTGGTGAGCTGCAGTCCATGGAGTGGCAAAGAGCTGGACATGACTGAGCGACTAAGTACAGTACAGCACATCCCCTCTGGCCCTCTGGTGGGCACTGTGCTTGAGAGTGTTCCAGGCTGGAAACCGAGCCCAATCTTCCCAATTTCAGGCTGGGAGGGGGCCTGACTGGGGCTTCCTGGTTTTGGGCTGGGGTATGCTGGCTGGCCAGAGAAGGCAATGGCACCCCACTCCAGTACTCTTGCCTGGAAAATCCCATGGACGGAGGAGCGTGGTAGGCTGCAGTCCATGGGGTTGCTAAGAGTCGGACACGACTGAGCGACTTCCCTTTCACTTTTCACTTTCACTCATTGGAGAAGGAAATGGCAACCCACTCCAGTGTTCTTGCTTGGAGAATCCCAGGGACAGGGGAGCCTGGTGGCCTGCCGTCTATGGGGTCGCACAGAATCGGACATGACTGAAGTGACTTAGCATAGCATGCTGGCTGGCAACATGTTTACTGCAAGTCAGAGGTGACCCATTCTATTTTAAAACCCACCTCCACTGGAGGTGGTCTGTCGGGGTCTCTCTAAATTTCCTCTTCTCTTCTTCCCCCACCGCCAGGAACAGCAGACAGAGAAAGAAGCCCAGGCATGGATGCTGACACTTTGATTTATACCCTCAATTTCTTGCGTTGCAAGCTTGCCCCCTTGCTTAGCTGCAGAGATGGCCCTGGAGCCCTGGCGCCCTCCAGTCCGGATCCAGGAGTGCTTTCTGCAAGCTTCCAGCCGGACACGGCTGTCCCCTCAGCCCCAAGTGGGGACAGGCTCACGCTACACAGGGTGGTCAGGGGCAAAGCCAGAGGCCCAGGCCCTTCCCACACTGCACCCTCACCTGCAGAAGAACGTGAACGGGAAGAGCCATCGGTACTCGCCGAGCCAGCAGTACCCTGCCTGGCAGAAGCAAGTGGGCCACCCATTAGTCATTATGGAAACTCATTACCCCAAGAGGTCAATCGGCTGAAAACACAATTTCCAAAAGGTTTTAGTGACATTCATGGGTGACAGCCATAATGGCATGATCTAGAGAGTAGGATGCACCACTGATGGGGCCATGGGCGAGGCCTGGCTCCAGTCAGGTGGGAACCAGCCCGCCTACACGTTTCTGCAGCCCTTGCCATGGCCTGAGGTTGGGCTCATGGCAGGACCTCCTGAAAACCTGAGTCCCTCCAGCCTGAGGGGAGCTCCTCCACTGACAGCTCCTGCTCTCACTCAGGGCTCAGGAGGGGGAGAGAAGAGATAAGGCCATGGGCCCCCTCTGGACTCCCCGGCAAATTCCTCCTACAAAATGATACAGAAAAGCACCCTGTGATGGATGACAGTATTCGATGACGATAATAACAGCTATATGCTGATACTGTAGTCCCAAGTATCGCTGTTGTTGCTCTATTGTTATTAGTGATCGTTATTGACCTTAATTACTTAGTTGGTAAAGAATCTGCCTGCAATGCAGGAGACCCTGGTTCGATTCCTGGGTTGGGAAAATCCTCTGGAGAGGGGATAGGCTACCCACTCCAGTATTCTTGGGCTTCCCTTGTGACTCAGCTGTTAAAGAATCTGCCTGCAATTTAGGAGACCTGGGTTCGATCCCTGGGTTGGGAAGATCCCCTGGAGAAGAGAAAGGCCACCCACTCCAGTATCCTGGCCTGGAGAATTCCACAGACTACAGTCCATGGGGTCGCAAAGAGTTGGACATGACTGACTGACTTTCACTTTTGCTTTTCACTAACCGTAACACTGAGTACCCCTCTGGGCCAGGCCACTAGTGTTTTGAGAACTATAACTGATCACAACCCTGTGAGGCAGGCACTGTTTTCACCGTCAAGGTAGAGACAGGCTAACAGTTATACCCTCTAACCTCCTTTCGTTCCATTAACAATGTATCTGGGGCCCTGTGCCAAACAGGATTCTCTGGCTCCCTAAAGCACTATCTTTCTCTCTCTCTCTCACTTTCACCAGATGTCCATTCAACAAGGTTTTCTTGAGGTCCTACTGCATGTTCCATATTGTTCTAGATGCTGGGGAGACAGGGTAGGGCCCATGCATGGACTGTTTCCTGCTGGGTTCGCTTCCACTCCCTGCCCAGAACCTACAGAGCATCTCTCCCGAGAAGCCTTTCCTGAACATGTTAGCTGGAGGCAGGGGTCTCTTTGATGCCCCCTGGATTCTGTGTCTCCCCACCCCAGCTCTTAGAGGTCTGGGGCAACTGCTCACTTTGCATCTGTCTCTCCTGTTTCAGGGCCAACCTAGGCAGTCAGTGAGTATCTGTGGGATTTTATCATTAGGAAATGAGCTCCAGGAAGGCTGGGTCTGTATTGTTCACCACTGTATCTCCTAGAGGGCTTCTCAGGTGGCGGTAGTGGTAAAGAACACTCCTGCCAATGCAGGAGATATAAGAGTTGTGGGTTCGATTCCTGGGTTGGGAAGATCTCCTGGAGGAGGGCATGGCAACCCACTCCAGTGTTCTTGCCTGGAGAATCCCATGGACAGAGGAGCCTGGTGGGCTACAGTCCAAATGGTCGCCAAGAGTTGGGCATGGCTGAAGCAACTCAGCATGCATGTCCCTCCTAGAACAGTGTCTGGTCCAGAGTTGGTACAAGATGTATTTGTAGGATGGGTGGATAGTTCTGTTTGAATGGATGGTTGGATGTTGAATGGATGGTTGAATGTTAGATGGATGGAAGGAAGGGCAAACAGATAAACAAATGGGTGGGTGGATGATCAGAAAGATGGGTAAATGAGTCAATGCCAGGACAGTTGAATATATGGATAAACAAAATGTTGTTTATTAGGATAGAGGATGGCATGATTAAATGGGTGATTCAGAATCTTAGCATTGATGAACAAAATGCTTTCCACTGGCTTGATTCTTGAGAGAGAGAGAGAGAGATGGGTGGGTGAAGGAAAAGAGAGACCCCACCATCCCGCATACACTGCATTCCTGTTTATCTCTCACTGACCTTTCTCAAGTTTGTTTCCAGTCCCGATGTTGAAAAGCCAAACCGTGGAGACAGCAGTCTCTCCTGGCTCCCGTCCTGGGCCCGGCGCTCTGCCCTCCTGTGTGCAGACAGCTCAAAGCGGAATACTGACCTCTGCCTGGATTTCCTCAGCTGCCTCTGATCATGTACTTGTTCTCAGAGCTGTGAAACTTCACATGCATTATCTGGAGACTTTCAACTCCCAAGTTTGCTCGGCCAAAACAAGCCATCATTGTTTAATCTTGGGGGTTCTTTCCCATGGAAACAGCTGCTACAAGTGTGGCCATTTCTACAGGCTTGGTGCCCACAGGGCTCCCCACATCCCCCCATCCCCCCTGAAGATCCAGAGTTCCATTTAAGTTCTAAAGAGAAGTGTGTATTCTGCTGCCATTCCAGTGGCATTTCTGGAAAGTGAGAATAGATGGGGACGAAGGGACAGGTGTCAAGGATTGAGGGGCCCTGGGTGGCCTCTTAGAAGTAGCTGATTTCCTCCATAGAAATGGAACAGCAGCCTTGAGGGTCAGAGGATCCTAAGTTGCTACTTGTCCCCATGTCCTGAATGTAGCTTCCTGCGCCTTTACTTGCAATGTGCTAAGTCGATTCAGTTGTGTCCAGCTTTGTGCGACCCTACGGACTATAGCCCACCAGGCTCCTCTGTCTGTGGCATTTTCCATGCAAGAATACTGGAGTGGGTTGCCATGCCCTCCTCCAGGGGATCTTCCTGACCCAGGGATCATACTTGGTTCTCTTATGTCTCCTGCATTGGCAGGAGGGTTCTTTACTACCAGCACCACCTGGAAATGCCACTCAACGTGGCCAGGTGTTGGCAGGGGTGGTCTTGCCCAGTGAGGTCAGGGAGGGGAACTGAGAGACTCTCTATGTACAAATATGTTCAGTGGACCTTCTGAAGCTGCAGTTTCCAGAAGGGACAAGGACTCCAAGGGGTAGACAGGAAGAGTGCTCAGAAGTTGTGTCAGCCATATGAATGATTAGGAGGACATTCATTCATTCATTCAACAAACACCTGAGAACTGGACTGGGCTTGGGGTTCGCTCCCACCCTCTGAGCAGACCCCCTGATGTTCCTCCACCGCCATCCTCATTCCCACCCTATCTCTTGACCTCATCCCCTCCCACTTGAGCTTCTTGCTGCAGCTTCTGCGTCCCTCCTGCTCCTCCTCTGCAGCCCCTGCTCTTTCTACACATCCCCCACTCTGCTCTGAGTACCTATGACTCCAACATTGTCTGCTTAAAATCTCCCTGCACCATTTGGCTTCACCATGCCTGAAGACAGGGACTTGGTCTCATGCACAGCTGAATCTCAGGTGCCATGCATGCAGTTGGAGCTTAATAAATGTCAGTGGAGTGGATGAATGCAAAGAAGGCAGAATCAGCTCCCCGCTTTATGGGGGTCTTAGCACCACAGGGAGAGAGGTGTTAAACAAATATACAAAAATAAACATCCAACTACAAATTCTGACAAGTGCTCTGCAGAGAAGGAAAGGAGGAACCTCTTGAAGCGGGTGGGGAGTGTCAGCTTGTGAGGTCTTGGGAGGCACCTCTGGGCACGTGGCATTTGGATGGACCCTGCATGGTGAGAGCCAGACAGCCTTTCTTTTTTTTTTTTTTTTAAAGCTTTTAAAAAGTCAACATTTATTCCTTTTTAAAATGCTCAAGAGACTAAAAAGGTCCAAAGGCCTAAAGATATCCAGGCTTCAGATAAGATGAGAGGCAGCTGCTGACTCCTTGACTTAAGCTTAAACTTCCACCTGCTCGATTCTGTACTTCCACGACTCTTCCACCTTGGGAGTGAGGAGCTGCTCTGACTTTCGGCAGACTTCATCGAAGACTACCACTCCGATAACAATGAGAAACACAGTGGCCGTAGCAGTCACTGTCATGGCAAGGGAGAAGGTTTTGTGATCCAGAGAGAAAGCTACCATGGCAATGCCCAAAATCAAAATGCTTAATCCAGTGAAGAATAAGAAGACTCGTTTGTAGAATCTGTATGAACACTCGCCTTGCATCGTTGGCGATATGCATGCCTGGCCTCTGGCCCCAGTCCACTGCCAGGTACAGATTCCTACGTCCACCCAAACTCAGGTACTGAGTATTCACAGAAGAGTTTTTCCCCAAGAGCTCAGGCCTGGCGCAGCCCAAAGACTGGTCACTAGACACGAGATGAACATATCATGTCCATCCCCATGACAGAATCCTGTGCTAGTTGCCATTGGCAACCTCTGTGACCTGGATGAATCCCAGACTCGGGGGGTGAAGGGAGCCAGGTATTTCAAAGGTCTGCTCTGAAAGGTTCCACTTAACAATGTGCCAAGAGTTTAGGTGATGCTGGTGGGAGTCAGGGTCATAACTGCCCTTCCAAAGGCAGTGGTGACTGCAGGGTGGTGACATGGGGCTTGAGAGCTCGGTCACCGGGTGTCGTGGCCTGGAGGATCAATGAGTGCCTCAGGATGCTGTGCCCCTCTCTGTACAGTTGCACAGAAGTTTAAAGATGCACCCCCAACTACTACTCTGAGGAGAGCAGAGGGGCCACCAGGAGGCACAGAGAAGTTGTCCTTTGGGGCCAGATTTGGGCTACTTCTCCTGGACACCCTGCTCAGGACCAGCCAACCTCTCCTGCACTGCACCCTTGCTCCCGGGCTGGCCTTCCACTTCTCTCTCCGACTGGCCACTGATCAATCCGACCCCTCTACAGCCAGGCCAGTTGGGATGGTGGGGTTACAGAGGAGCTCTGAAAAAAAACTGCACCTGCCAAGACCGAGCATCTCTGATCTTGAGAGAGAGAGGAGGCAGATGTGGATGCTGATACGTGTGGTCCATGTAGACCTAAGGCCCCCATGAACATGGGGAAGAAGTTCAAATCGCAGTTATTGAAGAAATCACTTTGACTCCCCAGGAGTCTCTTGGGCTAATTTCTGAGCAAGAAGCAGCAGCCTGGTGCGCAGAAGGCCTGGTCCGTCTGTTCCGGCCCTCGGGTGAATTTGCAGGCGCGGGGGGCCTACCCTGGGGAGTACTGGTTAGTGAGGGACTGGAGCCTCATTAAATTCCCAATTGGATGTTCCGCCACCCAGCAGGCATCTTCCGCTCAAACTGAGAGGGGCCCCAGAAGCTGAAGTTATCATAGTCATAGTTTCTCATTTACTGTTTATATTAGCTCTTCCTTTGAGTGCCAGAAATTTGCATGTTGAAGACTTTCTGGAATCTGAGGGGTGGGGGTGGGAGGATGGGGAAATGGCTGTCTCATGCCCCCAGTTTCAACAGGTCCCACTTTGCTCACAGCCCTCCCTTGCTTTCTCCTTCCGTGCATTTTAATATAGATTTGTATTTAGAGTGGGCATTTTGAAAGAGAAGTTAGCATAATTTTTAATTTAGAATATCAGGAATCCAATTTCCTTGTTCCATCAGTTCATAACATTGGCTGCTTGACAAGCACGTTCCTGTTGGCCCCCGTGGCTCTGGCCTCTCCAGCCCAGGGTGATGGCAAGAGAGAAGTCTACTCAGATAGACTGAGTCTGGGCTGGGTTGGACTGGCCTACAATGGACTGGGCTGACCTACACAGGCTGGGAGGGACTAGTCCTGCATCTCTGCTTTACATAGAAGCTGAGGCTGGAGCTGGCCTTGGTGTCCACACAGCAGGTTCATTTCCCATTCAAAGGGTGGCTCCACCAGGGTCCCCGAAGCTATAAATTTTTTTAAAGGGCTAAGAAGGAAAAGTGTGAAAGTGAAAGTGTTAGTCACTCTGTCATGTCCAGTTCTTTGCAACCACATGGACTGTAGCCCACCAGGCTCCTCTTGCCTGGAATTTCCCAGGAGAGGGTTGCCATTCCCTCCTCCAGGGGATCTTCCTGACCCAGGGACTGAACCCATGTCTCCTGCATTGCAGGCAGATTCTATAACATCTGAGCCACCAGGGAATAATCAAAACCCACATAGGGCTGAGAAAGTCGAGAGAAGGAGTTGAAATAGAGGCAAAAAGCAAAGGGATAGAGAGAGCAAATGAGAATCCATGGGCCGGAGCACAGAAATGGGGTAGGAAGTAGTCCTTGTTGTCTGTGGGGACCCAGGGTGGCTTAACCCCCGCCCATGCACATCTTGGGACACGCCAGCTGTCCAAGTTCAGCATAATGAGCCAAATGTCCTCCCAGCAGCCCTCCTCGGGGAAAGCTGTCAGCCCCAGAACTTTAGAACTCCAAGTTCCTCCTGGAAACTTCCTTCCCAGCGGTCAGGGCAAGCAGAGAAATTTCGGAGCCACCTGCCCACTCCACTCTCTCCTAGTTGACATCCAGGAAGCCAGACTTGAGTGGTAATGATATCTCACCACCGCATTTTTTACTTGGGTAACACACCGTATTTTTTAATTCCAGGGATGAAAACAGTTGATAGATTGATGAAGTCGAAATGACCTTGTAGTTGAGAAAAGACCCCTCTGTGTCTCGTCTCCCTTCTGGCTGCCTTCACCAAAATGCTAATCACCATCCTTTTAATTGATTGGCACGTGGCTGCTCCCTGGGGTGTTTGCGTTGCGTTGGGCATTTGGCATTTCGCAGCCTCTCTGCTCCAGCTTAGGATCTAGGCTCAGCAAACGTGTTTCCTGGGCAGACACTAAACATTATTTAGAGTTTGATCTTTAGCTGACATAGTGGGCTCACACACAGCATCCTTAATTGATGGAGGAAAAATCGAATCCAGAAGAATGTGTGTCCCCAGGAGACTCCTAAAACAGATTGCCGAAGGGGCACAGGCCAATCAGTCCCTCAAACCATAGAATTGAGCATCCTCTGCCCCTTCATCCCCTTCATCAGTTCAGCCCTGAACTCTGTGCTATGAAGGCCTCTGACTAGGATCAGGTGTCCAGAGATGGGGACTCTCCCAGGTGTCATGAGAGGTACCCACTTTCGATGGTAAATAGTCCAGGATATGCAGCCGGTGCCAAATGCAGGGAGGTGGTGGATGAGGGTCTGGGCAGACACGGGAGCAGAGGCTCCCAGAGGGATGGAGGATTTTCAGGGTCAGAGGTCACCTGGCTCTGCTGCTCTTTATCATGTGAACCTGGCTGGCTGCTGCAGGACCGCTCTGAAGCCTTGACCCTCTTCCCTACACAAGTGAGCTGCTTTGGAGTTGTTGGAAAGGGGAAGATGCAAGAGTTGGGGGGCAGAATAAGTAACAGTTCCAACATAGAAAAGTGTGGCCAGGTCAAGACCAAATCTAACTACTCCCCAGGGTTGTCTGTGTCTGGAGGCCCAGCCCAGCTGGGTGCAGCCAGCACCTCACTTTCCTAAGCCTTTAAGCCATTAATTTCATCAATCACTTGTAAAGGGATCCTACCCATCAGCCCATCAGGCTGGTCCAGGGTACCTTGCTCCCTGTAAACAAAATTCCATCACTGATAACACAGACCCTCCTGGGCCTCTGTAGATGGCCCCAACAGGAATTCCAAGGCCAAGAAATGGCACATGTAACCTCCTCCTTATTAGGCAAGAAAATACCCAGAAGTGTTCATATACACAGAACGATGCCCTATGTGTCCACCTCAGCATCGAAATAGCACTGAATTATTCTTAAGTGCCCCAAACTGCTTAAAAAAAATTGCTTAATCATGTCAGCTGTCTGTGACCCCATGACTATACAGTCCATGGAATTCTCCAGGCCAGAATACTGGAGTGGGATAGTTTTCCCTTCTCCAGGGGATCTTTCCAACCCAGGGACCGAACCCAGGTCTTGCACATTGCAAGCAGATTCTTTACCAGCTGAGCCACCAGGGAAGCCCAAACTGCTCAAGGGATTCGCTTTTCAAGTGCGTATGTTTGGAGCACAGGAGGACCTCCACCACTAGGGTCTTTGGGTTCAGAGATATTTCCAGTCAAAGATAAGAAGCACTGGTGAAGGAGCCAGGCTAGAAACCTTGCCTTAGAAAATGTGGTTTGAGGTATATTTACAGTCAGTGAAATGCTCACATTTAAGACTGCAGCTCTGGAAATTCTACTAGGTATCTACCTGTGTGACTCGCATCCCAATCAAGACATAAAGCTTTTCCAGAAAGAAGGGATATATGTATATATATAGCTGATTCACTTTGCTGTACAGTAGAAACTAATACAACATTGTAATTTAACTGTACTCCCTCAAAATAAAAGAAGACATAAGGCACTTCCTTCAGCCCAGAAAGTCCCCCTCTCTATTTCCAGGTGACAACCATCTACCCCTCAACCCTCGTAACCCAAAGACAACCAATGTTCTGACTATTGGTACCATAGACTAATTCTGCTTGTTCATGAACTTCATGTAATTGGGCTGATACAGACATTTACAGGCTTCCCACGTGGCTCAGAGGTAATGCAGGAACCACAGGAGACCCCCAGAGTACAAAATGGCAATCCACTCCAGTATTCATGTCTAGAAAATCCCATGGACAGAGAAACCTGTGGGCTACAGTCCGTGGAGTCACAGAGTCAGACACGACTGAGCACACCCACACGCATAGATATACATGGTCACATCTGGCCTCTTTCACCTAGCTTAATGCTTTTGAGAACCAGCCATGGTGTTGTCTATATCAGCAATTTGTTATTTTTTTCTTGTATGAATGTATTTCATTGTGTGGATATACCTCAAACTTTACTATTCTCTACTATTGAGAGATACTTGGGTTGTCTCCAATCTGGGGACTGTTATCCAAAAAGCTGGGCTTCCCAGGTGGCGCTAGTGGTAAAGAACCTGCCTGCCAAGGCAGGAGAAGCAAGTGATCCTGATTGGATCCCTGGGTTGGGAAGATCCCCTGGAGGAGGGCATGGCCACTCACCCCAGTATTCTTGCCTGCTGCTGCTGCTGCTAAGTCACTTCAGTCGTGTCCGACTCTGTGCGACCCCATAGACGGCAGCCCACCAGGCTCCCCCGTCGCTGGGATTCTCCAGGCAAGAACACTGGAGTGGGTTGTCATTTCCTTCTCCAATGCCTGGAGAATCCTATAAACAGAGGAACCTGGTGGGCTACAGTCCATAGGGTTGCAAAGAGTTGGACTCGACTGAAGTGACTTAGCATGCATACACACACGCATGCGTCCATAAAGCTGCTCTGAACACATTTGTACATGTGTTTTCCTTCCTTTTGGGTGAATTCCTAGGAGTGGAATTGCTGCGTCACATGACATCTGCTGGTTAAACTCTATCAGGAACTGTCCAAAGGTCCCAGAGTGGCTGAGCCATTTCCCTCCATCGTGGTTCCTGAGAATTCCTGCTGCTCTGCATCTTTGCTGACACTCAGTTATGATGGGCTTTTCTATGTTTGCTGTCCTCTTACATGTGGAATGATATCTCACTGTGCTTTAATTTGCAGAAAAAATGTGAGTTTGTAATTAGGCTTGGTTGTTTCTACCTAGGGTACTCTGTGGGAAAAGGAAAACAATCAGTCGACGGTCTCTCTGAGTTGGAATGAATGGAGGGTTGTGAGTATGCTTTTCTCAGTTAACACAGTAGAAGTTCCCCAAAGAGGTGCTGTCAGGCGGCCAAGAGAGAGACAGCAGGCCCAGATACCACCAGGGCGGCCCCTGGGACAGTGTTCTTCCAAAGTCCCCAGTTTCAGGATCACACAGAGCAATTGAGGATCCCATGTGGACAGGGCCTCTGTGCTCCAGGACTTCTTTCTTTTCTTCGATGGCCCATGGGTCACGTTGCCCAGGCTCTGCCCCATAGCGTCCAGGGCCAAGTCTCTCAGGCCAACTCCTGAGGATGATAAGCCATCACTTACGCCTTCACTGGGTGGATATATTAATGGGAGGGGGCTGTGTGGACCACAGTGGCAGCTGCTGGCCCTGCAGGATGCTGGCAGGCACAGGGAAAGGTGATTGTGATTGACACCTGTCCAGCAACATCAATGCGCCACCCCCTGCCCCACCCCAGGATGGAGTGCCTGCTCCATCCTGCCAGACAGCCTTAGCCACCTGGGGCCTTTGATGTCTCGCTCTCTGCAAACCCTGAAGCACAGGGAAGGGTCAGCTGGTCTCTCCTTGCTTGGGGCGGCCTGTTGGCGCAGCGGCAGAGCTTGGCAAAGCAGACGTGCTCACAGGCTCCCACAAAGGATGTGTGCAGCTGAGTCAATCCATTCAAAAGTGGTGATGAGGGGGATGATAGTGATGATGACAGCTGATCCTTGATTGCTTACTACGCTGCTCAGCTCATTCCCTCAGTTAACTGTCACAACCACCAGGTGGGAAGAGCTGTGTGCTGGGCGGGAGAGCTGAGCTGTGGTTGAGGAACTCTTGTGAGAGCCCGGGAGGATCAGGGTTTGAGCCCTGCAGGGCCTTCTTTCCCATCCTGCCTTGCAGGGAAGCAGGAGGTCCTGGCTTTGCCCCAAACCCACATGCTTGTGCTTGCACGGGTCAGAGAAACGCAGCTTTTGACTTGAGTGTCTCCGGGGTTGGCACAGGTGAGGGAGGGTGTGTGTTCTCACTGGATAGGCCAGGAAGGCCACCCGGAGTGGGAGGCAGCCTGAAGGCCGGTCGGAGTTGCCTAGGAAAGGGGTGTCCAGCGTGTGAGTGACAGCAGGGGGATGATCCAGAGGTGAAACCTGGTGTGTGTGTCTGATGGGCTGCAGGCTCTGATGGGGGGAGGGTGATGGCGGGGGAGTCTGAACTGGCTAGGAGCTATGCGTGCCAGACATCGGCTCCTGGACCACAGAGGACAGGCAGGGGGAGTGCTCTCAGAGGTTCTGGAGAATCGTTTTAAGAGAGAACACATTTCCTGTGTGCTCTCATCAGCCCTTCAGCAGATGTTGGCTGAGCTCCAATGAGCACAAGACACTGGGGAGGGACCCTGTCATGGTGGATAATCCCAGTTCCCTGGCCTCTAGGAGTTTATAATCCAGGGAGACATAGATGATACGTAATCACACAGTTGTGACCGAGAAGACTGGGTGGGGAGAGGCTGCATGGCCGCCCCGGTCGGGGAGGCGCGGTTGAGTGAGGATGCAGTGTTTTGAGTTGGGGCAGGGGTGCTGAGGAACAACAGCACCGGCTCGCTGGGAGGTCCTGAGCACACCCCTTGTCCCCCTTCAGGGGATGGTCCATAGGATTCTCTCCAGACAGAAAACTCCAAATCCTAAATGTTGGAGTCTTGGGGATGATGAGATAAAGATCTAGAAGATTCTAACATGTAGTGGGTTTAGGGGAAGCCGTGAATCGTGACTCGATGAGATGGAGGATGGAGCTGATCTGAGTTGGAGGAGCAGGTGGAGACAAGTGAGCGTGGAGTGTGGACAGGAGGTCCTGGGGGAGCACGGAGGCTGGTGAGGGGAGGGTATGCTAGGCTTGTGGGGCCACTGACACCCCGCACTCTGTGGCCCAGATCTGCCTGATCTACTCTGACCCTTAAAAACAAACCCAGGTCTGACACTCCCCCCACCACCGTGGGGGTTCCGCAGGACAGCTGGCAAAACTGTCGCCTCCCTGGAAGACACAAACCATGCTCCATCTTAGCTGTCTTAGATCAGGATTGTCCCCATTCTACAGATGAGGAAACCGAGTCCCAGACTCCAGCGAGTGTCATAGCGCAGCTGGCCCTCAAGCCAGGTCAGTCTGACATTACAGGTGGTGATCAAATTTGTTATGTAACATCAGTACCTGCGTAAATGTGTGGGTGAGACACTCACACCTAAACAATTCCAAAGGAGAACAAAAGGTGGGAAGGAAAATCAGTTTCTAGCCCCTCCCAGTCCCCTTCCCAGTTCTCTAGTCTCCCTCCTCCAAACAACAGCACACAATTTCTTGGACATCCTTCCAGGGCTATGCCATGCATATGCATATTCCGAACATATGTATGCATGTGCTGCTACTGCTGCTAAGTCACTTCAGTCGTGTCCGACTCTGTGCAACCCCATGGACTGCAGCCTACCAGGCTCCTCTGTCCTTGGGATTTTCTAGGCAAGAGTACTGGAGTGGGGTGCCATTGCCTTCTCCAATGCATGTGCTAAATCAAGACATTCAGTCGTGTCTGACTCTTTGTGACCCTCTTAACCATAGCCTGCCAGGTCCCTCTGTCCATAGGATTCTCCAGGCAAGAATACTGGGGTGGGTGGCCATGCCCTCCTCCAGGGGATCTTCCCGACCCAGGGATCAAAACCATGTCTTTATGTCTCCTGCATTGGCGGGCACCACTATTTATACCTAATCACCCTCCTTTTACTTTTTATTCAAACAGCTGCATCTAACATGTACTCTTCTGTGCCTCGATTTACTCAATTGACAAGCGACCTGGGGGACAGTTCTGAATCAGTGCAGGTGGACCTGACTCACTCTTGAGATGGCTTGCAGAGAGGTGTGCATGAGCCATAACACAGAGCCATGCTGTGTGCCTGTGTGTGTGTCTGCCTAGGGTCAGTCATCCTCCTGGTACCTCTGTAGTTTCTGGCAGGGGAGAATGTCTTTGGGGCAAATTCCTAGAAGGGAGTCGCCAAGTCAAAGGGTGTGTCCATCTTCCATCTGAATGGATGTTGCCAGTGGTGGTGTTCCAGGGTGTAATTAGGCCAAGTCATGGCAGGATGTTGCCAAACACTGCTCTCGCCAATCTGATAGGTGCCTCGTTTGCATTGTTCTTGCCTTGAGTGAGGCTGGGCAGCTTTTCTTTTACTTTCACAGCCAACAGTAACCGTGGCTTCTCTCTTCAAGTCTTTCAAGAAACACACCTTTGTCGTTACCCTACCCTGCCCCTCAGACACCTTGTGTGGGATGATGGGGAGTGGTCTTGGGTCAGGGGTGGGTAAAGGATGCCTAGGTCTTGGACTCTAAGACCAGCACTGTGTCCAGCTCTCTGTGTGGTCTTGCAAAGAGCTGTGCCCACCTACGAATGCAGTTTCCTCCAGGAAGAAGGGTTTGGATCAGATAATCCTACAAAACCTATGAATCTCTGCTTATTGCATGATGCTTGTGGCTGGCAATTTGCTATCTACTCAGGAGGAAATGGATCTGGGCTTCAGGAGAAAGAATTTAATTTAGATACTGTGGAAAACTTCCTGATGTCTCAGGATATTAAACTCTGGAATGAATGATGACGGTCTGGGGCTGACTACCTCTGTAATACCAAGAACTTCAAAAACAAGATGACTCACTTGGCCTTGTGGGAAGAGTTTCATTCGGGCTCTGAAATGGGCATCTGAGGCAGCAGGGGGGTCATTTCAGGTCTCGGTGCACGATGGGGTTCATGTTTCCAGGGCCGAGGGCCATGCTGGTCAGTGATGCTCAGCCAATTACCTGGAGTTTGTGCATCACCCGATTTCCTGACTTGGCTCATTACATGTGTTAGAAGCAAGCACACTGTCAGGCCTCACTTAATGAATTCCTAAAATTAACATTATTGAAAAAATAAACTGCAAGGGAAGCTGCTGATTTGAATCAATAGTTCAAGTGAGCGTGGTCAAAGACTGTCAGAACTCAGCAAAACCACCTAGAAGCTTGGCATCAAGGCCCTGGGCCTGGCAGGGCACAGTGCTCCAGACAAGTGAGCTTTCGGGTAAGGGGAAACAGAAGCCATTCTAAGCACCCAGACTTCCTCTCTTTTGGCTGTCCCTGGTGGATCTCACTGTGGATCCTTCTCGGGGGCTCCTGTCTTAGTTAGCAGAACTCATTCAGCATCCTTTAACCTCTTTTTAATGATGCAGGGTCCTGTTTATTACTAACATCCATGACTAATGCAGACAGCTGACCCCACATCTGCAGAAATATAAAATATTCATGTTATTTCGGGGAGGGGACTTGAATTGCCTACTGTGGCTTCCTTCTCAGTACACAGGAGCAACTTTCAGCATCCCCCAAAGAGCCTAAACGACCTCCACCAGGAGCCCCCAGTGTCTGGAAGACTCACTGCCGTCCTGCCTCTCCGTCCTCCTCTCCTCCTCATCCCCAGTATTTACCAAGCAGCACTGTTCTTTGGGCTCAGGAATCAGTAGCAAAGACAGCACAGTCCCTGCCCTCAGGGAGCTTGATACATGCTGTGGTTACAGGTCGTAAACAGGCTCCGGCACAGCTAAACGCACAAGGACAGACTCTTAAAGTGCCACCAAGGAAACGCACAGGTCAGGGCTGAAGGCAACTGGCCAAGAGAGATGCAGGAACAGGGGACTTACAACAAGGTGGGCAGTCTGGAGGATGCGGCAGATACTCTGATGCAGAGATCAGAGAGTTCCAGCGAAGAATTTCCCAGGCCACAGGAAGACGTCCCATTTATTAAGCACCTACTGTGTACCAGTGCTGGGCCAAGTGTTTCCGATGCTTCATCAACTTGGCTTGGATCTGCACACCCACTGCTGTGGGAGATTTCTGATGGAACTCAGGTGGAGAGCTTTGGTTTTCGTGACTACTGGGCTATTGATATTAGTTGGTTTTAGAAATGTTTCTGGCTCCTCCTACCTGGGATTTCATGGAGAGCATTGCTTAGGAGCAGGTTAAGTTTTAAACAGTCAGTCCATCTGCAGTTGATCCTATAAATGGTAGAGAGGGCAGGCTGAGGAAAGGCTAAGGTCACTAGACAGGTGAGTCAGACGCGGAGGCCCTGGCAGGTTCCTAGGAGGCTGCAGCCTTCTGGCTGATTCCGAGCCACAGCTGGAGTTCTCTGGGTCCTTGGGTCCCTTTGACGCTGGGCTTTCCTCCTCCTCAGGGTGTTGGCGCCACTGCTCAGTTGAGACACGGCCAGTGTGTTCTCTGTGCCTTGGTCATTCCAGCCCTCTATCACTCTGCTCTGCTCCCTGGGTGCCCCCAGTGTGGCCAAGACGAGGAAGTACGGAGGGCAGCAGGCAGGTGGGATGTGGTGGCGAGCCCTGGGTCAGGCCAAGCTGAGATCCCAGACTTTTTCACTCTCAGCCATGCGGTCTCTGGCTAGTCCTGCCCGTTCACAGGCTCCTGGTCTGTGGAACGGGAGGTCACATCTGCCCTGCCTGCTCCAGGGCAAACTTGGAGTCAAGCCATGGAGAGGGGTCACCCTGCGATGGGAACACAGACATGTCTACCTGGCCAAGAAGCAAGTCTCCTCCTCACCATCACTGTCACTGCCTCCTGGCCTGCAGGCCCCTTATTACTAGGCTGAGGACCTGGAAACTGGATGTGGCTGGTTTTCTAGCTGCCCCTTTGGGTTTGGCCTGTGTCCAAGGCTAGAAAGACATTCCTGGGGCAGATGAAGGGCTAGGGCTCTGAGGAGGAGTTTACGACAGGAGGACAACCTGGGCACAGAGCTGTGAGTGGGAGGGACACCCAAGAACAAGGATGCTAGATGCTTGGGGCACAGGGCTCCCCATCTCTGCTACCTGGTACCCCCACTGTCTGTGTAGAGCAAATTGAAGGGATGCTCAGTGGACCAGGGTCATCACCACCTCCTCCCTGCTCTGCCCCAAGTTCTGACACCCAGGATACCACTTTCCCTGGGAAGACAGCTGCTAATAGTCGAGCTCAATAGAGAGGTACTTGTCTAGGTGAGGGGTGGAGCCGCTGATCCAGCCTTTTCTCCGCCGCTGCCCATGAGGGGCAGACACAACCCATGATCACAGCATCAGGCGTGTACCTTTCCATGGCAGATAATTTGTTCTTATAAGAAAAAATCTATAGATACAGATATATGAAGGGTGGTTAATATGGACCTGAAGCAGTGGTCTGAGATGATGGCAAAGTACAGATCTTCAATTTCCTGCTCAGTTGCTTTAGCTCTGAAATCAGGCTGCACTGTCATTCCTCCTGGGCAAGAAACAGACTGTTCTGAGAAACCACATTCTCCATGATTTATGGACTAGCCTTTTGGGAACCAAATTAATTGCTGAATGTTCTATCGAGTAACTGGTCTTTGGCATTGAAGAACCCGGTACAGGGTGGTAAAGGGCCTCATAGTCCTTTTAGGAAGCAGAGTCCATGTTCCAGGGACTGGCTCCAGGGACTGACTCCCAGCCTCACTGCCTCGTTTCTGCCTCCTCCTCCCTGCTCTGAAGGCTGCCTGCCTGCAGCTCTTGTGTGTCTGCAGCTCTGGGCTGCTCTAGAACCAAGGGCTAACCCCTCGTCTAGAAGGGCCAGTTTTGACAGAGGAAGGAGGGCCAGGGGCCTGTTCCCAGGGCAGCTACAGACAAACCCCAAAGAGATGGGCAGGTTTTCCTCCAAGGCCAGGAAACCATTGCCCTGGCCATGTGACCGCCGCTGAGCTTGCCTGCCCAGATCCTGGTTATGAGGTCCCTCTTGTTTCAGCCACGCTGTATTCCTTCTTCCTGAAACCTCATCAGCAGACCCCACCCTTAGGTTTGGACACGTGGGACATCTTCTTTAAAAATCTCTCCCTGTTCACCCATCATGAACAGATGATTTCAGCTGTACATGCTTGTCCCAAACTTTGAACCGTTTCCTGAGCCACAGGGACACTAAATTTGGGAGGAAGGCAGGTGGTCCGGGTCCCGCATTTGGGGATGCACTTGCCATGCCAGCCCCGCTGGATGCAAATGGCATCACTCTCATAAGCGCATTCTCTTTGATACTCATCAAAGTCATTTTCTGATGTTTGTTTCTAAATCAGTTCGCCTTAAAAAAATTAATAGATTTCTTTACAAAGGGTTGGAAGTAGAAAATCATTTTTCCTTGCCATAATAAATAGATGGGAACTGTGAAAAGAAAGGCAACGGAAATGAAACATTATGAAATCTGCCTGGAGACCTTGCCCAAAGAGTCTGAGCGCAAGCCCTGCTTTGTTTGAAACGGAGGTTTTTTTGAGGGTTCGGGGGTAGCAGACATGAGATTGAGACTCTTCTTGATGTAATGAGAAAATGTCAAAGAATCAGACAGGAAATCGAATATTTCCTTACGTGATCCATCCTTGCCCCACCACACTTCAGCAAACTTGGACCGAGGGCAGCCCTTCACACCCTAGATGGGGAGACTGAGGCATTGAGCTGAAAGGACAGAGACCCTGGGTCAGAGGGAAAGTGCATGGCCTTAGCAGATCGGGCATCTGGGAAGGGCATGAAGCCTACCCCAGCTCTACTCTGGCCCCAGGTGCTCCCTTATCTCTTCCTTTGCCTACAGTGACTCTCTCCACGCAGTTGCCAAAGAAACCCACAACAGTCCTGTCCTCAGACATGCAATGTTGGTGGGAAAGGCACATTCAAACTCCACCCATTCCTTCTGGAAAACCAAAGGGGATGTTTAAGTGAGCTGAATGGAGTGAAAGTCGCTCAGTCATGTCTGACTCTTTGCGACCCTATGGACTTGATTCAGTCTATGGAATTCTCCAGGCCAAAATACTGGAGTGGGTAGCTGTTGCCTTCTCCAGGGGATCTTTCCAACCCAGGCATCAAACTGGGGTCTCCTGCATTGCAGGTGGATTCTTTACCAACTGAGCTATCTGGGAAGCCCAGGGGATATTTAAGTGAGCTGAGTGGGGACGGGGGGTGGGCACTGTGGGGAATGGAGGGAGTGGCTGCCAACAGGAAGGTAACTTCCTTCAGCTTGATGAAACACCTCACCTGGCTTCTTGGCCGATTGGGCAGTTTCCTTTCCCCCTCTTTCTTTCCTGATTATCCTAACATTTGGTGAGTGTTTGAGTGCCAGCAGGGGATGGAAAGACGGACGATCACCTGGTTGTCCATCCCTCAGGGGGGCTAGCAAAAAGCTGCTGGAGCTTGGATCCATCACTGCCCCCTCCCTGGGCCCCCTGAGATGCTTCGGAGAAGGTCCTGACACCTTTCTGCTTCCCCAAAGAGAGTTTAGCATCTTGGGAGGTGGCAAGGACACACCACAGGGACATGTTAATCACCAGATGAGCATTCCCTGTACTGATACAAGAGGACCCAAGAACAAGGCAGGTTGGCCCAGCTGGTGCAGACAGAGGGCAGAGGGAGTCTCCTTAACTCCTCGGAAGGAAACATCCAAAATGTCTTTCCATCTCGTCTCTCCAGCAATGCTTCTCAGCTCTCCTCCAGCCACTCGCTTGCCTTGATGGGTCTTGGCTATGGGGAGGGAAAGGGGAGGCCAGGAGCCACTGGCACCAGTGCTCGGGAGATGAGCCTCTGAGAGATGGTGTGGAGCAGCCCTCAGAGCTGTCCCTCCAGAAGGACAAGGCAACAGGGTTTTATTCATCAACTCCCATCACCTGCGGCTGAAGACTGCTTCCAGGCATGGGAACTCCTTAGCACTTCTGGTTGGGAGAAAAGTCTCGGTGTTCACAGAAGGGCTCTGTCGGGATGTTCTGGAACAAGGGCTTTGGGCAGGGAGGATTCAGGTGGGCACAGCAGCATTTCTCCCACTGGTCCCCAAGGTAGTAGTGGCACTGCCTGAGCCTTGGGCCGAAAAGGGCAAGCCCGCCTCCTCTGTTCCTCCCAGGTGGGATGCCCTGAGCTTAATCAATATTTGTTGACTGAAGGATTGAGTAGTCACCATCCTCAGGAAACTTTACTCAGTCACTTCAGCCAATTCCAGTATCTCCTTTCTCTGAATCAGTTCATTGTTATTAATAATAACAATTGTGTCTCTGGAGAGACATAACATATTCAACTTTTATGATTTATTGAGGTTCAGTATTTGATTTTATTGGACCTTGAATTGTCATCTATTTCCTGTTCTATCTCATGCTCCAAACTGATGCAAATGCCTCAAATTGTGGGGCTGCACCCCATTCCTCATGGGATCACCAAGAGCAGAAGGCCAGGGTGCTACTTTAAGGGTCAAATTTTGCTTTTTTAATCTTGTAAAGTTACAGTAATTATTAGCAATTACTGAATTCTACCATGAGTCTGCTGCTAAGTCACTTCAGTCGTGTCCGACTCTGTGTGACCCCATAGATGGCAGCCCACCAGGCTTCCCCGTCCCTGGGATTCTCCAGGCAAGAACACTGGAGTGGGTTGCCATTTCCTTCTCCAATGCATGAAAGTGAAAAGTGAAAGTGAAGTCGCTCAGTGGTGTCCGACTCTTAGCGACCCCATGGATTGCAGCCTACCAGGCTCCTCCTTCCGTGGGATTTTCCAGGCAAGAGTACTGGAGTGGGGTGCCATTGCCTTGTTCTAAGTGTTATTTTGAAGTTTTTTTTATTAAGAGTCTTTCACTCACTCACAAAGAGAATAATTCAAATGGCTTAAGCTCAATCGAGGGGACAGAGGAGCCTGGCAGGTTACAATCCATGGGGTTGCAAAGAGTTGGACACGACTGAGCAACTTTCACTTCATTGAGTCCAAACCAGACATCACTGGCTGACATATCTGGAAGGCCAAGGGGCATTCCAGCTTCAGGTATGGCTGGATCCTGCCACACAGGGGTCATCACAGGACTCAGAACTCTCTTGGCTCTGCTTGTCTAAGTGCTGGTGTCAGGGCTCTGCTCCTGTAGCTCCCAGGGGGGAAGGACATCTTCTAGTCACTCCAACAAAAATCTCAGAGTTCACTCAGATTGGACAATCTGGGTCACTATGGTTACAATGATGCTGGCTGATTTAGGGCTGAGTTGCAAAACCCCTTTCCTAAAGATCTAGGGCAGTCAGCCCCACTCAAACCACATGGACTGAGAAAGGAGAGTGTATTCTTCCAGGAATGTCAGGATACAGTTACCAGAAGAAAGGGAAGGGAATTCCCTCGCTGTGCAGTAGTTAGGACTCTGTACTTCCACTGCAGCAGACACGGGTTTGATCCCTGATCAGGGATCAAAAACCCCCCCACACACTGCAGTACACCCAATATATATACACATATGAAAGTGAAATGGATGCTGAGTCATCCGAAAGAACATTTGTCCTCTGTGGTCCTTTTCATGCAAACCCAAACACCACCTTCAGGAGCAAGTCCAATTATGGCGCATTTTGCAGGTGAGGAAGTGAGGCACAGAGAGGCTGCTTGGATAAGTTGGCAAATTATAAGACACCTCCAACCCAGCTGCAAGGTTCTTTGTAACGACCCGAAAAAACAGTTTTGGCTGTTGTTGATTCTCTGATCTTCTTTATTTACAGCTCCTAGACACCAGCAGCCAGGTGCAGAGGAAGCCTGAAAGCGCTGCTCAGGCGCATCTATGAATGTTTGCTTCTGATGTTTGTGTGACTGTTCATGTTTCAGAATTTCCAAAGACTACAGAATGTGTCCAATGGCAAAACACACGAATTTTTACTGCAAATTATTTTTGTTAATAAATGATACATAGGTTTATACATCCTAATTAAGTAAAAATTATTTATCACAGCAATTAAAATGAGGTCATGTAAATGACTGCAATTTTAAGTTCTTGACAAAGTGATAAAGTCCATTAATGCTTCGTGACCTCACTCGGGCTCTTGGAAACCCTGCCAGCAGCCAGCTGTCCTGCCCTTTACTGAGCTTGCAAGAGACAAATTCAGAGAGTATCTGAGTCTGAGTCCTCTGGGGAACTAACTCCCAGCTGGAGGTTGCTCTGTACCCTCAGAGAGCCGACAGTCAACATCTTCTGATTTGCTTATATGGCGGGGAGGCGGGGGCGGGGGAGGGGTGGAATTATAAATCATTAGACCATCCATCTAGACACAGAGATAGGGGAGGAAGTCACACGGCGTCTCACTTTTGGATGACCCAGAAGTAACACGGTTTTTTTGTTTTTGTTTTTTTTTGCTTCTAATCTCACTGCCCTTGCCTTGTTCCATGACTTGCTGGGACCAACTTGAAATGTCCTCTCACCCATCCATCCATCCACCCATCTAATTACCCATTCATTCACCCAATCATCTATCCATCCATCTCTCCTTCCCCCCCTCCCTCCCTCCATCCATCCCACCATTCTTTTATCCATCATCCATCCATTCGTTCCTCCATCCATCTATCCATCCATCCAGTCAATCACTCATCTATCACCAAAATATTTATTGAAACAGGATGCCAGCAACTATTTTCCAGGGCATAGGTCCACATGGTTTTTTTGGATCAAAACAACTCCTATTTATTGAGCACCTGCTGTGTGCAAGGCAGGTCCTTCTTTACCCTTAGACAAACTCCGCCCATTTTTCTGGGTTTCCTCATCTCTTCCACCTTTGCCCACTTCAGCATCTGTCACAGTCTCACTCCTTCAAATCCTGAACCCCACCTGCCCTTATAGGTGAGACCCCACCACACAGCACCAGCTACCTCTCTTGTTTTAAAGGTACTGGTCTTGCTTTCTCTTGGATACAGTGCCTCAGGAAAGGAGTCTCTTGACATGTCTTCTTTTATTCTGAAAATTGGATGCAAGCAAGAAACCTGGATCATTCATTCATTCACTCAAGTAGAAACACTCATACACACCAACTTTGTGCCAGGTACCAGGGGTAAAGAAAGACTAGGATGAGACTCACCTCTCTCATCTGGGAAACGAGAGATGCAATCAGGAACCTGGACTCTGTAGAGAGCAGAGCACAGGCTTCAACCAGAAACATTCAAGATCCAAGTTTAAAAGAGCTCTGCAAGTCACAGAAAACACATCTGTGGGCCAAATGTGGCCAAGGGCTGTTAATTTGCAAACTCTCATCCTTCTAGGGTTGTTCAAAGGATCAACTTGGATAACAAGATTAAAGGGGAACAGACATGCCCAGAGGAGCAGTGGTTGAGTCGGAGCAGAGAAGTGGCAGTTAGGGCAACTCTCAGGGCAGAGGTCATGCCCCATGTTTGCTGTTCTGTACTCCTGTTCTTCAAGCCCCCGTCTTATTAGTCTCTCTCTTTGTGACTGCCCCCTCCCTGCCTCATCTTCTGCAGAGACCTCCACATCTACACACGGCCCCCACCACTCCTAAATGCCACCCCCACCAGCAGTGGAATGAAAAAGGTTTGCAGTTTTTTCCAAAGGGCAACTCCTAGGAGGCCATGTTGAGACTCAAGTTTGGGGATGAGATAGACTTGAACATGAACTTGAGAGTTAACTCTCCAAGTACCGTTAGCAAGGTGCCTGTGGGAGGCTTTGTGTCCATCTGCCATGAACTGGGTTTAATGTTTGGACCTCAAAGAGCTGTAGTCCATGCTTCCTGAATGCCAACTATTGTTATGGAACCAGCAACCCTGAGCAAGGTTGTTTATGCCACAAGAGGATCCACCCTAGGACTCTCAAACACAAAAGCCCTTGGAGTTGAGTTCTTCTAACACAGGGTTCGTTTGAGGAAAGTTGAATTGATTTGCAGCTGTTTTCGAACCCTTAGCTTCTAAAGAAAGAGAGGTCAGCACAAGGCTGTTTGCTTCCCTAGAAAGTACATAAGACATTTTAGTTTGTTGCTTGTTTCAAACCATTCATCCATCTGGAATTTTTCAGAATGACAAGCGTAATCCATTCTAAAGATACGTTGGTCAAAATCCTTATGGTGGCAGGTGGTGAATTACCTAACTGCAAATGACTCAAATAGCAAGGCTGACTAATCATGTACCAATAGCAGCCAAGAGATGGGCAGTAACTCAGCAATATAACCAAAAACTCACACTTTCCATCTTTCTGCTTTGTCATCCTCATGGTCACAATGAGGTTGCTAGAGCTCCAAGCATCATATACTTACACAATCACATTCCAAACAAGAAAATAGGGGATATAAGCCAAAGATCCTTCTGTTTAGGACTCTGTCTTTATTCTGAGGGATAATCTCCTCCAGAAGCCCCCCAAGACTTCCTCTTGCATTTCATTGTCTAAAAGTAGTAAGTTATATGCCTATCTCTACATCAAACAAGGCAATAGAGAGTAAGGTTGAAATGGCTTAAACAAATCAACCATCTTTCTGTAGAATTGGGCATATTGTCACACAAAATCAGGATTCTATTCACAAAAATGGACTTTTCAGGTGGTACTAGTGGTAAAGAACCTGACTGCCAATGCAGGAGACAGAAGACTCTGGTTTGACCCTGGGAAGATCCCCTGGAGGAGGAAATGGCAATCCACTCCAATATTCTTGCCTGGAGAATCCCATGGACAGAGGAGCCTGGAGGGCTATGGGGTTGCAAAGAGTTGGACAGGACTAAAGTGACTTAGCACATTCACAAAAATGAAGGGAAAATTACTCTTTGGGGGAATGGTTAGTATTTCTGTAGCTGGTAATAATAATGCAGACCAAAGACTCCATTTGCTGAGCCCAGTCACTGAGTTAAATCCTCCCAGCAGCCCCTCTTCAGCCCCATCACAGCCAGACAAGCTGCAGTCTTGATCCCCATCTGATGGGGGAGGCAGGGGAGCGCATAGGGCCACTGCAGAGGTTAGTCCTGGGTTCACAGACCGCATCCCATCAGTCAGCAAGATGGTAATGAAAACCACAAGCTTACCAGTAGCCCCACACCCCTGCTCCACCGCAAATTCCACACATTGTTGCTCAGGTCTTCTCAAAGATAGACCCACCCTGACTTCCCAGCGTGGCTGGAGGAGGGGTCGGGGCAGACCCTCTGCTCCAGTTACATATTTCCGAGGCAGGCAGCATATTGGCACTTTGGCCTATTTCTGACCCATGAAAGGGAAGTTTTGTTGTCAGGAGCGGGACAGAGCAGTCAGCAGCGCAGGGCCGGTCACCTGGTCCTGTCCTGTATCCATAATACGAAGTCTGTGTCTCTCTCTCTCCCACATACATGCATACTCCACATTTCACAGTTCATAGAAAGTTCTGTGTGTGTGTGTGTGCATGTACATGAGTGTCTCTCTGGACAGAGAATGTTTCTCCCTCCTCCCCACTCTCTGGGTTGTTCCTGTTCAGTTGCTAAGTTGTGTCCAACTCTTTGTGACCCCATGGACTGTAGCCAACCAAGCTCCTCTGTCCTCTGCTATCTCCTGGAGTTTGCTCAAATTCAAGTCTTTCCCAGCATCAGAGTCTTTTCCAATGAGTCTACTCTTTGCATCAGGTGACCAAAATATTAGAGCTTCAGTTTTAGCATCAGTTCTTCCAATGAATATTCAGGGTTGATTTCCTTTGGGATTGACTGGTTTGATCTCCTTGTTGTCCAAGAGACTCTCAAGAGTCTTCTCCAGCACCACAATTGGAAAGCATCAATTCTTTGGTGCTCAGCCTTCTTTATGGTCCACATCTCACATCCATGGTCTAACATGACTACTAGAAAAACCATAGCTTTGACTATGAGACCTTCATCAGCAAAGTGGTGTCTCTGCTTTTTAATATGCTGTATAGGTTTGTCATAGCTTTTCTTCCAAGGAGCAAGAATTTTAATTTAATTAATTTAAATTTTAATTTTAAATTAAATTTAAATAAAATTAATTAAATTTTAATTAAAATTCAAATATTTTAGTTTAATAATTCAATTAAAATACATTTTAAATTTAAAAGTGTCTTTTAATTTTAATGACATGGCTCAAGTCATCATCCATGGTGATTTGGAGCCCAAGAAAAGAAAATCTGCCACTGTGCATTGTTTCCATTGTTTCCCCATCTATTTGCCATGAAGTGATGGGATCAGATGCCATGATCTTAGTTTTTTTGAATGTTGTGTTCTAAGCCAGCTTTTTCACTTTCCTCTTTCACCTTCATCAAGAGTCTCTTTAGTCCTCTTTTCTTTCTGCTGTAAGTGTGGCATCATCTGCATATCTGAGGTTATTGATATTTCTCCTGGCAATCTTGATTCCAGCTTATGCTTCCTCCAGCCCAGCATTTCTCATGATGTACTCTGCATAGAAGTTAAATAAGCAGGGTGACCATATACAGCCTGAGGTACTCCTTTCCCCCTTTCCCAATTTGGAACTAGTCCGTTGACCCCTGTCTGGTTTTAACTGTTGCTTCTTGTCCTACATAGAGGTTTCTCAGGAGGCAGGTCAGGTGGTCTGGTATTCCCATCTCTTGAAGAATTTTCCACAGTTTGTTGTGATCCACACAGTCAAAGGCTTTAGTGTAGCCAATGAAGCAGAAGTAGATGTTTTTCTGGAATTCTCTTGCTTTCTCTATGGTCCAATGGATGTTGGCAATTTGATCTCTGGTTCCTCTGCCTTTTCTCTCTGGGTTTAACAGGCCATTTTTTGGTTGTTGTTGGATAGATTTGCATGTTTTGGTTTTGGACACTATTTTGGTTTATTTTTTTGTTTTAATTTTTATTATAGTTGATGTATGATACTACGTAATTTATAGTGTACAATATACTGATTCACAATTTTAAAAGGTTATACTCCATTTGTAGTTATTGTAAACTATTGGCTATATTCCCCTTGTACAATATATCCTTGTAGCTTATTTTATACATAACAATTAGGAGACACCAATTTTTAAGGCAGTGTTTAAAGGAAATGTCACACACTCTGATCCTGCCTGCCCCAGGGGGAGGGCGTGGGTACACACACGTGTCTGTATAGGTAAGAGTCTCACTGCTGGGTAGGAGGGACCCTCCCAGGACAGAATAGTCTATATTTCTTTCGCTGAGTGTCCACCACCTGAAATGCCGAGTCATCCCCATCTGTTTTTCAGCACACAGGGAACCATTCAGGTCCCTAGTGAAATGCTCCTGCCCCCCAAAGCCTTTCTCTGAAGACTCTCACCTCTAGGTAACAATGCCAGGGCCCCCTCAACTCCCCGACATGTGATTTCAGTTACCCATGGTCAATCTTAGCTCAAAAACATTAAGTGGAAGATTCCAGAAATAAACAATTCATAAGGGTTTTTTGGTGGGGGGGTGTTTGTTTTGGATTGAATTAACCTTTTCTGTTGCAGCATAGTTGACTGACTCTGTTGTTAGTTCCAGGTGCACAGCACAGTGATTCAGTTATATTTTCTTTTTCAGACTCTTTTCCCTTGTTGTTCAGTCACTCAGTCATGTCTGACTCTCTGCGACCGCATGGACTGTAGCACGCCAGGCTTCCCTGTCCTTCACCGTCTCCTGCAGCTTGCTCAAACTCATGTCCATTGAGTCAGTGATGCCTTCCCACCATCTCCTCCTTTGTCATCCCCTTCTCTTCCTGCCTCCAGTCTTTCCCAGCATCAGGGTCTTTTCTAATGAGCCCACTCTTTGCATCAGGTGACCAAAGTTTTAGAGCTTCATCTTCAGCATCAGCCCTTCCAGTGAATATTCAGGTTTGATCTCCTTTAGGATGGACTGGTTGGATCCTCTTGCAGTCCAAGGGACTCTCGAGAATCTTCTCCAGCACCACAGTTCAAAAGCATCAATTATTCAGCACTCAGCCTTTTATAATCCAACTGTCACATCCACACGTGACTACTGGAAAAACCATAGCTTTGACTATATGGACCTTTGTTGACAAAGTAATATCTCTGCTTTTTAATATGCTGTCTAGGTTTCCCTTATTGGTTATTACCAAATGCTGAACATAGTTCCCTGCATTACACAGTGGTTCCTTGTTTATTTCGTATGTATGTACATGCTGATTTATCCCTCCCCACCCCTCTCCCCTTTGGTAGCCATACATTTGCTTCTCATGTCTGTGGGTCTATTTCTGCTTTGTAAATAAGTTCATCATATGCTGTTCTGAGGAGCAGGGTGATGTTTCGCACTGTCCTGATCCTGCTCTGTCCTGTCGCCCCTGCATCAGCCCTGAGGTGCCCGTGGTGCCCACTCACTGGTGCAGGAAAAGCAGGAACACAGAGGGCTCGCTACCATTCCTGCTTGCAGCACCCACTGGAGTGGAGGGGCTTGAGCCACACCCCCGACAGAGCAGGGGGACCCCTGTACCTCCTGTTCCTTAAGAAAAGTACATATGAGAGAGGAATACTTAAAGAAGTGATTCTGCATGGGGTCTTTTTTCCCGTGGAAGCTGAAATATATATCTGTGATTTTTTTTTCAGGAAGGAAAAAAAAAATCTCTGTCTCTCTCTGTCTCAGTGGTTTTCTGTTTCTTTATTTCTGTCTCTGTGTCTATTTCTGTCTCTCTCACACACACACATATGCCTCCCCCCAACACACACACACACACACAACACGCGTGTACACACACTCAGGCAGAAAGTTCTCTCTATTGGGTTTAAAACTAGATAGAAATTACTTGCGTTATCTAGGGAAATATCTTTGGAGAAAAACACTCTATTTCTCAGCATACAGAAAAGTGTTGTGTGTGTGTGTGTGTGTGTGTGTCTATGTGTGGGTGCATGTCTATGTGTGTGTATCAGGTAAAAATTATTCTCAGGGTCTCCTTCTAGAGCTTGTTCTCACTGGGCAGAGATGCCGGCTGCCTTGAGAAAACACACATACCGCAGAGGAAAACATAAATTCTCTGTCCCAGGAGAAAGCTGTGTGTGTCTGTGTGTGCGCATGCAGATGTGTGTATAGCAGATACACGTCTTTCTGGGTTGATTTATCTCTCCCCACAATGAAGGGAAAAATATGCCCTTTCTTTACAAAGAAAAAGTACCATTTTTGTCTCTCTCACACACAAATGTCTTCCCTTCCCTCACTGAGTGTCTCGCTGACAAAACACCCCACTCCTAGGATGTTGGCTAACACGTGTCTGCAGGCAGGAGCCAGAAAAGGCCCCCCTCTTATTTTCTTCATCTTCTTTCCCTTTTTTCTTT
The DNA here is from genome assembly GCF_003369695.1 of Bos indicus x Bos taurus. Taxonomy (NCBI): domain Eukaryota; kingdom Metazoa; phylum Chordata; class Mammalia; order Artiodactyla; family Bovidae; genus Bos; species Bos indicus x Bos taurus. Next base: position 26,426,667 of record NC_040088.1, read on the forward strand.
CTTTTTTCCCGTTTTTTTCTTTTTAAAGATAATTGTCTTTCTCTCTCTCTGTTAGTCTCTTTCTGTTTCAGAAACATCTCTAAAGGTACACACACACTCACACTAAGAAAATTCTCTAAAGATGCACATACACTCACACTAAGAGAAAGGCTTAATCTCATTCTGATAGCAGGAATAAAAGTGTGTGTGTGCACACGTGCGTGTGTGACCATGTCTATTGGCAAAGAGACTTTATCCACAGACTGTCTCCCTACAGGCAGGAAAATCTATGTGTCTTCTCTCCAGCAAAAGAATCTGGAAAACACACACACACATATACACTGTCTCTCAGTCAAAAAGTTCTCTATTCATTGTTAAAACTAGGCAGAAATTACTTCTCTTCTTTAGGGACTTTTCACCTAAGAAATAAACACTCTATCTCCCAGCTTCTTGAAAAGTACACGTGTGTGTGCACATGCATGTATTTTAGGCACAAATTATTTTTTCTGAGTCTATCCTGTAGCTAGTTCTCACTGAGCAGAGATACTAGCTCCCTTGAGAAAATACGTACCAGAGAGAAAAAACATACACATAAATTCTGTCTGGGCAAGAAGAAAATTGTGTGTGTGAGTGTGCACACGTGAATGCGTGTGTGTGTGCTGTGCAGGAACAGACGAACACAACAGAACAAACAGAAACCTCTCTCTGTTAGCCCAAGTCTCCCTGCAGATGGGGAGGGGATGTGCCATTTTCCAGACAGGAAAACAAACATCTCACACACACACACACACAACCAGACACACACACACTCCGCAGCAAGGCCTGACTTTGTGCGCCTCGCCCCCCACCCCCTGGAAAAGCCAGCCCTTCCACACTGAGAAGGTTGTGTGTGTGATTGTGCCACACAAAACACACTGCTGGTATTGGGCAGACTCGCTGCAGGCTCAGAAAGAGGTGGATCTGCCAGATAGGAAAACAAAGCAAAACAGAATAAAACAACTGTCTTTACAACACACACACACACACACACACACACACAGAGCAAGAAGCGATGCATATGCGAGGGTGCTGGGGATACAAGCACAAACATGTCTTTGTTATTTATCCATTTCCTGCAAGCAGATCTCTCTCTCTCTCACACACACACACACACACAAACACATTTCTCTCTCCTCTCACTAAGCACTGAGCCCCTGACCACTACTTTTTAGCTCATGGAAAATTTTGTGTGTCTGTTTATGAGCAGAAAATGATTTCTCATGCGCAGAATGCCTATCCCCAAGGCTGCCCCTACTCTCTTGCACCAGAAAAAAGCTTACTCATTCATTGTACAGAAGCAACATGTGTCTACTGGTCTGTCTCTTCGGCCAAAAGAAAATGTACCTGCCTTTTTCTTGGCAGAAAAATCTATCTTCCTCAAAAAACACGCGCGCGCGCGCACACACACACACACACACACACACGTCTCCCTTCCTCTCCCTAAGTTTATATCACCTGAAAAACCAAGATCTTTCTCTGGAATTCTTGGTTCTCAAGAAATCATGGAGACTCTTGCTCACTGAGAAGGGTCCAGAGCTCTCTGTCACACACACACACACAGAGTCACATGGAGACTCACAGCAGGAAGAACACTGTGTGTGTTTCCACGCATCCGTTACCCTCTCTGTACACCTACACGCACATGGACTTACATTCGGGAAGAAACGTGCCCCCCACCCACTAAGAGTGTAGCACTCGGAAATCAAGCCTCTTTCTTTCTCGTGCTTGGCTTACAAAAAATCTGTCTGCAAATGGAAAATGCCTTCTTCTTCTAGAAGACTTTCTCGAAAGTACATTATCCCTGGAGACAAATGACCCCCCAAAGGAAGGGTGCTGGAGAGAAAACTCACACCCACTCTCACCGCCTTTTTGTATCTGGAAGTTGTGTGTGTGTGTGTGTGTGCGCGCCCACAAAATCACTGTTTTGGGGGGTCTGTCTTCTTACAACCCCCAAAGTATATATCTTTTCCCAGAAAGAAAAACTCCCTGTCTCTGTGTCTGTGTGTCTGTCTGTCTCTCTCTCTCTCACACACAGAAAGAAGAGAGCTGTGTGTGCATGTGGATATAAGCAGAAAAAGTCTCTCTGAGATGAGCCAACTCCTTGCAAGCAGAAAAAAGGATGTTCTTTTACCACAAAGAAAAAAAAAATACTCCCAACACACGCGCGTGCGCACACACACACACACACACAGAAATGTGACTCTCCTTTATGTTTGTATTATCTGGAAAATGAACAGACAAACAAACAAACATTCTGTTTCTCAGCTCACAGAAAATTATATGTATGCTTGTCTCTAGGCAAAAAAAAAAAAAAAAAAGTCTCTATTTCCACTCTGAAAAGTCACTTTTTAAAAATCACTGGGCAGAAATGCATCCTCCCCCATAAAGACCACAGCAGATAAAAACATACATCCTCAAATTCAGAAAACTCTCTCTGTGTGTGTGTGTGTGTGTGTGTGTGTGTGTGTCTAGGGGGATAATTCCTTTATTAGACTGTCTCTTCCTGAGGGCCAAAAAAAGGCATGTTTTTCCCATGGAGCAAGAATGTCAGGACACAGACACACACACACGGGCAGAAGGTCTTTGTTTTCTCATTAAGTGTGCACCACCTAAATTCCCAGCACTGTAATTCTCAGTTCACAGAAACATGTGCATCTCCAGGTAGAAAATGTTCTTTTTTCCCTTCCGGCAAAGTCTTCCCCCTAAAGCTTTTCATCATCAGGCCAAAATCATTCCCCTCTCCTCAGGACAGCACGGATAAGCCAGAAAGAGTGCACACTGGGAAAGAAGAAAACTGTGTGTGTTTGTGTTTTCACACGTGTGTGGTTACGAACAAACTGTCTCTCTGTGCATTTCCTGATTTCGTTGATTTTGTTCAAGCAGAAAAATATACGTGCTGTTTTTCCCAATATATACAAAAAAACTCCTGTCTCTCTCTCTCTCTCTCACACACACACACACACACACAAACGCACACACACACACACAAACGCACACACACACGCACAAGGCCTCCTTGTCGCCTGGCTCCTGAGCACATGGCTCCCACCCCATCACTCAGGCCGCCCCAGCTGAGAAGCCACGCTGTTTCCCAGTTTGCAGAGGATTCTGTGTGTTCGTGTGGGCAGGAGATGCCCCCCTTCTTCCCCCTTTCCCTCCCTCATCCCCTCCTGGAAAGGGCTCCTCTGCTGCAGCCAAGAAACACAGGGCGGTAGGAAACACACGTCCTCACCCCCACCACACCCGGCACCACCAGACGGGACCCTCCGGGCTGTGAGAAGGCCCCTGTCTGTCGCTCTGTCTCTCCTGCTCAGGGAAACACGTGTGTGTGTGTGTTCTCTGGGAAGAAGATCAATCTATCCATTTCTTTCTCTGTCTCTCTCACTCCGCAGGAAAAATCATGGTTTTTTGCTGTGGACCACCGTGGAAACACCTCCCTCGAGGGCTGGAAACCCCACCACCGGCTCTGTTCTCCCTGCGCCCAGAGTCTGGCTCCGTAGCCTCTGTGAACACACACACATACACACACCCTACCCCTGGCTCTCAAGAGAGACATACACACACCCCTTTCCCTAGGCTGAAAAGTGCATTCGTGTCACTGTCCAGGCCCCAAGTCTCTGTGGTCCACCCAGCACCCTGGCCCACCAGTGACCTTGGCATAGGGAAGGGGCAGAAGTGGTGGATACTTTCTCCCAGGGCCCCCAGCCCTCACTCCCAAGGCCCCTCCTGGGGTCCCCTTCCACCTGAGCCAGGCTGCTCTGTCCCCCTCCACACCAGCCAGGGTACTCAGTGTCCCAGTTGAGCACTTCCCTGCTCCTCCAGGCCCGCCCAGAGGGGACATGGGACCCCCCACCCAATGCCCACCTCCCCGGTGGCACTTCACTGCCCCCAGCCTGTACAGGCAGCCTGAGGACTCGGCGGAATCTGGACGCCCCCAGGCGGGTAGCTGTCCGCCCGAGTAAGCTGGTCCTGGCCCAGCCCCCTCCCCCCGTGGAGAATCTCTCCCTCCAGCTCCTCTCCCAGGGGGTCTGCTTCCCGACCCGCCTCCTCTGGGCTCCATCAGGGGGAGGCCTGGAACTCGCGGTGGGCGATACCGCAAGCAGGACCAGTGCTGGGGGCGTGGGCCAGAAGAAGGGGAAAGGGCCACCAGTAGCCCCTCGCCCGTCCGCTGGGCTCTGCTGAACCGAGCAGTCCCGGCGCCGCCGCCCCCCACGCACTGCGCTCACTCGCTGCACAACAGTGCGCCCACGCGGCCACAGACGGAACTGCAGGTAGCGACCGTAAAACTCTCTGCGCAATGTTTTCTTAGAGACTCAGTCCCTTCTAGAAGCTTCCACCAGTCTTTCCTTGTCTTAGAGGCCCCGACTTGGGACCCAGGAAGAGGGGCTTGTCTCCAATCTCCTCTTCTTGAATATACGGATTTCAGGTGTTGCTCTCTGCTCCTTATTTAATGCATTTGTGCCTGCAATCCCCCCCACCCCCCAAATAAATAAACAGAAGATTTCCAGGCTGCCGATCCATGCCATTTCACTGGAGGGAACACAGAATGAGATCATAGACTTGATCGACTCTCTGCTCTTTCTCTTTCTGACTAGGGGAAACTGGACAAGTCACAGGGCCTTTGTGAGCCTCAGTTTCCCCATCTGAAACACACAGCCCTGGAGGAGTTGCTGACAGGGTCACAGGACAGGGGGGAAGCCTGGAGACCGTGCTGGCCGCGGATGGCCTTCCCAGGACAAGATAGTTCCTCCCCGTAGGGGGTCCCCTTGTGATGATTAGCTAACAGCTCCCAGACAGGGGTACATGAGGTCCCAGGGCCACTGGCCACCCAAAGGATGGTCGTGGGATGGATGCCTCTGTGCCATTCAAGTCGGGGAGTTCCTTGTGGTGGGGGGGGTCTGGGCTCCTGGAAGTGGGGCGCGGCTTGTAAATATGCGTGCTCCTGTGGCTCAGCGAAGAAGTTCTAGGCCAAGGGTAACTTCTCCTAATGACCCCCTTGTCTCTAATCAACAAGGATTAGCTCAGCCTTGTAGACAGACTATACAATATGTCATCCCAGTGAGGTCTTCATCAGGTCACTAATGGACCCGTACGGGGTTGGGTCCACTGGGGCTTCTCCACCACTTTTGGGACGTGAAGCACAGCCGCCATCTTCCTCACTCCTCTCCCCACCATGCTACAACTGGTTAGGTTAAGTCATCATCTTTATCTCCACTCTGGCCATACGTGTTTGTGTGGCTCAACGCTCCACCCCCCCCCCCCCCCCCAACGCCCCCGTGTCTTATCCCACTTCTCCTTCAAGATCTTCCAGCTTTAGGAGATTAAAGAGAAAGTCATTTCTTTGATAGTTGTTTACTGAGGTCCTGCTATCTTTCAGGAACCCTGCCAGCTGCTGGGGATATGGCATAGACAAGGCAAGTCTCCATTTTCTCAAGGATCTTACATTCTAGTGTGGGAGAAGGCAACACACAAGCAAATCCATAAGTAAACAAGATGATAAAGCCTATGAATGAAGCAAAACAGGATTGAGAGTAATCAGGAGAGGCTTCTTTAAATGTGGGGGTCTGGGAAGGGTTCTCTGAATCATGAGAAGGAGCCCGCCATTTGCAGAATAGAAGTAAGGATGTTCTAGGTAGAGAGAAGAGAAAGTGCAAAGACCCTGGGGTGAGGATAAGAGGTGGGAGTGGGGGCAGTATCGGGAAGCAGGCAGGACCCACGTGTGCTGGAGGTGAAGACCAGGTGAAGGATTGGGATTTTCATCTAAGTTTGGGAGAAGCCAGTGGATTTCAAGCAGGGAATGACAGAATCTGATTAGTGGCCTTGAGGTCCTTCTGTGACAGTGTGGAGGGGTCAGGGCTGGGGAGCAGATGTGGACACAGGAGGTCACATTTGCTGAGGTCCGGGTAGGAAAAAATAGTTGGAGATGTTGGAGGTGGAGAAATGTATTCAGATTTGGGAGATAAAGACAATAAAACTTGGAATAACATCGTTCCATTTCTCAGACATTTAGGCTGTAGTATAAAGCAAGGCTCTATGGTTGGGCTGAAATCCCACCTCCTACTGTAGGGAGGGTCCTTACCTCTTCAGTCCTAATTGTCTGCTGTCTTATCTGCTGATGCTTTGAATAACATAAACGGTTAGTGCTGCTGAGTTTCTCCTGGGTTTACATCTTGCTTTCTAACTAAATAAGGAGCTTCCTTGAGGAGAGGGCTAGTAACTTACTTTTCCTTTCTTCCCAACCCTGTAAGGTCTTACCCATGGCAACTTTCCTAAGTAGCTATTGAGATGTCTGCTGTGTTCACAGCTGTATCCCCACTGCCTAGGACTGCACATGCCATGGAGTTGTCAATGCTATGCTATGCTAAGTCACTTCAGTCGTGTCCGACTCTGTGCGGCCCCATAGACGGCAGCCCACCAGGCTCCCCCGTCCCTGAGATTCTCCAGGCAAGAACACTGGAGTGGGTTGCCATTTCCTTCTCCAATGCATGAAAGTGAAAAGTCAAAGTGAAGTTGCTCAGTCGTGTCCAAATCTTAGCGACCCCATGGATTGCAGCCTAACAGGCTCCTCCGTCCATGGGATTTTCCAAGCAAGAGTACTGGAGTGGGGTGCCATTGCCTTCTCTGGAGTTGTCAATAGATATTTGTTGAATGAGTGAATGCATAATTCAACCTAGCTGTGAGTGGTTGACCAGATGGCCAACAGTTTACCAAGTCAGAATCACCCTTCTATTGTCTTTCTCTTGGTGGCATTGGCTGTCCAAAACCTCTTGTTTTGGGGTTTCCTTCAAAACCTCTCTGGCTGCTCCTCTGAGGGCTGGGTTGACCCCTGAGAAACCATTTCCTTATGGGCATTGCTGGTGTTTTCACAACATTCTTACATGTTGACCTTGAGATCTTGAACTTTCTTACAGTGCAACTGAGGGAGTGGGGCTAGACACACAGTATGGACTGCTGGCTCCAACTTTGAAATAAAATGTTTAAATAGCATGTCTCATGATACTGAAAGCAATAGTCTAAAATGTGTTCTGTAATAGTCATTGATACAAATGTATCATTTCTAAATTACCATGTTTCAGAGTTCACAAGAAAAGAGGATGGTTATGAAACAGCCGCCAATCCCAACATTTCCTGGATGGCCAGAACAATCGTTCTCACTGGGTTTCACTTGAGAATCACTTTCAAGGAGGAGACTTTTTCAATTTGCCATAAATCCTACAATGTTTATTTTTAGATGTTCCAGTTCCATAATAATTTGCAAATGAGACATGCTTTGAACCCAGGTTGGACTTGGCTGAAACTCCCCAAGAGGAGACTTGATATCATTTGGCTAAAGGGAAACAGAAGTAGAATTTTAGAAAATACCAGTCTCCTTGTAGTGAGTCCTCCCACAGTGTTTGTGCCCTGGTTGTGGACCTTTATCTGCAACATTCACCTCCTGGAAATAAAATCATGTTAACCCTTCACACTTTAGTTAGAATAAGATCACTTGTTTCAGCTTTTCACCATGAATCCCTGTGAAGCCCCTAAATGAGATCTCCTGAGAAATGGGCATGGGGTTACTAAAGCCTGAAGATGACTCCAATACTTTGGCCTCCTGATGCAAAGAACTGACTCATTGGAAAGGACCCTGATGCTAGGAAAGATAGAAGACAGGAGGAGAAGGGGATGACAGAGGATGAGGTGGTTGGATGGCATCACCGACTCAATGTACATGAATTTGAGTAAGCTCTGGGAGTTGGTGATGGACAGAGAAGCCTGGCATGCTGCAGTCCATGGGGCTGTAAAGAGTTGGACACGACTGAGTGACTGAACTGAACTGAACTGAAGATGACTTTGGAGGCAAGACACACTCTGGACCATGAGGGCCTTCCAGAATCTCTGAGAAATCCACCCTTGGGGTTCTGGAAAGCCATCCGGTGCAATTCAGGGGTTGGTCCTTACAAGTGAGAACTCCCTGAAGTAGAGAGAAGATAGCTACTTAGGAAGCAAAGGCCTTAACTTGGAGTCTTGGCTCTCCTTCTCACTGACCATGTGACCTTGGCCAAACTCTAGGCCCATGGAGTTATCCTTTCTGAGTGTCCATGTAAACCCAGAGGAATCTTCTTCCTCACATGGGTGTGAGTAGGACAAGCCTTCTTTCTAATCCAAAGCTGTCTGTCCACTGAGAGAGCTTCCTAAAGCTCTCTTTAGGAGAAAGGGCTTCCTAAAGCAGTGGCAAACTCCTTCCCATCTGATTTTATCTGAAATGAGGAAATTCAGTTGGAAAGCGATAGCAAAACGCTGATCTTAACCTCACTCTCAGAGCCTCGTACCTGGATGTAAGGTTTCTCTGAGGGTATGGCTCCCCCTGGTTGCCACAGCCCAAAAACAACTGGAAAACTTCAGTTATCTTCTCTCCAAAATGGTAAATGAGGAAATAAGACAAGTAAAGAAATGAAAGAAAAAAAGAGGAAAGGAGAAAAGAGTTGACTTGAATCAAGGTGAGTTCATTTAAGCCACAAAATGAGGGAGGGCTTTCCATGAAAGCCAGATTCTTTCTGCCTCGTGTCCAAAATTCAAGTAATTATTGAGTGTTTAATGTGTACCAGGTGCAGTTATTGAGTGTTTACTGGGTACCGGGTGCAATTATTGAGTGCTCACCATCTACTACATCCCAAGGTTACAAAAGGTAGTGACACCTGGCCTGTGTCCACAGGGAGATCCCAGGTTCCCATGCAACACCTGTACTCAAGTTACAGAAACGGTTTTTCCTTTGCTCCTCTGTTTTGGTCTTCCCTTCTCTTTTCCTCTTTAGTCTCTCCTCCTTTTTCCTGGCTTTGTCTCTGCCTCTCACTTTTCCCTTCTGACCCTTCTTCCTTGTCTCTCTTTGGCCACGATGCACAAGTATGTTTTCATCCATTGAATGCATTGAATTGAGTTGATCTTGTGTGTGCTAACTCCCTTCAGTTGTTTCCAACTCTTTGCAACCTTATGGACTGTATCCCTCCAGGCTCCTCTGCCCATGGGATTCTCCAGGCAAAAGTACTGGAGTGGGTTGCCATGCCCTGCTCCAGGGGATCTTCCCAACCCAGGGATCAAACCCATGTCTCCTGTCTTGCATTGCAAGTGGATTCTTTACCTGCTGAGCCACTGGGACATTCTTTAACTTAGAAGTGAGTGATCATGCAGAGCCTTGAAACTCTCACTCCACACACAGCATTCATTTGCTTTCTGGAGTATGAAAGTCTTGATGAAAAAAAAATTGTGGTCTGAATTTAAGGATGTGTCTGTTGTACCTTCTAGAATAGGACTGAAATTTCCATTGACCATGTTTTTAATGTGAAACGTGGAGGCTCAGAAAACCACCCAGGAAACTAGGATTCTTCGCAGGGATCTTGGGAGAGATCTTTGGTGAGAAAACAATTTAGATTCAGAGAGGTTATGTGCCCAGACTGTTTATTTCATGAGTGAATGAATGACATGGAGTGGCAGGACCCAGCTAAAGTCTTTGTTGCTCAGAAAAGGTCTGTTAGTTTTGCCTTTCCCAGATGGCAAAAAATGTTCTTGATAAGTCTGATTTTCTGTTTAGGCAGATCCATCCCTTTGCTGTCAATGAGAACACAACCAAAAAGGTCACGATTTTTCACTGTCAGCGAGAAACAATGAATGAGTGTATTAGGGTCGCCGTTGGAAAAAGAGGAACGAGAACAAAACTTTCATCCTCACCTTTTGCTTCCTGGTCCCAGTGGGCCAGTCAGCTCCTACTCTTTCAGGGGTGAAACCTTCTCAGTTTCAATGTCTCTGTGACCTTCAGGCATTATTTCACTGCATCTCCTTTGCAAAGAGAGAGCAAAGGAAGAAGAGTCAAGTGAGAAGAGGGAGGTGGACATATGCGTGCAGGTACATGCACTCTTTTTTGGACCCGCCATCTACATCTCTTGATTTGACTTCCTTGACACACATCTGTCACTTGAACTTGAACTTTCATACTCGTGATCTGCTCTCCAAACAACAGACATTTAAAAACAGTGATCTGGGAAGTTCATTCACAGGCAGGCAACCTCATATTCTTTGGATGAATTTCTGCTGCTTTTCTTCACGTACTGCGAGGGCAGTCATGCAGCTGGCAAGCAGGAGTGGCCCAAGGCATGGCAACGTCCTGCTACACAGAGTCTGGGTCCTCACTAGCATAGAGATCCTTTAAGCACCAGGCAGAACCTTTGAAGATCACACGGAGCAGAACTAACAGATTTGGGAGAAAGCGATGAATGTGTGCATTACCTTTTCACCTTGTGAGAAGCAAGAAGATCAACTATGCTATGAATGAGGGAATAAAATATCTGACTGGTGGTAATGACAAGATGAATCCAAGAAGGATTATAAACCCTGGAGGTTATAAACCCTCAGTGGCATCTTTATGAAATGTAGTCTCCTTTTTTTTTTTCTCATAAACGTAGTCTCTTACTATTAAAGTACAGTCATTATTTTCTTAAAAAACCCAACAAGTTGGCATCCATGTTCAAGTCCTTTTAATGAAGTTATTGCAGAAAAAAATGAGAGAGCAGAGAGAGACCCTGAAAAGCAGACTTAGCAGGAAGTTGTTTAAAAGACCATGAGAGAGTCCATCAAGAGAGATGTAGGGAAAATTTGCCAAGAGAATTCGTGTTGGCTCAGCAAATAAAATACCCCTGAATAAGCTGATTAATGTTTATTTGCATCCACCGAATGTTCGGGCCCCGGTGACTGCAGCAGAACAGCTGAGACAAGCACTCAGCTGTGTGAGGGCCCACTCATTAAGGGCCACCATCGTCCCCACCTGTCACTTTATTTTCCCCGGTTCATTTATTCCCTTTGAAAATCATGACGGAGAATTGATGCCTCAAAATGTGTGCCTTGTCACGACCAATTTCCCCTTGTTTGTGGAGAAAGCAGGAGCATGTCCCCTGTTGCCTGGAACGAGGGCCCCTGTGTGGGTCCTGGCCCCCCGGGCCGGAGCTGCACCAGGTGCTGTTGACTCTGCCACCCCCGCCTCCCATCACCTGGGAACCCAGCCAGGGCACCCCAGCTCCTCTGCCTTTTCGAGAGAACGAGTGTATCACACACTGTGGCTCCATCTGGGACTTCAGAGTTCAGAGACCATGCTGCCACCATCTCCCGCCATGGCCCACAGAACTCTGCCCACAGACAGCATTTACCAAACACACAGATGGCACCCCACAAGCCAAGCCAAGAAGACTTCTACCTCCCCACATCACTCACCTCCTGGGGCATAGCTGGATGCTCCTGGCCCATCTCCAGCTGCCATTCTGGGTCCTTCCTGTCAGGGCACTCTCTGGGCCCCTCAGCATCCACTTTGCCTCTTCCAAGAGCTTGATGTTTCCAGGCTGGGAGGCTTTCATTCCCGAGTATGGTGATGGCGAAGGGAGGTGATGTTGTACTTGGGATCACAAAGACCGCAAATCATCCTGAGAGCACTTGGGCAGAGGCTGCCTGGCTCCCCGGGCCTGGTTAAGGATGCTTGGTGTTTCTGCAATTCTGTCATCCAGACTCCAGCAGCAGCCCATTGAAGAGCACTGCTGGGCATAAAGAAGCAAAGGGAGAAAAACAGCCCCAACCCAAAGTCCCATCAGGTCCTCCATAACCCAGCATCTACCAGGGAGGAGCAACTGTGCAAAGGGCCGGAGAGGGGAAGGGAAATGAACAATTGGCCATGCTGTGGCCCCATCACCAGTGGACACAATGGTCATAAGCCACAGCCTAGGAGGCAGTTAGGGCGGGGGCTCCCAGGAAAGCGAGTAGCCCCCTCTCAGAGCTGGAGGAGATGCAGACAGAGTTTGGCAAGGAGTCTCACCCACTACCGATTCCAAGGGCTTTTTTTCTTTTTGTTTTTAAGGTGAACACTTCCCCTCCAAGGCTCTGAAGGCTCATACGTAGTAATGGGTTGAGTCCTCGCGATGGCCCTTGAGGTCAGGTATGCTGTCTGGCGGGCTTCCCCAGTGGCTCAGCGGTAAAGAATCTGCCTGCAGTGTAGGAGCCGAAGGAGATGTGAGTTCAATCCTGGGTTGGTAAGATCCCCTGGAAGAGGGCAAGGCAACCCACTCCAGTATTCTTGTGTGAAGAAACCCACGGACAGAGGAGCCTGGAGTCCACGGATGGCAAAGAGTCAGACACGACTGAAGTGACTTAGCATGCATGCATGGTGTCTAGCAATGTCCAGAGACGTTTCTGTTTGTCACAACTGGGAGAGGACCTCTAGTGGGTAGAGGCCAGGGAGACTGCCAAGCCAAGCCTACAGGGCCGGGACAGCCCCATCAATCAGTGCGGCCCCAGGGGACTGTGGTGAGCATCCCTGAGGAGGAGCTATGTCATCAGCTCCGTTTTCCAGTGAGAAGATAAACACACAGAGAGGGGAAGCGACTTGTCCGTGGGTGCACAGCTCACAGCTGGCTATGTGTCTGTGCTAGAACCCCTGACAGGGCTGTTTCTTGGTTCCCACTAGGAAAGGCCACCGTTCATTCCACCGGGAGTGTGTGCCTTTGCACCATCACGACCTCTGTTTCTCCCCTTGGCTAGAGACCACCCTGGGAGCAGAAACCTGCTCTGAAGAGCCTGGAAGTCCAGCACGTGATGTGCAGACCTCTGAGCTCCTGGAATCAAGATATTTGGAAAACCATCAAAAGCAGCGGTCAGAGACACCCCACCCTGTGGAGTGAACGTCAAGGGAGCCTGTGCCAAGCGCAATGAAGGATTTTTGCCTAAACCTCACATTCTTGGATCATAGAAAGAGCAACATCTGCATTTTCATATATCTTAGCATTAATACTCCAAGAAGTCTGAATAATAAACATTTGGATAGGGTAAAGCTCTTCCCCCACCAGACAGACAGGGCCTGGTCTGATGACTTGGTGGGATCTTGCTAGGGACCTCCCGTTAGGGGGGCAGATGGCAGCCCAGGGTCCCAGCTGGGCCCTAAGCTGACCCACAGTCATGAGGCCCTGATGGCAGGTGTCATGCTGGGTTACCAAGGGGACCGCAGGTATTACAACTGCAAGGGTCCATTTTATTTTTCTTTGATTCCACTAAGCTGGACAGTGACCACAGTCTCTTAAAAAAAAAAATCTTGCCAAAAGAAAGCCTCCCCGACAGCTGGGCTGTTCTGTACATTTAATCTCTGCCTGGAAGGAGGAGAAACAGCCTGGCTGGTAAACACCGGCTGCTGCTGGCACGACCCGCAAAGCCTGCGCCCACACCCCTCTCCTGGAGTCCCTGCACCCAAAGCCTGGGAGTTATCCCTCTGTGAGAGAAACAGAGGTTTCATTTCATCATCAGGGTTCAGGATTAAAGTGTCTGGAACAAGGATGAGGGGATTACCCTTTCCTTGTCCCACGCTCTGACCTGTGTGAGGACAGACCGCATGAAAGAGTAGAAAATGGAATCCCCCTAATTCAGGAAACGATCTGAGGCCACAATCCCCCCATACAACACTTTGTGTGCGTGCTTAGTCGCTTCAGTCGTATCCGACTCTGCGACCCCATGGACTGCAGCCTGCCAGGCTCCTCTGTCCATAGGATTCTCCAGGCAAGAATACTGGGATGGGTAGCCATTCCCTTCAACACTTTGCTCACACTCCAGAACTGGTTCTCCTGCCCTAGAACCTGGGTGAGAAGGGCACCAGGAGCCCAAGAAAGCATTCCAGGGCCACCTTGAGTGTCCCAGCTGCAAAGGAGCCAGAGCACCCAGAAGCTACAGGTCCTGTTTATGAGAGCTGTCCCCTGATGCGCCAAGCTGTGCTCTGTCTCCTGGATTCCAGCCCCCTGCCTTCTGCTCTTCTTGGAATTTCCATGTGACCTGCTGACCCCACATCAAAGGAAGTGATCCCAGGCCTTCAAAGTGGAGCTTGAGCCAAGCTGGGCACGTGGAGTGCTTCCCCCACCCACCCTGGGGACCCAGGGGCTGACCCTGCCCAGCAAAGAGGGCGCCCACAGTGGGGCCAGCACCCCCTGCCCCCCCACCAGGCCTGGGCTCTTGGAGCTTTCAAGTGTCACTTAACAGCAATTAGATGGTTGGGAAGGTAGATTTGCTGACAATTAGTCCAGGGCCAGGGATAAGAGGGACTTGCTCAGGCAGCAACGTCTTGTTTAGAAAGCTGTCTCTTCTCCCACCCTGTTTTCCTTCCAGCTAATCAGCCACCCAGCACTCTCCCTCCAAAGTGCCAGCTGGGAACCGTCAAAGCCCCATGCGCCCCTCATGCAGTGCAGGCCCAGCCTCTCCAGGGGGCTCGGGTTTCCAGCCCCAAGGCTGGTTTCTGTCTAACTCAGGTGGTTCCATTTAACACGGGAGGGACCGAAGAGCCCAGGGCCATGGGGGGCTCCCCGGCCTGCTCTCCATCAAGACGGCCTGGTCCCTTTCGAGGCTGCATGTTCTCACCCTCAGCCCCTGCCTGCTGGGGACAACCAGGGGGCTTAGAAACCTCCTCTAAGAGGGTACCTGGTGCACTTCTTACAGCTTCTCAAAAGGAACAAGCTTGTCTGGGCCTTGAGTAAAGCAAGTGTTTCTACAGCTGTTCTGGTTGGGGTAGGATGGAGGGTTTGTTTGTTTTGCTTTGTTTCGTTTGACTTTACGTGGGATTTATTAAATTGTTTTCATGTTGAAGTTTGATACTCAGATGGTGGTGCTGCTCCACCAAGGGAGGTTTTGCCTTCTAGGGAACACTGGCAGTGACTGGAGTCGCTCTGGGTGTCACATCTGGGGGTGAGGAGACGCCATTGGCATCTCGTGGATGGAGACCCAGGAGGCTGCAGCGCAGAGGTCAGCCCCCTCCATACCGAGTAAGCTGACCTCAAACATCAGTAGTGCTGAGGTTGAGATACGACCTGACATACAGCCAACTGTGCAAATCTAAAGTGCACACATCAATACATCCACTAACTTGCAGATAGCGACATATTGTACTAACTAAGTTTCTTAACACTGCTGTAACCAATTACCACAGACTTAGTGGTTCAGACGGTAAAGAATCTGTCCAAAATGTGGGAGACCTGGGTTCAATTCCAGGGTCAGGAAGAACCCCTGGAGAAGGGAATGGCAACCCACTCCAGTATTCTGGCCTGGAGAATTCCATGGACAGAGGAACCTGGCAGGGCTATAGTCCATGGGGTCCGAAAGAGTCAGACACTGAGTGACTAACACTAGTGATTTAAAACAACACGCATTTATGATTTTATAATTTTAGAAATCACAAGTCCTAAAATCAAGGTGTCAGCAGGACTGCATTCCTTCTGAGGCTTTTTTTTTTTAATATTTATTTTTTATTTGACTGTACCAGGTCTTAGATGCGGCATGTGGAATCTTTAGTTACAGCAGGCAAATTCTTGATTATGTCATGCGGGATCTAGATCCCCTACCAGAGATCAAACCCAGCCCCTCTGCAATGGAAGCTCAGAGTCTAAGCCGACCACTAGGGAAGTCTCAACATACTTAATATAGTTTTTTAAGCTCCTGGCATTAATATACACACAGTCCTCCTGGATGAGGGGTCGGTGGGGGTGGGGAGTAGGCTTGACTGATTTTGTAGGTCTAGGACTGTAGGCTTAAAGATGGCAAGTTGCAAACATTCACACTATTTCTCATTTACTCAACAATACTGGACTTGGACTTGGGGCTATGCACCAAGGCTTAGAGGTTGGAGATGGAGATCAGAGCTGGAATGCAAAAGGGATCCACCCCAGTTGTTATTGGAGTCACAGCTTCAAGGAAACAGATGGCAAACTAGAGTTTGTGATATAATTCATTATATTTAGTGCTAGAGTTCAGGTTCAGGTGGCTATGGGACCCACCCCTCATCCCCAATCATTGATCTTTCTCTCTCTCTCTCTCTCTCTCTCTTTTTTTTTTTTACTATCTCCATGGCTTGGCACCTTCTAGAATGTCATGTAGTTGGAATTGTACAATTCATAACCATTTCAGATTGGCTTCTGCCACTTAGCAATAGGCTTTTAAGGTCCCTTCCTTGTCTTTTTGTGGCTTGCTGGGTCTTTGAATTGTTAAGGTATCATGTTAGCAAGATGATTGATAAGTCTAAGATAAAGAGAGGTTAGTGGAAGCCAGGAGGCATGAGACAAGTCAATAAATGAGCAAAGTGTTTGGGAACCAAAGGTTCAACCCCACACCTTATCCAAGTCTTTTTGAAAAATGAATATGTTAGTTTTTGTCTTCCTGCTTTAATGTCAATCATATTTAAGGTGTGTGTTTTTTAAATTTATTTATTTGGCCACGTTGGGTCTTAGTTGCCTCATGCGGGATCTTACATTGTGGCAGACGGGCTCCAGAGTGCATGGGCTCTGTAGTTGCTGCCTGTGGGCTTTGTTACTCCAAGGCATGTGGGATCTTACTTCACCAACCGAAGATCGAACCTGTGTGCCCTGCATTGCAGGGCAGATTCTTAATCACGGATCACCAGGGAAATCCTCATCCCAGTCTTGCCTCCAGACATACATGTCCAGTTCTAAGAGGTCAACATCACGACTTGTCACATGCTGCTGTCCTGGTCCAGTGGTGATCCCAGAGCCAGGGTGGCTTTCCCAGGGGACCATGGTTACCTGTCTTCATGGATCCGAGCTGATGCTCAGAAGAAATGTCTCTGTTTTCTTACTCCTGGACAGTCTTATGTCAAACAGTTCTCAAGACTTCCAAGTCCAGAAGTGCTCCTGAGGGGTGGGGGTAGATAGTGAGCACTCAGCAAAGGTTCTTGGTTGTTTCTCCCCATCAAGACCCCTGTGCTCCAGCAGCCCTGAGCCCCACTTGTTGGTTTCCCTGCCGACTCATCCATTTGACTGCCTGCCTGTATGAGCTCACCCTGAGATATACATATATTGTGCACAGTCTTTCAAATGTTTTTTTCTTACTAAAACAATAATAGCTGCACTACAAAACTATTAATCTGGCAGTAAATTCTTACAGAAAATTTATTGCTAAGACTGTATTTCAGGAATTGGTTGCGTTATCCCAGAAGGGGGTTCAATTAAACACTTAAAAATAAAAGTCACACAGGATTTAGATGGCGCCTCTTGGATGAAGGTTTCAAAGACTGTCTATCCTTTTCCCATCAGATTCTCTACAGATGATTTCAGAGGCTGAGAAATGGCAGAGCTAAGTCCAAGGTCAACCATGAAGTCATCGGCAGCATCGACTTATCTCATCGTTTGCTCGGCTGTGCCCTGTGCCTCTCACTACTGCTGGCTTTGGAGGTGTTTATCCCATGCTGTAGCCTGTAGGCCAGCAGAGTTTCTAATGGTGGTTTGATCTTGATTTGCAGCTTTCATCAAGGTCAAGGTATTCCCAGTCCAGCAGGGAATTGGGGAACAAATGGGGGAATTTTATGGAGAGATATAAGGAAGAAAGTGAGAAAGTGAAGGGGAGAAATAGCAGTATAAAGGACCTCTTTACAGAAACCCCAAGTGAAAATGCCCAAAGAGGGAAAAGTACGAAATGGGTCCTGTTTGGGGTAGAATGGAAGCACATATATGTATGGCTGAGTTGCTCTGCTATCCACCTGAAACTATTGTTGTTGTTCAGTTGCTAAGTTGTGTCTGACTCTTTGTGACCCCATGGACTGCAGCACGCCAGGCTTCCCTGTCCTTCAGTATCTCCCAGACTTTCCTCAAATTCATGTCCATTGAGTTGGTGATGCCATCCAACCATCTAATCCTCTGTCGTCCCCTTCTCTTCCTGCCCTGAATCTTTCCCAGCATCAGGGACTTTCCCAATGAGTCATCTCTCAGTATCATGTAGCCAAAGTACCAGAGCTTCAGCTTCAGCATCAGTTCTTCCAATGAATGTTCAAGGGATGATTTCCTTTAAGACTGACTGGTTGGAACTCCTTGCTGTCCAAGGGACTCTCAAGAGTCTTCTTCAACACCACAGTTCAAAAGCATCAATTCTTCAGTGCTCAGCCTTCTTTATGGTCCAATATAGAATAAGAAGTTTAAAAAAATAAAGACTGCATATCAAAAAAAAAAAAAAAGGAAAAGAAATGGGTCCTGGAGAAGCCCTAGGCTATGGCAGGATGGGAGCAGTCCTAAGTGTAAGGCGGGTCTCCACCATGGGGAGCTGTCCACATACTTGGGGACCTGGGAATGTACACAATCAGGGTGTAATGCCTCCCCAATAAAGGACCTGGACAAACCGCTTGTGGACTTCAGGGGAGAGGGACAGGCTTGGCACTGGTTCGGTCCAGTGATGGATGGCAAGGGCAGAGTCCTAGGGTGGGGAGATGTTTCCAGTGAGGTAGGTGAGGGTGGTCAGGTGGCTGCAAGCCTAGGTGGATGATGGGGGTGGTGAGGTCTTGAAAGACAATGGGAGAATGCCATTTATTCAACCCTTCCATGCATATCTATGGAGCCCCCAAGCTCTGTGCCAAGAGACAGCAGGTTCTGCCATGGGTAGTGGACTCTGGTCTGCAGGCAGCTGGGAGATGGGCGAGACAGTGTACAGAGGACTCTGGGGTTTTGGAAGGAAGTTTGGGAGGCACTTTGCTCCCTTCCCCACCTATGGCTGTTTCCTGCCATCCCTCTGGGGGTTGTCTGTGGGATGGAGCTCCCGGTCTCCCCTCCCCACGTTCTGACAGTGAGAGTATCAGCTCCCACCTTGGGAGGCAGGACCCGGAGCCATGTTCAGGCTCGCTGCTCTTTCATTTCTGGGCTGGTCGGCTGCTCACAACAGTGTCCGAGATGGACACCGCTCAGGTTCTTGTGTTATAGTTGGGGAAATTGAAGATTCAAGAGAGGCAACAAGTGCCTTTCCCAAGGCCAACCGGCCGGCATCACAGACAACAGTCAAGCCCGTGGTCGCCCCCATCGTGGGCCCTGTGCCAGCTTGACCCCAGTGCTCTCACATGCCGAGGGAAATCCCTCTTCTGAGTGCTGTGGGTCTTCTCTCCCTTGAAAGAACACAGAACAGCCCTGCATATGGAATGAAAAGAGCTGGCCTCACACATCAGCAGCTTTCCTATCAAGCCTAGAGATGAAACAGAGGGAAATGCAAACAGCAGAACCCGGGAAGAGAGAGGCTGGCTTATCTCTATCGCCTCTGTCTCTGCCCTTCCCCATTCCTCTCTCTGCTTCTTGGGCTGAGTCCAAGCCCGTATCTGGGTATATTCTATATCCTGGGTTAGAAAACCAGAGCCTGGGATGAAAATCGAGTTGATATCTGCTGTGTTGGCTTTTCATCCTGATCTGTCTGATCTGTGTACATGGGCCAGCTACAGAGGGGACGGGAGGAGGCGCAGACAAGGCCTGGGTTCTTGCTTTTTTCTTTTATTTATTTTTAACTGAAGGATAATTGCCTTACAATATTGTATTGCTTTCTGCCATACATCGACATGAGTCAACCATAGGTATACATACGACTCCTTCCTCTTGAACCTCACTCCCCATCCCACCCCTCTAGGTTGTTACAGAGACCCAGTTTGAATTCCTTGATTCATATGGCAAATTTCCATTGGCTATCTATTTTACATAGGGTAGTGTTTATGCTTCCATGCTACTCTCTCCGTTTGTCTCACCCTCTCCTTCCTCCCCCACGCCTGTGTCCACAAGTCTGCTCTCTCTGTCTGCATCTCCATTGTTGCCCTGAAAATAGGCTCATCAGTACCATCTTTCTAGATTCCATATATATGTGTTAAGATATAATCTTTATTTTTCTTATTTCACTCTGTATAATAGACTCTAGGTTCATACACCTCATTAGAACTGACTCAAATACATTCCTTTTTATAGGCCTGGGTTCTTGAAGGGGCCAGTTACAGTGATGGGAAGGAAGCTTTAATGGTGCGTCCGTTGAGGCTGTGACCTGTCCCAGTTTCCTATTTTTCTAACATTAGGCTGTCATTATCCTGTGGTGACTCCACCTGGGTCTCTCTAAAGGCCGGCTGCCCCTGTGGCTTGGACCCAGGATCCTTGGAAGAAGCTAGTTTGGTCAACTGTGAGGAAAGGGATGTAGATATTTCAAGCTTTCTGTGCACATGATGACCTCTGAATAGCCCCTTTCTTCCAGATGCACTCAGAGCAGCTAGAAAGCCCGAAGGAAACACTCCCTCTTGTCTATTGGTGTGCCAGAGTCTAGCTCCAGCATATTGGGAAGACTGGCATTCTATAAGAAGATCTAAAAAAACTTTTTTTGAATCTTAAAGGGAAATACCTCAAATGTGTGTGTGCACGTTCAGTCGTGTCCGACTCTTTGTGACCCCATGGACTGTAGCCCATCAGGCTCCTCGGTCCAGGGGATTCTCCAGGCAAGAATACTGGAGTGGGTTGCCATTTCCTACTCCAGGGGTCAAACCTGAGTCTCTATCTTCTCCTGCATTGGCAGGAGGGTTCTTTACCACTAGCACCACCTGGGAAAGTGAAAGCAGGGGTTGCTCAATTGTGTCTAACTCTTTGCAACCGAATGGACTATACAGTCCATGGGATTCTCCAGGCCAAAATACTGGACTGGGTAGCCTTTCCCTGCTCCAGGGGATCTTCCCAACCCAGTGATAGAACCCAGGTCTCCAGCATTGCAGGCAGATTCTTTACCAGCTGAGCCACAAGGGAAGCCCAAGAATACTGGAGTGGGTAGCCTATCCCTTCTCCAGGGAGATCTTCCCAACCCAGGAATTGAACTGGGGTCTCCTGCATTGCAGGTGGATTCTTTACCAATTGAGCTATGAGGGAAACTCAAGGGCAGAGCCACCTGGGAAGCGTCAGATGATGCTCACCAAAAGCTAGGAAGATGCCGGGACTGCACAACTGGCCAGGACCTGGAATGAAATTCAACAGAAACAAGCAGAAACAATGGGAAATGATTGCAAAAATACTCTCTCCAAGTTGAGGAGGGAGGAGTAAGGGGAAGAGAAAAAGTAGGTTATTAGAGATTGGGGAAAGGGCAGGACGTACGCTCATAAATGTCTTGCAAGAAAGCGAAGGAAGGAGTGACTTTCTTGGACCCATAACAGATCATGCACTCAATAGGCTCCAGGGATGTAGAATCCAGAGAGAAGTCCGGATTCTATCTGAGTACAGTGGGGCAGGAGCTCATGAACAACCACATGCTCTCAAATAGAGCAGATGAGGCTGTGTTGGAGGCAAGAGCTGCTGCTTCTACTCCATTTCAGAGGTTTTGTAGGGTAATGGTGATAATGTCTTCCTTTCTGCTTTTCCCAAGGTGGCCATCTTTGAAAATAGGTCAGCAATGCATGAATCCTCAGCCCCCACTTTACAGACAGGAAACTGCAGGCTGAAAGACCCACTGAGGTAGGCAGAGGCGGAAGACAGGGCAGAGTGAGGGGCTTCAGAGTTCCCAGGAGAAAAGCCCAGAAGGCTTTTCTTCACCTTCCATGCCACAATTCCTTGTCCCTATTCTCCTCCAGAGACTGGAAACTCTGGCCAGGACTGTTCCACTCCGTGTCAGAGGGGTCCTCCCCTTCTGCCTTCCTCCCATCCTTCTTTTCATCCATCCTTCCATTAATTTGTTACATTTGAAAATTGGGAGGATTCCTGTTGTTGT
The DNA here is from genome assembly GCF_003369695.1 of Bos indicus x Bos taurus. Classification (NCBI taxonomy): domain Eukaryota; kingdom Metazoa; phylum Chordata; class Mammalia; order Artiodactyla; family Bovidae; genus Bos; species Bos indicus x Bos taurus. The sequence goes on from NC_040088.1 coordinate 26,448,207, forward strand.
CCAGATCCATAGCTTCTCTCTCAAAGAGTCAAGGATATGGCAGCAGTAGCCAGGCTCCCATGCAGCACTGGCACTTAGACGGGGCTGACACCCTCAGCCCACATCCCTCATTCAGGATCTAGCATCTGGCCTGCCCTCTCTAGGTGCCCGCGTGTGACCTGTGTGCTCTGCCAGCACCCACCTCTCTGGGGGCAAGCAGTCTGCCACACCTTCAAGGGAAACAAAGAAAGGAGATTGAGAGAATTGTCTGGGTAATTAAAGGGGGACGTTTTAGCTTTTGAACTGTGCACTCTAGGTAACAATGGCCCCGTGGGGGCACAGGCCAATCAGATTGCCACCATACCCTCTGAAGCTTGAATTTACCCCCAACAACTCAAGAGTTCATGGAATGGCTCAGTTCCAGCCAGACTATGTCAGCTCCAACTAACCTGTTGGATCATGCAGATGGTATTAAAAAAAAAAAAAATGAATGCCTATCAGTGGAAAGCTGGCTAAATAAAATGAGATAACACACATGATGGAATTCTAATGAGCTGTTAAAAAGAATGAACTTCAGTTCCATGGACAGGTATTTAAATCGACACACAACGTAATACTGTACAACAGGACTTGGCAAAGTACCACGCACTGCCTGTTTTTGTAAATAAAGTTTTATTGATACACATCCACACCCATTTGTTCACATATTGCCTGGGGCCGCTTTTACACAGTAGTAGCAAAGCTGAGTAGCTGCCATGGAGGCCATGTGGTCCCCCATGCCAAAATGTTTATTAGCAGGCCATTTCTAGGAAAAGTTTCCTCTACGTTATTTTGGGGCATATATAAATATTAATGTATACTGTTCAAATATTTCCTATATAGACATCTGGTTGAAAAGATATTTAAGTTCATGGCAGAGGTTGCCTCTATGTGGGAGTCCAAAGACAGAATAAATACACAAAATTTTCTTGATCCTAAAATTCCATTTCTTTACTTAAAAAATAAATATTTGGGGCAATAAGAAGAAATGTTCACAACTGTCAGATTTTCAGTGGAAGGTTCACAGGTGTTTGTTTTATTAGTCTTTGAACTTCTCTGCCTTTAAAATGTTTAAAATAAAAATTACCTCATAAAAGAACAAAACATTTAGGAATGCAATAATTCCATCTACATGATAAAACTCCTAGAGTGACATTATAATTATATCTTTAAAATGATCTACCATAGCTCTCTTCTTAAACACTCAGTGTATGATCCTCAGGCTTTAGTCTAAATTATTTGGGAAGAAAGGGTTTCGGTTTCAGGTTTTCTTTATACTCGTATGTTTTATGAATTCCCTTCTGTAGTTTTATAAATAGTTCCTAGATGCAAGCGACAAGTTCGCTTAATTCAAAACCAGTTTTCCCCTCATGGTCCTGTTTTATTTTCCCTCAACACAGAAGCAATGTATAGACCCATCCAAGAGGAACCGCTCAATTATGCAACCAGTGCCTTCCAACGTGTAAATACCACGTCTAGAAATCCAGGAAAAACAACCAGCCTTGTCCCACTTACTCAAATCACACGGACAATTTACGCCCATGAATTGGAATTTCGATTTGATCTGAGTTTACATGTAGAAGCCAAGGCACATTATGGGGGAGAGGGAGGGGGGCTGACCAAGTTGAAGGCTGGAATCAAAGTAATGGGGAACAGACGCCGAAACTCGGATGGACGCCAAACTAAAGCCAGGTGCTGGCTTTGGGCAGGTGACCTGGGAAGCCTGTCTCTCGCTCCTGGGAGAGACAACTCTAGGAATGATGGGTGGGTGGCACCATTTGGGGTCTATAGTTGCTCCCTCTGTGGCTCTCTCCATCCAAGGAGTTGACCACGGGGCCTGGAAATGTCAGCAGAATACATCTTCTTCCATACCTGAATGAGGGATTATTCGCAGAAGGCAGGGCAGCCAAGTAGGCGTCTTTTGAAAACAGACTTCTGGAATTTCCCAGACTTCTTGCAAATAATCCACAGTACTTTGTCAGGGTGGAAAAACCTGAAATTCTTCCTCCTCTGTCTGGAATATATACAGTAAAGTCTTTGTGACTTGGCAGGGCGTGCCTGGCTGGGAAGACCTCTGTTCTTGGCTGGGCTGTGCAGCAGTGAACTTGGTGACCCCGAGGAGATGAGGCACCTCCGGGGGCCTCTGGCTGATGGGCTGTGGGGTTGGGCGGCTGGGGGAGGGCTGGGGGCCCCAGTCTTTGTCCTGAGATTTCCCGAAAGTCAGATGACCTTGGATGTGGCACATGATCATTGCAGATGTGGCAGGTGGGCTGGGTGAGTCGTCAGCTGCTGCAAGTCCTGGAGAAAAAGCAAGGAGGAGCCAGAAAGACTGAGCAACAGGCTTGGAGTCCAGGGGGAAGGGCCCCCTCCCCTGGAAAGCATGGCCTGTAGCCTTTCCCAAGACTCTGCAGCCACACAGAATCATGACTGGCTGGCTGGGCTGCCGAGGTGGGGGCTTATGCCCAGCTGGACCCAATCTTCCCTCGGCCTGAAATGTCCACATGTAGTTTCAGCCTGTTTGTGAGCTCCCAGACCCCAGCTCCCCACATGGCCCGCACCGCCCCCCCACCTCCGCCTACTCTTTCGATCCCCCCCGAGAAGGCTTTAGGAAAATGAACTTGGACATAAACCCAGGCTCAGTTCCCATCACTGCCTCTCGCTAGTTCTGAAAACTTTTAAATGTACTTAACTTCTCTGAGGCCCTGGCTCCTTGCTTGGGAAACAGGGCTGGCCTCAGGGTCCTCTGCACACGGACCTGGCAGAAACTGGGGCCAAGGGAACCAGAGCTCAGAAAGGGAGGGGGCACTGTTCCCAACCTGCCCTGCCGACCGCAGGCTAAGGTCCTGCTTTTCTCACTTCGACTTCTCTTGGGCTCTGGTTGCTATACATCCCCTCACCCCTCACCCTGGCCCCTACCTCGAAGACACAAAGCATGGCCCCCACACCCGGGAGTCACTCCATTCACTCATTCAGGGGGCACTTCTCCTGCCCCATTGCCGTCTGCACACCCAGGGAAACAGCCTTGACCAAGGAGACAAGCACCTCGATGAGGCTGTGTGTCTGTGGGGGAAGATAGTGAAATGACACGAGTTGGTGGGAGGGACAGTGGGGGTGGTCTGGCAGGCCACCCAAGGAGGAAGTGGTTTTGGAGCTGAGGGTGGCAAATGGCCATCAGAGGAGAGACCCTTCTGGCTGGTAGAGGGAATGGCTGGTGCAAAGTCCTGGTGGCAGGAGGGAGCCAGGCATTGTGACCATTGGGTACAAGTCTGGAGAAGGGGAGAGGAGTAAGGAAGATGGGGGGCATGCAGGCAGGCCTGTTTAGGGCACAGCCAGAGGGGTCAGGCAGAAGGGGTCAATCTGTCTGGGGATCATTTGACAAATGTGATTTCTACTTCAGAAAGAACATCCCTGGGACTTCCCTGGTGAGCCAGCGGTTAAGATTTCACACTTTGACTGAAGGAGGCACAGGTTCGATCCCTGGTCGGGGAGCTCAGACCCAATCAACATGCCAAGAAAGGAAAAAAAAAAAAAAAAAAAACTGAAAGAAAGAATTGCTGCTTGGGGCTGGAGAAGGAGCTGCAGGAGCAGACTCACGAGAAAAGAGGCTTTCCATCACCTCTGCTGCCCTGTACTGGGGCAAATGGGGCTTGTTTCCTAATTTCAGTTCTAGTAAATTAAACTAGTTTCATGGGACCTAAGAATTAACTGGAGGTCCGACGACCGCAATGCAGCAACAGACAGAACCAGAAAGCCCTCGCATGGAGATCATGAAAAATGCTTAGGGTTGGGACCTACTCATCCTCAGGGGGGCTTAAAAAAACCAGCACATTGGGGACTCCATTGTAGTTCTCTTTCTCGAGACGACTCCTTCTATTGAGAAGTGTGGGGTCTCCTGGAGCTGTTCCAAAGCCCCTTCCTGCTTTATCACGTTTCCCAGAAGTCCCTCCTAAGCAAAGCCACAACTCTTTAGGGGAAGGGGCCCACAATTCCATTACTGAGAATTGCTCTAAGACTCGTGTTTGTCCTCACATTACTGAAAAGCGATCATGGTCATAATGAGGACCGCGTGGGTGCTGGGTCTAATTAATAAATCATTAAATGGTTTTATAATTCCTATTAGCAACCTCGCCTAGAAGGTCAGATGAAAAAAGGCAAAAGGACGTTTTTTTGTTTCTTTTTCACTCCAACATTTTCACTTCTCTCCATACCCTTCGCTCTAGCCCAAGGAATGGCAGAGTGGGGGCCAGGTTGGCACAACCAGGTGCCCGGGGTTGGCCTTTGTGGTTGGTGGGAGCCTGGAAGGATGTAACTAAGATCCCTGACAGCTGGAAGCAGGTCAAGGGTCTCTGCTGGGCCCGACTGCTGGTGAGAGGCACTCTCTGGGCCAAGTCTGGGTGCCTTTTCTGATTGGGCCTTCTTGTCTGCATCTTATCCTTGGATCTGATCATGAACCCTCAGGCCCTCCCAGCCCTCCCCTACCTGCTTTCGTTCAAATCCTCCAAAAGGCCAAACAGAGCAGTGAAAGTCAATCTTGAACACAATGTCAATGTTGAACAATGTGCCTGAAAGGTGTTAGCACTCCAGCCAAGGGGGGCTGCAAGTTGCTTCACTCCTAATATAGTTGAAGGGCTTCCCAGGGGGCACTAGTGGTAAAGAACCTGCCTGCCAATGCAGGAGACGTGAGAGACGCGGGTTCGATCCCTGGGTCAGGAAGATCCCCTGGAAAAGGGAATGGCAACCCACCCAAGTATTCTTGCCTGGAGAATCCCATGAACAGAGGAATCTGGCAGGCTATGGTCCATAGGGTTGCAAAGAGTCAGACACAGACGACACCACTTAGCACTCACGCACGCACCTGGCCTTTCCCTCCGAGCATCCTTTTAAGTAGTCTTCTTTGCCCCCTACCCCCGTACACAATATATTCCATCCTGCTTCTCAGGGAGATGATTCTTTGGTGGTGTTTCCTTTTTCCTCTTACTTACTGTTTATCTGGACTTTCAAATTAAGATGGAACATGTAAACAGCAAAGCTCACAAATCTTAATTTTTTGTCTGTATGGATGAACCCTTATAAGGCATTAAACATTTCCATCCTCTCGGAGATGCTCTGATGTTGCCTTCCCGTCAGTTTCCACCCATGTGTCACCATCCTGATCTCTAGCATCATAGCCTCCTGATCTGCAGCAGTGCTTTATCTCAGAGACACTTTCTCGTTTAATTTCCCAAACCCTCTTGGAGATTATTTAGATCCTTAGGAATCATGAACATCTTAAATGAGAGAAATAAAGATAGAACTGTTTTAGATAACTCTGGACTCTGGCTGTGACAAAAACACCCCAAGCTGAAAGGATATCTGAGTCTTTCCAATTGCGCAAGATGCTTTCCTGTTTTGATGATCCATTTCTACAATGAGATACTCGCTTCTTTTACAAGATGCTTTCAGGGATCCGGAATCATATATTTTTTGAAATGATATATTATTTTAAACGATCTTAATTGTTTCATTAACATGAACTTGATATAAAGTAACCTCTTGAAGTGCATTGCTAAGGAGGGAAGGGAGATTAATAACCTAATCAAGCATTTAGAAACAACTGACATGCCCCGTGGAAAGGGTACTCTAAAAATTTCATTTAAAAATGTAATTATACTGATTAGAAAGACATATTCCTTTGTTTTAGAGAGAGGATCTTATAGTTTGAGAGCATTTAGCTGAATGGATAGGATTATATTTAAAATGCTCTCTTCTTAATTGTATAAAATTTCCAGGCTTTTTAGTACAGAATAAGATGGATTTCTGGAGTTTTCTGCCATGTTAATGTTGATTTGGGGGTGACTACTAGGGGTACAGGGGATCAAAACCATAAATATGAGAGAAACAGAACGTATCTAATTTAATACATTTTATTTTATTTATTTATTTATTTTAATTTAATACATTTTAATGTCAGAACCCACCTTGCTCTAGGCAAGGTGGCCACGGATTTGCAGGTTGGGTGGGCTTCCCAGGTGGCTCAAGTGGTAAACAACCACCCGCCAATGCAGGATACGCATTGGTTCCATCTCTGGTCCAGGAAGATCCCCTGGAGAAGGAAAGGGCAACCCACTTCAGTATTCTGGTCTGGAGAATCCCATGGACAGAGAAGCCTGGGGGGCTACAGTCCATGGGGTCACAAAGAGTCGGACACAACTGAGCATGCAAGAAATTACACAGGTGTGCAGGAGTGGGCCTGTGTGGGCAAGAAGAAGGGCCCTCTGGGGTGGGGGGTCTCTGAAAAGTGGGCTCCCCCAGCGAGCCTGAGCCCCTGTCAGCACAGCTTTTCCTCTGGGAAACCAAGAACTTGGCACAATTTGAAAATCTTTGTAGTGTCATATTTACATTCTTTGAGTGAGGGCTGGATTTCTTGATCTAAGTCATTAGAGCCAAGACCAGTTAGTGATAAGCTAGGAAACTAATGCTCTGAGATAAGCTAGTGGACAGTAAAGTCTGTTCACAAGGTCCTGAGGCTGACTTTCTTGTGTGCCTTCAAAAGCTCACATCCTTTGATCCTAGGCATCCTCTTTTCTCCCAGTTATTTTTCCCAAGGAAAAAAAGAAAGTACTTTAGAGGGGAAAAAATGCTGTCTGCATGAAGGTGTTCGAACACAAGAGAATCATAGCTGAACAAATAAACAAGCAAGAAAACCAAAAACAACCTAGGCGCCTCTGGCCTGTCCCGCCAGAGCTCCTGTGTCCAGGAGCCCCGACGTGGACATTGTGAAAGCTGCCCAGACATACGGAAATGTTTATGAGATAATGTGGGGGAAAGCCCGAGAACCTACAATTTTTAGGTACCCTCTGCTGTGGGAAAAAGGGAAATGGCTATTGTGTCCGGGTAGCACAATTCTAAGGACAGGACTTCTCCCCTCATTTGGGCTTAAAACTGTGCCTTTCTGACAAATAGGCAAAGAACAAAGAAGAGAGTCCAGGTAAAGACTAAAGCAGGTGCCACTCTAGCAGAATTCTGAAGGAGCAATGACAGCATTTCAAGCAGTGATGTGTCCCTGTTGTTATTGTTCTGTTGCTAAGTCATGTCCGACTCTTTGCAACTCCATGGGCTGCAGCAGTCCAGGCTTCCCTGTCCTTCACCATCTCCCAGAGCTTGCTCAAACTCATGTCCATTGAGTCAGTGATGCCATACAACCATCTCATTCTCTGTCATCCCCTCAATCTCCTGCCCTCAATCTTTTTCAGCATCAGGGTCTTTTCCAATGAGTAGACTCTTCGCATCATGTGGCCAAAAAACTGGCACTTCAACTTCAACATCAGTCCTTCCAGTGAATATTCAGGGTTGATTTCCTTTAGGACTGACTGATTGGATCTCCTCTGTGGAGATCCAGAGAAGACTGAAGAAGACTCTTGAGAGTCCCTTGGACAGCAAGGAGATGTGTCTGTAGATTGTAAATAATTTCTTTAGGTAAACATAGTGGAAGGAGGTCAAAGGTGTTTGGCAGTAGATGTTTTTTACACTGCTAACAATAATAACCAACATTTGGAAAGTCCACAGAAAACCATTCATTTAAAAGCACGTGTTTGCTCCATAGTCGTTTGCAAGCACTGGCTTGCTCCGTACAAGCCAGTGAGGGCATCACCATAGACAAGGGGGACAATGGGTCTAAGAAGGCCATCTGTGTTGACTTTGCCAGGGTCCAAGATAACGTGATGAGGCTTCGCATATGGAGCCCAGTGTCCTGGTCAGAGGCGTCATCAGAGAGAAATGGATGTGAGGACACTCCAGTCGGCTCTGTCCTCTGAGATAAGGAAGCTCTCTCATCCACACCCCACTGGCTTTCCAGTTTTGCCCAGGATTGGCTCCTCAAAATGCCTGGTTCCTGTCTGATCTGATTGTCCTTGGAGGTGGAAGATGAAACCTCAGTTCCAGGCCACAAGCTCACAGGCTCCGTTCCCTCAGAGGCCAGAGCTGGGCTGAGAGTCTTTCCTGTTGTTTGCGAAGTGCACAGAAATGCGGTTCCTTCATTCCTCCATAGAGATGTGTTTTCTTCCATTTCTTGCTTGAAACATGCAGTGCTCTTGATTTATCTGTACCCATTTTTGATGGAGACTATGATCAGGGGAAATATTTCTCTAATTTGAGGAAAATACCCTGCAACTAAGTGATAATTGGCAAGGAAAATAGCCTCAGGGAAACCACAGGGCGTGGTGGAGGATGTGGAAAAAACAGCTGCTTGCTGCCATGCTTAGAAGTGGGTCCCTTGCTGTTACTTAGTCTTATTTTCAAAGGGAGCAGGAGACCTGAATATTTATGTAAACATCTCCCCATAAATGGGTTTTAACATTTAAAGACTAAGAGTGGTTTTCATTTTAAAGAATTTCAAGAAATCACATCAGTTTAGGGTCTTGGTTTGGGTTCCGCCAAAGAGCAGACTCAGAGATGAGGATTCAAGGGCAAGCAGTTCTGTGGGGGAGGGAGTCCCAGGAAACACCCAGAGATAAATGGAAAGGGAGGTTTGGAGGGTTGGTGCTTCTCTGGGGGATAAACTCCACTTGCATCGGTGGTACCTTGCTTGCTAATGCGCAGCTATGGGCTTCCTCCCCTCCATCTCTCATTCTCCATCCTCTTTCGGTGTTTCCCAGAATCACCTTCCAGATCAACTACTTGCATTTGAGTCCCTGTGTCAAGGTCTGCTTCCGGCAGAAGCCGACATGGGTGACATGGGGCATTAGAGCCAGCATGGGTCCACGGATCATCTGCCCAGAGCTGCCCAACCTGCGGTGCAGCTGGGTGTGGCGTGTCATATGTGTCACCTTGGGGTCACAGCATCTCAGAGGCAGGTTTGTCTTCTCATGGTCTCCTCTGCCCCCGAGAGCTGGAGGGGAGGGAAACAACCAAGATGACACCAGAACACAGAAGGTGTGGGCGTCAAAGCCAATGCCAATCGGAGAGTAAAACCATCCCACCAAACGATTCAACTGTGCAGACACACCTGTGGGCAAGAAGCAAATTTTGATGGACAGACATCGCTCAGTATTGCCTGGTCTCAGGTAGAGTTCTCCAGAAGCAATTGTTGAAATGGAAGTGTGAGATGGTCATTAGGGACTCGCCCTTGTGAAAGGAGGAGGCAGAGATGAGCAAAGGGGAAAGCAGAATTAACAGCCTGTTGGGAGTCCCCCAGACCCAGCTGATCCAACAGGAAGGAGTATGAGAAGCTGTGCCCATCAGGCTGAATGGCCAGGCCTCCAGGTCCTCCCCTTACCATTGCCGGATGGGTATTGGCTGTCCCAGGAAAGGAGTGATGCTGCTGAAACAGCTGAGGCTGCCCCAAAAGGAATGAGAAGCTCCAGGCTGCCTGCTGCCCACCTTTCCTGCAGTCCTGCAGCTGTGAGCCAGTCCCTCTTTGATGGGGGCCCTGGGAGCTTCTATCAGTAAGCAGAAGGGGCATGGCTGGTGGTGGGAACATGGGTGTGCTTGAACGCTCTGTCCTGCCTGCACCATTTATGCGTTATAGTGGCTACTGTGGTGCCAACTTAGCCCCGTGGTTTGGTGGAAAGATAGCTCCCAATGGATAGTCATGACATTGTGTTTACACGATGTCCTGTGGTTAGGCATTCCATCTCTATCAGGAATGGAATTTTTAACACACTATAAACCATTCTGTTTAATTAATTAATGTATGTGACATTCACGCATAGTCTAAAGAAAGCATTGGGCTTCCTTGGTGGCTCAGTGGTAAAGAATCCACCTGCCAATGCAGGAGCCTTGGGTTCCATCCTTGGGTTGGGAAGATCCCCTGGAGAAATAAATGGAACCCCAATCCAGTATTCTTGCCTGGGAAATCCCTTGGACAGAGGAGCCTAATGGGCTACAGTCCATGGGGTCCCAAAGAGTCAGACACAACTGATCAGCTGAGCACACACATGGTGTTCAAAACTGAGGCTTGTTATTTACTAAAGATGGATGTGCATTAGTTTCATGGCCTTTTTGGTGTACCGAGGCACTTTAGGACCTGTTTTCCACCAAGTGTGGGAATCTCCAGTGAATTCTCTCCTCACCACTAACACCTCCAACCCCGTGGCATTTGCTGGATTGTGGGGCCCTACTCTGGGACCCACTTGAAGCTAGCAGCTCCATATAACCAGGATATGAAGACTAAGTACCCAGGTGTGACCCACCAGGAGCTGTACTGCTGCCTCCACGATTAGGACAAGGGGTCAAGATTCAACACTGTCTCCTACCTTAGGAAGAGCGTCTTGGCATGCCTCTGACTGTGGGAACCCTGAAGGTATAACAGGCCCTGCACCTCTTTGTGGGGCCCATCTTGAGCCCCTGAAGCCCGTGTGTCTTCTCATGGCCTTGGCACACTGGCCACCTCTTGCACATTTGGCCTGATTAATGTCATATCACCACTGTCATGGACCAATGGGACTCTCTGAGGATGTCCAGATTGCCCAGATTTCATTAGGAGAGAAAGCGGGGAGGGTCACTCACCCTGGGACAAATCTGCGGGTATATCTTGCTGTCCATTCCAGATGCATTTGTGCAGTCTGGAAAACCATCTCTGGACCTCTTTTCTGATTGGGAGGGAATAGAGCTCAACTGTCCCTTCTGTGGTTCCAGACCTTCACTAAGTTCCTTCACAAGGATTCCACGCCTGGCAGAGAAACTGATTAGGGATCCTTATGAACAGTTATCCACAGTTACCCTCCAGGAATCCTCGTGATTCTGTGAGGGCTGGTTAGACGAATCCCAGCAATATGATGGGAACCTTGTCCCTGGATTTTTTAGCGCTTTTAAGAGTGATGCTCGGACTTCCCTGGCAGTCCAGTAGTTAAGACTCCGAGCTCCCAGTGCGAGGGTCACAGATTCAGTCCCTAGTTGGGAAACTAAGGTCTCACATGCCACATGGCATAGCCAAAAAATTTAAAAAAATAAAAGGGACGCTGACCACATCTCTTCCTGGAGTATGATATGTGGGCTGGAGGGGATGAAGTTCCCGTTTCCACTTGACTTTCTCCACTGATATGGCTTTTATCTTACAGAACAAGGATCAGCTGCCCAGAACAAGAATCCTAAATATGCACCCAGGAATCAGAGCAATGGCCCCCGTAGGGGTGGGGGATCCATGGGCCCTGTGGGCCCACGATACAACAGAGTTTTGCCATGACTCCATTTATGATCCAGGACTCAACTCCCATCTCTGATCAGGAGGGAACCTTGATGAGGTCCCTGTGGTTTCTGAGCATTATCTCAAACGTTGATAAAATGGAATAACCGAAGTGTTTCCTATAGCATCACTGACTATTGCTGTATGCAGGGGAAACTGACAAGATAAGTAGCCTGTGGAGAAGCAGATCCTTTGGCTAAGGGATATAGTTCATGCTCCGGGCTCTCGTTGTGCCATGCTGTGCTAGATTCTCCCTGCCAGCATCCCTCTCTGGACATCTGCCTCCTGACTCTGGGCAGTGATCTATGCTGACAGGCTAACATCTAATCAGCATGTTTGAAACAAGGGGTGGATGTGCTCAGGGTTTGGAAAATCCAAGGCAAAGGTGTTTTCCAACCCTGGAGGGAAAAGGGACCTGATCAGTCAGGTGGGATGAGGACTGAGGCAGAGGGAGAGGTGACCACTGGCTGGAAGATGTGGAGAGTGGGTGGGTGGGAGGGAGGGGGTCCCTGAGGAAAGAAGGTTCCCAGGACATTGTGAAGACACTAATGTCAAGAGGCAGAGAATTCTCTTTGTTCAGGCTTTAAATCTGATGTTTCTGTTCCTGCATGGAAGACACATGAAATTGTTTTTTTGATCCTCTCAGAAATACAAGAGCAAAGCCTGACAACCATAAGGCCCTTCAAATGAGGCTCTGGCTAAAGGCACACAAGATGTCTGTGAAGGGGCTTCAGAGGAGCTCCAAGTCCCCAGGTCGGCTGTTCCTTTGCAGAATCGGGCTGTTGGGACATAGTAGTTACGATCACTGGAAAACCAGCTCTCAGGATGACAGCTCCCACGCTCTGGGTGTATTTGACAAAGCCTATTATTTAGATAAACCGAGCACCCTTTCTGTTCTGATTCTTTGACCAAGCTCTAGTGGAGAAATTGCCTGGGGTGAAGCCCTCAAGATCTTATAAATAATTGAAAGTGACAGCCCAAGGTGGGGTTTTCTGAGTTTTTTTTTTTTTTTTTCCTCTCCATCTTCCTCTACCATCAGCATCTTTTTCACCCAGGAGTTGTACTGGAACATCAAGCTTCTCAGGACCATTAGCATCTACCATTCTGAAAAGAAATGGAAATGAACAGACGTCTCATTTTTGTTCATCCCACAATCTGATTAAACTGGCCACTCGTCCAAGGCCCCAGCAGTGGCCCCAGCCAACAAAAGCCACCCACACCAATGCAGGACCACTCAGCAGTAACTTGCACATCTGTTTCATGTCTGATCTCCTGAGCCACTCCTCACGTGTCCCTTCCCTTCATGCGTGTGTCGTTATGTGTCAGAATATATTACCGTGCTCAGCCGTGGATCTAAGCTATTCTTTTTCAGTTTAATTACCAAGCTCAAATCACTGACCCCGTGTCTGTTTTATTAAGATGTCACTGAAGATAATGAGTAATTTGAGAGGGGAGAAATTTCAATTTCCTGTCGAGTTGCCTTCGCTTGAGGTCCTTTCCAGGATGGTAACCGCACTCGCGTGGATCTTGTACTCAACCTGTCTGACCAACTCGCCCCAGCCTGAGCCTGTCACCTCCTGTTTTGTGGGCTAAGATAAAGTACTTCCCTTGAAAGGTGTTTATTATTTCTATAAAAACGTCGAGAAAGCTACTGGAACCAAGTCACCTGCTCTGAAGATCAAAAGCCATCACACCAGCTCCCTAGGAAATGGAGTTGTCCCAGCCCTGGGGGCTTGGAAATAGAAGTAACTGGTTCTGCCCGGTTTTTGAAAGGAGGGTAATTCCTCCATGGACTCTGAGAGAGTTTGTCTCTGCCTCAGGGTGCCTGCTCCCCATGGAGTCCACAATTCCATCATGAGAGTGATTTTATGGCTACCCCAACCTTTTTCCTGACAGCCAACTCCACAGCAGGCATGCTGGATGCAATAAATACTATTCCCATGACAGTCCATCCCTCGCTGGGCACTCGGGCTCCGTTTTGACACTAATAAAGTTAGTGCATGGAGATCCGATTACGAGAAGGAGCAAATGAGATGTTTCATGAAGTGAGTCTGTGATGGTCCATTTCAGCTGGGAATAATTGTATCTCCCAGTGTATCCTCAAAGAGTTTACCAAAATGTATTCATTTACACAGAAGGCAGGAGGCAGGCATGACTGCTTTTATTTCTCCAGTTAAGAAACTGGAAAACCTGGTGCGGGGCTCTAGGGAGCTTGTGCACTGTAGATGTTTGTCTTTATTTGGGGGCCGGGATGGGAAGCAGGTGGGAAAAAGAAGAAGTTGAAGGGAGGAGATGGAATAGATCTGCACACTTCTGGGCTTCCCAGTTGGCGCTAGTGGTAAAGAACCCACCTGCCAATGCAGGAGACATAAGAGATGTGGGTTTGATCCCTGAGTCAGGAAGATCCTTTGGAGGAGGGCATGGTAACCCACTCCAGTATTTTTGCCTGGAGCATCCCATGGACAGAGGAGCCTGGCAGGCTACAGTCCTTAGGGTCGTAGAGAGTCGGACACAACTGAAGTGACTTAGCAGGCACACACACTTCTGAGTCCCGCTGACATTTCTACCCTGCTTAACTGCAGAGAATTTTCCCCAGGGCTTTAGAGTCATTGTACATGGCGGGGAACCTAGCATCCTTTGGGTTTTCTGGTTCCACGAAGACCCCTCTGACCCATGCCTCTCCCTTCCCTGCTCTCATCAGCTCCATCTCTTCCAGCCTCTTCGCTTTTAGCTCCTCACTGACCTCTTTCTGACACCCTGCTTTGCACTTTTCCTTCGCCTCTTCTCTTCCTGTCCCCTTCTTCCACTCTGAAGTAGCCCTGTGGCAACCAGCAGTGCACACACTCAATAAAAATCCCTCAAACAGAACTGAACTGTTAGAGCAAGAAAGTCTAGCTGCTTTCGACCTGGTAGCCAGCCCAAGTCCAGAACAGCAAATGCAAGAGCCGGCTTACCCCTAATCCATATTTCAATACAGTTCGCCTAGTTCAGTTCAGTTCAGTTTGCCTAAGGATAGGGTTTAAACCTTCATTAAAAAAAAATAAATTGCTTGTTTGGTTGCCTAAAATAGGGCCCAGAGATACTAACTAATGAACCCTTGGTAGGCAGATTCCTCCTTCCAGCAAAGACAATGTAGCTAAGACACCCAGCTTCCCTGGTCCATAATACTGTACTCTTAATGGTCGAGACCTACCCACTTCTCCCCACTGTGTTTCTAGTGTGTCCTTTTGTTGATTACAATTTGCCAGGTATGGCTAAGTGCAAAATGGTGCCCACAGAAAGCCATCAAGCCACATTTTTCTACCTTGGACCAGACGTCTCTCCATGGAGGGCGTCCCATGTGTGAAGCAGCATGTCTGGCCTCTACTCCTTAGATTCCATCAGCATCTCTGCCCGTCCCCACCAGAATTCTAACAATGGAAAATGTCTCTAGACGTTAGCCAATGCCCCCCGGCTGAGGGTGAGGGTAAAACCACCCCAGTGAAGACGTAAATAATAGACACAGCTGAAATGCCAAGGAATTAAACTTTCTGATTAATTTGGCCTACTCACTCACAGTTAACGAATATCCACAAACAGCTAAACGTACTCACTGTGCCTTCCTTTGTGTTTCTAGTCTCAGGGCCAATGATCTATTTAATTAAACCTTTTTGGTTTCATCCAACTTATGGTGGTGGTTTCGTTGCTAAGTCATGTCTGACTCTTTGTAACCCCATGGACTGTAGCCTGCCAGGCTCCTCTGTCCATAGGATTCTCCAGGGAAGAATACTGGGGTAGGTTGCCACTTCCTTCTCCACGGAATCTTAGACTCCTGGGTGACACCAACGTTTGTTTTCAATTAATTTATTTATTTTTGGCTGCACTGAGTCCTCGTTACTGCCCAAGAGCTTTCTCTAGTTGTGATGTGCCAGCTTCTCATTGCAGTGGCTTCTCTTGCTGTGGAGTGTGGGCTCTAGGGTGTGGGCTTAGTATTTGTGTCTCATGGACTTAGTTGCTCCTTGGCACGTGGGACCCCAGTTCCCAGACCAGGGATTGAACCTATGTCCCCTGCATTACCAGATGTATTCTTAACCACTGGGCCACCAGGGAAGTCCTGACACCAAAGTTCTGGTGAAACCCTGACAACCCTGCTATGAGATGTGAGGCTGCGGACACTGAGCCAGGCTGGGGGCTGAGCCCACACTCCACTCACTAGCAACTGTTTGATGACTTCAGGAGAGGATGGAGACCGTGTGTATCTGAGCAAATCCATCTAAGTTCTGGTTCAAGGGAGGAAAGAGCATGGGGCGGTGAAGTGGGACCCCACACTCAGCAAACACCACTTCCCCAGCCAGTCCCCCACCACCCTGACTTCAGTCTCCTTGCCGCCCCCACCCCGCCCCCCACCAACCCAGGTGTAGACATCACTGTGCCTTTTTGTTTTTCTCACGTGGCTGCCACCAGGCTCCCTGTGGGTTACTTATACGAAAGCACCTTGAGGAATAGAACACTTGGAGCACATGAAAGCTTTTTCCTTCTTCTTTGTCTGGGTCCCATCTTCTAGACCCTGGAAGTATACCAGACTTTGCAGATGGCATTTCCTGTTTAATCAGCAAGCACTCCGTTTCAGACAGCTTAATGGCCTGTGAGTATAAGGAAGGTGTCACATTGCAGAAGACAGTTTATCATCTGCCACTGTTGACATCTTCCAGAGGAGGGACTGGAGGAACGGCCCCAAATACAGATCTTCAAAGTTGGACTTGAAAGTGATTTTTATGCATTGGGCTTATTGGCCTGCTTTAAAGAAAGGCGATATGGAGCTTAAGGTTGTATTTATTTCAATAACGCAAACCTTGGGAAAATATGCTCCTTTGAACCCTTTGAAAAAAAGTCACCAAACCTAAAGTTTGAATCAGTTGTTTGTGAGAGCAAGGATATTTCTCCTTACATCTATTTTCTTAAAATAATTTTCTTATTGTCAGTTCCACTGATCTTTTCATTTTTTGTATAATTTTATTTACTTTTTTACTTTTGGCTGTGCTGGGTCTTCACTGCTCTGCGGGCTTTTCTCTAATTGCGGCTTGCGCGGCCTATTGTCCAGTTGCGGAGCACGGGCTTCTCACTGCAGTGGCTTCTCTTGTTTCAGAGCACAGGCTTTAGGGTGTGTGCGCTTCAGTTGTGGCTCCCGGGCTCTACAGCACGGGCTCAATAGTTGTGCCACACAGGCTCAGTGGCTCTGCAGCATGTGGGGGTCTTCCCAGACCAGGTATCAAACTCCTCCACTGCAGGAGTGCACTGGGCCTGCAGAGATGCTGGACTGATGGACAGTTCATGCCCTCGGAAGCAGCCCTTAAGCATGGGGGTGGATAAATACCCCAGGTTCCCTACCCCTTGGATAGGGTCATTCTGAGCTGTGGCTTACAAAAGTCCGACAACTCCAAGTGTGGTCCTGGCACCAGTACTGTTTTCTGAGCTGTTTGTTACTGATCTATGATGAGCCAGGGACTGAAACTGAACGTGAGAGATTAGAAACTTTTAGAGTAATTTGATATTTTAATTTCACGACTGTTGCCATGAATAATAAGGAATATGGGGCTTGGATTTTGCACACTTTTTTCCTCCATCTTGTTGTATTTTACAAAAACATCAGCCCTCCTGAGTTTGCCAAGACGAGTGAATTCTGCATGACAGAAAGTGAAGAGCACTGTCCTGCACCGTCTCTGAGCCTCTGCTGCCCACAGAGGCCAGTGGTCCATCAGGGACCCGCCCTCGGCTGCTTCCTTTCCTGCTCTTCTCCAGGTGTTTTCTGGGACCCCATCCCCGATAAACTGCTTGCCCTCAAATCGGCATCTCAGGCTTTGCTCCTGGGGGAACCCAACTTAGCACACTTAACTGATGGGGATGAGAGCTGCTTCCAGGAACAGTGACTCTGGTCCCTCAGGGGTCTCCAATTGGAGGGAGAGGCAGCCCTTGCGGGTGGAGGTGAGGATGGGGAGAAACAGAACATCTGCCTCTAACACTCCTCGTACAGAGGACAGGCAGTAGCACTTACTGAACATTGCTCTTCAAGGCGACTCACTTAACACATGCAAATAGGTTGCCTTTTGAAAGACTCTGGCACCCCTTCCCTCCTGCCTTTCACACCCCTGGTCCCCAGGCCCCATGCTAGTCACCTGGGATTAACAGTGAAAAAGTCGCAGCTGCCCTAAATTTCTCAGTTCAATGCAGAAGGACAGACAGATTGGAGTGAATGATAAATTCATAGACCCGAGAGGGTACTGAAGACCCTCCTTTCCATGTTTTAGAATACCCATTTAATTTGAGCTTTTGTCTGCTTGCTTTAATATTTATGTATTTGGCTGCACCGGATCTTAGTTGTGGCACACAGGCTCTTCCGTCTTCATCCTGGCACGCAGGTTCTTTTTAGCTGCGGCATGTGGGATCTAGTTCCCTGACTTGAGACCCACTGGACCACCAGGGAAGTCCCTGTTTCTTTTTTAAAATTTACTTTTAGTTTTATTGAAGCATTGTTGATTTATAAAGTTGCGTTCATTTCTGCTGTGCAGCAAAGTGACTCAGTTATACACATGCATATTCTTTATCATATTCTTTTCCATTGTGATTTGTCACAGGATTTTGGATATAGCTCCCTGGGCTGTACAGTAGGACCTTGCTGTTTTTCCATCCTGTGTATAATAGTTTGTAGCTGCTAATCTCAAATTCCCGATCCATCCATCCCCCAAGTCCCTCCACCCCTCCCTCTTGGCAACCACGAGTCCGTTTTCTAAGTTTGTGAGTCTGTTTCTGTTTGGTAAATAAGTGCATTTGTGTTATATTTTAGGTTCCACATATAAGTGATACCATATGGTATTTGCCTTTTTCTTTCTGACTTACTTCACTTAGTACGATAATTTCTGGGTCCATCTACTCCACTGCCAATGGCATTATTTCATTCTTTCTTATGACTGAGTAGTACTCCTCCGTTGTGTATATGTGGCACATCGTCTTTATCCGTTCATCTGTCGATGGACATTAGGTTGTTCCCGTGTCTGGGCTACTGTAAACAGTGCTGTTATGAACATACGGGTGCATGTATCTCTTCCAATGATAGTTTGTACGGGTGTTGCTGTATCATATGATAGTTTGGTTTTTAGTTTTCTGAGGAACCTCCATGCTGATTTCCGTAGTGGCTGCACCAATTTACATCCCATTTTATTTGGAAACAAGACATCTCCAAACACTTTTTTGTAGTGAGTGGAGCCACTCACCCGTGTTCACGTATGTCTGCCTGTACCAGCAGGTGGGTGGGGCCCTGGGGAAACCTGTGTATCACAGGGAAACGAGTGGGGATTGATTTTCTCTGCCTTTCAAGAGACCTCCTGCCTCTCAAATGCAAACACAGCCGATCTCTCTCCTCCAACTTTAATAACAGTTCAGTGAAAACCCTGGGGACTCTTTCCCACGCCTAACCTTCAAACCAGATTTACAAGTCAAGGAATGTTGGAAATGAATTAATTACCTCACTAAATACAAGCGGGATGCAAATGAATGTAAAAAGGAAGAGAGAGGCTCTTAGTTCTCCTGCAGAAAATGTTACTAGAGAGATGCTCTTGAATTATTCTTCCTTCTGTCTCTTCTTCCATACTTGAATGCTGGATGCACCAACTCATTTGCATACATTATTAGAAGACTCCCGCCCTTTGCCTCTTTTCTCCTACAGACAGACACCCAACAATATTTCAACAAAATACTGAAATACATTCCTCTCTGTTGTGTTCAAGGGTATATGGGGAAAGCCCGTATCTTTCTATTCAGCAATGGACTTTCAATGGCTTTGTTGATGTAGATGTGATTTTCCTCTATGACTTCCAGCATCTGAGGAGGCAAATGTTTAGGTGAGATATGAAAGTGCCTACACATTTTGTCTCTTGAACCTCCTTTCATTTGGTTCAGCTTTGATTTTGCCCACTCCATCAGAACCATCTCTGGAAACTTCTCATGGAAATTTTTAAAAAGATAAAAAGAGGAATTTCCTGGCAGTCCAGTGATTAAGACTCCATGTTTTCACTTCTGAGAGTCCCAGGTTTGCTACCTGGTCTGGGTGCTGGAGAAGACTCTTGAGAGTCCCTTGGACAGCAAGGAGATCAAACCAGTCGATCCTAAAGGAAGTCAACCCTGAATATTCACTGGAAGGACTGATGCTGAAGCTGAAGCTCAAATACTTTGGCCACCTGATGCAAAGAGCCAACTCATTGGAAAAGACCCTGATGCTGGGAAAGATTGAAGGCAGGAGAGGGGGCAGCAGAGGATGAAATGGTTGGATGGCAGCAGCGATTCAATTGACGTGAGTTTGAGTAAGCTCTGGGAGATGGTGAAGGACAGGGAAGCCTGGCGTGCTGCAATCCATGGAGTCACAAAGAGTTGAACACAACTTAGCGACTGAACTACAACTGGGAACTAAGATCCCACATGCTGTGTGATATGCCCCCCCCCGCCAAAAAATGAGAATAACAACCAGATTTTCACTGTCCATTGCCCTGTGAACTGGCCTTGCTTGGGGTACATTGATTTCAGGGGAGGCCTGTGGGGATTAAAAAAACAAGAAAATCTTCACCCCTCTCCTTTCAAGCATTTGACTGAAAGTTGCACGATAGAAAGAAGAAACATGTGAAAGACACATGCGCAGAGAAATAGGTACCGAATCTTTCCCACATCAAACTGCACTTCTAAAGTTCTGCCGTCGAAGAAATGCTAGAGAAATCAGTTTGGGACCACGAGTGATGTTATGACAACCTTGTAGACTCTGCCACTTTAGAATGAAAGTTTCAAGCTGTAACCAAAAAAAAAAAAGTCTCTGGAGCCACGGTTTATCCAATATATTGAATCCAGATTTTGTAAACCACAAAAATGTCATCCTAGAGATCATATGTAGAAACATGTTTTCTTCAGAAGTTTTAAAGTGGAAATCAAATATACAATGAAGACAATTAGATGAAATTTGGAAAAAGCCAAGCCCAGGAGATCTGGGGCAACTTCAGGCTGGGGCCAGTTTGCAAAGGGAATCTATGCTTCCCAAACATGGTGGAAGGGGAGGGTTCCAGGATGAAGAGGTAAGGGTAGGGTCGCAAATGGAGGGATACAGTTCCCAAGGCTAAAGAATCCCAAGGATTTGAATAAGTGGGAGAGAGCAGGATTTTATTTTATTTTTTAAAAATCTGCAGTGTTGCAATTTTACTGTGTAGGATTTCATTTTATCTAATCTTGGTAATTCCGTGTTGGATGATGCTGGTCTCCGCTGTGTGCTCTGCCGCCAGGCCAAGTTCAGTCCTGGTGAAGGTTTGCAGTCACACAGGGGAAGAGTGATTTCCAAAGTTTGTTCTGAACACAGATTAGCAGGGAGGCCTTATGTGAGCTCGAGTGGGGAAATGCCTGCAGTCTGGGCTGGGGCGGCGGGAGATGGGGGAACGGAGCGCTGGGGTAGCAGCTGCCGTCCATAGAGGCCCCGAAGTTCTGACTCCAGACCCACCATCTCCTTTTCTTGCTGCAGCTCCTACACGTCTGAGTCGAGATACGTTCTGTAAATGGGGAAAACGATGCCCACTTTTCTAGCATTGGTGAGGATTACAGAGAAAGGATGTGAAGTGTGTTGTTAAGAAGTTGGTTTTCTTAGCAATCACTAAGGTGATCTCTCACCTTGAACCTTGTCTCCTGAATCCTGACCAGGCCTGTCCCAGAAGCTGAAGTTTATTGAAGCATTTGCCCCATGCTAAGCACACTCCAGGGATGATCTTCTTGAATCCCCACAACAGGGTAGGGGCCACATCATCTCCAAGATGGGAAACTGAGCCTCAGAGGAGTTGAAAATTTACACTGCTGTGATGGGGATTGGAGCATACCCAGTTGGGCTCCTGCATCCCTGGACCACCGCACCCCACTGTCTAAACCACACTGTCCTGTTCCCTGCAGTTACCACCAGCCATATGGTACAACTTACATTTGCATGAATGAAAGCTGAATTTAAAATTCTGTTCCGCAGTCACACCAGCCCCATTTCACGGGCCCACCAGCCATGCATGGTCAGTGGCCGCCATATGGCCCAGCCCTGAATCTCCCCATCACTGTGGAAAGTTTCCCTGGATGGCACAAGGCCTTCCATTTCTACCTCAACCTTGGGACAGATAGCTTATAAAATGGTAAATTTGGTTTTGATTATTCACATGTAAGAAAAGAATTGTGGACTCTCCAAAGGAGCTGCCCAAATGATTTCCATTAATCAGAGGATTGAAACGTCTATTTACAGATCATTAACTGCCTGACAGATGAGGCCTTGTAGGGGTTGGGGACGGGGTGGGCGTTGGAGCCCGAGTACTGTCTCCAGCATTGGAAGATGCTTTCAACCAAGGAGTGGTTAGAAATGAGGATGGAGAAGAGCCCTCATTTGTAGTGGGTGCCACCAGGTCACTGGGCTCTGGTCACTGGCTCTGAATCTTCCTCTGCTTGGATTTCAGTCTTAAAGACTGAAAGCACTGGCTGATGCTGCCCCAAGGGTTTGATCTAAAGTTACATTATCTTCTCCCCACCTTCTCATCCTGGCTCAGACACCAGCATGCTGTGCAAACTTTCACAGGGCCTTTGACCTCTTTGCCTCTGCCTCCTCATCTAGAGATGGGAGATGGGGGTCCTCATGTAGCACCCTACAAAACTCCCTCGTCCTTTGAGTAACATGAGGTCATCATGGTTGTTAACTTCTTTCCAAAGTGTGTTTTGATTAAAATACTTATTCTCTTTTTATTTATTTATGGCTGCACATATGGGATCTTAGTTCCACCACTAGGGATTGAACCCATGCTCCCAGCATTGGAAGCACGCAGTCTTAACCACTGCATGGCCAGGGACATCCCCCCTTCTAGTATTTATGCCGGTCCCTAACTAGCCTCTGCTGCATCCTGCCCAGGAAAGACAAGAAGCCATCTGGCTCTGTCTTGAGTTGGCTGGGCCATGATAAATGATGGCACGAAGGTTTCAGGCCACACACACAGAGCAGAAAGTTGCCTCATTAACAAAGTGTATCCTCGCCTGTTCAGAAACCATTCCTCCCCAAGGGGGCTGCCTTAATTAGATATATTTTCATTCAACACCAGGCTGTGGCAGGACCCTGGGCCATCTGGAGACAGGAAAGAGACACCCCATTGCCTGGTTCACCGACGTGCTTTGCAAAGCCTGCTAGTGAAGTGCCCCAGAAAGACAAAACCCCATAAAAAGCATGCGTTCTGGCTGATGCAAACTCCTCCACTGAGTTTCCAACCTAGGCTCTTGCCCTATACAGACAACACTTAGCTAATTAGTGGAAACAATCCCTTGTGACAAGACAAGGCAGTCTGGGAGACCAGAAAGAACTCTTTTCCTGCCAGACTAGAGAGAAAGGAGGCGTTTTTAAAGAGCCACTCTTGTCTTTCATGATCCAAGTGGATTGAGTCTGTGTCTTGCCATCTGAGAGCCCTCTGGCTGCAGCTTTTCCATCCTTGAAATCTCAGATGCCCCCTTGTAGCAGCCTAATTAAATATGACAATGATGGCAGTGATCAGAACGTCAGGATGTGTGCCTCTTCTCTGTAAAAGGCTGGGCGTAGAGCTGGGCCCACCCTGGTTTCTCAGGTCTGTAACACGGATACCAAGGTGGGGGGCGGTGGTGATGGAAACATCCCAGGAGATGAGTTGGGGCTGAGATGGATCTGAAGCCAAAATCCCAGCTCTTTGAGACTGACATGTACGCACTATTGATACTACGTATGACTCTTCACTGAGCTTCCCTGGTAGTTCAGACAGCAAAGAATCTACTTGCAATGCGGGAGACTCGGGTTCAGTCCCTGGGTGGGGAAGATCTCCTGGAGGAGGAAATGCAACCCACTCCAGTGTTCTTGCCTGGAGAATCCCATGAACAGAGGAGCCTGGTGAGTTACAGTGTATGGGGTCACAAAGAGTCGGAAACAGCTGAAGCGACTCAGTGTGCACACACGCATGAAATAGATAACTAATGAGAACCTATTGTATAACTCAGGGAACTATACTCAATGCTCTGTGGTGACCTAAATGGGAAGGAAATCCAAAAAGAAGGCATATAAATATAACCATAGCTGATTCACTTTGCTGTACATTAGAAACAAACACAATTTTATAAAGCAAGTATACTCCAATAAAAAAATTTTTAAATAATAAAATAAAATAATGCAAAATTTTCATGCCAAATCCCAGCTCTGCTAGTTTTTGGCCATGGGACTTTGAGTGATTCACTCAGCCTCTAAGCCTCAAGTTCCTCATCTGTAGAATGGGAATACTTAGGTCAGTCATAAGCATGCTCGGGAGAATCACTAGGTGTGCAGCATGAGCGTGTAATAAATGCTGGCTGTTGTTATTATTGCTAATAGCAATCATGTCCTGGCCTATAGTTGACGTGAGACTCAAAGGCAGAGGCCTAAAAAGATATTTTTCTTCCAGGAAAGCAGCTCATTTCGAATGTACTTTCTGGAACTTTCTCACCAGTGTGGACATTTCAGATTCTGGTCTTCACGTTGCAGCAGGGCCTTCTGCAAGGCTGTCGAGGGGATGACCCCACCTGGGAACTGGGCCTGTCTTGTACTTGGGAGAGGTTTATGCAAAGTAGGGGTCTGACTCAGTTTTCTTCCAGGAAACAGGGCCCTCACCTGGGAGATGAGCAGCCGAGAGCATCCTAGACCCAGGAGAGTGTTCCTGGCCTTTTCTGGAAGATGGAAAGGCTAAACATGTGAGAGTGACGCTCAGCTGGTGACCCCAGAGCTCAGACTTCTCGGACTCTGATCCTCCTGCTGATAAGATACAAATGGATGTTAAAAAAAAAAAAAAAAGACTTCTAGCCATCAGGGTTAAGGAGAAATCATATGTTGAGCACTTTCTTTCCCAAATGCTGGTGTCTGTAGGACTTAGAAAGTAAAATAACCTTGATTTTGCACTCCCCTGGGTTACATTTCTTCTGTCTTTGGACGCATTTCCACCTCGCTTCTCAGCTCACATATGTTTCATGGGTTTAATTAAGATGAAACCTCCCTGATTCACCACGATCTCTGGCAATGAGGAAAACGGGCACAGAAGTCAGGAGAAGACAGGAAACCACGTTTTCAGGCAGGGCTCTCTCACCTGGGGATCGCAGAGGCTCCTCTATGGCCCTCAAGAGCAAAGCGGGGGAAATCACCTTCGAGTGAAGGGCACCGAGGTCGTGAAAAGCAACCCCCTGTCCCTGGAAGAGTCTCAGCACGGTGGCTGTGGATAACAGTAGTCTGTTGTACATTTAGAGTTTGCTCAGAGGAGGTCTTAAGTCTTCACACACACACACACAGTAAGTATGTGAGGTGATGGGTGGGTCAGTTAGCTCTATTAGAAGTATCATTTCACAATAATATGTGGATCAAAGCATCACCCTGGACCCTTACATAGAAACATGCGTACCTATCAATCCTGCCTTGAGCAAGCCAGGGGAACTGAAGAGCTCCCAAGCTCACTGCCAACCCCTCCCCCACGCCCCATGCTTCTGTCCTGCTGATCCACGGAGCCCTTTTGTAAGAAGGGAAAAGCCATTAAAAACACTCCCAGAAACCCATCTAATGGGCTAAATGATTGAATTCAACCACGTGTCTCTTTAGCTGAGTTCTCTTGTCGAAACACGGCATGATGAGCATTTGTTTTTATTGTAAATGAAATATTTTCCAGGCTGCTCTAATTTGGAAGACGTGATCAATTATGAGCTTGTCCCCTTAGCCAGGCTCAGGGGTGGGGGTGGCTGTGTGGTTATCAGGTAAGTTGCCAAGCAGAGTGTCTGGCAAGTCACAGAGCCTGGTTTGAAATAGAGGAGATGCCATCCAAATTTCTTCTTCTTTTTTTAATGATTATTGATTTATTTGGCTGTGTTGGGTCTTACGGCACGCAGGACCTCTGTTGCATCATGCAGGATCTTTATCTTGTATTATGTGCTCCGACTCTCTAGTTGTGGCGTGCGGGCTTAGTAGCTCAGTGGAATGTGGGATTCTCAGTTCCCTGACCGGGGACTGCACCTGAGTCCCCTGCATTGCAAGGTGGATTCTTAGCCACTGGAACCACCAGGGAAGTCCTGCCATCCAAGTTTATAAAGGATGACACCAGAAGGTAGTCTTTGGACTTGACCATTTTCCTGACCAGATCCTTTTCTTCCCTTGGAGTCAGAATGTTTTTAGGGGATTCTGAAATTAATCAAGGCACACTATTAGAATGATACAGTTTTCAGGAAACAGGCATCCCTCTTGGAGTTTAGAGGAAAGATCAACTTGGTGCTTCTTGTTATTCACTCCTGATTCTTTGGACCGGACCTTAAAGTTTTCCCATCCCTGTCCTGTGGATAAAGGACGTCATGTGTCCAGGCTTGGAGCCCCAGTGGTGTTCTCTGGGGCTCCTCCGTTCCAGAGAAGATGGATCATGGCAACGCCATTCTTGGGTGCTGAACCAAAGCTGTTTAGATGTGAAAACGTTCCCAGATAAACAGAAACAACCCAGTCATCAAATTCCCCCTTGACCACTGTGATCTAGAGGCCATAGTGTCTGGAACGGGCAGTGCTGTCGAGACCGGGGTGCCGTTTTGAATGGGTCTGATTCAAAAGAAGAGAAAGTCTGATGGAGATAAGACTACGGCCATCTTTCTGACCTAGACAAACTGATCCACGGGGTGGACTTGTCTTTTCTGTCCACCACTCCCTCCCTCTCTTCCTTCCTTCTCTCCCCTCCCCTTTCCTTTTCCCATTCCCCCCCCTCTTCCTTTCCTCACTTTTCTTCCTCCTTCCTTCATTTCTTGTCTGGAACATTCCAGTTCAGTAGTTTGTATAGCTGAAATCAACTGGCTAATTGTCAGTTTTTCTCTCTGCTTTGTAGCAGGCAGTGTCTCACCTGAGCTGAATGCTTAGTCACGCAAGATAATAAGAAATACAGAAATACAGAA
The DNA here is from genome assembly GCF_003369695.1 of Bos indicus x Bos taurus. NCBI lineage: Eukaryota > Metazoa > Chordata > Mammalia > Artiodactyla > Bovidae > Bos > Bos indicus x Bos taurus. Next base: position 26,474,359 of record NC_040088.1, read on the forward strand.
AACCACAGAAGCATTTTGGAGACAAACAGGTTATGAAATTGCCTATCAGGAGCTCTAATTGGAAATCACTTCCGAAAGGTTCTGCCTTTTCCCTCTGCGCACCCAGCTGCCACCCCCTCCTTAAAATTCCCAGCGCTACATATGAAATGGGAATGTTGCAAAAGGTCAAGTCCTCAAGTCTCAATTACATTCTCCTGAACGGAACAGAGGGTGAAAAACAAAGGCACCAACATGACCTTCAGTGGGGATTTTAATTAGAGACCAAAAGGCAAATGCAAATCTCAGATTTTTCCAAAAGCTAAAACGAAATTGTTTACCCAGGATACCTGTTGCTGTGAAAACAGGTCGGTGGCTGGGTTACACACACAAAGAGATATCTATTTGGCATAAGTCTGTGTACATAAAGATACTATTATATATGAGACAAAAACACATTCAAATGGGTTTTGTAACCAATGGAAAGAAAAATGTGTTATTTGCATGTCATGTTAATGTGTTTTTTTTCCCTGCCACTAATTATGCTATTTCGAGAAAATAATTGGAATTGGCTAGAAGAAATTAAGAATAGAAACTTGCAAATTATATAACCTAATGAATGTAACTTTTGGTAATGAACCTAGTTGCTACTTAACACGCATCACTAGAGCCTGCATTAAACAGAGGAGCCCTCCTAATTCTTTTAATTCAACTGAACCATTCTTAATAATTCATAATTAAGTCTGGCTCAGAAATGATAGTCTCCATGGCAATATTGATTTCTTTGCTTTTTGTATCTCTGCCAAATGTTGAAAATGACAGAATCCTGAGTCTCAGAAGGCGAGTGCCATCAACAAAGATCACAGACTTTAGGAATAACAAAGGGCTTTACCAAAAGCCCTTTCTCTCTTAACTTCCAAAAAGATGAGACAGAAAATGGGAGGAAATGGAAAGTGGGGCTTATGGGCTCACTGGTGTGGTCTGAGCGTGACCTAACAACAGTGTGTAGCTGCGGGTAGTGGAAAAATACTGTCTGTGTTACGAGAGCAAAGGTCTTCCTTCTGGTGGCTGTGGAGTCTGGCCCCGCAGACCCCATCCCCGGCTTACTTTCTGCTTGAAAGACCACCCTAGTCTGCACTTCCAGGGAACATGAGTTGAAGGAGGACAAAATGAAAAACAAAACAAAATGCCCTATTTGGTCTTCATCGTCTTCTCCTTGGGTCCTTTAATTGAATACACTATCAACTTGAAAATGTATGCTATTAACATAGATTTGAAAAACCCCAAATTGCCCTCCAACTGTGATCACTTGTTTTGCCTGCTCTTCATAAAAATGTCATTCTACTAGGGCTGAAACTCTCCCTGAGGACCCACCACCTGAACCCTGAACTCTGACCCTGAAGGAAATGCAGTCAGCGCCAACACACAGGTCAGGACATGGCACCATTATTTTTAGACCACGTGGTCATGAAAACAGTAATACTTATAATAAAAGTAACAGACTCAATTGAAGTCTATCTTCAGAGATATACGCAGGAATCATCGTATTTTAAAAGTCTAATTAAGCGCCTGCCTCTAAAGGAGTTAGGAAAAGAAACCTGGGTTACATTGTGCCTGCTCCAATGCCCAGCGTCTTGGCATTCCGAGTCCTAAAGTCAGAACTTCGTTAACTCTTGAGGATCTCCTGTTTGTGATTTACTGTGTTTTTTCTTTAATCCCTTACAGCCAGTTGGGAAATTACGTTTTATTGAATGTGAGTAAGATTTGTGTTGCATCCTGTACTAGGGACTCTTAAAAATGCCTTAAAATAGCTCACGGACAGCAACATTTTCCAAATGAAACCGCTAAAGCATCACACAAGCAGACTGGGGTCTCCCGTTAGGTGAGACCTAACCTCAAATCTTTTCGAGGCAGGTTTGGCTCTCACACATGAACCCATGCACACACTGCACACCTGTGCCCCCCAGGTGTGACCCCAAAACTGAGCGAGCTTGGCCAAGAAGTAGACAGACCTGGGTTTAAACCCGACTTGGCCAACAATGCTGTGTGATCTTGGCTACAGCCGCTGCACTTCTCTGAACCTCTGTTTCTTTGGCTGTAACACGGTGATGACCACCCCTACTCCACACGCTTTCCAGGTCACTGAGAAACTCAAAGTTCATGGGCAATGTGCGAGCAAAGCATAGAATATAAAGCAGATTGCAAACAGAGTCCCAGCTCCTTACATGTATCGACTGTGTGACATTCAACAAGTTACTTAACCTCTCTGTGCCTCCAACTCCTTATTTATAAAATGAAGATAATAGTAAATCAGTGTCTTTGTATTTAGTGATTATTAAGTGAATTAAATGAGGTGCTATAATAGTGCTTCTCGTTACTGCCATTAACAATGGTCTGTTTAATCAGCTACGCTCCAATATAAAATAAAGAGTGTAAAAATATATTTATACTGCTGATTAAAATTTGTTCTTACACTTCAACTAGTATCTGGCAAACAAACAAAAGAACAATGTTTTGTTGAAAAGGAAAGTGAAAAACAGATTGTCCGTTTCTCTCTGAGAGGGACCCAGCTTACATCCACAGAGACATGGAGCATTTATGAAGCTTCCTGGGAAGCCCCTGCAATAAATTCTGAAGGACAACAGGGCCATGAAAAATGGGGTCAATGATGTCATTTTAAAAACATGTCATTCCCACAACAATTGGAACAAACGAGATTATAACTCTCAGATAAATGCATGGCGTTGCACACGTCTGTCTCCACAGGGTCAAAACGTGAAGAAACAAGCAGTGAACTTTTGTTCCTTCCTTTAGAAGCTCGCATCTGCTGGGCTCCTCCTGGGTGTGACATCCTTGCTAAGACGGGGGGAACAGTAACAGGGGTGTCTCGGATCTTTGTGGAGCTCAGCACGTGGCAAGGAGAGTGACGACAAGAAACAAGCATTTGTCAAGAGAGCAACAAAAGGGAGGTGGTGGTGCAGGGACCCAAAGGAGGGGTGGTGGGTGCAGAGGAAGAGGGTGGGGACAGCTCAGAGCCGGAGGAGGCATCTGGCTCCAATGAAGAAGTGTCAGCCCGCATGACAGAGCACAGAGCCCAGAGGCCACCCTGGGGCGAGGAGCTGGCTCCAAAGAGCTGAGAAGTGGGAGACAAGGAGGAGCTGAAGCCCAGAAAACCGTGCTGATAGGATCTGGTGCTGTGGCTTGAGCTGTCACAGAGGCTGTACACTGGGGCAGGATGTCTCACTGATCAGTGCTCAGTCCAGGCGGTGTGAAGGTCAGACCAGGAAGGGGAGAGATGAGCAGGCGTTAGAAGTTTTGGCAAGAGACCACTGGACTGGCTGCCCCCACCTCCCACATCTCATCCTCTGATGAGAGCCCAGGAGGGCAGTGCGGGGCAGGTGCTTCTCCCCAGCATCAACGTCACCTGTGCTGGGCTGGGAACTCCAAGGAAGAGGGAGAAAGTGGAGATGAGGACAACCTCCCTGGTTGGTGTGGGAGGAGGCTGAGGACCTAGACAGGGTCTGAGGACCTAGACCCCACCCTGGGCTGGACTGTCCCTTTTGAAGACAAGGATGAAGAGGTCTGGTGTGAATTCCCTGGGATGAGATACTAGATGAAGTGGCACCTCTTACTGGACCAGTCTGGATGGTCTTAGGAAAATCACTTCCTCGCCCTGGAGAACATGCTACACGTAATGAACACTACTCGATTCAATTCACACCGAATAAATTAATTGACAAAGGGGCATATGGAGAGATGCATAAATTCCTCATTGAGATGCATCATCGAAAATAAGGAACTGATCTGGAAAAAGATTGTGTGAGCATCTTCAGTAACCCTGTGGTGGTCAGAAAACCTCAGACGCATCCATAGATGATTAGAAAACCTCCCACGTATCTCTGGTCCCTGTTCCTCTGGCTACCACTGCTGCTTCTACTTTCATTTAAAAAGCTTTCGATGGCCTGGTGCAGAGATCCCTGTTTTTCTATTCAAACAGCTTTCTGGAAGTTTGGAAAACAAAATATTCCCCTGGGGTGTAAAGAACACACACGTTTCAAGAATGAGTAACCTGGCAGAGAGAAATTAAAAAGTTGGCTGTGGGTAACACAGCTGTCAGGCACCAGGGTTTGATTATCAAGGTTTAAAACTACATGCTAAGTAAAAATTCCTTCCACTGGGGTATCAGGAGGGACTGTTAGCTCCCTCTCAGATTCAGGCTTTTTTAGCCCCTCAAACATCAGCTTCAACACCTGTTCAGCTTAATATCTTATGCTTTTCCCCCTCTCTCTCTCCTTCCTCTTTTTGAATAAGCAAAGCTCACTGCGTACTTGCCATTTCTCCTCCTCTGAAATAGCTAAGATTTCAAGTGACAACAAAATCTGAAATACAAAACAAATCAGTCACTCCCCAAAGTGCCAACAGCAAAGCTGCTGAGAGTTACCAAGGGGCCCCTCCTCCATCACCACTTGTGAGATTCCGGTGCATCGCATCAGGGGCCAGTCCGCGGGCAGCCTGGGCAAGCGGACCAGCCATACCAGAGCCCAAAACCGCGGACAACAGAGTGACACTTAGAGCATTTTTCAAATTTCCTAGGAGATGATTATTGCTCTTGGCATGGGGACATCTGGATCCCCTTTCCCTCCCGAGGACACAGTTCTGCTCAGACAGAGCTGGAATAAATGTTCAGCTGGGGAGGGAAGGGATGAATTTATGGTTTTGCCTCACACAAGATGGGAAGCATTTGTACACAGGCGGTGCGCCCCCTGGTGGTAATAAAAGGCAACTGACTGTGGAGTCAGAGGGCTCAGGTGGGAAAAGGCTTCTTCCTGGTTTTACAATTCAGAGGCCAAGCTAAGCCACCTTGGGCCTCGGTGTCTTCATTTATAAAATAGACTAATATTGTTCATGGATGCTGTCAAGATCACATGGGAGAAAGGAAGGGTAAAACCGTGGCATGATGTCCAGCCTGTTTATCCCCAGCTCTCCATTTCTTATCTGTTCACTCTTTCACTAATTCATTCATTCACTTATATGTCCTAAGATCAGTTAAGGTCAGGGTCAGAGTCAGGGTTAGAATGCAACTAACCCTGTTAGGGACCAGGCACCACAGAGGCACTGGGAAAGGAGCCATGAACAAGAGAAAAAGTTTCTTTGCATGAGACTCTCACGGCCTGAAGAGGAGCAAGAAAAAATTCAGACTGGGTTCCATCCTGGGAATAGACCACAGCTGTAGTGCCTTAAGGAGGGCTGGGCCAGGAGGAGATGGTCAAGGCCAGCGCTCTGTGGTTGGGGTCACACCCAGGCGATTTTTCAGGAGTTGAGCCCTAAGGCAGAGTAGGCAAAGAGCATCCAAAGAGTGGAGGGAACAGCCCGAGGAATACCTGCCAGCCCAGGTGGGGCAGTTCAGGTCCCCAGGAGCAGAGGGGAGAGCACTGGGAACCAGGAGGAGATGGAGATGGAGGGGAGGCAGGCCACCCAGGACCAGGCCAGGTTACCCACTGCAACCTCTTTCTTCAGAGGTGAGGGGCAGGATGGAGCACTGGGCGACCACTGTGAGTCACGCAAATTATCGGGGCAAGAGCCGTATCTGCCCTCAGGATGCAGGCCTGGTCCTCTGGATCCTTCTGCTCCCCTCCCCCACACTTCTAGTCCTCCTTGGATCTGAAAGGACCACAAGGGGTCCAGTGTGTCGGAAGAGCCCAAGGGGGCCGCTCCCCCTGTCCCAAGCAAGCACTTTCCTTGTGTCACCTTCCAGAGGTGTCTTATCAGGATAGAGGTGTGTTCTGCCTTCGTTCTTGGTGCCCAAATGGTACCGGACTGTCTGCATCACTGGTTACATTCACCCACAGCAGAGGAGCCTACGTGTGAAAGCAGTTATGGCAGCAATGTTGCTAACAGCAAAAATATTTGGAACAACATGGATGTCCATCACTAGGGAGGGGTTGAGTGGGTTATGGCTGCGTCTCTCGACCCTGGGAATATTGATGTTCAGGGCCGGGTGATTCTCTGCTGTGGGGTGTCCTGTCAGTTGTAGGACGTTTAGCAGTATCCCTGTTCTCGGCCCACTAGATGCCAGTGGCCCCCCCTTCCTAGCTGTGACAACCAAAATGTCTGCAGAGTTGTCAAATAGCCCTGGGAGAGAAGCCCTGCTCCCCCTGGGGTTGAGACCCCCTGGATACCCTGTCACATTACACAGCCCCCCAAAGAAGGGAGAAAACCTTTACTGATTTGGAAGACCCTGAGAAGGGCCCAGAAGAAGCCTCTCTCTTGAAGTTAGGGAACAACCATGGGAAGAAGCCCCAGGCAGGCTGGATGAGGCCTGGGGGCAGAGAAGATCACCCCCTGCGAATGGCCAGCAGAGCAGACAGAGGCCTCCCAGAGAGAAGGTCCCCCTGCTGGTTGGCTCTGCAGCTGCAGAAAGCATCCAGAAAGCTGGTGAAGCCAAGAGAAGCCTCCAGAACATGCATCCCTTGAAAGTCTGCCTCCCCTTCAAGTGTGTGGGGCAGACCCTGCCCTGGGAATTCAGAGGCCGAGGGGCTGAGGGGCCGCTATTTTGCCCATCTCCTCAGGATCCAGACACAGGCCAAACCTTCCTGAGGACCAGCCCTCTTGGAGTCCAGCGGGCACCACTGGGCAGATGTCAAGCCATTTAGAACATTTAGAACTCCCCCCCCCACCCTCCATCTACAGAGTAATCTGAAGCCCCCAGGATCTCAGTGTGCCCAGCGGATTCCAGTTGGCGGCAGACGAACACATTTTCCCTAACAACGTTCAATATTTGCAAGTGGTCCTCATCAGCTTTATTGACAGAAACTCAGAGTGGCCCCGAGAAATGGACTAGATGAACTGGCAGAACTGTCCACGTTGGGGAAAAAAAAGTCCGCTTTTGTGGACATTGAATTGACGTCTGTGTTTCCATAAACCCAGGCGTGGGAGGAAGCGTGCTCACGGCCGCCTTGTCCATTTTCCATGCCGTGCTCTCTCTTTTTTTAACACATAAATGCGCAAAGAAAACACATCTTTCGCCTCCTGTCCTCCCCCGCCTGATGGACGGCCGGAGCGTTGCTGATTGCTGGCTCAGCGGACGGCGGGGGCCCAGGCCTTGGCCTCCTGTCCTGGGCTGCAGTGTCAACCAGGTGGCCTGAGCTCGGCTTCTTCCCTTCTGTTCTTCCCCTCCTGAAAAATGGGGAAATCGGTTCCTCTTAGGTTAAAAAAAAAAAACAAAAAAACTGTGGCTTAAAAACCGAGAACATCTGGCTGGAGATGATTGTTTCATGGAAACTTCTCCAGGAGTTCTGTGCATGCCAGACCCCCTCCAGGGCTGCTTGGACATGAAGTTTCTGCAGCCCAGCCAGGAGAGGGAGGACAAACCAGGACTCGAACTTCCAGATCCAGCCAGCACCACATCCCCAAATGGGGAGGCCAGACACCTACTCCCCTGCACAGAGACAGGCAGTCAGTGTGCAGAAATGCCATCTGAAGCTTGAGGCCCCACGGCCCCCAAACACTGTTAAGGGAGTGCAGAGGCCCATCGACCACTCTGGAGCCACAAAGACCCGGGTCTGAAGGCCACTCTCTTTCTGCCTGGACACCCCAGGTCTTGGGCAAGAGACAGATATTTTGAGGTTCTGCAATGCAGAGACCACCCTGTCCACCCACTGGGGTGACTGCAGGGAGTCCAGGAAATGTCTGGAAAGCATTTAGCACAGGGTCAGGTGTTGCTACCCTGTGACACATTGTAGAAGTTTGTGATAACTCAAGGCGGGGGCACATTGACTTGCATTCCCAAGCTTTGGTAACTCTCCCCCACTTCTCCCCAGCCTGTGAGGGTCTGGAGGGGGCCTTTCCTGGCCAGTAGGAGAAAGGCTGAGGCTGTCAGGACTCTCTGTTCCAGCTGCCTGTGGATGGAAATTTCTCGTTCTTGGACCACAGATAGAGATTTTTTCCAGCCACCACCTTGGGCAACTTATTTGTGAGGCAATAGCACCCTCCTCTGGTCAGAGAGTGGTATTTCCTCTAGAACTTTCTCTGGGTTTCAGACAGTTATTCAGTTGCTCAGTTGTGTTGGACTCGCTACGATCCCATAGACTGCAGCACGACAGGCTTCCCTGTCCTTCACTGTCTCCCAGAGTTTGCTCAAACTCATGTCCATTGAGTCAGTGATGCCATCCAACCACCATATCATCCTCTGTTGTCCCCTTCTCTTGTCTTCAATCTCTCCCAGCAACAGGGTCTTTTCCAGTGAGTCAGCTCTGCATCAGGTGGCCAAAGTATTGGAGCTTCAGCTTCAGCTTCAACACAGCTTCAGTCCTTCCAGTGAATATTCAGGGTTGATTTCCTTTAGGATTGACTGGTTTGATCTCCTCGCAGTCCAGGGGACTCTCAAAAGTCTTCTCCAACACCACAGTTCAAAAGCATCAACTCTTCAGTGCTCAGTCTTCTTTACTGTCCAAGTCTCACATCCATACATGACTAATGGAAAAACCATAGTTCTGACTATAGGGACCTTTGTTGGCAAAGTACCTATACCCCAACAGTAAGAAGACAGTTGCTGAGTTCCTGGTGGGGGAGTCTTGCCAAGGGCAGGATTCCTCCAGGAAAATAAAGGCAGCCTGGGTTCCTGCCCCCATAGTTGTGGTCATGGCCCCCTGCCTCTTGATCTTGCTCCTGAACTCTGATGATGGGGAAGGACAGGGGGGCAGAAGGGTCAGAATCTGAAGGGTCCATGGTTCACCCTCCTGGTCCTCCCCCACCCCTCTCCCCTACTCCCCCACCCCCAGCACTGACTGAGCACAAGCTCATTGTGGACTTTTGCCACCCTAGGGGCTGCCTGGACCCCTGCTGGCACTGATGCCTCCCCAGCAGGCACAGCGACCTTGGAAACTTGTGTGCTGTGTGGTTTGGAAAACTCCAGAGAGCCAGGCTTACTTGGGGTCTGTTCATCTGTCAGAGACTCCATGGGCAATGTCTGAAGAAAAGGGAAACGCAAGGTCCATCCATTTGGTGGCACCTCCCTCCCCGCACCCCTCCCCCCGCCGCCCACTCCGTCCCCCTGCCCCAGATTAGCAGGGTTTTCAGTGGCTTCCAGGAAGGTCTGAGAAAGGGCGCAGAGGTGGAAGACGTGGCCTCCACTGGCGGGCTACAGTCCATAGGGTTGCACAGAGTCAGGCACTACCTAATTGAGTTAGCACACACGCAGGCATGGTTTGAAATAAAATGACAAGTTGATGCGATATTAAAAGTCATCAGGAAAGAGGAAGGCTAGATGGGGGTGAGGATGGGGGGCGGTGTGTGTCAACGGAAGACCAGAGACCCAAATAAGGAAGCGTGAGCTGCTTGGCAGGGATCTGGGGGGAGGCGCCTCTACTGAGGAGACCAGGGCAAGTGCAAAAGCCCTGGGGCAGGGACAAACCCTGCAGGTTCCCTGCCCTGGTCTTCCAGGCCTCGTGGGAAGGGAGACTGTGGAGACCCAGAGAGAGCCAAGGCCCCACAAAGTAAGGCAAAAGCCAGCATCAGGGCTGTGGCCTCTGCCCCACCACTTGACCCTGGCCTGCGCCAACGGGCCATCACGCAGGGTCCCGGCTTGTGGGCGGGGGACCTTGGAGCCCACCTCGCCCCTCAGCCCCCTGAGCCCGAGGACCAGCTGGGATGAGCAAAGCAGGCAGGCGTTTGTGACATCGCCAGATGATACGGTGACTAACGGCTTCGCCAGGTCCAGAGGACACAAGGCAGGCTCAGGGTGGCAGATGTTTGAGATGATGAGGGAATGGAGGCAGGTGGAGGCCCCAGAGCCAGTGGCTCTGCACCCGCAACTGGCTGGACCGGCGCCTGGGGGATGGAGCCATCCTGCGCATGTGTAGGTGGAAAGGCGCGGGAAGACGGATGGATTTGTGCTCAGGCAATCTACAAAGAGGCCCCCCATCTGCTTCCCATTAACGACACAGCCTTGCTCTGTCGTAGTTGTAAACTTAACCAAAAATTCATTTTTTTTTTCTTAAATGAAGTTAATAGTTTTTAAAGCCGCCATATATCAACTTGGGTTGATCCCTTTGCAGATCCCTTTGCAGAAGTTTATGTAACCCCACCTTTTTTGAAGACCAAGCCCCAAAAGTGCCTTTGTCAACCTGAGATGAGTATATCTGAAAAGGGAGTCCCTAAAGGAGAGTGGTCCCTTCTACTTCCCAAAGAAGGGGCCCTGGGCTCAGTGGGCGGCAATCTGGGCCCACTGGGCCACCTGCTCTTTGAATTGGTTGTACATTGGAATGATGGGGGAGTTGGAACAATGCAGATGGCCCGGCCCCCCAGGGTTCTTCTGGTCCCTTGAGCCTGGGAATATGGTTGCAAAAATCTCCCTGCTGCTGCTAAGTTACTTCAGTCGTGTCCGACTCTTCGCGACCTCTAGGTGATTCTAATGAGTTTTCAAGTTGGCAAACCATGGTCCTACCTCCGAGGGCGGCTGTAAGGATAAAGCACTTACAAACTCTGCTATTGTCCTCATCATCATAATGGCAATTATTACTTTTATTTGAGCAGAGAAAATTGAGGCTCAGAGAAATCAACTGGTCCAGCCAATCTGGGCTGAGCACCTGGGTTTCTGTGATTCCAAAGCCCCATGCTACGATGGAAGCTATTTTAACTTAGCCAAAGTAAGAAAATGTGTATTATTTCTGTCCTAGCCCATAATCAGCAATCACTTTACAATTTTGTGTGTGTGTTTCAAGCAGATGACAGTTTGCAGGGTTAAAAGAATCAGAGGGAAATTAAAAGTTTTTCCCTGAATTGTGCCCCAATTCCAGATTCTGGAGCAGTTTGTGGAACCTGGAATCTGTGAAGCACTGCTGTAGCAGAAGGTTCTCGACTTGGGGGCCTGGGGGGAGAGGGCAACAGGGACCCTGCCCTGTGCACAGGTTCAGGCTCAAGGGCCTGGAGCCAGGGAGAGAGGCAGGAGCCTGCCGGAGCTTTAATGTCTCCGAGGTTGCAGGTGAGCACCCCCGGGCCAGGGAGGGAAGAACCCTGGACCTTGTGGCATGGTGATCAGCAGCCTGGGCCTCCCACAGGCAGAGGAGGGGTCTCAAGTCAGGGCTCCTGGAACTAAGAGGTGGAAGTCCAGGATTCAGGAGTCGGTCCTGGAGGCTTATAACTAGCTTTCCTTTATTCATCTTTTTACTTCTTGCTCTTGACAATTGTTACCTTATATCTGTGGTTGGGCATGCATCTGAGTCATTGGGAGGGCTTATTAAAAATAGACTGCTGCTCCTCCTCACCCTGAGGTCCTGCTTTACAACGCATCCGGGTGAAGGAGAATTTATGCCTAACCATCCCCAGGCAATGCTTGTCCAGAGACCGGTTTGAAGGCCACCATTTTGACTGACATTAACAACAGCCTTTTGAGGGAGAGAGGAAAGAGCAGACGTTCAGAGGGCAGAGGCAACGTTCTGGGCCCCGTGGCTAGACACTGACAGAGGCAGGACTGTAACACAGGCCCACTGATCTCGAACCCAGCGGCCACAGCCAGGCACCCTGCTGCTCACTCCAAGGCTGCTTCTCAGAGAGGGTCCCTGAGTCAGGGCAGCCTCTGAGGGGGCAGGCCTCAGATCAGACTGCACGGTGAAGCCCCTGGCCAGCTTTGTCAGGGCTGTCTCCATGGTTTTCAATGCATGTAGCAGTGAGCAGTAGTTTGCAGTGAGCAACGGCTAAAAGCAAGACCGTAGTTGCTTGACCCAGAATCAAACCCTGGTCATCTGGGTGGAAACCATGAACCCTAACCACAAGACCTCAGAGGCCAGTGCTGCAATCTAAGTCCCTAGTCCTTGTCTACCTTGAAAGGAGGAATCTGACAAGGAGACAGAAGGTATTGAGGGAAAGAAAATATTTATTAGAAAAGCAGAGTATATGGAGAAAGAAGCTTGGGTGAACTCTGTGAGAGAGTCGCCTTTGGAAAGTTTAAGTCCTTTATAAGGGGGCAGTCTTCTGGTTCTTGGTCTTCTTCGTGGCCAATCGTCCCATTTTGATTCCCTGGCTGCCCTGCCTCAGGCCCGTCCACTGGACGCATGCACACACCTCGGTCAAGATGGACTTCGTCGCAGAGGCAGATGGGAGGAGAAGACCAAGACGTACTCGCATCCTCTGCCTTTTTGACCCTGTGAAGTCTTCTTGCACGTATGCAGTGTCTGCCTTGCCCCAAGGATGGGAAATGTATGACCTCTTGATCTTCCATCAGGGTCTAGCCCCTCTCTGTTCCTGCCAGAAAATGTCCAGTGTCCGGTTGTCCGCCCTATTCCTGTTGTTGTTTCTTATATCCACGCAGATTTTGAAATGTAGTCAGGAGTCTGGTCATAAATATGTAGCCTGGAGCCCATTTGTCTTTTGCCTCAGGAAATGTAGATAGGGAGCTGGTAGTCAATGTCCGGCCTGGAGCCCATCCTTTTGTTACCCCAGGAAGTGTGAACAGGAGGCCAGTTGTACATGTCCGGCCTGGAGCCCATCTATCTCCTGCCTCACTCAGACCAATTCAATCCAAACCCCTGGGGTGGCACCAAGTGTCCGGTGATTCTACAATGCAGGCACGCTGGAGACCCTGAACTCCCAGGGAACCCAGGCTGCCTTGGAAGCCAAGCTGGACTTCAGGAGGGGCCAGGGGCTTCCCTGGTGGCTCAGACAGTAGAGAACCTGCCTTCAATGCGGGAGAGCTGGGTTTGATCCCTGGATCAGGAAGATCCCCTGGAGAAGGAAATGGAAACCCACTCCAGTATTCTTGCCTGGAGAACTCCATGGATAGAGGAGCCTGGCAGGCCATAGTCCATGGGCTCACAAAGAATCAGACACAACTGAGCAACTAACACACACATGCAGGTAGCTGACCACCACCCAGCACAGGGCAGGTCTTGTACGGTCAGCTGTGCCCTCACACGAGGCTTTGGGGGCAGTCAGGCCCCTTTGGTGAACAAGGTGATAGAGGAAAGGGTCACACTGGACAGAGGTCCAGCTGGGGTTGGCAGATTAAAATACAGAATGATAGATCTGAATTTCAAAGAAACAGCATTTTAAAGAGTACAAGTTTGCCCCGAATATTACATGGAGCAATCTTCTGCTAAAAAGAAAAAAAAAAAAAATTTGTTGTTTATCTGAAATTCAAATTGATCTGGGTGTTCAGTATTGTTGTTTGCTAAATGGGGGCAACTCTAACCAGGACCCCACTCAGAGGACGGGCCCCAGCCCCTAGGGGGTAACTGCAGAAGCAGGAATTCAGCCCCCTGGACAGCATCTGACAGTGGGTACTTCCTACCTGCCTCTGGTGTGCTGAGATGACACAGGGTAAAATTTAGTATTTTAACCATCGTAAAGGTGTACTATGCCATTAGAACTATACACCATCAGAACTACAGGTTTTTAGAAATTAGTTAATTGATTTTCTGCTGTGCTGGTCTTCGTTGCTGTGCACGGGCTTTCTCTAGTTGTAGCAAGCAGGGGCTGCTCTTCAATTGGGGTACGTGGACTTCTCTTTGCGCTGGTTTCTCTTGCTGTGGAGCATAGAGAAACCGGTGGGTTAGAATAGCATAGAAACCCTATGCACATGGGTTCAGTCATTGCAGCTGGAGGGCTCATTTGTTGTAGTGCGTGAGCTTAGCAGGTCCCCAGCGTGGACCAGGTTCCTCCTGGACCAGGAATCAAACCCACGTCCGCTGCACCGGCAAGCGGACTCTCAACCCCTGGACCACCAGGGAAGTCCTGACAACTGTAGATTTGTAAAGGCACAGTTCTTTTGCATGAAGTACATTCACATGGTTGGGCAACCACGAATAGAACTTTTTCATCTTCACAAAGTGAAACTCTGCCACCATTAAACAACAAAAGTGAAAAAGTGAAAGTGTTAGTCGCTCAGTTGTGAATTTGCTCTTTGCGAATCCATGGACTGTAGCCTGCCAGGTTCCTCTGTCCATGGAATTCTTGAGGCAAGATTCCAGGAGAATCTTCCCAACCCAGGGAACAAACCCAGGTCTCCTTCATTGCAGGCAGACTCTTTACTGTCTGAGTCACAAGGCAAGCCCCTGTTAAACAATCATCCCCCCCCCATTTCCCCCTCTCTCCAGCCCCTGGTAACCCCCATTCTACTTTCTGTCTCTATGAACTTGACTTCTCTAGGAATCTCATATAAGCAGAATCATACAGTATTTGTCCTTTTGTGACTGGCTTATTTAACTCGGTATGATGTTCTCAAAACTCATGCATATTGGGGCATATGTCCCACCTTCCTTTTAAAGGTGGGATAATACTCCACTACATGGATATACACCTTTGTTTATCCATTTATAACAGGGAGTTTGGTCCCCCATGTTGGCTGTTGGGGATAAAGCTGCTATGAACGTGGATGTACAAATATCTCTTTGGGTGCACACACAGAAGTGAAATTTCTGGATCATAGGATAATCCTATTTATTGTAAGGTCTCACCATGTTAATTTCCGCAGAGACTCCCCCATTTTGTATTCCCATCAGTAACACACAAAGATCCCAGCTTCTTCACATGCTCACCAACACTTATTTTCTGTTTGTTTGGTTTTTTTGATGAGTCACCCCAGTGGGTGTGAAGTGGTATCTCATCGCTGTGGATTTAATTTAATTTTAATTTGTGTAGTTGGAAGACTAGAATAATATTCTTCATTATGATATTCAATTTTGTTAAGATTTCATTTCACTAAATTTTCAGAAAAGCAATTTTTATATTAAAATAAACAGTTGTATCATCTAATAATTACAAACCTTAAATGTATTTTATGGGAAAACAAGGTACTTCACAAAGAATCGGTGAAAGTAGTGGCCAGGGGCTGGGAGGTGGGAGGAGTGGGTAAAAGGTACAAACTTTTAGCTGTAAGATGAATCAGGTCTGAGGATCTAATGCGAAACAAGGTGACTGCAGTTGATAGCATTATTATAACTGAAATATCCTAAGAGTGTAGAGCTTTAATATTCTCTCTCACGATAAATATACACTGTGATGGATGCTAGTTAAGTAGACGCGAGGAACCCTTTCACAGTGTAGACATACATCAAAGCACCACCGTGCACCCTTTAAACATCTTGTCATTTCACTTGTCACACTTTAGCAAAGAAGAAGAAAAAGAAACGGTGCTAATGTTAAACCCCCTTTGGCTTCTTCCTCTAAGTTCGTGTAAGAGCTGCTTGGGAAAGCTCATCAGAAATTTTCAGGAATTGTATAGGCTGCTTATTAACGTTATTAAAAATCAAAAATTTCATGGTACTTCCCTGGTGGTCTGGTGGTTAGGACTTGGCGCAAGGGGCATGGGTTCGATCCCTGGTTGGGGAAAACATCCCACATGTTGCATGGCATTGCCCAAAAATAATTAAAAATAAATTAATACAATTGTTTTAAATTAAAATTTTCACACATCGTGATTAAACAAATTATATAAAAAACAAAGAAAATAATTGCTTTAAAGCCATCACTTACTATTTGACTACACTTTAGTATGCTCTGTGTCTGTGGGCTGTCTGTGTCGGTTGCATCAGGATAGTAGAAACACTTCAAAGGTGCACATCTCTGCCCAACTCCATTTCAGCAATGTCACTTCATAGCTCTAAATCATCGACGGTGGGAGTATTTACACTCTGGAAATCAGCCCTTGTTATATTGTTTCGTTGATTGTCTAGACTTAAGCAAGTGGTTGGGAAAATGTTAATAATGCAAATTAACCTCCAATCTGTGTCTTGTCTGTGGCTGTTGCATTGTGAACAGCACAAAACGTGGAGGAAATATTCTATCCATACTTGAAAGCTATTATCTCCTTCAGCAAGGAAGTTACTCCCATCATTGTTGAGTGAGTCAAGTCTTGATAGCTGTCTCTGCTAGTTCACTTTTGTATTACTCGTTAACGTAAATGAAAATATCAACCAAAATTACGGTCAGAACTAGAGTTGTTTGTCAATGATGTGAGCCAAATTCCTTGCTAAGTCAGATTTCAATCAAGCGATCCTTTGCCACCTGCTCACCTGCCTCTGCGGTTGGCAATCAAATTTGAAAACTGACAATGGATTTTGCAAGAAATCTGACTTATACTGAAGCTAGAGTTTCATGCAATTTACAGTAGAGACTTGTAACATCATTTGTGGGTTGTTTGCTACAAACTATTCAGTAAAATTTATAACAAACATAAACATATATACGTACATATATGCACACATTTTTTTTTCCCCCTGGAAAGCCAATACTTAAGCATCTGCCAGTGAGTTATGGGTCCTGCCCCACTCCAGAGCTCACAGATAGACATCACTTTCTGCTGGTTCCAGGAAGGCATGAGAGGAGTTTGGAGAAACATAGCTGAGACCCAGGGATGCTCCTGAAGGACACAGCTACATATCTAAATCAGCCTCAACTAACAGAAGGTTCTTGGGCTCTGAGGTGACCAGCTGGTCCTAGAGCCTTTGGCTTCCTTGATTTTGGCCTGGAATGTCCTATATGCTTTTGTGCTTGTTTCCTGACTGTGGAGGGTGCTAAGTCGCTCAGTCGTGTCCGACTCTTTGTGACCTCATGGGCCATAACCCACCAGGTTCCTCTGTGCATGGGATTCTCCAGGCAAGAATACTGGAGTGAGCTGCTGTGCCCTCCTCCAGAGGAATCTTCCCAACTCAGGGATCAAACCCAGGTCTCTTTAGTCTCCTGCAGTGGCAGGTGGGTACTTTACCACTAGCGCCACATGGGATTGCAAAGTTAGTGACTTCAAACAACACAGATGTGTTCCTTTGGCATGCTGGAGGTCACTAGTTCTCAAATAAGTCTCACAAATAAGTTAAAATCATAATTATAGCAGAGCCTCATTCCTTCTGGAATGTTCTGGGGAGAATTCCTTCTTTACCATTTTGAGCTTCTGAAACTACCTTCATCCTATAGCTTCTGGTCCTTCTCCCGTCTTTAAAGCATCTCTCTCTCTTTCTGACTCAGTCCCTCCTGCTTCCCTCTTGTAGAAGCTTCTGTGATTCCTTTGGGCCATCTGAATAACACAGGATAACCTTCCTATCTCAAGATCATAAACTCATTAATATCTGCAAAGTCCCTTTTGCTGTCTAAAGTAACACATTTACAAATTCCAAGAATTAGGATGTGGACCTCTGTGGGAGCTCTTATTCAGCTAGCTCCATCCAGGAAACCCTACAATTCTGGATAAACCAGTATGGTTGGCCATCTATTAGGCCACTCCACCTTCCCCCAGAATCACTGTTCCATTAAAGCCATTTTCCTGGGAACCTGGATACAGGATGCAGCCTGCCTCTCTGCTCCCGGGACTGCCAGGAGCCCTGGATCCCAGTCGACAAGCAGGGGCAAACGATTTATCACCCAATTCTGGTGACCCCTGTGTCTTTCCACTTTGGATGTGACCAAAATGATTCATCTCTGCCTGGCAGTGTGACCTTGTGAAAATTAATTAACCTTTAGGGGCTACGATGGCCTCTATTAAATGAAAATGACAGTAATAAACCTTCACCTTTCCATCGGTGTGGGATGAAGTGGGGGAGGGCGTGGCATCCCTCACAGGCCATGGAAACTTCTAGAACACGGGGCTTGGGTTTCAATCAAATCCCCATTGTCGTGGGCTTGTTCACACACTTTGTCCTTTCAAAAAGGGCTTCTTGGCTCCTAAAGAAGAACAGCAGAACCAAGACCGGTTTGGAGCAGGAGAGAGGCTGCCCAGGGAACAAGCCCAGGGCGAGGGGTGGAGCTGGCACCCAGGAGGTCCTGTTGGTCCCCACTTGTGCCCCGGGTCTGGGCCACATGCTGGGCTCTGAGCCTGCCCCTCCAAGGTCCCTAACTCTGTGTCCCTGTGCTGGGGATTATGTAAAGCCAGGGGACAAACCCAGGCACTTTTTCATTAAAAAACTGCACGTAGAAAATCTATTTCTAGTAAAGGCTGCCACCTGGTGGACATCAGGTTACATGACACAAAGTGAAGTGAAAGTGAAGTCGCTCAGTCGGGTCCGGCTCTTTGCGACCCCACGGACTGTAGCCTACCAGGCTCCTCAGTCCCTGGAATTGTCCAGGCAAGAGGACTGGAATGGGTCACCATTTCCTGCTCCAGGAGATCTTCCCAACACAGGGATCAAACCTGGGTCTCCTGCACTTCAGGTAGACACTTTACCGTCTGAGCCACCAGGGAAGCCCCACAGGACACAAACCTGTCACAAAAAGACAATTACTGTGTGGTTCCACTCATTCATTCTTACCTGAGAGAAATGAATTAACAGAGACAGAAAGTAGAAGGGTGTTTGTCGGGGCCAGAGAGAGGGGGAAATGAAGGATTGCATCTAGTGTGGACAGAGTTGCGATTTGGAAAGATGAAACAGTTCCGTGGACAGCGGTGATGGCCGCACAGCAAAGTGAATGCAGGGGATGCAGGCGAGCTGTACCCTTATGAACGGTCAAAACCGTCACTTCTTTGGTAATTTTATTTATTTATTTATTTTGGGCTGTGCTGGGTCTTTGTTGCTGCTTGGGCTTTTGTGTAGTTGCGGGGATCAGGGGCGGGTGGGTCCTAATTCAACATGACTAGTGCCCTTACAAGAAGAGGAAAAGAGACACAGGCACACACGGGGAGAAGCCGCATGACAACAGAGACAAGAGAGGTTGGGGTGATGAGCCAGGGAATTCTGCGGACTGACCCCACTTCCCTTCCCTCCCCGCTCCCCCAGCCACCCAAAGCTGGGAGGGAGGGTCCAGCCAGGGGCTCAGAAGGAGCGAAGCCCAGCTGATTTCTGGCCTCCAGACTGAGAGACTCAGTTCTTATTTTTTTAAGCCACTCAGTTGTGGTCCTTTGGCCACCCAGGGGACAAACGCAGAGCTGCACCTTTGGGGCTGGGACAGGGAGTCAGGGTTTTAAATCCCTCCCTTCCTCCCTTCTCATGATTCCAACACAGAGTCAAGCTAAGTGCTGCCCAGGGAGTCGCGGGTGGGGAACGGGGCCCCTCCTGGGGTCTCAGTGTGTGAGAGCAAGCAAGCCATCTTGGGAATCTTGCTTATTCTTGTCATTGTTATTTTTATTCTCTTCTTTCTCTGTTGTTCCTCCGGAGATAGGTGCCCCCAGGGTGACCAGCCATCCTGGTTTGCCTGGGACCAGAGTTCCCAACCAGTATGTGGACTTTCACTGCTATGATCAGGGAAGTCCTGGGCAAACAGGGGTGAGGTGGTCCCCCCAGGCCCTCCCAGGCTCCACCCCCTGAATTCTCTCTCTCTGTAAATGGGGTGACCCGCTGTCCCAGCCTGCCCAGTACTCGCCAGTTTAAGCCTCTAAGTCCCTTGCAAGCCTGAAGTGCAAGTGGATCACCCTAGTTGCAAAAGCCTGTGATGCCTGTGACCTCTTACCTGGGAGAAAGGCTGCCCTGCAGACCCAGGGGCCCAGCCCCAGTTGCCCCAGTGGTCTCCAAAAAGAGTCTGGAAGCACATGCTCTGCAGGCCCCAGAGGGTGTGATGTAATAGCCCTGGGGAGGGGCCTGGGCTGCTCATTCAGATTTTTTGTATTCTTGCCTCAATTTTAATTAGGTATGTCTATTTTTAAAAAATCGTCCATTATCAAAATGTTCAAGTTTCTTGGCATAAACGCTTTCTAGTAACCTCCCGTCATCTTCTTAATGCTGACAACAGAAAGGTTCTATTTTTTCGTTCCCGATGCTGGATGTCTGTGCTTTCACTTCTCTCCCTCTTGCCTGTGTCACACTGCGTGTGTGTGTTTATGTGAACAAATGAATGGATTTTTTTCCTCTCTGCTCTCATTTTCACCTTTTCTACTTCTCAGTTATATGTTTGCAGGTAGATTATACAAACTCTTTGGGCACATGGATCAGTGTTGTAAAACACGGGCGGTGATTTCCACCTGAGCCCACCATCTTGAGAGTGTGATGGAGTGGATGGACCAGCCTGGCACAGTGCTGTCAGGAAAACTAAGCCATTATTGTTTCAAAGCTGGCATTCAGTGGTCGTGAAGAAGTATAAAACAGAGCAACAAAAAATTAGAGGTAGGTAATAGAGAAAATTTAAAGTGAGGCAAACCAGGAATAAGAAATGTATACCTGCTAGAAGGGACCTCTGATTTGTTTCTAAACCGTGTGTGTGTGCTCAGTCGTGTCAGACTCTTTGTGACCTCAGGGACTGTAGCCTGCCAGGCTCCTCTGTCCATGGGATTCTCCATGTAAGAATACTGGAGTGGGTTGCCATTTCCTTCTCCAGGAGATCTTCCCAACCCAGTCATTGAACCTGCATCTTTTGCATCTCCTGCACTGGCAGACGCATTCTTTACCCCTGTGCCTCCTGGGAAGCCTCTATACTGAACTTGATCCTAGACTAAAGGCCTAAAGACATTCTTGTCAAACTGGGGCTTGTCCTGCAAGGAGCACAGGCCACACACCAAGAGCTGGGGAACCTGCGGGATGATGTGTTGCACCTTCTGGGAATACCAGGATATGAACAGTTATGCACCGCACTTGCTCCACCCAGCGCAATTCCAGATATGGTATATGGATTATGTCTTTTCATCCTAACAATGGTGCTGTGATGTAGATTCAGCTATCATCCCAGTATTACCACTGTGCATAGACTGAGACACAGTGAAGTTAAGGTTTTCCTTAAGGCTTTAAAAATGGAACTAATGAAAACCAGAGCCAGGGTTTGGTCCCCTGTTGAGGATCTCCCAGTTCATACTTTCAATCTGTATGTACAGCCCGGTATTTACCTTCAACCTACGTACTCCGCTGCCTTGACTTTACTGAGAACTTGTATTATATGAAACCTTATTTAGAAATGCATTTTCCATGTAAAGAAAATCAGTTGTTTAGTGGAATACACACTTTGAATGCCTTTTGAAGAAATAGTGAAAATGTCGGGACTTTTGCGTCCCACTGTCCCACGTCAGATTCCTCCACCCCTCCCCAGATCTCCTGGAGGAAGTTGTTTTTTTCCCCTTGAACCTCTGAGACACATTGACAGAGAATCTAGAAATGCAAAACTGTCCATTCTCTTTCCATCATTATGGTGAAATTTCATCTGTTCCATCAGTATTTCTGAAGCTCAAGCCAGTTTTCTTTCAGAGGCAAAGAAATTGCACCAAGCTTTCAAGGTGTCTGAAGACCCCGGCTGAAATCTACTGATTTAAGAATCTCACATTAAAAAAAAAAGAACCTCATGTTTCGGAGGATGGAAAATGCCTTTCAATTGTAAATGAACAATTCAACAGAGCAGATTTCTTTCAATTTGTTTAAAAAAAAATTGTTAAAAGATTATTACTGAAAGAAACCAGAAAATGACAAAGCATATTACAGAGTGCCCCAAAGGTCACACGGTTACAGGGTCTGCAGGACCTGTCTGAGAAATACTAGGATGCAGGGATGACACTGTCGCTCTGGATAAAGCAAATCTGATGCTCAGGAAAAATGAAAACGGTGACCCTTGTCAAGGTTGATGCTGTTAATTCAACCTCTTCCCTGGCGACTCCCTTGGCTGAGTTGGATGCCCTAAGTCTGTTAATTCAGTGTCACTAAGGAAGGTGGAAGGGCTGCCACCCCCACCTCCCCTACTCTTGGCAGACATCACTAATCAATCATAGCCCAACTGCCCGCAGGCCTGAGGAAACCCAGCCATCCTCTGAGATGTGCTCCCTGTAGATGGAGCCTGCTGCTCTCTATACCTACGTGATGGACACAGATGTCTGTGCTGGTTGTTGTCTGACCACTGGCAAGATTGTCTGGTTCAAGTTCAATTCCACCAGCCCCATGACCTCATGTAAAGGAATTAGCCTTTCTGATGTCAGGGTCCTCTCTCAAAAGGGGATGGACACTCCCAGTGAGTGCTGGGGGCTCAGCAAGGAAGCGAGTGAGAAGCCCTCATGCTTTCCCAAAAATGGGAGCTCCTGGTTTAAAGAGGGGAGACTGGAAGCTCACCGGGGATATGAACTTGAAAGGTAAGTGAGAAAGTGAGGCCTCAGCAATGAACTCAAGGATGAGGGCCCCAGGTGGCCCCAGGGGAAGGCAGGAACCCAGATCACACCCCCCAACCCCCAGCCTGCCTACTGTCTCAGGGCAGGCCCTGCTTCAGGGAGGAGGGTCACCTGGGCTGTGCACCTGTGCTCTGCAGACAAAGACCTCTTAGCCTTGGGCTACTTGGCCCCCAGGCTGGGGTGGTATAAAACCCCAGGACAAATGTGGTTCATCTTCTAACTCAAAACTTTGAAGATTAAAAAAATGCCATTATTTTATACCCAAAGAAACATGCCCATATTAGGGAGTAAAAGCTGAAATTTCCATTAATTTTAAAGCTCAAGGGGAAAAAAATGAAAGAAATTAAATGCTTTCATGCTATTACTCCAGAACCCAGCAGGGCAGATGCTGAATTCTATTTGTTCGACTTGGGAGGACTTCGATGGGAAAGCTGGTGAGGCTTTGCTATAGTGCCTCTTGCCGCCTTTGGAAACATAATCACCTCCATGACTCACAGCACCCAGGGATGCGGAGCACGGCAATCTCACGGAAGCGTGAGTGTTCTGGATGGGTTTTGATATTAGAATTGCCGCCGCTTTCCTGCGCCCCTCCTCCTAGCGTCAGCCAGGTGCCAGTACCCTTCCTCCTCCTATTACCATGTTACCATGAGGCGGGGGTTCTTGCTTTCTGTTGCAGAGGGGGCTGTTTTCTCACCTACGTCCTGAGAGCTGGCCACCCGCCAGGCACCTGTGAGCTGGATTTGAGGACACTCTGGTACTGAGTTTTACCCCCACAGAGCCTGGCTTAGGTGGACAAGGGGACCGAGCACGGATGGTCCACAGAGTCTCAGGTTTGGCCGAAGTGAAGGAACTGCTCCCCGACCTGAGCCAGACAGTCAGATCATTCTAGTCACCCTTGAATGGGGCTCACAGTCAAATCCCCCATTTATTCACATGCTCTCTTGTCTTCAGGTGGATTTCAGAGGGTCACGATGGCACACAGATCAGAGCAGGTCAGGCTGGGGGGCCGTCAGGACATGAAACAGGAGAGGCCTCGGCACACCCACCCTGCACCCAGGACTGGGCACATGCCTGGCAGGAGGGCTGCACATGGCTAGGAGCCCAGATGGGGGTCGCTGACCCTCAGGAGTCCTTGCCCCGATGCTGGGACCACCTGGAGTCAAAGGATACAATTGATGCTCCTCTATCATCCAGTTAGAGGAAAATGACATCAGTTTTCACAAACATCTCTAGGCTATGGAAGCGAAGATGTGATGTTTTCATGGATTTCACAGCATGAAGCAAAATAAATCAAAGACATTTAGGCTGTGCACCCTTGACTCAAGGGGGCCGACCTCTGCAGGCCACCTGGGAACCTCTTGAAAGGACTGATGGACCAAGAAGCCGAAAGAGTTGGCTGCAATTCCTGTAGTATCCACCAGAGGGCCATGCTCTCGCCTCCCAGGACTGAGCAGTTACCTGTGAGTACTAACAGGACTGTGGTGTTGGAAAAGACTCTTGACAGTCCCAGGGACAGCAAGGAGGTCAAACCAGTCCATCCTAAAGGAAATCAACCCTGAATATTCATTGGAAGAACTGATGCTGAAGTTGAAGCTCCAATACTTTGACCACCTGACGGAAAGAGCTGACTCATTGAGAAGACCCTGATGCTGGGAAAGACTGAGGGCAAGAGGAGAAGGGGACGACAGAGGACGAGATGGCTGGATGGCATCACCAATTCAGTGGACATGAATTTAAGCAAACTCAGGGATATCGTGAAGAACAGAACAACAACAAAAAACTATTGTCCAACATGGATACCATTTCTGTTTTCATTTTTGTCCTTTTTTGTCCTTCTTCTTCCAGTTTTATTCACATATGATTGACATACAGCACTGTATCAGTTTAAGATGTACAGCGTCATGATTTGACTTACACCCATCATGAAATGATCATAATAAGCTTAGTGAATATCCATCTTCTCACGTATATGCAAAATTAAAGAAACAGAAAAGAAAATTGTTCCTTGTGATGAGAACTCTTAGAATTTATGCTGTTAACAAATTTCAAAGATAACAGGGGCAGTGTTAATTTTATTTATCATATTGTGCATTATATACCCAGTGTTCATTCATCTGACCACCTTCATCCAATTCCATTCCTCCCACCACCTCTGGTAGCCACAAATCTGATCTCTTTTCCTATGAGTTTGTGTGTTTTGATTTTGAAGTATAATTGACCTCCCACACTATGTTAGCTCCTGTTACACAACATCATTATTCCCTATTTCTATACATTTCAAAATGATCACAGTAAGTCTGGTTACCATCTGTTATCATGCAAAGATATCGCATAATTTGTGACTATATTCCCCGCACTGTACATTGCATACTGGTGACTCATTTATTTTGTAACTGAGAGTTTGTACCTCTTAATCTCCCTCACCTACTTCTTTCTTGTTTATATTTTAATTGTTAATATTATCACTGTCCTTAACAATTCCGTTATTTGGGTACCACTGCTTGCCTTTCCCCCCTCCTGCCTCCATCAGACGCCACAGATTCATTGCGGACTTCCCGCCTCCCACAGCACACTCGCACTCCCCATGGCCTGGTTCCCTCCCGAAGTTACAGGATGCTCCTCAGCCTGATCCATCAGACACGTCACAGCACAAACGCACAGGCATGTGTGATCTGTGTAAATGCATTATCCTTTCTGGCCTCCGTGTGTGAGAGGAAGGTGGAGGTGCAGAGACAAGCCACTGTCCTGGCACACGATCTCCCAGGTGCAGAGCGAGCTCTCATCTAATCACATCACCTTTGTTGTGAGTTTCCAGGCTCCCTCTTCAAAGGTCAGGACGTGAAAGGAGCCACAGAGAGGCTGGAACTCAGATCATTTCCAGGAGCCGCGGAGCAAACGTAGGGGCTGGACACCGGCGGGCTCCCAGCTCCAGCCTGGGGCCTGGGGCACGTGTGTGCTTCCTGTACTCTGCCTGTTCTGGGCTTCGGTCAAGCGCAGGGAAACCAGACACACATTTGACATCAAGGCTCTTAAAATAAAATTTAAAAAATCCGTCTTTCCTTCTTTCTTCCTTCCTTCCCTTCCATCATTTGTCAGCTAGCATCTATTGGGTTGGCCAAAGTTTCATTCTGGTTTCTCCTAAGATGTTACAGGAAAAAACAAACAAATGTTATGGCCAACCCAATATCTGTCTCTCTGTCTATCTGTCACCTACCTACCTTCCTGGCACTTTTGGTATTACAAGGAGCATCCCTATAGTAGGGAGTGCAATGTGAGCATCTTCTAAAATTTAAAACAAACAAAAATGATTATCAGAAAGGTAATGCTTGTATCCCACCACTGATGGGGCTTCTGAGGGTCCCTGGTGAGTTTGCTCTGTCCGCCTTAGCTGAACTGGAGGGAGGAGCCCTGCTGTAATCTTGCTCACAGACTCTGCTCCCTGGAGGACTTGGTGCCCAGAAGAGACAAGAAAAGCCGCTGGTCTGACTCAGCTCTTCCTGATTAATTCGCATAAATTTTGTCATCTCCATCATCTGACGACTCTTTCTTCTTCTGCTCATCCACTCCACCAGCCATCTCATGCCCCAGCCCCTGCCCACCTGAGCTGTGTCCCAGCCTCTGGGAGATGAGTAATGGTTCTTTCCTCTGGGAAACCATGGTGCCACCTTGCGTACCTATCAGACATGTGTGGTATGTGGTGGGGGGAGCTTTTACATATGTTGATGATCAGTTATTCTAATTTAACTATTCTGATATGAACTCAGCATCTACATTTTCTAAAAACTCAACCCTGGGCTGTGTTTAGTCACTCAGTTGTGTCCGACTCTTTGTGACTCTATGGACTGTAGCCCGCCAGGCTGCTCTGTCCATGGAATTCTCCAGGGAAGAATACTAGAGTGGGTTGCCATGCCCCTCCTCCAGGGGATCTTCTAACCCAGGGATTGAACCCAGATCTCCTGCGTGCAGGTGGATTCTTTACCAACTGAGCCACCAGGGAAGCCTCAACCCAGCTGATTCTAACTGAAATCCTATGTTGAGAGCTGCTGTGTTAGTCACTCAGTCGTGTTTGACTCTTTGCAACTGTATCCCTCCAGTCTCTTCTGTCTATGGAATTCTCCAGGCAAGAATGCTGGAGTGGGTAGCCATTCCCTCCTACAGAGGATCTTTCCAACCCAGGGATGAAACGCATGTCTCCTGCATTGCAGGCAGATTCTTTACTGTCTGAGCCACCAGGAAAGCCTGAGAGCTGCAATACCAGGGCAAAATGTATAAATGAACAGCTCATATACCACCATCCCCACCTTGTCCTGTCCGACGGAGATCTCTAAACCAACCACTGTGATAGGCAGACTCTAAGGTGGTCCCATGATCTCTGTTGCTTGGAGTTAAGCTCTGTATAATCCCTTGCCCTTGAGGGAGGGTGGCAGCTGTGACTTGATGGTAGTCAAAAGACTACACGGCAGTCCATGGGGTCACAAAGAGTCAGACACAACTGAGCAACTGAATAACAACAGGCTATAGCAAAGGTGATGGAATGTCACTTCCTTGATTGGGTTACAGGACCTAAGACTCCGTCTCACCACGTTGGAGAGAGACCCCCGCTGGCCTTGAAGAGGCAGACAGCCACATTGTGAGCTGTTCATGGAGCAAAGAACTTCAGGTGCCCCCAGGACTGAGAGCCAACAACCAGTAAGGAGCTGATGAGTCTGCCAGCATCTGGGCCACTGAGCTCTGAAGTGTCCCTTCTCCTGTTGAGCCTCAGCTGAGGATCCAGCCCCAGGACGATTCCAGCCTCGTGAGACCCCGAGCAGAGAATCCGCTGAACTCAGTGCCAGGTCTTGTGACCCACAGATCTGTGAGATACTGAATGGGGGCCTCTTTAAGCTGCCAAGTTTGTGTGTATTTGTTACCGTGTAGGAAACTGACTGGGCTTCCCTGGTAGCTCAGCTGGTAAAGAATCTGCCCACAATCCAGGAGACCCCGGTTCTATTCCTGGGTTGGGAAGATCCCCTGGAGAAGGGATAGGATACCCACTTTAGTATTCTTGGACTTCCCTTGTGGCTCAGACGGTAAAGACTCTGCCCACGATGTGGGATACCTGGGTTCGATCCCTGGATTGGGAAGATTTCTTGTAGGAGGGCAACCCACTCCAGTATTCTTGCCTGGAGAATCCCCGTGGACAGAGGAACCTTGCAGGCTACAGACCATGAGGTCACAAAGAGTCAGACGTGATTGAGTGACTAAGCACTGCACAGGAAACTGACCAAGTCATGAACATCATCTTCACCTGTAACAGATGAGCCCTTGCAATCTTCAAGTCTGTACTCTGGGAAGCCCATTTCTGTAGATTTCAATGTGGCCTCTGAGATGACATCTGTTGATATATGTTTACTATGACAATGAATTACCACAAGTTTAGGGGTTTGGAAACAGGAATTTATTGTCTCGCATTTCTGGAGGCCAGAGCCTGAAATTGGCTGAAATCAGAGTCGGCAGGTCTGGTTCCTCCTGGAGGTTTCAGGGGACTCTCTTTCCTTGCTCTTCAGCTTCCAGAGACACCTGCATTGCTTGGCTCCTAGACCCTTCTTCCGTCTTTGAAGCTGGTGATGGACAGTGTAATCTCTCACACCCCGTCACTCTGACTCTTCTTCTGCCTCCTCTTCCTCTTTAAAGGACCCTTGTGATGACATTGGGCTCACTTGATCATCTAGAATAAGGTCCCTGTTTTAAGGCTGAATTCTCCTTTCCCACATAACCTAGCATACTCCAGGTTCCAGGGTTCAGGCTATGGACATCTTTCATTAGGGTTGGAGGGGCATTGTTCTACTAGCCAATGGTTGCATTCATCTGGAGCCCTCAATCATCTTTGTGAGCAGTTGTGCATTCAAACCTGGACCCAAATAAGAGGCTTTCATCTCAATCACTTGATAGTTCTTTTCAGTTTCCCAATCCATCATCCATAACCTCTTGGAATCTATCTGTTAACATAATCAGGTCAGTTGTCTGGAAAGTTTCCCACAACTTTTTGGATTTTGCTGACTGCATTCCTATGTAATCTCTCTCTCTCTCTCTCTCTCTCTGGCCATGCACTGTGCAGCGTGTAGAATCTTGGTTCCCCAACCAGGGACCAACCTATCCCCCTGCATTGAAAGCACTGAGTCGTAAACAATGGGCCACCAGGAAAGTCCCAGCGTAATCTATTGTTTCTCCCAGTGCAATCTTTTAATACACTCTTCTGTTCTCTACTATTTCTGTATTTCATGAAAACTGATAGCTAGACCTGGAGGCTTGATTAATTTCAAGTTTGCTTCATTCTTGGGGAGATGGAGGATGAGAATCTTTCATAGGTCAAGTTGTCTACATGTACCAGAAGCATATAATGTCTGTTCCTTGTCTCATGATGTTTCAAGACTCTTAGGGCTGTTGCCTAAATCTGCTATTTCATTAGGGGTTGCAACATAGCAATACTTTAATTCCATGACTTCTTTACTTATTACCTGGAGCTGAAATGCTTTATAAAGTTTGCCCAACTGTTTGTTCACCCCGTGGTATAGTTTGTACAGGGAAGGCAGGAAGTCTTGACCCTCTCTCTCTTCTTTAATTAATTGATGTTTTATACTTCCTTTTTTATTTTTCAATTTATTTTGATTATTTTAAAAATTTATATGTTTTTTTACTTAAGTATAGTTGTGTTAGTTTCAAGTGTACAGCCAAGTGATTCACATATACAAGTGTATGTACATATATATTTATTCTTTTTCAGATTCTTTTCTTCTCTCTTTTTTAAAACCAATTTCCAAACTACTGAATTGGTTTCTAGACTTCTTAGAATATGACCAGTGAGGTTCTCTTTAGTGCCATGGTGATGCCGTTGATTTAAACATTATTTGAATGTTTCAGTTTATTGAAAGTGAAAGTCGCTCAGTCGTGTCCAACTCTTTACGACCCCATGGACTCTATAGCCCATGTTTATTCTTTTTCAGATTCTTTTCTTTTCTCTCTTTTTTTAAACCAATTTTCAAACTAAAGTACCTCTTGACGAAAGTGAAAGAGGAGAGTGAAAAAGTTGGCTTAAAGCTCAACATTCAGAAAACTAAGATCATGGCATCTGGTCCCATCACTTCATGGCAAATAGATGGGGAAACAGTGGAAACAGTGGCTGACTTTATTTTTTTGGGCTCCAAAATCACTGCAGATGGTGATTGCAGCCATGAAATTAAAAGACACTTATTCCTTGGAAGGAAAGTTATGAACAACCTAGACAGCATATTAAAAAGTAGAGACATTACTTTGTCAACAACAGTCTGTCTAGTCAAGGCTATGGTTTTTCCAGTAGTCATGTATGGATGTGAGAGTTGGACTATAAAGAAAGCTGAGCACCAACGAATTGATGCTTTTGAACTGTGGTGTTGGAGAAGACTCTTGAGAGTCCCTTGAATTGCGAAGGAGATCCAACCAGTCCATCCTAAAGGAGATCAGCCCTGGGTGTTCATTGGAAGGACTGATGCTGAAGCTGAAACTCCAGTACTTTGGCCACCTGATGGGAAGAGCTGACTCATTTGAAAAGATCCTGATGATGGGAAAGATTGAGGGCAGGAGGAGAAGGGTATGACAGAGGATGAGAGGGTTGGATGGCATCACCGACTCAATGGACATGAGTTTGGGTAAACTCCGGGAGTTGGTGATGGACAGGGAGGCCTGGCGTGCTGCAGTTCATGGGGTCGCAAAGAGTCCGACACGACTGAGCGACCGAAATGAACTGAATTGGTTTCCTAGGCTTCTTAGAATACGAGCAGTTAGATTCTCTATAGTGCCACGGTGATGCTGTTGATTTAAACATTATTTGAATGTTTCAGTTCATTACAGTTTGTGTTCATTTGGATGCTTAAATTAGCCCACTTTGGGGTAGAGCTTATTCAAGTCAGCCCCTGAGCCTTTTTTGTACAAACTTCAGTTCAGTTCAGTCACTCAGTTGTGTCTGACTCTTTGCGACCGCATGAATCGCAGCATGCCAGGCCTCCCTGTCCATCACCAATTCCCAGAGTCCACCCAAACCCATGTCCATCAAAGTGGCACTATAGAGAACCTAACTGGTCGTATTCTAAGAAGCCTAGGAAACCAATTCAGTTCAGTCGCTCTGTCGTGTCGGACTCTTTGCGACCCCATGAACTGCAGCATGCCAGGCCTCCCTGTCCATCACCAACTCCCAGAGTTTACCCAAACTCATGTCCATTGAGTCGGTGATGCCATCCAACCATCTCATCCTCTGTCATCCCCTTTTCCTCCTGCCCCCAATCCTTCCCATCATCTGGATCTTTTCAAATGAGTCAGCTCTTCCCATCAGGTGGCCAAAGTACTGGAGTTTCAGCTTCAGCATCAGTCCTTCCAATGAACACCCAGGACTGATCTCCTTTAGGATGGACTCTCCTTGCAGTCCAAGGGACTCTCAAGAGTCTTCTCCAACACCACAGTTTAGAAGCATCAATTCGTTGGCGCTCAGCTTTCTTCACATTCCAACTCTCACATCCATACACGACTACTGGAAAAACCATAGCCTTGACTAGACGGATCTTTGTTGGCAAAGTAATGTTTCTGCTTTTTAATATGCTGTCTAGGTTGGTCATAACTTTCCTTCCAAGGAGTAAGCGTCTTTTAATTTCATGGCTGCAATCACCATCTGCAGTGATTTTGGAGCCCCCCAAAATAGTGGGTTTTAAAAATGTGATTCTCCTAGGACCATCTGGGACATTTCTTGCCCTAGATCTGGAATCATTATTTCTCCAGAGGTTCTGGTTCAGTTTAAAGGAGAATGGAATCGACCACAGTGTGTGTGCTTGGGGCTGTTCAACACTTGTGTGCATTGTCCAGGCCATTGTTTCTAGGCCTTTCCAGTGGACACAACTAGGAACCACACAGATTTTAAAGGTAAGATACCTTCTGAATTTCCCCTGAGACTTTCAAATCAAATACAGATTTATGTGTAGGAATTTTACTGACCTTATTGACCTTACATCTCTCCCTTCTTTCTCCTACTCCGAAAATTCCAGCTTCTGATGGCAAAGCAATCACTCTATTGCTTTCTGGTACAATACACACCAAATAAATCAAAACCAGCAAAGTTAGGATTACAGAAATCAATTTTTTTTCCAATATTTTTTTCTTTTGGTGTAGTTTACTGGGGCTATTCCGTCAAATAACTGTGTTTAAAGTCAGCAAAGAGAGTTCCTTCATGTAGCTGTTCTACCAACCAATCACTAATTAGGTTTAGTTGTTTCATCTTCATTGCAACTAGTAGGGACTGATTTTTAAAAATAATTATCCATATATAATTACATAATTATTACTTATTGTGTTAATTTTACATAGTTAGGACTAGTTTGTATAACATATAAAAATATTTGCATGGTTCCACAGTCATCTCTGTAAACAATACATCATGAGAAGTCTAGCTCCTAATCCTGTCCCCTCCACCCTGGTCCCCTTCTCTTTCTATAAGGAGACTTATATTTTTAACATTTTTGGTCTTTCTTTTTAAATTATGGACAAGTATACACACACACACACACACACACACACACACACACACACACCTGCACTGCCCGTCTTCTTAGATTAATCATAGTATATCATGAAAACTTTTTTCACTTGCATTTTCAATTAATAATACATCCCAGACTCACTCCCCAGCAGTAAATAAAGACACTGCTCATTTCTTTTTCAGCTGAATGATGCTCAATTGCGCGTAGTTGAATTGCTTCCAGATGTTTGACGCTGCAAAAAGAGACGCAAGGAATAGCCTTACACGTATGCCTTTTTGGGGTTTTGCTCATGAATCTTTAGAGTAAATCCTTCAGAGCTGAGTTGCTGGGTTAAAGGATAAATGCACATACCATTTTCGCAAACAAAGAAATGTCAAATCCCCCTTCCTCGGAGCTGTCCAATTTTTCTTTCCAAATAGAAACTTATGAATATACCTGTTTCACGGTCTTGCCTACCCAGAATGGAGTCATATTTCTGGATTTGAGGCAAATTGACCAAAGAAAATGGTGTATCAATTAGTATCAATCAGCATTTCCTTTGTTCCAAGGAAACTTCAGCTTCCTTTTGTTTATTCCAGGCCAATTGCATGTCTGTTTCGGTGCACTTCTCTGCTTCCTGTTTATTGCATATCCATCCCCCTACTCTCTGGTGCAGACACCCCCTACTCCAGCACAGACCTGTCATCTATTCACAGTTGTTGGAAGGACTCACATTCTGGATATGTGTAGTAACTTACATCTTTTGTTGTATTTTTGTAGTTTGTACGAATAGATAACTAACCCAGAAGTATCACTAGATTCAGCTTCAGTGTATGACCCAAGCATCTTGCACAGGTGGGTGCTGGACCACCCGGCACGCGATTTATCATCTCACTTTGGGGATGATGAACACACGTGGGCTTTCTTCCCACGGTGTTACCTGATTGAGCCGGTAAAATGGTCCCTGTTATCTCACTTCCTGGTTTCAATGTCCCTTGATAACTATTGCCTAGTTCCACTACTATTAGGGGAACAAAAGGATGATTTTTAAAACTCCATCATTCCTCCTAAG
This sequence comes from Bos indicus x Bos taurus, assembly GCF_003369695.1. NCBI lineage: Eukaryota > Metazoa > Chordata > Mammalia > Artiodactyla > Bovidae > Bos > Bos indicus x Bos taurus. The sequence continues at coordinate 26,506,916 of NC_040088.1, forward strand.
TATATGTTAGCTGGCATGCACGCTTGCATGCTGAGTCGCTTCAGTCGTGTCTGACTCTGTGTGACCCTATGGACTGTAGCCCACCAGGGTCCTCTGTCCATGGGATTCTCCAGGCAACAATACTGGAGTGGGTTGCCACGCCCTCCCCCAGGGGATCTTCCTGACCCAGGGATTGAACCCATGTCTCTTACATCTCCTGCACTGGCAGGCATGGTCTTTACCACTGTGCCACCTGAGCATTTTCCTCCAAAGAAGGCTTTTCCTCATTATCTATCTGGTGGCTCTGAAATATAGTCCAGTCCACACAAGACTATCGAGACCATTGTTTTATCGTTTCCAGTTACGTATCAATTTTTCAGAATAACAAGATGGGGACAGTATTTAGGGACTAAACTCTGTACGCTAACAGCGCTCATTTTTAAGTACTACTGGGTTCTAGTCTTCTAAGTCTTTTTAGGAGACAGAGAAGATATCTTGCAAAGAAAATACGTGTTTATATTGATAGCTTCACTTTAACACTAAGATTACCGGGAGTTGCTCCTTTTTCTTATAGTGGAGTATAGCTGATTTACAATGTTGTTTTAGTTTCAGATGTGCAGCAAAGTGAATTAGTCATACATATTCATATACCCCAAACATCCCGCATGTCCCTAGTGGGTCTGCACGTGTGAATTTGAGAAGGACTGAGTTACTCAATTTTACTGTCAGATAACAGCAACCTATGCTCTCTAGAGAAATCCAGCTTCTCCATGTGGGATGGAGAAATGGCTCCATCCCACATTGTCTGCCTCCTTGACTCTTGTGATACTAGAGCATCATATGGTCTTCCCCAAGGGTACGGGGGCAGCTCACTCGTGGCACTGCAGGCAGCCACTCCCTGGAGTGGGCAGGAACAGCTGCAGGACCCCAGGGAACTCCTTGTTCTGAGGATGCGCTGGTCCCTTCATGCCCAGTTGGGTAGACCCCAGGGCAGGGTGACTCGTGAGCTCCGTCTCCTCGTGGCCTCTCTGAGCACCTGTGTCCTCTCCCGAGTGGACAGGGGCCTCCACCTTCAGTGCAGCTGTGATGTCACACAGGGTCTTCAGGAAGCAGAAGCTAATTTATAATCGCTCTCCCCTTGCTAGGTGTTCGTTCACACTCCTCTCTTCTGTGGAGGGACAGAGATGGGGAACTGTGAATGAAAACAAGGGTCTGGCCATGAAATGGTCCTGGGCAAGGTTCGGGTCACCCACTGGGTCCCAGGACCAGCCACACGGGTGGCACATGCAGACTCTGAGCTTGTGACTCTCAGTGACCAGGTGGATCACCAACCGTGTGGTCTTCCGCCGGGCCTCGGGGTTATGTGAACCTGGGGTCCAAACCCCGTGCATGCTTTACCTTTAACATTTGAAAATTTTAAATTCCATTTTAATTGCTTTGACCAAACATCCCTATGTAGGCAGTTAATTTGGAATCACTATGTAGCAGTTAATCTGGAAGCTCAGCAGCTTGGAGTATAGTATCGTCTAGTGCATGTGCACTCAGCCTTCTTCAACTCTTTGCAAGAGACTATCCTGTCAGGCTCCTATGTCCAGGCTCCAGGCAAGAATACTAGAATGGCCATGCTCTGATCCAGGGGATCTTCCCAACCCAGGGATAGAATCGGCTCTTTTGTGTCTCCTGCATTCAGCAAAAGCATCCCATCTTGCTGGCCCACCTGGAGCTCTCTGCTGGGCACCTGGCGTGTTCCTTTTGTGAGATTCTGATGCAAGCTTGCAGAATCTTGACTGCAGTCTTCCCAGCCACCACTAGAGGACAGCATGTGTATATTTAGGATTCCTACGGCTTTCTTGAGAATAGCGCAGGAGTATACATGGGCTCTTGAGAAACCTATATGCAGGTCAGGAAGCAACAGTTAGAACTGGACACGGAACAACAGACTGGTTCCAAATAGGAAAGGAAGTACGTCAAGGCTGTATATTGTCACCCTGTTTATTTAACTTATATACAGAGTACATCATGAGAAACGCTGGGCTGGAAGAAACACAAGCTGGAATCAAGATTGCCGGGAGAAATATCAATAACCTCAGATATGCACATGACACCACCCTTATGGCAGAAAGTAAAGAGGAACTCAAAAGCCTCTTGATGAAGGTGAAAGTGGAGAGTGAAAAAGTTGGCTTAAAGCTCAACATTCAGAAAATGAAGATCATGGCATCCGGTCCCATCACTTCATGGGAAATAGATGGGGAAACAGTGGAAACAGTGTCAGACTTTATTTTTCTGGGCTCCAAAATCACTACAGATGGTGACTGCAGCCATAAAATTAAAAGACGCTTACTCCTTGGAAGGAAAGTTATGACCAACCTAGACAGCATATTCAAAAGCAGAGACATTACTTTGCCAACAAAGGTTGGTCTAGTCAAGGCTATGGTTTTTCCAGTAGTCATGTATGGATGTGAGAGTTGGACTGTGAAGAAAGCTGAGCGCCGAAGAATTGATGCTTTTGAACTGTGGTGTTGGAGAAGACTCTTGAGAGTCCCTTGGATGGCAAGGAGATCCAACCAGTCCATTCTCAAGGAGATCAGCCCTGGGATTTCTTTGGAAGGAATGATGCTGAAGCTGAAACTCCAGTACTTGGGCCACCTCATGCGAAGAGTTGACTCATTGGAAAAGATTCTGATGCTGGGAGGGATTGTGGGCAAGAGGAGAAGGGGACAACAGAGGATGAGATGGCTGGATGGCATCACTGACTCGATGGACATGAGTCTGAGTGAACTCTGGGAGTTGGTGATGGACAGGGAGGCCTGGCGCGCTGCGATTCATGGGTCGCAAAGAGTCGGACATGACTGAGTGACTGAACTGAACTGATACATATTCCTGTTTGTTCTGGAAAATGTTTCTCCATAGGAGTAAGGAGAATAGGAACATGAACCTCCAGGTACCCCTTCTGAGCCCTGATACTGTCTAACATTTGGCCAGTTTTGTTACATCCATCCCACCTATATACCCATTTTCTTAATTTTAAAGCAAATTTTTGGTTTTCTTACATTTATGTTTAATTGGAAGATGATTGCTTTATAATGTTGTGTTGGTTTCTGCCATACAACAACGTGAATCATCCATAAGTATACATAGGTCCCCTCCCTCCCGAACCTCCCACATTTTTGGATTCACTCAAAAATAATCCAATATGCGTCTCCCAGAAAAAGACTCATTAAATCCCTCGACATAGCCACCACCCATTGTCACACCTAACAAAACACCACCGATGCCTGGATACCATATAAGCCAGTTCAGCTTTTATAACTTCTTGATTATCTCAGAATCCCTCTCTGCAGTTGTTCAAACCCCGTCTAAACAAGATTGGTGCATTTGGTTGGATAAAATGTCTTTAACATGTCTTTTCACTTATGGGATTTCTTGACTTTCTCGGTTTTATTTGCTTCCCTGTTGGTTTGATTTTTGTTGTTATTTGGAGGGTGGGCATGGTGTTTATCTGTGAAGAAATTGAATATTTTTCAGGCTATTGTGGTGCTGGAGAAGACTCCTGAGAGTCCCTTGGACTGCCAGAAGATCAAACCAGCCAATCCTAAAGGAAATCAAACCTGAATATTCATTGGAAGGACTGATGCTGAAGCTGAAGCTCTGATACTTTGGCCACCTGATGAGAAGAGCCAGCTCTTTAGAAAAGACCCTGGTGCTGGGAAAGATTGAAGGCAGGAGGTGAAAGGTATGACAGAGGATGAGATGGTTGGATGGCATCACTGATTCAATGCACATGAGGTTGAGCAAACTCTGGGAGTTGGTGAAGGACAGGGAAGCCTGGCGTGCTACAGTCCACGGGGTCACAAAGACTCAGACATAACTGAGCAGCCGAACAACAACAACCTAATAACAAAATTCAAACTATGTGAAACACACAGGGAGAATGTTAGAAAGTTACCAGTGGTGGCTGTGGGGTAGGGTATCAGCTGGAGGAGAGGAAAGTCATGTCTGGGACAAAATTAGGGCCAGACAACTTCATAGATATGAACTGACTTTCTTTTGGATGAAATACGATTAAATGCTGAGTGGAAGGGCTTGTTGTTGTTGCTTAGCCACTAAGTCATGTCCAGCTTTTTGCAACCCCTTGGACTGTAACCCACCAGGCTCCTCTGTTCATGGGAGTCTCCAGGCAAGAATACTGGAGTGAATAGCCATTTCCTTCACCGAGGGGTCTTTCCAACCCAGAGATCAAACCCGCGTGTGTGTCCTTCACTGCAGGAGGATTCTTTACCACTGAGCCACCAGGAAGCCCAAGTGGAAAGGCTGGTGTCTACTAAAAATTGTATTGCAGTGTGTTCAAGTAGAGAATGTGCTGGTAAATATCCAACCTCACAGATGATGTGAAGTTCCTCCAGGTGGCAAAATGCATGCAAATTCCTCCAGGCACAGTCAGCCAGTTAAAAGATGGCATTGAGCCTGTTACATTTAGGGAAACACAACCCAGACTCTACAATGATAGCTGTGAGAAGTCAGTTACAAAGGCGATAAAGAGCCATTGTCTGTTGTTCCCACAGACACTGGCCTCATCTGCTGCCGCAGCCAACAGAGCCAACAGCATCTGGGCAACGACTTTAACGGAGTCAATTAGCTAAACTAAGCTGTCATGATGACCTTATCCCAAACCAGAATAAGGCTAAATCCTGAGTTCTGCAATAGTTTTCATCATGTATGTCGAGGGGCAAGGAAAAGGAAGAAGGCCTGGGGAAAGAGTCTAAAATAACCAGAGGCTATTATTAAAGAGGGCTTCACAGGTGGTGCTCATGGTAAAGAACCTGCCTGCCAATGCAGGAGACATGAGATGCAGGTTCGATCTCTGGGTTGGGAAGATACCTTGGAGGAAAGCATGGCAACCCAGTCCAGTATTCTTTTCCCTATAGAATCCAACAGACAGAGGAGCCTGGTGGGCTACAGTCCATGAGGTCGCAAAGAGTTGGACATGACTGAAGCCACTTAGCACACAGCACATGGGTGTTAAAAGCAATTGGAGGGAGTTCCCTGGTGGTCCAGTGGTCAAGACTTCACCTTCCAATGCAGGGGGCGTGGGTTCAATCCCTGGTTGGGTAACTAAGATCCTATATGCTTCACAGCCAAAAAACCAAAACATAAAACAGAAGCACTATTGTATCAAATTCAATAAAGACTAAAAATGGTCTAAATAAAACAAAAATCTTAAAAAAAATTGGGCTGGTTAGTATACAGAGTTCTGGAAAGATTAAGAAAATGTGATCGAATCTGTAAAATCATGGAAGTTAGGGTTAGTAAGAATCCAGATTCTTGAAATACATGTTCAGTCCTGATATTAGTCTGAGTTTCCTGTTGCCTCAAAGTCACTGACTACAACAAACACATCTCTCATCTTACCCTTCTATTGCATACAGGGGCTTCCCCGGTGGCTCAGCTGGTAAAGAAACTGCTTGCAATGCAGGAGACCTGGGTGGGATCCCTGGATTGGGAAGATGCCCTGGAGAAGGGAACAGCTACCCACTCCAGTATTCTTGCCTGGAGAATCCCCATGGTCAGATGAGCCTGGTGGGCTACAGTGTTGGGGTTGCAAGAGTCGGACCTGACTTAGAGACTAAACCACCACCACGGTGACATGGGTTTAGCAGGACTGGACTCACAAGTGTGGGCAGAGCTCATGCATTCCTTCCTGAGGTTCTTGGGGGGAATCTACTTACAGCTGCCAGCGTCTGTCTGTATCTTTGGTTCCTGACCACTTCCTCCATCATCAAAGCCAGCCAGAGGGTTGGCTCCATCAGCTCAGGCTGAAATAACACAAAGCTACAGGCTGGGGACTTAAACCACAGATGTTTACTGTTTCACAATTTTGGAGGCAGGAATCCGAGCTCCAGGTGCTGTCAGGGTTGGTTTCTGGGGAGGTCTCACTTCCTGGTGGCCACGTTTCCCTTCCCACTGTCCTCGGGTGGGACAGAGAAGGAAACCTCCTTCTCTGCCTCTTTTTTAATGTTTTAAAATTATTTTTTTTAACTTTTTGACCACACCCTGCAGCATGTGGGATCTTGGCTCCCTGACCAAGGATCAAACCCACACCCTCTGGCATCACAGGGTGGAGTCTTAACCACCAGACCGCCAGAGAAGTTCTGCCTCTTCTTACAAAGGCACAGATCGAAGCCCCTGCCCCTCTGACCTCATTTAACCTAATTACTCTCTTCTTGTTGTTGATCAGTCGCTCAGTCTTCTCCGACTCTTTGTGACCCCATGGACTGCAGCATGCCAGGCTTCTCTGTCCTTCACCATCTCCCAGAGTTTGCTCAAACTCATGTCCATTGAGTTGGTGATACCATCCAACCATCCAGCTACCCGCTGAAGTCCTGCTATCGTAACACAGTCACTCTACCAGTTAGGGGATCAACTTGTGTGGGAGGTTGGCATGCAATTCAGCTCATCCTGCAGGACAACTCCCTCTGATGTCCTCTTCAACCTACTCCTTTCTATTTGTAGGCTGCTTGTGCTCAGGCTGGGCTCACCCCAGAATTCATGAGCTCTCTCCACATCTGAGGTCAGCTCATTAATCACCCTAACTCATCAGCAAACTTCACTGTCCTCTGCCACGTTGTCTAACAGGATCACAGGTTCTGTGGCTTCCGGCATGGACAGCTCTGGGAGGTCACACAGTACACAGAAGTGCTACCCAGGGGTCTGGAAGCAGTGGTTTTAGGGCAAATAAATGGAAATTCTTGTTGTTGTTGTTTTATTGTGATAAAAACACACAGCACAAAACCAGACCCCATTTGAGTGTGCAGGGCAGTGGTGTCATTTCTGTGTATATTGCTTGGCATCTGATTTCCGGATATTTTTTCCCTCAAAAAACTGAAACTCTACCCATGGAGCAAGCCTTCCTCCCCCATCTGAGGCCTCAGAGTCAAACTTGCTAAGACTTTGACAGTTGTAGGTCCTCAGGGAGCGGTCTCACGCCGGGCATGTCTCGTGTCTAGTTTGTTTCAGTTGGTGCGAGGGCCACACGGCTCATCCATGTTGTAAGTAGCACAAAGAAAGGCAATGCCAAAGAATGCTCAAACTACCGCACAATTGCACTCATCTCACACGCTAGCAAAGTAATGCTCAAAATTCTCCAAGCCAGGCTTCAGCAATACATGAACCGTGAACTTCCTGATGTTCAAGCTGGTTTTAGAAAAGGCAGAGGAACCAGAGATCAAATTGCCAACATCCGCTGGATCATGGAAAAAGCAAGAGAGTTCCAGAAAAACATCTATTTCTGCTTTATTGACTATGCCAAAGCCTTTGACTGTGTGGATCACAAGAAACTGTGGAAAATTCTGAAAGAGATGGGAATACCAGACCACCTGACCTGCCTCTTGAGAAATCTGTATGCAGGTCAGGAAGCAACAGTTAGAACTGGACATGGAACAACAGACTGGTTCCAAATAGGAAAAGGATTATGTCAAGGCTGTATATCGTCACCCTGCTTATTTAACTTATATAGAGTACATCATGAGAAACGCTGGACTAGAAGAAACACAAGCTGGAATCAAGATTGCCGGGAGAAATATCAATAACCTCAGATATGCAGATGACACCACCCTTATGGCAGAAAGTGAAGAGGAACTAAAAAGCCTCTTGATGAAAGTGAAAGAGGAGAGTGAAAAAGTTGGCTTAAAGCTCAACATTCAGAAAATGAAGATCATGGCATCCGGTCCCATCACTTCATGGGAAATAGATGGGGAAACAGTGGAAACAGTGTCAGACTTTATTTTTGGGGGCTCCAAAATCACTGCAGATGGTGACTGCAGCCATGAAATTAAAAGACACTTACTCCTTGGAAGGAAAGTTATGACCAACCTAGATAGCATATTCAAAAGCAGAGACATTACTTTGCCAACAAAGGCTCATCTAGTCAAGGCTATGGTTTTTCCTGTGGTCATGTATGGATGTGAGAGTTGGACTGTGAAGAAGGCTGAGTGCTGAAGAATTGATGCTTTTAAACTGTGGTGTTGGAGAAGACTCTTGAGAGTCCCTTGGACTGCAAGGAGATCCAACCAGTCCATTCTCAAGGAGATCAGCTCTGGGATTTCTTTGGAAGGAATGACGCTAAAGCTGAAACTCCAGTACTTTGGCCACCTTATGCGAAGAATTGACTCATTGGAAAAGACTCTGATGCTGGGAGGGATTGGGGGCAGGAGGAGAAGGGGATGACAGAGGATGAGATGGCTGGATGGCATCACTGACTTAATGGATGTGTCTCAGTGAACTCCGGGAGTTGGTGATGGACAGGGAGGCCTGGTGTGCTTCGATTCATCGGGTCGCAAAGAGTCGGACACGACTGAGCGACTGAACTGAACTGAACTGAAGACTTCCTTCTTTGGGCTGATACCGTTCTCCTGATGTCTGTACCACGTGGTGTGTACCAGCGTGGTACAGTTTTCTCCTTTGTGAGTGACGCTGGGGTGAAATGTGTGTAGCGCTTTGAGATCCTGTTCCCAATTCCTCGGGCTTTATGCCCAGAAGTGGGGTTGCTGGATCATGAGGGATTGTTGCTAGAGGCAGTCTCATATGTGCAGTTTCTCCACCCAGCTCATCCACTTCTGGAGGGCTTCCCTCATAGCTCAGTCGGTTAAGAATCTGCCTGCAATGCAGGAGACCCAGGTTCGATTCCTGGGTTGGGAAGATCCTCTGAGAAGGAAATGGCAATGTCACGCCAGTATTCTCATCTGGGAAACCCCGTAGACAGAGGAGCCTGGCGGGCTGCAGTCCATGGGATCACAAGAGTCGGACAGGACCTAGTGACTAAACCATCACCATATACTTTCGGACAGACCTTGGGCCTGGAGCGTGTCGTCCCCAGCAGGAGAGGATCAGGCTCCATTGCTCTGTGTCACATGGCACCCAGCCGCCCACTGCTCAGGGGAGGGGTGCGGCCCTTCTGATGGGCACAGGAGGGCTGTGCCAGGCCAGTGGCCCTGGACGGCCTTCCGCCCCCAGGGGCCACGTCCGCTGCGGAGGCTGATCTGATGTGTCTTCTCTGCGTGGCTCGGTCCAGAGCTTGGTGTTTTTTCCCTGGCGACTTGGGTACCACACAATGCCAAGGGCAGGATCGTTCAAACATCTGCTCCTGGTAACAGATGACAGAGGCTGTGACATCCTTATTTATTGATGTGGCAAGAAATACTCCATTTCTCACCAGTACACAATGACTGGGACCTTCCCCCAGACCAACAAGACTCAGCGAACTAGCCGGCCAGTTGTGCTAAGTTGCATGTGCTAAGTTGTGCTTAGCATGCATGCTAAGTTGCTTCAGTTGTGACTGCCTCTGTGCAACCCCTTGGACTGTAGCCCACTTGGCTCCTCTGTACATAGGATTCTCCAAGCAAGAATACTGGAGTGGGATGCCATGCCCTCCTCCAGAAGATCTTCCCGATGCAGGGATCAAACCCGCATCTCCTGATTGGCAGGCAGATTCTTTACCACTGAGCCACCAGGGAAGCCCAGCCAAGTGGTGATGGACAGCAATATAACCTTCTATGATCTGCTGGCAGAGCCGGTAGCACCTATGTGGTTGCCAACACCGCTTGCTGTGTACACATCAATCCTTCAGGGGAAGTAGAAACTGACAGAAGGTCCTCGCATGGGCAGGTGGTTATCAGCTGCACACCTGCCAAATCTGGGGCTCCAGGTTGAGGTCTGTTCCCTGGAGAGGTCTGAGTCTGATTATCCTAATAACCTTGACAAAGTTCTGACTCTAAATGACAGACTGTGTGAGCAAAGTGCATTCTTACAGGGGTCAGGGCCCATCGAACCAGCTAGTCTCCGAGTCAGAGCAGATGGGGGTCATACAGGACCTGACAGGCTTATTTCCAGTCTTCTCCCAGGTAATGTTGGGGACATACTTATACTGAAAAGTCATTCCTTGTTTACCTGAAGTTCAAACTTAATGGAGTATTTCATCTGACAGCCCTACATGACAAAGCCTTCTCTGCCTAGAGACTAGAGAGCGGGCAGGAATTTATCTCTAAGACCCTCCTGGTAAGATGGCCAGATGTGCACTCAAAAGGGCCCTCAGGGACCATGTGGAGAGCTTTATTTAAACAGAACAAAACAAACATGTCCTTATATTAAAACAAACATGGTTATGTTTTGAATTAATATAAGAAATTAAAATAAAACTTATAAGATAAAGTGGTTTTTAAAAAAATATATTTATTGTACTCTTAAAATGTCCCCCTTGGAAGAAAATCTATGACAAGCCTAGACAGTGTATTAAAAAGCAGAGACATTACTTTGCCAACAAAGATCCATCTAGTCAATTCTATGGTTTTCCAGTGGTCATGTATGGATGAGACAGTTGGACCATAAAGAAGGCTGAGTGCCAAAGAATTTATGCTTTTGAACTGTGGTGTTGGAGAAGACTCTTGAGAGTCTCTTGCACTTCAAGGAGATCAAACCAGTCAATCCTAAAGGAAATCAATCTTGAATATTCATTGGAAGGACTGATGCTGAAGCTGAAGCTCCAATACTTTGGCCACATGATGCTAAGAACCGAATCATTAAAAAAGACCCTGACGCTGGGAAAGATTGAAGGCAGGAGGAGAAGGGGATGACAGGATGAGATGGTTGGATGGCATCACCAACTCATGGTTGGATGGCATCACCAACTCAACAGGCGTGAGTCTGAGCAAGCTCCAGGAGATGGTGAAGGACAGGGAAGCCTGGCATGCTGCAGTCCATGGGGTTGCAAAGAGTCGGACACGATAGAGTGACTGAACAACAACAAAATGTCCCAGGATCCACTGGTCACAAGTTAAGTTCTTTTGGGAAAACTTGTGACATTGTTGTGCAATCCTTCCAAATGGCCACTAGAGGGCACCATTTCATGATTCACAGCATCCCCACATAAGGATGACCTGCTGCTGCTGCTGCTAAGTCGCTTCAGTCATGTCCGACTCTGTGTGAGCCCATAGATGGCAGCCCACAGATTCCCCCGCCCCTGGGATTCTCCAGGCAAAACACTGGAGTGGGTTGCCATTTCTCTCTCCAATGCATGAAAGTGAAAAGTAAAAGTGAAGTCGCTCAGTCGTGTCAGGCTCTTAGCGACTCCATGGACTGCAGCCTACCAGGCTCCTCCAACCATGGGATTTTCCAGGCAAGAGTACTGGAGTGGGGTGCCATTGCCTTCTCCGAAGGATGACCTAGACAATGTATTAAAAATCGGACATCTAAATAAAAAAAAAAAAAGTGGACATCACTTTGCCCACAAAGGTCCATATAGTCAAAGTTACAGTTTTTCCAGTAGTCATGTACAGATGTGACAGCTGGACCATAAAGAAGGCTGAGCGCAGAAGAACTGATGCTTTCGAACTGTGGTGTTGAAGACTCTTGAGAGTCCCTTAGACGTAACATCAAACCAATCAATCCTAAGGGAAATCAACCCTGAATATTCATTAGGGGACTGATGCTGAAACTCCAATACTTTGGCCACCTGATGCAAAGAGCCAACTTATTGGAAAAGACCCTAATGCTGGGAAAGATTGAAGGCAGAAGAAGGGGGTGACAGAGGATAAGATGGTTGGATGGTATCACCGAGTCAACGGACATGAACTTGGGCAAAGTCCAGGAGTTAGTGAGGGACAGGGTGGCCTGGGGTGCTACAGTCCATGGGGTTGCAAAGAGTCGGACACAACTTAGCAACTCAACAGCAACAACAGCAACAAATTAACAGGATGGCCAGTGCTGATTCGACTACTGGAAATTGAATCTTAGCATCTTTCCATCTAATCAGGTCAGAGAACAGATTCCAGAAACCCCAGAACTGATGCAGAATACTCATCCTGAACTTTCTGCTCAGCAGCAGCATGTGTGTTAGTCAGGATCCTGCAGACCCAAGAGGCTAGAGAGAGACACAGAAGAGGAGAGTCATTGTAGGAATTGGTTCATGTAATTATGAGACCAAAGAGGCCCACGGTCCACTAATTCCATACTGAAGCCTGCAGAACACAAGGCCGGGGCTTAATTCAATGCAAAGGCTTGAGGAGGGGGCACACAGTGCCAGTCCAAAAGCCCAAGAACCAGGAGGGCCAATGCCCATGGGCAGGAGCCAGACATGCAGCTCAGAGAGAGGCATTCCTTCCTTCATTTCCATGTTCTATTCAGGCATCAGGAGGCTGTGTGATCCTCACCCACACTGCGGAGGGCACCTCCTTGCTCAGCCTCTGATGCAAATACTCACATCTCCTGAAAGCCCCTCTCAGACACACCGGAAAGATCCTCCTACCAGCATCTGGGCTGGGCCTCCCTCAGCCCAGGCAAGTTGACGCATAGAAGCAACCATCACGCCAGAAAGAACGGGTCACCCAGACGAGGGCACTGTGGGGAGTGAAGGCAGTGATATTAACGATGAGTCCAGGCCAGCACGCACAGGAGGGGACGGTGTGAACTGGGGTTTCCGGCACAGAGCTGACCATCCCTGTCGAAACACCTGCCAACTCCAGCAGTGGAAGGAAACCAGGGCCAGAAACTGGGATGAGGGAGGGAGAGCTGGCTCTCGGAGATATCCCATCTGGGTTGATCAGAGCTCCAGGCCCCTCACCCTCCTGGGGCCCCTGGTCCAGCCTGGAGACTGAAGAAGGCTGACAACTTGTCCCCAGAGAATCAGTGTTAGGGGAGGATTTGGAGGGAAATTTTCAGTGTGGAGATTCTGCCAAAGTCTCATGGATTTTTATAACAAAAGTTTTTGTCTCTGTGTGTGCCAGAAGTTCTTCCACATCCTCATGTCCCCAGGGGGTTAGACATGACAATGACATATGCTCTCCTAGAGACCAAGAAAGGGGCTATGAGACCATCTGCTGCTCCTGCTGCTAAGTCGCTTCAGTAGTGTCCGACTCTGTGCGACCCCATAGATGGCAGCCCACCAGGCTCCCCTGTCCCTCAGATTCTCCAGGCAAGAACACTGGAGTGGGTTGCCATTTCCTTCTCCAATGCATGAAAGTGAAAAGTGAAAGTGAAGTAACTCAGTCATGTCCGATTCTTAGCGACCTCATGGACTGCAGCCTACCAGGCTCCTCCTTCCATGGGATTTTCCAGGCAATAGTACTGGAATGGGTTGCCATTGCCTTCTCCGATGAGACCATCTACATGGCTGTAAACCCCAACCACCCTGCAACTTATGGACTAGCCAGGCTGGGGTTCTGGGATCAGGGATGTATGTGTGTTTAGGTTCTAGACCACTGCAGGGCACACCTTGATTTTCTTCCAATGTGGGTTTCAGTTCATTTCAGTCTCTCAGTCATATCTGACTCTTTGCAACCCCAGGGGTTGCAGCAGCCTGGGCTTCCCTGTCCATCATCAACTCCCTGAGCTTGCTTAAACTAATGTCCATAGAGTTGATGATGCCATCCAACCATTTTATCTTCTGTCGTCCCCTTCTCCTCCTGCCTTCGATCTTTCCCAGCATCAGGGTCTTTTCCAATGAGTCAGCTCTTTGCATCAGGTGGCCAAAGAATTGGAGCTTCAGCTTCAGTATCAGTACTTCCAATGAACATTCAGGACTTATTTCCTTTAGGATTGACTGGTTTGATCTCCTTGAAGTGCAAGAGACTCTCAAGAGTCTTCTCCAACACCACAGTTCAAAAGCATCAGTTCTTTGGTGTTCAGCTGTTTTTATGGTTCAACTCTCACATCCATACACGACTACTGGAAAAATGACAGTTTTGACTAGATGGACATTTGTTGGCAAAGTTATGTTTCTGCTTTTTAGTATGCTGTCTAGGTTTGTAATAGCTTTTCTTCCAAGGAGCAAGAATCTTTTAATTTCATGGCTGCAGTCACCATCTGCAGTGATTTTGGAGCCCAAGAAAATAAAGTCTGTCACTATTTCCATTGTTTCCCCTCTATTTGCCATGAAGTGATGGGACTGGATGCCATGATCTTCTGTTTTTTAATGTTGAGTTTTAAGCCAGCTTTCTCATTCTCCTCTTTCACTTTCATCAAAGGCTCTTTAGTTCCTCTTAGCTTTCTACCATAAGGGTGGTGTCATCTGCATATCTGAGGTTATTGGTATTTCTCCCAGAAATCTTGATTTCAGCTTGTGCTTCACCCAGCCCGGCATTTCGAATGATATACTCTGCATATAAGTTAAATAAGCAGGGTGACAATATACAGTCTTGACGTACTCCTTTCCTAATCTGGAACCAGTCCACTGTTCCATGTCCGGTTCTAACTGTTGCTTCTTGACCTGCATACAGGTTTCTCAGGAGGCAGGTGAGGTGGTCTGGTATTCCAACCTCTTTAAGAATTTTCCAGTTTGTTGTGATCCACACAGTCACATAGTGACTTTGGCATAGTCAAGAAAGCAGAAGTGGATGTTTTTCTGGAACTTTCTTGCTTTTTCTATGATCCAGCAGATGTTGACAATTCGATCTGTGGTTCCTCTGCCTTTTCTAAATCCAGCTTGAACATCTGGAAGTTCTTGGTTTAGACATTAAGAATCTCTGTCTGGAGGGAAAACAGATTCTCAGTGGCCAGGAGAGAAACACACACACACACACACACACACACACACATATCCTATGATCCCACGACCCCAGCCTGACTTGTCCATAAGTGGCAGAGTCATTGGGTTTTACAGCCATATAGATGGTCTCACGGCCCCTTCCCAGATCTCAGGGAGAACGTGTGTCATGGTTGTGACTGACTCCTTGGGGACATGAGGATGTGGAGGAATTCCTGGCACACACAGAGGGAATGAACTTGGACAGGCACTACTTTGGGATTGTGCGTCCATGTAATGAGGGGAGGTTGCTCAGTGCCTTGAGCTGCTACCCAGCCTGCAAATGAAATGCAGTGCCCATAATGCACACTCTGTTAAGAGCTGCAGAACGGTGACAGCAGAGCAGTAAACCACGGACCGGCCCGTCTGAGTGTGGTGCGGGTGTGCTCAGTCACACAGTCCTGTCCGACTCTTTGCAACCCCATGGACTATAGCCCGCCAGGCTCCTCTGTCCATGGGATTCTCCAGGCAAGAATACTGGAGTGGGTTGCCATGCCCTCCTCCTGAGGATCTTCCTAACCCCAGGGACGGGATACATGTCTCTTGCATTGGCAAATGGGTCTTTTACCACTAGTGCCACCTTGGTAACTGCCCAGGTCACACACCCTGGAGCGGCTCTGGTCACAGCCAAACTGCCCTACTTATCTCTGACACGTGGCTCGGAACAGCACGCTCTAGCACAGATCTTTAGAAGCAAGAGGAACTGGCCTGGAGCGCAGTGTTCTGGGCCAGCACTTGGGTCCTCTTGTGCCCCACCCCTCCCCCAAGTGGTTGGAGCACCTCCCTTTCCCCCATCTCAGATCCTGAGGGCCAGGTGAGCAGGTCCTACCCCATCTCCATCCCTTCCCCTGGGCCACCAGTCCTGACCAATCAGTAAACCTTCCATCCCTTGGGGATAACAATTGGTTCAGAGGCAGTCCCTGGCCATGGGTGTAAGACCAGCTACTGGGCTCATGCAGAGGAGAACAAAGGTCTCTTGATATGAACTCTTGGATCTAGTTGTGCCTCCTCGCACCCTCCTCCTGGACTCTCGTGAGCTCATGCATCCCCTTTCTGATCCAGCCTGATGCTCTTGGACTTTGGCCCCTTGGAGCTGAGTGAGTGGACTCCAGTGTGGGGCTGGACGGCTGGGCCAAGTGGATGTCCATTTGTTGTGGCTGGAGGGAGCCCCAGCTGCCCCGCCCCTCGTAGCCCTGGCCTGTCCCACCCCGCATCAGCAGGGCCTCCTGCTGCCCCTCCTCTGTTCCATGGTCCAGTCACATTCACGGACATTCCAGGCCCTTCCATTGCTACAGTCTGTGGGAGGTCCTAGGGTGTCTGTCCACTTTACCAGGAAGGGGCTGTTGCGGGGCACCTACTGCCAGCCTGCTGGGACTCTGGTCTAAATCAGTACACCTGTGGGCCCTTGTGGACGGGAGATGCTGCACACAGGACTGGTCTTAATGGGCCTTCAGGGGCCTGGGAGAGGGCTGCTGGGGTCTTAGGACTCTGGGTTCCTCACAGGGCCTGACTAGCCTATATTCAGCCTCCCAACTGCCTACAAGTAACATGTTCCGTGGCCAGGAGCGTGGGTCCCGGAGCCCAGCTCCCAGGCTTGAGCCTGGTCATCCAGGCATTAGCCGTGGGGCCTCAGTAACCTCTGTGAGCTTCCGTTTCCTGATTTGTAAGAGGGGATAAGTCGTAATCCCTTCTTTGGATTGTTGTAAAGATTAACTGGGATAAAGTGTTTAGCACGGCCGGCAGTAGGAAGTGTTCCATAAATGTGAATGATCGTCATGCTTTCCCCCGCCACCCTGTCACATGCTCTCCTGAAAGAAACTGCTCAGCCCCCGAGAGACCAGAGACCCATCCCCAGACCACAGCAGCTGGTACGGGGCATGTGCTGGCCCCAGATGAGGCTGGTCAGCTGCACTCCCTGTTGTGCAGGTTGAGTAAGACCCTGCGGTCCTGTCCTGTGGTCTGGCATGATGTCACCTGCAAAGAGATGCGAGGTGTTGAAGGCACTGGTCTGTGGACAGGCAGGGGAGCCCAGGAGCTGAGAGGGAGGGAGAAGGAGGGACAGAAGGACAGAGAGAGGGCTGGAAGGACTGGGAGGTGGGGAGGGAGGAGAGAGAAGGATATTGAGAGAGGGAGACCTGTCCTAGTACCTTTAATTTTTTTTTAAATGACATCTTTACTATTTCACTGTCAATTCCCATCAACAATATAGAAAGCTTGCAATTTCCCTACATCCTCACCAACCCTTGCCATTTATTTTTATCCCATAGTAGCCATCCTAATGGGTGAGAAGTGATGTCTCATTACAGATTTGGTTTCTATTTCCCTAATGATGCTGAACACCTTTTCATGTGCTTCCTGGCCATTGTAAATCTTCTTTGAAGAAATGTTTATTTAGTGAAATCCTTTGCCCATTTTTGAATTAGGTTGTTTCATTTTGGTTTTCAATATTAGGAGTTCTCTATATGTTCTGAATATTAACCCCTTACCAGATGTATAATTTGGAAATATTTTTCTCCCATTCTGTGGATTTCCCAAAGTACACTTTTGACTTGTGATTACGTTAAACATCTGTCTACTTACTCTCTCTTTCTAATGACTTCTTTCCCACAAAGGATGAAGTGGAAAGGAGACTGCAGGGAGTGTGACTGTAAATTCTAACCCTACATGGATCTGCCTTCAGGCAAAGCTGGATCCAGATACTCAGCCCCAGCACCTCTGGAATCCTCCCCCTTCTGTGTCTTTTCAATTTTGAAGCATGTGATGGCTCTCAGAATCCCTGATCCCAGAATCAGGGCCAGTGGATTAAAAGGGTTTCTCTCCCCACCCACTGAAAGTCTCAAGAGTATACCTCTCTGAACAAACTTTCCTGATCATCGAGGTCAGATGGATAGACTATGCTGATTGTTCAGAATGGGTCATGAGCCCACCCCTGGCATTTGGGAGGGAGGGAACTTGGCTCTACCAGCCCTGGGGAGGAAGCTTCCCAGAGGCAAATGGATTTTTTTTCCTTTTTACTAGCAGAGAAAGACAGAGGCTGCAAAACATATGCTCACTGACCCTGAGTGGGCCTTGGAAGGCAGTGACTAGGATCAACACCTGTCTCCTAGAAGACCAGCCCAGTGGGGATGGGGCAGGTATGTGGGTATCTGATGGCACAATGCCCAACAGAAAGTGAAAGTGAAAGTGAAGTTGCTCAGTCATGTTGACTTTTTGTGACCCTATGGCCTATAGCCTGCTAGGATTCTCCGTCCATGGGATTCTGCAGGCAAGAATACTGAAGTGGGTTGCTATTTCCTTCTCCAGGGGATCTTTCTGACACAGGGCTCAAACCCGGGTCTCCCACACTGCAGGCAGACTCTTTACCATTGAGCCACCAAGTGCCCAACAAAAGGTGCACTCTATGCTGGGGGCATGGACACAGGAGAACCAAGTGCATAGGGAGGAGAAACAGGGATGCTGAAGAGCAGAGGCAGTGCTAAGACTGAGCCTTATAGAATGAGTAGGAGTTCATCAGGGCATGCCCAAGTGGGCATGGCGGAGAGCAAGGGCACTGAGATGTCAACTGGGAATTGAATCCGGATGCTTTCTCACCCTAACTTCCTAGGGAAAGTTCCCTCATTTCTCTAAGACTCAGTTTCCTCCTCTAAAAATAGGGGGTGATTATTGTGCTCTCTTATAAGAGCTAGTAGATGAAGCAATAGATGTGACAAGGTCTCAGCTCTCCTGGAACTTGTATTTTCTCATCTGTAAAGTGGGGAATTGATGTTTCCAAACTGTGGTGCTGGAGAAGACTCTTGAGAGTCCCATGGACAGCAAGGAGATCAAACCAGTAGATCCTGAAGAAAATCAACCCTGAATATTCAGTGGAAGGACTGATGCTGAAACTGAAGCTCCAATATTTTGGCTACCTGATTCGAAGAGACAACTCATTGGAAAAGACCCAGATGCTGGGAAAGATTGAAGGCAGGAGGAGAAGGGGATGACAGAAGTTGAGATGGTTGGATGGCATCACTGACTCAATGGACATAAGTTTAAGCAAACTCTGGGAGATAGTGAAGGACAGGGAAGCCTGGCATGCTGTAGTCCACGGGGTCACAAAGAGTCGGACACAACTTAGCAACTGAACAACAACAGAAGTGGGGATAGTAACTGCAACCTGCTCAAGGGTTTGTCATAAAGAGCAAATGAATGTATGACTACACATCACGGTGCCACATACTGTTAGCTGGTAACTTATTATTCTCACAAAGTTCTGAAGATGAGAGTGAGTTGCCTTCCAGTGGGGGAGATGCTGGAAGCAGCCAGTTGTGTGTGTCCCAGGGAGGATGCAGATGGGTGGGACTGCTGGCTCCATCCCGGTGCCCGCAACTGCATTCAACATCCCCATGGCTGTGGACCAGGCTTTCCTTTTTGCTGCCTACCCTTCTGCATCTGTTAAATGGACCTGCTCATGTTTGCTGCTGGGCCTGAATAGGAGGACCTCTGAGGCCCTGAGCAGAGCTGCACGTGGAAAGCTCTCAGTGATGGGGATGGGGTGGAGGTGACCACCTTTGGGGCTCTCAGGACCTATGCCTGTTACACTGAGTGAGTCAGTCTGATGGCTTTGGTGCTGACGGGGTCCCTGAGCCCATTTCAGGCCAGAGACTCTACCTCACAGGCAACCTCCACCTCAAAGTGAGCTGGACATCCTTAGCTTTTCGGGACTGAAGGCTCCCAGGTGCTTGAGAGTGGAGAAAGGGTTGTGATGGGAGGAGAGCTAAGAGGGTCTTGGGAGGGGGGCCTGGGCACTTAGTTCTCATCAAGCTAAATAGTATGTTGTTATTACCTTTTTAATGAGAAGCTCATTCTGCATTTCACAGCAGTTACACCAAAGGCGGCCAAGGTGCCGCCCACATCCGGAGGGTCAGGCCCCGTGTAGAGCTAGGCTCACTCTCATCTTTCACCTTCCCCAAGCCCGTGAACACTGGGACTCAGAGAAGTCAAGCGACTCGGCGGCCAGCGTCGCACAGCAGCTCAACTGGGCAATTTCTTTACAAGGTAATTTAAGCGGGCGGTCCACCTCCGGCCCGGCTGTCTTTTTAACGTGTCCAGAGCGTCCTGACACTGAGGTCCAGCATCCTGGGCTGCGGAGCGCGAGGGGTCCCTAGATCAAGGTCACGGCGGCGCCCCCGCGAGGTGGAGAGGCTGGCCTCGAGTGGCGGCCCCGCCCCCGGCCCCGCCCCCGGCCCTCCTGCAGCCCCGGCTTCGCCCCGCCCCCGCCCCGCCCCCGGCCCTCCCGCAGCCCCGGGCTCTGCGCGGCGCTGGGCTGCCCCGTGGACGCCTCCCGGAGCTGCCCTCCGGTGGGATGCGTGGGCGGGGCGGGGGGCGCGCCCGCTGGCCGGCGCCAGTGCGCTCGCTGCTGCGCGCCTTCGGGGCCCGGGACGCCGCCGCCACCGCTCGAGGCCCGGCGCAAGGTAAGCGCGCGGCGCGAGGGGCGGGCGTGGGGCTGGGGGCCGGTGGGCCGGGAGCCTGCGTCCTGCCCTTGACCGCTGCGGGGTGTCTCGGATATCCGCTGCGCCCCCAGCACAGAGGTGGCGCCTCCTGGCTCGGGCTGTCCCGGCAGCCAAGGCGGGCGACTCCGTTCCCAAACAACAAGGGCAGGCAGTGGGCGCAGTGGTCCAAAGCCCTGCTGGGGTCGGCGGTCCCGGGATGAGAAGGCTTCTGTGGCTGCGTGACCCGGTGCTCACGGCACTGGACTTCACTGTGCCTCAGTTTCTGCGTCTGTGAGATGGGGTGCGATCCAACACTTAAGTCTTGGGGCAGTAGCTGGGATCACGTAAGTAGCGCTTGCCACCTGGTGAGAGTTCCACATGTGTTCATTGTCCCCCCAGGGAGGATCGCGGGCCTCCCTCCACTTGTGCAGGCAGGCGCTGCCAGGGCCCCTGCGGATAGACACCTGCTCCTGGAGCCGGTCCAGCCAAGTTAAAGGGACAGGATCTCCGGAGAGGAGCTAGTGACTAGGCTGAACACTGGGGCAGCCCAAAGAGAGTTAGTCCAGTGTTCGAATTCTCTGGGGAATCCAATCCTAGGCCTGCCCCTTAGAATCTCCTGGAATCTGTATTTTTAAGCCGTGCCCCAGGTCATTTCAGGCCGGTCTGGGAACTCTGGATTAGAAACACCGGTGGTTCTCAACAGGGGGATGTCCCCGGAAGCATCTTGTGGGAGAGAAGCCTGGGATGCTGCCAAATATCCTGTGACTTTCGGGAAGCTCCCCTCTCCCCAACACCCCCCTCCCCGGAAAAGAAAGAAAAAGAATGCCCAGGACCAGGGCAACCGTGCGGAGGTTGGGGAACTCTGAGATACCTGGAGTTACAGGGTCGGGAAGGATGGGATTCTGGGGTTGTTGAGACCAGCAGGCGTCATTTGAGAGCCTGTTACGTGCCAGACCCTCTGCGGTGCCCTGAAGATGAGAGGCCCACACAGAAGCTCGGGGGCACCTCCGTGTGGTGAGTGGAGCCCCATCTAGGGGTTGGACGGCCCTTCTGTTGACTCCACCCAGCATTAGTATCAAGCACCTGCTAACGGGAGACCTTGCGCAGAGCCCGGGGGTAAGGTGGTGAACGAGAGGGGGCGCACTCACCCTCTAGTGGGGTCGAAAGCGCCCTCAGCCCCGTGGCTGCACAAGGGGAGTGTCGGCACACTGCACCAGTGTCAGCTTCCTCCCCTGAAAGCAGCGCCCCCGCAACCCGTGCAATACTTTGGCACTGAGTTTGTAGCGAAGCATTTTGGGGTCAGATTTTGAGAGCAGACCTTTCACATCCTGACCTTCAGCTTGGCAGCTTATTCAGAGCTGTCACAAGTGTATGACCTGCCTGTGGACATGATGCAATTCCTGCCCCACATGCTCATTTCAGTTTTTTGGCATTTTTAAAATAGTTCTATGGCTTCTGCCCGGGCCTTGAAGGATGCTGGGCTCAGCCGCTGCTAACCCACTTTCGCCAAGGAGAAAGCCAACTGAGAGACGGCCGGCAGATGTTTGTATTAATCCCTGAAAATGGCTCAGGCGCTGACCTATATGCTGGGGATGCGGCAGAGCAGGGGGTCAGCTCCCTGCCCTCAGGGAGCTTTAATTCTGGTGAGGGGAGCCCAATCTGTCTACAGAGAAATGTTAGAAGAAGACCGGGGTGGCGGGTGGGGGGTGGCAAGGGAGGGTCTTAAAGAGGGATGTTTGGGTGCAGACCTGAATGGGGAGAAGCAGGAGCCATGTGAGGAGAGTGGGTGAGAGCATTTTCAGCAGGAGGAAAGGCAGTGGCCCTGCATGGAGTTGGCTTGGTGGAGTTGGGGGCCAGAAGAAGCTCATGAGGCTGGAGACCCCAGGCGAGGGGAGATGAGGACCCATGCCTGGCCAGACGGCTGGTAGGCCCTGGACCTGTTGATGAGTGGTGGGGGTTCCACGTGTGCAATCTAAGGCCATCAGTGCACTTTAGCCTCAGAAATGGTATGACCAGCCGGTGGTGTCCTGTGGCACCAGGCTCCTGGTGGGGAGGGGCCACCTGCAGTTGAAGGGAGGACAGTGGTGGTGGAAGTGGGCAGCACAGGGGCTGGAGCCCATAGGGCCTGCTGAAGCCTTGGGGGTCTGAAATCCAGGATTGCCATAGGTTTTGTGTCTTAAGCCTGGTGGGTTGGGGTTCCATCTATGAAGCTGTGGTAGGCTTGGTTGGAGGAGTGGGGAGACTGGTCAGGGGGTGAGGGGTTTGGGGAGAGGAGGCCACGTCCACTTGGACAGGCTTGTTGACGTCTTCAAGGATGTGCCAAGTAGGCCTCTGCCTATCTGAGTCTGGAGCTGGGGTGGGCAGGCAGCCTGCAGCCTCCCATCTGAGAGTCCCTGGTGTGGGGCTGAGGCTTTGGGTTTCACTGTTGCCTTTCTCTGTTGGTCCAACTGCCAAGTTTCAGAGCAAGGTTCCAGAGACCAGGGTACAGCTAGGCTGTGTGCCCACCACTCTGGGCATTCTGATGGCTGGACCTTGACGGGGGGTTCTCTCACCTCTGGAACTGGGAGAATTTGTCGGGCTGCCACCTGTAGTTCTACCCTTTCAGTCTCTGCAGCTGCTTCCCAGAGCTTGCTTGGGGCAAGTCCTTACTCCCAACCCTGATGGGCTCTTGGACTATTTCTGTGGCCAGCGTGAATTTAGGAACAAATATTCTTCTGGACTTCAAAGTTGATTTGGAAGCCCTGACTCATACTAGGATATTTCTGTACCAAATTAGTTTTTTTTTTTTTTTGAAGGGAAAGGAGTGATTGATGAGAGCATGGCATGTCCCAGCTGGTGTTCATTACAGGCTGTGGCTTTAGGGGCTGCAGGAGGCAGTTGGAAATGCAATGCCCCATCTCCCAGGCTCACACAAGGGCTCAGAGTTAGGAGACTGAGCTGCTAAACTCTTTTGAAATTGTCAGGATGACCCCCTGTACCGTGGAGGCCTTCCTGCTAACAAGTGACAAGCAATTCAGGAAGCTGGAGATTCAAAGGGTGACCTCATAGCTTCAACTAGTGTCCTCTTGCCTGTCTGGGGCTCAGGCTGGGTCACACCACTTGCCCTTGGGAATGGGGGTGGGGGTGCACGGGCGAGTCCCAGGCAAGGATGGAGCCTGCGTCCCTTCAGTAGCCAGACCTGAGACCCCTCTTCCCCCAGCCCCAAGAAAATCAGGAAGGGGCACCCTTTCCAGGGCCCGAGAGCGGGCTCTTATCTAAAACTCGGAAATGAATTGTCCGAGGAGGCACATGTGTTGATAAAGCAAGAGACTTTATTGGGAAGGGGTGCCTGAGCAGAGAGCAGCAGGATAAGGGAACCCAGGAGCACGGCTCCACCATGTGGCTCACAGTCTCAGGTTTTATGGCGATGGGGTTAGTTCCCGGGTTGTCTCTGGCCAGTCACTCTGACTCAGGGTCCGTCCTGGTGGTGAACACATTGGTCAGCCAAGGTGGATTCCAGCAAGGAGGATTCTGGGAGGTTGGTAGGATGTACAGACTGGCAAATTCTCTCTGCTTTCCCAAATTCTTATGGTTGATGGTAGCTTGTTGGTTCCACGTTCTTTTCCAGGACCTCCTATTGTTAGGATAACTCATGCAAGTGGTTATTCTCTTGCCTGGCCAGGTTCCAGTCAGTGTTTCCCCTAACGGGATGACAGCGGGAGGAGAGTCGGTGCTGGGTGTTGCAAACCCCAGCATGTTTCCAGTGCCCCACCCCCAGCAATATGTGAAGCCCACACCTGTGTGCACCTGACCTGAGAGTCCCCCCTCCTCCCAGCATCTGGATCATCCTCCAGCCTCAGTCGTCTCTCTTGTGACAGGTGTGCACTGGGAGGCGAAGGCAGGGTTTGCCACCTCCAGGCAGCAGTGGAAGACCCTGTGAGGGTCTGGCCAAGCTCTTCCCTCTCCTCCTGTCCCCTTCCCCGGGGCATTCTCCTGCCACGTATTCTGCATCCAGGCAAAGTGGTCCTCACCCCCTTAAGGACGGCGGATGAGCTTGGCCAGATTAATTGGTCTATGGCTCCATTTTTGGTTGAAGGGAAATGAGTGATCCTCAGGTTTTAGAATGGGTCTGTCTGTAGCTGGTAAATACTTGTCAGATGAACGCCTGAGGTGTTCTAGGCGGGCAACAGGTTTCTTTGGAGAAAAAAATTATATATAATTACTCTAGTATTTCATGAATGGGCTTCCCAGTTGGTGCAGTGGTAAAGAACCTGCCTGCAGTGCAGGAGGCCCGAGTTTGATCCCTGGATTGGGAAGATCCGCTGGAGGAGGAAATGGCAACTCACTCTAATATTCTTGCCTGGAGAATTCCATGGAGAGAGGAGCCTGATGGGTTATAGTCCATGGGGTCGCAAACTTTCTCCAAGTGGGAAGTGAAAGTGACTCCTTCCTCTCCTTCCTGGGAGAGAACCCCTGTTACCGTGAATCTTTTCCCACCAGACTGTCTTCATGTGTGTGTGGGGGATCTTGATAGAAGCTGTACAGAATGGTTTCCTGTACATGTTTTAAAGAGATGGTGTCTGAATACAGCCGTCTTGTTCTGAAACTTACTGTTTTCATTCAGCAGCATGTCTGGGAGGTTTATCTGGGTTCGTAGAGTCTTCCTATTTGATTTAGAATATTCCACCATTTGCAACCTTTCTGTGGCTGCTGCCCATGGAGGGCGTCCTCAGTCCCTCTTGTTACAGGCTGTGTCTCTGAGCATCCTTTTCGTGCACTTATACACGAGTTTGTCTTGAGGGCTTGTTCTAAGGTGTGGAATTTCTGAGCCTGTAAATTTCTCTTGGTTTAGCAACATTTTTCCCCAGAGTGGCTGTATCACTCCCATCTGCAGTGTCTGAAAAGTTCTCTCGTTCAATTTCTTAAATATTGTCAGTCCCACAGCAGAAGAGGGGGATTTTCTTGGTTTCATTTGTATTCTCTCAATTTCTGGAGAAGGTTTTTCTTATGTTAATTGGCCATGTGGATTCACTTTTCGTGAGTTGCTTCTTTTCTGTGGGGTTGTTGGTTTCTTTTTTGTGATTGGTGTCTTGAGAGCTCTGTGTGTATTCTGGGTTCTAATCTGCTTGCTTGCAGAGATATTTGCTCTCCCTGTGGCTTGGCTTTTAATTCTGTTTATTGTGTCTTTGGTTGAGTAGAAGTTTTAGTTTGCTCTTTAAAGGTATAATTGACATATAACATGTACATTTTAGGTAAATGATATAATGATTCACTGTATATATTGCAAAATGACCACCACAATGAGTCTGGTTAGTGTTCATTATGATAAATAGTTATAATTTGTGTGTGTGTGTGTATGTGTCATGAGAATGTTTACAATCTGCTTTCTTAGCAACTTTCAAACCTATAATATACTTCTGTCACCACCAAGCTGTACATTTCACCTCCATGTTTTCAGCTTTGACGTAGTCAAGTTCATTAAGCTTTTTCTTTACGTCTTTGCCTTTTGTGTCTTCTTCAAGAAGTCTCTTTCTGCCTCAAATTTAGAGTGAATGTCTTGTCCCAGGATGCTCAGGGTGGTCCTGGTTTTCGCGCTGAAACTCCCATGTCCTGAGAACCGCTGAGTCCTGGGCAAACCAGGATAACTGACTCATGAACACCTCCACCCGTTTCCTTTTGATGAGTGTATAGCTTTTTTCTTTACATTTGTTTCTAATCTGCTATACTTCTGTGAATAGTATGAGGTAGAATACAGATTTTTTTTACATTGAAGTATAGTTGACTGACAATGTTGTGTTTGTTTCAGGTATACAGCAAAGTGACTCGGTTACACATGTAAATAGATGGATGTATTTCAGATACTTTTCCATTTTCCAATATTACAAGATATTAACTATAGTTTCCTGTGCTATACAGGCAACTATCTGTTGCCTTGCTGTTCTTGTTGTCCTTGCTGTTCGTATATTTTATATATAGTAGTGTGTATCTATTAATCCCAAATTCTTGATTTATTTCTCCTGAATACAGATTTTTAATAGGAATTCCAGAAGTCAAAATGTTTAACTCAGGGAGTCATTGGTTCTGATGGAAAGCTCCAGCCATGTGTTAGCAGAGAAGGAAAGGTGGCCTGCGGGAGGGGAGTGGACATGTGACCCCAAGGCAGCCTATGTCTCCTGAACCTTAAACTGAAGCAGGTTTGGGGCAAGAATTTGCTTTCTGATTCGATAACTTATATGGTTTTATTGATCAATACTTCATTTTGCATTTAAGAAACCCCTTTTACCCAGAGAACCTCCCTGGTGGCTCAGATCATAAAGAATCTGCCTTCAGTGTAGGAGACCTGGGTTCAATCCTTGGATTGGGGAAATCCCCTGGAGAAGGAAGTGACAACCCACTTCAGTATTCTTGCCTGGAGAATTCCATGGCCAGAAGAGCCTGGCAGGCTACAGTCCATGGGGTTGCAAAAAGTCAGATATGACTGAGCAACTAACGCTTTCACTTTTACCCAGAAACACCAGCCCACAGGGTCAGGTGTTTGGAGAATCCTAGGTGCCCCTTCTTGCTGCTCAGCTGCTGTTGAAGGCTGAACTTGCCCTGCCACCCGACCCCGGAAGGAGCCCCTCCCTGTGTACCTGCACAGACATGCATCTCAAGACTTAATAAGCCCAGGGCACTGGGTCCCCAGACCCCTCCTCTGTTTGGGCTTCATTAAGGCAACCTGCTGCCTTTGGGATTTCTACTGAATACAGTTGCAATTTATTTTAAGGAGGAGCAGTAGCAGCAGTGTATACCCTTTGCACACAACTCCTCCCAGCTGGGCTTGGGTGTTTGCTGGGGCTGTGGTGACCAGAGGGGCCTGCAGCCCCGGAGACCCCATACCACAGCCCTCTGTCCACTCCCTTGTTAGTACTCCGTCCTCCGCGGCCAGTGTGGACTGGTCCTGCAGCAATCTGCTCACTGCTCTGGGCATGCCCATGTCCTGCCACACACATAGCAGGTGGGCTTCTTGAGTGCCTGGACAGCAGGTGGGGCCTGGGAAATCCTGCCTTTTCTCAGCCTCTGGAGAGAGCTGCCCTCGGGCTCTAGAAGCTTCTTCCTTTGGGCAGCATCTGATCTTACGTGGAGCCTCTGGTTTCTCCCCAGAGGAGACCCATTTTTGCAGAAAAACCCCCCAGTTTGGCATTGATTTCCCTCCAGAGTTATAGGAAGCAGCTCGCAGCATCTCTATTTGAGTCTACCCTGTTCTTCTGAAAGCACATCGTATTTCTAGGCTGTTTCCAATTATTAACACACCCTTGCTGTAGCAAACTTAAAACAGGTGAGTGGAGGCCCGCCTGGGCCCTCTCCTCCAATACTGACCCCTTGTACTTTGTATAGGTACAGACAGGCACCCTTGGCAGTCACCTCCTTCCCACCCTCCTAATTTATTACACTTACTCCTAATTTAGAAGCTCCTATCAAAGCGTCTGCCTCACCTGCTTCCCTGTCCATCTGTGTCCCATTCTGTCACCAGCAGGTCTCCTGGAAGCCAGGCAGGCGCCCTGCTGCCTGCATTGTGTGCGTTGGGATGGTGGGGTCACTGCCGCTGCCCCGCAGGGCAAGGACCAGAAGTAGACCCTGCCCGCCATGAGGTTTCTGGTACGAGTGAAGGACTGCCTCTCTTTCCACTTAAGAGTGTCCCGAACATCTGTGTGAAGAGAATGTTATCTTTCATCTGTGGCCACATTTCTTTTAATTCTTACGCACTCAGATAATGAGGATGTTGGCATGGGTGAGGCTTGTTGCAAATTTCTATTTTTGCTTTAATTGCTTTTCTGTCTGGTGTTTTTCCTATGAAAAAGTGAGTGTCTGACTTTTTGTGACCCCATGCACTGTAGCCCGCCAGGCCCTCTGTCCATGGAATTCTCCAGGCAAGAATATTGGAATGGGTTGCCTTTCTCTTCTCCAGGGGATCTTCCAATCCAGGGATCAAACCCAGGTCTCCTGCATCGTAGGCAGATTCTTTACCATCTGAACCACCAGGGAAGCCCCCTTTTCCCTATAAGCCACAGTAAAAACTCATGGTAAATTAGCTTCAATATTTTACCTCTTGATTAAACATTGGGATAATAAAAATTAAGAGGAGGTATTCTTTCATTTATGGAACAGAATGATTTCTAACTTGGAGAATTACGGTGAAAGTGACAAATATTTGGTAACAGTCATTTGCATTGGGTCTGCGTATGGGAGTTACCATGGTGGGAGAGGCCAGGTTGAAATCTCCTTTGTGGGAATGGAGATGATCCAGCAGCCAGGGCTTGACCTGTCCTTAGCTCTTCCCCTTTGTCTGCATGTCTCCATGGGAGGCGTGTGCCCACTTGACAGATGAGGAAAACCAAGGCTCAGAGAGATGGAGTAAGTAGCCCAAGGTCGCACAGCTGCTGGAGCTGCCCCTGAACCTGGGTGGTCAGCTTTGGCAGCCTCTGGATTCTTAGCCTTTGCTCTCCTGCCTCAGGATTTATGTTCTCTGCCTTTTATCGTGGAAGACAAGGCTAGTTCTTGGTGCCTCTTGGGGGAGTCCTTTCTGGGTGCCCCAACTTTGGCTGCACCTGGGAGATGCCTGATTTGGAAATAAGGTGGCTGGTGGGAGGAGCGAGCCCTGCCCCTCAGGTGGATGTCTGTGCCCCGTAGGTGGGATGCCAGGGCGGTTCTCTCCCCAGTCCCCCGGCATGGGTCATACCCTTCATTTGAGTCTTGGGTTGACCTTGGATGTGCGCACATCCCTCTTTGCAAATGGTCTGTGTGGGGTCACCCAGGGCTGTGCAGCAGTGGGAGAAGGACCCTTGGAGAGCTGCACGACCTTCCCCTCTGAACCTCACCCTCCTTGTGGCTAGAGGATGACACCGGGACTGGAGGCCTCAGACACTCAGGAGAATGGATGGGAGGATGTGTGACTGCCGAAACGGAGGACCACAGACTTTGCAGGCAAAGGGACGCCTGTTTATCGTCATGTATCCTCCCCTGGGCTGGAGGTGGACTCAGCCGGTGCCCTGCTCTGAGTCCCATGGGCTGGAGCTGAGGTGTGGCCAGGTCTGTGGTCCTTCCTGGAGTTCTGAGAGGGGAGCCAAATCCAGCTCATGAGTTGCAGGACCTGGGTCCCTGTTTCCCTGCAGGCTGTTGGGGGATCATTTCCAGAGGCCACTGTGTTCCCTTGTGGCTCCCTCAAGGCCAGCATTGGTGGGTTGCATCTTCCAATGCCTCGTCTCTCCTCTGCCCACTCCTCCCCTTCTGTCTTCCCTCTGCCTTGAGGGTCCTGTGATTACACGGCCAGGTCCGATCATCTGGGATAATCTCCCATCATCAGGAGACTGATGGTATCAATCAGGCAGCTGATGATAACCCAGTTTTTGTTCACAAAAGCCTTCCCTGTAGTGCCTAGAGTCGTGTTTGCATGAGTAACTTGGGGCTGGAATCTGAGGGTATTCCCGTCTACACTCTTGGGTAAGTTGATTAGCCCAGGGTCCAGCCCACAGTGAGCACTAGGTAAGGACAGGGTGAAACCACTGTGGTGGGCCAGGTTATACCAGCTCCATGAATTTGTGTTGGGAGAGGGGGCAGTCACATCCAACTTCAAGGAACAACCCCCTTGCCCAAATTACAGAGCACAGGAATCAGCTGGTAACTGTCTAAATTGTAACAGTAATCCTGTGTAGGAATTTTCTTTATTACAGTTCAGCTATTGGGTACCTTTGCATCAAGAGTGGCTGGAACATACACAGTTACAATGCACGTGGGCTCCGTCCACCACTCTGCATTCCAGGCTGCCTGTGTCTCTCCTAGTCCAGTGCAGCAGCCCCTAGCCCACCCCCTCATCTCCCGGCCCCTCTTTGCCTCCCATAACCTCCCCAGAGAAGGGAAATTCATTCTTTCTTTCCTGGCTGGGGACCTTTCTGGGTTTATCGTCCCAGGATAAAATCTGTGCTTTGCACCATGGGTCATGAGACCACTTGGGTCCTGGGCCTGTCCCCCACCCTCCCTGCATGCCACCCTGCCCTCAGCGCTTCAACCACCCAGCCCCTTCTCAGCCCTTCTGACTGCCCAGTACTTCCACCCCGGGGCCTTTGCATGTGCTGTTGTGGGGAGGGACCTTCCCCCCTCTTCCCTGCCCCCTACAGTGCCTGGTATGTGCTGTGCATGAGTGAATCATGCCTTTTTGAATGCAGTGCCAGCGGCCCCACCCCCTTGGGTCTTTGCTGTGTGTTTCAGGTTCTGGTGGGAGACAGAACCCACTTCACTTGAGATTTCGGCCCCTCCACTCTCTCCTGCTGATAGACCCCCAGAGCCCATTCTCCTAAAATCCTGGGTCTCCCAGGTGACCCTTCAAAAAAATGAAGTAGGAGGGTGAGCAATCCCCCAAAACTACAATGTGACATACCAGGAGTAATCTTCATTGCACCCCAACTCGCTGAACTGATGAAGCCTCTGCTAAGCACATTTATGAATGCTGTCTCCCCGTGTGCCATGGAAGTCATAGGAGCTCTTGCTAATGTTCCAGAATGGGGCTTGGTGAGGATGCCAGTATCTAATTGCCTAAATAACTTCCCCTTCCCCCACGAAACCCCAGGGGACCCACCAGCTTTAACCCACATACGAATTTAGTGAATTATGGGCCCTGAAAGAGATCACGGCTTCTGTGAAAACACAGACAAGCCATCATTATTTATAGGTTTGTACAAGTGGGTTCTTGGAATTATCACTCCAGCTGCAGAACTTAAGATGTATTTTTAAAGTACTACCGATAAGCCTTATGCTATGGATTTTCTGTAATTTATGGACTGGGCGCCATGCCGTGTTTGAACTATTCTACGATGAAGTACTCTGTCTCCCATTCCTGCTGCGATGGGGTGTTGGAGGCATAAATCTGTGTGTGGTGAGGCAGTGAGCCCGGCTCTGGGGTCTCCATGGGAAAGGAAACCAGTCCCTTTAGA
Organism: Bos indicus x Bos taurus; assembly: GCF_003369695.1. Classification (NCBI taxonomy): domain Eukaryota; kingdom Metazoa; phylum Chordata; class Mammalia; order Artiodactyla; family Bovidae; genus Bos; species Bos indicus x Bos taurus. Next base: position 26,537,881 of record NC_040088.1, read on the forward strand.
ATATAAATCCAGCAAACATTACAGTGTACACGCTGAATTGGAGGAAAGAGCCAGTGTTTGGGTGACAGTGACCTTTATTTAAGCGTGACTTATCTCCTTTTAAAAGAGTCAAGTGGCCGGATGGTCGAGGCGGTGAGCGTGACTTCCGACGAGCGCTGTCCTTTTCCCTTTTACTTGTGGTCAGCATTCTAAGCATCCATGTCCTTCATAATCCCTTTCTGCACAGTTTGGGGCATCCCATCCTCATGTGTCCCCCAGGCTCACAGGGGGCTGCTGGGGCCCCAGGGCCACACAGGACACTCAGGCAGGGAGCAGGGACAGTGCCATCAGCGTCTGCCAGGCTCATGGCGACAACTGCCTTTTCTCTGTGTGACTCTCCATCAGCACGTTTCCCAGGGGCCCTGCACCAGCCCCTCTCCCTGCGTTTGTTGCTGCTGTTCAGTCGTTCAGTCGTGTCCGGCTCTTTGCGACCCCATGGATGCCAGGCTTCCCTGTCCTTCACCATCTCCCAGAGCTTGCTCAAACTCCTGTCCATTGAGTTGGTGAAGCCATCCAACCATCTCGTCCTCTATCGTCCCCTTCTTCTCCTGCCTTCAGCCTTTCTCAGAATCAGGGTCTTTCCTAATGAGTCAGCACTTCCCATCAGGTAGCCAAAGTATCAGCGCTTCAGCTTCATCATCTGTCCTTCCAATGAATATTCAGGACTGCTTTCCTTCAGGATTGACTGGTTTGATCTCATTGTACTCTAAGGGACTCTCAAGAGTCTTCTCCAACACCACAATTCAAAAGCATCAAATGTTTGGTGCTTCCCTCCATTAGCTGTAAACATCCTCCAGCAAGGAAGGAAAACAGGATGAACCAGGACAGGACGGGAGGGTCCATGACACAGATGAGCCTGCCTGGGGCTGTTTTCTGTCTTTCCTGCAGCGGGCACCCCGTCCCTCTCCTGGTCAGGCGTCTTGTTCCCCATTCTTCTGCCTCCATCACTTCCATCCTATGTGGTCCTCCCTGGTCACCTGAAGGTGCTCAAGGCACTTAAGGTGTTAGTAGGTCAGTGTCTTGCATCAGAGGACTTTTGTGTCCTGAGAGCTGGGTGTCCTGTCGAATGCCCTCACCCTCTGAGCAATGCTCTTCCCCCACCCTCACCTAGAGGGGAGACACAGAAAGTGATCAAAACCCTTCTCCTGCCTGGATCTCAAACTCTGGCCTGGAAGGGCTTCTGTAGCAACCTGAGCACAGAAGACACTGCGAGGCAGGCTAAGCACGTTTCTCAGGCCAGCTCTGGCTGCTGTGCCTTTCAGGGTGGGGACCATGGTTGCTGACATGAAGGATTTTGTTTTAGAAGAGTGTGTTTAGAAAACAGCCTCAGCTGGCACTACATGAATCACCACCCTGGGTAGCCTAATGGGCAAGGCCAGTGCTGGAGACCCCACCAAGGGCAAAGGGCAAAAGAAGCCAAGTTCAATCAAGGCTAGGTCAGCCCTCTGGTCAGGGAAGTTCCCAAGGGCCACAGTTGGGTGCAGTTCCTCCTGTAAACAGCAGAGGGCAGGGCTCCCCTCCTCACGGCAGGTTCTGGGGGACCTGCTTTGTCTTCACTCTCCCCTTTCCTCTGGTCTTGAATCCCCATCCTGGGGTATGACCTCTGGACCCTCTTTCATTGGTTCCCTATGAGCTTGGCTAGAATAGTTATTTTTAAGCATTTGAATTTGCTGGTTTAATTCTGTTCCTGTGATGGGGAAGGACAGTTCCCTGGAGCCTCAGGAGAAACATCAGGATGGGGGAAGGAGGGTCAGGAAGTGACCACTTCTGTCCCTGAAAGCCTGGAGCTACTGGGGTTCTGAAGATGCTGAGCCCCTTTTCCTGGAGCAGCTATGTCTTGACCCCACTGTGTGCCTACTCATTGGTTCAGTCAACAAACACCTGTTCCCTGGGCCCCTGCAGAAATCTTGAGGACAGACAGTTGGTGACTTTCACAATTTATTGGGGATCCTGCAGGCTGGAACTTGCAGACAGCAGCCTTGTGCACACTTCGGGGGCCACATCTTTGCAGACTTCCTGCTGGCCCCAGTCTCAGCGTGGATGACTTGAAAGGTCCAAGTTTCTCCTTCTGGCAGTTCATTGGACTTTTATTTCTCCTGATCAGTAGAGGTCAGGTCACTAATTCGTTTTAAACCTGAAACTGTTTTTATTATGGAACATTTCAAAGCTAGAGAAAAATACAGTGGCTATCTCTTTCCCTACCTGGCTCAAACAAATCAATAGGGTACTGACATATGTGTTTGACAACTACACTTTGGTTGTTCCCTCTGTCTTCTGCCCGCGCGCCACACCTCCCCCCACTCCCTGCCAATCTCCATGTGAGCTCCTGGAGCAAATGCTAAGTCTTATCTTTTTCTGTGCCTTTAAGTCTCACCATGCACTTAAGGGGAGCAGGCACAGCTGTGTAGACCACCCAAAGGAACTAGAAATGGTTTTGGGTAGCATATACTTGGACAAGGCATTGGGGGAATATTGGCAACTATAGATAATCCTTGTGTCCTTCATCCTCCGCAGGTGTGACAGGGAGGCTACATTTCTGACGCTGGAGTGATGCTTTCCTTTAAAATGCATTTAAGTGCTGAGCCATGCTGTGCTGTGCTGAGTCACTTCAGTCGTGTCTGACTCTGTGACCCTGTGGACCGTAGCCCACCAAGCTCCTCTGTCCATGGGATTCTCCAGGCAAGAATACCGCAGTGGGTTGCCCTTTCCTTCTCCAGGGGGTCTTTCCAACCCTCGAACAAACCGATTGATTAAAAGAAAAATATTGTCAGTAGCAATACAGGTTCTGAGTAGGGAAAGCCCCAAAGCATGAGGGTGGGGGTGGGGGGACACAGCTGGAAGCCCGTGAGTCCACCTCCCTTCTCGCCTCCTTTTGCCCATGACCCTGGGCTGCTGTCTCCCCCACTCCCCTGCCCGCCTCAACCCCGCTGGTCCATCTCTGCATCTGCTGCTGGCTAGCCCGCTGCAGGCCTTGTCATGTAGATGTGGGATGCACTGATGATGAGGTTGAGGGCGTCCTGAGACCTGCCTGTGTTTGGGCCAGGACTCAGCAAGGCTCTTGGGGCTGCCTGAGGACACACTTGGAGAGACCCCAGACCAGGGGCATCGGCCCTGCCTGTCCTGGCTTATGACCTGGGCAGGTACACTCACCTCTAAGGTAGCTCACACCTCCGAGGCTTGTGAGGAAGAAATGATACCCCCTCCTACCTCCACCCCAGAAAAGGGCTCAGCCCGGAGCCAGGTATTCCCCATCCAGCACATTTTTATGTGGATAAAAAGTGTTTAGTAAAATGTCCTACCAAGTTCCTCTTTGCCTCATGGTATGTGTTGATGCTGAAGCTCCAACACTTTGGCCACCTGATGCAAAGAGCTGACTCATTGGAAAAGACCCTGATGCTGGGAGAGACTGAGGGCAGGAGGAGAAGGGGGCAACAGAGAATGAGGTGGTTGGATAGCGTCACCAACTCAATGGACATGAGTTTGCACAAGCTCTGGGAGATGGTGAAGGACAGGGAAGCCTGGCGTGCTATGTCCATGGGGTCGCAAAGAGTCGGAGACAACTAAGTGACTGAAAACAACAACAACGTGTTGACAACTCCAGTGAAATGTTTTGGGGTCCCCTGTTGATTTATTGGCCACCATTGTCGGCTCTGTCCTCCTGCCGCCTGGAAGACCCACTGCGAGGGTTTCTCACTTGTTTCTGTTGGATCCCCAGTGTCTGGCAAGCCCACCACCTACACAGTGGGCTGTGGGGGTTTTTGGAAGGAAGGAAGGTTTGGTTTCTCTGAGGCCCCTGCTCCTAAGAGCCCAAAGCCCCGTATGCAGTGAGGACCGTCATCTCCTGTGTCTCAGTTCTGTCCTTGGTCCTTCTCCCAACGCTGCCAGGTGCCCCTCCTGCACCCCAGCCCTGCTCCAGGGCTGGGCATGAACGAGCAGCCCAGGAAAGTCCCTGGGCCCTGCCCAGCTGCGGGACCCCTGGCATGCTCCTGCTTTGAGCCCCAGTTGGTTATGTCATCGCAGTGGGGCTGAGAGCTGCACCTGCTCCCTGGGTGGTTTGAGGGGCTGAGATGGGATCCCGCCCATTGGAGCTTGATGCACGCCCCCCCCCCCCCCCCCCCCGCCCCCGTGTCCCTGGGGGCCTGCGCTCTAGGCGTCTGGCCCCCTTCCTAACCCAGGCTGTTGACACCACTCCCCACCATGTCCCTCTCTGTGCACTTTACAAGGCTGGCCTCTTTTTCCTTGCGCTGCCTTAGCTGATGTGGGAGTTGCCTGTGTTTCCCCGCCCCCTGGCACCCGCCCTCCCCCCCCCCCCCCTATCTAGCAGGGTGAGAATTGCTCGTTAACACCTCGGGGGACACCTCTGTAAGTGGCAGCCCTAGCGGGTGTCACCTCCCTCCCCTGGCCTCCTCAACTCCATCAAGGAATCTGGGGGAAGCCTCCCTGGAGGAGCCAGGCACCCCTCCTGCCTCTCTCCTCGGGGCAAGGAGGGGTGGGGCAAGAAAGGGTGGGCAGAGAGGACGAGGATGCGGTGGGCGGGGATACAGGTTGGGAACGCCCCGCCCCCTCATTCCAGGGGGCTCCTGGGCAGCAAGACCCCGGTCTAAATCCCCAAGAGTGCAAACCCGGGCCGGGAACCTCTGGGAAGCTGCTGGGGAGATCAGGCCCTGCCTCCACCGAGGGAGGCACCCTCTCCAGCTGGGGGAGGGGGAGGAAGCAGTATGTGGACTCCTTGTTTCTAGAGCCTGGCTGGGGTGGTGTTGGGCGATCCAGAACTCAGGAGTAAGCCCCCACTTCCCTCAGGGCTGGCGGCGTGCAGTTCAGGTATTTGAGACCCCTCCCCATCACGGCGCTGGCTCTCACTCCCCTCTCTCGTGACGTCAGGCTCCTCTCGCGCGGCATGATGGGAGAATCCTAATGTTTTCCAACAGATGCTCCAAGAACAGCTTTCAGATTAAAGCTATTGCCAGAGCAAAGATTCTTCTTTTTTCCTTTCTTTCCCCGGGGGGTGGGGGGTGGGGTGGGGGGAGGGAGCGCCCCCAGAAATTCCTGGACATCACCCCCTGCCCCAAGCACGCAATAAACACTGACAAGAAAAAGTTTTTATTTCCTGGTTCAACTTTTTTTTTCCTGGAATATAGACTGAAGAATGGGAATAAACACGAATAAATAACGGAGCGAGGCCGCGCGCGCCGGGATGCGCCTGGCTGCCGCCGCCAGGCTATTGTCTCACCGCCCTGAAGCCAGCCCTGGCCTCGTCCTCCTGCTCCTTCCCTTTCCCTGTCCTTTTTGATTTTCCTTTTTTAAAAAACGCCCCCTCCAGCCCCCTGGCCAGTGACCTTGGCCGCCTGGATGCTCTGATTGCACGCGGCTCCCTCCAACTTGCCCCAGCGCCGCCGGGCCCATGGCTGCGTCCGAGGACGAGAGCAGCTGCCTCGTGTCGCGGGGCCGCTCTCAGAGTGACCCCAGCGTCCTCACCGACTCCTCGGCCACCTCCTCCGCGGACGCCGGGGAGAACCCAGGTAATGGGCGGGCGGGGGCGGCCGGGCAGGCGGGGAAGGCCAGGGCAGGGGGCGCTGGGCTCACGTTCCCGGCGCTGCTCCGCGTCGGGTCTGCGTTTGGGGAGCCGCGGCAGGACTCGGGCGCTCAGGCTCCCCGTAAGGCGTCTGAGAGCCCTTTGTCCGAGGAGGAGCCGGTTTTCCTGGTAGAGACCGGCGCTCCGCATCCGCCCTCCTTGAGGATGGGTGGGTTCTGCTGTCCTCTCCGAGGGGCTGCCTTCCTTTGGGTGCTGACCACCTGGGGGACCAGAGGCAGAACCGTAGCCGCCTCCACCAGTGCCGGCTCCGAGCTCTGCCTCCCTCCCCCGGACCGCAGCTCCGGTCGCCCCGGCGGCCTGGCTGGGGCGTCCCCTCGCGGGCAGGGAGCGCTCGGTGCGGCCGCCGCGCAGAGGGGCTTCCGCGGGGCTCCCAAGTCGGCGGGGCCTGGCGCACCTGGGCGCGCCCACCCGCCTCCCGGGACAGGTGTGTTGGCGGAGCTGCCACGGGGAGATGAAGGGCGTGCGTGCGCCAGGACGGAGCCCGATTTCATTAAATTATATGGACTTCGTTCACTCCCCCACCCCCACAGCAACGTCGATTGTTTAGGTGATAAATCCGGTCACAAAGGCGTCCATAAGGCTTGATTGATTACTTTCCAGAGAGGAAGAAAGGCCTAATAAAGCGGAGGGTGGGGGGGAGGTGGGGTGGGCTGTGCGCCTGTCACCATGGAGACGCAGGAAGCAAAGTGATCATTAAAACCTTTCTCCACCAGAAGGCAATTTTCACTTCACAGGGAGAAGTCTGAGCTTCTGAAATGTAGGGTTCAAAAAAAGAATCAAAGCTGGTGTTTTGGTATGGAGCCACAGGACTCCATTCGTATCCTAGGGAAGCAGGGTCCCTTCACACGTTCTGTTTTGACAATAAGTTGCTCTTACCTTCCTCTGATGACTCTTTCTCTCTGAAGGCACCAGACCCAGATGGGGACTTGATCACCTTAACTGGTGGGCGTGCAGCTCCACAGGGCCCTTGGGGCTGGGGTGATCCAGCTTTGTGGGGAGATTCCTTCACTTTGCTGGAACACAGAGCAGCTTCACTATTTAACTGCAAAGAAAGACCCGTTAGAGGCAGCTCTGTGGGCGCCAGGGCCCAATCTGAAATTTTAAACAATAAACCCATACAAGGCTTGTAAGATTTCTTTGTTAAGACTGTTGACAGTGTGTCATTTGGTCAAACTAAGGTACCAGCCTGAGGAAATCCCTGGCTTTTTGTTTTTGGTATCTGGGAGGGCAAGTTAATTTCCTTGGAGTTTCAGGCAGAGGCAGCTCTAAGCAGACCCTTAAGGCTTTAATTAATCCTTTTATTAGAAATCAGGGATTAAGCCTTCAGCACTCCATGATGGATTGGTTTTCTCTGTGTCGGAGATGCACATCCATGATTGTTCCAATTATGGAAGTTGAGTGGCTCGTCAGGAGAGAATCCTTCTCAGCTCCTTTTGTCTCCCTGGCAGTGAGAGGACGCAAACTTGAAATGGGAATTATGCAGGATTTAGCTTTTCGGCTGTCTGTGAGTTGATGTCTCCGTGGGTGGGAACACGGGGCTTGGCAGGTGACTCGTGCCGGTCCACTTGGGGGAGAGGGGAAAGGGCTTGGATGTCGGTGATGCAGTGACGGCGTGGGAGGATGAAAGCCCAAGTTAGTCTCAGGTTCACATGCACAAAAGGGGACCCAAAGAGCAGAGACCTGGGGTTAAAAGTCTGTATGTATAGAATGCTGCGAGTGGTAGAACCTTACTGAAAAGGAAAAATGAATGAAGTATTTAAGAACTGGGTTAGACACAGGAGTTTCGGTGGAAAGAGATTCAGAATCTTCAGGTCGGAAGCAGCCTGGGAGCTTAAAGTGGGAAGGGTGGATTAGGGGAGCATTTTCTACAACTGCTTTGCTTAGTTGGCTCGGCGGGTGCTTGCATACCTCTTTTGATGGGGAACTCACTTCTTTCTGAGGCAGTTCATGCTTCTCTATGGGCAAACCCATTTAAAAATTCGTTTTCAAATGGTTCGAAATGGCCTGCTCTGTTAGTCGTGATGGGATCATCTCCCGATGCATGGTACCTTGGCTTCCAGAGAAGCTGGTGGTGGTGTCACACCCACCTGAGGCATTTCTTCACTAGACTGTAGAGTCCAGCCCTTCAGTCCTCTTTCCTGAAGAACCTCTCCCATTCGCCCATCTGCTGCTCTGAAGTGAGGCTGGTGAGCCAGCTGTGGAATGACCTGGTGTGCAGTCACCTGCCTCCATCTTTGGAAACAACAGTTTCTTTGTTTTTATAAAACAGCTCGCGATGGCATTTGCCCTTTTCCCCTCCAAAGTGCATTTTTAGGGCATCAGTATTCTCACAAACTGATCACAGAAACTCAGAACATCACAGGAAAGTAAGCAGTGACATCTCTCTCCCTCCCTCTCCGGATGTTATCTCTGTGATGAGCTCTGTGGAGCATCTCCACCTTTTCCTGCGTGTTTATATCTACAGGTTCTTGGGGAAAGGCATTTAAGAGAACACAAGTGGTTTCACACCACATGGAAGGTTTTCCAGTTTGGGTTTCTACTCAACACTGGATCTTGGAGGTGGTCTCACCACGTGGCAAGTATATCTCCATCTCCTTTTCTTAATAACCGCATAGTATCCTGAAGAATATGTTTTTCTCAGTTGAGCTATATGTGTTTCCATTTTTTACCCATTACAAGCAATACAGCAGTAGTCATACAGGCAAAGCCTCCTTGTGCTCCCATGTGAATTTCCTATAGGGTGTGTCTAGGTCACAAGAGGCTCACATTTAAAATTTTTCTGATATCGCTTCCCCCTGGAAAACGGACCCATGATGCTTCTTCAGAATCTGAGCTCATCCTTTCTCCAAAGCCTTCCCGATGCCTGGAGTGGTCCATCTGGTTTTCTGTCTCGTGAAGGGTGACAAGGGGCATCTCGTTGTGTTAGTTTGTAGCTCTGTGATTGATGGCAAGTGTGAGCATCTTTTTGTGGCCTTATTACTGTGTTAAATCTCTCTGTGACTGCACCTATGGCTGTGGACTTCCTGGCAAGGGTGAAGGCCTTTCCTTGAGGACCGACCCTCATGCTCTTTCCATATCGTTGCTCCACTCATGATTCTGTAGGCAGCTTTCCAGGGTTCCTGTCTGCAAATCCTCACTCTGTGCCCACAAGTATGGTCAGGATTTTTCCCACAACTTAAAATTTTAAAAAGGCAACTTGGCATCCCCATTGCCTTTCCTCCTCTGAGTTCCTAGTCTCAAGGAATTCTATCAGCTCTCAGACTGTGGCTTTGGCCCTGTGCGGACCTCCTACCCATCTAGTCACGTGCCACCTCCTCATTTCGTCCCTTTGCTGCTCTTCTGGTCCCCTCTCCCCACCACTCTCTCCTCCCTGGGTTTTCGCTGCATTGCCTTCTCTCGGCTCCCTGCTCATCCCTCTATTCCTCTCCCATCCCAAAACACAGCGGTCCCTGCAGGGCCATCCCTTGCTGTCTTTTCCCTCCACTCTCAGCTCTCTTTCTGGTTTCCAGAGACTAAATGAAGAGTTACCAGGGTCAGCTGTTTAGAATGTTTCCGTGGGGACTTGCAACTTGTCTTTTTCTGTGCAACCAGATAGGGGACCTTTCGATCTCAAGTGGGTTTCTCAGCACCACTGACATTGGTAACGGGGTCCTTCTCTGCTATGGGGTGTCCTGTGCATTGTCAGATGTTTAGCAGCATCCCTGGCCTCTGCCCTCGAGAAAAACAGTAGCAGCCCAGCCCCTGGTTGTGACCATCGAAAATGTCTTCAGACTTGCCAGGTGTCCCCTGGGGGCAAAATCTCCCTGGAGGACTGCTGATGTAGCTATTTCATTCTCAAACCCTGGTGTGGATTAGAGTCACCTGGAAGTCACCTGTTCACCCCACCCCCTTTGTTTCTGGTTCAGCCTGTGGTGGATGCCAGTGAAGTGCATTTCTAACGAATGACCAGGTCATGCTGATGGTACGGGTCAGGGGACCAGATCCAGGGACCCACTGAGTCTAGTCCTCCCTGAGCCACTGTCTCAGTCTCTGCTGACAACTTCTGTGCACATGTGTGTGTGTCTAAGTATGTGTCCAGTGGGTTCTGCCCTGACCTGTCTGCCTCCTGAGCCCCAGACCGCTGTGTCCTTCGACTCCCTGCTTGCCCGGGTCTTGATCTGATGTTGCCTCCTCAGAGGGCCCTCTTTGTTCATCTGATGAGATTAAGTAGCTGCCTTGCCCACACTACTGAGCTCTCATCCCAGCTTGTTCACGATGTTCATTACTGCCTGGGATTTAGGTCTTCTTGTTCTCAGTGGACTGTCCCCACTAGGCTGAAAGCCCATCGCCAACTGCTCACTGGAGGCTGTGGTAAGCATCTGTGGGACCAGGCACAGTGTCTGAGTGAATGAGGCCTGGGGCTGGCTAGATGGCTGGATGGGCCCACTGTGGGCAACCTGCTCAGGGGCAACTTGAGATGGCTGGAGGCTCAGTGTGGAGGGGGCAGGGGCCATGCCCCTCTGCAGGGACAAGTCCACCTCTGCTTATGGCCCAGAGAGGGTGAAACCCTCAGAGCATCCACTCCCATCCTGAGCTGCAGACAGACACACAGACACAGCCCCACCTCAGACTCTAGGCTTGGCGTTCCTTTGCTGTTTATGGGTGCCCCGCGTGGGGTGGAGACGAGGGGTCTCAGCCTGCTTTCTCCATGGCCTGGTTCTCCCGGGCTTCTTTCCTCAAATGCTCTCTTGCTCTGAAGTCCTGAGTTTTGGGGTTCTCCCTCTGGCCCCTTGCAGAGCGTCTCCATGGCTTAATTAGCAATAGAACTCTGCAGTAATTACCTCGTCAGCTTCTTCTTTGGGGTTATTAAACATAAAAGCTGGGTGCTTAAAAAAATACAGAGTTTAAAAACTTAGAATTTTTCCTGGTTATGAAAACAACTGCACATTCCTCGTAGGAAGTGATTGAAAGCTTTTGAAACTTCTGTTCCTCATCCCCTGCTCCCTTAACAGGACACAGAAGGCAGTGACAAGGGACAGCTTTGTCCCTGGGACCTTCCCAGGTGCCAGGCGTGGCAGAAGGTCAGACACAGTCAGGGTCCAGGGTTTATGCCCTGCCCCCACCCCATCCCTTGTGGTCACTCCAGCCACTTAGCGTCTCCTCACTGATCACTCTTTGAAATGATCTCACTTATTTGACCCACTTGCTTATGCTCTGTCCCTCCTGCTGGGTAGCACTCTCCAATACCGTGGTCATTAGCTACTTACAGCGATTTACATCTAAATTAAATAAATCAACCTTAAAATTTCCTTTCCTCGGTCACACTCGTCACATTGCAAGCGCTCAGTTGCTACGTGTGGCTGGCAGCTGCCGTGTTACATAGCATGGATCTAGAATATTCTATCCTTGTGGGCGGCTCAGTCAGCGCTGCTCTGGAGTGGAAGACCCTATGGGTAGGTCCTTATCCCTTGTTCCTTGGCTGTGCAGCCTGTGGCTGTTCCCCAGTGGTTGTCTGTTGACTGAACAGACAAGCCAGAGTGCAGACAGAATGGACATGGTCTAGGAGGCCTTATGCTGGAGACCCTCAGCTGATCATCTCACATCCTTAAGGGGAGGACACCCAAGCAGAGTTCATTTCTTATCCACACAAGATTAATTTATCTCAATTCAATGAGCTCCTCCAGAGAGCCTACAATGTGCCACGGTTGGCTCTGGCTGGATGGGTCTCTTTGACAAAGAAAACAATGACATCCAAAGAGATTCTTTGCCTGGAGTTGGATGGAGTCCCAGATCTGGCTCTGCCACATACATGCTGTGTGACCTTGGGCAAGTTGCTTCACCTCTCTGAATCTCCATTTCTTGTTTGGAACATGGTGGTCAGTATTGTCCATTCCTCCAGGTGGGTGAGGATCACTGAGCTATTGTCTGTAATAGACACTGTCATTGGTTCCCAGCTTTGAAGGGGCAGCAGTCTCCTCAGACATCTCCTAATCACCTTGAGACCATTCCATCCTCTGGGAATAAAGTTGGGAGGCAGTGGACCCTGTGATGGAGAGGTGGGGACAGCCTGTGGGTTGATCTGCAGCCCCTTCTCTAACTGGCTGATAACCTGGTAAATTTTCAGTGGCTGAAGTGAAAACATGCTTGTCAGCTCAGTGTTACACTGGGGTATCTTGCTTCCTTTTATTTAATCTTCCTCCAAACCCTTGCTGCTGCTGCTGCTAAGTCACTTTAGTCGTGTCTGACTCTGTGCAACCACATAGACGGCAGCCCACCAGGCTCCCCCGTCCCTGGGATTCTCCAGGCAAGAACACTGGAGTGGGTTGCCATTTTCTTCTCCAATGCATGAAAGTGAAAAGTGAAGGTGAAGTTGCTCAGTCGTGTCCAACCCTCAGCGACCCCAGGGACTGCAGCCTTCCAGGCTCCTCCTTCCATGGGATTTTCCAGGCAAGAGTACTGGAGTGGGGTGCCATTCCTTCTCCACCAAACCCTTGAGGTAGGGTCAAAGGGCCAGATGGCCCTAGGGACGTTTGTGTGGAGAGGAGTTAGAATCTAAGTGAGTTTCAAGCCTGGCCCACTCTGCATGCCCCACCAACTCTGCTCTGCCCACCCACCAGCCCCTCCCACTCTGCCCCAGTCACTCTACGCCCTGCCCACCTATTACTGGCTTCAAAATGCATCTTTTTACAGGAAGGCCTTCTGTGCTTTGGGCTTCCCTGGTGGCTCAGATGGTTAAGAATCTGCCTGCAATGGGGGAGACTGGGGTTCGATCCCTGGGTTGGGAAAATCCCTTAGAGAAGGGAGTGGCTACCCACTCTGGTATTCTTACCTGGAGAACCCCATGGACAGAGGAGCCTGGCGGGCTACAGTCCAAGGGGTCACAAAGAGTCAGACATGACTAAGCAACTAATACTTTCACTTCCTGTGCTTTAGATGAAGCAGATTCATGGGTTTATCCCATTTCTGTTTCAAGCAACCTGTGCCACAAATACATACAAATCTGTAGTCACATAAACACACAGGCACAGATGTACTCTTCCCTTTCCTAGTTCATTTAACTAGAATGGCCACCAGGATAAGATTTATTTACTGGAGGTCAGGCAAGGAGCTGGCAGAGAACCAGCCATGGGCAGAGTTGCTGCAGGTCTTGTCTTAATGGGCTGGGGTGAGTGTCCATGTGTGTTAAAGCAAGTCATTTGGGTGGGTCGCTTGGCATCACACCTTATCTCGTGGCTGGGACATAAGTAGACTTGGGCGTCGATTGGTCAGCTGTCAGAAAATGAATTTGCCAAGATCTGAGTAGAGAGAGTGGCAGCTGTGGCTACAGACTTAATAAATGTATTTATCACACATTGTTATGCAGTTGTTTTAAATGTAACAGTTTGTTAAAGTTGCTTTTGGTCTTAATACTCTTACTATTGCGTTGTATTGTCATTAGTTAATTTTTTGTTCCCATTACTTCTTGGAAGTTTATAGCCATGTGCAGAGAAAATTTTTGCCTTGCTGTAATCACTAGCTCAGGAGATTTAAATAAAGGCAGGAAGACCTGCCAAAAATGATCTTTCTGCTTCCCTTTGGCAGGAAAACTTTGTCTTGGCAATGTTAATTGCAAGGTGACTGCCTTTCTGCAGTCACATGGGGCAAGTGACTGCTGACCTTGGCTTGTTTGCTGGCAGGGTCTTTTGTGCAGAGCTCCCCAGCATCAGAGATGTCCCCATCTGAGCACTGCTCTGTAGGGTTCCCTCAGCCGCCCCCACCTTCTAATGAAGAAGGGAAATGATTCCTGTTATCATCCAGGTAAATGGGGATGCACTTCCATAGAGACTGGTAGGTTGCAGTCCTCCTTTAAATCAAATTTATTTGCAAACAAAAGAAGATGGGCTTCAAATATTAATGAAGTAGTTACGGTCATCCACTGAGGAGACACAGGTGTGGCGGAAATCGCTGAGATGGGGTGGATTTCTGTGAAGTGAGAGATGTTCTTGTGCATTGTCGTCTTGACCTGTGACTCTCCCATTCTTATTTGTTTATCTGCTGATGTAGGAAATGCCCCTGTGTGCACGGGTCATGATGGGTGTGTGGGGGGTGATGTAAAGAAGGATTGCTTGTCCTGGAATCTCACCCTCTGGCTACGGGGTTGGGGGGGGGGCGGTTCATATGGTGTTGACTTGTGAAATGACAGGACACATGGATAATAAATACCAGGCCTCCCAGATCTTTCCTCTTCTGTGTGGCATCCAGTGTGTCCTCTGATCCTGTAAGGACAGTCTGCAGACCTTTGTGCTGCAGGCTGGGTGCTGTCTCCTCTGCTGTCTGCAGGTTGGCAGGGTTGACCATCTAGGCTGGGCTCAGCTGGGTGGCTCTTCTTCACCTGTACCTCATCCTCCTTGGACCCAGCAATGTTGCCTCCTGGCTGGGGGGATGGATGGGCCCTCTTAGGCTCTGTGGTCCTCACTTCTGCCTGATTCTGTTAGAGTGGGAGCATGCCCAGCTTAAGGTCAAGGGGAGGGAATACAGTCCACCAGTTGATGGGAGGGGCTTGGTCACATTCATGCTGGGATTTCCTGCAGCCTCTATTCTCCCATGGTTGGGCCTTGGCCTTGGGAGGCCAGCAGACAAGGTGTTCAGGGGAACTGGCAAGTGCGTGGACTCTTTGATGTTACCTGGGACTACGTGACTTTGACAGTCCTACCTAACATCTCTGAGCCTTGTTTCCCCCCTGTAAAGCGTCCCTGCATGGACATTTGTTGGTGAGGAATCAATGGGTTGGTTTCTGTAAAGCATTTAGCAGAGCGCCTGGAATACAGGGAGACTGGGTCATGATGAGCTGGTGTTTATCCCCACCTGTCATTATGGAGACATTTCCACCAGAGGCTGCTTGGAGGCCCTCGAACGTTTTTGTTGATAACAGTGGAAATCCCTGATTCTGTGCAGTTCTGAGGCTCCCTCGTCGTGCCTCTCGATGTTGAAAGAAGGGTCCCTTCTGGCCTAAGGTCACTCTTGCTGAGAGATATCAGGTAGCCTTGTAGGATTCCCCCACCCTCCCTCCTGCATGGCCCTGGAGCTGGATCCAGGGGTTGCTAGTGTGCGCTGGGGGCTCCTCTGAGGGGATTGTGCCCATCTTCCTAATCAGGGAGCTAGTCCAGGGGAGCCAGAATGCAGGGCTAGTTTAACTGGCCCAAGTCAAAGGTCAAGGTCAAAGGCTGAGTCACACCCTCACAGACATGAGGTTGCAGTGTGTTTAGCTGACTCCGGGCTCCTTGAGGTTGGCTTTGGGCTCAGGAAGGAGGGCATGTGGATAGTGGAGGCAACAGCAGTTTGTTTTTCAACTTCTGTGTTTTTTTCCCCTAATTTTTGCAACTAGAAGCCTCTGCCTTAATAGGAACTAATGCAGGATTTAGGGATAATTTATTATTTATCTCATCCTTTTCAGAGGGAAGGGTGAATAAGGGGGGGGGGGCATCTAATAACATACCACATGGAACAAACCAAGCTCTGCTTCTTGCCTGCATTCTCCTGGGCAGGCGCTCTGGGTGGGGGATTCAGGGGCCAAACCCTGTTTGTCTTCCCCTGGAATCTCATGGAGCTTGTCTCTTCCTTAAGACCCTTATTGCAAACAGCACTGGCGTTTTAACGTGATTACTTTCCTCTAATATTTTTCAAACTCTTTCTGGGAAACATATTTGCATCTTTTTACTTTAAAGATAGGTCTTGTCCACTTTTGTGTCTTTGGCTCCAAAAGCCAAAGTGTGAGTGTCTTGCTCATAGAAGGTGCACAAGAAACCACTTTTATTGTAAAAACATGGTAACGACACCCAGCAGCCCTTTCTTATTCCCAGTCCCGTGTACCCATAAGGAAAAGTAAAACGGAGGGGAAAAGATGACCAGAAACGCAACAGCAAAGCACGATGAGCAGGTTAAATGGTCTTGCCCTGTTGGAAATTCCTGGAGCTGATTGACAGGCAGAGGGGACAGTAGCTCAGAGGACAACTTATCAGTAATACGCCAGGCTAAAATAAGCCTACAGATTTGTTGATAATTGGTCTCTGTGTGGTTTTTTAAATTAACTAATAACGGTTTATTCCAGGAGGATATTAGCACAGAGCAGCTGTTCGCTCGTAGGAAATAGAGATTCTAATCACTGGTGTGTTGGTTTGTTTTTCTGTTTCCTTTTTCTGACCTGGACAAAGCTGACTGCTGCATCTCACTTGCTGACCTCTTCAGGCGGGAGGCGGTGAGGGCCCAGTTAACACTGCCCAGGGTGACATCCCGGGAGCCAGTGCAGGTTGGAAGGAGAGTGTGAGACAGGAGATGCAGGATGATGCCCACAGCTCATGGCAAGTGAGATTCCTCCCCACTTCCCACCCACCAAATCAAGGGCCTTCTGTTAGGCCACAGAGAGCAGAAATGTGGCCCACCCTGTGGGTTGTCTAGTGGGGGTGGGCTCAGATGCTACTCTCGGGAAAGTGGGGAGGGCTGCTCTGGGGCTGGCAGGCTGGGGTTGTTTGAGAGAAGGTGTTCAGGGGCAGTGAATTGAGACCCAAAAGGTAATTTGAGTCCACCAGGCCGAATGAGCAGGAAAGGTGTGCCAGGCAGAGAGAACGGCTGGACAGAGGCCAGGAGGCAGGAGGGAGCTTCTGGAGTGTCATGGGCTGAAGTCAGCTAGTGGCTGGAGGAGGATGGAGGGTGGATGAATGAGTCATGGCATGCGTGTGTACACGTGTGTGTGTGTGTGTCCTGTTGTAACTTACCATTTGTCAAAGCCACAGGCGGTCGTGGACACGGTCAGTGACATGGCCCTTGTCCCTCCTGCAGGCAGCTAGAGCCATGGTGCCTGGGGCCTTGGAGCTGGCCTTGCAGTCAGTCTGGAACCGTGACTCAGGTCCCTCTAGCAGGCATCACCTCACTTTCCTCCTTCGTAGAATGTGGGTGGTTGTGAGGCTGGGTGAGGTGTTTGACCGCAGCCCAGCACCTGCAGCTGGTGTAAGGTAACTGTGTTCCTGCCCCCAGGTGTGTGGTCCGTGAATTCAGCTCATAGAGCAGAAAGCTCAGCCTGGGGGAACGATACTCTCCACCCTTCTCCTGGGTCATGCTGGGCAATGGATCTGGCGAGGAGGTCACCTTGACCTGCCTGCAGAGGGTGATTCTCCACAGTTGCTAGGAGACCTTGACCTGGTGTAGTTAACCATCTCACCACACACAGAAGGGCTTCTCATGTTTCTAGCCCCTCCAGCTCCAAGAGTCAGAGATGTCCCATGAGCTGTTCCGGGCGCCAGTCCCACAGGAAGGAAGGTGGCCAGGCAGCCAGGGTCCTCTCTCTGGCCAGGCTCTGGTTATTCCTGGTGCCTCCAGGAGAGGCATGTTCCTCCTGGAAGCCATGAGCTGCCCTCTGGAGAAGTCCAAGCTTATCCTGTTGGAAGCTGAGTGACCTCTGCTGGGCACACCAATGGCTTGTGTAGGACTCAGAACTTGAATTCCAGGGTGGGGGCCGTGGGGGTCAGAGGGAGGTTGCCAGGTTATATTGTGGGGCTTCCCATCCTGATTCTGTGTGACCTCAGGCGAGTCTCTTGCCCAGTCTGTGCCTCCGCTGTTCAGTGTGTTTCTACAGGTGGCCACATTGTTCCCTCCGACCCCACTGCCCGTGTGCAGTGTGACTTTGTCGCGCCTCCTGTCAGGGGTGGGGGAGACTGTCTCCTGCCCCCTGGCATCCACATGTCACACTTGCTCATAGTGTACCAAAAGTGACACAGTGTGACTTCTGGACCCGGGATTTGGATGCCCAGCAGCCTCCGTTTGGCCCTCTCACCTGCCACCAGTTTGGATCATCCTGCTGGGGAAAACTGGGTGCCCCAGCTGATGGTTCTTGAGAGGGGAGCCTTCCAGGTGTCTCCAGCTTGGCTGGCACCACGTCCAGCAGAGGGGCCCTGCCCAAGCCCTGCCCACAGCAAGTGAATGATATAATGGTTATTAATCAGGGCCATTGAGTAGTGGAGTGGTTTGTTACGCCTTGTAGGTAACTGAAACCCACTCCGACCAGTACATATTAAGAGGCTAGAGCCACTTCTTGCCCTGAGTTACACAGTGATCCTCTGTTCCGAGCTGCTGGGCAGGTGCTGAGTTTTAAATGAGGTTTCTCTGTGCCTGGCGGGCTCTGACTCTGCATTGAATTTGGAGCAGGTTCCCATTACATCTATGGCCATGTGTCCCTGTGTTGTGGTGGCAGATGTGGAGGTTTCTTTCCTGACAGCCAGGGTCTGGGAGATCCTGGGGCTTGTTCTATGCTGGGGCTGGCTACCCTCTCTGGGGGCTCCAGGGCTGGGCTGGATTTGAAGGGTATTCAACCCAGGAGTTCTGAGCCAGGAGTGGTCTTCATGACTCCCTCTGGGGAGCTTAAAAATGCAGTCAGTCTAAACTTTCTCCCTGGACTTTGTGATTGCCAGGCATTAATGAGTATTTATTGGGCACTTACTGTATACACCAATGTATACACCAATGCTGTATGCCTGTCATTGTTTTGGGGGCTAGGAAGGTCACAGTAAGGACTATGATGTCTTTCCCTTCAAAAGGTGAATAGTCTCCTGGGACAAGGGGAAGTAGTTAAGAAAGAAATAGGTGTGTGATGAAATGCCAGGTTGTTTTCAGTGCCTGCATCCAGACTGGAGGAAGGAGAGTGGTTGGGAGGGGTTAGAGGGCCTCTAAGCAAGGGCATCTGTAGAGATATGAGGTGGAAAGGAGAGAATCAGCCGTGTAGAGACCTTGGAGAGTAGCCTTCCAGGCAGAGGGAGCAGCAGGTGCTGTCTTTCTGTCTAATGCTCATCACCTACCTATCGATCTATCAGGTACCCGTTTGTCCATACATCACTTGCTTACCTCCAGCAGCCTTGGCATTCCTGCACAGAATCTAGCCCCTGCTTTAATGCCCCAGTGATAGAGAAATCTCCCCTCCCCCACCCTGAGTTTCCAACTCCTGGGACCACTTCCGGGACCGTGCCTCACTCCTGTTTCCTCCCCCCAGGGTTTATTTACACTCTCCACTTGCCAGGAGAGGCACTTAGGAGTTTGGAGCTGTGCATGCTCCCAGGCCCCCAGTGAGAGCGGGGCAGGGGGAAGAATGGGGCCAGTCACTGGGGAGCAGGGGGAGACACCCCCATCTCAGCTGCAACTTCCCTGCTCTTGGCTCCTGGGCAAGAGCCTCTTTGTGCTCCTCCAGGACAAGGCTTGCCATTGAGACAGGCCAGGGGACGCTGTGCCTGAGCGAAGGATGGCTAGAAGCTAGAATTAGGCATTTCACAGGGAGTAAGCCCCGCACCATCTCCCAGTGGGCTTCCGAGAGCCTGGACGAGTCCTTGGCCAAGGGGCTGCAGCTTGAGCAGGCTCCTCTCACTGGGGCGAAAGCCCACACTGTTCTTTCCCCAGTGAGCCCAAACACCGAGCATTGAAAGTGTGGGAGAATTGTTCTTTTTCTCCTGGCTCCTAGTGGGCCTCCAACCCTGTTCAGGGGTGCAAAAGTGTCCTGGAAGGTTCCCCGCAACTCATATTCAGAGGGGCCAAAAGAGGCTGGCTTTGAGAAAGACTGATGGGCTGTTAATAAGGCAAAGGAGAGTGGGAGCCACACGGAGGAGGTAAGACTTTTTACATTTTTGTGTATTTCCTTTGTTTTTATTTTGAAATACTTTTAGGGACTTCCCTGGTGGTCCAGTGGTTAAGAACCATCCTAGAATGCAGGGGATGTGGGTTCCATCCCTAGTTAGGAAACTTAGATCCCATAAGCCTGGAGCAGCTTAGTCTATGCACCACAGCTAGAGAGTCTGTGTGCTGCAATGGAAGATCCACATGATGCAGCCAAGATCCCGTGTGCCCCAACTAAGATCTGATGCAGCTGAATAAATATTCTGAAAAATAAATACTTTTAAATTCACATGGAACTTGCAAAAAAGTAGTGCTTAGAATTCCGCCAGCTTCTCTCGATGGTGACCCCTGACCTGGCACAGGACGCTAGTGGACGCAGGGCACAGCACTGTCACTAAACCAGGGGCCACAGTGAATGTCACCAGACTGTACATGCACCTTTTGGGATGTAAGTTGCAGGACACTCTATTACACTTATAGAATCACCACGATCGGGTGAGGAGACTCGACTCTTAGATAAAAGCCCTTTGGCCCTTTGGTCAGGGATGTTGGTGCCCAGGCAGCAGGTGGTGGGCCCTTCCCCCTTGGATCCTGAATCTACGTTGTGCTCCCTCCATGCCCCTGGATGGGGAGCCGCCTCCTCTGGACCCCGAGGCCCCACTTCCTTGGTTCCCAGCAAGGCTCAGTACCCCTGCCCCTTCTGCACATTTGAAAGGCTGGGCCTTGGGGAGGCTGCTTTTTCTCTATCCCTACCCCTTTAGGGGCTGCCACGGTTTCCTGGGACAGTCCTAACAAAGAGCTGCAGACTGGGTGGCCTCAGGAAGGGAAATGGATCCCTCCTGGTTCTGGAGGCCAGAAGACCCAGCTCCAGGTGTCGGCAGGGAGGATTCCTTCTGAGGCTGTGGTTCATTCCAGGCCTCTGCCTGCTAGTGTGCAGACGGCCGTCTCCTCCCTGGGTCTTCACATCTCCTTCCCTCTGTGCGTGTGTGGCTCAGGGTCAGCTGTAATGTATCAGGCCCACCTGAATGGCCGCATTTTAACTCATCATCCCTGTAAAGACCCTCTCTCCAAATAAGGTCACATTATTAGAAACTAGTGGTTAGGACTCCGGCTTGTGAATTGCATGGAATTTTAGGGACACAGTCCCAATATCACAGTGGCCCTCTCTCCCATCCCAGAGGGCAATGGCAGCCCACCTTCTTGAACCATCCCCTCCTATTAGGCCTCCTTGCCCCACCCCAGATGCCTCTCAGGTCTCTGTTCCCCCCTCCTTCTCCCTTGGATTCAGACAAGAGGTTCCTCACCTTGGCAACAGTGACTTGTGACCCTGGCTACCACCTGTGCCACCAGGGTCTGCTTCCTAGCATGTCGTCCCTCTCAAAGCTGAGCCAGTCGGCCTTCAGCTGCAAGTAACAAACATCCCAATTCAACTTGGCTTTCCCTAGGGAGGTGGGGGGACAGTGGGAGATAAGCCTGGCCTCCTGTTTCCTGACCTCAGCCATGTCACTGGAATCTCTTTCTCTCCCTCCCTCCTCTCTGCCCTTGGACTCCTTCTCAGGCAGGCTGTCTTCATAGGCTGGCTCTTGGCAGTTCCACACTCATAACCTTCCAGCTCAACAATCTCAGCAAAAAACAAGTTCTCCAGAAAGGCAAATAAATTGCTTGGGGTTGATGCTGATTCAGCTTGCCTCAGCCCTGTATCCAGCCTTGACTAATCACTGGTTGGGGAGTGAGGATGGAAAAAGCTCACTGGCCAGCCGGGTAACACACCTGCCCTGAGCACCTGCAGTGGGTCAGCTTCACCAAAGCCTGAGGACTGAGACGGGGAGGGTGGATCCCAGGGGAAAGCTGGATGTGGCCAGATACAGGGAGAGTAGGGGCAGGGGGTAACTGTCATGGCCACTCAGTGGAGTGGAGGGTGAGCTTTTGAGGGCAGGTGTCCAGCCTTTGTTCCTGGGTGATTCCCAGCTGTGTTTGTTGCAGCTTTCGTGCCATCAGCCACCTTCATCTTCAGAACATCTCCACTTTGGACTTTGGCTGTGCTTCCATCCCTGGCCCCCTCTCTTCCATTCTCTCTCTCAGAGCCTGTGAGCATTCTGTCCTAACATCCTGTTCCTCCATTAAATACTTTTTTTGCTTTTATAATTTGTCCATGCTTCTAGAGATTATTTGTTTACCATTTCCCTCTCCCCCTGCTAAGTCGCTTCAGTCGTTTCCGACTCTGTGCGACCCCATAGACGGCAGCCCACCAGGCTCCCCCGTCCCTGGGACTCTCCAGGCAAGAACACTGGAGTGGGTTGCCATTTCCTTCTCCAATGCATGAAAGTGAAAAGTGAAAGTAAAGTCACTTAGTTGTGTCTGACTCTTCACGACCCCATGGACTGCAGCCTACCAGGCTCCTCCATCCATGGGATTTTCCAGGCAAGAGTACTGGAGTGGGGTACCATTGCCTTCTCCACCCTCTCCCCCTGCTGCTGCTGCTGCTAAGTCGCATCAGTCATGTCCGACTCTGTGCAACCCCATAGACAGAAGCCCCCCAGGCTCCCCTGTCCCTGGGATTCTCCAGGCAAGAACACTGGAGTAGGCTGGCATTTCCTTCTCCCAATGCATGAAAGTGAAAAGTGAAAGTGAAGTCGCTCAGTCGTGTCCGACTCTTAGCGATCCCATGGACTGCAGCCCACCAGGCTCCTCCGTCCATGGGACTTTCCAGGCAAGAGTACTGGAGTGGGGTGCCATTGTCTTCTTGCCCTCTCCCCCTACTACCTCTCCAATTATGAGCTCCAGGGAGGAAGAGAGCACATCTGTGTTGTTCTGCTATAGTGACCAGCACCTAGGACAGCGATGAGCTGCTTCTCAAATAGCTGTGTTGCCTGGGACAAGTTACCTAACCTCTTTCTGGTCTTGGGTTTCTGTTGATCATGGGTCTCACTTCACAGGTTTGTTGTGATAATTTCACGAGACAGCCTATGGAAAAGCATGTAGGGCTTGGCACTTAGGAAGAGCTGAACAAATAGATCCTGTTACAATACATCCTGTGGCTCTTGTGGCTGGCGTGGCTGTGAGAGGCAATAGGATGTGGTGATTAAACTGCCCGGGTTCTAGTGCAGCTTCTACCACTTACTAGTAGGGTAACCTTCTGCAAGTTCATCAACTTCTCTGTTCCTCAGCTTCCTCATCTGTAAAATGAGAGTAGCGGTTACACTAACCTACAGGAATTATTTATTAGCAAAGCACCTGTGACCTTGCCGACTTCCCTGGTGGCTCAGATGGTAAAGTGTCTGCCTACAATGTGGGAGACCTGAGTTCAATCCCTGGGTCGGGAAGATCTCCTGGAGAAAGAAATAGCAATCCACTCCAGTATTCTTGCCTGGAAAATCCGGTGGACAGAGGAGCCTGGTAGGCTACGGTCCATGGGGTTGCAAAGAGTCGGACATGACTGAGTGAGTTCCCTTCCACTTTCACTTTCGTGGCCTCGCCTGGCTGGGTGAACCTACTGAGCGACTTCACTTTCACTTTCACTTTTGTGGCCTCGACTGGCTGGGTGAGCCTACAGAAGCGGTCAGTGCTGTTCTTGTCATTGGGTGTCTGTTACTTTCATGTTGCAACTCACATGTCGCTTCTCTGGAGCTAACTGCTTAGAAGCAAGGTTATGGCATCTTGTAAGAAGTGAACAAAGTCCTTAGGATCTGGGTTCTGTTTCTACATCATGTTACTCTGCTTCAGTGCTCAGTCGCTCAGTTGTGTCTGACTCTTTGTGACCCCACGGGCTGTAGCTCACCAGGCTCCTCTGTCCGTGTAATTTTCCAGGCAAGAAAACTGAGTGGGTTGCCATTTTCTATTCCTGGGGATCTTCCTGACCCAGGGATCAAACCCTCGTCTCTTGCATCTCCTGCACCGGCAGGCTGGGTCTTCACCACTGCGCCACCTGGGAAGCTTTAGTATTAATCCCTGAAGATCTGCTGTCACTCTCCCTGTCATCCTTTTCCCCAGGTCACGTTACTGGGCTTTATCTTTTGCTGTGAGAGATGAAGTGAGTTCTCCCTGTTTACCTTTTGAGCACATGTCCCGCCTCTGTGGTCTTTGCTAAGAGAAGTCCCATGGGCATGAAAGCTACATGTCTGTTACCAGTGGATCCCGAGGGTCTAGGCTGCTGCCAGACGCTGCACAGGGGCACCGTCTAAGGGAACCTTCTGTTTCATGTCAGAAAATGGAGCAGAATAAACACAATTGTCTCTCTGGATTCAGAGATTAGCTCTTATGATTCTGTGTAAGTCATTCAAAACATAAAAAGAAGAAAATCCGGTTCCATGGTTGTCCTCAGAACAGTCCCAGTGGGTGACACTGAACGAGCCTCCTGCTCATTAAGACAGCCACTGCGGATTTGAGTTCTGATGCCCATGACTGATGGAGAGTCATTGAGGGGAAGCACCCCAGCTCCTGATGACAGTGATGATAAATGACACCCACAAGAGTGGTTATAGACCAAGATTTCCCTGCAGCTGAAGGAAGAAACACTTGGGCAGGATTAAGAACACTGGGCAGTGGTTTAAATCCCAGGCCACCACGGGGAGGTTTCGATGTTCACCGGCTTCCCAACCAGCCCATTAGGAGGTGAGGACTGATTTCTGTGGGCAGAAATTTCATTTCAGTCCCGGATCAGTTGTGAGTGAAGCTGGTGCACCCCTGTGTGTCTCAGTGAATTACTTATAATCCCTTTAATGCTTCTGCTGGTTGGACATGGGGTTCCATCACTTACAACCAAGAGCTCCAATTGTCACAGGGACTTAGAGGGTGGAAGTGGTTTTGTCCAGGTCACAAGACTAATGGAAGTGCTGGCGCCAAAATCCAAAGACCCTCCTGCTTCCTCTGCTTTATGCTCTCCATCCTTCTCCCACGCATCTGCCCAACTCCAGGGAGATGCCAGAGCATGACCCTTCTTCCCCATCAGTCTTTGGGGTGCCTGGCTAGCTGGAGATCCCTGAGGATGTTGAAAAAAAAGAAGTGTCCTTGGAGGACTGTGGGAGTTAATGGGGGCCTGAGAGGAGGCAACTCTGGGGCCTCTGCTTCTGGGAGGACCTGTCCGACCCCTGTGACTTCAGTCATGCTGGGGGTTCAGGTTTTTTTCACGGATGTGTGGCTTTGCTTGGACACTTTTATGTTGCCTGGTCTTGTGTGTCATGGAGGGCTCTGTAAGTCACCGAAGGGATATTCTCAGGAGTTGCTAATGTCATATTTAATTTCAATAATGAGACACCTCTGCTCACTATTTATTACCCACTGTGGCTTTTGACTCTGGTTCCTTGAGTGGTTTAAGAGTTCGAGGTTAATGGATCACACAATTAATTATTTAGAATGTGGAGACAGGAGGCTCTTAGAAAACCAAGACTTTGTAATAGATTAATTAATAGGTTCCTAACTTAATTATCATTTTGAATTTTGCAAAAAATACTTTCTCCAAAACCACTCAGCTGTAGAAAGTTATTGGGAAACATCTGATTTTTACATAATTTCTTTGCAAAGTTTAAATATTAGTATTCTTATTTTTCCAAAGCCATTCAGTTCACAGCTTTTGGTCCTCTTTTTATTGCTTGTGAAATACATAGAGTGGATTCAGACTTTTTGAAGCCCATGGAAATGGTTGCAACACGAGGCAGTATTTCAATGCTCTGGAGGCCAGAAATCCCGTGGTGAAGTTTCCTTCCATTCTCATGGGACTGTGGGTGGTTTCAAGTGCAGCCTTTAGGGCCAGGGTGACCTGGGTGCGGATCCCAGCCCCTCCACTTGGGTTGGTTACTAGACCTGTCTGGCTCAGTTTCCTCCTTTGTACAATGGGGATGCTGCTGCTGCTGCTAAGTTGCTTCAGTCGTGTCGGACTCTGTGCGACCCCATAGACGGCAGCCCACCAGACTCCACCGCCCCTGGGATTCTCCAGGCAAGAACACTGTGGGTTGCCATTTCCTTCTCCAATGCATGAAAGAGAAAAGTGAAAGTGAAGTCGCTCAGTCGTGTCTGACTCTTCGCAACCCCATGGACTACAGCCTACCAGGCTCCTCCGTCTGTGGGATTTTCCAGGCAAGAGTACTGGAATGGGGTGCCATTGCCTTCTCCGGTACAATGGGGATACTGGTAGTCTTAATCTACTCGGATCACGTGTGTGTTAGTCGCTCAGTCGTGTCTGACTCTTTGCAACCTCGTGGACTGTAGCCCGCCAGGCTCCTCTTTCCATGGGATTTTCCCAGGCAAGAATACTGGAGTGGGTAGCCCTTCCCTTCTCCAGGGCATCTTCTTTACCCAGGGATCGAACCCAGGTCTCCTGCTTTGCAGATTCTTTACCATCTGAGCTACCAGGGAAGCATAGTGAACAAATTAAAGCATAAATTTAAAGATGTAGTTACAGCATTTCCAGTGGTACCCAACATGGGATAACAGGCTGTTGGCTATTAGTGATGATGATAAATACTAATGTTCACTAGAGCAGGCATTGGCAGACTGTGACCAGGGAGCCCACCTCCTGTGTTTGTAAATAAAGTTTTATTGGCACACAGACATGCTCATTCATCCACATATGGCCTGTGGCTGCTTACATACTTCAATAGCAGAGTTGAATAGTTGCCCGGAGATGTCTGACTCACAAAGTCTAAAATATTGCCTCTCTGGCCTTTCATAGAACTTGTTTGATGCCCCCTGCACTAGAGACATCATTCATGCTTTTGTCCTTTCTGGTAACACTTGAGAGGTGTCCTCACAGATCATCAGCAGCAGCTCTCTGCATTTGTGCTATGCTTTCTATGGCACCCACTGGCCACCGGTGGCTACTGAATACCTGAAATGAGGTCAGTCCATATGGAATGGAATTTTACATTTTATTTAGCTTGAATTAATTTAGATTTATTAGTCAAAGCTATGGCTTTTCCAGCAGTCATGTATGGATGTGACAGTTGCACCATAAAGAAGGCTGAGCCCCAAAGAATTGATGCTTTTGAACTGTGGTGCTCGAGGAGACTCTTGAGAGTTCCTTGGACAGCAAGGAGATCAAACCAGTCAATCCTAAAGGAAATCAATCCTGAATATTCATTGGAAGGATTGATGCTGAAGCTGAAGCTTCGATACTTTGGTCACCTGATGTGAAGAGCTGACACATTGGAAAAGATCCTGATGCTGGGAAAGATTAGGGCAGGAGGGGAAGGGGGTGACAGAGGATGAGATGATTGGATGGCATCACTGACTCAGTGAACATGACTTTAAGCAAACTCTGGGAGACAGTGAAGGACAGGGAAGCCTGGCGTACTGCAGTCCTTGGGGTTGCAGAGTCAGACATGACTGAGTGACTAAGCAGCAAGAGAAAAATGCAGTGTACACCAAACAGCGTATTTTTTGCCCTAGTATTGCTGAAGGCAGAGGTGGGGTAGAGATGGCAAGTCAAATGATAGAAAGAAACAGAAAATACGCATGGCCAGACTGATGAGCGCCTCAAACCAACAGAAGGCAGCAAGAGGGGACGTGTGCTTGGTTTCTAGGGAATCACCTGGGTGGCTGTGGTGGTTTTGCAGTTGTAAACTTTCGCCTTGCCTCTTCGAGGAATGCAGTACAACTTTAGAACAGGGGTGTTGCAAGTGTAACAAACTATAATACTGAAAAATATACCTGCCATGCAAAAGGCCCATGAATGTGTCTTTGGAGATAAGGAACTCAGCTTATAAGTTACCAGAAATGGACCAGCAGGGTAGGGACACATAACTGAATGTACAGTATTATTCTTATACCTCTCCTCCATCTCCCTGCCCACCTCCACCCCTTTCCTCCCCCCTCTGTCTCTGTTTTTCTGTGTCTCTATGTCTTTCTCTCCCTTGGTGGAGAAATAGATGGATAAATAGATCTATGGATATGTGTGAATCCAGCACATATGTATATAACATTTAATTATCTTGTCAAGGATATCTCAGAATTTTCAGGGAGCAGTTAACTCTGACTTGGTGGTTTTCAGTGTCTGTTTATGTACAGATAAATTATACAGTGATGATGGCGTAGTTCTGCTTTATTTATTACTCCTCTGTTAGTCTGTGTAAAGTCAATTAAGCTTCTCAGAGCCCCAGTCTTCCCATGAAAATCAGGTCCCATCACTTAGGAAACCTGATGACGAATGGCTGTTCTAGTCTCACAGAGAATGTGGACAGCTTCCCTTGTGACCGACTCCCTGGTTGTCCGGATGACCTTGTCCTGCTGAGGTCTGGACGTAGAGTAGACTGCTTCTCTACAAACTAGATTATGGGAAGAAGAGGTCAGAATTACATAGAAAAGGGGACTCAGATACGTGGACAAACTTGCCAACCCCCATTCTGCCTTCTTTGGTGTCCTTGATGTGGACGAGTGTTGGGTTATTTCACCATTTTTAAAAATTAAAAAAATTTTTTTGGCTGTGCAACACAGCATGTGGGGCCTTATTTCCTTGACCAGGGATCAACCCTGCAACCCCCTGTACTGGAAGCATGAAGTCTTAACCACAAGACCGGCAGGGCAGGCCCTTCACTATTTGGTTATTTGCTTGTTTGTCTAATGCCCCTTTATTTTGTTTTTCTTTTCAGGCGTTTTTTTTTTTTTTTTTTAAGAAATACTCATTATTGAAAATTCAGAAAACACAAAAATAGTGCGAAAGAAATAAGAACCATTCACAAACTCTCCACTACCATCCAAAGATAACTGTTAGGACTACTTTTAATGTTTCCTTCCAGACATTTTTTGTGTAAAAATACTTTACACAGGATAATTCTTACTGTATTGTGATCTTTCAGTCTCTCCTTTATTAAATTAGGCTTCCTTGGTGGCTCAGATGGTAAAGAATTTGCCTGCAATGCAGGAGACCCAGGTTTGATCCCTAGGTTGGGAAGATCCCCTGGAGAAGGGCATGGTAACCCACCCCAGTATTCTTGCCTGGAGAATCCTGTGGACAGAGGAGCCTGGCGGGCTATAGTGCATGGGGTTGCAGAGTCGGACATGACTGAGCAACTACCACTTTATTAAATTAATGTGTCATACCATTGCATTGTGTCTCTCTGTATACTTGAAACTATGGTCTCTAATGGTCTCCTAACATCCCAGGAGACAAACTTGCCAAAATTTATTGATTGCCCATTTGCCTTTCATGGAAACTTAGTCTGGCTTGAGTCTTCCGTTTATTTTTTGTTTCTTGCTGTAATAAAGACCTCCATATTGGACTTCAGACTACATATCTTTTCTGGGTATCTTTGATGATTTCTTTAGGAGAAATTCCTGGAAATAAGATTCCTGAGTACCGGGGAACAAAGCTAACATGTAGATATAGTGTACCAGCATGTTCTCCAGCTAAAGGTGGAGTATTCATGGAGAGAAAGCAATCCTGTTGAAGCAGATAGCATTAAGTGGCTTAATTCTGTTCCTGAAAGCTGGGGTTCAGAGCGGGTGGAAATACCTAGCCCCACACCCAGCATGCAGCAGACACTCGATGAATGCCTTTCCCCTTTATTTCTAGTAACTTCCCCATCTGTGAGAATTAAAATTACACCTGCTTTCTTTATCTTTTTAAATTGGCCTTAGGTGAGGAGCCCTGGGGGGATTCAACACACACACACACACACACACACACACACACACACACACACACACACCGCGATCTGTTTTTGTTATTATTTCAAGCATCTTGATTTAACCAGTTTGGTTAAGTTTTGCCTATTTTTTGAGCAGTTTTGCATAAAACTGTGTCCTTACTCCGAGAGGAGAACAAATATTTGCCTCAATCTTCATGGGATAATTAGACTCTAAAATTAGAAGGCAAACGGTGCACGTTCAAATGCATCTAAATAAAACCCCAGGCGGGGGGACTCAGCCTTCCTGGCAGCGCTGGTGAACTTTGGTGCACGCCTGATGGAGCAGCGCGAGGCTGAGAGGGAGGCATGGGGGCTAGTCCTCATGGGGCGCTCAGGGCACATGCCTGCAGGTTGCTGACACAATCCCTTTACTTTGTCTAAAAATACTGGGTTCCAAACTTAAAGGAGGAGGGGTTGGAGACCTTCCAGAATGTCTTGCGTTGGCCCAGTGTGCGGATCCGATGTGGGCAGCCCCGAGGGGGTGTCAGTCCCATTTCCTATTGCTCTGTGAGCTCCTTGGAGAGCATTCTTGGCCTCGGGGAAGGAGGGTGGTCAGACAGCTCTGGGCTGAAGTACCCTTTTCTGCTTTAACATGTTGTTTAGTCACTCAGTCGCGTCTGACTCTTTGTGACTCCATGGACTGCAGCATGCCAGGCTTCCCTGTCCTTCACTATTTTGTGGAGTTTGCTCAAACTCACGTCCGTTGAATTGATGATGCCATCCAACCATCTCATCCTCTGTCGTCCCCTTCTCCTCCTGCCCTCAATCTTTCCCAGCATCAGGGTCTTTTCCAGTGAGTCGGTTCTTCACATCAGGTGGTCAAGGTATTGGAGCTTCAGCTTCAGCATCAGTCCTTCCAATGAATATTCAGGGTTGTTTTCCTGGTTTGATTAACTTTGATCAAACCAGATTGACTGATCTCCTTGCTGTCCAAAGAACTCTCAAGAGTCTTCTTTAACACCACAGTTCAAAAGCATCAATTGTTTGGTGCTTAGCCTTCTTTATGGTCCAGCTCTCATCCATACATGACTACTGGAAAAACTATAGCTTTGACTATGTGATCCTTTGTTAGCAAAGTGATGTCTCTGCTTTCTAATACACTAAGATTGTCAAATATTTTCTTCCAAGGAGCAAGCACCTTTTAATTTCATGGCTGCAATCGCCATCCACAGTGATTTTGGAGCCCAATAAAATAAAATCTGTCACTGTTTCCATTGTTTCCCCGTCTATTTGCCATGGAGTAATGGGACCAGATGCCATGATCTTAGTTTTTTGAATGTTGAGTTTTGAGCCAAACTTTTTCACTATGCTCTTTCATCTTCATCAAGAGCCTCTTTAGTTCCTCTTTGCTTTCTGCCACTGGAGTAGTGTCATCTGCATATTTGATGTTGTTAATCAATTAATCTTAATTCCAGGTTGTGATTAACATAGTCCCTGAATGTTCCAGAGCAAACCCTCCATCCACCGGTCCACTCTGCAAATGTTTATTTCATGATTTCTAAAGGTCGTGGATGCAATGGCAGCTTAGAGTCTAGTGGGGTGGAAAAGACTCCTTTAAGAAGTTAAGGTCCATCAGAGGCCTGCTACATGCAGGCACAGAGCTGGGGCCGTGGCTACCCCAGGATCAAAAGGGACATGACATCCTCCTCATGGGGCTGGCCCTCTGATGGAAAAGATGACTGTTTATCCATGAATCACCAGCAAGTTTATAGTGAAAGGGAGCTCTGTGTGCGGTGTATCTGGTGTATGTGCTGTGTTTTGTGGTGAAAACAGCCTTGATGAACTTCTGTGTGAGTGCGTGTGTGCTCAGTCACTGCAGTTGTGTCTGACTGCGACTTTATGGACTGTAGCATGCCAGGCTCCTCTGTCCATGGGATTCTCCAGGCAAGAATACTGGAGTGGCTTGCCATGCCCTCCTCCAGGGGCTCTCCCTGACCCAGGAGTTGACTCTGGGTCACCTGCGCCCCCTGCATTGCAGGCAGATTCTTCACCCAGTGAGCCACCTGGGAAGCAGACTTCTGTCTCTTGTGATGTAAAATGAAATGAAGGATGGAGAAAAATGCCCATCGCATTAGTTGTTCAGTGTCAAGTTCCTCTTCCCTTCCTTGTCTCTGCCTGCCCATAGCCCACTATACTGTAAACTCTGAAAAGTTGGGAGCCCAGGGTCTAGTCCAGCACGTAGTAGTGGGACCTGTGTGTCTGGGATGGCTGGACAGGGAAATGCTAAGTCTACATAACACGCCAGGGACGTGTTGAGTCTACTACTCCTCCCAGGCAGCAGTGTGTCTGGGCACCTGGAGGTGGCGCTGTGGAGAAGAGGTGTGTTCCCAGCCAGAGCTGATTCCTGTCACTGCCTTTGCACCTGCCACTTCCCTTCATATCAGCTGCTCCACCTGGCTGGGACTGCCTAGCAGGGCTGGGCTGACCTCCCTTCTTCCAGATAACAGGTGCTCAGTCTTTTTAGAACAAACAGAAGTCCTGTTTAGACTCAGCAGGGAGGGGAAGGAAGGGAGGGAGAGAAGAAAAGAAGGAAGAGCTTGCCTGGAGCAGCCTTGCCTCGGATCTTAGCATCCCTGGCTCCTTCTCAGTATTCCCATCCCTCCCCAGCCACCCCTGCACTCCCCTCCTGGTCCCACTGCATTCTCTCTGGACACACTTAGCACCATCCAGAAATAGATTATTTATGCACAGTTGAATATTGCTTCTATCGCGTATATAGGAAATGCAAATATATATGATACACATCATGTGTGCATGCCTGTTTTCATCACCTGAAGCTCATTTGAATGAAAACAGTCTTTTCCAGCACCAAGTGCAGTGCCTGGCATGCAGTGACTGCTGAGCTATGACTGGAATGCGTGAATGACTTTCCCTTTTCCCTCCACTTGCTGTATTTTTCATGAGACTGTGAAGCCCAGAAACCCTGCCCACCACTCGAGCCCACCCAGCAGGCCCCGCAGTCCAGAGGGTGGGGAGTTGATGATGGGGAGAACTTCTTTCAGTGCCTTGTGGGCCATTCCAGGGTCTTAATGCCCCTGATTTTTTGAGGGGACCCCATGTATGTCTCAACAGAGATGATGTCAGGCCTGCCTGAGTCCCCTGTGATCTCTTTTCCCTTCCTTTTTCCTTTTCCCCTGATTTCCCAAATCCCTTTGATGGACAAGTTCCACAGTTTCAGGAGGGTAGAAACATGTTATCGTCATGTTTCCACACGTGGGCACACATGCCATGTAGAAAGTCATCTCCCACAGCATCCAGATTCCTAATCAGGTTTCCCGAGTGTCACCAGGATCAGGGTCCCTGAATCCAGGTTCCTGTCCCGTGTCCCACGTCCCTGTTGCCTGTGACCTTGTGGCCTTTCTTGGTTCTGATACCTCAGATCTAGGACTTGAATCATGTCATTTCTGCATTTTCTTCCAGCTTCAAAATTTTCCATGTGACACTGTTCTCTGTAGCCTGTTGATGGTGGAACACGACCTTGGGATTAATTGTGGGTGATGGAGACAAGATGCCTTCCATTCAGAAGGGTTTTCATCTCATTGGTCAAGATTCTTTGTTTGCTTGTGGCTTTAGTTGCTGTTGTGAAACCCAAGTACACTGGCTTCATGTAAAGGGTATATGTTGGCTATCAAATCTGATGAGTCCAGGGGGAGACTGACATAGGCCCATGGATCCAGAGGATCTTATTTCATCAGCCTTCGGTCCCTCTCCATCTCCTGACCAGGGACCCTATGCTGGGCCCACTCCTAGGCCAGCTCTTCTTTCCTTTGGGCCTCTTGTAGGCTGCAGGCTCCAGCCAACTCAGGAAAAGAAGAGACTTCCTTTTTTCTATTAGTTCAAAAAGAAAAAACAAAACTCTAGGAAATTGTGTCTTGTTGGTTTGGAGGTGGTCAACCTCTTTGAAATCATATGAAAAGAAGGGGCAAGGAATGGGTCCCTCAAATGAATGGGTCCCAGGGCTGCAACCAGGAAAAGGGTGTAATGGCTGTTGGGTAGGAAAAAATAAGTCCATCTCGTGGTCTTCAAAAAAGGTGTCCTTTAAAGGTGTCCTTTAAAACTTCCTGGGACTTCCCTGGTGGTTGAGTGGCTAAGACTTTGCCTTCAAGTGCAGTAGGTGGGGTTCAGTCCTTGATTGGGAGCTAAGATCCCACATACCTTGTGGCCAAAAAGCCAAAATGTAAAACAAAAGCAATGTTGTATATCAAATTCAATAAAGACTTTAAACATGGTCCACATCAAAAACAATCTTTAAAAAAGAAAATAAAACTTCCTAGTGATGCCTTAACCCTTGAGAGGCTGGCTTGAGTCGGGGGATGGGGGAGGAGTTGGGAGACTTGACCTTCTGGGGCCGGTGGTCCTATTTGCTTTCCTTCCTTGAAATGTACTTGTGCTGACCTTGGTGCTTAACATGGGCTTGTCCTTTTCTCAGCTCACCAGCATCTGTCATTGTCACATCGTCTTGGTGCTAATTAAAGGGGACACATTCGGATTAGTAGGATGATGGATTGGGTCGATGAGATTCAGTGTGGGGTGAGTAAGAGCGGGAGAGGCTTGCTCTTAGAGAAATGACCTCCAAGGAATGATAGAGAACCTGCCTCATGTGTGGAAGACCTGGGGATGACTTTGGAGCTACCGCCTCCAAAAGGCTTGCTTTCCTGGTGGTCTAGTGGTTAAGACTCTGCACTGCCAATGAAGGGGGCGTGGGTTTGATCCCTGGTTGGGGAACTGAGATCCCACATGCTGCATAGTGTGGCCAAAAGATTTTTTTAAAAAAGCTTGCTTGTATTAGGGGGACCTTCTTTTCCTCTGTTTGAAAACACCTGGGATGGAAAGATGAGACAGGAAGTGTGGCCATTGAGTCTTCAGTTTCCCTTGCTCCATCCAGCTCAGTAATGTCACTTAAGAGTACGATCAGGAGTCAAGTGATTCCCCCCACCCTCCCAGGGTTTATGTGCTGGGTAATTGCTTACTGAGTTAATTTCTGAGTTTTCTTTATATGACTTGACCTCATATTTTTTAAAAAAAGGCTAATGAGAGTGAAATTTTATGCTAAGCATACTGAAAAGCAAATAGCAAATAACCCATCTATGAAATTGTTATAAGAAAAGTTATTATGGTAATGGTTAGAGTAAAACAACTCTATTTAATGCTTGATGGTTATAGAGATTCCAGCCAAGATACGGAATTATATTTTTCTTAAAGGATTTTTTGAGTGCATGAATTTTCATATGAGCTCTTCATACACAGTCACTTGCATTAGTGAAGTAAATTCATCAAAGGGTAAACCATATACAGCAGCCTGCTGTTTTCTTTCTTTAGATACAGTGTATGTTTCATGTTGTGAATGGGAGCTAAATTATACAAGGTAGATTTTGTGGTCATATTTTTATTTGGGCTTGAAGGACTTCTCTGTACCTCATTAAGAAGAATCATCCTTTTAGAATCACAGAAATGCTTATTCCTATTAAGAAGTCAGATGCCAGTACAAATGGATGATTTGAAGACTCTACTAGTTCAAGACTCAGTAATATTCAGTGGTGTCTTTCCTGTAGTGCAGAAGCGTTACTGTTAAGTTGGCATGTACCTTCTATACAAGATGCAAATGTCCTGTATGTATCTGGTCCATGTTCACCTTCACATGTGCAAAATAAGAAACAAAAACCTCATAATGTAGTTTTCCACGTTATCTTTGTTGGTATTGATAATACTTTTACAAATTAGCTTTTATTTGACTTCAGTTCAGTCGCTCAGTCATGTCCGACTCTTTGCTACCCCATGGACCACAGCACGCCAGGCCTCCCTGTCCATCACCAACTCCCGGAGTTTACCCAAACTCATGTCCATTGAGCCGGTGATGCCATCCAACCATCTCATCCTCTGTCGTTCCCTTCTCCTCCTGCCTGCAATCTTTCCCAGCATCAGGGTCTTTTCAAATGAATCAGCTCTCCGCATCAGGTGGCCAAAGTATTAGAGTTTCAGCTTCGGCATCAGTCCTTCCAATGAATACTCAGGACTGATCTCCTTTAGGATGGACTTGTTGGATCTCCTTGCAGTCAAGGGACTCTCAAGAGTCTTCTTCAACCCCACAGTTCAAAAGCATCAATTCGTTGACACTCAGCTTTCTTTATAGTCCAACTCTCACATCCATACATGACTACTGGAAAAACCATAGCCTTGACGAGACGGACCTTTGTTGGCAAAGTAATGTCTCTGCTTTTTAATATGCTGTCTAGGTTGGTCTTACTTGAGTTATTTTAGAGATATTATTGTGTCTTAATTGCTCATTTGTGTCCGACTCTTTATGTCCCCAGGGACTGTAGTCCGCCAGGCTCCTCTGTCCATGGGATTTCCCAGGCAAGGATACTGGGGTGAGTAGCCATTCCCTTCTCTAGGGAATCTACCCAACCAAGGGATTGAACCCAGGTCTCCTGCATTGCAGGCAGATTCTTTACTGTCTGATCACCAGGGAAGCCCCAGAGATATTATTTCCTATTATTACATACTTGCTAATAGGTAGGTTTCCAAATTCTTCAGTATTGAAACTCACGTGGCATTTTCCTGCATACTTTTTCCCTTAAGGTCAAAAGGTAAATTTCTCAAAATATAGATGAATAATTTGTAAATGTGAATGTATTTTATTTTTATGGGTATAGAAATAGATATCAAGGGATTTGCAAAGCATTTCTTTTGGCAAATGAGCATAAAAAATCAAACTATAAAAAATGAAATACTAGGCTCTGGGTACAGGAAAATAGTCATAACAGAAAATGTGGAGAATTTTTTGGTCATGTTTTCAAAGACACCATTCTTAGAAGTCTATATTTCTTCTGTGAAACACAGAAAACAAAGAAATAGTTAACCATCAGCAGAACTACCAGTTAAAACAAGCAAATCAGGGGAAACTCCAAATGGATCTGGGTGATTATCTTTGCATTTCTCTAAAATTAATGAAGTATATTCTTTCTATATATGCACATATCCAAGATTTATATAAGGGGTTATAGACATAAAGATGCTAAGTTCTGAAGAATGAGAATAGATATATAAGCTGTTCCCTGTCTTTTGCATTATGCTGATTTTTCCTGTAAGGGGAAAAATTAATTTTAAAAAGCCAATGGAAAGTAAATTTTCTCATTCCATGAACATTTAAAACAGTGAGATACTATTTCCACTCATGAGACTGGCAAAAGTAGAGACATATGACGATGGCAAGTGTTTGTAAACTTTGCATAAACAGGAAATTTTATGCACTGCTGATGTTAGCATGAATGAGTACAACCAGTTAGGAAATTAACATGGCATACATTCTTGAGTTCAGAACACTGACCTAGGAATGCCCAACCACACCTTTGCCCTGGAGAAGATCACATCATGAGTAGAAGAACAGTCATCAAGGGATATTTATCATAGCATTGATTCAATAGCTAAAAAAGGGGGATGTGTGTGTGTAATAGAGAAACAGGAAATCATGAGCAGGAAAATTGACAATTTAGTCAGTAGAGTCATTGCACTGCAGTGCTGGCAGAGTTGGGAGTTGTGATTGGGTTCCTGAGGTTACTGCAGGGGCTTAAACTCCGTCTGTAATTTTTTTTTTTTATTCTAGTAAAAAGAAAACCCATCTTAAGCATCTATGTTAAGTGTTCATCTTTGCACATTTTGGCTATTGGATACATGTTTCTTTTCTGTGCATGTGTATTATTGACAAGAAATCAATCCATTCATACTGCATCCTCTAAAGTAGTGGAACTTATTATATTAGAAACTAGAATAAGTCAAAGCACTGAAGTATGTTGTAAATCATGAACTACTGCATCTATAGTTAGTTGTCAGAATGTCCTGCTAGTGTGTATTACCTAATAAACCATATAAAAATAGTTAAAAAAAACAAAAACACTTTTCTATTGTCATTACAAAGCAGCTGCATAAAACTTATGGAAGGCAACAGGACTGTATTTAGCAAAATTACAGGCACAGATGGTAAAGAATCCGCCTGCATTGCAGGAGACATAAGAGACGTGGGTTCAATCCCTGGGTCGGAAAGATCTCCTAGAGATGGGAATGGCTACCCACTCCAGTATTCTTGCCTGGAGAATTCCATGGACAGAGAAGCCTGGCAGGCTATAGTCCATAGGGTCACAAAGAGTCAGACATAACTGAGTGATTAACACTTCACTTTCACCCTTTGAACCCAGTAATCTCACTTCTAGGAATCTATCCCAAAATATCTTGGCAAAATATAAAATAGCATAAATGCAAGCCTCTTCATTTTGCCATTACTCATTGTAGCAAAATGTTGGAAACAACCCACATGTTCATGATTAGTGGATTGGCTGGATAGACAGTGGTATATCCACACACTGGAATGTGGGATGGCTGTAAAGAAAAATGAGGCTGCTCTGTGTACCACCATGGGGTGATCCCCAGAATATTTTGGCAGTGGAGGAAAAAATCTAGAACAGTGTTTATAGTATACTGCCTTTGAAGGGGGATTGTGTGCATGCATATGTACATGTGTGTATGTGTATTTAGATTGTCCAAAAGAAACTCTGGAAGCACAAAGCAAAAACTAAGGAAGATGGTTGCTTACTGGGGAAAGAGCCATGGAGTACAGGAGATAGCTACTAAAGTGAGACCTCTATGAGTGTACTTTGTTACATAATTTTAAGCTTTGAAACATATATACTTTATATATTCAAAAATTAAATTAAGGGGAAAATTGAATCAGATGTAATCATTGAACCTAACCCTAACTGTATATCAAGTTGGTGGCTTAACCTTGGGGAACGTAATTTCTCCAAGTGACTTTAAAACCACTGATTTTAACTATCCATCCCTAGTGGGGTATAGTTTAAGGACGTGTGTGAGCGTGTGCTAAGTCGCTTCAGTCATGTCCAACTCTTTGTGACCTCATGGATTGTAGCCCGCCAGCCTCCTCTGTCCATGGGATTCTCCAGGCAAGAATATTGGAATGGGTTGTCATACTTTCCTCCAGGAGATCTTCCTGATCCAGAGACAGACCCCATGTCTCTTAAGTCTCCTGCATTGGCAGGCGGTTTCTTTACCACTAGCGCCACCTGGGAAACCCAGTTTAAGGACACACATGCTTATATAAATGCCAAGAAACCATAAACTACATTTGTTAATCTCATTGTGAGCTGTGACATTGATATTGTTACTTTGAAATTATTATGGGAATAATTTTGGAAAAAGCGAATAAGAAATACATTGCTGTTGTTAGGAATCAAGATTCTTAGCACAATAGAAAAGATACAATTTTTAAAGCTACCTAGAGTCCTATAATATTAAATTTGAATGGGAAATACCAATATGCATTCATAATTATCTTTAGTCTTAAAAAGTCTACTTTATAAATCTGTTCACTGAAAAAGACCTGCAAGTAGTGACAGCCCTGTGGCAATGAACACCCCCTACTGCCCAGATTTTGCTAGCTAAGTCCCATTTCTCATTAAAAGGGAGCAGTATTTCTTGGAGAAATGACTGATTCTTGGTCTGAGATGCTTTATCACACCAGAAAGCAAAGAAGCTATCAAAGATTAACAAGGTTATGTCAAAAGAATATAGGACTACTCTGGTGGTACAGTGGATAGGAATCCACCCACCCATGCAGGGTACATGATTTTGATCCCTGACCCGGGAAGATTCCACATGCTCTGGAGCAGCTTAGCCCATCAGTGTGCCAGAGCTGCTAAAGTCTGTGTGCTCTAGGGCCCGCAACCGACAAGTACTGAGCCTACGTGCTGCAACTGCTGATGCCCGTGTGCCTAGAGCCGATGCACTGCAATAAGAGAAGCCACCACAGTGCACCGCAAGGAACAGTAGCCCTCTTTTGCCACAACTGGAGAAAGCTTGCACGCAGCAACAAAGACCCAGAACAGTGAAAAATAAATACGTAATTAATTAAGAATATAGGAACCAAATTGAATGATTTTCTGCTGGCTAAACTGAGGTGCTTGCATATCAAAGAGAATAATGGTTAAAATTGATTGAAATACATCAAAATTATTTTTTTTAAAAAACCCATGCCCTCAGAATGATACTTGTAAAGATTATTGGTCACCATTATATGTTTCTAGGGCACCAGCACAGGCTTCTCTGGTAGCTCAGCTGGAAAAGAATCTGCCTGCAAAGCAGGAGACCCCAGTCCAATTCCTAGGTTGGGAAGTTCCCCTGGAGAAATGATAGGCTACCCACTCCAGTATTCTTGGGCTTCCCTGGTGGCTCAGCCAGGAAAGAATCTGCCTGCAATGTGGGAGACCTGGGTTTGATCCCTGGGTTGGGAAGATCCCCTGGAGGAGGGCATGGCAATCCACTCCAGTATTCTTGCCTGGAGAATCCTATGGACAGAGGAGCCTGATGGGCTACACTCCACGGGGTTACAAAGAGACAGACATAAGTGAGCGATTAAGCACACGGCACGGGGCGGCAGCACGCTATTCTGAAAGTCACTAAGTAAGAATCAAGCATTTATTCTGCCTTCTGTATATTTCAGGGTATCCGAATAGTTGATGAGGCAAAGTTTTCCTTTATCGAAAAGTTCTGATTAATAAATATAGAAAGAAAGATTAAATTAGAAAATTACCTTTTGGCCACCTTAATTAAAAAACTGGTCTATGTAATTATCATTGAGTGTTAACATCTTTTCCTACCCTTTTACACTCAACCTATTTGCATCCTTGATCTAAAGTGTTTCTCTTGTAGACACGGTAGAGTTGGATCTGATCTGACTTTTTATTCAGTCTGTCCGTCTCCCCCTTTTGTTGGGTTGTCTCATCTATTCGCCTTTAATGTTGTTGACATAGTTGGTTTTGTATCTGGTATTTCACTTTTTGTTTCCTATGGCTCATGTCTTTTTTGTACCTCTGTTCCTCTTTCACTGTTTTCTTTTGAACTGGTGAATTTTTAGTGTTACATTTTTATTTCTTTAATTGTTTTTTAGCTCTTTTCTTAGTGGTTTCTCTAGTAAGGTCGCTCAGTCATGCCTGACTCTTTGCGACCCCGTGGACTGTAGCCCACCAGGCTCCTCTGTCCATGGGATTCTCCAGGCAAGAATACTGGAGTGGGTTGCCATTTCCTTCTCCAGGGGAACTTCCCGACCCAGGGATCGAGCCCAGGTCTCCCGCATTGCAGGCAGACGCTTTAACCTCCAAATACATTTTAATTTATCAGAATACTTCAGATTTATGTTAATTTCAGTGAGGTAGAGAAACATTACTGCTATAAAGTTCTTTCTTTTTCTGCTATAGTGATTATACATATTATATCTGTGTATGTTGCAAACCCTGTGGAACAGTTTGACAATTATTGCTTTATATGAACTTATATATTTTAAAGAAGCTAAGAGAATAAAGGATATCAAGTGGATATTTATAATGTTTGTTATATGAACCTTCTTATTTACCATTTATGGTTCTCTTCCTTTGTTACTGTGGATTCAAGTTACCATCTGGTGTATTTTTCTTCCCCATACAGCTTTTCCCACACACTTAGTTTGTATTGTTATTGTTATGTAATTGTTTTTTAAATCAGATAACAAAAGAAAGCAGAAGAATATGCATTCATTCTGTCATATATTGGGTTGGCCAATAAGTTCGTTTGGGTTTTTCCATAAGATGTAATGGGAAAACTTGAATGAACTTTTTGGCCAACCCAGTATAATTACTAACACACATTTATAATTACATAATCACTGGTGCTGATGTTCTTTGTTTTTGCATGTATGTTGATTTGAATTATTGTCTGGCATCTCTTGCTTTCAGCCTGAAAAACTTTCCTGGCATTTCATATAAGGCAGATATGCTAGCAATGAGTCCTATGCTTTATTTATATAGGAATATCTTAATTCACCTTCATTTTTGAAAGATAGTTTTGCTGGATATAAGTTTTATGGTTGACAGTCTTTCTCCTTTTTCTGCAGTTTGAATGTGTCATCCCACTGCCTTCTGGCTTCCATTATTGCTGATGAGAAGTCAGCTGTTAATCTTGGGTCAGCTTATTTGTCACTAGTCAGTTTTCTCGTGCTACTTTCAAGATTTTCTCTTTGTCTTTCTCTTTCAACATTTGTATCTGGATGTGGATCTCTTTGAATTTATCCTCTGTAGGGCTTTTTGAGCTTCTTGGATTAATTTTTTTAAAAATCACATTTGAGATGTTTCAGCCATTATTTCTTCCAGCATTTTCTTCCTGTTCCTCTCTCACATGGCTCTCCTGCTGGTACTCCTGTTATGCATATGTTGGTGCACTTAAGGGTGACCCCAGACTTTCTGAGTCTGTTTGTCTTTCTTTGTTCTTTATCTTTACTTTTTATCTTTGTTTTTCAAATTGAATACTTCTCACTTTCAAGTTTGATATTTCTTTTTTCTGCAAGTTCAAAACTATTATGGATCTCCTCTTGTAAATTTTTCATTTTAGATATTGTAATTTTCTGTTCTAGAATTTCCATTTGATTCTTTTAAATAACGTCTGTCTCTTTATTGATAATCTCTTTTTGGTAACACATTGCCATTAGATCTCTCATTTCCTCTCAAAGAATAGTTTTCTTTAGTCTTTGAACATCTTTATAATAGCTGCTTTGAAGTCTTTGTTAAGTCTGACGTCTGGGTCCTTTCATAGACTGTTTTGTTTGTCTGCTTTTTTCCTTATGTACTGGTTACATTTCCATGTTTGTTTATAC
Organism: Bos indicus x Bos taurus; assembly: GCF_003369695.1. Taxonomy (NCBI): domain Eukaryota; kingdom Metazoa; phylum Chordata; class Mammalia; order Artiodactyla; family Bovidae; genus Bos; species Bos indicus x Bos taurus. The sequence continues at coordinate 26,579,432 of NC_040088.1, forward strand.
ATTTCATAACTTTCCACCCCCCCCCCACCCAACTGAGGGTTTTAGATAATATATTTTAGCAACACTGGATACTGATTTTCCCTTCCCTCACTCTTGCTGTTTTCTTATTTGTATGTTTTGTGACTTAGGGAGGCTAGTTTATTGTTTTACCACCCCCACCCCCACCCTCACAACCATTGTGGAGCCCTTGATGTTGTTTCTCAGAGGATGCATCCTTGGAGCTGTGCACAGCCACTCTGAGATGATGGTACTTTTAGTAGGTCTCTCTTTGAGGGTTTCTTCCCTAATTTTTCTTTTAAGCTGTTGGCTTCTGTTGGTATCACACCAACCCAGCTATTAGGCTCCACTAATTGCCAGCTGATTGCTCTATTATTTCCAACAATATACAAGGGCTTAAGTTCCTCTGTAGTCTGATCCAATTATATTTGGATTCTTTTGCAGAAGAGCCAATCTTTGGCCAGAAGGGCTATTTTTTAGCCTGTCTCTTTCTTTGATAATATATCTGATCTACAGTTTAGCTTGTTGCTATCATGGAGCCTTGTATACCAGTCTTTAGATTCACTGGTCATTTCCATTGCTCTACCTAATCCGTCATTAAGCCCATATAAATAATTCTTTATTTCTGACATTGCATTTTTCACTGTAGCATTTCTGCTGGGATCATTCTTATGGTTTCCATGTGCTTCAGTTCTGCATCTCTTGAGACATGTTATCTACCATATACACACTATTCTTTAGAATTTTTTATCATAGTTACTTTAAAGTCCCTATCTAATCATTTCTATAGCTAAACTATTGAAATTAAGAAGAATTTATAATTGGGTCCTAGTCAGATCTTTTATTGTCTATTTCCACTCTTGCTCATGGGTCAAATTTTCTTGCCTCTTCGTGCATCTTATTTTTTACAACCTGTATGACATTTTGTACCAAACAACATTATATTACTCTTCTTTCAAGCTGTCAGAGTTGGAGCGCCAAGTCAATCTCATTCATGGTTGAACTGAGTTTGGGCTCTTTTTTAGGTTTGGTTTGATTCAGTTCACTACAGGTTTCAAGTGCTTTGAAAGGAGGGTCAGGACTTTCCTTCCACATAGCTTGGGCTCTGTTCACTAAGAGGCCTCCTTGTGCTTTACATCTGAGGTCCCACCTCTCTGAACCTTGAGAGTTCTGTCTCCATGTTACAGCCCAGCTAGCAGATACAGGGGCCCTAGAGACTAATGGTTGACCTCTGGTTCTACTGGAGAGTTTCTCAGATCTGCTCCTGCGCCCCTAGACTTTGGAGGGCAGCTGTCTCACACTCAGTGTAGGTCTGCATTGCCTTGAAGTGGTTTCCTCCAACTCTCTCCTGTTCTCTGGGTCTCAGTAGCTGAAAGCCTGGAGTTTTTTTCCAGGTTGGATTTCTCTTGGGTTTCCTCCTCAGCCCTCCACTTCCATAGAGGGAAGACCCTACACATCTCAGGGGTCTTTCAGTTTTCTGGCTTCAACTGTGGGAAAGAGTAGCCCATTTGTACAAACTCATTCTGTGACTGGAGCTTCTTCACTCTCTAATTTGTCACCTGGCCATCAGAGATTCCTTCAACTATCAGAATGTTTTTCCTCCTTCTGTTCTTCCCTTACTGCTCTCTCAGAGGTGAAAGCAGTCAGCTGGAAAACTCCTTAAATAATCTTTTCTGTCACTCCACTTCCATACTCTGGATTTCATACAAATGTTAGTCATATGTAAACACTTCATATTCACAGTAAGGGCATCATTTTCTTGGAGAGCCAGAAAGTGAGTTGTTTTTTTTGAAACATCTCTAATTTAGTCAATTTTTTTTTTTTAAGACATGGAAATTCTGCAGTAGTTGTTGCCTTTGTCTGTGAAAATTATAGAAAAGAGAAACCAGGAGACTGTCACTTTACTTCTGGAAAGTACTTTCTGTTTGCACTGCTTATGTCATTCACTTTTTCACAATTCTGATGGACGAGGAAGAGAATGGGGCTGTCTGAAAGTCTGTTTGACCAGATCTCCTCACGTGATATGGCTTCTCATTTTTCTAATATCAAAGTTTCAGAATTTTAAAGCAGGCAATGGCCTGCTCAAGTTTACAAAGCTTCTTATTAACCTGGTAGTGAGAGGAAAATTGGGCTGAAGGCTGATCAGAAAAAGAGTTCACCCAAGTACCATGACTTTGTTCTAATTTAAGGAAGTTTAAACCAGAGAAAGTGGTCATTTCCAACTGGGCTGTTCTTGTATTGCTGTGGTGTGTGGTGTGTGATCATAGTAGGGACAAATCCAGGTGGTCACTTCTATCATGATGCTCCATGGATAGTTGCCAGGATTCTTATTTTAGGGCTTGATTCTTTGGCCCCATGACTGCAACGTGTGTCCACCAATATGTTTGGCTGAATCTTCTTAACCGTGTTGGGAACTGGTCTGGCCTGGCCTCCTGTAGGGCCCTCTTTCTGTGGCCAAAGATGCCAATACAAGTAGTTTCCTACATGCTTGTGGCCTCAACTCCCTTGGACGACAGGCTGGCCATGCAGTGACAGACCTGCCTCTCAGTGGGAGTTTTCAGGATGTCTAATCGGATGGAAATCTGATCTGGATGCACGACTGGCCTTGGCAGTTGGATGGTGCAGAAACCCAAATCTGCCCTGGCTTTACTAGCTCATAAAATGACCACCGCCATCAGTCCTGCTTTGTGGGCCCATTGTCTTCTGGTTGGATGGCTTGGGTTGGATCCATTTCTCAGGAACCTAAAAAAGGGAAGCAGTGCTACCAGGATGTCATGTGGAGGCACAAACCTGGAGCTCCAGGGACCTTCCGGGTGCATCCACTTTCCAGGTGAACCATTCATTCATTCACACACTTATCCACATCTGTTGGGGACCTACTATGTACCAGGCTTCATGCGAGGTCGTGGGATGATGGGGGTAAGCAAGCAGGAGACAGTTCTGCCCACAGGGGACTCATAGTCTAGAGGGAGAGAAGGGCACTGAACAAGAAATGTCAGATGGGAGTGTGTGCAGAAGCCAGGGTCTGATGGGCACTTAGCAGGGAGGCTTGACCTAGCCTGGGGTGGGGGTGGGAACAGAGGTGTTTTCCTCCAGGGGCCCTCCAGGCTCCTCTGTCCATGGAATTTTCCAGGCAAGAATATTGGAACAGGTTGCCATTTCCTTCTCCAGGGGATCTTCCCAGCCCAGAGACTGAACCCACATCTCTTGCATCTCCTGCATTGCAAGTGGATTCCTTACCACTAGTGCCACCTGGGAAGCCTTTTTTGTATAGTGGGGTTGAAAACACCAACAAACAGGGCCACAGAAAGAATCCCATAATGCTTGAAAGTGCTCAACACGTAGTCAGTCTGGTTTCTGTTTTTAGTTTTAATGAAGGAATTCCATATAAGGAGTCTATTTCATATTTCACCAAATATATCAACTGAGAGTGTCCATAATTACGTGATGCTTGTTGAGACATCCACATTTCTCTTACATGTGAATTACTGACAGGTGCTTGAGGTTCTTCCTTTCCTATGCTCAGGAGAGAAAAACCCCATTTCATTGTAAACTCTTTTTTTTTATTTATTAAGGAAATACTTGATTTGGGAGCTTGGGTAGTTGATGGATAAATATGGGGTTGGACAAAACGTTTGTTCGAGTTTTTCGTAAGATGTTAGAGAAAAACTCAAATGAACACTTTGGTTAACCCAGTAATAAGCAGATAGATAAGAAAAAACAGTAAGCTACCCCATAAAAAGAAGACAAGGAAGTGAAAAAAATCCCCTAAAGGAGTGATAATGCTAAAGGACTTTGCATTTTGAGGGAGATCAGAAGCATAGCTGTCGGTTCCTTCATGCATGCACACTCAGTCGATTAGTCATGTCCGACTCTTTGTGACCCCATGGACTGTAGCTCTCCAGGCTGCTTTGTCCGTGGGATTCTCCAGGCAACAATACTGGAGTGGGTTGCCATTTCCTTCTCCAGGGGATCTTCCTAATCCAGGGATCGAACCCGAGTCTCCTATGTCTCCTGCAGTGCAGGCAGGTTCTTTACCACTGTGTATCTCTTCAGTGTCCTTCAGTTCTTGGCTTCATTGCCACACCCTTAGAAGGGTTCTTCCTCTAGAACTAAACTCAAACAGCCAGCACTCTGTCTAGCCCCACCTGTTCTCAACCTCCATGTGACACTGTCCTCCAGTCCCCCTTCTTGTCTCATAGCCCTTTCCTGGCACAGTTTTCTCACTGACCCAGCCTGGAACCCAGGACCGTGTGGGGTCTCACTTTCCATTAACCTTCCCTTTCTTGGTCCTAGGGATCTGGCTTCTCATTAGTGGCAGAAATCACAGCCATGCTTTGGCTATTTCCCCAACCTTGACCAAGGTCAAAGGGCTGCTTGCCCATCCTCTTGTATATCCTGGTGTCAAAAATTATGAAGACCTTGATTCAAGTCTCACAAGCATCACTTACTGAAAGCACCAGACATCTTCTGCCAACTGTCTGGCTGCCAAGACGCCATCTTTCACAAGTCAGCTCCCGGAATCTGACCTCCCCTGTGAAACCTTCTGCCCTGATTCATCAGAGGACAGTGAATGTCCTTCTGTTGACCATCATAGCCTGGGTGTAGACTTCTTCTGGCCACTTTCACGTTCTCAACCCTCATACTTGCATTATGTGCTTGCTCTCATCTTCCACCCTGAGAGTATAACATGCTTACTCTGCACCTGGTTCACTTTGTTTTATTTTCTTTTGTCATCGCATGAAAGGATTCATTTCAAGTAGTTGAAACTGGAGTTTAGTTTCCAAAATTGCAGGCATAAGCAGGGTTTCAATGGAATACTCACTTTAGTGAAATTTACTTAACTGGCCCTCCTCCTGTTGGATAATTTCAGTGCTTCAAAATCTTCAGCCTGATTACTAATAAAACTGTGTAGCCCTCACACATGTGGTGTTCTCTGTATTTAGGGCCCTTTCTTCAGGATAGATTCTGAGACATGGGTTAAAGGAGTTCAGTGTTCTGTACCTCTTGAAAAATAATACAGAATTGCCATTCTGGAGGGTTGCGTTGATCTACAGTGCTTCTAGAAATACACAAAGGTGTTTGATTTCTCTGCTTCCCCTGGAGGATTGGAAAATGAGATAGAAGATCAGCTGGGGATGAGGAGAGAGCCTGTAAGTGCTTAGTGTCCAGTTGAAGTCAAATAAAATGAATTTGCCAGGGAGCATGGTTTTGGTCTTTTTCTCCATTCAACTTGGAAGCAGAAATGAGAAAGAGAAAAAAAAAAAAAAAAACAGAAGGCAGGGGCAAGGAGGGTGTGGTGGAGGTCAGGGGAGTGAGACAGTCTTGGGTGCTGGCAGGACATCCTGGCCATGGGGCCCCAGGTTGAATCGGATGGAAGCAATACTTGGGAGGGGCTGGCTGAGGGGCCAAGAGCAGGAATGAGAACCTTGTGGACTTGAAATCTCTATAGATGGAAGGATGGGTGATTCAGGTGGAGGTGAGACATGGGAGCTTCACATGTTCAGTAGGGGGGCAGATCTCTGGGGAAAGCCATCCTATGTTGGCCATGGTCATGGTGACTGGAGGTGGGGTTTGTATTGGGAACATCAAGGATTCATGACGCCAGGGGCTGGACTGGTCCTCACATGGGCATCGGAGCTGTTTGGGTGATGGTTGGGAGGATCCTGAAGCCATCTGCTGGGCACTGATGCCCCTGCGGGAGTGTTCAGGATGAGGGTGAGGATGGGTGGAAGTTAGGACTCATGGAGCTGCATGTCTTGAGCTTCCAGGAAGGAGGGATGTTCAACACAGGTTGGTGGGAAGGTGGGGTGACCTGGGCAGAGGATCACAAAGATGCATTCAGTCCACTGGGGCTCCAGACCCCAGGGCCAAGGGAGCATCTCCACTGTGAGAGGAGAAGGAAATTGGTTAGAGTTCAAGCTTGAAAGTTAAATGGATCTGCTCTAGGCTGTTTGTCAGTGGTAGTTTGGGGGTCCTTAGGGACTTCTTAGGGACTTCTCAGTGGCACTAGTGGTAAAGAACCTGTCTGCCAGTGTAGGAGAGGTAAGAGACATGGGTTCGATCCTTGGGTCAGGAAGATCCCCTGAAGGAGGGCATGGCAACCCACTCCAGTATTCTTACCTGGAGAATCCCATGGACAGAGGAGCCTGAAGGGGTTCAGTCTATGGGATCACAAAGAGTTGGACATGACTGAAGTGAACTCAGCATGTAGTGTGCACTTAGGGCCCAGTAAAAAGAGCAAAAGGTGGCTCAGCAGAGCAAACGTGGTGGGAGAGAGCCTGTTCTGGCTGGATGAATCCAGCCCTCTTGGTCACAGAGGGATGGTAGGAGCGATTCTCTGACCTTCCCCTCTATCCTGAAGGTCAGATAGATACCAATCTCATAACAACTCAGTGGGTCACCTGTCTGTGGGGTTTAGTCTCGGACACCAGAGGATGTGGGAGTGCAGTGCTGGCCACGCTGCCAAGCAACTGTGCAGAACTTCATTATCAGCTGCAGAGTCCCTGTGAGTCTGACCAAGAGCGTGTGCTTGGAGAGTGAGCTTTGCATGAGTCAGTCAGACCCTGCTATTGCTTCAGAGTCAGGGTTGTCTGCTTAATTAACAGCTGGAAATGACCAGCGGCTTCTGCTGAGTCGGCCGCAAGAGGAGTGTTAGGCTCTTGGCTAAGTCCAAGTGGGGCTTGTTAGTTTTGTGGAAGTGGTATAGCCCCTTGCTTCCAGTCCCCCATCAAAGATATACATCCTCCCTTTTCGTGGAGGATCCTTCTTCCATATGAGACTGGGTTCTCTCAAAGTCAGGTCCTTCCTGAAAATGATGGAGAGATGGACAATTCAGTTGAGCAGTGGAAGCTTAAGCGTTGTTAGAAGACACATGTCTTCAAATTCTGCCTCTCTCATTGTCTCACTGTGTGAGTTCAGCCTGGTGGCTGAAACTCTCTGAGCCTCACTTCCTGCATCTGTAAAATGGGGACAGAGGCTGTCTCTACCTGCTGGGGCTGCAGGCGGAACATTTCATTCGCTCTCCTCTCCTCACCAGAGAAGGTCAAAAGTAAGAAACAGTTCCCCCTGAGCTGTGATGTGTTCCCCTCTCTCTCTTAAGCGTGGGTTGAAAGCCACAAGGTGTAGAGGCTGCCCCGGGACATGACCCACCTCTGCTCCTCTCTGAATCTAGTGGAAAGGATAGAACCCTGAGGTCCAGGCAGCCTGGGGGCCATGTTTAGCCTGTAGATGTAGTTGTTTGGGGTTTCCCAGGTGATGCTAGTGGTAAAGAACCCACCTGCCAATGCAGGAGATACGAGATGTGGATTTGATCTCTGGGTGGGGAAGACCCCCTGGAGGAGGGTGTAGCAACCCATCCCAGTATTCTTATCTGGAAAGTCCCATGGACAGAGGAGCCTGGTGGGCTACAGTCCCTGGGGTTGCAAAGAGTCAGAGACGGCTGAGCGAACGAGCACGCACTCACTCAAATCTTTTTAGTTGGCACAACTGGGAGGGAAGTCCTGTTGGCCTCTAGAGGGTAGAGACCAGAGGTGCTGTTCAGCATACTGCAGTGTGCGAGACTGCCCCCACTGCAGAGAATCGCTCGGCCACAGCGTCTGCAAGGAAGTCCTGTCCTGGAGCCACAACACGGGGGTGCTCCCCCAGCTCTGCTTCCTCATGTGGCCTTGACCTGTTGCCTCTCTGAGCCTCAGTTTCCCATCTCTGATTTGGGGATGATAGAAGTGTCCATCCTTGTGGGCATGTGGGCTGTAAAGGAAGTAATCTGTGTGCAGACACATTCCCAGTCGTCCAGGACTGGAGCTCTGGTTTTCAGAGAGGTGGCAGTCTTCTAGCCCCCTGCTGCATGTTAACCATAACCTTGGGCTCGTCACATGCCCTCCCTGAGCCTCAGTGTACCCACCTGGATATCACAGAGAATGATAGTATACCCTTCTAGGATGTGAGATAAAACAGGACTCTGTTGCTACCTGGCAGATGGGGGATGAAAATAAGTGTGAGCATCCTGTGGTCCTGGCCTCCCCAGGCATAGCCGGGCCCTTTGTGCAGCTTCCACCTCTCTCTCTGCCCCACATCCCTGTTCTTTGTCCACAAGGCAGGTAAACCCACCCCGACTCCACATCCCTGTTCCTCATCCACGAGGTGGGTAAACCCACCCTGACCCCACTCTCCAGGAGGATTCAGGAATTCTGCTGTGCCTGGCCTTTGGTGAGTGGACAGTAAAGGGGTTTCTGGGGGAGAAGTAGGTGTGGCTTAGGCTAGGCTGCTGTTGATGGGGAGGTAGGGATGGAATTGAGAGAGACCCTGGAGGGTAGAGCCCAGAAAGTTGCCAATGAGTCGATCAAGGGGTCTGTTCCAGAATTGGGAGGTATCTGAGGACAGGAGGGCACCTCATTTCACTCATGTCTCCTCCTCGTCTGAATCAATACGGTTGGTGGATTTAAGTAAGCTTGGAGCTATTGGGGCATCCCTCTGGGACGATCGTGATTCATCTGTCATCTCTCGCTTGATTTAGGATCATTGTGATCAGATCAGATCAGATCAGATCAGTCGCTCAGTCGTGTCCGACTCTTTGCGACCCCATGAATCACAGCACACCAGGCCTCCCTGTCTAAGACTCGGTTGGGGTCTCTCTCCCCACCTGAGCCTCTTTGGGTCTCAGTTTCCCTATCTGTACAAGGGGGATGGAGTACCTCCCTCAACAGCCTCTGAGAGGACTCAGTAAGACCTGGTACAGGGAGCCCCAGCAGCGGTGATGGGCTCCCTAGTACAGACGGGAGGGCGTGACTATGGATCATCCTCCTGAGAGCTGGTCCCAGGGGGCTGCATACCTCCTGGGAGCCCTGCACTGGGCTAAGCGGCATTTCTGTGGTTAACCCCGTCTAGCTCGGTGACTTGGCCTGGGGACTACCTTGAGTTCTCATTTTCTGCTCACAGCTAGGTCTGGGGCCCAGCATGTGGCCAGTGCTCGGCTGACTTGGGGGCTCACGGGAGCAGGCCTTGGATCTGACCTTATTTGGTGCTCCCTTGGGACTACCCCTGAGCTGGACAGTGACTTGTGGCCCCTTGATGTTGTGCCCTCAGTGCTGCAGTGGTCCAGGTCCACTTCAGAGAGAGGTGGTTTCTGTGCCTGGCCCCCCGCCCCCCCGACCAGCTCCTAACGTGTGGCCTGGGAGCAGCTTATTCTACCTGTCCAAGCCTGAGTTTCCCCACCAGACAGAGGGGTCACAGAAGGGCCTGCCTTGGGATCATCAACAGTGAGGGTGAGACCAGGCCTGGCTACCCAGTGAACTGTAAACTGTTTATATGCTATCCTCTGCCTTCGGCCAAGATTCTAGTCCTCGGTTTTCTCGATGCTGAAAAGGGGCAGAAATCAGCTGCCCCTCAATTGTAAGAGCCTCAGGCTGGCTCCTCAGTGCCCAAGGTCTCCTCCCCACGTCTCCCAGCAGGAGAACAGAAAGGTATCATTAGCAGGGCCAGGCCTCTTTTCTGAAAGGCAGAAGCAATGTATCTGTGTCTGCTGGAATTAGAGGTTTTCAGACAGATACTGGAAGGGGTTGCCATTTCCTTCTCCAGGGGATCTTCCCCACCTAGGGATTGAACCCCGGTGTCCTGCCTGGTAGGTAGATTTCTTTAACTGAGCCACCTGGGAAGCTCTCAAATGTGGAGTAACTCCCCAAAAGTGTTCCGTGTTCACGTTCAGTGCATTCACTACAGGGCTGTGGGAGGGGCCTGACTCCCCTCTGGGCCCTGCTCTTGGGGTTGCCCTCCTCCCTTGTTTCCCCTCCCCTCCCCGCCCCCCAGCTCCTACGCAGTGAACCTTTATTGCACTTTGCTCACCTGATCTCAGCTCACCTCACTACAGCCCTGGGAGGTGTACACTGGGGTAAACCCCAGCAACAGTGTGGTGGATGCAGAACTCGCACCTGGGTCAGCTTCACTCCAGAATCCAGCCCTCATCCCCGGGTTTATCTCCATCCTCAGGAAGGATCTGGGCCCCTCTGGGTGCAGTGAGGCTGACCCAAGAGCAGGACCTTCGCTAATCAGTTCCTGGCCCTAGACTGAGTGCTGGACAGCCTGTTACCCCACTTTGCAGATGAGAGCACCAAGGCTCAGCACAGTCGCTCTCCTAAGTCCACACTGTTGTGAGGTGGTGGGACAGGATCCAGACCCACAGCTGCCATTCTCTGGAGCAGAAATGTCAGCCAGGGGCAGTTCTGTCCCCCAGGGGATATCACAGTGGCTGGAGAGTCGTCAGAACTGGGGTTGGGGGCTCCTGGCATCTCGTGGAGCATGAGAATCAGGAGACCAAACATCCTATGATACTCCGGCCCACAGTGGAGAAGGGTGTGGCCCCTGATGTCGACAGACAGTGCTGAGGCCCAGTAACCCTGTTCTGGGTCCTCCTCGCTGGGTGGAGCCCCTGAGCCAGTCACACAGGTACAGACAGAATAGATATTGGGCCTTCACGTGCGCCCCTTACCTATCTGCTGCCCATCCCAGGCCTGGGATAGAAGGTGCAGAGGGGTCCTGCCCTCAGCATCCTTGGACTGAGGTTGGAGGTCAGAGTCCTGTTCTCCCACTCTGGTCCCTCTGGGCTTGGCTCCAGGCTGCCTCCTGACCTAAGACTGCAGCGGCTGCCTCTTGGCTGTGCACAGCCAGGGCGCCCTCTCCCCAAGGTCAGCGAGAGCAGTGGGGGGTGGGGAGAGCACCCCTGTAACTGATTGACCGTGCCTGAGGCCAGGAGCAGTGGCTGGAGCAGTACAGTTTAGGGGCTTGCTTCAGATTCTGGCCAGCGCCGGCCGGGCAGTCTCCTGACAGTGCCGGGGGGACAAGCCGTGGGGACCAAGCAGAGCAAGAGGGACTGGTCCCGGCTGGTTCTCAGCCCTGGGCCGTGCTCCTCACCCCACCCCCGGCTGCACTCCTGCAATGTCTATATTTAAAAATGTTTTACGGATAATAATGGTGTTCAGCCCCCAAAGGCAGACGGGAGCGTCCTGACAATTGCAGTGCTGCTCCGGGTTGGAGGTTTTTTCGGGGAACTGAGCTAGTCCTGAACGCTGCAGGGCTGTTTGCCAGCCACTCCCTCGAAGGGAGGTTTGGGGAGACGGGGATCTGGGCGCCAGCGGGGAGGCAGAGTTTCCTGGGAGGATGAGGGCCTTAATTCCCTACCATTCTTTGACCATAAGGTGAGTAGGATTCCCCAGACACCACCACGGGAGGGAGGGCAGTGGGTGTCTTTCTTTGGGGGGAGGCCTCTTAAAGGCAGACTTTGCAAATGAGAACAGCAGCAGGCCCAGTCAAAGGGGGAAGAGTTCCCCTCCCCACCCCCACCCTCCAACCTTTTGAATCAAATGGTCAAATTGGAAGCCTAGGGTGAGGGGTGGGTGTGCCCTGCTCCCCACAGATAGGTCATTTTTATGCATCTTATGCTTCTGGTGGGTCAGGCCAGAATTAGCCAGCTGTCCTGCCCTCCAGCCACAGAGACCAGAAAAAGAGTCTATTGTTGCCACAGCAATGCTATTTTAACCTATTACTTCTGGGCTAAAAATAAAAATTTCACCTGGATGCCTTTTCATCTCCAACTTGTAAGATAATTTCCAGGAAATAATAGATTGAAATCGATGTGCATTTTGACTGCACCGGGTCCTCTTCTACAGCCGGGTTTTGTCGAAATTCAAAGTAGGGGAAGTTCCCAACCATGGAGGTTTAAAGCTTCGTTTAGCATCTGGAAAAAAATGTTGCACCCGCAGAAGTCATTATCCCTTGGAATCTCCTCCACAGAATCACTGCTTGGGAGGTGGGGGATGGGGAGGAGCCTGCTTTTCTGTGAGTTTGCACTGAGCACCATTTTTGTACTGGGGGGTTCAGAAAAATGGCTTGCCAGTGAGGTTAGTTGTCTGGAGTTGGGGCCAAAGAGGGAGATGGGAAGGCTAGTTCTCAGTGTTAATGTGGGTCGTGGGAAGTTTTTGGAAGCAAAGGTGGCTCCCGATCATCATTCCCTACTGTCTTTCTAAACAGCAAGTTTTTGGGCCCGGAGGGAAATGGTGATATAGACCCTAAATTCTTCAGGAGAGGGTGGTTCTCTGAATGCCAAATCCTATCCCCCAAATGCTTGCTTTTTTTCTTAGCTGGGCATGTGGTGGAGGTGGGGGGCACATGGGGAGAGGGTGTGGGGTAAAGATGGTAATGTAGCAGTCCTTTTGTGGGATGTCTTTGGCATGTTATATTGTGAGGATGAATTACAGATTTATGCAAATTCATAATGATGGTAACCACTTACAGAAATCTAAGCATAACACATCATAAAAAAAACCCAAAGCACCATGCTTGAAGTTCATTCAGAAATCATTAAGGGTACATGGTTTGATTAAGCAGAGAAAGGGAACAGTTGTCCTGGAGCAATCATTTTAGCTGTCACCTCGGTGTGACTCTCCAAGAAGCGAACATTCCCGGAAAAGCAGACACGCTGCAAAACTGCTGCTGTTTAATTTCACAACTTTTTCCAGGCGAGCTAACAGAAGAAGCTCTCATGACAATGTACTATTTCCTTACCATAAATGACCTTCTCTCCAGAGCCATACCCATGGGCAGCTTGCAGTTTGAGTTCTCTGTCTACATGGAATAGATTTAGACTTTTTTCCCTTGGTTATTATTATTATTATTTGGTATTAACTCTTTGGTTGCCAAGCAATTGAGCCCTGAGTCTTTGCGATCGATTTCACAGCCTATGACTTACAGGATTGTTAATTACATTGTTGTTATTACATAAGGCGATAGTTTTGCTTGTGGGGTGACTGTTCATACCTTGCACACACAGAACGTTCTATTTTTAAACTATAAAATATCATCGTTGGAGCAACCTGCTCACTCCTGCCTCCCTTGGAGTCCTCCCCTTTGCACCCATGTAGCTGTGGGCATGAGGGTACGTGGCATATGGACAGGCCTCTGTCCGGGGCCTCCAAGGACCTGAGGCGTGGCCAGAGGATGTTTTTCTTTCTGGTCCTGGAGTTGATGAACCAGAACCCTTTCTGCTCAGCCTGGTGGTGCTATTTTTAGCTCTCTTTCTTCACTGCATCTTGACATAATTTGACATGTCACAGCTGAACCCCATCTACTTGCAGAGCTTAGTATGTTTTGCAGTCTGTTTTTTTGTGGGGCAGGAATAGTCTTTGCCTGATCATATCACATTGTTATTACTTAGGCAGGAGGTTAAGGTATTACCCATTTACTTCTAAAGATACATGCAAAATAAAATCTAACCAATTATTTTATTTCTTTGTTAATTTCCCAGCCGACACAGTGAGTACCAGAGGGGAGGAAGTATTCTTTGAGATGTTAGCTCAGAGAGCAGGGAGCAGTGGTTCAGAGTTTGTGAACCTGCATCCGAATTCCCCAGAGAGGGGGCAGGGCTTGTCACACCAGCCATTGCAGCCCCACCTGCAGAGTTTCTGATTCAGCGGCTCTGGGGTAGGTCTGGGGTGACTGCAAGGGTTTCCGTTTCTAGTGCGTTCCCAGGTGATGCTGCTGGTCAGAGCCACTCTTAGAACCACTGCTGTAGAATCACAGTGAAGGTCAGGGAGTAATTAGAGTGGGGAGAAGAGGCCTGGTTTTAGAACCATTTTAGAAAATGTTCAGACAGCAGAGTGGGTGACTTCTCTTGGTTTGTATCCTGTCTACATGGATGAAGATGAACTCAGTTGAAAAAGAAATGCCAAGTTTAGAGAAAATTTTTATTTGATAAAGGGGCTGAGTGTTACATGATCCAGGGAATTGGTTCGATGTGACATTACTTTAGGGCAGCAGTCCCCAACCTTTTTGGCACCAGGGACTGGTTTCATGGAAGGCAATTTCTCCACACACCAGATTGAGGGGATGGTTTTCAGATGATTCGAGAGCATTACGTTTATTGTGCACTTTACTTCTATTATTACATCAACTCCTCCTCAGATCATTGGGCATTAGATCCTGGAGGTTGGGAACCCTTGCTTTAGGGGGCTGAAGACGGAACTGTTTAGAAGTGAAGTGTCACGATTTTAGAAAACTTACTTCTAAGATGGTTGAACAGGGCCCATGGTCTATAAGAGAAGTATGTGTGTAGGAATATATGAAATACATAGAGCAAGATATTAACTGTTGCTGAACCTGGAGGGTGTTTGTTATATACTCTTACCACTTTTCTGCAAGAGCAAAAAAATCATATTAACACATTGGGAACCATAGTAGGACTGAGGGTTCCTTAGTATTTTCTTGCACGTGCACCACGGTGGGTTTAGAGCTCAGTTGCTGTGGATGTGTCAGGCATGTGTGTGCACACACATGCAGCTCTGTTGTCACAGTTAGTCCCTGGGACACCATTGCTCCCCTGGTTCGTTTCTCTTCCGGGCTGTCTTACTGGCGCTGCTATAAATGTCCTTCCTGAGCTCGGCTCAGAGATGTCGATTCTGCCCTGACGTATAAGCTTCCTACTGCAGTTGTGCCCCTGTGGTTTAACCCTGGTTGTTAACAGGAGAATTCCATATGCTCAGGGCCTGTGACACTGTGGGGAAAAGCTCCTAGAAGCTGACTGGGGACAAAGAGATGGGTGGAATTAGCAATAGCTGGAGAAAGTTCCAGAACAGAAGGGAGCATGCAGTGAAGGCTGCAGGGTGCTGACCACGGGCCCCGGGGGGGCGGGGTCACTGCCCCCTGGCCCTGAGGATTGTCTGCTTCCTCCCTTCCTCGAGCTCCCTTCTGTCCTTGTTTCTCTCCTCCTTTCCCCCACATGGCTCCTGATCCAAATAAGTAGCACAATAGGAATCCAGAATTGTTCAGTTTCACCATGGTAAACAAACAGCTCACCTGTGACTTCCTGGCAGCACCCTCGGGGAGCACACACCACATGCCAGCCCTTTGCACATCCCCCCTTATCCTCACCAGGGCCTGGGAGGATGGTCCTACCATTGCTGCCATTTCACAGATGGGCAAACTGAGGTTTCAAAGCTTAAGGAAGTTGCCCTCATCCTGATCATGAGCCCATTGACCCCAAACACACAATCTTCCCCAACAGTGTGGTGGAGAGAGCAGAGCAGGGTGAGGGGGTCTTCTAGTGTGTTCTGGCCTCTCCTGCCCACCCTCAGGCCTGGCTACTCACTCCCTCCAGGCAGGGTGACTGAGTGCTAAGCCTCTGGGCTTGGAGGCAAACTGCCCAGGGCTGCGTCCCCAGCAAGTAATTCATGTGAACCTCTGAACAGGAGTAGTAGACAGACACCGTGTTGCTCAAGTGCTCAGTCTTTTCCGACTCTGTGACCCCATGGACTGCAGCACACCAGGCTTCCCTGTTCTTCACTGTCTCACGGAGTTTGCTCAAACTTACATCCATTGAGTCGGTGATGCCATCCAACCGTCTCATCCTCTGTTGTCCCCTCCTTCTCCTGCCTTCAATCTTTTCCAGCATCAGGGTCTTCAGTCTTTCCCAGCATCAGGGTCTTTTCCAATTAGTCATCTCTTCACATCCAGTGACCAAAGTATTGGAGCTTCAGCTTCAGCATCAGTCCTTTCAGTGAATATTCAGTGTTGATTTCCTTTAGGATTGACTGGTTTGATCTCCTTACTGTCTAAGGGACTCTCAAGACTCTCCTCCAGCACCACGGTTCAAAAGCATCAGTTCTTTGGCACTCAGTCTTCTTTATGGTCCAACTTTCACATTTGTACATGACTGCTGGAAAAACCATAGCTTTGATTAGACAGACCTTTGTGGGCAAAGTGATGTCTCTGCTTTTTAAAACAATATAAAAAGGCAAAAAGGTAGAGACCATAGGCCCATTCAGCTGAAAATATTTGCTATCTGGCCTATTGCAAAAAGTTTGCTGACCTGTGATTTTTCCTATGAGGTCGCTCTCTGGGTGGAGGTCAGACACACACACAGACACACACACACTCAAAGGATATGCAGCAAGATGTAACAATTTTGGAGTCTCAGTGGTGTATATGTAATTGTCCATTTTACTATTTTTCTCTACCTTTTGCTATATTCAAAAAAATGGTAAAACATTTTGATAACTGCAATAGTAATGACCCCCAGTTCTCTGGAGGAATGCCACAGGGCTGTCTCCTAAGTTGTGAACCATCAATATTTGCCTTAACAACCTGGCAGGTTAACAATTGGGTAGATGATGGAATTGATAAAAGCATTAGCGGTGTGACTAAGCGTCAAACTGTCAAACACACATCTCAACAGGCCACTTGGGAGGCTGAGCCAACATGGAGAAGTTTAATGTTGATAAACTTCAAGTCCCCAGTTGGATTCACAAAGCCCAGGTGCCACTAGGAACAGACACGGATAGGAATCAGGTCTCTTCGTTGAGCTGAGCTGCTGTCTGTCGCCCTAGAGTGTGGGCACTGTTCTGGCTGTGGGGACGTCAGTGAGCAGAGCAGGCATGTTAGCTGGTCCTGGGGCCTGGCGTCCAATGGGGAGATCAGCAGCAGCTGGTACCCATCATCAGTAGGGAATCACCCTGCCTGCAAGGGGAGGGAGGCCAGGGGGAGGGAGGTCAGGGGGAGGGAAGCCAACCTGCGGCACAGCTGAGCGTTTGAATGGAGCATCAGGGTGGGCCTCACTGAGGAGGTGACACTGGAGCCAGCACTAGAAGGAAGGGAGGAAATGAGCCATCAGATGAGGGGGGAGAGGCTTCAGGGGAAAGGCCCCCAGTGGGAGCCCCTGGAGGGTCAGGGAGCAGCAGGAGAGAGCTGGACAGGTTGTGGGAGGGGGCTACCAGGAATTTGGGTTTTGCACCCAGTATGGCAGGAGCCATTGGAGGGTTTAAAACCCAGAGACTAGAGACTGGACATAGGATTTCGGGGAACCCCAGGCCCCTGAGTGAGGGCAGGCAGGTGTCAGGGTGGCACACCAATTTAGAGGTCACTGCGGTGGTCCAGGCCGAGATGGTGGTGACTGAGTACTGTGGGGGCAGTGGGCACAGGTAGAGGGGCAGCCAATAGGATCAATCGGGAGACGGATCAGGAAGAGGGGGACAGTGCCGACTGATGGTGACCCTCGGGTTTTGTCCTGAGAATCAGAAGGATGCAGTTCCCTTCCTGGCCTGGGAGGGGACAGCTCGGGAAGGAGCAGGCTATGGGGAAAGAGAAGTTCACTTGAGGCATGAGTGGGACACCACGTGGACACGGCAAGTGGCGCCTGGTGGCCTGAGCCGGCATCCAGCAAAGGGCTGAGCGGCGGCTCTACATCACAGATGCGGCAGACTGACAGACACCGTGTGCTCTGATGCGCCCTCCTCAACCCACACATCTGCCACCTTTAGTGACTTTGCTGAATATTTTCTTTTACTTTTTATTAAAAGAAAGTATGTTTTTACCTAAAACCCACTTTAAAATGAAATCTTTTGCTGCGACTTCAAGTGGAAAACCAGTATCACTTGCTTTTGATAAAAGTTAACCATAAAAGTTAAACAATGAATATAAAATAACATTTAGTTAGACATGGTCTCCCTTTGGGGCTTCTCAGGTGGTGCTAGTGGTAAAGAACCCACCTGCCAATGCAGGAGGCATGAGAGATGTGGGTTTGATCCCTGGAGGAGGCCATGGCAACCCATTCCAGTATTCTTGCCTGAAGAGTCCCACGGACAGAGGAGCCTAGTGGGCTACTGTCCATAGGGTCACAAAGAGTTGGACACAACTGAAATGACTTAGCACACACATTCATGGTCTCCCACTAAGGTTTCTGACCCAAGGGACCCTCTCTGCTTGTTAAAACACCAAGATCTGCAAGGGTCTGGGGGAGTCAGCATCATCTTAGCACGAAACTAAGGTTCTCCCTTAATGTTGTCTGGAAGCGTAGAGGATAATTGAAAAGGGACTAACTTCTGTGACTTTGCCTCAGGTCCCTGAGCCCCTAAAACCACCTTATCACCCTCATATCTGTGCCTGGATCTTGCTGAGCTGAGCAGCTGATAAATGGAGATTGTATATAGTAATGGAGCTTGGGGTCCACCTTGACCCTCTGCTCAAGGTTGAGTTCCCTTGAGACGCTATGTTTTCTAAAGGACTTTGGCAGACTGGAATTTGCAAGAATACTGAGAAGGACTGTGGCTGTTTATCAACAGGCTTGGGAGATAATAATCCTAAAAAAGAGGGTGGGACTTGTCAGTCCTGGTTGCAGAAGGTGGCCCGGGACATGCAGTGGTGGGGGTAGTACAGCAGACAGCTTTCCATTCCCTTAGAGCACACGCTTTCACTGTGAGAATCCTCATTGGCGTTTGTGTTTTTAAATTAAATCATCCGCTTCCTGACTCATCTCTTTCTTCTGCGGTTTTTCTTTTTTTCCTGTTTCTTGTGGTCTCTTCTTCACAGTGCAGGCTTACCTCCAGTGCCATGGGTGACCTTTTCTGCTTCACAAAGAAGCCACAGAGAGCTGGACAAGCACATGGGCCAGGTGCTTGCCTCAGGGTAGGGTGCTGTCCTGATCTGGAGCTGACTTCTGTGCTGAGGGCACCTGCAGAGTCTTCTCATTACGGGTGGTCTGGAGGCAGGCAGAGGAAGATGGGAACTGTCTGTGCTGTTTGGCTGACGGTGAGAGAGGAGTTCACTGTCACAGGTAGTATGTGAGCTGAATGAGGCTTTTCTCCGTGATAGCAGGGCTTCTGGGCCCCTGAGGTCCTGCCTGTTGTGCGTCTGTGTAGTTTTGCCTCTGCAACCTCTCCTGCAAGACTCCTTCCCTGGGTGGGGAGCGCCTGAAGGGTCACACCTGCTGACCTGCTGTCACATCACTCCCAGCCCTGGTCAGGCTCTGAAATGCTAAATGGGTGGACGGGTGGTCGGATGAAGATATCTTCCACTGAAGCAAGCTGTCTGACTCAAGGTCACTGGGCCCAACTTGGCCCCCAGGTCCAGCCCCTGTCTTAGCTGGAACATCCTCTCTGCTTTCCCAATCCTGCCTGTGTAGCCAGGCCCCCGTGATGCATGAAATCTTGACCCACCACTTCTACCTCTGCCCCCTTTATGGCCCCTCTGCCACCATCCAGTTCCAACCCACTGTCACTTGGCTTCTGGTGGTCTCTCTGCTTCTGCGCTTGCCTCTGGGGAAGCCAGGTCAGTTCAGTTGCTTGGTCATGTCTGGCTCTTTGTGACCCCATGAACCACAGCACGCCAGGCCTCCCTGTTCATCACCAACTCCTGGAGTCTATCCAAACCCATGTCTATTGAGTCGGTGATGCCATCCAACAATCTCATCCTCTGTTGTCCCCTTCTCTTCCTGCCCTCAATCTTTCCCAGCATCACAATCTTTTCAAATGAGTCAGCTCTTCGCATCAGGTGGCCAAAGTATTGGAGTTTCAGCTTCAACATCAATCCTTCCAATGAACACCCAGGACTGATCTCCTTTAGGATGGACTGGTTGGATCTCCTTGCAGTCCAAGGGACGCTAAAGAGTCTTCTCCAACCCCACAGTTCAAAACCATCAATTCTTTGTTGCTCAGCTTTCTTCACAGTCCAACTCTCACATCCATACATGACCGCTGGAAAAACCATAGCCTTGACTAGACCAACCTTTGTTGGCAAAGTAATGTTTCTGCTTTTTAATATGCTGTCTAGGTTGGTCATAACTTTCCTTCCAAGGACTAAGCGTCTTTTAATTTCATGGCTGCAATCACATCTGCAGTGATTTTGGAGCCCAGAAAAATAAAGTCAGCCATTGTTTCCACTGTTTCCCCATCTATTTCCCATGAAGTGATGGGACCAGATGCCATGATCTTAGTTTTCTGAATGTTGAGCTTTAAGCTAACTTTTTCACTCTCCTCTTTCACTTTCATCAAGAGGCTTTTTAGTTCTTCTTCACTTTCTGCCATAAGGGTGGTGTCATGTGCATATCTGAGGTTATTGATATTTCTCCCGGCAATCTTGATTCCAGCTTGTGCTTCCTCCAGCTCAGCGTTTCTCATGATGTACTCTGGATATAACTTAAATAAGCAGGGTGACAATATACAGCCTTGATGTACTCCTTTTCCTATTTGGAACCAGTCTGTTGTTCCATGTCCAGCCAGAGAGACTCTCAAAGTGCCAATAGATCTTGTCCCACTCTGTTTCCCATTAACTCTAGTAATAGAGTGTTACTCACTCAGTCTTGTCCGACTCTTTGCCTGTAGCCCACCAGGCTCCTCTGTCCATGGGATTTCCCAGGCAAGAATACTGGAGTGGCTTGTCATTTCCTTCTTAGGGGATCTTCATGACCCAGGGGTTGAATCTGGGTCTCCTCCATTGCAGGCAGATTCTTTACCATCTGAGCCACCAGGGAAGCCCCAGTACCCTTGGATAAAGCCCAAACCCCCAACATGACATCCGAGACCTGCCTCCCTCAGGCACCACATCCTCCATCCCGTGAGCGGTGACCGTGAGGCCCTGGTTGGGAGTGTGGAATTGGAACCCTAGGCTGCCTGGGCTTGAACCCACTCCCTGCATGCTAGCTTTGAGACTTCCTTCCTCATTTGCTTCCTCTGTAAACTAGTGATGCTGGAAGTACCCACCCCCTAGGCTGTCCTTCAAGTCAAGGATGAAAGACAGTGCAACTCCAGGCTCATGGTTGGTGCCACCCAAGTGTTTTCTTGCTTCTCTCCCTGCTTTGCACAGCCTTCTTGCCCCTTTAGCTTTTTTTTTTCCGTGTTCCTTGAACTTGTCAGACTATTTCTCATGGTTGCTCCTCTTGTCCTTTCACTAAGGACAATGTCCCCCAGCTTGTTACTCACTCAGCCCATTATTTTGCGGGTTTCAGGTCAAATGTCACCTCCTCTCTGACCACCCCACTTAAGGTAGGCACCACCCTGCTTATGTGATGCTTTTGTCTGCTGGTGAGTTGTGTTTGTGCCAACCAGAATGTGCTTGTCACAGGGTGGGGTCCTTGCCTGTAGTTCCCTCCACTGTTTGGAGGGAGGCCACCGATGATTCTGTTTGTTACCAAACCAAGTACATCCAGTCTGGTGGCACCGGATTGTGGTGAAGGAAAATACAGCATTTATTGCACGTGCCAAGCAAGGAGTTCAGGCAGCTAATGTTCAAAAAGCCTGAACTCCTCGATGGGTTTCAGCAAAGCGTTTTTTGAGGCCAGGTGAAGTGGCCGGGCTGTGGGATCAGTTTGGGAACAGTTCTCTGATTGGTTGATAGGTTACAGGGCGAGCGATGTCACAGTTAACATTATCCTCAGTGCCAGTAGATCTGGGGACTACATGCTCATGGTCATCAAGTGGTTAATGTCTTCCATTTGGTGATGGTTTTGGCATCTGAAAAACAACTCAGGAGATGTGTATTAAATACTGTTATCCAGGGACTTGAGACAAGAGCTAAAGAGGAAGACATGCGGGAAGAGTCTGTCCTGGTAGGGCCCCAGAGGGTCCTGCTGGGTTACATGTTGGATGGATGGGTGAATGAATGGAGGCGTGAACACACAGACACTGAACAGTGGTGGGAGGGGCTGTGTCACTCACGCGGCGTGAGGTGTGGGCTGCACCCTGTGCCTAACTTTTCCTGTGTGTTTTCCCTCTGATAAGCCGCACGGACAGGACTGCCAGCTTGCACCGAGCAAGGTGCCTGGTTCATAGGTGCAGCCTCATGTTGTAAGACTGAAAAGGGATGAGCAAAGTGGTGAGGATCATGGACCTAGAGGTCATGTGATCCTGATCCCTATACCGCATTAGCTCGATGCCCTCAGCCAGCTTTATCCCTCAATGCCATAGCCTCCTCATCCGTAAAATGAGAGTAATCGTGCCTGTCTCAAGGGTTGTTGGGAGGATTAAATGAGTTAGTTATGTTTAAAGGTTTGAAACAGTGTCAACATCTGGCACAGTGGTGATTGCTGTGTACATGGGCGCTGATTCAATG
This sequence comes from Bos indicus x Bos taurus, assembly GCF_003369695.1. Classification (NCBI taxonomy): domain Eukaryota; kingdom Metazoa; phylum Chordata; class Mammalia; order Artiodactyla; family Bovidae; genus Bos; species Bos indicus x Bos taurus. The sequence continues at coordinate 26,601,293 of NC_040088.1, forward strand.
ATGATGATGATGCTTTTTAGTGGATTTCAAAAGGCAGAGTAGCAGAGAATTAAAGAAAAGCCTAATGAACTAAAGAGAGGAAAGCCAGGACCCGGGGAATGTTTGCCAGGGAATGAACGAGCCCTGTGTGCAGTATCAGTTGGATTCAGACTCATGAACTTCACTGACACTGAAATGCACTGAAGCTGATGACGGGACCCATTTCCCAGAGTGTGGACACTGCCCCCCGCAGATATCAGAGATGATTCTCCAACAGTGCTTTTCATATTCTCTGTGGAGTAGGACCTGTTTGTAAATTTCCAGTGTGTTACAAGCTAATGTCTTTAGTGTGCAGGGAAACGCTGTGGCACTTCGCTGTAAAGGGAAGAGGGTGGTGCCTGGGACAGACCCTTACCTGTTTGCCACTGGCCACACACACTTGCCAAGTGGGCAGTGGGCAGGATGCCCTGTGGGCACTGTTGTTTTTGATATAACTTAGATGGGGCTTTGACTGTCATATGGGAATCCCGTGGTGAGAGGGCTATTCTCTTTGAATTGCCTTTCAGTCTTCTGGTTGTGGATCAAGGAGGAAATTTTAGTTTGTGGCTGGTGTGTCTTTGACACTGGATGCTGGCTGGTTTCCCTCTTCTAACAAGCAGAGAACAGCCTCAGGCACGGAGCCCTGCAAGGGTACAGTGTCTGCCAGAATATAATTACATTGACTTGTTTCCATTGTATTTACTTTGTGGCCGCTTAACATTTCTGGAAATTGATTCTGACTTTCTTATTAAAGCGGAGGAATAAAGTTTTATGTAGGTCCAAAAAGTCAGTAGACCTAAAATATAAATTAGCCCACAGCTGATTGTACATATACGACAGAACTAATGAAAACTGTACAGGAAGGATTCTTGACAAATTTTCAGAAGACTAATGGAAAGCAGGGTCAGGAGATGGGAATTGATGGAGTGAAGTTCGGGGGTCATTTGGGGCTGTGTGAGCCCCTCCCCCTCCCTGGTGGGACAGCATAAAGAACATGCCCAACTCCATCCTGAACATCCACTAGTGAGAAGCCAGAGGAAGACGTTATTCTTAGTACCAGAGTTTGCTTCATTTTTCAGGTTCTGAGAATGTGTCTAATTGTGTTTCTGTCTTCACCAGGGTTGCTAGGAAGCCCAGTGTCCAGCTTCATCTCAAATCTCCAGTCTCGGCACAGAACCCTATAGTGTGTTTTTTTTTTTTTTTTTGTATATCTAAGCCAAAATCATGTGTTTTCTTTCCTCCTCTTGTTTTATCTTTTTTTTCTTTTTAATTGCCATAGGCACTTTTGTAAGCCTCTGTACCTCCTTTTTTGGAGCACGATGGAGGTAGTGAATAAATGCTGAATGAATTAATGATGAGCCCTCATACTGTGAGGTTGGGGGCAGCTCTGTTACTGGAGTTATCTGGAAGTGATCAAGACCAGAGGCAGCAGAGCCCTGTAGGCTGCAAGCCTTTGTTCTGGGAATCGGGCTAGATGACGTCACAGTTGCTGTGAAGGCTAATTTCTATTATTTGGTGGTGTTCATATCTCAGGCCTCTATTTAGGATACAACATAGATTTCAAGGCATATATTTGCATTCTGTGTGGGCTGAGGTGCCTGGCTTCATTCTCTCTATATATACCCACACCATCCCATGGGTATTTTTAAATGCACATCTTAAGAACCAACTTTTCTGCAGGAGCGGGCTTATCATTGTGCCAGGAGAGTTGCCATGTGGGTTTGTGAGGGCTGAGGGCAGAGACCTTAACCCCTGGGGGAAGAGAGGGGAGCTCTTCCCCCTTGTAACCCGTGGGAGGTCGCTCCTGAGCAGGGCAGGACTAAGTTCCTAGTGTCTGTCCTCACAGTTGCTGGAATGGCCAGGAGGCCAAATGGCCTGAAGGTCATGTCTGAGGCCAGGTAGAGAGAATGACTCAGGAGAAAGACAGCTTGTCAAATGGTGGAGTGTGACAGAGGCAGCAGGGCTGGGCGAAATTGAGTCCTGTGTCTTTTCACACATGTCTGAAGATGGTTCAGGGTTTTGCAGGGGTGGTCCCCCAGGGGAGCCTGCCAAGCTATGTGGGCTGAGTGCTGTGTCCCTTGTGTCCTCCTGTGTGATTTGTTTGGATATTAGAGTGCTGTCTGGATTGGTTGGAGGCCCAGACTTGGGTGATGAGACAAGGGGGAAACTCCGCAGTAGCCCAGCCCCCTGACTTGACACTTGGGGAAACCGAGGCTCAGAAAGAGACCCAAGGCTGCAATTTCTCATCCTCCTGGAGTGTTCCCAGGAGAGGCTCTGCATCCTACCTGCTAACAGAAGCCTGGGAATCCACCTGACTCGGCCTCTTCCCTCCTCACCCCACATACCTGCAGTATTCCTGCATCCTGCAGGCTCCACCCCTAAATATCCATCTGCTTCTCATCACCTCCAGCCCCGACCACCAAGGTCCAGGCTTCCTCCTGCCTCCTCTGGAAGGATGCGGCTGCATCCTGACACCCCCCTCCACCCCACCTGCTTCCTCTGGTAGGCTCACTTAATTGGGTTTTACTGGGTAATTGGAGTGATCTTTTTAAACCTTTAATCTCATTATGGCAATATCCAACCACCCCAACCCCACCCCCTCCGCCATGTTTTTATCTTGCTTAAAATTTCTCAGGGGCTGCCCATGATTTGTGAGACTAAAAACACCCCAACTCCTTACTGTGCTGGCCCCACCTGCCTTCTCTGGCCCCTCCCTGCCTCTCTGGCCTCATGATGGCGTGGCGATTCTTCCAATCTCATGACCTTACACCTGCTGTAACCTGCATTGGAACCACCCTCTCCAACATGTACACACACATGTGTTTCCTGGCAGGCTCCTGCTCTCCCTTCCCATCCTGGCTCAAGCCTCCCTTGCTCATCTGGCCCCAGTGCATTCCTGGTTCCCTGGGACACCCACAGCCAACTGTCAGTGTCCAAGCTGGGGCCCTCTCCGTCTTTCTGTCTCTTACCCACTGGACTGTCAGCTCCATGGAAGCCAGGCATACCTGCCTCATGCTCCCCAAATTGCAGCATATTCCAGCGTGCAGTCAGTATGTGCCGAGGAGACAGAGACCTTAGATGTTGTGCAGTGATGGTGTGAGGTACACAGAAGTCTTAGGTCCAAGCAGAAAGTGTCTTCCTTCTCCTCTTCATCCTGCTGGTAAAATCTTTGCTCGCCCGGTTACCAAAGCATCATGTTGTGAGCTCTCAGATTTAGGGACCCCAGGCAGGGGGACCATCTTCAGTTCATCATCCTCAGAGCCCCTGCCCTTTGCACACTAGAAGAGTCTCCGATGCTGCCAGGACTATGGCCACTAATCTATATTTAATTTATAGATTTATATCTATATTAAATTTATAATTTAATATATTACTAAATTTATATCTATATTATATCTGATTGTTTGCTATCTGTCGTATTGCCAGAGCCTAGCCATCAAAAGTCACCAGCAATGTTCTGCAGTCAAACAAAGCTAGGTTGATTGTGGGAGGGTTTGTGCAGGAGGGCATTCACCCAGGGGCCTTGATAGCATACTGGCCTGGAGAGCTGGGAGGGGCTTCTTACAGGGTTCAGGGCTTGAGATGGAGAGGAGGAAGCCAGGGCCAGCCCGAGACTGGGTATCGTCAAGTGTGGCCTTCCACTGTGGGGATCTCGGTGGTCTTTGGTGAGCAGCTGAGAGAACAAATTGGACGGGTTGTCTTGGTAAGGAATCAGGATTCATGCATAGGAGGGGTCTTCTGCGCCTCTCCTGTGGCCTCATGCGTGTCGTGGTGGAAACCTAGTCCTTCTCCGGCTGGACTTGTCCTTCACTTTGCTCACCTCTCTACTGTTTCCCACCCCCCGCTTCTGTCTCTATATACTCATATATTAGGGAGCTTAGCTCTTTGTTTGAGATATGAGTCGCAAATATTTTTTCATAATTTTGACACTCTTACAGTGATTTTGTCATACAGAAATTTTCATTTTTATGTAGATGAATATATCAGGATTTTCTTTCTTTTATGGCTTCGGAGTGTCATGGCATTATTAGAAAGGGCTTCTTTAGTCTGGGTTTTTTTTTTTTAATGTTTTAGTAGGAATATAATATTATACACGTGAAGCTGATATAATGTTATAAACCAGTGTGACCTCACTAAAATTTTTTTAAATAAATGTTTTCTTTTACTTTTGCTGTCATTTTCTTTTTATACTCAAGCCTTTCACAAATCTGGGATTTATCTGGATGTAAATGCGAGGGACAGACCTGTCCTACTTTTATTCCAGTTTGCCAGCAATGGTCCAAGCTCCATGTATCAAGTCAGCCCACTTTCCCCCAATTTTCATTGCCTTCTCTATAAATATATTAAGTCTCATGTGATCTGAGGTCTATATTTGGTTTTTCATTTTGTCCCATTGAAATCTGTCTATTCTCACAACGAAACCACATTGTTATAATTATCGTCACAGTATTATATGTTTTGATAGGAAGGAAGTCTGTTCCCCTCATCCTTATTCTTCTCTCAGCCTTCTCCTGGTTCTTTTTGTTTATTGTTATATTTTTGTTTGTTTAAATTTTTGCTTGTCTACTGTCTGGCCTTTTTTTTTTTTTTTTAACTCTCTGTCTTTTAAATCTCTTATAAATTTAGCAGGATTTTAATCCCATAGGAATGACTAGATTTAAACCTGAAAGAAGGCTTGGACAGCCCTTGTCTAACTCTCTCATTTTCTAGACAGGACAGAGATTCTTCCAAGTGATGCTGTACACTAGGAGTGGTGATGAGCCAGGAAGTGCCCCCATTCCTGCTCCCCACCCCGATTCCCTACTCCCCAGTCAGAACCTCCAGCTCCAAGGCTGGTCTTGTCGTGGTCAAGGAGATACTTCATCAGTGAGGCTAAGTGCACCTTGATGATTTAAATTTGATCTAAGTCAAAGCATTGCCTTCTGCCAGTGCTGATTTCAGAGAGGATGGAGCTAAGGGTTCCACCTGATCTTCATTTCGCTCTTCACTGTCTGAGCAAAGCTACAGTGTAGCCACCACCACTTTTTTGTTTCAGGGTCGAACTTCCTTCCACTGGAAGGGTCAGCTCCACTGAACTTGTGGGCAAAATTTTAAAATTACCCAGAGCAAGGCATTGAGCAAGGAAGCGAGTTGTGTGAGACCGAGTCTGAGGAACAAAGACATCGCAAGCATTGACCCAGTGGGGCCGCTGGACTGGAATCGTAATAAATAGAATTGGGTGAGGATCCAGAGGTCACACGTGGCTCGGCTCTGGAGGTGTCCTTGTTTGTGCTTGCGCAGAGTGCGCGTCAGCTTATAAATAGCATCTGGCCAGCTGCCCGATGATGATTTGGACTGTCCCTTGCTGGAGGCCTGTGCTGGTCGTGAGTCTCTGTGACCTCACTTGGAGGGGGAGGGGAGGCAATGACAGATGCTGCTGATATTAGCAATGAACATTCTTGGACCGCATGCCCAGCGCCATCCTCCACACACTCTGGGAATTAACCCTTCAGTCTTCACATAACCCTCTGAGGCAGGTGGTGTTTTTATCCCCGTATTACAGATGAGCAAACTGAGCCCCAGAGAGGGGAGGGCAGAGCCACTTGCTGCCTGTGGCTTCATGCTAGGATGTAGGTATGTGAAAATAAAGACAGCATCAGACAAAACCCCACAACCCAAAGATGAATGCTGTTGACATCCTGGTCAAGCCTGTCACAGTGTTTTCCTCTGTGTGTGTGTAGGTACAGATTCTATCGGTGAAACTGCACTCATGCTGCATCCTGTGTCTTTAACCTCGTGTTACTTTGTGAACATTTTCACATGAATATCTTATTGGCTGAGTATTTTTGGCTCAGGCATTTGTATTTTATCTCTTGAACTTAATTTCCATCTAGAAAGTTCGGATGGTAACAGGATCTACCTGATTGAAGGTGTCTAGTTTGCTTTGATTTGGGGAGGATTAAATGAACTCATGCACTTAGCCCCGTCCTGTGAAGCTCTAAACTTTTATACATGTGTGTTTATTTGGGATGAGGGCAGACAGGATGCTAGGCTATGTGAAAGGTCCATGTCACCATATTATATGTAGAGAGAAGGGCTTCCCCAGTGGCTCAGCAGTAAAGAATATCCCTGCAATTCAGGAGAAGCAGGTTTGATCCCTGGATTGGGAAGATCCCCCGGAGAAGGAAATGGCAACCCACTCCAATATTCTTGCCTGGAAAATCCCCTGGACAGAGGAGCCGGGTGGGGTACAGTCCATGGGGTCACAAAAGAGTCAGGTATAACTTAGTGACTAAACAACAAGTGTAGAGAGAAATGTTTTGAAGGCTTTGGTATTAGCACAAAGTAAAATTAATTGGAGGTTGAAGCAGAGAGCACTCAGGGATTCCCAGCGTGTCCAGAACAGGGGTTGGCTGTAAATTACAGAAATGGTCCGGAAGTGCTGCCTTTAAGATTCTGAACACAGCATCAATTAGCACCAAACAATGGACAGCCAGCCTCTTTCAAGGCTTACCGAGCGCCTCTAGAGAGTGGCGACAAAGGAGGGAGAGATTGAAGTGATGACCTGAGTGCCTCCTGTAAGTGTGTGTTGACCCACCCAGAGGCAGGGACCTGCCGATTCTTCCTAAGTGGCTGATTGTGGTGGGAGTCCGCCGCAGGCTGTATTTTTTGCTTCCTCGCTGCTTTGGGATGCTCATCACACCTCATTGGAGTTTGTGCATTCAAGTTGGGGCGTTTGTATTCCAGCCACTTTGCTCAGAAGGCGCAGGGGTGGCTCTTTGAATACTAAGGAACAACCCCTGCTTTGGTCTAGCCTGGGCCCTCCTCCCTGGGCAGCTGTCCAGTGAAGAACACATGCCAGTGGTCTTTGATGAGAGGCTGGTCAGCTTCTGACCACTTGCGGTTGACAGGTCCCAGAGCAGCCCCTTGGCATACCCAGATCTGCTTTGGGGAGACCTTGAAGGTCATGAATTTTGTCTTTGCTTCATTCGTACTTTTGTCATTGTCATTGAGTTGTTAAGTCACGTCCGACTCTTTGTGACCCCATGGACTGCAGCATACCAGGCTCCCTTGTCCTCCACTCTTTCCTGGAGCTTGCTCAGATTCGTGTCCATTGAGTTGGTGATGCCATCCAGCCATCTCATCCTCTGCCACCCTTGTTTCCTTTTGCCTTCAATCTTTCCCAGCATCAGGGTCTTTTCTTGTTGTGAGATATCTGGCTCACCATGTGGATGGACACTGAGGCTGTCAGCAAGGATAATAAAATAACCACAGTGTTGAACAGAGGATGCTGGGGTTTATCCCAGACGTTTGCGCTGAGAGGAGGAGCCAGGCTGGGGACGGAGTCAGAGGATGATGTGACAGGAATCAGTCACGTATGTCTTCCCTTTTGCGTCTCGCTAGGGACATGTGAGGTTAGTGTTGCCCCACTTACCAGGTTATGAAACGCAGGCTCAGGGGTGGAGGTAATTGCCCCCCAGACTTGGCCAGGACCCAGGAGCCATTCTCCAGAGCCTTCCATAAAAGCTGTAGGCACATGTGGTCCCAGTGGGGATCTCCTTGCAGCTTTTCTTCTCAGTGTGTGCGCTCATCGTGTTTGATAGATTGCCACTGGAAGACTGAATTCAGATGCTCCCTGGATCCATGTCATAACTATATGGAAACAGGAAAATCTTACTAATTTTTATGGCGATTTAGACCTACTTCTTTATTCCTGCCCTAGACCCAGAGGGGCCTAACAAATATCAAGTGGGGAGAGGGGACTTTGGAAGCCAGGAGACTTGGCTGTAGACCTAGCCACTGTTTCTTTGTTATGGGGCCTTTGGCAAGTCACCCCCCTTTCCTCAACTTCATAGGAACTATGGCTACTAGTCACGCCACCCCCTACTAGGAAGGAGGGGGAGGTGGTCATGTGTGTTGTGGATGTCTGGACTGGAAATGGTTAGAAGGAAGAGGGGAAATAAAGAAAGGGCAGGGCATCTTCCACCCGAGAGATCAGCAAAAAAACCTTTTAAAATTTGACAGTGTCACATGTTGGCAGAAATGCGGGGAAACAGCTTTTTTACGTTTCAGCTATAATTTCAGCTATAATTTGGGATGGCCACTATATATCATTGCACACTATGTATTACTATATTATTACATAATATCTATATTATGTATATATTTTTTATATATATATATATATATATAAATATAGCTTCCCTGGTGGCTCAGCAGGTTAGGAATTTGCCTGCAATGTGGGAGACCTGGGTTTAATCCCTGGGTTGGGAAGATCCCTTGGAGAAGGGAATGGCTACCCACTCCAGCATTCTGGCCTGGAGAATTCCATGGGCTGTATATTCATGGTGCCCCAAAGAGGTAGTCATGACTGAGGGACTTTCACTATGTGTGTATATCATAAACGCATACATGCACACACACCAAATGACAGCTTTAACAACTCCCAGTTTTATATTAATATATTTGATATGTTGTTCTGTGTACTTTAAATTTTTAAAAACTTATTCAGAGAAATTAGAAAAACAGTTTTAAAAGAAAGATTTATTTGGGGAGGGGAAGAGGCTGGATACGTGAAGATTCCTATTTTAAGTTCAAGGTCTAATTTGACTTATTTTGGTAATTTTCTTTTCTCCTAGAGAGTGTTTTTCAGCAGACACTTATTAATTGCCTGTTGTGTACACAGTCTGCAGAACTGTCCGTGGTGCTAGTTCCTCGACTACTAGGCACACAAAACCCCTCGTTACATGAGCTCATCTTTGATGGTCTTTTTTCTGATAAGGGTTCACATCGTCATGTGTGGCCCACATAAGCTATGGAATATTGAAAACAGACGATCACCACCTGGGACATACTTTTAGAAGCACGACTTTCCCAGATGTTCCAGTATTTCTGCTGATCCCAAATTCCCAAGGCCAAAAAATAAGTACAAAAAGATCATAAAATTGTTGGCATATTACATGGAAAGGGATGTCATTTCTTACTTTCTATGAGCCTAGAAGACTCCAAGAGTAGGGAAACAGCTCAGAAGAGCACAAACGTGCCAGGCGCATGACTGTCACCTTTATCTGCTTCCATGGCGTGGGGTTTGGGGTGTGGCTTGCAAGGAGACAGCAGTACTTTCTGATCTTGTTTTAAGTCCTGGGCTGGAACCAATATGGCTTCCTCTAGATTGATGGCCCAGAGCTACAGGAAACACGGCCCCAACCAATCACTTCCAATCCAGAAGTCACTGGTTCTTGAGGAATCCGTTGATCCCCCACTTAACCTTTGTGACTGGTGAAGACCTGGCATTCCTTTTTATGCTGTTAAAACAAGGCTACCAGTTCTGTTGATGCTGGTCTCCTGTATGTTGTGATTTCTTTCAAATGTCTGTATGTGCTTGGCTATTACATTTGGTCTGGCACATATTTTTTTCCCTTCCTCCTTACATTTATTTTAAAAATATTTGACTAGATAATACATGTTGTTGTTGTTCAGTCACTAAATCATGTATGGCTCTTTGTGATAATATATGCCTGTAATAAGAAAAAAATTAAGCATCATAAAAAGATGGGCATTTCTATTGTGAAGACTATTACTACCCTCACTTTTATTAGACAGTAGAAAGTGAAACGGAGAAGGCAATGGCACCCCACTCCGGTACTCTTGCCTGGAAAATCCCATGGATGGAGGAGCCTGGTAGGCTGCAGTCCATGGGGTTGCTAAGAGTCGGACACGACTGAGTGACTTCACTTTCACTTTTCACTTTCATGCATTGGAGAAGGAAATGGCAACCCACTCCACTGTTTTTGCCTGGAGAATCCCAGGGATGAGGGAGCCTGGTGGGCTGCTGTCTATGGGGTCGCATAGAGTCGGACATGACTGAAGCGACTTAGCAGCAGCAGCAGCAGCAGAAAGTGAAAGTCACTCAGTCATGTCCAACTTTTTGCAATGCATGGACTGGAATTCTCCAGGCCAGGATACTGGAGTGGGTAGCCTTTCCCTTCTCCAGGGGATCTTCCCAACCCAGGGATCGAACCCAGGTCTCCCGTATTGCAGGTGGATTCTTTTACAGCTGAGCCACAAGGGAAGCCCAAGAAAACTGGAGTGGGTAGCCTATCCCTTCGCCAGTGGATCTTCCTGACCCAGGATTAGACAGTAGAAAGGCTCCCTTCTCTGCTTTTCTGGTGGTCCAGTCCTCCCCACCCAGGGAACCACTGTTATGAGTGTCGTCTTTGTGACTCTTGGCAAATATCCTCAAGTCATGTATGTGCATATGTGACTCTGCTTTTCTCACGCTAATGATGGTGTGCGTGCATGCTAGGTCACTTCAGTTGTGTCCGACTCTGTGCAACCCTATGGACTGCAGCCTTCCAGGCTCCCTCTGTCCATGGGATGCTCTAGGAAAGAATGCTGGAGTGGGTTGCTGTGCCCTCCTCCAGGGGATATTCCCAACACAGGGATTGAATCCATGCCTTTTACGTCTACCTGCTTTGGCAGATGGGTTCTTTACTGCTAGCACCACCTGAGGAGCCCTAATGATGGTATCCTTCACATTATTCCATCAGGGTTGCATGGTGCCTTTTCTTATTCACGAGTATTTTTCATAGATCATCCCGTATCTGTTCAGGTCGATCTTCTTTACTCTTTTTACATGTTCCTAGTATTCTAAGGAGAACATGTAGCAAAAACGGCTCTTCTGCAGTACCCCACTGGCAAATAGGCTGTTTCTAAACATTTGTCGGTAGAGTCAGCTCTGCCATGAACAGTCTTATCCCTGTGTGTGCGTCTTTCTTCTCAGGTTCAGACTTATTTGTGACATCTGTTCTGATGATTGTAACTGCTGAGTCGAATCATGCATGCGTTTTAAGTCTGAATAGATATGAAAAATTGGCCTGCAAATATATTATGCCAGTTTATAATCACACCCAAATTAACAGGCACTCTGTTTTCCAACCCCCTCACTAAGCCAGGTCATTGAAAATTTTAAGAGATGTGTCAACTAGGGTGGTCCTTAAAAAGACATTTTTTACTTAAATTCAAGCTGTATTAACCATGGAAATGATATAATGACTTGCCTTTTCTTCAGTATAATGCAGTGGGGGTGGTGAGTGGGGGTTGGTAGGGGTGTATAGGAGAGGCGATCGCCCACGTATTAGGAGTCCTTGAAGCCGAGCCATGGGGATGTGGCAATTTGTTTTTTTCATGATACATACTTTTGTAGGTACTTGCATTTCTTTGTACTTTTTATAACGGGGATTTTCAAGTCACAGGTGAAACAGTTTTACCATCTGACCTACACAGAAAAAGTTTGGGCGGTAAACTATCATGGATTTTTATTTTTCTGCCTGCATTTAGTCAGAGCCCATCGTGTGCCAGGCAACAGATGAAGTTCCTGGTGTGATCATCTTACTCACTCTTGGCATCTCTGCAAGGTTAGGAGGTGATGATTTTATTTCAGTTTTACAGATGAGAAAACAGAGGTTCTGAGAGATTCACTGGGTCCAGGACCAGGAAACCCAGACATCTAACACAGTGCCACACCATGTATGACTGGCAGTCCCTTTGCCTGGCAGCCACTGCTGAATGCCACCTGCCTGCCAGGCTCTGGAGACACTGGTCACTCTTGAGGTCTAGTCAGTAGATTGACTCTTAACAGGACAGGAGAGACTGGAACTAATGTGAATGGATTATTCAAGCATCACAACAGCAACTCATCTTTTTAAAGAGATCGGATTTTTTTTTTCTTTGTCCACAGAACTTTTTTTTTTTTAATTTTATTTTATTTTTAAACTTTACATAATTGTATTAGTTTTGCCAAATATCAAAATGAATCCATCACAGGTATACATGTGCTCCCCATCCTGAACCCTCCTCCCTCCTCCCTCCCCATACCATCCCTCTGGGTCGTCCCAGTGCACTAGCCCCAAGCATCCAGTATCGTGCATTGAACCTGGACTGGCATCTCGTTTCATACATGATATTTTACATGTTTCAATGCCATTCTCCCAAATCTTCCCACCCTCTCCCTCTCCCACAGATTCCATAAGACTGTTCCATACATCAGCGTCACTTTTGCTGTCTCGTACACAGGGTTATTGTTATCATCTTTCTAAATTCCATATATATGCGTTAGTATACTGTATTGGTGTTTTTCCTTCTGGCTTACTTCACTTTGTATAATAGGCTCCAGTTTCATCCACCTCATTAGAACTGATTCAAATGTATTCTTTTTAATGGCTGAGTAATACTCCATATCTGATTTTTTAAGAGTGATTTCAGGTTTGCAGAAAAATTGTACAGAAAGCACAGAGTTCCCATAGATCTTCCCTACTCGCCCACTTTTTAAAAAAATTAGTGTCTTGTGTTAATGTGGTTCATTTGTTATAATTAATAAAGCGACACCGACACACTGCTATTAACTCAAGTGCACATATGAGGGCTTGCTCTTAGTGGTGCATGTCCTATGGGTTTTGACAAACGTGTCATGTGTAGCCACCACTGTGGAATCATACAGAACAGTTTCATGGTCCTGAGAGTCCCTTTTGTGCAACCTGTTCACCACCCCCCCCAAACCCTGTCACTTTACTGCCAGTGCTGTTTTGCCTTTCCCAGGGTGTTGTATCATTGGAAACATGTATTTTGCAGCCTTTTCTTAGCACACACTGAATTCTTAGCACACACTGAATTCTTAGCAACACACCTGTAAGTTTCCACCATGTCCTTTTGTGTCTTGATAGCTCATTTTATTTTTATCACTGAAGAACACTCCATTGCATGGATGCACCACAGTTTTCCCATTTACCTATTAAAGGACGTCTTGATGGCTTCCAATTTTTGGCATACAAAAAAATTTTGAAATTTACATTTTCATAATGGTTAGGTTTTATTTGTGAATCTTGTTGCACTTAGAGCACCATCAGATGCTCCCATGATCTGAGGTCCAAATGGCCTGGTCGCCATCGCCCTCACCACCCTGCCTGGCTTCATCCCTTCCCACCCACAGCTACTCTTCTTCCTGTTTTTCCACCTGCCCTGCTGGATCCTGCATTAGCACCTTCCTGCTTTCTCTGCCCTCTGTCCAGACAGCTCTTACCCCAAGCCTCGCTGTTTAGATCTCAGCTCAAGAGACACCTCCTCTGAGAAGCCCTTCTTCACTGAAAGAAATCCACGCTGTCCAATAACCTTCCCTCACAAACTGCAGTTCTGATTTTCCTTAGTGTGTGTTTTGCTCCCTGAAATGGTCTTATCTGTTTGTTTGTTTGTTACCTGTCTCCCCACAGAGCACGGAACACCATCAGGTTCCTTTCTGGTCATATTGACTGTGCTAGAACGATGCCTGGGGGTGCAGGGAACAAAGAATATTTGTGGGATGAGTGAATGATTCATTCCCTGGTATGACTTCTCTAATGCCCCTCAAATTGTTTGCCTTACCTCTACATGGATCACATTCACCCGTTAAAAATAAGATAGGGACAGCGCATCTTCAGTGACATGAATTGTGTTTCCAGTAGCTTGTGGGGAAACCGTAACTCGTTTTCATGCAGCTTCTGCTGGAGGTTAGTTTACGCATCCCCTCCCTTCATGACAGAAGGGATGGAGCCATCAGTATAACAGAAGGGATGGAGCCATCAGTATTGTATCATTCATTCTAAACCACCATGGTGCAAGAATCAATTCCAAAGAGATTCTTTAGAAATGCCTCTTCTCTCCTTTTCCTCCCCATCACTTTAGACTTTGAAAGGTGTTTATGTGGATTCTGCCATTCTCCATTCCTGAGGTTCAGATAAGCACCATAAACATGTTAGTATTGAACGGGTCTTGAAATTTACTGACATAATTTCCATTGTCCTGTCAGTTCTCACAAGCACGAATGGCCTTTTTTTGGTGTGGTGAGTGATCCACAGTTGGGGACGGTTTAAAGGCATTTTTATGAGGATGTTTAGTCACTGGGGATCAGTTGTTCCTGACTCATGCATTTATTTTAAGTCTAAATCTTTTGAAAGGTCATTTAGATTTTTCAAACATAGTAGGCGGATTCCTGTCTCACATTCTTTCTCCTTGCCCATTCTTTCTTTTAACAAAGGAAATTATTTTCAGGGAAAGAAGATTTAGATGAAACACAACCAGCCCAGGAGGAATATAGCTTTATACACACGTTGGTGAGGTGTTTGCATCTTTTCTTAGAAGAAGGATAGTGTTCAAAGTAAGGAGTGATGAAAATTTTAACTGAAGTCTCATTTTTTAGTTATGCAATTCAGACATGTGTATTTTAGAAACATTTTCAGGTAAGTGTAAGAAAGAAAATAATTATTATGCAAGTGTATCTAAATATCAGGAACATTTTGGTGTGTATGTGTGTGTGTGTAATCTCATTAGACTGTAAACTCCAACCAGGCAGCCACTTGTCTGCTTTTTCATTCTCTATGTCTATCCCTGAGAAGATACTCAATGCCAATTTACTGAATGAACTTAGGTATGTGTCACATCTTTCAAAGCAAAATTTGGATAGTTTTCTGTATTTAGTTTTGTATTTTGCTTTTTTTTTTTTTCCTATTCAATGCCAGCCATTCCTCACTTTCAAAAGGTTTTTTTGAAAACAAGATTTTTAATGGTGGAATGTTATCTCATTGAATGAAAAGCTGTGTTGGAAATCCTCTTCGTACTGCAGAGTTTGAGATCATTTTCATTCGTTTCCTTACAATCCATCTCTAGGAGTGGAATTCTTGGGAAAAGGGCCTGAACATTTTTAAGGCTTTTGTACATTTTTGCTAAATAACTCTCCAGGGAGAAAGTGCTGAGGCTCCTTTTCATGAGCAAAGAAGAAACTCGTTCCTGTACTCATGCCTTTTTGAAATGCAGGGCGTGGGGGGTCCTCTTACCATATTGATATATTCCTAAAATGTATGTTAAAAGCATTTTCTATAGTGACTCAGGAGGATTCTGGGTTGTCTTTTAATGGTATATTTTCACGCTCAGAAGTTTTAAAAACTATTAGAGCAAATATATTAGTATCTTTTCTTTATGGCTTTGTCAATTTCTTTTATACTTAAGGTCATCCCCACCAGAAAGACCTTCTTCTGGTTCTTTTTCTTAATTTAATTTTTTCTTTTTATTTTTTAAAAAAATTATTTATTTTTAAATTGAAGGATAATTGCTTTACAGAATTTTGTTGTTTTCTGTCAAACATCAACGAGAATCAGCCATAGATGTAAAGAATTTTTTAAATTCTGTTTTTTTGTCTGTGCCACACAGCAGGTGGGCTTTTAGTTCCCCAACCAGGGATCAAACCTGGGCACCCTGCATTGGAAGTGTGCAGTCCTACCCTCTGGACTGCCAGGGAGGCCTCTAGGTTCTTTTTCTTTATATTTGACCTTCAGCTCATGCGTTTTCATGTGAAGAGTGATGTCCTGACCTTCTGAGTTAGGTGAGAAACTCAGCCCCATCTTTCAAATAGCTCATATTTGTCACTGATTTGAAATGCATGTTTTATAATATACGTACTTCTTTTATTTATATTAAGTTCTCCTCCTCGACTTTTAACTTTCTTTTATTTACCTGGGTCTGTCCTTTTAATTGGAGAAGGAAATGGCAACACACTCCAGTGTTCTTGCCTGGAGAATCCCATGGATGGAGAAGCCTGGTAGGCTGCAGTCCATGGGGTCGCACAGAGTCGGACACGACTGAAGTGACTTAGCAGCAGCAGCAGCAGCAGCAGTCCTTTTAATAACTACAGTTTTAGTATGTATTTTAATATCGAGCCTCCCTCAAAACATATTTATATGTTAAAATTAATTGTAATTATACATTCATTAAAATATACTTAGTATATACTTTAATAGGAGGCCTCCCTCATTCTGTGTTTCTCAACATTTTCTCAACATACTATATTCTATAGGAATTCGTATTCTATGAGAATTATTATGAGTTATATCACACTAGATTGTAATATACAGTTAGAATTGCTTGAGATTTGCAAAATCATTTTAGAGAACTGATATCTTTACCAAATTGAATATCCCATTCAAGAACCAGATACATATCTTTGTTTTTTGAGACTTAAAAAAATCAATGTAATTCTCAGTTTAGATGCTATCATTTCCTCCTGAGGAATTCAGCATTTTTTTATGAGTTTTATGTCTCTGTGTTTAATATTTTGCATTTGTTACTGTGAATGGGATTTTCATTTTCTTTGAGTTAGTTGGGTGACTATTGCTAACTAATTAGGAAAAAACAGTGGTTTGAGTCCATTTTGTAACAAATTGTTTTGAAAACTCTCATAGCATTTGAAATAGTTTTCTAGTTGGTTCTCTTCCATTTTCAGAGCATAGATTGATTGATGAGCTGCCCACATAGCCAGTGATGAGTGGCTCTTCCTGTAAAACATTCAGCCGTGTCCACTCAACTGAGATGGCCCTGGTTCAAGGGCAGCTCTGGTCCACAGCTCCTAATACGTCTTCTGTGAAGATGCTCTGACTAGCGTTAATGTGCTGTTTCTCTCCTGTAGTCTGTAAGCCCCAGGATGACTGAATAAAGTTTAAGCAGCTCACCTGCGGTCAGCAGTGTGGTCATGTAGGGCTGGAACCAGACTTCTGAGGGCCAGGGCATTTTCATTTCTCCCCACAGGACTGTCAGCTCCCGAGGGAGGGGCACTTGTGTCTCGTCCACGGTTGGGGACCAGTCTAGAGTGAGCACTCTGTGTTTGCAGCATCTACCTGGCAGGTGTCTGGGGAATAATGAGAGAGTGACTGAGAATTCAGGGTTCCAGGCAGGTCTGTTTGTTATCTGAGTTTGTCCCCACTCAACAGGCAGACAGCTGAGGGTGCCAGACGGCAGTGTCTCTGTATCCTCAGAGGGCAGTTGATTGGGGAATTTCTGACCATGGGTTTCTGTCACTTGTATCCAGAAGAATACATGTGCTGCTGACGAGGCCCCTCAGAGGGTAGCTGAGGTCTGGGCTATTCAGAGGAGGAAATGACACAGAGGTTCCAAAACTGTAGCTTTTCAGACTAACTCCTCCTCCGTGCCTCTCTGACAGTCTTTTCTGAGGATTTTGAGAACATGGCAACAGTGACAAACAGCACCCTGACCCCACCCCAATGGCCAGATGGAAAGATGTGCATCAGCGCCCACCCCCCACAAACCAGAAACCAGGCATTTCCGGCTCCCAGAAGCCAGAGGGCCTCAGCCTCCTGCCTGGATCCCATTAGCATTAATGGACATCACACTTGGGCCTGAAAAGATAATTGAGCTGTTTCCCTGCGAGCTGTTAATTGGGAAGGGAAGTGTTTGTTCTGCTTTGCTTGTTCCAGTCTTAACGTTTTGCTTAGAATGTGAACATATACGCTCACACACATGTGTGAAGAACCAGAACAACTGAGCCCTTCTGTGGGAGAACCCAAGCTAGCCAGATGGGAGGGGAGCTGTCCTGAGCCTCGCTCCCTAGGGCGTGGCCCTGGGTTCTTCCTGGAACCAGATGACCTGGGGGGAGCTGGTCAGCATCCTCTCCTGGGTGTAAAACACCCACCACTGCTCAGGCCTTCAAAGGTCTGTGGGCCTTTTCCTCAGAGCTTCTCTGAAAGTGTCCCACTGCTTTCTTTCTTGCTGTTGTTCAGTTGCTAAGTCGTGTCAGATGTTTTGTGAACCCATGGACTGCAGCACACCAGGCTTCCCTGTCCTTTACTGCCTCCCAGAGTTTGCTCAAACTCATGTCCACTGTTGAGTTGGTGATGCCATCCAACCATCTCATCCTCTGCCACCTCCTTCTCCTCTTGCCTTCAATCTTTCGCAGCATCAAGGTTTTTTCCAATAAGTCAACTCGTTACATCAGGTGGCCAAAGTACTGGAGCTTCAACTTCAGCATCAGTCCTTCCAATGAGTATTCAGGGTTGATTTCTTTTAGAATTGACTGGTTTGATCTCCTTGCTGTCCAAGGGACTCTCAGGAGTCTTCTCCAGGACCAGAATTTGAAAGCATCAATTCTTTGGCGCTCAGCCTTCTTTGTGGCCCAACTCTTACATCCATACATGACTACTGGAAAAACCATAGCTTTGACTAGACAGATCTTTGTCAGCAAAGTGATGTCTCTGATTTTTAATACGCTGTCCAGGTTTATCATGAGAAATGCTATCTGTTTGTGTTTCCTAACCTGTGCCAGGGAAGAAGGGTCTGCCTTGAAGTGGTGGGAATGAGACAGGCCACTGATGGGGTCTCAGGGCTGTGTCAGGGTCCCAGTCCCTGCCCTGATTACTCATGGTCACTGGAATGTGGTCTTTTATGGGGTCCTCACATATATTGTATTGTCTGGTCCTTTGCAGAGCCCGCTGGGTTATGGTTTTTCTTATCTGGGAGGAGAATCAATCTGGTTTCAGGGAAGGCATTGATGAATTGCAGAGTGTGGACTGGTGACCAAGTCTTCCTGGCTTTGAGTTTTCCTTCTATGTTTACAGATGGTTACTGGAAAGGTTTATTTAAATCTTCAGTTCAGTTCAGTTCAGTCGCTCAGTCATGTCCGACTCTTTGCGACCCCGTAAATCGCAGCATTCCAGGCCTCCCTGTCCATCACCAACTCCCAGAGTTCACTCAGACTCATGTCCATCGAGTCAGTGATGCCATCCAGCCATCTCATCCTCTGTTGTCCCCTTCTCCTCTTGCCCCCAATCCCTCCCAGCATCAGAGTCTTTTCCAATAAGTCAACTCTTTGCATGAGGTGGCCAAAGTACTGGAGTTTCAGCTTTAGCATCATTCCTTCCAAAGAAATCCCAGGGCTGATCTCCTTCAGAATGGACTGGTTGGATCTCCTTGCAGTCCAAGGGACTCTCAAGAGTCTTTTCCAACACCACAGTTCAAAAGCATCAATTCTTCGGTGCTCAGCCTTCTTCACAGTCCAACTCTCACATCCATACATGACCACAGAAAAAACCATAGCCTTGACTAGACGAACCTTTGTTGGCAAAGTAATGTCTCTGCTTTTGAATATGCTATCTAGGTTGGTCATAACTTTCCTTCCAAGGAGTAAGCGTCTTTTAATTTCATGGCTGCAATCACCATCTGCAGTGATTTTGGAGCCCAGAAAAATAAAGTCTGACACTGTTTCCACTGTTTCCCCATCTATTTGCCATCAAGTGATGGGACCGGATGCCATGATCTTTGTTTTCTGAATGTTGAACTTTAAGCCAACTTTTTCACTCTCCGCTTTCACTTTCATAAAGAGGCTTTTGAGTTCCTCTTCACTTTCTGCCATAAGGGTGGTGTCATCTGCATATCTGAGGTTATTGATATTTCTCCTGGCAATCTTGATTCCAGCTTGTGTTTCTTCCAGTCCAGCGTTTCTCATGATGTACTCTGCATAGACGTTAAATAAGCAGGGTAACAAGATACAGCCTTGATGTACTCCTTTTCCTATTTGGAACAAGTCTGTTGTTTCATGTCCAGTTCTAACTGTTGCTTCCTGACCTGCATACAGGTTTCTCAAGAGGCAAGTCAGGTGGTCTGGTATTCCCATCTCTTGCAGAATTTCCCACAGTTTATTGTGATCCACACAGTCAAAGGCTTTGGCATAGTCAATAAAGCAGAAATAGATGTTTTTCTGGAACTCTTTTTTTTTTCCATGATCCCCTAATTTTTGGAGGTTGGTTTATTCTTTGGGAGACAGGATAGGGCCAAGTTGGGGTTCAGAGCATCATCTGACCTGGCAAAATGAACCCAGTAACAGCTGAGTTCACTCTTCACCTCCTTCAGGCAGACACACGCTTTCTAATTCCCCACAGTCTCCAGTTAGCCTTTTATTTTTATTTGTTTTTTTCACTGAAGTATAGTTGAGTGACAACATCGTGTTAGTTTCATTTCATTTGGCAAAACGATTCGAATATATATATATTTTTTTCAGTTCTTTTTTATTATAATTTGTTACAAGATATTGAATATAGTTCCCTGTGCTATTAGTACATAAGGGATATGTAAGTATATAAGGCATATATAAGTATATATAAGGGGCTTCCCAAGTGGCATTAGTGGTAAAGAACCTGCCTGCCAATGCAGGAGACATAAAAGACATGGGTTGGATCCCTGGGGTCGGGAAGATCTCCTGGAGAAGGGCAAGGCAACCCACTCCAGTATTCTTGCCTGGAGAATCCCATGGACAGAGGAACCTGTCGGGCTACAGTCCGTAGGGTTGCAGCACAGAGTTGGACACGACTGAAGTGACTTAGCAGATGCTATAAGTAAATTTTTGTTGTGTATTTGGTATATAGTAATGTGTATTTGTTAATCCCAAATTCATATTTTATTCCTTCCCAGGAAACCATAAGTTTGGTAACCATAGTTTGCTTTCTAGGGTAACAGTTTGTTTTCTATGTCTGTGAGTCTATTTCTGTTTTTTATATAAGTTCCTTTGTATCGCTTCTTGTAGACTGCATGGATAAGGGATATCATATGGAATTTGTCTTTGTCTGACATTTCAGTTACTATGATAATCTCTGGGTCCATCCATGTTGCTGCAGATGGCGTTATTTCCTTCTTTTTATGGCTGAGTAATATGCCATTGTATGTATATACCACATCTTTATCCATTCCTCTGTCATTGGACACTTCCACATCTTGGCTGTTGTAAATAGTGCCGTCCAACTAGCTGTTTAAATTCTTTCTCAACTCTTGTTTCCTGGAAATAGTTGACCTCTTTCAATAGAGCCTTCAGCTCTGCCAGTTTCACAAGCGGTTCCGTCAGTGACTTCCCAGCATCTTTTTGCCTCTTTTCATCCTCATTAGCTGTTATTTTGGCATTCATGTCTCTCCAGGGTCTGCCCCCACCTTCCCATCTCATGTCTCTCTCCACTGCTTCCTCTCACCCCCCCAGCCCAGCATCTTGGGATTCCTACATCACAGCTTTCCTTTCATCTGAAAGCTCTTCCACACCTCTCAGGATTCTATCCAGCCTTCAAAGGCCAGGTCAAATGCTACACCTTCAGGAAGACTTTAGGGGGAAAACTGGAATTCTTTTTCCTGCATCTGAGAGCATCACAGGCTTATTGTAGAATATTTATAAATAAAACAAAAATCATCTTCCATCGTGTCACCCGAAGTTAATCACTGCAAATATTTTCATATATCCCATTCATCCTTTTAATCCAAACATATAGAAAAACTCCTTTATAATACTGATACCATATTTTAGAATAATTATAGATATTTATTTTAAATATAGGATTACATCTTGAAATTTTTCAGCATCATAGCTATTTTTTAAATATGTGATTTTTATTGCTTGCTTGAAATCCTGTCCTCTCTTATCCAGTGTGTCTAAACATTCCTCTTCCTGTGGGACTGTTTAGGTTTAGTGTTATGCATGTATGTGCTTAGTTGCTCAGTTGTGTCCAACTTTGACCCTGTGGACTATAGCCTGCCAGGCTCCTCTGTCCATGGGATTTTCCAGGCAAGAATACTGGAGCAGGTTGCCATTCCCTCCCCCAAGGGATCTTCCCAACTCAGGCACAGAACCCACAGGCATGTCTTATGTCTCCTGCATTGGCAGGAGGCTTCTTTACCACTAGCGCCACCTGGGAAGCATGCGTGTTATGTTATTTTGATTTTAGAGATTCTTTTGGAGTTCCCAAAAATGTTTCTCTAGGGAAAAAAATAGTTTCATTTCTTCCTATCCAGTCCTTAAATTTTTTGTTTCCTATTATACTGGTTAAAGATCTCCAGTACAATTTTAGAGAAAGCCACTTTTGTCTCATTTACAATCTCAGAAAGAAAATTTTCAGCATTTCGTCATTATGAGTTTGTGACAGCTATTTTGTATGTATTCTTTTCGAGATGAAGGAAGTTTCCTCCTTGTCCCAATTTTCCATCATTAACTTTTAATGATGAAAGGGTGTGACATTCTAGAAAATTCTATTTTTATATCTATCAAAATGATCGTATGACCTTTCCCCTTCTAGTTAATGTGCTTTATCCACTGACTGATTTTTGAATGTTGAACAAACCTTATGTTTCTGGAATAAGCCCAGCTGGTTTGTGATGTTTGTCTTTCTACACATCTCTCTGATTTTAACTTCTGTGTAGGTTTCTGTGTCTGTTCACAAGAGAGATGGGCCTCCTGTTCTCACTTCAAGCGATGCCCTTTTCTTGTCCTGGCGTGGAGGTAGGATCCTGGCCTCCTAAAATAGGTTCCCTCTTTTTCTATTCTCTCCGATACTGATGTTATTTCTTCTTTAAGAGCTTGGAGGGATTCTCCATCAAGCCAACGCATCCTTCAGTGGATACTTGAGTGTTTAGAAGAGGTGACATCATTCTGAGATGATTGCACATTAAGAAAATGAAAAGAGGCAAAGGCAGAGGTGCCTGTCTGTGTTCCCCTTAGTAGGAAGGATTCATTCATCCAGCCGGAACGTTCTGGTTGTTGGCCTGTACCAGGCTGTGCCAGGCATCAGTGCAGTGAGGGAGCCACACACAGAGGCCCTGCCCCCAGAACAGAGGACTGTTCTCAATTCAGAGCTAAGCATGTGTCCATGCACTCAGGACCCCTCATCCTGTCATTGAGTCCAAGCTCATACTGCTTGCCTCGCAACAGGCCAGTAAATTGAGAGACAGGTTGTTGGGGCAAGGAATAGTGACTTTATTCAGAAAGCCAGCAGACTGAGAAGAGGGTGGACTCCTGTCCCAAAGAACCATATTGCCTGATTTGGAATTCAGGCTTCTTTTATACTCAAAGGGGAAGATGTAAAGTCAAACACTTCCTGGTTCTGGTTAGGTTCCAGTCAGTCTCTGGTCATCCTGTGGTGGGGCCGTGTTAATTTCTTCCTCTCTGTAGCCGTTCACAGGTGGGCCTGCTCAGAATGTTTCCTGTGGGCTAAGTGAGTACTTTAGCTTAAGGTTCATTACCTGGGAGGCAGGGGTTCCAGAGATGGGCCATTGTGTTTAAATTTATAGTCATCATGCCTTTAGTGATGAACTTGTAATAGAAACTTTTTTATTTGTGGCTCTGTGTAGAATGCTTTATCTCATTTAACTGTCGTGTTCTAAGGCCTCATGAAGTAAATTGTCCTTGGCCTTGCAGATGCAAAGCAGTAAAGCTGAATTCACGCCAAGAAGACTGACATTCCAGCCTGTGCTTTTAACCATGTTGACGGGAACCATAATTTGGGATCTGCCCCTCTTTAGAGAAGAAAATGATTTTGGGAAAAAAACAACTGTGTTGTCAAGTGTGTGTTTTTTTTAAAATATTCCTTCAGAGTCATATTCTCTTAAAGCCTAAAGAAAACTTCCAAAATTCAAGGCACCCAAGTATCTGAAGAAGCTCTTTTGAGTTGATGTGTGTCCAATTTATAGTCTTTCAACTTAGCGGGGTTAAGTAGATGGAGTTCTCCTCCTAGGCAGTGACTTCACATCCTGGTGGAGCTCCCCATTCCAGGTTTGGGGAAAGGTCCCAAGTGGTAGGTAACCTGGGTTGGCAGTATCCTCGTGTGTTCTTAGATGCTTGGTGGCTGGGGCAACCTAGAAGTTAGGTGTGTGCATGTGTGCCCTGTCGTGTCTGACTCTTTGCAACCCCATGGACTGTAGTCCTCCAAGCTTCTCTGTTCCTGGAATTTTCCAGGCAAGAATACTGGAGCAGGTTGCCATTTCCTTCTCCAGGGGATCTTCCCAACTTCCCAGGGATCAGAAGTTATGTGGCCAAGAACAAAAAGATAGTTCTTCTGTTTTTCCTCCAAGCACTTTGTCACTTGGAAGGTTTGAGATGGCTCCTGCGAAGCCTGAGGGCCGGGCAGTGGTGTCAGCGGCCTGCGTAGTCTCCCCTGCTCATGGAACGCTGTCCAGGGCCACCTGGTTCCTCTCTTGGCTGCTGTGAGGCTATGAGTGACCCTGGACAAAATGCTTCTTGCTGCCGACATTTGTGTCAGTCCCATTGGGGAGGGGATATGTGGACGCTATATTTCTGGCAAAGCGTCATTGGGACCCCAGCCCCAGAATCTCTGGCTCTGCCCGCCTGGATTTCCTGCAGGAATCTCTCCTTGTGTGTGAGAATACCAGTGAAGGACAGTCAGTGAAAGTGGAGGCCCCTCTTGCTGATGGAGAGAAAACTCTCCTGCAGATAGTTCTCATCCTTTTCCATCTTTGTTCATTTACAGAATAAGATCTAATTTTAATTTCTGTTAGGCTAGTCTGTATGAAACTGCCATTTTTGTAGGTCAGCGACGGCCGGATTTGGGCAGTTCCAAATGGCTCAATCTAATCTACAGCAAATTAAATTAAACTGGAGGAATATGCAAATCAACTCTTCGCCTGGCTCTGGATTTTCAGAAGGCCGTCAGGTTATTTCAGCCTTGGTTCTGCTGTGTGTTGTGATTCACTGTTGATGGTAACATCATTGTGGTCGCTCTACACGTGGCTTCCTCTTGTCACTGAAAACCTCCCTGCTCTCCAGGTGGCGGGAATCTCATCTGCAAGGGATGTTACTTATCTAGATAAGAAGCCATCACATCTCATGAAAACTTAATGTGGCCAAGTGTCTAGTTGGATAAGGGTTTTTTTTTTTTTTTTTTAAAATAAGTTAGTTCTTGCTGCTGCTGCTGCTAAGTCGCTTCAGTTGTATCCGACTCTGTGCGACCCCATAGACGGCAGCCCACCAGGCTCCCCCGTCCCTGGGATTCTCCAGGCAAGAACACTGGAGTGGGTTGCCATTTCCTTCTCCAGTGCATGAAAGTGAAAAGAGAAGGTGAAGTCGCTCAGTCGTGTCCGACTCTTAGCAACCCCATGGACTGCAGCCTACCAGGCTCCTCTGCCCATGAGATTTTCCAGGCAAGAGTACTGGAGTGGGGTGCCATTGCTTTCTCCGAGTTAGTTCTTAGCCCTTGGTAATACCAGTTGCTGTTGTTCAGTTGCAAGTCATGTCTGACTCTTTGTGATCCCATGGACTGCAGCATGCCAGGCTCCTCTGTCCTTCACCATCTCCCAGAGTTTGCCCAAGTTCAAGTCCATGGAATTGGTGATGCCATCCAACCACCTCATCCAGTAACACCAGATAAATATATTAATAATGGACCTCCCCCAAGGCCGTGGTGCTGATAGCAGACTGGGGTGAAATTCATTCTCTCTCTCTTTTTTAAAAATATTTATATATTTATTTCTTTGGCTACACCGGGTCTTAGTTGTAGCTTGTGGGATCTAGTTCCCCAACCAGGAGCCGAAGCCAGACCCCCTGCATTGGGAGCTCAGAGTCCTAGTTACTGGACCACCAGGGAGTCCCCACTCTCTCTTATTTGTGGTTTTTCCATAAAGGGATTTCCTGTCTTTTGTTTTTCTTCCTGAGGTAAATTTCAAGTTTGACAGATTCTTGGGCATTTTGACTGGATTTCATGCTTTTACCCTGCGGGATGGAGTAGTAGAGCCTGTCAGCTCACCTCCCCAAGAGACGTGGATGAATCAGACTGGCAGTCCCCAGCTGAGCCTCAATGTGGGGGGCTTTAAACAGGCTTTGAGGGATTTGCCAGGCTCGCCCATGCATGCGCCTTAGAAGCTGGCTCCTTTTCAGGCCCATCACAAGAGTGACTGATGTTGACACAGCACTGTCACATGTCACCGTCAAGCATCCCTGGGAGACCTGGAGAGGACTGGGACCTGCCTGCAGTCATGGGGCCAGTGTGACATGGAGCTACCCGTCTCTCCTGCCTCTGGAGCCCAGGCTGCTTCCAGGATGTCAGATGGGACCGTGCGCTCCTTGAAGGCAGGGGCCCTGTGCTTACGTGTCTCACTCTCCCCGCAGCCCCCAGCTCTCTTCCAGGAGGCTGGCGGTGAGTGTGGAAGAAAGGCACACTTGTGCTGGGGTGGGGTCATCCAGTGAGGAAGAGGCAGCACCACCAAGGTGCCACAGGAGGCAGCGCGTCTGACCATTTCTTTGGGGGAGGCTGACACAGAGTGGAGCCGCCACGCTGGGTGCACACATGTATCAGTAAACATTAAAGCCACCCACAAGGAGCCCAGGGGCTCACACGGACAGGTATGTGGAGCCTAAATCAGGTGGAGGCCACGGCTTCTTACGTCTCCCGGTTCCTGTCCCCTTTTGCTTTTGAGGGCCCGATATTGCAGCGGTCCAGTGATGCTGGTGACGCACAGCTGCCTGCATCCCGTCAGCACGCTGCCATCACGTTAGACGGTCCCTGTGTCTGTGCATTGGGGCTGGCCTTCCTTACTCAGCCCGAGTTCTCAAGGAGGGTGAGCCACACAGGGTTTTCTACCTTCCTTTGATCTCAGTACTCTGGTTCTTCCCAGTTTTGTTTGCTGTTCATTTTCCCTCCAGATCTTTAAAAAGAATTGTTCTTCCAGGTATCTTAAGTGTCCTGTCATCATGGCCACTTCTCCTGAAAGCTTCCAACCCAGTCCTTGCAGAATCCAAAAGGAACCACTAATCTTTTTTTTCATTTGTCTTTGGTATTTTGCTCTTAGAAGGGAATACCCATTCTGTTGAAATCGAAAGACTTGGTAAAAGTGCTTTTGATGATCCCCTTGAAAATCATGAGATTTGGGCCAGGTTCTCTGAGGTATCGTTACTCATCCATCAGGTGTTTACTGAGTGCCTGCTGTGTCCCCTGAGACTGTGATCCAGGACGCCCAAGGAGCCTAGAAAACGGATGGCAGAGAAAGGTGCTGATGGGAGGTGACGTTGATTAAACCTTGCCATGTGCCAGGCACCATGTTAAGCCATCCACACGTGTGAACTCATCTAATCCTCCCAAAAACCCTTTGCAGTAAGTACTAATGTCATGCCCATGTCATGGATGTCAGGAACCCAAGTATTGGAGAGGTGAAGTACCCTGTTCAAATTTCAACGGTTAATAAAAACTGGGTGTCTGCACACCCAGCCCATTCTGACTCCTGGAACCTGAGCGTGGCAATGCTACACTGTGCTTTGTAGGATAAACCCACATCGGCTGCCGTCACGTCGAAGGCCCTTCCTGAGGACTGACTTTGTGTGATATTCTAGCCTGATTGGTGTGAGTGGGCAAGGCCCACGTGTCTCTCTGTCTTGCGGTAGTCATTCCAGCCAGAGAGCCAAAGAACCAACAGTTCAGATGCTGTGTGTGAGAGGTGATGATGGTGGGTGATGATGGAGGGGCTGAAGGTGCACAGGGCAGAGCCCCCACTTCTGAGCTGTGAATAGCTTTTGTAGGATGTAAAATTTAAACTGTGACCCAGAACAGGAGTTGGCCAGGCCAGGAGAAGGGTTTTCTAAAGGAAAACCCAGGTAAAATCCTTGAAGCCCCACCTCTCCCGCCAAAAAAAAAGACCCTGCAGAACAAAGTCGCGGCCGGTCTGGTTAGGGTGGTAAGTGATGAGGTGGAGAGAAGGCAGGACCAGATGCTGTGGGGAGAACACTCTGGGCCTCTTGCCATCCCCGTTGTTCCTGATATTAATGCTGGTAAGACGAATGGGCAGTGAAGATGTTCAGAGAACGGCGTGACTGTGAATAGACCAAGCTGCCTCTTTCCAGGGAGGTTTGCACATTTTTTTCCCCTGGATGAAATTCCCCAGCCTAGCTCATCCTTCTCATCTGGTCTGGATAACCTCCTCTGGGAGATTTGTCTAGTCCCCCATCACATGCTCCCATAGAGCTCTCTTATGTGTGTGTTCTAAATAGCTTCAGTCGTGTCTGACTCTTTGCAACCCCATAGCCTGTAACCCGCCAGGTTCCTCTGTCCATGGGATTCTCCAGGCAAGAATGCTAGAGTGGATTGCCATTTCCTTCTCCAGGGGAGAGTGGTTTTGATTGTCAGATAGGGTCTTGCCTCCACATGGCAAGGGCTTGAGCCCAGCTTACGGTCCCTGCAGCCAGAATGCTTTGAAATGTGTGATCCTGAGTGAGTTTTTAATTTAGGGGGATTGCAAAGTTTGCACATTGCATGAGGCTTTTTGTTTTTACTGCTCTTTTACAGCGTGAATCCCAGCCCTGATGTGTGTGGGGGTTATTGTTTGGCATCCTGGCCAGTGTTCTTCTGGACCCCAGGGTCCTGATTCTACAAAGAACTGGGTTAACACGTGTGAAAGACGGCCAGGCCTGGAGGCAGCTCGGAAGCGAGCTGACAGAAGTCCCCTGGAAGGCTGCTCTGCCCGGTGCAGACCTGCCACGGACAGAATAACCACGTCACTTACTCCCAGGGACACCGGGCTTCCTCGGCACGAGGCCAGGCCCTACTCAGATGTGGGCAGGCGGGCGGGAAACCACATAACTCTCTGCTCCTGGCTCTACCCAGAAACCACTGCTCTGCTGGGTGGGCTTGGCAGGTCTGTCCCTGGCTGCAGGACATGTCAGGGAGCTCTGCGGGGCCAGGGCATGCTTTTTGGAGTTTTGTAATTGAGATAAAAGGCCCATGACATAACATTGGACATTTTTTAGCTATTCTAAAGGATGCACGTCACATTGTTGCATAGCCATCCCCACTCTCTCATTCCACAACTTTTAAGCGCTAAATGGAAACTCTAGACCCATTTTAATGGCACCCCACTCCAGTACTTTTGCCTGGAAAATCCCATGGACAGAGGAGCCTAGTGGGCTGCAGTCTATGGGATCACTAAGAGTCAGACACGACTGAGCGACTTCACTTTCACTTTTCACTTTCATGCATTGGAGAAGGAAATGGCAACCCACTCCAGTGTTCTTGCCTGGAGAATCCCAGGGATGGGGGAGCTTGGTGGGCTGCCGTCTATGGGGTCGCACAGAATTGGATACAACTGAAGCGACTTAGCAGCAGCAGCAGCAGACCCATTTCATGCCCCTTCCTTTCTACCCTCAGCCCTGACAGCCATGCATTTATTTATGTTCTGTCCCCGTGGATTTACTTCTTCCGGGCATTTCATGTCGATGGACTCAGATGCTATGTGGTCTTTGGTGACTGGCTTTGTGTATCCTGTGTTCATCTGTGTCGTAGTGTGTGTCAGTGTTTCATTTCTGCTGGAGATGTAAACAGTGCAGCCCCCGTGAAGCACAGGCTGGCACTTCCTCAAAAAGTGAACCTGTACCAAAGAGGGAAGTAGGGTGGGCAGAGGGTAAAGTAGGAGTTTGGGATTAGCAGACTCATAGATTAGATATATTTAATATAAATAAACAATTAAATATAAACATTTAATATAAAATAAACAATGAGGACCTGCTGTATAGCACAAGGAACTATATTCAGTATTTTGTAATAACCTGTAAAGGATATATGGGAAGCCCCGGTAGCTCAGTGGTAAAGAATCCGTCTGTAGTACAGGAGATGAGGGTTCGATCCCTGGGTTGGGAAGATCCCCTGGAGAAGGAAATGGCAACCCACTCCAGTATTCTTGCCTGGAGAATTCCATGGACAGAGGAGCCTCTCCATGGTGAGCTATAGTTCATGGATGTGCAAAAGAGCTGGACACCACTCAGTGACTAAACGACAGTAAAGGATATCACTGAATCACCTCGGTGTACACCTGAAACTAACAACATTGTAAACCAACTGGCCTTCAGATTTTTTAAAAAGTGATGCTTAAAGCTGCTGTGTGCTGCTGCATGCTAAGTCCTTCAGTCGTGTCCGACTCTCTGCGATCCTGTGGACTGTAGCTCACCAGGCGCCTCTGTCCACGGGATTCTCCAGGCAAGAATACTGGAGTGGGTTGCCATGCCCGCCTCCAGGGAATCTTGCCAATCCAGGGATCGAACCCGTGTCTCTGTATCTTATGTCTCCTGCGTTGGCAGGTGGATTCTTTATTGTCTGAGTCACCAGGGAAGCCCGTAGGATCCAGCGATTCCATTCCTAGGTATATATCTAAAAGAATTGAAAATAGTTGTTCAAACAAAACTTGTACATGAATACTCATAGCATCACTATTCATAACCACCTCAAGGTGGAAACCACCCAAATGGCCATCAGGGGATGAATGAAGAAACAAAACTCTATTCATATGATGGAATATTACCTTTTTTTCCCCGTATTTATTAGAGCTCACTGAACTCCTACTGATGCTTCAAAGCTTACTTCAGGTGTCCTCAG
Source organism: Bos indicus x Bos taurus (assembly GCF_003369695.1). Lineage (NCBI taxonomy): Eukaryota > Metazoa > Chordata > Mammalia > Artiodactyla > Bovidae > Bos > Bos indicus x Bos taurus. The sequence continues at coordinate 26,631,277 of NC_040088.1, forward strand.
TCTCCCAGGAAGTCTTCCCTGAGTCCAGAAACCTGTCCTTTTTCTGCCCACAGAGTCCTGTCTCACTCTCGGTCAGAGTGCCTCGTCCATCATCAGTCTGTTCACTGATTGCTTCCGGCGTATCTCAGGAGCCCCCTGTAGCCAGGCCTGCATCTCCCCAGTGGGCAGAGGCTGGGAGATCAGCTCATCTTGGGGGTCGGGGGAGTGTGTCCTGCTGGGGTAAGGTGTGCTGGGCCTGGGCTTGGTCTTGCCAAGGCTCAATGCACCTCCCCGTGGAGGAAACCGTGGTACCAAGACCCAGGAGATCAGAAGGAGGCAGCTCTTTGCAAAGGTAGGAGGGAGAGGGGTCCTTCAAGGTCCACCAAGCACAGGGGTCCGGAGGTGGGAAGGAGCGAGGGGAAGCTGATGACCCCCAGGGCCAGAGCTAGTGGTGAGGGGAGGGGTCATGGGGCGTGAGGAACCATGTGGGATTTTATTCCAGTCACAAATGGAAGCCATGGGAGGGGTTCAGGCAGGGAGAAGTGGGCACCAGGGGACATGACCCATGGAGGACATTGCGGGAACCTGGGAGTGATGGGGTTGACCAGGACTGGGGTGGGTGGCAGGGGAGGGTGGAGTGGTAAAGCCCACTGTCCTAATTGTGTATTTACATGACTGTCCCCTCCCTCACCTCTAGCCCCTGGGACTGGATGGGCAGGGGCTGGGTCTCAGGTATGGTGGAGATGCTCAGGAAAGCGGATTGTAGTGTGAGTGGGTCCATCCAGTGCGTGTGTGGTGGGGAGTGGACAGAACTGGCTGCAGCCCCTACCCAGGGTGACTCTCTGGTGGCCCAGAATGTCAGGGAACGGTGGCTGCGAATGGGGCTACCGGGGCTAGCCCTTGCTGGGGGTGCCAGAGGGGGCTGTCGTCCAACAGCAGCAGGAAGCCCTTAGGGATGGTCTGGGCAGACAGATGTCACCTGCAGGGGCAGGTTTCCAGGACTGGCCCATCACCAGCTGATGCTTGTTCCCAGGAAGCGTGCGTGGTATGGCTACGAGCTTGTCTATTGTCTCCCTCTCGTTCTGGTGCTTCCATGACAGTCACCAGGCCCTGGGGAGAAGCAGGGGCCATGGTGACATGCAGACACTTGTAGGTGTTCAAGCGTCACACTGTTGGCTCTTGGGTAAAAGTTGTCGGTGAGTAGCTGCAGAAACATATTAACAGTATAGCAGGAAACCTCATCAGATTTGCCAGGGAACGCTACTTGGTAAATCCTGAGAACCACGCCTCATTGTGGTAGGATTATAGCCTTCAGATGTTCCTGGACAGGTCCCCATGGGCAAGGGCTGTGAACTTGAGCACAGAAAAAAGAAATCTTCAGCTTCTCTCAAGTACCTGCTGAACCCACCTGGACTGTTTGGGACATAGGGAGGCAATTATACAGGACACATTTCGTCTCTGCTTGTAATAGGGAAGAATCTTTGTATTCTGTTACAAGTTCATCACTAAGGGGATGCTGCCTATAAGCTTAAAATGATGCATAATGGCCCATCTCTGGAAACCCTGCCTCCCAGATAATGAGCATTAGGCTAAATGCCTTTTGCTCCCAGGAAACCTCCTGACTAGACCTACCTATGAGTGACTGCAGGAAGGAAGAAATTAGTACATTTCCCTCCAGAGACTGATGGGAACCAGAAAATGCTTGACTTTACTCCCTCCCCTTTAAGTATAAAAAGAAGCCTGAAGGGTACTCTTTCTGCCCCCTTCTGATGCCTATGTCAGAAGCTTTTTCTGTCTCCTTTATACTTTAATAAAACTTTATTACACACATACACACACAAAAGAAGCCTGAAGTCCAACCTGGGCAAGATGGCTCTTTGGCACATGAGCCACCATCTTCTCGATTTGCCAGCTTTCTGAATAAGTCGCTGTTCCTTACTCCAGCAACTCGTCTCTTGATTTACGGGCCTTTGGTGCAGAGAACAGTACAAGCTTGGATTCATTTACATGCTCTCATGGTTAAATAGCCAAGATGGGCATTAAACTAATGAACATGAAATCAATAGCTAGTTATAAATTGTGTTGAAGATTGTGGTAGAAAAAATAACAGGAAACCTAACAGGTGAGCATAGACAGTGGGGCCATATGGAATGAGTAGGAGTTTTTCAGGGAAAAGTGTTACTGTTAGAGTGATTGGCCTGGGAGGCAGCCCTGTGGTGGGAGGAGCAGAAAGAGACAGAAGTAGAGCACAGTGGGGCATGGCATGGTGTGAAATAAGCAGAGGCCAGGACTCTGGGATCATAGCTGAGGTTGTGTATTTCATTCTAGAAGCCGCTATGACATTAAGCAGGGAAGTGATGCAAAGCCCTGTTTGCTTAGGGGAGCAGGGTTAGTGGATGCCTGGGAACCAGGGAGGAGGCTGCAGAGTTAGGTGGGCAGAGTGATGCTGGCCTGGAGCCTGGAGGTTTGGAGTGGGCTAGAAGGTAAAGGCTCAGATTGGAAAATGTTCCTTTTCTCTCTTTTTCTTTTACTACAGGAGTGTCCTGTAGTACTTTTCCCCTGAAGACATTTCCAAAGGGACCGTTTAAGGCAGCAGTTGGCAAGCGACAGCCCATGGACCAAATCCTCCTGTCATCAGCTTTTGCAAATAAAGTTTTATTTAAATATAGCCACACCTATTAATTTACAAACATCTACTGATGTTTTCCGGAGAAGGCAATGGCACCCCACTCCAGTACTCTTGCTTGGAAAATCCCATGGACGGAGGAGCCTGTTAGGCTGCAGTCCATGGGGTCGCTAAGAGTCGGACACGACTGAGCGACTTCACTTTCACTTTTCACTTTCATGCATTGGAGAAGGAAATGGCAACCCACTCCAGTGTTCTTGCCTGGAGAATCCCAGGGACAGGGGAGCCTGGTGGGCTGCCGTCTATGGGGTCGCACAGAGTCGGAAACGACTGAAGTGACTTAGCATAGCATAGCACTGATGTTTTCATGCTACAGCAGAAGAGTTGAGTTATCCTAACAGGTTGTTCGGCCCTCAGAGCCTAAGATACTTAGTATCTGGCCTTTTTCAGAACATATTTGCTCATCCTTGACCTAAGCAAAATTGGGTCTGGGACACACTATCTAAATACATATCTGTTGGTTCAGAATCTTCCCAGAATTTATAACTTGTTTAGTTCCTGTGAAAAATGCTAAAGTATGCATATTTTAAAATTAACATTTGTATATCCTTAAGCATTGACTGACATTATTTAAGAATTTCAACTTGCATTTGAGGTTTGGAAAGTCAGAGTTGGAACTTGGGCTTTGAAGATGTTGGGTGATGTTTTTTGTCTAAATTTATCCTGCGATGCTAAACTCTCCTGATGTCTTATTTCACTGTTTATGTCTTCTCTCTGAAACACTCGTTTGTCTCCACTCTGTAAAATAGGATCTTTAAGAGGACGCCTCTAAAACCAGCTTTTAGGCTTTGCAAAGTCTCTGGGCTTCTTGAAGAATCATTTTTATGAGTGTTTACTCATGTGCAGAAAAAGCCCAATGACAACAAAGCTGATTTTCTAGATCCCACCTTTTCCCTTGCGTGACCCTGTCCTCTTCATGTTTCAACTCCTGGTTCTAAGCTCTGTGGAGCCTTTTTGGATCCACTTGATTTACAGATTTGAGCTGATTTCACTTGGAGAATTGGCCATATGTCTGGCAGACACCCGCCACCATTGGCAGAATTATGGAGTTGATGCTAAACAGATGGGCTTTCTAGCTAGATGTGCTGTTTTTTCCACGATGCATATGAGGGAAAAAAGAAGCCACTTTAATAAGGTCTTGATTTTTCCACTGGTGTCAGAGGCATGAATGATGCCCATTTATCTAGAATTAATTTCAGCATCATTGCTGTGCAGGGGGCCTGAGATAACTGGAAGAGGCTTAGAGACTTGGGAAATTTAGAGACACCTCTGCTAAGACCTTAGTGAATCCCGTTACCTTTGGAAACAGATATTGGGGAAAAGACTTTTAAATTCCCTAAATAAATTGTCATTAGTGCAGAATATATTCAAGGGGCTTAATCTCAGGTTTATTGCTCAAGCTCCATTTGATGGTTTGTGTGGTTGTCACTGTCTGGGCAGCAAGTGCAAATAGGGATTGGCCGGTCCTTCTGTTTGGGAGAAGCTGGCCAAGTGGTTGAATGAGACTGTTTATTGCAGGACTTCTCAGAGCCTTTCCTACGATGGTATGTGGTGGGGCTCTTCAGGCAAGACTTTCCGTGTAGACAGTGTTTTCCCAAGTGTCTTCATTCACAAAGTATTGCCACTGCTAGGGCTCCATGGGAGACTCTTTGGGCAACACAGTGTCATGCCCAGATGGGGAGCTTTGGGTCAGAGAACCTGGCATCCAGTGCCAGACCTACCACTTCCCAGCTATGTGACTTTCCACACGGGCCTCTCGTAGCCTCTGCTTCCTAAATGTAAAATGGAGCGGAAGATGTCCCCACCTCCCGGGGTTGTTTCTTTGAACTGAACACCCAGAAGAGTTTGGTGGCCTTCCTTTGAGCATGCCAAGACATGTTCTTCTATGATGAAGCATTTGTTTAATTCTCAGTATTCCAGAGACCGGTTATTCACTCTAAGCTCAGCCAGGGCCTTGTGTTTCCTTCTGTATGTTCCTTAGCACCTCGACTAATGAGGGAGGGAGAGAAAGGAGGTGCCGTCTGCTTAGGTGGCAGCCAGGAAAAATGATGGGCCAGCATGCGGCCAGGAAGTTGCTCAGGAATAATTATCTGCCCTCATAAAGGGGCACAGAGGTGCTCAGGTCTTTGTTAAGTACCGTTGACCTGCATTCTGATTCCATTTCAGTTTTTGTATTCCAGGATCCATTTCTCATTCATTCATTCTCTTCTTCATTCATTTACTCCTGCACCCGCTGCTGTGCTGGGCACCTGCTGTGGGGGTCCCTGTTCCCTCCCAGCTGGAAGGCGGCAGTTTTTCCATCGCAGGGGGCGGTCACTGTTCACAGGTTCTGATGGATATACTTAGAGAACTGTAGAGAGATGTCTGCAGAGTTGCTGGGCATAGAGCCACAGGCCTTCAGGAATTCTTCCCCCTCCCACCCCACCCCCGCTTTAAGTAAATTCATTCTTCTTCCTAATCCCTGCTCCCCTGCCCCACTCAGCAACCAGCTTCTTCCTGCATTCTGAGCAGCGTGACCCTGGGGATGTGGTCTCACTGCTCCCTGGAAGCTGTCCACATGTGGCCCAGTTCTTCTTGGGTTTATCAGTACCCCCCTAACATATCCTGCTCTTGGACTGATACTCCAGAACTTTCCAGGAGGACAGGAGAAGGTCAAACCAAGACTAGTTCTGTATTGGGCAACTTCAAATCCATTTCATGAATTTGGCTTTGGACCTTCGGAGCCATCCAGATGGTGTGTCTATGAAAGCACCCAGCACTTTCTTAATAGACAGCAGCCATAAAGCCACATCTCTTGCAGACTGGGCACAAGTTATTGGTCTTTACACCCTAAATGCCATGATTTTCGTGTACATTGCTTTAATGATGCTCTCTGCTCCATATCTGCTTCTCCTCCTTCATCCCGTATCCCAGGTAACAGCGCTGTTATCATCTGCTCCATGGGGTCTGACATTGGGGTTAGGACGAGGGCTTTCAGAGCAGGTGTCCTGATTTCCAAGCCCAGCCTATCACTTTAGCCGCGTGACCTGGGAAAGTTGTTTCTCATCCCTGCTTCCATTTTCTTTACTCTGATGTGAGTGATGAAGATAGCGACCTGCCTTCTCAGGTCTTGACGGGAACAGAATGAGCGGATCCATGTCAGGTGCTCAGAACACAGCTTGTCACGCAGCAGGTGCCCAACAGATGCTGCTGTTGCTGATGACAGTGACGACAAAACAAACCTTGGTTTTCTGGAGTCTTCTGCCTGTGTTCCTGGCCCCTTGTTTTCTCACCAAGATCTGGTGAAGACTCGGCTGCAATGACGTCCCTGGACCACCCTGCTCTTCCCTGCTGTCCCACGGCCCTCACCCTGCCTGGCCTCTCTCAGCGGGCCTCCTGGCCTTCAGCCTTGTTCCCTGAAGCTGCTGCCCACACTGATGTTCTCTGCAGCCGTTCCATGTGGCTAGTCTCGAACCAGATCCCTACGTGGTTCTCATGCTCTCAAGGCGCTATCGTGGCCACACATGGCTCTTCTTGGCTGAACCCCTCCATCCTCTCCATCCAGAAATGGAGAGCTCCAGCCTAAGGGTTTTCAGATTCACATACTCAGACCCATGCCAGCAACTTAAAAACAATAAGGACAACACTTGCTATTTTTTTCATTTATCCATGTATTTATTGATATAGCAATAAGAAAGATTATTTTCTTACTTTGAGATTATCTTTTCCTATTATTGATAGTCAGTGGTGATGACAATGATGATAATTTTATGTCTGTGTATTTGTGGGTGTATGTTGGTCATGAGTTGGCACCATAGACAGATGGAATCTCTGTGTGGATCCCAGTTTTATATGTGGAGATTTTATGGGGCATCTGAACCTCAGAGACTGGAGGCGTCAAATCTTACTCCCCCGCGTTCTTTGTTATGCACCAGACACCACCTGCGATCATGCTTTTATGGGTGTGCACCTTTTATTCAGCTCCTAGTTAACCTCCAAGGCCCAGCTCCAGTGTCACCCCCACCCCTGGTAGCCTTCTCAGAGTTTTCCCAGCCCAGGCAGGAAGAGTTGCTTCCTCTGAAGTTATAATTCTCCGTCTTGGTTCTCCCTGGTGATTCAGTGCATCTTGATTTCCCCCATAGTCAGTGAGTCCATCAGGGCAGGGGAGTGTCCGGCATCTCTGTATTTCACCTCACACCTGGCACAGTGCTTTGTTTACATAACGTGGGCACTACATATTGCCAGGCGGATTCTTTGGGGAAGGCAAGGACTCACTGAAGAAACAGAGGCCACACTGCTGACCCACATCCCCACTTCTCGTTTGCTTCTTTCATAGCTCATTTCACGCTCTGGAGTCACTGTTTCCTTGCTTCTCTTCCTCCTCCGTAAGCAGGTGAGCTTCATGCAGGGCAAGACAGTGTATCAGTTGTGTTTACAGCTCTGTCTCAAACTCAGAGCAGCCCTGGCACACAGCAGGCCTCAGCTGATGCTTGATGAATGAATTCATGAATGAATGAGTGAAACAAGCAAAAGGTTGTGTTTCAGTATTGTCTGATACAGATGGGGCCTGTTTCCCCTGTGAGGCCCATAGCTCAGCACACGGCACCTGGTAATCAGTGAGGGGGGCTTCCCTCCCAGTGTGTTTTGGGGAAGGTGACCTGGGGAAGCAGAAGGAGACAGGGACAGGTCAGTGGATAGAAGACAAGGAAGCCGAAATGCCTGATGTCACTAAGAGGAGGACTTCGGAGTTAGGAGGATGGGGGCTCCAGCCCTGGCAGCTCTGCTTCCCAGATTCACAGATCAAGCAGGTGTTTATTTGAATGCCTCCTGGGTGCCAGTTGCCTGTGAAGATGCCAGGGACCCGTGATGAACAAGATGGCCACAGTTCCTATTCTCATAAAGCTTATATTTGTTCTGATGGGAAAGATAGATGATAACAATAAACAGCACATCCCAAGATGAGATCTGACTGTGATCAGAGCTAGGATGGAAGGGAGTATTAGGAATAAAGGAGCTGGCCCTGAGACAGACATGGAAATTAGCCCATAAGCTCAGTGACCTCCTTGGCCTTGGCATTGGTATCCTTCACTGCCTTGTTCTAGCAGTGCCTGACTTGTAGCTTTGTGGGATCTATCAATGGGGGTGGATGGGCATTGAGTCCCGGGGGACAGGTGTCTCCCCTGCTGTGAGCCTCAGAGGGAACCGGGAGAGGATTGGAGTTGTCTAAGGCAGGGGTCCCCAACCTGGGAGCCACAGACCCTTACCGCTCTGCAGCCTGTTAGGAAGTGGGCCTCACAGCAGGAGGTGAGTGGCAGGTGAATGAGAGAAGCTTCATCTTTATTTACAGCTGCTCCCCATCACTCACATTACTGCCTGAGCTCTGCCTCCTGTTCAACAAACTCAATAAATGTGATGTGCTTGAATCACCCTGAAACCGTCTTCTGCACCCCTACACTGGTCCATGCGAAAGTTGTCTTCCATGAAACCGGTCCCTGGTGCCAAAAATGTTGTGGACTCCTGGTCCAAGGGACCAGAGATGGGAGGGGCTGGGACCAGCCCCTTCAGCTCCAGGGCAGGGCGCCCGCCCCATCCATCATGTGGGAGCCTGTGAGGTGCTCCCGCCTGCCCTGTGGCTGCAGGCTGTACTTCCTCAGCAGATGTGGGGAAAACGGTTTTCATTAATTAACTGCTAATGCCTCACAGGTGGCAGAGGTGCCCCTAGAACTGAGTGCCACTGCACTATTCAGAGTCTACTAATGAGTCTGCACCTCCAGGAATCCTCTCTGATGTGGGAAGGAGGCTCCCCAGCAACTCCAGGGATGCTGAGCAAATTCATGGGCTGGAGAGGGGGGTGGCAGTCCCCCCAGCCTCTCTTCTCTGTGTGACACACGTGTACGGGTGCACATGTGCACACCCATAAAGGCTCACACATATACACACCCTCTCTCCTAGATACACACTTGCCCACATTCACTCTCACCTGCCAGTGTGAGTGGGCCATGCAGTGCCCAGGAGGGCCACCCCACTTTTGCTCACTCGGACCTCCAGTCACACCATCAGTGACAGATTCATGCCCTCGGGTGGCTTGTAAGCGGTTCCTTCACTGACTGCGCATCTCTTCTGAAGTTTCTGACCTTGGATTGTAAGTCACAGCCCTCACCTGGTCTAGCCCTCACCTAGGGGCAGGCAGGGAGAGAGGGAGGTGGAGGCACAGCCTTCAGACCTCTGGAGGGGGTCCCCACCAGGGCGCAGGGGTCTTTACTCCTCCCATGACAGCAGGAAATCCCCCACCACCCCCACAACCTCAGGGAGTCACTCAGACTAAGGTGTCTTCCTGGTCACACACATTGGGTATTTGATAAATGAACAAATCCAGTTGTTTGAGCTGAAGAACCCCGGAGGCTCCTGCTGGGTTTTCAATCAAGTTCAAGCCTCTGCCTGCCTCCCCAGCTCATCCACAGCCCTCCCCTACTGTGCTCTTCCTCCAAGCCCTTGAGCTCACTCCTCCTCTGCCTGGGACCCTCTTCCCTGCTCCACTCCTGTCTACACTGCTGGCTCCCTCATCCAGGCTTTTGCTCCAATAGCCCCGCTCAGAGCAGCCTTTCATAACCGGCTGTTTACAGTCACCCACATGTTCTCCCAGCTCCCTGAGAAAGTGCTGGGTTCTGTCAATCCATCCTCGCGTCTGCAAAGATTGCCTTCAGCACGTGGGTTCTTGCCTCGTGTATTCTGGACACCAGGGGTTTGGCTGCAAACCAGATGTCAAAGCAGACCCTGCCTTCCAATTAGGGAGGTGACTATGAGCAGCAGGCAAACAAGTAATTGTGCAGGGGTGTGTGTGTGTCTGTGTGCATGCAGGCACATACACACACACGTGTGTGTGCTTAGTCACTCAGTCGTGTCTGACCCTTTGCAACCCCATGGACTGTAGCCTGCCAGACTCCTCTGTCCATGGAATTCTGTAGTCAAAAATACTGGAATGGGTTTCCATGCCCTCCCCAGGGTATAGTCCCAACCCAGGGATCAAACCCGCGCCTCCTTTATCTCCTGTATTGCAGGATTCTTTACCAGCTGGGTCATCAGGAAAGCCCATACACCAGGTGATAAATGTGATGGGGAAAAATCAGGAGAGGAAGGCATCAGGGAACAAGGTGGTGAACAGGGCTGGTTTCTTAATAGCCACACCTGTTGTCCATCTTGCAGAAGATAGACCTTTGTGGGGATAGAAGCCCCACGAAGGTAGGGATCCTTTCTGTTCACTTCTGTACCTCCTCCTCCTGGTGCAGCTCCTGATACATGCCTGGTGTCAGTAGGTTTTTGTTGAATAAATGAATGAGTGAGTTCTCTCAAGAGGAGTGTGGAGTGAAGTCTGCTCAGTGGCCACAGGCTGCCTGTGTCCCAGACTGTACTGTGAGGACCCAGGTGTGTTGAAGTGAGGTGGGAACCACAGTACCTGCTCCAGCCACTAGGGGGCAGAGGTGAGGTGGGGGGAGCAAGGAGACCATGGATTAAAAGTGATGGTGGTGATGGCGGAGGGAGAGGGGAGGGGGCGATGAGGGAGGGGCTGCACTGTCCTTCTGCCTGCCCCTCATGGGTTCAAGCAAAGCAGACGAGGACTTGGGAAGTCCCCTGTTCCCTGTTCCTCCAGCAAGGCCATGGCAAAGGTGAGGATGCAGAGGGGAGAAGGAAGGTGGTGTGAGCCCCTCAGCCCCAGGGGGTGAGTGACAGAGCTGAATGAGTGAGCCCCAGTGCCTGGTTCCGGCACCTGCATCCTAACACCTGTGACATTCTGGTTTCTATAAGTGCCAGTGATACTAATGCATAGGATGCTGATGATGAAATGGGACAGGGGGGCCAGTGGGCAGGAGTGAGGTGGGCGTGGTCAGGAGCAGACCTCAGAGCCCTTTGCAGGCTTGGTAGTTTTGTCCTAAATGAGAAGAGAGGTCACGGGGAGTACGCAGGAAAGTGATATGGGCAGAGTTTCACTGTGGGGGTTCACAGAGAACACCAGTTCGAAGGCTTGTATGGGCTTCTGTTAGAATGGTTGATGTTGTGTTTTTTGGCAACTTCTTGTGTAGTTGGAAGAGGATCAGCTTCAATGATCTTCTCAACTGGTTGTTCTCAACTTCCAATGGCAGCCACTGTGCTCCTCATCTTCAAGGCTCTCATCTCCTTTGCAAACTTCCCGAATCACCACTGCACTGTGTGTTTCTTAGCATTGAAATCCACCTGCCTATGCAGGAGACATGGGTTTGATCCTTGGGTTGGGAAGATCTCCTGGAGAAGGAAATGTCAACTCGCTCCAGTATTCTTGCCTGGGAAATCCCATGGACAGAAAAGCCTGGTGGACTGTAGTCTATGGGTCATAAAGAATCAGACACAACTGAAGTGACTTAGCAAGTGGGCTTCTGGGATGGAGATGCTGATGGCCTGGGTTGAAGTCCAGCTATTCCAGGTTTGGGGTCTGATTTGTGGTTTATTCTCTGGGCTTCTCCTTTTTGCTTTGGCTGTTAGGAAGCTCTGAGTGACACATGGTGTCTAACCCTTGATGCAGTGACCCTGTCCATACTCCTTTCCTTCGGATTTCCTCAGACACTCATTGTATCTTGTCGGGCATGTGTTTATGTAATGGCCACACATCCTTTGTGGAGTGAGATGAGGCAGTAATATAAACAAGGTGATGGCTATTCTTCCCCATCCCCATGTACATCTCTGGGGATCTTTGTCTTTATCTTCAAACCAGCCCAGAAGCTTGGGGAGACCTGGCCAATTCTTTCCCCTTTGTGCCAATAATGCCTTCAGGACAGTCAGCTTTCCTGGGGCCACGTGGTTCTGGCCGTTCTGCTCCCATCTGGCGTCCGTGGGCGGAGGAAAGAAGGGAGAGGATGTAACATGGAATAAACCTCCTCTGGGGAGAGAAGGACTGTCTGCAACCTGCACGCCTGGAGCATGGAGCTGCGGATCCGCGACCAGTCCTTGGACTGCCCTGACTCACTCCCTGACCCAAAAGTCCTGGGCCCCTCCTGGATATTCAGCCCTGGGGTCTTAGGTGAACACAAGAGGTGAAGACAAGGAGGATGGCCTTGGCTTAGGAGCCTGGCTGGTTCCTTGGGTCTGCGGGCAGAAGTTCTTGAACAAGACACCCCTGGACTGTCTGTCCACATGGGATTGCTTTGTGGAGCCAGTCCCGGGTATATATTTAACATTTGATTAAAAACCACTGGAGAGGGACTTCCCTGGTGGTCCAGTGGTTAAGACCCCCATGCAGGGGGCATGGGTTCTATCCCTGGTCAGGGAACTAAAATTCCAAATCCCCCTTGGTGGTGGTTTGGTGGGGGGGAGGGTGCGGGGACAGCTAGAGAGAGAGTGGTTGGCTGGGACCATCTTAGTTTATGTCTCTTGTTGTGTTCCATCCATCCATCCATTTGGTTCCTGCTCTGGGCAATAAATTTGTATCATCACCCTAGAAGCAGTTTAGCAATATGAGAGAGGTTTCTGGAGTCAGACTGCCTGAGACCAGAATTGTGTTGCTCTGACAGCCTCAGTGTGCCCATCTGTAAAATGGATGTAATAACAGTCTCCACTTCATAGTTTTACTATAGGAATAAAATACCATAGCACCCAGTCCTGAACAAGCAGTGACTTTCACTCCATAAGAATTATTATATTGCTTATATAAATTATTACATGAAAATTTCTGCCGGAAGTCTCCCATGCTGGTGTGCCGTGTTAATCAGAGTGTCTACAGTTTCAAAACATAAATAATAGTACTTTACATGCATTGTAACATGCTATCAATAAACTGTGTATTTCGTGTGGTTCTGTATGACTTCAGACTTCATGACCACGCTATGGTCACACAAAAACTTCCTCTCCACCCTAGGTATGGGGGATGGCCATTGTTTTCCAGATGTGGACACTGAGGCTCAGGGGGCTGAGTGGCTTGGGCTGCTGATAAGAAAAGTGCTTGGGAAGTCAAACCTTGGGGGTTTCTCTGGAGGCTGCTGGCCAGGGGACCAGTCACATGGGGCATCAGGCTGGGTCTGGTGATGACCAGCCCGCCCCAGGCCCTGGCCCCTCTGACTGCTGGTGACATCCTCTGGCCTGGTACTTGCTCATTCCAGCCCTGCTCTTCTTGTGTCTTCAGGACTCTCTGGGGTTTCTTGGTTCTGGAAGAACTCAGGCTCCCAGCTCCTTCTCACGGGGACGAGAGGTGAATTAACCTGCTTGGTGTGCACTCGAACACGGGCTGGCATGCGATGGAAGATGAGAGTGTGCCCATTGCCTGGACCGCCCTCTTGAGCCCCAGGCTTTGGAGGATCACTGTGGTCCCCAGGGGAGGGGGGTCACCTCAGGCCCCCCAGGGTGTCGTGTGAGCTTGGTCACCACTGACCCCTCTCTGGGTTTTCTCCTTCCAGATGAAATGGACCAAACCCCCCCAGTGCGCTCCGAATATCTGGTCTCAGGGATTCGAACCCCCCCCGTGAGGAGGAATAGCAAGCTGGCCACCCTGGGCAGAATCTTCAAACCCTGGAAATGGAGGAAAAAGAAAAACGAAAAACTGAAGCAGACCACGTCAGGTGAGTATGGGTGTGGGAGACAGGTTGGGGGGTAGGCAGGGTTGGGGTGGAGGCCCAATGTCACTGTCAGCTCGCTTTCTTTTGCAGATGTTGGGAGGGGTGGGTTGTGCTCTGTAGGCCCTATGACAGCAGCTGTTCCGCCTCCTGCAGGTCCCTTCCTCCTCTGGTCCCTCCAGGTCCCTGGCTGGGGCTGTGGCAGCAGCAGCAGGCACACCCGTAGCCCATGCACCACCCAGACTCCAAGGGGCACACGTGACCCCCTTGACCTAGTTACGAATGCAGACTCGGGGTTGGTGCAGGGCCGGTCTGGTGCGAGACCCAGCTGGTAACCATCTCTCCTGACTGACCACACCTGAGCATGAAACACCCTCCCTTCCGCACCTGGAAACTCACTTTGATAACCCGGGGCCTGGAGACAACCACCGACCCCAAGAGTCCCCCCAGTGATTCAGATGGTGAGGGCCATCAGTTTAGCTGCGATGCCTCAAGGCTCCTGCCGAAGAAGGCCTCCGCTTGCCAGCTCCTAAGCTCTTCCTGAAGAGACTTCATATCTGGGCATTCCACCCACTGAAGGTTCTAGAAGCCCCCTCAGTCACCTTCAGCTCTGTGGGAAGTTGGCTAACAGGAGGTTGTACCTCTGCCCCTGCCCCGGCCGTGAGCCAGACCCACGGGGTGGATTTGGTGACAATGACACAACTGTCAGGGTAAAAGCGACACGTCACGTTTCTAACCAACTAAATGCTCAGAACCACCCCGTCGCCCGCGCTCCTGCCATACCAGGACGGGAAGTGGGATGAGACGGGCAGCCGCCTCCAGGGCCGAGCAGTGGTGGGTCGTGGGGCAGCCGGGTTCAGGTCTGGCTCCTGGGTGCCAGGGTACCTTGGGTTAAGGGGAGGTCGGTGCCCTGGGAAGCAAACCTGGGGGAGGGGGGAGAGAGAGAGAGACTCTCAGCTCCCACAGGCCCTGTTAGCTGCGGCTGGAAACAATTAGCGAGGGAGGCGCTGGCGTGGAATTAGTCCTGGGCCCCAGGGATCTGCCTGAGAAGTGCCCTTCTCGGGCTGCTGCCTCTGGCGGTCCCTGGGGGTCCCAGTCTTGAAGTGGCGCAGACTCCAGCGCTCAGAGCACGGCAGAGGCAAAGCCACTTGTGAGGAGTGGGGGGCTCCTAATAGCAGCAGCGAGTCTTCCATTCACACTTTGTGTTTCACAAGGATATGTTTCTAACTGCCCGAGAATTTGATTGACAAGCTCTCCTCATCAAGAATGAAAGCAGAATACTGATATTCAATGAATCTGATGCAGCTTCATATGCCAGAGAGCTAGGGAGGGGGACTAGACCCTGCCTGCTTGAAGCTTTCCTCCAAGGGGGTAGTCGGGAGACAGATAGACAAACAAGGGAACGAGCATGTGACAGCCAGGATCTTGGTGCAGGCGCTGGGGAGCAGGTGGGTGGGGTGGGCATGGCCTTGGGATGGGTGGCCTGAGAAGACCCAGGTGAGGGGGTGACACTGAGCCAAGGTGTAATTGACCCCTGGAGAAAAGCAAGGAAGAGCATCGCAGCTGTGGGAATAGCCGTGCAGGTGCGCCAGGTTGGGCATCAGTGAAAGGCTCGGGGGCTGGAATAGGGTGATCTCTGTGACCCCAGAAAGCCCCGGTGCTCTCTGAGCTGTGGGATAGGAGGGTGGGCTGTGTGCTCTTGGGACCTTGTGCTCCTGGTTCAGTTGGCACTGGGCTGCAGGAGGTGACCTGTGAGCTTATCAGAGCTCTGCGGGGACCCTGCCAGGGGACTGAGGGTCTCCAGGTGAACACCTGCAGCAGCCCCACCTTCAGGCAGGCATCCCCAGCACTGGGTCCTTTATCAAGCATTTGGAATTCTGCAGACAGCACTGCATCTTATTTATTTATTCTAAACCATCCTTTCCCCCCAAAGTGTGGGATGTTATTTACTTCAGCGTATCAAATCCTTGATTTCACAGGCATCCTTGGCCAGGATGAGATGAAGTAAAAATAAAGATGATTTAAAGGGAAAAACAAAGCAAACTGTAGTTTGGCCAGAGTGGGGATTAGGCAACACCATGAAGGTGGCTCTCAAAGCCTGAAGTCTGGAAGTGGCATTGCAGCCTGTACCTGCTGGGGGTGAGTGTCCCTGAGATACGGACACTGCCCCTGGCTCTGCCTCTTACATCAGGAGGACTCACAGACAGTACGCGTAATGCCCTGCACCCAGGCCAGCCTCCCGTAAGCACCTCTCAGTGCTGGTCGGACGACAGGGTCCCTCAGTTCAGAGACTCCACTCTGGTTCTGCTCGCCTCTGTTTTTGGGCTGGACAGCAGCCTCTTCGCTTGTCCCTCCCAAAGCCGGAGTTCCACGAGGCTTCCCTGATGGCTCAGACCATAAAGAATCTGCCTGCAATGCAGGAGACCTGGGTTCCATCCCTGGGTCAGGAAGATCCCCTGGAGAAGGAAATGGCAACCCAATTACTCAGTTTTATCCACACTTCTGGCACCTGGAAATTGGCTTGGAAATTAAGTTCCCTTTGCCCCAAATGTCTCTTTGCTGATACATTTGGGGTTTTCCTAGTCATCCCTGAGTCAACGCCCTCAGGAAGGCCACCGGAGTTCCCTGGATGCCCTGTCCTGGGCTGTCTGGTTCTGGTTGATGCCACTGGCCTGCTTGTAATAGATGTGAGTCCTCTGTGCCAAAGTGCTGGCCCACAGGCAGAGCTCATGCCTCTCTTGCTCCCCCATGCCTACACAGAGTAGGTGCTCAGAAAATATTTTTGAATAAATTCAGTGACTCCTTTGTCATCATCTGTTTGTCATCGGCCACTGGACTTTAAGCTTCACTGGTTGGATGGCAGTTCCATTCCCCATTGTAACCTACATCGGGCAGAGCACTCACACGTGTGGGGGACTCAGGGCCCTCTGTGACCCAGGCTCATAGCTGGCACTTTGCATCTTTTAAAGAGAGGGTCTGAGGAATGATGTGGGTTTGTGTTTGGGAATTGCATTCTACTGTAGGCAAATTGGTTTCTGGGCAGTTAGGGGGAAAAGGAGCTCATCAAGCAAGTGAGCTTGGCCCCTGGGAGGGGAGAGGCGGAGCGGGGGCAAGTTGGAGTGCTTTGCTCTGGGAGGAGGGCCAAAGGGCTATTCTGAAGAAGAAATTGACAAGGGCCCTTCTGCACATTAGAATCAGTGGAGGGGAATAGGGGCCAGCCCGCCTCCTTCCTATTTGACTGGCACAGTCTTTGAAAGGGTGAACCTGGGATTCACTGGAGGAGCCTTCAGTGGGGCAGTTGTGCAGAAGGCTGATCTGTGAACAGACAAAGGGCAGCCAAGATGTATAAAACCACAGACATGCACCCCAGAGCATCGAGGGCAGAGAGGGAACAGGGCCCTGGGTTGGTAAGGGAAGGCGAATACGGCCAAGGAACGGCCAGTGAGAACTTAGAGGGCGGTGTTTGGGGCATCGCTTCTCAGATGAGCCAGGAAACCACTGCCTTAAACAGAATTCATTCGCCTCCCCAAGGCCCGGCTTTCCCGTACACGATCAGCACACTGCTTGGTAAGGGAGCTTGGGTTCCTGACCGCACCCCTGCCTGGTAGCCCCCTGACCCACGGTCACCTGTTGCTTTACTGCTCTCTTCCTGAACTGGAGGTGGCCTTGGCCGAGGCTCCAGGTGGGGCCTGAGATGTGCAGCCTGGTACTCACCTGATGTTTGTATTTCGTGCAGCCTTGGAGAAGAAGATGGCCGGCAGGCAGGGCCGGGAGGACCTCATCAAGAAGGGGCTGCTGGAGATGATGGAGCAAGGTAAGTGGGGCTGGGCAAGGCTGGGCCCGGGAACACAGAGCTGGGGGTCTCATGGGGGCCCAGCAAGTCCCTCAGGGTGGAGTGTCCCAGGAGTCTGTTGTCCAGATGTGGCGGTTGCACTGGATTCTCTGGTTAGAGAAGTTTTCCAAGTCAGGACCCATGGCTCAGCCCCTGCCCCTGAGGACCCCTCTGTGAGTGTAGGAGTCAACCACTCCCGGGGCTTGAGCTGAGCGCACCCACTTGCCCTGGGGAACGAGGGGTTGCTTCCCACCCCAGCCAGGTGTGGATGGAGTTAGTGGTTTGTCCCGATTCCTCTGGAGTTGTAGCGGTGACTTTTGTTTCTTCACATTCGTAGTTTAATCCTTGATTTGTTGAGTCTTTGTTCCCCACGACGACTTAGAACTGCAGCTGCCATTTCTTAAGTGTCGACTGTACACCCACTGCTGTGCTGGGTTCACCTTCATCCTTTGGTCCTCGCAGCATCCTCGGGACTGGGTGTGGTGGTACCCCTGTCTCCAGATGAGGAATGGAAGTACCTGGGAGGTGGCTGCCCTGGGTCATGCAGCCGGAGGCAGGGCCCCGATGCTGTTCAGTCTCTGGTCCAGAGACAGTACTCAGCATGGCATCTGTGTGGTTGCCTGTGTTTACGTCTTTGAGAAACACCTGGTTTTATCACCATCACAACTAATTTACAGAATGCTTGAGTTTCCCTATCTTCCTCCTTTGGTGATAGTGTGAGGCATAGGACTTGGATTCTGACCTTAAGCTTCTTGCTTTCTAGTTCCCTGAAGCTTGGCGAGAGTAGGAAAAGGGGGTCTCAGAAAACCTCACTGCTGTTTACCAGTGTCTCTGGAGCTGAACCAAGTTCTTGCCCCCTTGATTGAAAGAATTCAGCCTCACGGAGCTAGTTCCCCCAAGGACACGTGACTAAATGGAATTCCTATCTCCATAAGATATTAAGATATATACTAAGATAAGACACTAAGATATTCCTAGTGTCTTGGTAATTTGGCCCAGGCATCAGGAAATAGGAAGGGAGCCCATGGAGTCAGTGAACCCAGATTATTAGATGGTCTGCTTCAGGCAGGCTCCTCATATCCTCTCTCTTCTTTGGATTTAAGAAGAAAAGTAGTTTGATGATACTGTTTTCAGGGAAAACTGCATGGGAAATTAGTGCTAAAAATCCAACTTTGCCTGGTACAAGAAAAAAGGGGGGGTTGGTATCAAATCCTGGGACTTTCAGATGCTAAACGGTCTAGTCTGTGTCTCAGATTTAGGAGAATGTCATCGCTGAGATGGGAATCTGGACCGTTTTAAGTTTATTGTTGTTCAGTTGTACAGTCGTGTCCGACTCTTTGTGACCCCGTGGACTGTAGCCCTCCAGTCTCCTCTGTCCATGAGATTCTCCAAGCAAGAATACTGGAGTGGGTTTCCGTGTTCTCCTCCTGGGGATCTTCCCAGCCCAGAGATTGAACCCGGGTCTCCGTGCATTAGCGGGAGGATGCTTTACTGTTCAAGCTACCGGAGAGCCTGACAGTCTGGTGGGGAACAAAGATTGGGTAATCCCACAGGTCAGCATACAGTCACAGCTGAGCTGAGTGTGCTGAAGGAGAGGCACGGAGCTCATGGAGAACGTGAGCAGGGCTGATGCTGGAGGGGCCAAAGGTGGCGGGAGTCAACAGGCTGCTTCTCGAACTTGCTACAATTAGGGTCACCTGGGAGCCCTGCTGGCCAAGGTGCTGGGGGCGGGGCTTAGGCGCCCTGCTTTATAAACCTCCCCAGCTGGCTCTAATGTTGGTGCTGCCAAGGGTGAGACGCGAGAGCGATAGGGAATCGGGTAGTGTCTTCCAGCCCCATGGAGCAGCCCGTGCAGGACCCCACAGGGGAAGGGAGCAGGCACCTCAAGAAGGAGCTGCTGAGAGAAGGTGGGTGGGGAAGTGGGGAGGTCAGGAATGGGGACAGGGAGAGAGTCTGGCATCTCACAGGGCCTAGCACCCTCCTGCCTCTTCCTTCAACGTGGACAGAGCCAAGAGAACAAGACTCCCCAGGAAGCAGCTGGGTGACAGGCTCCTCCGGGGCCACGGGGGCCCAGGAAGCCACAGGGAGAGTGGGAGGAGTCTGGGGTGAGCCTGCTGGGGTGCTGCTGGGGGGCATTGCTGGTTGGGGGCATGTCACTGGTTGGGGGTGTGTGTGTGAGAAGTCGGGCAGCAAGGGTTGCCCCAGGAGGGGACCTGGGTCAGGGAGAGGGGGCAGGGATGTGGGCTGAGTACCCACTCGTACCCCTTATACTCTGTGCTGACTGTGTAATGAACACACAGTGATGAGAGGAGACCTGAGGATGTTTGGCTGCAGCCTCCTGGGGTAAATGCCTGTTGGGCCGATTGTTTCAGTCCTGCGCTTGTTCAGAAAATGCCTGTACCCACTGCAGGTGAGGTCCAGCTCTTGGTCAGGCCTGGTCTCTCCCTAATTTGTCCTGCAGCTGGGACAGCGTGGTTCCTGCTGGATTGATAAGAATCTGTGGCCTTGCGAGTTGAACCATCCACCTCCCACACAATTCAGAGATGGCCTTCCCCACCCCACCCGCCCACCTGGGCTGGTAGTAGCCAGGAGCTTTGTAGCCAGAAGTGCCCCCTGTGGCCAGCCGCCCCCACCCCAGCCTGGACTTCACACTGGGGGGTACCTGCGACATCAGGTGAGCCTGTGATAGTGACCCAGGGGCCCCGAGTGGCTGGAGTCCTTCACAGCCCCGGGAACTCGTTCTGGGACCCCCTTGGCCAGGCAAACCCAGGAAGGGCCTCTGCCCTGCACAGGTGTGCACTCACGTGTACATGGACGTGCCGCCAGCTCCAGAGTTTGCCCACAAGGCAATTGGATCACGGCAGCATGAGCTGGCTGTGGACGGGCCTGCAGGGGTGCCTGTGCATCCCCAAGATGAGCCTATGTCCAGCGAGTGGGTTTGCCCTCCCCGCTCCTCGTGAGGGGGGTGGTGTGTTATTTTGTGATACTGTGAACTCGTGCTTTGTATGAACCCCTCTGAGCTCGCCTCGGTTCCTGAAGCTCTAAGAAGCTGCCGGATCCAGGAAGGACCCTGTTGGCATTGCTAGGAGACTCGTGAGATGGGACCGGGTCCGCCTGGGTGAGGAGCTGACCTTTCCCTCACTCTGCCTTCACTGCTTTGGCTGGTGACGTGTCTGTGTCAGGCAAGGGCTGGCCGGCATCCTGGCCCCACATGGGGTTCCCTGGTCCAAGCAAATTGAGTAAGGACAGGAGTACCCCCACTTCTCTGTCCAGTTGCTCTGTCTGCTCCTGAGTGACATTCCCCGATCTCCTGTGCGTCCTCTTGGCTTTGTCTTAAATAATTTAAGGAGTTTCATTCTGCATCAGTGGTCTGAGAAGGAGGTGGTGGTTACCCCTGTGCTGTGTTCAAGTGACCCGAGAGACCACGAGGTCCTTCTCCTTGGGGCAGTTGGCAGTGTCAAGTCAGGTCTGGCAGGAACGCCGGGGGCTGTGTGTGTGTGTGTGTGTGTGTGCATGCATGCATGCGTGTGCTTTCACGGTGTGTGTTGCATGTTTGTGTTGTGTCCCCTCTCTCCATGGTTGCTCTGTGAATGACCCCGGCTCGTGCTCCTCTCTGCTGCCCTTGGAAGGGCCTGGCGGGGACAGAGCACCGACGTACAGTGAGGGGAGCAGGGGACCAGCTGCCCACAGCTTCCCCACCCCCCAGCGTTGCTTAGCAACGACCCTGCCACCCGGGCTATTTTGAGAACTGTAACTTTTCATTGAACATGATTATGAGCCGGAGCTCTGAGCACAGCCCAAAAGAGTCATGCAAGCCTGCTAAGCCATAGAAGCAGGTGGAGGAACCCCAGAACCATGTGTTGGGGTGCAGCATTTCTTGAGCCCTGTGGAGGGTGGGGACCTTTGGGTCTCTTTCAGGTTCAGCGTTCTGACCATTTTATTGATGAGGATGGAGATACCTTTATTATTAGCAGGGATCATCACCAGCGGCAAATGAGCCACAGCTTCTAAAATTTGGGGTCCCCATCTATAAAGGACCTAAAGGGGTGGGGGGCTATGATGCTCAGGTAAGCTGGTGCCAGCAGAGCGCCTACAGCCCCGCAAAGCCTCAGTCAGTGCTGGCTGTCACCTGTAGCCAATGGACAGGTAAGCTGGTAGCAGGGACTGTCACAGCTGTGGGTCAGGTGTGTGTACACTAGTCATGAGAGAGGGTCCGAGATGCTGTAGTTCTGAGCCTGGTGACCTCTAATTGTGTCCCCTGGGCAGGTTCTCTTGGCTTGTGTCTTGGTCTTTTCCTGGGGTGGAGTTGGTTGACTGCTGGTCAGATCTGGCTGATGATCTGTTTTTGTAAAGCCCCTTGAGCTTAGAATGGTTTTAAACTTAAAGGATTTTTGTAAAAATAAAAAAGGAGTATGGAGCATGGATCTTGTGGCCTGTGGCCCAGAGAGTCTAAAATACAAATACTGGCCGCTTCTCTTTTCTGGGGAAGGGTCACCAGTACCTGGTCTGGATCCTGCCCCCAGCCGGGTGACGTGGCTGCACAGATGGCATCTTATGGGCCCCAGATCTTCAGACTTCTGTCTTTTCTGCCCTCTCCACCCACCTCCCTCGAGGGGACATGCAGCAGAGGGAACATGAACAACAGTGATGACAAGCGTATGTCCCTCCAGGGTCTCGTCACAGACCCGGCCTGGGTTGGGGAGGGCTCTGTTCAGGGAGCCTGTTGATAGCACGTGGGCAGAGGGGGCCAGGCCAAGTGGTCAGACCATCGCCCTTGTCGCCCTCTCCCTCGTCCCCTTCAACAACAGCAATGAGGGTAACGAAAGCCTGTGCATGGCGTCCGCTTTATGTCAGACGCTTATAGACAGTACTTCACTGAATCCTTGCACTGACTTCTCTGAAGCAAGGAGTTATTAGCCCCATTTGACAGAAGTGGAAGTTGGGGGCTGGAGCCGTTTGCTGCCTGGGCACAGGAACTAGGGGCAGTGGAGAGGGAAACCTTATGCTTTTTGTCCCACTGGGACACCTGGGGAATGGAAGGGGCACTGCCATCTGACAGCAGGTAAGAATTGGGACTGACGTGGGCAGCGGACCTCGGGCTCTGAAATCAACCTCTCCTCCCCTCCACCCACCTGCGTGTTCTCCTAGCCAGGCTGCCCCACCCCTCCCCGCACTGTGCTGAGCAGGCCAGCCGTGTGGATGTGCACAGATTACACTGACACCCTGCCCCATGGTGGCCTGGATGAACCGGCTCTAGGGATTAGGTTGTGCAGGGGGCCGTGTGGGTGCTGCGAGCCTGGAGCTAGGAGCTGCATCTCAGAGTTGACCGTGATTGACTGGCTGAGCCTCCAGCCTGGACCTGTGCTGTGTGGTTCTTATACCTGGACCAGTCAGTCATTATGCTCCAGAGCATCAAGCCCCTCAACGCTGATATGACCCCATGGGGGCGATCAACCAGGCAAGGGCCAGACCCTCAAAGCCTCCAGCCACTGAGCCCCAAGCAAGGGGCGGTGCTGATCCTTCTTGAGGTGTCCTGCTAGGAGTCTGGTATCCTGCGTCCTGGGATGGCCACTGTCGCGACCAAGGACTCCCTGATTCCTGCTCAGCCCTGGGCTGTGCCCTGTTTCTGGGCTGGTGATGCCATGTGTGGCTGCCCAGAGTTTAAGCCTCCTGTGGGAGGTGGGTAAGGATTGTCTTGTTAACCTCCAGATTTCCGGGGTTGGCACAATGTCAGATCTGACATATGAGAAGCATTTGTGTGTTGGGGACCAAATGGTGGGAAGTGGGTGCTGAAATGGAAGGTTATTTATAGCCACAATGGTACAACCTAGCACCTTGGGGATGGACAGCAATCGGCGCTTGTCATCACCTGTGTGGGTGGCCTTGGCTGGTGGGACAGGGACACCACAGAGGCTCAGATGTGGGTTGGAAGTGGTACAGGCAGAGGCCGGGGCAGGTGTGCTGTGATGCTTGGTGCTGCCCTAGGAAGACAGTGGAGATGGAGAAGAATTCCCAGGGTGTGTGGGAGCAATGCAGAGTACCACCCCAGCCTGGGATGGCGTTCTTCCAGGAAGTCACCTTGTGTGAATGCGAGCCGGTAGGAAGGGAGTCAGGCTTGGCTGACAGCTGACATTCTTGCAGATGCTGAGAACAAAGCATGCAGTCCCGATGGAGAGCCCCGAGCTGCACAGAGCGAACCCTCCACACCCCGGCAGGAGCCGCTGACTTCAGAGGAAGCGCCGCCGGGAAGCCCTTTGGCCACAGGGACAGACCAGGCCTCCCCAGATGAGCCGCTGGCCTCGGATAACCATGCAGACGATGCAGGTATTGACTGGACGCTGGGGTTGAGCTGCTCTGAGGATGACTGTTGACCTGGGTGGGACGAGGGTCCCGGCCCGCGCTGGGCAGCAGCCTTGGTGGAAGGCTGTCCTTAGAGGCAGCAGGGCTGGTTCATTCCTTTGAGGTGTGGTCAGCGTATCAGCAGCTACTGATCTTTATCGTTACTCTGGTGACCAGAAGAGCCAACGCGCTTGGCTGCTTGTGTGCATGACGCCGTTCTAAGTGCGGTCACGTATGTTGGCACATGGAACCCTGGAAGAACACCCAGATGACTGATGCTGTCGCCCCCTTCCACTTGTTGATGAGAAGGGGGTGCACAGGTAACTCATCCAAGGGTTTTGTTGTTTTAGTTGCTCAGTTGTGTCTGACTCTTTGTGACCCTGTGGACTGTAGCGCGCCAGACTCCTCTATCCATGGACTTCTCCAGGCAAGAATACTAGAATGGGTTGCCATTTCCTACTCCAGGGGATCTTTCCTACCCGGGGATCAAGCCCATGTCTCCTGCACTGCAGGCAGATTCTTTACCTTTGAGCCACCAGGGAAGCTCCAAGGGTACAGAACTAGAAACTTGAGAGCAGTGTCTTTGACATCAGCCTGACCTGGGTTTGAGATGTGACTGAATTCCTCACCAAGCTGTGTGGCTGTGGACAAGTCACTTATCCTCTCTGAACCTGTGTCGCCAACCATAGATGGGGTCACGTGGCACACACTTCTTGGGGTTGCTAGAGTGAAACCACTCGGCTCAGTTGTCGCTCACACTGAGCGCTCACCCAGCGTTTGCTGCCGCCGCCAGGGGTTATCATCATCACCTTTATCGTCATCATCACTTTTGTCGTCGTCATTGTGGTGGCGCCAGTGGTAAAGAATCCGCCTGCCGATGCAGAAGATGTAAGAGATGCGGGTTCAGCCCCTGAGTTGGGAAGATCCCCTGGAGAAAGGAATGGCAACCCACTCCACTATTCTTGCCTGGAGAGCCCCATGGACAGAGGAGCCTGGTGGGCTACAGTCCATGGGGTCACAGAGAGTCAGACACAGCCGAGCACACACATACATTATGGAAAAGCAGCCCTTTGGGAGAGGGCGATGCAGTAACTCCTGGTGTTGGGTTGCTTGCCAACGCCCCCAGAGGCCCTGGCACTAACAGCACACGTGTTTGGGGGTGTGGGTGCCCCTGAGTTTTGCTTTGAATGGGGACTCCCCCGGGTCTCTGGCAGCCCTGTAGGTCACAAACCTTGCACCGAGAACACGGACCAGGACTGCAGCTCCAGTCTCTTCTGGAAGCCTGACCTTGAGCAAAGCCCCATTCAATGAGTGGATTGAAATCTAATGCAGAGACCTGAAACTCGCCACTTCCAACACTGCCTGGGCTTAAAACTCGGGAGCATTCGCAAAAATCTACGTGTGTAGCTAGCTGCTTTTCAGCCATCAAAGTCCACGCCCCCTGGACCCTTGTTCCCACACAGTCACTGTGGCTGGGAGCTGAGAAGATTGGATTCAGTGATTTGGGTTGGCTTTGGGCTTTTGTGTTTGGGGTGATCCCTGGTTTTGTGTGGATGGTGTGGCATCAGCCATAGAACATTCTCCAAAAACCCCAGGAGGACCCGTTGTTTTGATGTTAGGTGGGACAGGATTCTGTGGGACTGGGGCTGAGCGCTGGTGTTCCCAGAAGTACACGAATTTAGAGGAAAAGTGGCATTCAGTGAGCATGTTCTCTGTGTGCTGGATTATCTTAGCCCCATTTTTAAAAATTTTATTTTATTTTTGGTTGCGCGGAGTCTTCATGTCTGTATTCATGTTTTTCTCTGTTTGTGGTGAGTCGGGGCTACTCTCCAGTTGCAGTGCTGGGGCTTCTCCTTGCAGCGGCTTCTCATTGCAGAGGCTCCAGGGTTCACGGCTCAGTAGTTGGGGTGCACAGGCTTAGTTGCCCCGCGACATGTGAGCTCTCAGGTCCCTGACCAGAGGTCGAACCTGCATCCTCTGCATTACAAGGAGAATCCTTTCTCATTTTACTACCAGGGAAGGCCCCCATTTTGTAAAAATTAAATTTACTTATTTTTAATCGAAGGATAACTGCTTTACAATATTGTGTTGGTTTCTGCCAAACACCAGCCTGAGTCAGCTGTAGGGAAGTCCCCCATTTTTTTAAGATGGACCAGAGAGATTAAGTCACTTCCCTGAGGCCGCAGAGCCTTCACATCAGTGGTAAAGCTGGGATTTGATTCGCAGACATGCTCTTAACATTCGACAGCCCCAACTATAGCCAGACTTTGCTGTGCTTCTGGCATGTTCTGGAATGTGGGTGGTTCTGTCATCTAGAAGAGGGTCAGCAGATTGCTGGCTACAGGTCAGACCCAGCCTGCCTTTGTCTGTACCATCAGCTCGTGGGCTGGCACCGTAAACCTGGGGACCAGGCAGAGACAGCTCCCTCCCTGTACCCAACACCAGCCTCTCAGCAGGTGTCCGTACATCACCGATGTGCACTGCTTGGCCTGAGCTGTGGAACCTCTTTTCTGAGAGTTGGCCAGTCTCCTCACCCATGTCCAAGCATGCTGGGTGTCACTGGGGTTCAGTGAAACTGACCACAGCAGCTGTCCCCCCAGCCCACCCAGTCCTCCTCTCAGGCTGGTCTCTGTCTCAGTCTCAGAACGTCTCTGGTGGGTGATAACAGGTTATAAAGCAAGCCCCCCGAACCACCAGTATGTCCCAGGCAGACTTTGGCTTGTAGCTCAGTGGGTGAGCAGCGACCTCTGCTGGTCAGGGCAGGAAGGGACACCCTGAGGGTGGAATTCCAAATGCGGCGAACATGCAAAGCTGACGTCCGCTTTTACATTAAAAAAAAAAAAAAAAAAAAAAGTTCAACACAGTACTTGAGATGTTAATGTTTCAGGGTCACAGTATTCTGGAATACAGTGGTAGCTACACGTTCACACGGGGTGCGAAGGAAGATGCTGATTTAGAGAGGAGGTGCTGAGATACCAGTTCCCCAGACTAGGACCCTTCAGACTGGTTGGGGTGTGAGGGCTCAATGTGTGATGAGTTTTGAGGAGAGAATCACAGGAGGTTAGGGGTGCAAGTGCCTGGTGTGTTAAGTCCCAGATCCCTAAGAGCACGTTGGGGGACCCACATTCCATCTTGGGCTGGTGGGGTGAGGGGACCTCCACAGGTCTGCTGGAAGCTTACCCTGAGATCTCTCTGGTTGAAGGGCTGTGGCCACTGATTCCCAGAAATCCAGAGCCACCCCTGTCCACTAGCTGCGTGGTGATTTATATTAATTTAAACCAAAAACAATTTAAAAATCCAGCTCTCCTGTTCCATCAGCCACTGGTCAGGTGCTCACTGGCCAGCGTGGCTGCTGTAACAGAGAAAGCGGAAGCATTTCCATCATCTGAGAAAGGTCTACTGGGCAACACTGAGGTGACAGGTGGCCCCACATCCACTTGGGTGGGCGGCCAGGGGAGTTTGCTCTTTGTATCCACCAGCAGAGTTTTCTGCACCAACAGAGACCTTATAAGCTGTAAAGCTGAGCCCTTTACAGAGAGGTTTACTGCCCCTATTTTAGACAATAGATTTGGGCCATGATATGAAAGTGTTAGTCACTCAGTCTTGTCCAACTCTTTGCAACCCTATGTACTGTAGCCCTGTAGCCCACCAGGCTCCTCTGTCTATGGGATTCTCCAGGCAAGAATACTGGAGTGGGTTGCCTTTCCTGAGACCTTATAACCTGCAAAGCCAAAGCCCTTTATACAACAGTTTGCCACCCTCTTGTTTAGAGACTGGATTTGGAGCATCATGGGCTGGAGGACAGGAGCTTGAAGGCCACTGCTGAGGCCCATTGGAGTTTCCATGGTGACAGGACCCAGGGGACTTAATATCAAACAGCTGTGGGTGTCTTGAGGGGCCGCCCTCTCCACAAGACCCCACAGAGCATCTCCTCGGAAGTCTGAGTAATGTCTACCTCAAGCAGGGCCCCTCAGCCTTGGGCATCCCTCTGGAGGGGGCACTGGGCAGCGTCTGGAGACAGTCTGGTTGTCTCACAGCATCTGGTGGATGGAGTCCACGGCTGCTGTTCCAAAATGTTTTTCTCCCTGGCAGAGTGGCTTGTAACTGTCCAAAGTGCTGAATAGCTTCTAACAACTGCTCTGTGATCTCATGGAAGTCTCCCTCCCTGCCTGGTGGTGGGCAGAAGCAGGTATTTTATACCGATGAGGAAACTGAGGTTTAGCGATTGGAGACCAAGGTCACACTTCTTGAATAAGTCGATCACAACAGAGGAGAAGGATGGATGTGGGAGAGTGGGGGGCCTCAGGTCAGGCGAGTCATTCCTCTGTCACCTGTCTCCCCTGAAACCATGACATGGGGAGCATGCTGGGTGCTCAGAGGGTAGGAACCAAGCTTGGAACTAGTCCTTCAAGCTCACGCCAGCCCATCTGCTGGTGCTTCCAGCTGCAAGCACGGCCGCTGAGGGCCTGGGCCAGGAGCATGGCGGCCCAGGGATCGGGGTCCACTGCCCTGCGCTGATTTACACAGACCAGGAGACCCAACACAGTCACAGGGCTGCTGCCCACGTGGAGAAAAGGGATGGTTCTCACTTGCTCTCGCTCAACAGGAAACCACACGTCTGTTTTTACCCAGAAGCAGAAAATGTGTTTTCATATTTTTGCAAACCTTTTTCACTAAAACAATCAGAATTGTAGACTCTTCGAAGTAACAGGTAACAGTTCATAGGATATAACAATAGTCTTGAAGTCTAGGAGTCTTAAAAAAATTCTGTGAACAAATCATACTTTTGAGGACAGTTTTACTGAGTCAGTTGCAGTGTGGTGGATGACCCTAGAGCCTATTATACAGCGTGAAGTACAGTCAGAGAAAAACAAATATTATGTATTAATGTATGTGTGTGTATACACACACACACACACACACAGAATCTAGAAAAACGGTACTGATGAGCCTATTTGCAGGGAAGGAATGGAGATGCAGAAGTAGAGAATGGAGTTGTGGACACAGCAGGGGAAGGAGGGGTGGGGCAAGTTGAGCAAGTAGCATTGACGTGTGTACACTATGATGTGCAAAATAGACAAGCAGTGCTGAGTGTGCATGCATGCCCAGTCACGTCCTGCTCTTTACAACACCATGGACTGTAGTCTGCCAGTCTCCTCTCTCCATGGAATTCTCCAGGCAAGAATACTGGAGTGGGTTGCCATTTCCTCCTCCAGGGGATCTTCTCCGCCCAGGGATCCAACTCACATCTCCTGCATTGGCAGGCAGATTCTTTATTGCTGGACCGTTAGGGAAGCCCTCTTCTAAGTGGGAAGCTGCTCTCTAACACAGGATGCCTGGCCTGGCTCTCTGTGATGACTTACAGGGGTGGGATGGTGGGGAAGGTAGGCTCAACAGGGAGGGGAGATATATATATATATATATATATATATATATATATATATATATATATAAAACTGTGACTGAACCACATTGTTGTATGGCAGAAACCAAGACAACATTATAAAGCATTTTTCCTCCAATTAAAAAAAATTCAAGTTAAAAGCTAAATAAGGCAGATGTAATAATAATAAAACCGTAGTGTTTTTGCGTGCATATCCATACAGGACATAAAGTGAGGATGATGCTATAATGGCTGTTCTCAGTGATACAAACCTGACTGACACTCTGCAGTGAGTGGGAAGGGGACGTTTCTTTTCTCAGATCTTGATCATCAGGATTTGGGAGGCCCAGCCCTTCTGCATCTCCATGAGCTTCACAAGGGAGAAGGTCTGGCCAGCGAGGTCCTCAGCTTCCAACAGGGACAATGAGAAAATGGAAACGGTGATGACAGTGGGGTGTATGGGACGTGCAGTGTCCCTTCTATAGTTTCAGAGATTTGTGAGGACAGGATCAGGTTTGCCTCAGTCAGCACCATGGACAGCACCCCTCCCTGTTAGGAATACTCCCTGACTGATGGGTGAATCCTTCACAGAGACTTTGGGGCCAGCTTTGCAGAGGGAGTTAGGATCTTCTCTCATAGGTGGTTGCAAAGATGAAATTACAGGATGTGGGGCAATGCCTTGCCCAGGGCTTGGCACCTGGGATGTGGTCTGAGAGGGTAGGGAGGCTGGGGTCCCAAGGTGGGGATGGGAGGCTGCCTCTCTTCTTGTGTCAAGGGAGAAGGAATGGTATATTGGGGATGGTAGGTTTGTGTTTGAGCTCTCCTGCACCGCTTGGTCTGATGACCTCAGTTTCCTCTGTAAAGCTGGAGGTAAGGCTGCAAGGGAGGGAGAGAGTAAGAAACTGTGGAGGTAGGCGAGACACAGAGAAGGTCTGAAGCTGAGTGACTGCAGGATGGAGCAGAGCCAAGGGCATAGAGGGAGGGGTCCTGAGATGCCAGGACTGGGACTCCTGTGTCACCGTCTTTCTTCTATAGTGCTCCACAGTGACAGGAGCCAACAGATGGAGGCTGCATCCAGAGATGGGGTTTTCCTAATTAGCTAAGTGGAAAGGAAGTGTGGCATAGGGCCTGAGGGGTGTTGGTGAGATGGTGGTTGAGGGATGGATGATGGAACTTGAGCTGGAGAAAGAGAAGGGGGGAAAGAGAGGGTTGATGGGTGGGGAGAAGGCACAGGGGTGGATAGGCAGTGCTCTCGGAGTGGGAGGAACCTGACCAGCTGCTGGAAGAAGAGGGGATGGGGGACGCTGGGCTGGCTGACCCTTCCTCAAAGCTAAATACCCTGCTTCTCTCTCACCACTCAGCTCAGGCTCGCCCAGGGCAGGGCTGTGGAAAACCGGGCACAGAAAATCAATAGCTCAGGGATTTGAGGGTCTGCAATGTGCTAGACATGCATCTCGTTGTTGCTTCTTGGTTAAACCTCACAGCGATCCTGGGAGGGACTCTGGCTGTTACTCCAGTGTCATCTGTGGTGAATGGAGACACAGGAGGTCAGTAACTCATCCAAGGGCACAGAGAAAGTGCAGGGCCAGCTCAGGTCTGATTCCAGAGCCTATGTTGGTGACCAGCAACCCCAGGTGAGGTAGGAGCCTCATGCCACCAGCTGAGGGGGAAAAGGGACAGAGTCACCCACACTCTTGAAGTTGTCTCCCTCTCCCTCCCTTCCCTCCTCTCTCTGCTTCTGATGTTTCTGCTGATTTTTGAGCTTCCTGGGAATGGTGTGTGTATGGGAAGTGACCCCTCTGTACTCTGTCCAATGATGACAAGCCCACCCAGCCAAAGCCCCCGCACTGTCTTCACGCCTGCCCCAGTCAGAGAAGCAGTGGTCTGTGTACTCTGTTTTTCCTTTGAACCAGCCAATATGTCGTCAGCATCCAGAGAGGAAGAAGCAGACACCGCCGGCAGCCTCCCACCTAGCACAGATGAGCCCTCTCAAGCCTTAGCTGGGTCCAACTCCCTGGACAGTCCTCCCAGACCCCTGGAGAGATCCGTGGGCCAGCTCCCAAGCCCCCCGCTGCTGCCCACCCCACCGCCCAAGGCAGGCTCCAGAACCACAAGAAGTGTCACAGGTGGGTCTGCGAGCATCTACCCATCCACCCTCCGTCTTTCCTTCCTCTCATCCATCCATGCCTCCCACCGGTCCTGACTGGGCTCTCACTGTGGACTGGCTCTCACCCTTTGCTTCTGTGGGTGGGGCTCTGGGCAGGTCCTGGGGAGCAGAGCTGGAGGTGGGAGGGCAGCCCTTGTTGAGGAGCTTGGTTGACAGGAGCAGGGGCTTGGGCTTCTTTAAGCAAACATGGGGCAATTGTCAAAGATTTCTTCCAGAATCTGAAGGCAGGAGACACAAGCACACCTTTCTATCTGGGTACTCAGGTGTCTGACTGCCCTCCTCTGCTTCTGGGTCAGTGTCTGTCTCTTTCTTCTTACCTTCTCCCTCCCTCCCCTTTACCTCTGGCACCCCCTCTTCCACCTCCCTTCCCCTCCTTCTCTTTCGATCTCTCTGTTCCTTTCCTCCCTTCCCAACCCTGTCTCCCCTCCCTTTCTTTCTCTCTCTCTCACTTCTGATCTCTGCTCACCTCTGTGGGCGCTCCAACCGGCAAAGCAGGCCAGGAATCCACACCAGACTGCAGGGTGGTGGTCAGAGCTGGGAGCCCAGCTAAACAGAGGCCTCCCAGGGCATCTCATTCTGTAGCTTTGGCCACCCTGGCTGAAAGATCCCAGGACATGGAGACATTGACTTTTCAAGTTTTGGTACATGTTGTCTCATCACTGCTGGAAACAGGAGACACTGCTGCTGTCAGGAAAAGCAGGCCCTTCACAAAGAGCTGATTGTTTTTAAGAATAAATCCTTACACTGCCTCTGAGGGCAGTGGGCATGAAGATGACAGTGGACTGCAGAGCTCAGCAGCATTACTCTAATCCCTGATCGCCAGTGATAATATGACAACTCACCACTTGTCAGGAGCTGCCCAGCCCCAGGTACTCCCAGGAGCCCAGCCCTTGATCCCTGGACCAGCCCTTCTAGGGAGGGAACTCTGCCCTCAGCCCCAGATCCCAGTGTCTGCATACAGCAGGTGCTCAGCAAGTGCAGGTGACTGATCAAAGGAACAGTCAGGTGATGTGACCCCCTTATCTGCCTCCTGCCTCCTCCTGCATCTCTGGGAATGAGTCAGAGCGTTCAGTCCTTGGTTGACGTGGTCACACAGATGAAGTTTTGAGGCAAATAACACTGTCCTGTATTTTGTTACTATCTTTGCAATAATCCCCATTCCATCCATTGAAACATAAATCAGTGGCTAAGGAAAATCCACTGGCTAAGGCACCATCCCCCCACTTTATTCTGGCTCCTGTGTAATTTGCTTAGAGACTTTCTTCCCACATTGTGCTTGGATGCGATCAGACCTCAGCCCATTTTGTCTCCCATGACCCCTCCACTCTCTCCATGTCTTAAATCGTGGGTCCTAGGGGCCTGTGGTCAGCTCCTCTGACTCCCACCTGCCCCTCAGGGGTGAGGAATCTGAGGACTGGATTAGGAGTGGGAGAGGACAGGAGGGTTACCTGCTGCGGACTTCTGCCTGGATCCCTTGTAGCTGAGTCTGCATTTTGGCGACTTTGTCTTAATTTCCTTTAGGGGCGCGATGTTTGCTTCAACATGTGGCCACTAGGCGGCAGCAGAGGAGGAGGAAGGGCAGAGGAGCCTGGTGGGAGATAGTCCATGGGGTCAGTCCCACTGAGTACACACACGCATGGCGTTTAACACTTTTAAAATATGTTGCCTATTTTTTAAACATATCAAAATATGTCTCAATATTAAACTGAATCACTTAGCTGTACATCTGAAATTAACACAATATTGTAAATCAACTACGTGTGAGTGTTCAGTTGCAAAGTTGTGTTCAACTCTTTTGCAACCCCGTGGACTGAAGCCCACCAGGCTCCTCTATCCATGGGATTTTCCAGGCAAGGATACTGGAGTGGGTTGCCATTTCCTTCTCCAGGAATCTTCCTGACCCAGGGATCGAACCTGCATCTCCTGCATTGGCAGGTGGATTCTTTACTGCTGAGCCACCAGGGAAGCCCGAATCAACTATACTTCAATTTATATAAAAAAAGAGAAGCATATTAAAATATGATTGGGAACAACCTGTGGGGCCCTGGGACTTGTCATCAGCCCAGATCTTGTCCCGAGGAGAATGGGAGAGCCATGATCAGAAGACTCCCACAAGGAGAGGTGCAGATTGGAGGCAGACGCGAATGGGTGATGGGGAAGCAAAGGGAGGCTATGGTGGTGGTCCAGGCTGAGCAATGGCTATAGAGCTTGGGGAGTTCTTCCAGCTTCTGCAAGAGGAAGTATGGCTTCAGGAGGTCAAGTTTGTCATAGAGAAATAGGAAGGGGGCTTTCCATGCCTGAGACCCCGCCAAGGGCCTGTGGGTACTGCCATCCATTCAGCTCAGGGGTCCCAAGGATGGAGGGGAACCGATCAGGGATGTACCCATCTCCGTCTTTGCAGGGAGGGAGCTGGGCACAGCATCTCAGATAGGATGCTAGTGAGTTCACCTGGCCTGGAGCCCTGCGTCCTCTCTGCTCACGGGCTCCTGTGTTTCAGCAAAGCCCCTCATTTCTGACCCCAAAGACTTATCTTCTTACTGGTTCTTCTCATGCCCCAGGCCAGGCCACACTCTTTCAAGGCTCTGGCGGGAAAAGTACTGACTCTTCCCTCCGAGGACAGCTTTCCACGCCCACGGGGTCTCCTCATCTCACCACTGTCCACCGGCCTCTGCCCCCCAGCCGCGTCATTGAGGAGCTGCACAGAGCACTGGCCACCAAGCACCGCCAGGACAGGTGAGGCCCCTCCCCTGGCAGGGGGACCTGTGTGCCTGAACCCCCCATCCAAGGCCAGTCTCACTGGGGGCAGTCACAGGGGATGGGTCCAGGCTGGCCTCATAGCTCTGCTCTCACTATCCTGGAATTCTCAGTTGTTGAGCAAGGTGCTTCCTTTTTCAGTTTTGCACCGGGCTCTGCAGCTGGTTGGTAGCTGGTCTCAGTGGCCACATTCTGAGAGGGATAGGGTGGGAATTGTGCACATGAGAACCAGGCACAAAAGCCCCTGTGTTTCCCCTGGAGGGTCCAGGGACCCAGGGTCGAGTGGGAGCATCACACGAGAGGATTGAGAGGGAGAAGTAGCCGTTATGTTGTCTGGGGACTCTGATCGCGTCCCATTTTCATCTGGCGAGAGCACAGGTAACCTGCCTGGAAGCTGACTCTTACTCTTGACCTCACATGCCTCATAGGCTGAAGACTAGTGAGTCATTGGACGGCAAAACAGATACCAGAATACGTACGTGGCTTGGCAGAAATATTGGGCAAAGATGCCCTGCTTTGTTCTTAGGAAATCCTTGATCTGCACGTTGGCGGTGCTGTCTCAGCAG
The DNA here is from genome assembly GCF_003369695.1 of Bos indicus x Bos taurus. NCBI lineage: Eukaryota > Metazoa > Chordata > Mammalia > Artiodactyla > Bovidae > Bos > Bos indicus x Bos taurus. The sequence continues at coordinate 26,665,536 of NC_040088.1, forward strand.
GTTTTGTTACATGCGTGTCAGCATCATTCAGAGCAACACATTCTGAGCAGCCTTGGGCTGAAAGCCCTGTGAGCCCCTGGCACTTCTTTTCCTGAGCATCAGTTGCACACACTCGGGGGCCGTCTTTGCAAAGCTCGTTATAAGTCTTCAGGTCAACTTTGCAGGGTATCCAGGTGACGGGGACAGTGAATAACCTGTGCTGCATCTCTGATTCAGCTTCCAAGGCAGGGACAGTAAAGGGTCCCCGAAGAAGCGCGTGGACGTCCGGCTGTCGAGGACGTGCAGCGTGGAGCGGGGCAAGGAGCGGGAGGAGGCCTGGAGCTTCGACGGGGCCTCTGACGGTAAGCGGACTGTGGCCAAGGAGTCTGAGGAGAATAAGGAGAACCTGATCCTGAATTCTGAACTCAAGGACGACCTGCTCTTGTATCAGGATGAAGAGGCCCTGAACGACTCCATCATCTCTGGTGAGCAGAGGGTGGGTCTCTCGGGGCGGGAGCCTCCTTCCAGAGGCATGGAGCCCAAGTGCAGGTTTGGGGGTTCTGCTGCTGCCAGAGCCGAGGGCACAGGGTGGAGGGCATGTGCCAGGGAGTAATGGAGAGAGACGCCCCATTGTATGTGAGCTGGGGCCTGTGGGCTGGCTCAGGGCACAATTAGGAGGAACCCGAGGAGACGTGTTTGATTCTGACAGTCGCATATACATCTTCATGTGTATTTGAAAAAACAAAGGGGCCTCAGCCAGCGACTGACAGGGTCAATGCTTGGGATGATGTGGCAGGATGTCGTGTTGGTGGCACTTGGATTGCCAGCATTTGGAGGATGTAGCAGAAAATGTTAATAAGAAAGCAAGATGAGATGGAAGAGGGAGGGCGGGCTGATGCCAGTGGTCATCTCAGAACTACTATAAAGCCAGCAGCGTCTGCTTGTTCAGGACCATGTGTCCACCAGGTCCTTGGAGGTCTGTCTGTCCTCAAAATGTGTTCTCCAGGTTAGAATATTTGCTCTGTTTTACCCTTGAGGATATGGGGGCTCGCGAGACAAAGCACTGTAGACCCTCGTGATAATGGGTACTCAGTCCTGATGTGAGCTGTGCTGAGCATCGTCTCTTGTAGGAGGGTCACGAGTGACACGACTGTAAGGCCTTTAGGGGAGGGTTATTGTTCCTCCTGAAAGCATCTCATGGGGACAATCACGACAGTCTGCAGGGAGCCCCTGGGGACCTGGTCCCAGTGTTGATGGAAAACGGAAGTGTTGGTATTGACTGTGACTTGGTTGGTAATAAGGGGATCAGGCGGGGGCGGCCGTGACCAGGTGGACAGACCAGGAGCCCAGGACTGGATACTGGCCTTGGCTGTCACCCCCTCCTGTGACCTTGCATCCCTCTGGACCTTGTCCACTTTGGGTCTGGTGAAGCACTTCCGGGAGCACCAGCTGTAGTGTGTGTGTTGGCGGGGTCGGGGTGGAATGAAGCTCACATGTGGTTGGAAGTGGCTGACAGAAGTCAAACCAGGGTCTTCATGTCAGAAACCTAGAGCCAAAGACCCTGGACATCTGAGAAGACCCTGAAGCCTGTGGTGTTTCCCAGACTTACCTGGTTCTGGGACTTTTCCCCTTAAACACCCATCAGCCTCCTACAGGACAGGGTGACATCTGAGAATGGCTGATGTAGGCAGGGATCAGGGTTGAAGCAGGTCCCTCAGCCTCGGCAACACTGAGGCCTGGACGATCCTCTGTGTGGGGCTGCCCTGTGCCTTGTATGGTGTTTGGAGCTCCCCTGGCCTCTGCCCACTGCTCAAGGGAAGGACCTCCCTGCCTGTTTGAGCTGCGAGGGGCTCCAGCTGGCTTTGCCTGTGGCTGCATCAGTCAGATCGCTGCCACCGTCTTGCATCAGCTCTTGTGTGTCCTCTCCTTCCCTTATCTTGGGATTTAGGGCCCATCTGGATGATCCTGGATGATCTCCTCATTTTAAGATCCTTACCTTAATTACATCTGCAAAAGCAAATTACATCTTTTTTTTTCCCCCAAATAAGGTCACGTTCCCAGGTTCTGGGTACACCAATCTTTGGGGGTCGCAGTCCACCTGGAGCAGCTGCTGCTGCTGATGTAACATATTCCTCTTCCCATGGAGCCAGGGTCACCCCCAGGGCCTTTTACCCCCCACCCCTACCAACCCCATCATCAGGCCCTCAGCTGTGGGACCACCTGCAGCCTGGGCGGGTCCCCACCTACCTCTGCCTCCTCCTCACTGATCAGATCAAACTCCCTCATCCTCCACTCTAAAGACAGCACTCTGACCCTTCCTTCAGTGCTTCGCACAGTGGTAATTTTACCGTGATTTTTGTGATTATCTATCTTCCAAAGTGAAGTGTTTGTTGCTCAGTTGCATCTGACTTTGCAGCTCTTTGGACTGTAGCCCACCAGGCTCCTCTGTCCATAGGATTTTCCAGGCAAGAGTACTAGAGAGGGTTACCATTCCCTTCTCCAGGAGATCTTCCTGATCCAGGGATCAAACCTGGGTCTTCTGCGTTGGAGGTGGCTTCATTACTGTCTGAGCCTCCAGGGAAGTCTCTCTGTCTCTTCACAAATCTATCCATTATTCAATTATTATGCGTTTCACTGCTGTCCGCGCGAGGGCTGGTGCCTCTCATCCACACACACCCAGGTCTATGTAGGAGTGAGTGGGTAGCTGCTGGGTGAACGGCTTTGACTGCCATCTGCCTATCCAATGGTCCTCCAGCCCATGTGCCCTGAGCTCTAAGAGATCCCCTGTGGACTCAGCACGTCCACTGGAGTCTTGGAGGTGTCTCTGACCTGACCCCTTCGGATCTAAGCTCTCGACCTTTGCCTCCAAACCCAGACTGTTCCTGTCCCCATGAGCAGGACCTCTGACCTTCCATGACCTGGGGCCATCTCACCACTCTTGGCCTTGCACCTGACATGCAGATGGCGCCTCCTTGGAGATGTCAGGCCGATTCTCCTCTGTTGAGCTGCTCCGTCCTCTCTCGCCTGGACTCAGCCTCCCCCGGGCCCCCCTGCCTCTGCCATCACCCCTGTTCTAGCCCCTCCACACAGATGGACATCGGGCAACGTCATCCCTTGCTCACACCCCTCCAGGGGCTTCCTGCGGGTTTAATGCAGGTCCTCACCACGACCCCTGTGGCCTGTCCCCGTCATCTGGCTTGTCTCCTCCTGGGCCCCCGGGGACCTGGCCACAGCCGCTACCTCCACATGCACTTACCACAGGGCTCCCATTCCCACTGAGTAGGAGGTATGTGCAGCTCCACTGGGTTTAAAATGCCACCTCCTCCAGGAAGGTGGCAGGCATAAACAGGTGACTCTTCCCCACCACGGCCCTGCTGGCCCCTCCCTCACCTTCTGTCCCTGAGTCCTCTCCCCACCAGCACAGATGCCTGAAGTCAGGGCTTCATCAGGTAGAGGTTCCTGCCACGTCCGCAGCCCCACATGCTACACACACAATAAGTATCATGTGTGACTGGGTGTTGGGATGGAAGGAGGTGGTGTCTGTAGTCTCCTGTGGGGATCAGCCACTTTCCTCCTTTGAGGTTTCTCCCAGGGTGTGGGTCAACCCTGAGTCTCTTGTTGTTTGTCTCCAAAAACCGGTGTCCTTAACTGAACTTGGAGATTGACAGTGTTGGGAACGGGGAGGGTAGAACTCATTCTAGAAGCTCTGCTGATGTTATCATGCCCAGGGTCCCACCAGGCTGTGCTTGGGAAGGGCTGCGCTGATTATATTTGCAAACCTGGGCAAAGCTGCCCCTCCTGTGGGTACCAGCACTGGGGCTCAAGGTCGAGGGCTCACATCCAACCCTTCGAGCATCCCTGGAGGGCTGGGCCCGTTGCACACAGTGAGGCATACCTGGAGAGCCCCACATCCAGAGGAGCCCTGACATCTGTGGCTGAGGCCGTGGTACACAATCTGGGATCCCTGAACCCTGAAATCCAGTACAGAATGTGGGCTCTTCACCTTTATTATGCTCTCGTGTGTGTCCGTAGCTCCCTCAGAGTTACGGATCTCTGGGACAAAATGCTTGGAGGGAGAAGTTCCATATCAGTTCTGGAGAAAGTCTACACATCTTACTTTCGGGGGAAAATGATTCACCATGGGAAAAACTCATGAACACATTCTGCTTTGCCCGGTAGGGCAGCAGCAAAGATCAGCTTTTCTTGGCTTCTCTCGAGTTCAAACCCCACTCCTAGGGTCACAGCTGGTATGTTATTTGTAGATCTCTGAGGTGCAGAAGTGGTGTTAGTGGTAAAGAACCTGCCTGCATCCTAACCTGCAGGGATTAAATGCAGGAGACATAAAAGACGCAGGTTCAATCCCTGGGTTAGGAAGATCCCCTAGAGGAGGAAATAGCAACCCACTCCAGTATTCTTGCTTAGAGAATCCCATGGACAGAGGAGCCTGGAGGGACTACAGTTTATAGGGTCACAGAGAATCAGACACAGCTGAAGCAACTTAGGACTGACAGACGGAGGTGCAGAAGGAGAGAAGTGCCAGGCGGCAGCTTCATCGATTATTCATCACAGACACTGCACTCAGTTCAGTAGCTCAGTCGTGTCTGACTCTTTGCAACCCCATGGACTGCAGCACGCCAGGCCTCCCTGTCCATCTCCAACTCCCAGAGTCACTCAGACTCATGTCCATTGAGTCAGTGATACCATCGAACCATCTCATCCTCTGTCATCCCCTTCTCCTCCAGCCTTTAATCTTTGCCGGCATCAGGGTCTTTTCAAATGAGTTAGTTTCACGTCGGGTGGCCAAAGTATTGGAGTTTCAGCTTCAACATCAGTCCTTCTAATGAACACCCAGGACTGATCTCCTTTAGGATGGACTGGTTGGATCTCCTTGCTGTCCAAGGGACTCTCAAGTGTCTTCTCCAACCCCACAGTTCAAAACCATCAATTCTTTGGCGCTCAGCTTTCTTCACAGTCCAACTCTCACATCCATACATGACCACTGGAAAAACCATAGCCTTGACTAGATGGACCTTTTGGCAAAGTAATGTCTCTGCTTTTCAATATGCTGTCTAGGTTGGTCATAGTTTTTCTTCCAAGGAGCAAGCGTCTTTTAATTTCATGGCTGCAATCACCGTCTGCAGTGATTTTGGAGCCCCCCAAAATAAAGTCTGACACTGTTTCCACTGCTTCTCCATCTATTTGCCATGAAGTGATGGGACCAGATGCCATGATCTTCGTTTTCTGAATGTTGAGCTTTAAGCCAACTTTTTCACCCTCCTCTTTCACTTTCATCAAGAGGCTCTTTATAGTTCTTCTTCACTTTCTGCCGTAAGGGTAGTGTCATCTGCATATCTGAGGTTATTGATATTTCCCCAGGCAATCTTGATTCCAGCTTGTGCTTCATCCAGCCCAGCTTTTCTCATAATGTACTCCGCATAGAAGTTAAATAAGCAGGGTGACAATATACAGCCTTGACATACTTCTTTTCCTATTTGGAACCAGTCTGTTGTTCCATGTCCGGTTCTAACTGTTGCTTCCTGGCCTGCATACAGGTTTCTCAAGAGGCAGGTCAGGTGGTCTGGTATTCCCATCTCTTTTAGAATTTTCCACAGTTTATTGTGATCCACACAGTCAAAGGCTTTGGCATAGTCAATAAAGCAGAAATAGATGTTTTTCTGGAATTCTCTTGCTTTTTCAATTATCCAACAGATGTTGGCAATTTGATCTCTGATTCCTCTGCCTTTTCTAAAACCAGCTTGAACATCTAGAAGTTCATGGTTCACATATTGCTGAAGCCTGGCTTGGAGAATTTTGAGCATTACTTTACTAGTGTGTGAGATGAGTGCAATTGTAAGTTAGTTTGAGCATTCTTTGGCATTTCCTTTCTTTGGGATTGGAATGAAAACTGACCTTTTCCAGTCCTGTGGCCACTGCTGAGTTTTCCAAATTTGCTGGCATATTGAGTGCAGCACTTTCACAGCATCATCTTTCAGGATTTCAAATAGCTCAACTGGAATTCCATCACCTCCACTAGCTCTGTTTGTAGTGATGCTTCCTAAGGCCCACTTGACTTCACATTCCAGGATGTCTGGCTCTCGGTGAGTGATCACACCATCATGATTATCTGAGTCGTGAAGATCTTTTTGTATAGTTCTTCTGTGTATTCTTGCTACCTCTTCTTAATATCTTCTGCTTCTGTTATGTCCACATCATTTCTGTTCTTTATTGAGCCTATCTTTGCATGAAGTGTTCCCTTGGTATCTCTAATTTTCTTGAAGAAACTGCACTGGTATTTATTTATCCTCATAACTTGGCGTTGACGGATCCTTTGCATGTGATGTCTGTCTGGTGTCACCACTCCGGGAAGTGTTTGTTATCAAACATCTCATCCACCAGAATCCTCCAGTAGCATCTACATTAGGGCTTAATTCTTGAGGTGGTGGGGGCCCCGTCTGAGGCAGACCTGCCCCTGACTCAGCTGTCCTGATCAGACTGTCCTGTTGGTTCTGGTTGAAGTGAAAAGTGTTTGCTGTAGTCTGGGTCTGACCGTTGGATTTCCATGCAAGGCAAACATGGTGCCTTGATCAGTTCAGAGAGATGTGTTACGGGCTATGTGTTTGTCTCCTGCCACGTGTACATGCTCTCAGACACGTTTTCACACATACCCGGGCACATACCCGATACCTTTATGGGCATGGGCAGTCAGCGCCAGACAACGGCAGGACACGCAGCATGTTCTCAGGTCCATCAAAGGTAACTTTTAGAAAAGATTTTGCTTTTTAGTCCCTGGTGATCTAGTGGTTAGGATTCGGTGCTGTCACCGTCATGGGCCAGGTTCAATTCCCCAGTACGGGAAGCATTTGTTTGGACTTCCCTGGTGGCTCAGACGTTAAAGAATCTGCCTGCAATGCAGGAGACCTGGGTTCAATCCCTGGGTCTGGAAGTTCCCCTGGAGAAGGGAATGGCAACCCACTCCAGTATTCTTGCCTGGGGAATTGCATGGACATAGGAGCCTGACAAGCCTGTGATCCATGGGATCACAAAGAGCCGGACATGGCTGAGTGAGTAACCCAACAGCATGCTTTTTAGAGCAATTTTAGGTTCATAGCAAACTAAGAGCGAATAGTTTTCCCCTATCCCCGGCCCCATACCTGCACAGGCTCCCCACCCCAGCACATCATCAACACCCTCTCCAGAGTGGCGGCATCTGTTACAACCAATGAACCTACATTGATGCATCGCCCGAAGTCCGTACTTTAATTCAGGTTTGTCCTTGGTGTGTATGTGCTGTGATTTTGAACAAATGGACGGTGACATGTCCATCTTTATGTTGTCAGTAGAGGGTTTTCACCGCCCTGACGATCCTCTGTGCTCTGTCTGCTCGTTCCTCCCTCTCCTCGACCCCTGGCAGTGCTCATCCTCTTTCTGTCTCCATGATTTGCCTTTTCCAGCGTGGCACAGTCGGAGTCACACAGTAGGCAGTCTTTTCACCTCGGCTTCTTTCTCGCAGGAATATACATTTTATGTTTCTGCTGTGTCACTTTGTAGTTGGATGACTCTTTTAATTTTTTTCCTTCCCCCCCTTATTTTTACTTCTTCCTAGTTTTTTTTTTTGTGATATAATTGATAAATAATTAGTAAGTTAGGTGTGCAGCATAATGTTCTTCACTTACCTACATCCTGAAATGAATTTCACAAAAGCGTAGTAAACATCTATCATCTCATATAGATACAAAATTAAAGAAGAAACATTTTTTTCTTGTGAGGAGAACTCTTAGGACTTACTCCTTTAAAATTCATATATAACAAACATCAATGTTAACTATTGATCATATTTATCATGTACATTACATTCCTTGTTTATCTTATAGCTGGAAATTTGTACCTTTTGACCACCTTCATCCAATTCCTCTTCCTTCCACCCCTTGCTGCTGGTGACCTCAAGTCTGATCTCTCTTTCTGTGAGTTTGCTTTTGAACCTACAACACTATGTTAGTTCCTGGTACACAACAGAGTGATTCAGTATTTCTGTACATTTCAGAATGGTCTCCGTAGGTCTAGGTACCATCTGTCACCATACGAGGATATCGCTTAATTATTGGCCATGCTCCCCACACTGTACATTTCCTGCCTGTGACTCACTCATTATTTAACTGGGAGTTTGTGCCTCTTCATCTCCTTCACCTGTTTCTCGCCTCCTCACACCCTCATTTCTTTTTCACACAGAATAATATTCCACTGTCTAGATGTACCACAGTTTATTTACCCTTTCCCCTACCAAAGGAAGTCTTGGTTGTTTCTAAGTTTCAGCAACTATGAACAAAGCTGCTGTAAGCATCATGTGTAGGTTTTTGTGTGGATAAGTTTTCAAATCCTTTGGGTGAATACCAATGCATGCAGTTGTTGGATCATGGGGTAAAGAGTTTGTTGAGTTTTGTAAGAAACCCCCAGTCTTCCAGGATGACTGTACCGTTTTCTGCTCCCACCAGCACTGGGAGAACGTTCCTGTTGCCCCACATCCTGACCCTCATTTGGTTGGCTGTTGGTGTGCTGGATATTGGCCATTCTGATAGGTTTGTAGTGGTATCGCATTATTGTTTTACACATTTCCCTGGTGGCACATGACATGGAGCATCTTTGGCAACCCACCCCAGTATGCTTGCCTGGAAAATCTCATGCACAGAGGAGCCTGGTGGGCTACAGTCCATGGGGTCGCAAAGCGTCGGACAAGACTGAGCGACTAGCGCACAGCGACACATGAGATGGAGCATCTTTTCATTTGTTGATTTGCCATCTGTATCCAAACAGTGAGGTGTCTGTTAAGGTTTTGGACCATTTTTTTAATTGGGTGGTTTGTTTTCTTATTGTTGAGTTTTAAGCGTTTTTGGTATATTTTGGATGACATTTGTTTATCAGATATATTTCGAAAATGTTAATTCCCAGTCCATAACTCTTCTCATCATACTCCTAACATTGTCTTTAACAGAAGTTTTAACTTCATGAACTCCAACCAATTAATTGCTTTATTCCTTGAAGTGTGCCTTTGCTCTTGTATATAAAAAGTCATTGCTATGCTTTAGGTCACCTTGGGTACTTCCTGTGTGATCTCGGATTTTTATCATGTAATAGTTTGTATCTTGGTCTGTGATCCACTCTGAATTCATTTTTGTGAAGGGAGGAAGGTCTGTGTCTAGGTTCATTTTTTGTTTTCAGTTTTGTATCTGGGTGTCCAGTTGTTCCAACACCATTTGTTGAAAAAGATTATAGAAGTCCATCTTTGTCTCTCGTTACTTTTGTGACTTGAAGTCTGCTTTCTCTGATATAAGTATGGCTACATCCACTTCCTTTCAGCTGCTGTTTGCTTATAGTATCGTCTTCTATACCCTCACTTTGAACCTGTGTTTGTCTTTAAAGCTAGGACACGTGTCTCCTGGAGGCAGCATATGGTTGTCTCGTTGTTTTTTGTCTTTCTGCCAAAACAAAAGGCTTTGTTGAAAAGGGCCACTTGAGCGGAGAGCAGCAGGGTCAGGGAACCCTGGAGAAGTGCCTCGTGGGTCTTACTTTTCAATTCAGTGGTCAGTCTGTGTCTTCTGATTGGAGAGTTCCATCTATTTGCATTTAGGGTGATTCCTGATACAGGAGGATGTGTTGCCGTTTTGTCCCCGGTTTCTCCCTTGTGTTTCTGGTATTTGGGGTTGGTGGTTTTCCAGGACACTTTTTGTTTTCTCTTTCTCATGCTTTGTGTCTCTGCTCTAGATTCGCGTTTTGTGCTCACCATGTCCGTGTTAATCGTATCATGGGTACAGTAGTCCTCTTTCTACTGGTAGTGTTCTCATCTTCTTTGGCCTATATGCTTTCTGTCCTTTTTCTTCTTCCCCTTTTATGTTCCAGTTTATTTTGGGGCTTCCCTGGTGGCTCAGATGGTAAAGAATCGGTCTGTAATGCAGGAGACCCAGGTTCGATCCCTGGGACAGGAAGATCCCCTGGAGGAGGACATGGCAACCCACTCCAGTCTTCTTGCCTGCAGAATCCCATGGACAGAGGAGCCTGGCGGGCTACAGTCCATGCGGTCACAGAGTCAGACACAATTCAGCAACTAACACTTTCACATAGTTATTTTTACTAAAATTCTCTTCTTTTAACCTTTATGCTTAGTTGCTCAGTGTGTCTGACTCTCTGTGACCCCATGGGCTGTAGCCCTCCAGGCTCCTCTGTCCATGGGATTCTGTAGGCAAGAAGACTGGAGTGGGTTGCCATACCCTCCTCCAGGGGGTCTTCCCAACCCAGGGATCAAACCCAGGTCTTCTGCATTGCAGGTGGATTCTTTACCATCTGCTGCTGCTGCTAAGTCACTTCAGTCGTGTCCAACTTTGTGCAACCCCATAGATGGCAGCCCACCAGGCTCCACCATCTGAGCTATCTTAAAAAGCCACTCTGATACGGAGTTGCAGTTTCTGACTCTGCCTGTTACCATGTTACTCACATAGGTGTGTGCTGTCCCCTTTTTGCTTCAGGTGGAAGAGTTCCTTTCAGCATTTCCTGTAAGGCAGGTCCAGAGCAGGTCTGACTCCTTCAGCCTTTGTGTGTCTGGGAAAGCATTTACTTCTCCTCCCTATTGGAATGATAACTTTTCTGGATAGAATCTTGGGGGCCAGTCCCTCTCTTTCAGTATTTTGAGAAGGCCAGGCCACTCCCTTGGCCTGTAGAGTTCTGCTAGCAGCCTGATGGGGTTCTTTTGTAGGTGACTTTTCTTTTTCCTTGGGATACTTTGAAAACTCTTTGTTACTGACTTTTGACAGTTTTAATACAGTGTGTCTTGGAGAAGAAGGTCTCTTTTGAGGTAATTAGGTGTTCCCTTAGCTTCATGGGCTTGTCTGTTCTGTTCCTTACCCAGGTCTGGGGTGTTCTCAGCTATTATTTCTTGTTAGAATTTTATTTACTTTTGGCTCTGCTGGGTCTTCATAGCTGCAGCGAGCAGGGGCTGCACTCTCGTTACAGTGCGTGGGCGTCTCATTGAGGTGACTTCTCGTTGTGGAGCACAGACTCTAGGTACCCAGGCTTCGGTAGTTGCTGTCACAGACTCAGTAAGTTGTAGTGGATGGGTTTATTTGCTCCGTGGGAGGTGGAATCTTCCTGGACCGGGTATCGAACCCATGCCCCCTGCATCGGCAGGTGGATTCTTAATCACTGGGCCACCAGGGAAGTCCTCAGCTATTATTTCTTTAAATAAAATCTTGCCTTCTCACTCGCCTAATATCCCTCCTAAAAGAGTCGTAATAATGTTCTTTTAGAATTTCCTCATTTTTTGAGATACTCTCTCCTCCTCTGGGCTTCCCTTGTGGCTCAACTGGTAAAGAACTCACCTGCAATGCAAGAGACCTGGGTTCGATCCCTGGGTTGGGAAGATCCCCTGGAGAAGGGAATGTCAACCCGCTCCAGTATCCTGGCCTAGAGAATTCCAGACTGTATAGTCCATGGAGTCACAAAGAATTGGACACGATTGAGTGACTTGCACTTTCTTTCACTTTCTCTCCTCCTCTAGAGGACCTGAATTGTTTCTAGATTTCCATCTCCAAGCTCACTAATTCTCTCTTGCCTGTCGTTTCCTCTATCTCCAGTGCTTTTCACTTGCATTCTCTATCTTATTTATTGAATTTTTCAGCTCCATAATGTTTGTTCTTTTCTAGAGTTTCAATCTCTTTGGTACAGTATTCTGTCTGTTCTTTACTTTTATTCCTGAGCTTGTTGAACTGCCTTTCTGAGCTTTCTTGTAGCTCATTGCTTTTCTCCGTGACAGCTGTTTTGAATCCCCTATTGGCTGGATCACAGTATTCCATGACTTGAAGTTTGGTTTCTGGAGAATTGTCGTGTTTTGTTTGTTTGTTTGTTTGTTTTGTGTGTGTGGAGCAACATTACTGTGGTTCTCCATGGCACTTGATGAGTTGTTCCTCTGCCGCTGCATTTGAAGCTGTGAACAACTTTCTTCTCTAGGTAAAGCTTTTAAATTTTTTTTAAACTTGATTCTAACAATTCAACGGACTTCCCTGGTGGCTCAGCAGTAAAGAATCCGCCTGCCAATGCAGGAGACGTGGGCTCCATCCCTCGGTCAGGAAGATTCCCCGGAGAAGGAAATGGCAACCCACTCCAGTATTCTGCCTGGAAAATCCCATGGACAGAGGAGCCTGGTGGGCTACAGTCCATGGGGCTGCAGAAGAGTGGGACATGAGTTAGCCAGGTGAGAAGTAAGAAGCTTTTCTTTCCTTTCCCAGTAGGTGGTGCTATAGCACACGTTTCTGGCTTCTCTTACTGCACTACCTCTGTTCCTAGTTGAGAATCAGCACTTTCCACCCTCCACCTAGTGCCCTGGTTGCCTCTGCTTGTATGTCTGGGGTCTTAGTACCTTGTTGCTTCTGGTCATCACCCGGGACACACATGACGGACACTTCCACTGCGTGCAGGGTCTCCTGAGTCCCAGGCTCCACTGTGGCAGGGGGAGCCTGGGTCCTGAGTAGCTCTGGTGTGTCTGGGATCTTGGGGTTTATGTGCACTGCTGCTGCAGGTTGGGGGAGGTCATTTATGGGCACTTCTGTGACCAGAGGGAGGAGGTCACCAGCCCTGACTCCACTGCCATCTGGTTCCTTGTGGCCGTGGGCACTACTGTGGCCAGGAGACTGGAGTTGTGTATGTTGCCTCCTCTGGTGCTACTACTGGGTTCTCTGGGGCTGCAGGCTTGGCAGCTGGGGGTCTGGGATCACAGGCCCCACCTCTGCTGTTGCCCAGGTCCCATTGCCTCTATGTTTTCCAGCCCACCCCCCTGTAGATGCACAGGTGTGTGGCATTTTCCAGGGTCCTGATGTGGTGGGCAGAGGCAGCTTTCTTGAGCTGTGGTTGTAGATTGACAGGGACAGACAGGAGCTTCTCGTCCACCATGCTGCTGACGTCATTCTTTGCTGTTGTAGTTCAGTCGTTCAGTTGTGTCCGACTCTTTGAGGCCCCACGGACTGCAGCACACTTGACTTTCCTGTCCTTCACCATCTCCTGGAGCTTGCTCAAACTCATGTCCATTGAGTTGGTGATGCCATCCAACCATCTCATCCTCTATCGCCCCCTTCTCCTCCTCCGTTCAATCTTTCCCAGCCTCTTTCCCAGTGAGTCGGCTCTTCACTTCAGGTGGCCAGAGTAGTAGAGCTTCAGCTTCAGCATCGAAGCTGAAGCTTCGATTTCAGCTTCATTCATCTTCCAGTGAATATTCAGGGTTGATTTCCTTTAGGACTGACTGATTGATCTTGCAGTCCAAGGGACTCTCTAGAGTCTTCTCCAACACCACAGTTCAAAAACATCAATTCTTTGGCGCTCAGCCTTCTTTATAGTCCAACTCTCACATTCATACATGACCACTGGAAAAACTATAGCTTTGACTACATGGACCTTTGTTGGCAAAGTAATACCTCTGTTTTTTAAATGCTGTCTAGGTTGGTCATAGCTTTTCTTCCAAGGAGCAAGCATCTTTTAATTTCATGGCTTGGATTTCATGATGCCATTCTTTACTAGTTTTTAAAGTCATAAATGGGTGGTATTGGGTCTGTCAGATGCTTTTTCTGCATCAGTTAATTTGATCATGTGATTATTAGTTCTTAGCCTCTTGATGTGATTCATTATATAAATTGACTTTCAAAAGCTGTACCAACCTTGCATATCTGGTAAAAGGACATTTGGTTGTGGTGTGTAATTCTTCACACATTTTTGTATTCAGTTTTGCTAATCTTTTGGGACGTTTGCATCTGTGTTCATGAGAGATGCTGGTCTTTGATTTTCTTTTCCTGTGACATCTTTGGTTTTGGTGTTAGGGTAATGCTGGCCTCATAGAACGAGTTGGGACGTAATCCCTCTGCTTCTAAACTGTGAAATCGATTATAGAGAATTGATGTAATACTTCCTCACAAGTTTGGTAGAATTCACAAGTCAAGCCCTCTGGGCCTGGTGCTTTCTGTTTCAGAAGATTATTGTTTATTGATTCATTTTATTTAGTAGAGGCTTGTTCAGATGATCAATTTCTTGTGTCAGTTTTGGCAGATTGTCTTCTACGAATTGGTCCATTTCATCTAGGTTATCTAATTTATGGGCACAAAATTGTTTGTAGTATTCCTTTAGTATCATTTTAACATCTGTATTATCTATACTGATAATATAATATACTATTATCTGTACTATTATAGGTAGTATAGTATAGATAAAATACTATAGCTAATATTCTATTATCTATACTAATAGTCCCTCTTTTATTTCTGATTATTAGCAATTAGTGTCCTTTATCTTTTTCTCTTAGTCTGGCTAGATGCTTATTGATTTTATTGATCTTTTCAAAGAACCAGCTTTTGGTTTAGTTGATTTTTCCATTTTGTTCTATTTTTAATTTCCCCCATTTCTGCTCTAATTCTTACCATGTTTTCTGCTTGCTTTGGATTTAATGAACATGTCTTACTTTTATCATTAGCAAACCAATAAGGATAGGTATTTTTTTATTTAAAAATTTTTATTGACATATAGTTGATTCACGATGTTATGTTCATTTCTGCTGTATAGCAAAGTGACTCAGTTATACATATTCTTTCTCATATTCTTTTTTTTTTAATTTAAATTTATTTATTTTAATTAGAGGCTATAGGTATTTTTTAGAAAAGCCTTCATTCCTGCTTTGGGGGAGTTCTCAGTCTTATAAACACACAGATAGGCAAGAGTAACACAACAGAGCCTGCAACAGAGGGGCTGATGCCTGGGCTAAGAACAGGTTAGGTGGTGGGCAGATGTCAGGAGGAGGACCAGAGGCTGTTTCATAGGGTTTTGAGGAGTAAGTAAGAGTTTGCCAGGCAGGTGAAGTCTCAGAGAGATGGCAGTGGTGGGTGCACTTAGGAAACTAAAGCTGGCGTGGACCACCTGGAGCCCAGAAGGGGTCCAGTCTGGAGAGTCTTTGTTGGTGTGGGCGTAGGGTTGATGTGAGAATCTCCTCCATCAACACTTTGCAGTTTCCTAAGTAATCTGAGAAGGCTGAGAATCCCCGCTGTGATGTCACCAGTCAATATTGCTAATGGTGAAAAATATCACTACTGAGTGGTACATTGCATCTGTTTGGGGAAGAGGACTTCCTCTATGGCTCGCTGAGTAAAGAGGCTACCTGCAGTGTAGGAGACACAGGAGACCTGGGTTCGATCCTTGAGCCAGGAAGACCCCCTGGAGAAGGAATGGTAACCTACTCCAGTATTCTTACCTGGGAAATCCCATGAACAGAGGAGCCCCGTGAGCTGTACAATCCATGGAGTCGCAACGAGTCAGATATGACTGAGCAACTAAGCACACATCTGTTTGGGGAAGAATGTAAGTAAAACCTGAGATTCTGAGTGCAGTGATTTTTGAGGGGGCCCAGCAGCACAGCCCAGGCAATAGCCGCAGGAGAGAGAGGCCCCGGTGCGGCTCAAGGGCAGCTCCCACACCCGCCTGATCCGTCAGCTGAGCTGTGTCACCTGTTGGGGGAGGAGCTCCTGGGAAGCCATGTGACCTGCTTTGAGGACTTGCCCAGTGGGAGCCCTGGGGCTGCCCTGTGTCCTGAGCAGACAGGTGTGGCATCTAGTCTGCTATAGTCTTAGGATTCTAAATGTTTGTTGTTGTTCAGTTGCTCAGTCATGTCTGACTCTCTGCAACCCCATGGACTGTAGCCCTCCAGGTTCCTCTGTCCATGGGGTTTTCCAGGAAAGAATACTGAAGTGGGTTGCCATTTCCTCCTGCAGGGGATCTTCCCGGCCAGGGATCAAACTCACATCTCTTTCATTGCAAGCAGTCTCCTGCATTGGCAGGTGGATTCTTTACCACTGAACCACCAGGGAAGGCCATCCAGATGTTTACTTGAACCTAAACAGAACCCCCAAGATAGGCTCTACAGCTGAAGACACTCAGGGGCAGGACTTTACCCTGGAAACAAGGGACCTAGCAAATCATTCTCAGTGAGGCTGTGACCAGATAAGCGTTTAGAACCAAGTGTCTAAAGAGAGGGTCACCAAGTTTTCTGTTGGTGCATCCCAAGAGCATACACATACACACACACACACATATTACATTTGTATGTTATTTCATTATGTATTATATTTATTTTCATTTATTTATTTATAAACTATGCTGAAGCTGAAACTCCAGTACTTTGGCCACCTCATGCGAAGAGTTGACTCATTGGAAAAGACTCTGACGCTGGGAGGGATTGGGGGCAGGAGGAGAAGGGCATGACAGAGGATGAGATGGCTGGATGGCATCACTGACTCGATGGACGTGAGTCTGAGTGAACTCTGGGAGTTGGTGATGGACAGGGAGGCCTGGTGTGCTGCAATTCATGGGGTTGCAAAGAGTTGGACACAACTGAGCGACTGAACCGAACTGAACTGATACATGAGTTGCACCCTACTAATATATTGCAAACGTTATAAAATGTACACGAAAGTAGTAATGAAGGAAAGATGACATGAAATAGCCATTGTGTAAATATTTTTATTTTCTACCACCGCCTGACTTCCTGAATCTTTAAAGTGAGGCCGAGAGATTGGCATTTCATAAAGAACATAGATGGGGTGGGGGTTGGGTGGTTAGTGATTCTGGAGCACTTTGTCCAAAATCCATCCTTGATTGCTGTGGTTGTTCAGTGTCTTGGTCATATCCCCATGGACTGCAGCACCAGGCTTCCCTGTCCTTCACGGTCTCATGGAGTTTGCCCAAGTTCATGTCCATTGAATTGGTGATACTATCCAGCCATCTCATCCTTGATAGGTCCACCCTAGTATAAAAGCTAAAATTTGCTACAGTGTCTTATATAAAAATCTGCTTTGTTGTTTATTGAACAAGCATTGCATGTCCCAGCTCTGGGTCCCTGGGTATTCTCAGGGAAAACTGGAGCACCCGAGGGAGCCCATGGCTACACTGAAAGCTGCCATGAAGGCAAAGAGGAGGAAGAGGGCCACGTCTGGATGAGAAATCCTGACACGTCGGGCTGGACGATGAGATGACACAGGGACATCACCGTGGGGAGTGGCATGGCCAGGCACTTGTGATCTTGCCTGAGCTGAAGGAAAGGGTGGCCCTCTTTGCAGACTCTTGACAGCCTTTCCCCTGGGACACAGCTGGTGAAACATGAAAGCTAAAGTGTGTTATGTTATTTGAATCCTATTTTAAATGTGGTAGAGGGTCTGTTGAACAGCCCCTGGCAGTGAATCCTCTGATGTGAAGAGTCACCTGCAGTCTGATGAGGTGAGAACTCGCCTGTCCTCACGAGAATGAGTGCACAGACCACCACTGGTCACTGCTCCTGCTTGGCCTGGGGCTCTGGGTTTGGCGTTACCTGGAAACTGGCCATTCCCCACATGCACACCAGGTGGCGCTGCAGAAAGTCACTGGGATGCAAGATGCTCCCAAGACCAGCATCCTGGGATGCTTGGCCACCAGCTTTGGGACAAGCGTGTGGGCTGTTTGTGGTGGGGCCTGTGAGGCTCTGGTGGTTCTTGTCAAAAGCATCAAGCGGCAGAGTGGTGTGTGGGACTCATAGGCCCAGTGATAATCTGATACAACAGAGCTCCTATTGTATCTACGACCAATCCAAACTAGGCTCCAGACTCCAGAGAATTCTGGGGATGTGGAATTATAGTGATGCACAGAATTATCCACTGAAATTGCAGTACTAGCTCACATTTGAAATTCACTCTTATCGTTGGATGACAGGGGAAACAGAGTGAGCCCCACAACCGACTGTCCACTTTCTGCCTGGAGCATCTTCCTAGGCTGGAGGGTGCAGGGAGGTGACCTCCAAGCAGAGTGGTGGTCACATTGATAGGGGGAACAAATCACAGTTCTGTGGTGCTGAAGCAGCTGGAGTTTGTAGGACAGGGTCCTGAAAAAGGGGGGTATGTGAAGGGGCCCCGGAAGTTCATGTGGAAATTCAGCCAGCCAAAGGCAGACAGAATTCCTCAGGACTTAGCAGAGATCACCTGTAGGAGCAAGGAAGGTGTGTGATCCTGGAAACTGGGGATGCTGGGGTCAGTCCAGACCACAGAGAGATTTCAGTGAGCACCATGGACCATCTTTTAAAACCCTAGAAAGGCCAAATCTTGCAGTAAGGAGTGTGCTGTGGAGTAGACAACCATGTTCAAAACTGAAGTAGACCTGCCATGGTTGCAAACATGTTGAGAGCCTTAAAAAACAGGATGAATGAACAGATGGAGAATCTTCACAGAGAGACAGACACTATAAAAGAGAAACAAATGCAAATTCTAGAATTAAAAAGTATAATATCTGAACCAAAAAATCCACAACAGCTTTAAGATGGCCCCACAGCATCCATGCTTGTGCCAAGGCAGGTGTGAGGGCTTCTCACTGGGCCCCCTATAGCTCGTGGCAGGTAGGGAAACATTCATATCTTCCTCCTCCCACTCATGTGGCCTGAGGCTTCCCCCCACCCCCCGCCCCCCAGGATCACCAGTCTGGACATGCAGTTTATTGGGAAAAGGGCTGCATTAGTGGTGTGGGGATATGCATCTTTGTAGCTAAGGCTGTGTATGTCTCCATGAGTATTTCCTTAGGATAAATTCTGAAATGTAACTAATTGAGAAAAAGATCTCGTGTTGAGTTTATTTTTAACTCCTCAGCCTTCTGTTCATATTTATACACGACCCCATTTACGTTCCTCTCTCTTCTCAAGATGGTACTCAAGACTGGGATTCTGGGAGGAATAGCGAGGAGATGATCCAGGGTGGAGGGGGGAGAGGAGTGTCTGTCTAAACCTAAAATACACAGCAGCTTTGGCTCAGGAATGCTTGCCTTCCAGAAATGGAGCTGATGGGAATATTCATTCATGTGCAGGGAAACACAGAAATGAGGGCAGTCCCTGAAGCTTTGCTTTAAAAAGCCAGAATAAGCACTAACCTAGATGTCCATTCACAGGGGAGCTGGATCAACAAGTAATGGGATCAGGGGACATCCACACTCGGGGAGTATCTGGAGCCATTGAAGGGAGAGAGTTGGGTCAGGCCGTCCTGCTTTAGAATCGGATGTGGGAGCAAGCCAGCCTTTGCTGGGCTGTGTGTGGTGTGATCCCACTTCTGTGAAACAGTTAAATGGGGCTGTCAGTTGTTAATGGCAGACAAGTTAGGTCTGGAAGCAAGTCCCACAAAATATCCACAGTGGTTTCTGCTGGAGATGAGACGTGGGTGGGGGAAGGGGATCCTTTCCTCTAACTGATGCGGTTGGGCTTTGGTTGTTTGCACTGTTCTCATAGTTGAGTGAGAGATCAGGCTTCTTTGAGCCAGAAAGCAGCCTGCCTGAGCTCTGCCTGGGACAGCTCCCACCTCCATGAACCTAACCTTCCCTCTTGTTAACTCACCGGTAAGACACCAGGCAGAGCCCAGGGGGGCCAATCTGCTCTGATAGAGTCGGCACCCCATAAATCAAAGGGTGATCTAATACTATATTTTTTCTTTTTAAAGTTTGTTAATTTGGCAAATGACATGGGTTGCTTTTCAAATGTTAAACCACCTTGCCTCCCAGTTGGTCATTTTTATCAATTGTTGGATGTGATTTGCTACTGTTTTGTTGAGAATTTTACATCATTGTTCATGAGGGCAATGAGTCTTTAGTAGCCTTTATTAGGGTATCTTTCTTAGTTTTGACATCTCTAAATTCTAGCCTCGTAGCATGAATTTTACCATCTATCCTTCTTTTCAGTGTTCTGAAATATTTTGTATAGAATTAGAATTATTTACTTCTTACGTGTTTCACAGTGGCTGCAGGTTTGTTTGTTTTTTTTTAATAGAAGGTTTTAAAGTAGAAATTGTATTTATTTAATAGATACAGATCTATTCTGGTTGTATGTATCTTCCTAAGTGAGTCTTAATGGTTTGTGTTTAGATGGATATTGCCCCTCTAATTTCTGACACTGATAATCTGTGTGTGTGTGTCTGTGTGTGTCTCTCCGTGTGTCTTTCTCTTCCCTTCTCACTCTTATCTCCCCACTTCCCCTGAGAAGTCTGCCTAGAGTTTAATTGGTTTTATTGCTCTTCTCAAAGCATTAGCTTTATTGTTTTTCTATTTTCTGTTTCATCAGTTTCTGTCCCAATCTTTATTATTTCTTCTCTACATCCTTGGTTTTAATTTGCTCTTTTTCTGGTTTCTTAAGATAGAATCAGGGGTCATTGATTTGGGCCTTTTATTCTCTTCAAATATAGGCATTCAATGCTGTAAATTGCCCCCAATATCACTTGGACATGCTGTATTTATTTTTACTTCAAAATACTTCCTAATTTCCCTTGTGATACCTTCTTGGGACTGTGGGTTGTTCAGAATTTTAAAATTTAGTTTCCAAATATTTGGGTATATTTCTAGAGATCTTTTGGTTATTAATTTCCAATTTAATTTCACTCTGGCCAAAGAATATACTTTGTATGACTTGAGGACTTTTTAATTTACTGAGACTTGCTTTACGGCCCAGAGTATGTATGGTCTGTCTTGGTAAATATTGCCTGTGCTCTTGGTAAGAATGTGTATTTTTCTGTTGTGTTAGGGTGTTTCTATAAGTGTTCATTGGATCAGATTTCTTGATAACAGTGTTGATCACATCTTCCATATTCTTACGCATTTTCTATCTACTTGTTTTGTCAATTACTCAGAGGTCTGAAATCGCCAACTATAACTATAGATTTATGTATTTCTTCTCTCAGTTCTATTGGTTTTTGTTTCATATATTTGAACCTCTTATAATAGGGTCATAAATATTTAGGATTGTTTTGTCTCTCTGATAAGCTGTCCCCTCTGTCATTTGGGATGATCCCATTTATCCCTGAGAAGCCTCTTTGCTTTGGAATCTCCCTTGTCTGATATTAATGGACCACTTCAACTTTCTCTTGATTAATCTTTGAATGGTACTTTTTCCCTTTGTAATGTTCATCTCTTTGCATCTTTTTATTTATTAAAATTTTTATTGGAGTATAGTTGCTTTACATGAATTTGAGCAAACTCCAGGGGATAGTGGAGGACAGAGGAGCGGAGCCTGGCATGCTGCAGTCCGTGGGGTTGCAAAGAGTCAGACACAACTTAGTGACTGAACAACCACAACAATACTTGCTTTAACATGTTGTGTTAGTTTCTACTGTACAGCAAAGTGAATCATCTACTTGTATGCATATATCCCCTCTTTTCTTTTAATTTCCTTCCCATTAAGGTCACCACAGACACGGAGTAGAGTTTCCTGTGCTGCACATTAGGTTCTTATGTATTTTATACATAGTGTATATATGTCAAAGTCAATTCATCCCACAGCCCCTTTCTCCCTTGGTAGCCATATGTTTGTTCTCTGCCTCTGAGTCTATATTTCTGCTTTGTAAAGAGGATCGTCTATATCAGTTTTTGCAGATTCCACATGTATGCATTAATATATGATATTTACTTCTCATGTTTTTATTTAAATGCATGTTTTATAGGCAGCATGTAGTTTGTGCTTGCTTTTTTGTCCTTCCTGGGAATTTTTGCCTTTAGTTAAGCTATTCAGAGGCTCAGACAGTAAAGAATCTGCCTGAAAACAATTCAGGAGACTTGAGAGCGGTCCCTGGGTCGGGAAGATCCTGTGAGGAGGGAATGGCAACCCACTCCAGTATTCTTGCCTAGAGAATCCCACGGATAGAGGAGCCTGGAGGGCTGCAGTCCATGGGGTTGCAAAGGGTCAGACATGACTGAAGCAACTTAGCACCCACGCATGTGCCCTCTCCAGTATTCTTGCCTGGAAGATCACATGGACAGAGGAGCCTGCCGGGCTACAGTCCATGGGATTGCACCGAGTCGGACACGGTCACTTTCGCTTTCAAGCTCTTCAGACTGTTTACACTTCACAGATCCCTTGATTTCATTGGGTTTAAATCTCCTCTTTAGTTTTGCAGATCTCCAGCCTCTCTCTGTTCCCCCTTCCCACCCCTACCCTGCAGACTCTCGCTGTCTCCATCTCCTTGGTCTTCAGACTTCGTCTTCTTCGCTCAGGGGCTTTCCAGGCTCTTCCTGGTGCCTCTCCCTGGTCCATGACCTCAAGACCTAGTCAGCTGGGTGATCATAGGGCTCACTGTTTGGTTCCCATCTCAAGGGTCACTATCCTTCCCAGTGTCATCAAAACCACTGTTTCATATATTTTGATTTTCGTTTATTTGTGGGTGGGAAATTCAGCATGTATTACTCCAGAAGTAGAAGTCAAAATCATCACTTTTCCTTTGGATCCCTGGATAAATTTTCATGGCACATCCTTCCATGGAAAAAACTGTGTTCTGATATGACAAATCCCCCGAAGGGAATCCTTCCTCCAGGATCCAGCCCCAATGCTGCTTCCTCTAGAAATCCTTCCTTGATCTTGACTAAGTCCCCTTCCTTGTGTGGCCTGTTTTCTCTTGCCTGCACTATGGAACTCAGCAGACATTTCCTGAGTTTGTGCAGGAAACAAAGTGAAAAAGGCAGAATTCTCTCTGTGGATGAGCTCACCAGATTTGTTTTCCTCCATTGAGTGAAATGTTTCAAGCTTGGATAATGACCATGGTTAGAGAAAGCCACACAAACAGATAATTGGGATATGTTGTGAGAGTGTGCAAATAGGAACACACATAATGTGTTTGAGATCATTACAGGTGCTTGTTTTCACATCTCCTTCACCCAAGTGAGCTCAGCAGGGTATGCCCCACCTGGTCATTTCTCTTCTTGGGCTAGGTGTGCAACAGGAACAACAGGTCCACTAGAAATGGTGCCTTACTGAACCTAATAGATCCATGAAGGGCACAGCTAAGAGTGTGGATGCTGGGGTCAAGCCCAGGTGTAAGTCTTGGCTCTGCTGCTTAACCTTCAGCAAGAAAGCAGGAGCTCGGTTATGGCCATGCTAAGTTTGAGATGCTTGATTGGGACCTGAGTGGAGACAGCCTGAAGATGCAGCATGGATTCAGGAGAGAAGATGTGACTGGAGAGGGAGAATCTGAGTTTTAGTAGTTGGTCCCTAGTGTCATGGGGCAGGTGAGGTCATGTAGGAAGCAAACATGAAGGAGGGTTTGAGGGCTGAGTCCTGGGCACACCCTCATCTAGAGAGGGGATGATGAAGAACCAGCCAAGGACACTGATGGGAGGACGCCGGCCAGTGCAGTGTGTAGGGAGAGAAGAGGTAGGCTTGA
Source organism: Bos indicus x Bos taurus (assembly GCF_003369695.1). Classification (NCBI taxonomy): domain Eukaryota; kingdom Metazoa; phylum Chordata; class Mammalia; order Artiodactyla; family Bovidae; genus Bos; species Bos indicus x Bos taurus. The sequence goes on from NC_040088.1 coordinate 26,688,728, forward strand.
CAAGGAAGAGAGTGGTCCAAGGCCTGACATCCTGCACGAGCATCCTTTCCCTACTGGGTGGATAATGGCGCTGATGATACAGGGCTGGGGGATGTTCTGCATTCCACACTCGCTGGTGGTGAGCCTGCATGGAGTCGGGAGGTTGCCCCCTGCCCGGTGAGGTGGAATCCAGAGCTCTGGGGTCTGCTGCTCTCTGGCCATGCTGGGCCCTGGGAGAAGAGCCAGCTTTGCCTACCATGCCTGCTGAGCCCTGTCTGCCAGCCAACCATGCCTGGGAAAGGCTCTCCAGCATTGGCTGGAATGGAACTGGATCTGTAACATCCTTTTTTATATATAATTTTATTTATTTCTTTTTGGCTGTGCTGGGTCTTTATTGCGGCGTGGGTTTTCTCTGGTTGTGGTGTATGGGCTTCTTGTTGCAGTGGCTTCTCTTGTTGCGGAGCATGGGCTCTAGAGCACATGGGCTCCAGTGGTTGTGGCTCCCAGGCTCTGGAGCACAGGCTCAGTCATTGTGCTGCATGGGCTTAGTCACCCCATGGCATGTGGGATCCTCCCATACCAGGGATCAAACCACGTGTCTCCTGCATTGGCAGGCAGATTCTTTACCACTGAGCCGCCGGGGAAGTCCAAGGTTTTACTTTTAACTGACTTAGTATTTTTGGCCCATGCGTTGGTTTTTATTCACTTTGGCCAATTAAGAACTCCATAGAGTATTGAGCAAGAGTGGTCTGAAGATAAGTGAAAGCCTTGCACTTGGAAAGACAGTATTGTTTCAACCAATGCCCCCAGGGAGAAGACATTTTGCACTGGGCTGGCTCTGAGTCAGATCCAAGGCAGGCAGCCTTGGATGGGGTGGGGACTTCAGGGTACCAGTGGCAGGTCAAATGATGCCGCTCTTTGGGGATGAGGGCCGTTCCTCTCCCCACAGTGGCTCCCAGGCACCCCGTCCTCAGGAAACAGCTAACTGCTGCAAGGGTGCTCCAATCTAGAGAGAGGGGCAGGGGACTGGATGGAGCAAAACATTCTCACTGAAATTCCACCAGTTCCTCTTGAATAAAGACCCCCTGTGCTGCTTTAAATTACTTTATGGAATTCTGAAGACGTTGACCCTGATGATATTTGCAATTTTCTTGTTGTTCTTATGGAGGGGAGAATTTTCTACCATCTTCACTACTTTTACTCCACAAAGGTCTTTCTTTTTAAACAATTATTTAGAGATAAGGAAACTATGTTGATGATAAAAATAAAATACAGATAAATTAATAGGTAAAGTCCATTTCTAGTGTCTATGCCATTTTATAAGATTGTATATATTTACAAAATTAAATGCAAATGTAGATACAGATATATATCTATATCTATCTATCTATATATATAAGGTGCATAATTTTCCTACAAGTTATTTTTCTTAGCAATGTATCGTGCCTGTCTTTTTGTCTCTCAATAATGAATGTAGCACTGTTTTTAATCGGGGCTTCCCAGGTGGTTCAGTGGTAAAGAATCTGCCTGCCAATCCAGGAGATACAGGTTCTGTCCTTGGGTCAGAAATATCCCCTGGAGAAGGAAATGGCAACCCACTCCAGTATTCTTGCCTGGAGAATCCCATGGACAGAGGAGCCTGGTGGGCTATAGTCCATGGGGTCACAAAGAATCATACACGATTGAGTGAGTAAACAACAACCACCACCGTTTTTAATAGGTTGATGATATTCAGATGACGCACCATAATTTGGCACATGCTGTCTTGCTGGGATATGTTGGCTGTGTTTGTTGTTGTTGCTCAGTCACGAAGATGTGTCCAACTCTTTGCAGTCGCATGGACTGCCACACACTAGGCTTCCCTGTCATTCACTATCTCCCAGAGTTTGCTCCGACTCATGTCCATTGAGTCGGTGATGACATCCAACCATCTCATCCTCTGTCACCCCCTTCTCCTCCTGCCCTCAATCCTTCCCAGCATCAGGGACTTTTCCTATGAATCGACTGTGTTTAATTTCTTTATTTTGTAAGTAAGGCTGGGTGGACACCCTCGTATGTGTGTTTTATGTGCTTGTCCCGTTTGTTTTGGGAGCAGACTCTTGGAAGGGGGATTTCTGGCTCCAAAGATAGGATCACAAGTGTATTTGGGGTCACTTGCAGAGACGATGGTCTCCACAGTCAGGAAGGGAAGTTTCCTGGCCTCCGTTTCTCTGTATCACACCCTACTCTGGATCACCTGCTCATTTAGACTCATGCTGTCAGTATGGTAGAAGTACCACTCACATTCATGTAAAACCTTCATTTTAAGCCATTTGTCTGGAAATTTCTCTTTGACTTTTAAGTAACCAAACCTGGTTACTTAAAACCTGGTAACCCCCGATAGCCTGGGAAAGACTGTCAGCCCAGACATTTTCATAATGGCCCTATAGGTGCCCAAGCTGTGCTCATAGAGGATTGAAGATTAAGCAGAGAATTACCTGCTCTTAGAACTAAGACTTCCTGTGTAGTGAATTCTCATCACATCTAGAAATCTCTGATGGAAAGGGTCTTTCAGTTAAGAACAAATATGCTTAAAGTTTGTAATGACAAGCCTGAGACATTTGCAGTAGGCTTAAAGACGTTCTTTATCAAAAGCTGAAAAGATTAAACCGCCTTCAGTGTCATTTCATGGTTAAGCATATTACACTCGTCTGAAATGGCAATCCCTCTCGCCTTCCCGCCATGTATGAGACCCTTGACATTCACGAAGGACGTGTCCCGAGACCTTTGAGGCTCCCTCAATTCATAAATGCCAGTTTGGCTTTCAATTTTCCCCAGACCATGCAGCAGAGATCAACAGAAAAATGCATGTGACTGCTTTAGGCTTTTATGATTCTATAAATACAGGACTCCAATCATGTATAAAGCTATTAAAGCAAATCAGGCTGGAGTCCTGGCCAAAATGGTTTCTGGGGTCATTATTTTTCTCTTTGTCTATAAAACACATAGTAAACAAGTTCACATTAGAAAGTCAAGTTTCAGTCAAGTACGATTTTTTGTATCTTACTTTATCCCAAATTTCTGTTAAACTATCACTTTGCTGGACATATTTCTTACTTTGCGTATCTGTACCCCATGCCTGGAATTGACTTTCTTTAGGGAGAGGCAATTATTAATACATAGTTTGCCTCCAGCTGTGGGATGACCACATTGGATGATGGTTTGAACTCCAAGAATTAAACCTATCCCCTAATAAAAGTGCAAAACCACACACCCTCAGAATTGCAGTCTACGTTGTATTAATACTTGGAGTTTTTTGCCAGTTGTCAGCATGCACACTGGCTGCTGCAGGTAGGGACTCTGGTGTTCAGGAAGCTCAGTGCCATGTCCTGGCACCTAAGGCGTGACCCTTCTCTGACCCTGAATGCAGCCAATCCCCATTTCTGCTATTAGCGTCTTACTGACGAGAGAGATGTTACTACTACTTCTGTTACCCAACTTCTGTGGTGGTTCAGATGGTAGGATCCATCCTGCAATGCGGGAGACGCGGGTTCAATCCCTGGGTTGGGAAGATCCCCTGGAGAAGGAATGTAACCCACTCCAGTATTCTTGCCTGGAGAATTCTGTGGACAGAGAGGCCTGGCAGGCTATGCAGTTCATGGGGTCGCTAAAAGTCAGACTCGACTGAGCAACTAACACTTTTACTTTCTTTTGTTACCCGAAAGTTAGTGACTGGAGTGTTTCAATGCTCTCTTACGTAAATTGCCAGCTAAAGGTGCTAGTTTCTGCAAAAATCTCCAAGTCAATAATGCGTTAGGTAAATCTGAACATCATTCCTTAAGATCTTACATTTTATGTGCACTCAGATGTCACTCTGCTGCTTCTGGACATGGAGAGAGATAAAGATCAGTGTCAGCCTTCTAGACCCTGAGTCAGGCTCACTCAAAAGGATAACCTGCTGCGTCAACACTGTTCCAGGACCAAGGAGAACAGACTATCATGGAACTTTCAGTCTAGTGGAGGAGACAGATGATAAACTAAGGAACCAGAAAGATCAGATAAGGGAGGAATTGATCCTGAGGGTGACGGAGATCAGAGGACCTATTGGGTCTCTGAGGGCCGGGTTCCAGGCCAACGACATGGTTCAGAAGGTAGCCAGCCCAGGATGGTCCAGGCAGAGTGGGGTGCTCAGCACTGGATGGACATGTTGCTGAGACCCTGAGCTGGGATGTTCCAGGAATGAAAGGGGATCCAGGTGGCCATGGGGTAGCAGGCAGTGGGGAGGAAGGGAAGGGCCACCATGGATAAAAGTAACTAATTTATGACCCGAACTTGGACACTTTTGAAAGAGAAGGTGGTGCTATTGATAATTGCTCTGGGACAGCAAGTGTCTCTCACGATGGTCAGTGGAGACCTGCGTGCACAATCGGTGCCCCACCCATGGAAGGTGTGGGATGAGGAGGCTTTGTGAAGGAGGCCCCATTCTCTAGGGAGCACTACAGCTGCCGGACTCACCCCTGTGGCTCTGGTGCAGGGTTTCCCTGCAGTGGGGATGGGGAGCGTCTCCCGCGGCAGCCGGCACCTCCTGACACCTGTCATGTCATCGCCCCTTTTCCCAGGGACCCTGCCGAGGAAATGCAAGAAGGAGCTCCTAGCGGTGAAGCTGAGGAACCGGCCCAGCAGGCAGGAGCTGGAGGACCGAAATATCTTCCCCCAGAGGACGGATGAGGAGCGGCAGGAGATCCGGCAGCAGATCGAAATGAAGCTCTCCAAGTAAGTGTGGGTGCGTGGGCCCCAGAGGGGCTGGTCCCACCCGCCCACAGCCCAGCCCTGTGTTGCACCCACCGCCATCAATGTTTGGGACTGAAGTCTCTTGCTGTGGGGGCCATTGGAGCATCCGATGCTTGGCGGCCTCCCTGGCTTGGACACACGACATCCCCTGTGACAACTGACATGTCCCTAGATACTGCTGAGTCCCTCCCACCCGGGGCCAGTCTTCCTTGTGGAGAAGGACTGGTTATAAAAGCAGGGCCTGTGGTTTGGACAAGCTCTGGGGGGACGGGGTAGGGTCTGCTGGTCTGTGGCACCCTCAGAGAAGCGGGGCTCTAAAGCAGGGGCTCCCGAGCTCGGGTCCCAGTGTTTTGGCCGGGTGTCTCTGGTGTCCTATGCACCGTGGGACATTTAGCAGCATCCCTGGCCTCTGCCCTGGAGATGCTCACAGCCCGCCCCCCCCACCCCCCACCACTGTGACAACCACACATTCCCTGGGGACGGAGCCACTGCCACCCCGTCTAGGACCACTCCCCCAAAGGTCTCCCTGGGCTTCCCCTCCAGGTCGTCCCTCTGCCTGAGGCTTACGCCTCCTCACTGCAGGCAGATGGGCCCTTGTTCCCCATCCTGCTGGGGCTTGGGCCCAGTGTGTCACCCTCTGAATGCCTTTACTTCCGCTTTTTCAGGGCCGAGGGCAGTGAGTGGAAGTGGGTAAAGCCCAGCACCCAGATGTTGCATTTCTCTGGGTCTCAGTTTTCTCGCCTGTGAAATGGGGATGACACCAGCTGTGGGCTCACAGAGAAGGAGCAGTGGGGTCACATTTCTGCAGGCTGTGAGGTCCCCGGCTGGGGTCCTGAGGGCCTGGAATCACATAGTCCCAGTTTGAATCGCCGCTCTGTGCTAATATGCTGGGGATCTTGGGCCAATGGACTCACCTCCCCAGGTCTTGCTTTTCTCATTCATGAAGTGGGGTGCTGATGCTGTCAAGGTCATTGTGAGTTGCAGGGAGGTCCCATAAGGATGGTGCATTGCAGACCTGGGGCATGTAGTGGGTGCTCAGTAAGTCAGTGCTCAGGCTTTCCTGGTGGCTCAGATGATAAAGAGTCTGCCTGAATGCGGGAGACCTGAGTTCAACCTCTGGAAGATCCCCCGGAGAAGGAAATGGCTACCCACTCCAGGATCCTTGCCTGGAGAAGTCCATGGACAGAGGAGCCTGGTGGGCTAGCATCCATGGGGTCGCAGAGAGTCAGACATGACTGAGCAACTAACATTTTTCAAATCAGTGCTCACCATAGCTGGTGTGGCCTGGGAGCCCCTCCTTTTGTGTTGGCTCTGAGCTGTGTGGCGAGGGTGTCCACTGTGGATGGCTGTTGAGGTGCCCATGGTGACCAGTGGCCCCAAACCCAGAACAGGGCTCCCTGTGGAGAAGCTTTTTAAAATACTGATTGACGAGCCCCGCCCCCCACCGCCAACCTGGATCAGTCTCTGGGGAGAGGGGGGACTTTAATGAATTCCCTGATTTTAATGGGTTGAAGGAGTCTCTCCAAGTTGGATGTTCCTAGCCTGATTGCAGTGAGACTGTCAGACCCCCAAGCACTTGTCTCTGTGTCTGGTCAGTCAACAAAGGCTTATCTCACTCGAATGAGGGGCAGGCCGGTGCTGTGGTTGTTGCTGCAGATAGAGCTGTGGGAAATGAGGGAGAGAGGTCCCCTGAGCCCCACACCCCTGAGAGCATCTTCAGACCTCTTCCTGTGTGGTGGTACCCACTCTCGGGCTTGGTACCAACCAGATGCTCAATGAGTGCATGTGGGTGGGAAGGAGGGAGGGCTGGGAACACGGCTGCATGTATCTCATGACCGAAGGGATGTGCCAGCCGATCAGGCTCTGTGTCCCGGCTGCCTGTCTCATAATGCCATGCACTATCACAGGAGGCATGGTTTTCCATCTCTCTCATTTCTAGCGAGATAAAACTTTTTTTTTTTTTTTAGTGCTTATTAGCTTTTTCAGTTCCTTTCCTGCCCATTACCCAAAGTTTTCTTTATCTTACTGATTTGAGGAGTTTATTCTGGAAATCGCAGCTCCCAGCCCTCTCTGGGTCTGCACATGTTACCTCTTCTTCCTCTTTGGGGCCGGCCTCATCATTTTGTTGATGTTTCCTTTGCTTTGTGAAAGCTCTTCATTTCTAAAGTCACCAGATGATCGATCATGTACTTCTGGTGTCAGCAGATGTTCTCCATGAAGAGCTGGATACGAGTATTGCTCGGGGACCTACCGTGTCTACCGTGACCACACAACTCTGTTGTCACACTCACTCAGTCATGGCCTGTGTGTGGTGAGTGTGTGCGGCTGGGGTCCAGTGGAGGTTTATGCACAAACATAAACAACAGCCCACCCGGCCCCTGATGTACTTTATGGTTCACACTATTTGTGCCCAGTCTTAAAACATCCTCCCCTGTCCAGATGTTAAAAAAAAAAAAAAAAAATGATTTTTACACACGTTGCTTTTGCAGTTGTCGTCTTTGCCAGTCGATAATGGTTTTCTATTTGCTAAACAAAACCAGGGGCTTCCCAGATGGGGCAGGTGATAAAGAACCTGCCTGCCAATGCAGGAGATACTAAGAGATGCGGGTTTGATCTCAGGGTCTGAAAAATGGACCCTGGAGGAGGAAATGGCAACCCACTCTAGAATTCTTGCCTAGAAAATCCCATGGACTGAGGAGCCTGGCAGGCTATGGTCCATACGGTCACAAAGAGGCAGACACGACTGAAATGACTTAGCACGCACACACTCAAACAAAACCAAGTTTTCCTTCAAAATGAGATATTAAGCAAATTAAAGAAAAAATAGTAAGCATTTTAAGTACATGTGATTCAAGGAAAACAAAATGATCATGATGATGCTTGACTTAAGAGAACTCTGGGGACTCCACTCCTGTCTCCTAGGGCAGACAGGAGGTGGGAAAAGGTAGGGTGCTGGGACCTCGAAGTCCCTCTGATTAAGTGATACCCCAAACCCAGGCTCTGGACTGGACCTCCTCCATTAGTCACTGAGTCTGTAGCTTGTTTTAAATCTTGAGTAGAACATAGTAGCTCTTTGGCTGTTTGTCACCATGTTTAAAAATGGAAAAGCAAGCCTGGAATTAGACACAGAGGGGCCATGGCTGAGAAATCACATCCCGGGGGGCAGACACAGCCCTCCCGGCTGCCTGGTTTGTTTCCCTACAGAAGTGGTTTAATTGGATCCTTTGTCTTTGTTTTGCCTCCTTTCAGAGATTCTTCTGCCTTCACTTGCTGAATAATTCAGCCTCTGGTTGCCATGGCGACCTGCCATTCACCATATCCTGAAGTGCAGTTGGTGTTTTCGTCTTGTGTATTTTTTTTAAATCTCCAGACCCTGACTCTCTCATCTTTTGGGCACTCCTAGAGCGTTTTTGGATGAAGTGGTCTTATGTGCTGCTCCTTGTTGTGGAGGAGGGGGCGGCATATGAAGTCAGAGTCAGCCTGGGGGGAGTGAAGCCTCGTGGTAGTTCTCACCCCCTTTCTGTCCAGCAGCCCAGCCCACCTTTACTGTGTGTGTAAATGAATCTGTAGCGTCTCACAGACCCAAAGCTCCAGGGCCTCGCACAGTGGGCGAGTTCTGGAAGTTATGGTCTTGCTTCAGTACAGTTGTGTGCTCACCGTTTAAGAGGAGCCGGTGATAAGGGTGCCTGACAGCTTTCTTTATTACTGTTGTTGTTGTTATAAGCTTGAGGTGTCCAGCACTAGAATTCAGCATTTGTTTACAAAATTATCAAATGACAACTTTGCCTCTAAGTGCAGAGCCCGTGCAGTGAGTTTTGCTTGCTTTCCCTCATTTCATTTAATCTTTGTAGGAACCGATCGTCATCATCTCCATTTTACAAATGAGAAAACTAAGACTTGATGAGAGAGGTTTAGAAACTTGCCCGGGGTCACACAGCTCTGAGGAGGTGGGCTAGGTTCCTCAGAACTCCCAGCCTGGGTGGCAGGGGAAGCAGGTTCTCAGAGGCGGTCTCTGGCTTATCTGAGTCTCTGGGTTTTCTCATTTTGTGTGGCTTCCGTCAGGACATTCAGGCCTCCAGCCAGGCCCGGAGCCTCTGTGCAAAACGCTTCATGCCTGTGTTAAGGTGGGGATTACTGGAGGGGATGCAGATGTGCCCCCTATCCCTGAAACAGCACGGTTAGTGAAAATATCCAGAGAGAGACTCTGGGCCAACCATGGGCTTTGGGGAAAGGCAGCCAGGAGGGTTCAAATCCCAGGCTTCCCTCACAGTGCTGTGGGCTTGTGTCAGCGCCGCCTTCTCCGAATCTCCCCCGGTTTGTAAATTCAACACCGTAGCAGCACCTTCCTCCTGGGACCTTCAGAAGAGTCTAGGATAGTCCCTCTACAGACAGGTGAAAGTGTGTTCCTGGTGGGGAGCGGGGGGGCGTGGAGCTGCTGCTGATGGTCCTGGCTGGATGCACTTAACTAGTGGTCATCTAGGAGGGGCGGAGGCCAGGCCAGGGTGCTGAGCTGCTGTAGAACGCAGGTTGTGTTAGTGTAGTTGTTAACGACCTTGCTTTTGTTCCCCGTGAAAGTGTTAGTTGCTCAGTTGTGTTTGACTCTTTGCAACCCCATGGGCTGTAGCCCATCAGGTCCCTCTGTCTGTGGGATTTCCCAGGCAAGAATATTAGAGTGGGCTGTCACTCCCTCCTCCAGGGGATCTTCCCAACCCAGGGATGAAACCCAGGTCTCCTGCATTGTAGAAGATTCTTTACTGTCTGAGCCACCAGGGAAGCCCTAATGGTGCAATTTGCCTGGAGCTGGGGGGCGGGGTGCCAGGAACCTCCAAAATGCTGCATGACCTTCTATTAAGTCTCCCTTGGGGGCTCCTCTGCTCTAGGACCGCCTTGTGAGAAGCTGATGAATGCTCAGTAGTGTCCTCCAGGAGCTGGTAGTTAGCACGTTTGTGTGGGCATTAAGTGCTCCTCGAGCTGGTTCCTCTGCATGTCCTGTTCTCCCGTTTCCAGAACAAACTGCCGCCACTCAGGCCTCCAGGAAACACAAGTTCCCAGAAAACAAGTGTTTTGTGCTACTGCTCCCCTCCCCCGCACCTGTTTTGAAAACTGCAGAACTTAAGGAGGCGGCTTGTTGCTTTTAAGGATGGTGGTGGAGATTGGCACCCCTGATAATCATGCCGTGGGGCTTTGTTTCTGCTAAAGGTGCCAGGAAACCTGGGGCAAAGAGCAGGGTCTCAGTTCTATGGACACAGGGTTTTGAAAATATTGAAACCTGACTTTTTCTGGGCTTAGCAGGAAAAAAAAGACTTAATTGCTGGAAAGGAAGCTGCTCCTTTGGGAAGTGTTGAGGCATCCTTGCAGAGGGCGGGGGATTGTATAATAACGGATATTGATAAACACTTGCTGATTTTCCTCTTCAGCAGTGCTGGGTAGGAGCCCAGCTCCTCCTGGGTGTCTTGAGTCCAGCCATGCAGACATCATATAAGTGGGGACAGAGAAGCATGGTTATTAATGATGGTCATTGTTAACACTTATTTAGTGTCTTCTGTGTACCAGCTTCCTGCCAAGTGTTTCAAACACATCACCTCCTTGGAGCCTTGTGAGAGCTCTCTACGGTAGGAATTGTTAATAGTCCTATTTTCGGATGAAGATAACTGGCTCAGGACAGTGCAGTCCCTTGCCTGTGCTCATACAGCAGGAAGTATGGGGGGCGGGGTCATCGGTCATCCCATCCACGCCAGTCCCCACATCAGAGCGTCCATCCAGGTCACCAGGGAGTTTTGTGAAAGTGCTGATTCCGAGGCCCCACCCCAGATCTCCTGAACAGAGCCCTTCCCTTGAGTCTCGCTTCTGTCTTGCGCTGAGCCGTATTCCCTCCCTCAGGACCCTTGGGAGACTGTTCTCGGAGGCCTTGGGACCAAAATAAGCCACACTTATTACATTGGTTTTTTAAGGAGCGTGCATGTTTGTAGATAATCGTGTTTCCCTTTTTGTCCTGGCTACCAGGAAGCTCGGAGCCAAGTGTGCAACTAACTGCCTTATATCATTTGGGTTGTGTGTCTATGTTTAACCTTCTCTTGTATGGCCTTTGTCTTAATTTCATCAACTTTTTTTTGGAAGGAAGGAGTCTCACATTTATTGATCATACTATGTCTAACTCACCTATTTACATTTTTGTCATGGTTACCAGAAACCAAATAGGTATTAAAATAGACTCCTGTCATTTGACTTAACATTGGAGATTTTGGATAATTGCCAGTAATTTCTAAAGTATAGAACTTGAAGTTTTTCTAAAGCATTCATGCAAAGCCGATGCCCACCTGAGGCTGAGGCTGTGGAGAGAGTGAGGAGCCAGGAGTGAGACAGGATTACTGGGGAGCATCTCTGTTTCAGTTTGAATTTTCTTTTCTTACCTCTCTTTCCCATCTGTTGTAGTTCTCCAGATGTGCTCTGGTTGTATTCCTTTAAAAATTTGTTTTATTAGAGTATAGTTGCTTTACAATGTTGTATTTTCTGCTGCATAGCAGTGAATCAGCTGAGAGTGTGTGTGTGCATATGTGTCTATGTATCCCTTCTTTTTGGGGTTTCTTTCCCATTTAGTTCACCACAGAACATTAAGTAGAGGTCTCCATGCTGTACAGTAGGTTCTCGTTAGTACCTATTTTATACATAGTGCTATGTACTGTTAATCCCAATTTCCCAGTTCACCCTGCCCCTCTCTTTCCCACCTCGGTGTCCATACATTTGCCTTTACATTTGTGTCTCTCTTCCTGCTTTGCAAATAGGTTCATCTGTACCATTTTTCTAGATTCCACACATATGTATTAAATATATGATATTTGTTTTTCTCTTTGACTGACTTCACTCTGTATGCCAGTCTCTAAGTCCATCTGTGACTCTGCAAAAGCACGGTCTCGTTCTTCTTTATGGCTGAGTAATATTCCATTGCATATATGTGCCACAGATTCTTTATCCATTCTTCTGTTGATGGGCATTTAAGTTGCTTCCACGGCCTGGCTGTTGTAAATAGAGCTGCAGTAAACATTGGGGTGCATGCCTCTTTTGGAATTATGGTTTCCTTCAGGTATGCGCCCAGGAGTGGGATTGCTTTGTTGTTTTTTTTCTCAGTGTTACTTTAATTTACTCAACTCTTAATTTTATCTTTAGAAAGTATATTTTTCTATACATGATTTCAAATCCAGTTCTCAACTTTAAATATAAAAGTATAACTAAAAATACATATTTTTGTGTATACACAAAATAGCATACACGAGATTTTGCCACTAGCATCGTGGCAGAGGGTTTTCCATTCTTCTGCTAGTGTTTAAATTTTCATTTGTAATAGTGGTCTAGTGTGTAAGGGACAGACGGGCACCTTTTCCCTCTTGCTGTCAAAATCTTTACTTTTAATATAGAACTACATACAGTGCTTACTTCTTTTTATGTGTTATTCATAAGAACAGCATTTCTAGAGGGTTTCCCTGCTGGCTCAGTGGTAAAGAATCTGCCTGCCAATGAAGGAGACATGGGATCTGGATCTCCCTGCATCAGGAAGATCCCCTGGAGGAGGAAATGGCAGCCCACTCCAGTATTCTTGCCTGAAAAAATCCCATGGACAGAGGAACCTGGCAGGCTGCAGTCCATGGGGTCACCAAAGAGTTCCACACGACTAAGCAACTAAAACAACAACATCATTTCCAGAAATGAGAAAAGAGGAGGGAAAACGCAGTGAGTGAGATGATTTCATCATTCATGAATGAAGACCAGTTGTTAGCAGAACTCCATAGATCACTGGGAAATAGCCTGGAATTCATGGTTTGGGAAGGAGGGAGCAAAATTTCTAAATAAACATATGAAGATAATTCAGCTTCACTAGTAACTAGAGATGTGAAAAATTTATAATAACAAAGAAACTTTCATCCCCAATTAAAGTGACTGGAAAGTTTTTAAATATTTTAAAATATTTTTACATTATATTTTGCTAGCATAAATACTGATAATGAACTAAAAACACCCCATCCTAGAGGGTGGTGGTTTACATGCCACCCACCACTGGCAGGCATGTGACTCAAAAACAGCCAAGCGGGTGAACAGCCAGGATGGCAAGTCACATATTTTAACCAAACACTCCACTCCAGGGCAATGGCACCCCACTCCAGTACTTTTGCCTAGAAAATCCCATGGATGGAGGAGCCTGGTAGGCTGCAGTCCATGGGGTTGTGAAGAGTCAGACACGACTGAGCAACTTCACTTTCACTTTTCACTTTCATGCAGTGGAGAAGGAAATGGCAACCCACTCCAGTGTTCTTGCCTGGAGAATCCCAGGGATGGGGGAGCCTGGTGGACTGCCGTCTATGGGATCACACAGATTCGGACACGAATGAAGCGACTTAGCAGTAGCAGCCACTCCAGGGAGCATCCCTTTCTGGTGCATCAGAACTAACAAGCGGATAAGGTCCACATCCTCCTCTGGTCTTTTGTCTGCTTCAGCGTCAGCAACTCTAGAACCTTCCTTCTTGTTCTCTGCCATGTGGGGCCATGTACACCTGCTGTAGCATCACTGAGGGTGCAGCTCCTGAGGGCCCGGTGCAACCACCCCCGGCTCGTGTAATGACAGCTGTTAGCACCACACTTCAGTACCTTGTAGATTTGCCTCCTACCCCACGGTGTACGCACACTCACTGTGATGTAAGGGGATGTTGTGATGACTTAACGGGGAATCTGGTTGAGACTGCAGCAGAGCAGGCCTGTTTCTCCCACGGCATCGCTTCCACGCCCTTGCATGTCTCCGGGGAGCACAAACCCCGTCACAAACCTCGGGTCCCTGCAAAGCGTAGGGGCTGGGTGCCGGGGTGCAGAGGCGCATCAGGAACCATCATATCTAATCAGATACGTACAAAATAGACATGTGAATCAGCCACGGAAGCGAGGGTCTAGGAGGAAGAGATTAAGCTGGCAGGAGGGAGGCAGAGTTGGGGTGAGGCTTTGAAGAGTGGGTAATGAGGAGCATGGTCTTGATACGTGTCAGTCCACATGGTGGGCTGGCGTGCAAGGATGTCCCAGGCAGAGAGCAGCTGCAAGAGGGTACCGCAGCCTGAATCCGCATTGCCTCTTGGAGAATGTGGTGTGGTTGTGAGGAGCTGGGGTGGGCAGGGTGGGGGAAGCTGAAGGGCTCAGCAGGACCAAGGGGTGGGCGCCCTCCTGCTCCTGGGCCACACACAGCCACCTCTGGTCCCTCCCAGAAGGACCCTCCCTTGATGCCCCCACCCCCATCCTCCCCAGGGTCATGGCCTCATAGCCTTTCTCTCCATCCCATCATCCCACTGTTTTCTTCCCTGCAATAACTGCTGTCTGAAGTTACCCTTTATTCCTTCCTTTGCCAGTTTGGGGTCTGGCTCCCTACTAGAATGCCAGGATCCTGTCTGTTCTCACTTGATGGTCCCTCATCCATTGAGCAGCCACTCCATAAATTGGTGCAAACAGTGGCCAGAGACATCTGGCCTTTCCTGAGAAGCAGTAAGGGTCCCAGAGGGGTTGCAAGCAGGGGTGTGGCAGGGCGAGGGCATATCCGAGGACCCCTCTGCCTACATGTAGGGGGTCAGCAGGGGGCCTAAAGCGGCCACGTGACTGGTCTGTACGAGATGAGGAGAGGAATGTCAGCACATGACAATGGGACTGGAGAGGGATGGACTGAGAGCCGGGAGAGGACAGGGAGCAGGATGTGGGTGAGGGCTGGAGGAGGTGGCCCCAACAGGATGGAGTTGATGCTCTGCGCTGGGGGAGGGAAGACAGGAAGAAGGCAGGCAGGTGCCGGAGGGAGGCTCTGTATCCACGTTTGGACACGCATCCCTGGCACTCTTCCTGGGGGTCCAAGCCATGAGCAGGAGTGGGAGGACCATGTGGAGGCACCTCCCTGGCGGTGTTGAACTCAGGATGCAAGTTACCAGCAGCACCAGCTCAAGATCAGGGTCACTGAAGCACCAGCACATTTTCCGGGTTGTGAGGTTCCTTTGATCGTGGGTGCGTTTCCTACCGCAGGGTGTTCCCTCCAAACATGCAGCACAACAGAGGGACAGCAAGTGGCCGGCTGTTTTCCTGAGAGGGACCCCTGGGGACAGAACAGGTGTGTTGGGTTTAATAGGTCCCGTCCATCTATGGGAACTGGGCAGCATTAAATGTAATCCAAAGGAAGTGAGGGAACTTGAAACCCACATTCCTCTGTTCCATCAGCCTGCAGGCCTCCAGCCACGAGGTGATGCTGAGTAATTTGGGGATTTCGGTTGGTACACTGGGGCAGGTGTTTCCGCTTGGATGCAATGGGACAAGGGCAGCTGAGTCCTTCCTCATGTTGCTGAGGAGGGGCCAGGCCTGGGCTCCCTGACTTCGGGAGGTGGAATCTTGCAGCCAGGCTGGGACTGCCGCTGGGGGCCCAGCTGGACTGAGTCAGGAGAGGCCGCTGTTGAAGGAGGCTGCTGGTTAATGAGCCGCCGTCCGCAAGGAAGGCACAGGGTGTTCTCCCAGCCCAGCTCGACTGCACGGCCAGAGCCTCAGAGGGCTGGACTCAGCATTCCAGGGCAGACACAGGACAGGACATGAGTCTGCCCTGGCTCTGAAACAGCCGGAGGGACAACTTCTAAAGGGCTTTTCAGACAATAGAGGAGAAGAGGGAACTGATGGTCAGCAGTAGAAGCATCGAGAGCTGGTGTGCACCAGCGTCCCGTGCAGCCCCGACGGGTCTTATCGTTGCACCTGGTGGGCGAAGGGGCTGACCTGGAAGACCTTGTGTGCGACCCCCTTGGCTCTCATCCTGGTCAGAGGAAGTGTCTCTCTGTGGTGGGGAGAGCATGGACTCTGGGCAGGATGTCTTGCTTCCTGTCTTGGCTCTGCTGTTTTCTGGCTGTGTGACTACAGGCAGGTGACCTCTCTGGTGTGTGCCTCATTGTTCTCTTCTGTAAAATTGGAATGATTACAACAAAGCCTATCTCTTAGGGCTGCAGAAAGGATGCAGAGAGACGGGATACGTAAAATGTCTGGACTTCTGTGTGGTAGGGAGGAAGCACCAGAGAATAAAACAAACAAATATGGAAGGGAATTTCTTTTAACAGTGTGAAATGTAATTTCCATACCGTACAATCCACCCTTTCAAAGTGCACAGTCGAGTGGTCCTCGTATATCCGTGAGTTGTGCGTCCATCACCACTAGCAATTTTAGGACGTTTTCATCACCCAAAGGAGCCCCTCACCCCTGAGCCTTATCTCCAATCCTTAGAACAGTACCTGGGCCATGTGGGCACTTGGTAATTTCTCAGTTACTGTCACAAGGGTTGAGGGATATGCTTGTATGAAGGCCCATTATCATGATCAGTGTCACCATCCTGTTCTTCACTAACTTTATTCTCTTCCTCAGCATCTTCATCACCATCACTGTCTTGATCCTCTTCACCATCTCCATCACCTCGTCCGTCACCTTGTCCATCTTCATGACACCACCATAATTTTCATCAGTGTCTTATCCATCTTTTTCTTCTCTTTCTACATCATATGTCTTCATCATTTTTGTTATCTTCTTCTTCATCTTCTTTCCCACCATCTTTAGCAACATCTTCATCTACCTCTCTATCATCACCATCAGCATCTTCATTGTCCGTCTTTGACACATGGGAAGCACTTAGGAAACAGTGGTTCTCGGTCTCCTTGAGGTCCAGGTACCCCACTTCCAGAATTGAAGCCCACATCTGAGCTTCACGCTGACTCTTGCTTGGAGAGAAATGGGGCCTGAAGTGGTGGAAGGCTGAGGGAGGGGCGAGGACCCCTCAGACCCTGCCAGTCCAGCTCAGGGTGCACCCAGTACAGTACTGGTTGGGGTGGTGATCTCGAGTTACCAGCCACCCTGAGAGGTGCAGGGTCCAGGTCTCTACAACCCTCCGAAGAGGATTTTGAGATCCCAGGAGCAAAGACCTTTGTATTAGCAGTTTCTCTTCTTTTTTTGTGTGGAGAAGCAAATTTACCAGACTTACTTCCCCAGCCCTCCAGGGACTCTGGGCATATTCTCGGGGCTCTTAGTCTCCCTCTGTTGAGAAACCTCAGGGGACACAGAGGCCTGTTCTACCCAGATAAACCATCCCGGCCCCTAGCTTGGTGCCACCTCCCTGCTCCACTGCTGTGGCAAGAGGCCCGTGTGAATATGATGTAGCTTCCAAGGTCAAGAGGAATGCTAGGGTTAACTAGCCACCTGCAACGATTTGTTGCAAAAATACAGAAAGGACTCGTAGGGCAGGGCTGAGAATGGGCCCTATGGGATGTTGTGGGGGAGGGTAAGACGAGACCTCCCCCTCCCGACTCTGGAGGGAGAGATGCGGTGGTCCCACAAGGTCTGGGAGGTGGGCGAGGCCAGGACAATGCAGGCAGAGCAGTGGCTGTGAAGCCTGGGTCTCACGTGTTCTGCTTTTCACTGGAAGTAGCTAAGCAATAGAAAATAGCACTTCCGAATCAGGAAAGGTTTAACAAAATCTAAGCCTCCGAGGATATATGCGTACAAATTGGACTTGGGGTGGAGCACATGGTGTCCAGATAACCATGTTGTCTGGCTCATTATGGCTTTTTTTTTGTATAGTTCTGTGTATTCTTGCCATCTTTTCCTAATCTGTTCTGCTTCTGTTAGCTCCTTACAGTTTCTGTCATTTAACATGCCCATCCTTGCATTATGTATTCCCGTTGTATCTCCAGTTTTCCTGAAGAGATCTCTAGTCTTTCCCTTTCTTTTGTTTTCCTCTACTCCTTTGCAGGGAAGGAAGAGCAGCATCCAGGGCCCCAGGCCCCCTGCAGGTGGGGCTCAGGCCCCCTCGTTCTCATCAGCTCATGGCCTTTGAGATTTCCCATGGCGTCAGCTGCTCTTGGTTTTCCTCAGTTGCTTGGGAGTCTGTCAAGGAAAGTACAGCATGTTTTATAAGGAAATGCAAAGCAATACCAGTCTCCCTTCAGCATCAATAAAACATGATCCATACCCAGGGGCGCAGGTGGTCTGGTGGTTGAGAGCTCACGTGGCTGGGAGGTGCAGACTGAGGGAGCCCAGGGTAATCACTCCATCTGTCTGAGCCTATGAAATGGATGGTGATGCTTGCCTGCTTTACCCAGAGTCTGAGCTTATCCTGCACAAGTTATAGTCCCAGTAGTAATAGTGCAGTGGTAGCTTGGTTGTTGTTTGGTTACTAAGTCATGTCAGACTCTTTGTGACCTCATAGACTGCAACACGCCAGGCTTCCTTGTCCTTCACTATCTCCCGGAGTTTGCTCATATTCACGTTCATTGAGTCAGTGATACTATCCAACCATCTTATTCTCTGTCACCCCCCCTTTTCCCTCTGCCCTCAATCTTTCCCAGCATCAGGGTGTTTTCCAATGAGCCAGCTCTTTGCATCAGGTGGCCAAAGTATTGGAGCTTCAGCATCAGTCCTTCCAATGAATATTCAGGGTTGATTTCCTTTAGGATTGACTGGTTTGATCTCCTTGCAGTCCAAAGAACTCTCAAGATCTTCTCCAGCATCAATTTTTCGGCATTCAGCCTTCTTTATGGTCCAACTCTCACATCCTAAGCTGTCTTGATTTGTCAAAGCTTTCCTTCCAAGGAGCAAGTGTCTTTTAATTTCATGGCTGCAGTCAACATTGGCAGTGATTTTGGAGCCCAAGAAAACCAAATCTGTCACCGCTTCTACTTTTTCCTCTTCTATTTGTCAGGAAGTGAAGGGACTGGATGCCATGATCTTAGCTTTTTGAATGTTGAGTTTTAAGCCAGCTTTTTCACTGTCCTCTTTCACCTTCATCAGTGGCTCTTTAGTTCCTCTTCACTCTCTGTCATTAGAGTGGTATCACCTGCATATCTGAGGTTGTTGATATTTCTCCCAGCAGTCTTGATTCCAGCTTGTGATTCATCCACCCTGGCATTTCACATGATGTACTCTACGTAAAAGTTAAATAAACAGGGTGACAATATATAGCCTTGTCTTACTCCTTTCCCAATTTTAAACCAGTCCATTGTTCCATGTAAGGTTCTAATTGTTGCTTCTTGACCCACATACAGATTTCTCAGAAGACAGGTAAAGCGGTCTGCTCTTTCCATTTTTTTAAGAATTTTCCACATTTTATTGTGATTTACACAGTCAAAGGCTTTAACATAGTCAATGAAGCAGAAGTAGATTTTTAAAAAAATTATCTTGCTTTCTCTGTGATCCAACGAATCCTGACAATTTGATCTCTGCTTCCTCTGCCTTTTCTAAACCCAGCTCTTAACATTGGGAAATTCTTGGTTCACGTATTGCTGAAGCCTACCTTAAAGGATTTTGAGCATAACCTTATAGCATGCGAAATGAGCACAAGTGTAAGGTAGTTTGAACATTCTTTGACATTGTCATTCTTTGGGATTGGATGAAAACTTTTTCCAGTCCTGTGACCACTGCTGAGTTTTCACAATTTGCTGACATAGTGAATGCAACACTTTAACAACATTATCTTTTAGGATTTTAAATAGCTACGCTGGAATTCCATCACCACCACTAGCTTTGTTTGTGATAATGCTTCCTAAGACCCACTTGACTTTATACTTCAGGACATCTGGCTCTTGGCGAGTGACCACATCGTGGTTATCTGGCTCATTATGACTTTTTTTTTTGTATAGTTCTGTGTATTCTTGTCATCTCATCTTAATCTGTTCTGCTTCTGTTAGGTCCTTACCATTTCTGTCCTTTATCATGCCCATCCTTGCATGATTTGTTCCCATGATATCTCCAATTTTCTTGAAGAGATCTCTAGTTTTTCCATTCTTTTATTTTCTTCTACTTCTTTGCATTGTTCATTGAAGAAGGATTTCTTATCTCTCCTTGCTAGTCTCTGGAACTCTGCATTCAGTTGGGTATATCTTTCCCTTTCTCCCTTGATTTTTGCTTTTCTTCTTTCCTCAGCTATGTGTGAAGTCTCCTCAGACAACCACTTTTCCTTCTTGCATTTCTTTTTCTTTGGAATGGTTTTGGTCACCACCTCCTGTGCAGTTACAAACCTCCGTCCATAGTTCTTCAGGCAAGTTGTCAACCAGATCTAATCCCTTGAATTTATTCGGCACCTCCACTGTATAATCATAAAAGATTTGATTTAGGTCATACCTGAATGGCCTAATGGTTTTCTCTACTTTCTGCAATTTAAACCTGAATTTTGCAATAAGGAGCTGATGATCTGAGCCATAGTGAGCGGCAGGTATTGTTTTTGCTGACTATATAGAGCTTCTTCATCTTTGACTGCAAAGAATATAATCAGTCTGATTTTTGTGTTGATCACTTGGTGATGTTAATGTGTAGAGTTGTTGCTTGTGTTATTAGAAAAGAGTGTTTGCTATGACCAGTGCATTTTCTTGGCAAAACTCTATTAGCCTTTGCCTACTTCATTTTATACTCCAAGGCCAAACTTGCTTCTTATTCTGGATATCTCTTGACTTTTCACCTTTTGCATTCCAATCCCCTGTGATGAAAAGGACGTCTTTTCTTGGTATTAGTTCTAGAAGGTCTTGTAGGTCTTCAAAGAACTGTTCAACTTCAGCTTCTTCAGCATCAATGGTTGGGGCATAGACTTGGATTACTGTGATGTTGGATGGTGTGCCTTAGAAACGAACCGAGATTATTCTGTCATTTGACATTGTACCCAAACAATACATTTTGGACTCTTTTGTTGACTCTGAAGGCAGCTCCATTTCCTGTCAGGGATTCTTGCCCAGCAGTAGATAAATGGTCATTTAAATTAAATTCACCAATTGCCGTCCATTTTAGTTCACTGATTCCTATGAAGATGTCAATGTTCACTCTTGCCTTCTCCTGCTTGATTGCATCCAATTTACCTTGATTCATAGACCTAACATTCCAGGTTCCTGTGCAAATTTTGCTTTACAGCATCAGACCTTACTTTCACCACCAGACACATCCACAACTGAGCATTGTTTCTGCTTTGGCTCAGCCACTTCATTCTTTCTGGAGCTATTGGTAATTGCCCTGAGCTCTTCCCCAGTAGCATATTGAACACCTTCTGACTGGGGAGGGTGGGGGCTCATCTTCTGGTGTTGTGTCTTTTTGCCTTTTCATACTATTCATAGTCATGGGGTTCTTGCAGCGGGAATACTGCAGTGGTTTGCCATTCCCTCCTCTAGTAGACCATGTTTTGTCAAAACTCTTCTCTATGGTGTGTCTGTCTTGGGTGGCCCTGCATAGCATGGCTTATAGCTTCATTGAGTTACACAAGCCCCTTTGCCATGACAAGGCAGTGATCCATGAAGGAGGGTAGCTATGTTAACATTTATTAAATGTGGGTTGTATGCTAGAGACTGTGTTCTGCCTGCATTCGCTGAAGCCTAAGATGTAAATGCTATTGTTAGCTGTCTTTCATAGCTTAGGAAATGGTGGTTCAGAAAGGTTAGGTAAGATGTTCAAAGACATATAGCTAGTATGTCCTATAGCTGAGATTTGACCCAGTCAGGCTGGTTCTGGACACTGGGTCTGGAGGCACCCTGCTTCGTGCAATGGTTGTAGACAGACAGGCTGGCATGTTTGTTCCATAGTCACTGATGATCCAGGCTTCCCTCTGTCTTCCTGCCCAGTTATGCTCACACTGACACTTAACCCTGTATGGTCCAGGATGGCTTCAGGAGCGCCAGACATCACATTCAACTCTCAAAGGTACATAGATCCCAGCTGAGTCAGCTCTTCAAAAGGACTCTCTTTAGAGGCTTTTTGGCACACTTCTCCCTACGGCTTCTTCGTCAGAACCTCTTTCATATGGCTATGCTTAGTTGGAAAAGAGGCTTCCTTGAGTAGAATCGGCTTTCTGATACTGTGTACATAAGAGGGGAGAATGAAGACTGTGTAGGTAACTAGAGGTCTCTGCTGTTGTTGGTGTCCAAGCTAATTTTGTTGTGAGAGAGACTGAACGAAGTAGGGAAGTGGGGGAGCAAACAGATGGACGAGTGAGTGAAAACCCTGCATCTGTGAGGTCACAAGCTGGGGAGTCCCTTGGAGCCCCTGTAGTCGGCATTTCTAGGTGCCTTGTGTTCCCCATTGTGCAGTGCTGGGCCCAGGGATTTCAGAGGTGGCAGGAAGCTGGGGCTGGGGGTGCAGACTCTGAGGGGCCCCTGGGACGACGGGGTCAGACACCAGTGTCCCTTCCTCACTGGTGGTGTTGATGGTGGAAGTCACTCCCTTGTGTCCGGCTCTGTGACCCCATGGACTGTAGCCTGCCAGGGATTCTCCAGGCAAGCATATTGCCAGTCCATTCTCCAGGGACTCTTCCCGGCCCAGGGATCGAACCCAGGTCTCCCGCACTGCAGGCAGATTCTTTACCATCTGAGCCATGGGGGAACCTTCTCATTGGTAACCCCTAAATGACATTGAAGCTCAAGGAGAGATACTTTCTGGGCAGCCTCGGTGTACCCACCTTGGCACGTAACGCTCAAGATGGAGGAGGGAATGGGAGAGATGCAGGAGCCACGCTCAGAACATGGCATGGGGAGGGAGGTCAAGCAAGAGAGAGAGTGGTCCCTGCAGCACGAGGGAGACACAGGAAGTGGCCTGTGAGGTGCTCAGGGCACTGTGGAGGTCCCGTGTTGCCTCCCACTCACCCCCGGGAGATCCTAACCTCCTCTCTCCCCAGGCTGGTGAGGCCTTGGCTTCTTAGCAGTGCTTGGGCGGTTCTGTCTCCTGTTGAGACTATTTGGTGTGTGGGGTGATGCCCTTTCCTTTTTTTAAACCAAGGGCAGTTTTGTGGAGTTTGTGTGTCTCTTTGCCCTGCTGTTTCCTCACCTGATATTTGCTAGTTCACTGCAGTCTTGCTGAGCCTCCGCCCTGGGCCTGGGGCACTGTACTAACCTGACTTCCACTCCCGGACCTGCTGGGTGGGGGTAGCAACCAAGAGATGCAGCCCCAGTGCATGGTTAAGATCTTGGCCAAGGAGGAGCCTGGGGTTCAGGGCCCTGGGGAAGTAGCAGGATGTTCAGGATACCCCAGTTGGGGAGACGAAGAGAGGGATGCAAGGGGGTGGCCTTCCACCACCCACCACCCAGGAGAGCTGCCCCAGGAAGGTGGAAGGGAAGGGAAGGGAAGATGTGGGGAGGGCAGGAAATGCAGTGTTGGAGGATGGGGAGGGGCAGGACCTGGTTCCAGCAGGGGCTCCATAAACGTGTGGACCTGAGACCAAGTGATCCTCATGCTGGAGGCAGCAGCGGGAAGCATTGTGTATTACTTTAATTTCCCAAAACTGAATAAGGGATCAACACTCGTGATAGATCTTAAATAGCGCGTCTCACTCCCACCCCATCAGAGGCTGCCAGTGTCCAGGGGCTGTTTGGAACCACCCGGAGGCGAGTCTCACCCCCTGTGCTCAGTGGACACCCTCCCCATACGGGGGCCGAGCATCGCTGAGAAGAGACCACAGACCCATGAGGGAGGGGAGCAGAGCCCTGTCCTCTGTACGCAGCACTGGCGATAAACCCCAAAGGTGGCTAAAGGAAGGAATGATCAATGTGACCTAAGGCATATGGATGTGCATTTATTCTGCTGTCTTTTGAGGTGGAATCAAAGACTTCTCATTGCAGAAGCCTCTACAATTAGTGTTCTTTCTTTCTTTTTTTTTTTTTCTGTGTTTTTTTTTTTAATTTAATTTTATTTTTAAACTTTACATAATTGTATTAGTTTTGCCAAATATCAAAATGAATCCACCACAGGTATACACGTGCTCCCCATCCTGAACCCTCCTCCCTCCTCCCTCCCCACACCATCCCTCTGGGTCTTCCCAGTGCACCAGCCCCAAGCATCCAGGATTGTGCATCGAACCTGGACTGGCATCTCGTTTCATACATGATATTTTACATGTTTCAATGCCAATTCTCCCAAATCTTCCCACCCTCTCCCTCTCCCACAGAGTCCATAAGACTGTTCTATACTGTTCTGTACTGTCTCTGCTGTCTTGTACACAGCGTTATTGTTACCATCTTTCTAAATTCCATATATATGCGTTAGTATACTGTATTGGTGTTTTTCCTTCTGGCTTACTTCACTCTGTATAATAGGCTCCAGTTTCATCCACCTCATTAGAAGTGATTCAACTGTATTCTTTTTAATGGCTGAGTAATACTCCATTGTGTATATGTACCACAGCTTTCTTATCCATTCATCTGCTGATGGGCATCTAGGTTGCTTCCATGTCATGGCTATTATAAACAGTGCTGCGATGAACACTGGGGTACATGTGTCTCTTTCCCTTCTGGTTTCCTCAGTGTGTATGCCCAGCAGTGGGATTGCTGGATCATAAGGCAGTTCTAGTTCCAGTTTTTTAAGGAATCTCCACACTGTTCTCCATAGTGGCTGTACTAGTTTGCATTCCCACCAACAGTGTAAGAGGGTTCCCTTTTCTCCACACCCTCTCCAGCATTTATTACTTGTAGACTTTTGGATCGCAGCCATTCTGACTGGTGTGAAAGTGTACCTCATAGTGGTTTTGATTTGCATTTCTCTGATAATGAGTGATGTTGAGCATCTTTTCATGTGTTTGTTAGCCATCTGTATGTCTTCTTTCTTGTGTGATGCATTGTCTAGGAGTGAGAGTTAGACTCACAGAAGCTGAGTCCTTCCTGAGGTGGAAGCCCCACCATTTACAGCTTCCTCTCCCACATGCCTGCATGGCTGTGTTTCAGCATCTCACCTTTACCGACTCCAAGGCAGCCAACTCAGTTCTCCTAGAAAGAATGTTTTCTTTTTCCATCCATATTGAATCGTTTAAATCAATGTACATAAATGCTGATTAAATCACCTAATTACAGATACATGTTCACCTGGTTCGCATAGATTTGGGAACACGGGACCTGTGTTCCTGACAGGGACCTGCTTGCTGACACGGGGCCCGGGGTACCAGTCACGTGTGCTCAGTGGGGTATGCTTTTCCAGAAGGACTGGGAGCGTCGGTTAATCCAGGTTAGGTCAGTGGAGGTAACTCGAGAGAGCTTTTCCCACGGTATTGTCATCTTTGTTTATGGAGAAGGAGGCTGTGCCTGTGACATAGAAACCCAGCTCCAGGGGAGGTGGTGGTGTTGTTTACTTGCTCAGTCATGTCTGACTCTGCAACTTCATGGACTATAGCCCACCAGTTTCCTCTGTCCTTGGGATTTCCCAGGCAAGAATACTGGAGTGGGTTGCCATTTCTTCCTCCAGGGGATGTTCCCGACCTAGGGATTGAACCCACATTTCCTGCTTGGCAGGCAGATTCTTTCCCAGTGGAGCCACCTGGGAAGCCCCAGGGGAGGTGTGTATTGAGAGATTTATGGCAAGGCGTTGGTGGCAGTGGTTGTGGGGCTGGCAGCACAGGTCTGGCCCACCAATGGGGCAGGTAGTCAGGAAGGGCCGGAACTCCTGTGCATGGACTGAAGCTGGTGTCCACAGGCAGAATTCCCTCTTCACCAGGGAGCCCCAGCCCTGCTCTGCACGTCCTTCCACTGATGGGACCAGGCCCACCTAGGCCATCTAGGACTGTCACCTGCTATGGATGTTAACCTACAAAACACCTCCACCATGGCTCCTAGATGAGTGACTGACTGAAGAACTGGGGTCGGGGCCTCACCAGGTGAACTCCACCGACTGATGGTCCGAGAAGGTTGTGAACAGACGGGGTGGCGGTGTTCGAGTTCACTCCATGACTGGATTTAGAGCTCCAGTGCTTAATCGTGGCATGATTTTGCATCTTCTGAATTGATTTATGCTCCAGAGACCAGCCAGGTGGTCCAGGGAGGACCAGTCTAGACATGCTCATGCTTTTTTACACATGCCTGGAGCTGTACTGCCAACTGACCACAGCATCTCCACCCAGGCCCTTAGTGGGTGCCAGAGCTCTGCCCTGAATCTAGCTCTCACACACTGTGTCCATATGAGCTATCCAGAGAACATCCTCTTAACCCTCAACTGTTGGGCAAAGGATAAATACCTGCATTTGTAGCCTTGTACTGTGCTACATTGCCTCAGCCATGTCTGACTCTTTGTGACCCCATGAACTGTAGCCCACCAGGCTCCTCTGTCCATGGAATTTCCCAGGCAAGAATACGGGAGCAGGTTGCTATTTCCTTGGATCTTCCCAACCCAGGGATCAAAACTCTATCTCTTACGTCTCCTGCATTGGCAGGTGGGTTCTTTACTACTAGTGCCACCTGGGAATCCCAGGTGCAACCTTGGTAAAGACCAAAAAGTCATCACCAGAGTTCACCCGCTCAGCACACCCCAAGGCCCAGGGTTGGAGTGAAGGTTGGGCCTCCTCCTCCAGCCTGGGGTCTTCCTGGAGGAGGACAGGTGTCTGCCTGGGAGCACAAGGTTTAAGCCAATGGTGCCCCTGGCTCACCTGGGGAGATTTCGTGGGCTGTCACTGGAATGAGCCAGGCCCCAGCCCGGGAGACTTGCCCCCGCCTCTTTAGACACTCAAACAGAACCATCAAAAACAGGACACAAACAGTTTCCCTTGGACACTCAAACAGGAGGGTCCAGAGCTATTAGTATGACTTGAGCCTGCAACCCGGGTGTGTGGTGGACATGCATGCACAGAGGGGTTTGGCAGAGCTTTGTTGCTGAGTTTCCCTGAGCATTAGTGTCTTGGAAATTGATGGAAAATGACACACCTTGTTTCATTCAGAACTTTACCAAGAATCACTCATTTCAGGAACAGCTCCCCCAAGGTGGCATCTCTGTGGGTGTGTGAGTGACCAGCATGGACCCCGTCTCTCTGTTTGTAGTTGATGATGTTATCATGGCAACTGTTTTGTGTAGCCACCTTCACCACGTCACCTGATATGCTCCTGTTGAACAAGTATGTGTTGAATGGATGTTATTGGATTAAAACTTCCCTTCTTCCTCCTGCATGTTACAGCCGGGTGTCACATCAATTTTTAAAAAGTATGCATGTTCGTGGACTGGAGTAAGGGAAATGAGACCAAATTCTTGTTGTAAAGAGGATGTAGCATCTGAGCTTGTGGCCCTGAATTAGGAGAAGGATGGCTGTGCCTGAGGGAGGCAGTGTGGGCAGCTCAGTGTGAGGGTCACAGTGCACAGAGTCTGGGGAGGGGACCCCGCAGACCCACTGACCTTGTGGGGCTTGTCTTGAGTTTGGTGGGGACCCCAGGTTTGAGGTCATGGTGAGAGTGGGGGGTCATGTTTCATGACCAGCCTGCTGCCATAGGGCATCAAGGAAGCCGGGGGCTGGCAGAGGCTGGTGGCCTGGGGATGGAGAGACAGATGGACATATGAGGTATTGGCTCTAGAACCCAGTGGACTTGGAGATCCCTGAGGGCTGGGAGTGTGGAGCCAGAGGGACAGAGGGTGGCCCTGGGTCTGGGATGAGTGTATGACTGGCAGTGGGCACCAGCTTCTGAGTTACAGATGCTGGACAACGGGGACATGTGAGGAGGTGGGGTTGGGGGTCCTGGGTTGTGAGATGCCATGATGGGGGACCAGCAGTCAGCACCTCGCTGGATGAACCCTCAGTGGGCTGATAATTCATCCTCACCAAGGTAACTGCAAGGACAGAGGGGGGCTAAGGTCTGGGGGTCTACTGTTCCCAGCATGGATGAGCTGCACCCCTCAGAGCCTGTAGCCTGGCTCTGGTCTCTCCATGGCCTCATCTTCATGTTACCTCCTGGAGAGGGCTCCCCTCCCTGATTCTTTCTCCCCGGCCCATCCACATGTCCCTGGTGGTCTCGTCGCCCAGACAGCCTCTGTGGGAACAGAGGAGCTGTCTTCTCGTTCACAGTCCTTGAGCCACATGTCTGGCTCAGGAGTCATGATGATGATGGAGGGAGATGCACCCCCCCAACTCCCACCTGCTGGGGAACCCTGTCCCAGGCGGGGACACCAAAATCCTCCTTGGTGACTCAAGGCTGGTGGTGAAGCAGGATGGTATTCCCAGGGAAGAGCTCCCAAAATAGCAGGCATCTCTGGGGGCGGAGAGCTGTCTGTCTGCCACTACGGCTTTCCCTTCCAGGAAGGCGTTCTGCCTTGCTTAGCGAGATTGCGGCTCAGTTCTGTCTGATGCTGTTGTTGCTCAATCACTTGGTCTTGTCTGATTCTTTGCAACCCCATGGACTTCAGCATGCCAGGCTTCCCTGTCCTTCACTATCTCCCAGAGTTTGCTCAAACTCATGTCCATTGGTGCTATCCAACCATCTTCATCCTCTGTTGCCCCCTTCTCCTCTTGCTCTCAATCTTTCCCAGCATCAGGGTCTTTTCCAAAGAGTCAGCTCTTTGCATCAGGTGGCCAAAGTATTGGAGCTTCAGCATCAGTCCTTCCAATGAGTATTCAGGGTTGATTTCCTTTAGGATGGAATGGACTGGTTTGATCTCCTAGTGCTGTCCAAGGGACTCTCGAGGAGGGGTGTACAAAGGACAATTCAGGCATGGCCACTGACATAGACAGGCCTGGAGTGCCAGGTACCTGGTTGGTGCTTTTCGGGCCATTTCTCTTACCTCACAGCAACCCCAATGGGTGCCTATTGTCGTCAGTCCATTTTAGGAGAGGAAACAGGCTCAGAGAGAGGAGCTGGCTCTGCCTGTAGACTGTGTGAGGCAACTGATGGAGACGAGTGTGCCTGGAAAGAGTCTAACTGTGTGTTGAGCCTCCCTGAGGGAGACACCAGCTGCCGGATGCTCCCTTGGGTGGCCAGCCAGAGCCACTTGTCCACCACTGGCCTCAGAGCTGAGCTTTGGACCTGCTGTCCTCAGGTCGCCTTCCCACCATGCCTGGTGCTCCCAGGAATGCAGCCACTCCCATCCAGTGTGTATGGGAGGCAGAAGAGGGTCACGGGGTCCTCAGGACAAGGAGGGGATTCCTGGGCCCCCACTCACTCAGGAGCCTGGTCCCATGGTGAGGCAGGTGGAGTGTCCACAGGGGAGCGAGGCCACTGGAAGGTGTGGGCCGTGGGGATGGTGAGGAGCCAAGTGCCCCCTCAGCCCGGCTGCTGCTCTGCGGAGCTGGGGGTGGAGTAGGAGTGCTGATCGATCTGAGGAGCCAGCTCTCCCATGTCTTCAAGGGGAGCTGATGTTTTTAAGAGTGAAAACTCCGATTTGATTAACATTTGCTTCATATTCACATTCTAAAAAGTATCATGGGGGCAGCGATGAGGCTGCTGGCTGGATTTGGACCACGGTCATCTGATGGGGCTGGTGACCAGGCTGTCCCCCCTCACTGCAGGTGGGCTCAGGGAGTGGGGAGCTTGCATACGACTTCCGAGGCTCCGGTGCCCTGATCTGCGCTCGGGAAGGCTCCAGGCTGGACCTGGCTGCGGGCAGCAAGGGGGAGGTGGCTCTGGCCTTGGTTGCACGGTGCCCTGGGAGACAGGGCCAGCATCATGGCCAGTTGTGCATTCGTGTACTAGGTTAGGTGCAGCTGTGCTGCAGTAGAAACCCCCGGATCTCAGGGTCTTTACCCAGAAAAGGCTTATTTCCTGCAGGAGAAGTCCGCTAGTCTGGGTGACTCTCCAGGGCAGCCAACCTCACGCACAGGCCAGCCAACCTCATGCACAGGCCAGCCTGGCTGCTCCCTGTGGAGGGTCTGCCATCTTGCCGTCTTGCCCATGGCCCCCTGGAGGGAGGGGAGGGTTCCCTCTCCTATGTGCACAGGTGGGGACCAGTCAGGGATGGGGCGGGAGGATGGGCAGGTGCCTCTCTTTCTCCTGGTTTCTTTTCTTGGTGTCGCTCCCACGCCCACGCAGTGCTGTAACTGGCTGCCACACTCGTGCTTTCTCAGAGGGGAGAGTCAGAAATAGACTGTGGCTTCCCCAGTTCCAGGCGGCACCTGCTCATCACCCACAGCAGCAGCTTCTGAATCAGGAGGGAGCGGACCGCGTGGGCAGAGCTGGGGAATCCCTCAGGGTGCTGACCCTGCCCACCCCTCCCGAGGCTCCTCCCCTGCCTTCCCGAGGCTCCGCCCCTCCCCTCCTGAGGCCACGCCCCCTCCCCCCTAAGCCCAGCCAGCCTGGGGCTATGTCTGTCCCGGTCCCGGTCCGGAGAGCCATCTGCTACTGAGGCTCCAAGGATGTTTTAGCAGCACCCTTCCAGGGCCACACGGAGGGAGGCGAACCGGCGCCCATGGTTTTCTGCTTTGTTCAGGCCAGGCATGTTTGTCTGTGCCAGGCTCTGGGGTCTACACGAGGAATAACACCTGCTTACAAGTTTGTTTCTCTGAGCCCCGCCGATCTCACCTGTAAAATGGGCATAATCCCGTTGTCTGTCCTTGACATTAAGGTCGTAGTCACTCCTGCTTTGGGAAGCCCCATTCCCACATGGAGAATGGAGCCCAGTCTCAGGTAGTAAATGAATGGAATATTGTGTTTAATATGTATTTAGTCCAATGTGTATTATGTAATTTGTAGTTTGCACTGTTCTTACTCTGGAGCCAATATCTCCCCCTTGTCTGGAACACTTCACTGGCCTTTGACCACTTGTGGGCCTGGCTCCCGGAGGTTCCTGTCTGATGGGGATCCCTCCCCACCTACTCCACCCCTGGCAGCTCCACGTCTTCTGTGGGGAGGTTCTGCCCTGTCCTTCCTTGGACTGTAGTCCAGGAGAGTCTGGAGGTGCTTCCAAAGACAGATCCTCTCCACCCCGCACTGTCTGCTTCACACCCTTCAGCACATTTGGGGCTCCAGAGATCCAGACTTGCAGGCTGTGTGGGTCCTGACCCCTGCCCCATAGGTGCACACACACCTCCACTCAGTCCAGTGACACTTAGGAAACCTCATCTCAGGACCTGTGCTCCTCCCCTCCCTCCGGGCTCAGCAATCCCCACTAACCCTTCTGATCTTGACTCAACATCAGCTTCTCAGGCCACCTGTCTGTCCAGGTTGGCCCACCTACCCCCTACGCTATCATGATGCTGTAGGATCCTCCTCTTAGTGCTGGTCACTATGGAAATGAAAGGTGGTTTGTGTGACAACTTCACACTGATGCTGAAGCTCCAATACTTTGGCCACCTGATGTGAAGAACTGACTCAAAAGAAAAGACCCTGATGCTGGGAAAGATTGAAGGCAGGAGAAGGGGACAGCAGAGGATGAGATGGTTGGATGGCATCACCGACTTAATGGACCCGAGTTTGAGCAAGCTCTGGGAGTTTGTGATGGACAGGGAAGCCTGGTGTGCTGCAGTCCATGGGGTTGCAGAGTCAGACAGGACTGAGCAACTGAACTGATTGACTGACTTGTGTGATAACAGACTGAATGTCTGACCCCTCTAGAGCCTGTGCTCCCTAAGGGCAGGGCTGGGTCTAACTTCTTCCCATGATATCCCAGGACTGGGCATGTCCTTTGTGCTCACTAAACCTCTGACACAAGAGGCCTGGTGAACCCAAGTTAGTTCTCAGTCTCATGAGCTGGGGTGTCAGGTACAGTTAGGTGTGAGTCCAAATGGGGACTCTGGACCTGCAGTACTCGCTTCCCTGTGATTGGGGTCCCCCAAGGAGCAGCTCTGGCTGGCAGTCCAGCTGTGGGCTCCTGGGGTCCCTCTGGGTAGAGGGGCAGGTTGCTGACAATCCAGCAGGCTGCATGTTGTTCACAGCTGGTGGACTGCCCCTTCTGGGCCATTTGGGCCATTTGGGCCATTTGGAGGTGCTTTGAGGGCCTGCTGTGGCCCTCACCCTGGCAGGCCTGCCTTCACCCCTAGAGCTAACGGTGGAGATTTTGGTGGTGAGATATCCACACTTTTCTGAGACATGCAAGTTGGATGACATGCCTCTCTGGGACCTCAGTCCATGATCAGCTGACAACGCACAGGTTGGGTTCTCTCCAGACATTTCTTGAGAAATCTCTGTCCCAAGTAAGCTTGGTATAACAGATGTATTTGTGCATTTCCTCATTCAGTTCTCTCACCTTTGTGAAGATCTATGATTAGTCCTCGTTTTAGAAGAGAACACAGGGCTCCAGTAAGAAAAAGCCCTCCATGGGGGCAACGTGAGTAGAGTTTTGGGGTACTTTTCAGGCTTGAGGAGATGCATGGTCTCCATCCTCAGCTGTCCCTGCGGGCATCATAGCTGGTCAGCTGGCATCCCCTGAGCAACAGGCTCTGCACCTTTTGTGGATTCTCCACAACACTGCCAAAAGTTTCCTCTTCCAGGAAGTCCTCCTTGATCACTGCCCCCACGGCTGTCTCCAAGTCCAGCACCTGAACAGTTAGGAGACACTGTCTAGAAATGTGAGCTTCTCAAGGCTGGTTCCTTGTTTTCTGCTGTCTCTTAGGAAATGGACCTCCCCTGCCCCTGCCCCCTCCCTCCTCCATCACGTCCCCACCCCTGTTTTCTCTTCTCCATGGCATTGCCCACTCGCTGGGATGATTGCTCACTTGCTGTTTGTCTGCCTTCCTCTCTAGACTTGAGTTTTTCAAGGGCAGGACCACTGTGTCCTGGGGCTTGGGACAGTGCCTGGTGCAGAGCAGATACCCCCGCCCTGCCCCAGTCACTTAGTGAATGAATAAATAGCATCTGGGGGGTTTTGACCAGGCTGAGGGAGCCCCACCCAAACAGCTTGGTTTTGTGCCTGCTGCTTGCCAGGGAGCGGGAGGCCCTGGCCCCTGGGTGCCAGCCAGGAGTTGTCTGAGGGCACGCTGAAGTCTCAGCAGACATGCAGACAAGATTTTAAGCAACCACCCACCAGCCCGCAGACACACAAAGCCCGCCTAGGAGTCCGACAGCACAGTGTCGCCTAGAGTGTGGAGGGAGGAGCAGCTGAGCACCCGGGGGCCCTGGGCTTTGTGCTGGGACAGGGGTTATAAATAGGATTATGGCTCCGCATTGTGGGCATTCAGAGGCTCCGCCTGTCACCTCCCTGCAGTGGCAGAAGGATCCGGAAGTGGGGACGTTTTTGGCTCTACCCCAGGGATAACATTATTGGAGTTACAGAAATAATTGGAGCTTGGCATTAATGTTGACTAATTATGCCTCCCTCTCCTGACAAGCCTTTTATTTATGTATGTATTTCTTCTTTTTGGCTACGTCCTCCAACTCCCTCGATGAGAAGCCATTTAAAAGGAAATGATAATTTGTCCTCCGATCTCACCAAGCGGACGGGCAGAGCAGGCGGCGGGCGGGCGGCCGTGGGCGTGGCCCGCGCGCGCGCTCAGCCCAGGAGATTCCCAGCTAGGATTGGATGCGCTTCTTCCCTACGCGCCTGGGCTCCGCGCCCGCGAGAGGCAGGAGCTTCCCCATCGCCTCCCCGCAGGCAGGGTCGGGTGAGGCCGACCGCGGCTGGAGCAGGACCGGGGCGAGTGCCAGTGTCCGGGTCGCTGGGAGCTTGGGACACAGAAGCTGGAGACGCGGCTGCCCGCCCCTCCCTGCGACCCCAGACAGGGGACCATTTCCCGGCTAGATCTCGGACCCGCGCCTGGGGAGCCATCCAGCCTGCCGGGCTGGCAGCAGATCTGGACATGATGAGCTGCTTGTCCGGAGTGGGAGCGGGAGCGCGGGCTGCCCCAGCCGCCCGGTGACAGAGGGCCACGTCCCTCCTGCGCGGGGGTCGGACTCGATTTGCCAGCAAGAGGCTGCCTCCGACGGAGGGCCCCCCACCCCTCCACCTCCCCCGCTCCCGTTTTTTGGGAGGCGATCTTCAGGGGGTGCGCCAGCCACCTCGGACCCTCACAGACCCTGGATGCAATTCGCTGGCAGCCACCATGGTGCAAAATGTAATTTTGGTGTTTTTCCGCAGACGACTGAGCCAAAGACCCGCGGTGGAGGAACTGGAGAGAAGAAATATCTTGAAACGTGAGTAGTGGCGGCCCCCTGGGGTTCCCCTCAGTGTGCTCCACGGAGGCTGCTGCGGGAACCTGGCTCTGCAGGCTGGCTGAGCCCTCCTGTGTTCCCCTCGCCCTGAGCTGCTGGGGAACTCTGAAAGCAAG
Source organism: Bos indicus x Bos taurus (assembly GCF_003369695.1). Taxonomy (NCBI): domain Eukaryota; kingdom Metazoa; phylum Chordata; class Mammalia; order Artiodactyla; family Bovidae; genus Bos; species Bos indicus x Bos taurus. The sequence continues at coordinate 26,722,404 of NC_040088.1, forward strand.
CCCCCGGGAAAGTTGAAACACCCAGCAACATCCCATTGAAAATTAAAAAGGAAAAGGCTCTCCTGGCATCATTAAAAATGTCCGTACTTCGGGGTTGTGTCATGAGTCAGCTCTGTAGTTGGAAGGGAAATGATGTCTTTTGGCAGGCTGGGTTTCAAGCAGGTGTCCCTGGCAATTTGGGACTAGGGCTCCCTCACGGTCACGGACATCACAGGCAGGTGTGGACAGAGTATAAAACCTACCAGGGAAGAGCTCAGCCCTCTGTAGTTCCCTCCCTGGGGAGTAAAGCAGCAGCTCAAAGGAACAGAGAAGCCTAGGAAGTTGCCTGTGGCTTAGAACTCTACAATTTTAGATCCTCACCTCCTTCACATCCCCTGGGTTTTCCCAGGGAGGGCTGTGGTTGCAACATGTGCTGAGCACCAGCATCCAGGAAGAGCCTCCCTGGTGTAGAGAACACTGTTCCATCTCATTAAAGGCATTGAGGATTTGGGTGGTAGAACCCTCTCAAAGGTGTTTCCCAGATACTTCTTACGTATCTGGTCAACAGACTTCGTTTGCGAGGTATTTTCTATAGCATGTTTTCTAAGGGCCTGGATTTTTTAAATGTTTTCCTCTCTTTAAGAGTGAGCACTACAAACATTCTCTGAATTTGGTTTTTCATTCCATGAACGTCTTTTTACAAAGTTAAAACAGTCCCATGGCTGACCTTCTGTCCAAAAGTAGAAGACAGAAACTCTGGTCTGGGTGCTGAGTCCTAACTGACTGCTTCCTCTTTCTTGACTTTATTAATTGCCTGGAAGACTCCCCCTTTAAGGACTGTTGGAAATATTTAAACCCTAAGATTATTAATTCTTTGTTTTAGGGACTTCCCTGGTGGTCCAGTGGTTAGGACTCTGAGCTTCCCCTGCTGGGGGCACAGGTTCAATCCCTGGTCTGCTGCTGCTGCAAAGTCGCTTCAGTTGTGTCCGACTCTGTGCGACCCCATAGATGGCAGCCCACCAGGCTCCTCTGTCCCTGGGATTCTCCAGGCAAGAATACTGGAGTGGTCAGGGAACTAAAATTCTGCATACTGAGCAGTGCAGGAAAAAAAAAAAAGTTTTCTTTTTAAACTTGATATGGTGACTGCTATTCTATATTACATCAACTAAGCCGTATCTGAGAATTTCAAGAACATCTTTTCATGGATAGCATACTTAATCAGGTGGGCATATACAAATGTGAAGCTGTTACCGAATATTTGAATTTTAAAAAATTAAGTCACTAACTTATAAAGCTCATCAGTCACAGATGCCCCCTCAGGTAGTGATCTAAAACTCAAATGGGGCAAGTTCAAGGCCCAAGTAGTGCTGCCTTCAGCCTGGTTTGCTGCCCAGAGTGGGCAGAGGCTTTTCTCTCAGGAACCATTTCTCCTGTCAGTGGTCACCACTTCTTCGCTCTAGTGGATGGCCAGGTCCTCCCACCAGCAAGTGCTTCTAATTGTGTTGATCTTTGCACATAGACACTTGGACATGAAAGCCTGAATATCAGAACTGTGCCTGGTGAGCAGAGATGGCAGGTGGATCCCGGACTGACGGCACTCATCTCCAGGGCAGGAAAAAGGCTCCCTGTGTGGCCCTGACAGTCCCTTCCTTGCCACTCAGCCAGTCAGGTCCGTCCCTAGTTGGAAACTTCCTGAGTGCCCTGGGCAACATCCTTGAGAATGTCACTGCTAGTTTGGGGTGGGTGGGTGGTTTGGTTTGATTCTGTAGAGATGAGGATCGACTAACTATATATAGTTCAGCCTAGAGCATCATCCCCACAGCCCTTGACACTGGCTTGCACTCTTGCTGCATTTTCTGCTTTGAGTCAATGGCTTAGAATATCAGCACATTGTATCTGCTCCCCTTCAAGTAGGGAACTCATGGCTAACTGAGATCATGTTGGAAGAACACTTGGGCCTGTGCGTTTGTGGATACGAGTGTCAAGACACTAGTGGCCATATTTTATATGGTTGTATTAGAAGTGGTCATTCAGAGGGGGGCCCACTCTGTGCCGGGCATTGTACTCAGTGCTTGCCTCTCTTCCCTCGCTGAATTGTTACCAGACAGTCGTGAGGTTTGCATGGCTGTTCCCATCTTCCTAGTGAGGAAGCTCAAACTTCGGGAGGTAATAGGACTTTTTAACATGAGTGTTGGCAGAGGGAAGGAGCTGAAGTTCATGTGCAGGTGAATGGCTCCATCATCCACGTTCTGACCACTGCCTTAGGAGCAATAGTGCATCTCTGATTATTTACAGAAGGCACTTGTGTGACTGTCCAAGCTACTGGCACTATTTCCAGAAAATCTGGGTATGGAGGCTCTGATTATGGCTCCCTTGTTTTGTATAAAGCACAGGGCTTTCTGAGTCTGAGAATAAGAGATCTATAAACCCATTGCTCAGGGGAGCTCAGAGTCTGTGGCTTAGGCTCTCAGGAAGGACCTTGGAATTGGCGCCCCACCGAGCACCTGGCCTGCAGGGGGACACTCCCGGGCACCTCCAAGACCCCTGCTGTGCTCCAATGACCTTGTAATGATGCCAGTGTTGTCCACAATTTAAAAAACAGAAAGATCTGCTCTTGTTTCAGTGTTTTTATATGGAGGGTGTACTTAGGATTTGTTCATGGCCTATTTTTAAGACATATGAAGAATTATGGGACTTCCCTGGTTGTCCAGTGATTAAGACTCTGTGCTTCCACTGCAGGGGGCACAGGTTTGATTACTGGTCAGGAACTAAGATCCTGAGTGCCACGTGGCATGGCCAAAATTTTTTTAAAAATCTAAAGAATTAGTTTCATATCATCATTTAAATCTCTTATGGTTGGCCTTCTGTGTGGTATTTTCACATTTTTTTCTAATTGTATTATCAGCTTTCAGATGAGAGCTTATAATTATGGTTTCTTCTGGTTTTTCACTTAGATTAAGAACAAGGAACATAACAGGGATTGGTTTCTTTTTCTGAAACATCTGAATGAAAGATGAATCTTTTTAAAGAAAATTACCGAAAAGTACAATGACTAGTATGTTAAATGCCCATACACCAAACCTCCTAAATGCACAGATGTTTAAAATGTTTCAAAGAAAGACAGGTAACGTGAGCTTATGTTAACGGCGAGTTGCAGAATTTCCTTTCCTCAAACCTGGCGGTGTTTCTAGGAGTGCTGACAGATGAGGTCCCTTTCCCAGGAATGGAATTCTGGGCCCCCTCCAGGGACCTGAGGCTTTATTTAGCAACAGTGAGAGCCAGAAATAGGACATCCATTATCTCTTATCCCAGGGCGGAGCTTACGTTTTACACTAAGTCTCAGCATTCTGCTCCATTTTTAGCTTCCAAGTGTAGGTGTAAGCACGGCTTGCATGTTAATAGTGACACTCACTAGGCAAAACCAATTTTGGTGAGAGACTTGGTTCCTATAAAAGGCAGGTCATGTGTCTCACTTCTGCAGTGGAGAATCAGCTGGGTTCCTGGGTATGTTTGGACTTGAAATGTATCCAGAAAATATGAATTCCAGGCAGGCATATGTTGCCCAGAATCTGAGGTGAATGTTCCTTATCTTATGTTGGTTGGCTAAAAGCATGAATCCCTTTTACATGGAAAAGCAGTGACAGTTCTAACAATATTCATTCATATATACTTGAATATAGTTTATATATATATATATATAAAACTTATCCTACTAAAACATTTTTGTTTGCCATCTATGTTCCTGGTTGTAAATATACACAGAGATGATATTTGATTAGGAGAGAATTGCTTCCTGTTTCTCCTGCAAATCAATGCCCAGCATCAATCTGTGTGGTTATTTCTAACACAGAAAAGGGCCCAGGAGAACCAGGCTGTGATGAAGGCAAAACTTTCTTCTACAAGTGTTTCTGTGGAACAGTGAGACCATAGTTTCCTGAGCAGTGACTGGCAAAGTGCAATGATATGGAAAAAAGTGTCACTTGTCAGGCGTCCTTCCTGTTATACCGGTAGCCCCCACAAATGTCCAGATCTGAGCACGTGTCCTTGCTAAAGAGGAGAACGTCTCAACCTGCTTCTTTGTTTTCATCTTTCACAGAAAGGAACGATCAGACAGAGCAAGAAGAAAGAAGAGAAATCAAGCAAAGGTTGACAAGAAAGGTATGATCATTTAAGCATCTTGCCTGAATATTAAGGTAGGAAAGACTGAGATGGGTGATGCAGGCCATCCCTCTGTGATGCTGACCTGTGACTTCTTGGGCAACAGTGAATTTTGACTGGACATTCAAAAAGCAGTGCCTTTTGCATCGACCTGGGGGGTGACTGATGGCCCTGTGGACTATGTGCTCACCCAGCCATGGAGTACACGACTGCGGCCGTGTGGCCTCGATGACATTGCCATTTGTTTCCGGGAAGTCAGATGCTGACTGGCATGCTCTTCATTTATTTGAGCTCTTTACACAGTGCTCAAGCAAAGCATGCCTGGATATCAGTGTGTCAGTTTACCTTTCACACTCTTTGGTTCCTTCCATTTGTCTAGAAGATCCTGACTACAGAAAACTTGATTAGCTTCAAGGGTTTGTGTCTGAGACTCAAATAGTTAAGTCAAAATGTATTATGGCCGATATAGGTAGCAAGTCTGTAAAGTTTGGTCTCCTTCTAAAGCCCTGACCATCTCTAAATTCAAGTCTTCTGGTGTTCCCTTTCTCTACTGTATTCTGTAATAATAATATAATAAATTCTTGTCCTACTTCAAGTTAGTAGAATATCCTGAGCTTATGAGTGCTAGTGGTAGTATTTAGTATTTCAACTTTATCAGTAGCTTTTTTGGGAAAATCTTACCTAATGATAGTTGAAAAGCAACAGCTGGTGCTGTAAAATTTTTCCTTAGATAATTCACCCAGCTTTCCTTGAGCTGTGCTGTGGTCAGGGCACTGCTAGCTTCCTGGGGGTGTGAGTGCTCATGACAAGATATGTTAAAGGGAAGGGATTGTCATTTAAGAGTGTATAATTTAAGCCCTTCATGTTAGAGTTTTTTGGTTTTTTTTTTATTAGGGTTTTATTTCAGCTTCAGAGCTTACATTTATTTATAGACAGGTCCTGGTTTGCTCAGGGTACTTAAACAAACTAAGAAAGCTAGTTTGGCATGTGAGACCTAACTATGGTGATCTTTTATTTTAGCTTAATCAGAGACCCACGGTTGATGAACTGAGAGACAGAAAAATTCTGATACGATTCAGTGATTATGTGGAGGTGGCGAAAGCACAGGACTATGACAGACGGGCAGACAAACCCTGGACGAGACTGTCGGCAGCAGATAAGGTACTGAGCAGACGTGTGCACGTTGGCTCATGGGCGTGTATGTGTCAGAAGACAGTGGGCACCATCAGCTGTTGAAATAAGGCCATGCTTGACCGGATGTGGCATCACAAATAGAACCTGGGCTTAGGGTCGTGTTTTCAACTAGGGGATGGTTTTGCCCTTAGGGACATTTGGAAATGACTGGGACATTTTTGGTTGTTACCAAGTGGGCTTCCCTCATAGCTCAGTCGGTAAAGACTCTGCCTGCAATGCAGGAGACCCGGGTTTAATCCCTGGGTGGGGAAGATCCCCTGGAGAAAGAAATGGCAACTACTCCAGTATTCTTGCCTGGAGAATCCCATGGACAGAGGATCCCAGCAGGCTACAGTCCATGGAGTTGAAAGTCGGACACGACTTAGTGACTAAACCACACCAAGAGCCCTCAGGCTGTCGGGACTGAACCCAGCCTGCCAGGTACTTAATCCTCCAAAATATCCCTGAGAGAGGTGTTGCTATTATCCCTGTAGAGGTGCCATCAAATAGGTGGCTGGGAAAAGACTGACAGGGCTTAGACCCGGGGGCCTCTGTCTACAGAGTCTCTCCTACCTCCCCACTTTGAGTGACTTCCAGAACTTTTAAAGCCTCCCTAAAGGAGAGGAACATAATACATTCAGCCAATGAGTGTGCTGAAATTGCTAATGGTTCCTTGTCTTCATAAGCTGAGTGTGAGTCTGTGAGGTTATATATGAACACACATAAGCAGTGCATCCTCTTGGAACAATGCAGACAGGCTATAGTTGGTTACCCAGGGTGGATGTGCTCAGAGGAGCCTGGCCGTGAAGGGAGAAATTCAGGCATCTTTGGCAGCCTTTCCTTGCCTCTGAAGCTGTGTCTGCTGTTTGTCTACCCTGGCCTAAGAGTTTATCAGAAAGACGCACACGATGAAAGTGGGCGTTGGGAAGCTGGAGGAGGGCCAGATGAGAAGCCCTGAAAATACTGAGATGCACATCTCACCCACATGTAACAACAAGATTATGTTTCAAATGACACAAAATGTAAATGTATCCTGAAGTTAGAATAACTTCTAGATTAGTTGTAAAATTCCAAGTAAGTTCACCAAAAGCTGAACCTCACTCATTATCCTAAGGTCCTTACTTTATAAGTGCCCTGAGCATGTGCTTGATCTATCTGTTATGTATCCTGGTGACATGGGATGGGGGTGGGGCGGGGTCAAGGCAGGGGGGTGATATATTCCCACTCGAGCACAGTAAACAAATTCACTAAATACTTCCAGAACACCAGCTCTGCACTAGGTTGGTAGGGCTATAAAAATAAGTAAAGGCCTAAATGCTAAGCACAAAATTTTTTTTACTCTATCACAAAATAACAAAATCAGCAAGTATTACGAATGGCTGTCAATCCACAACCATGATACTCATTTCCCATGCTAGCTTTCTAATGTCCTGAAAAATAATGTGCTCTTTTTTAAATTCCAGGCAGCAATTCGTAAAGAACTGAATGAATACAAAAGTAATGAAATGGAGGTACATGCATCAAGCAAGCATCTGACAAGGTCGGATTTCTATTTGTATGAATTTCATGATACTTGCAATATGGTATTTTTTTTTTAAGAGAAAATAAAAATGTCACAAATCACTGTGTTCGGATAAAAAGCAATTCAGTATGTCTGCAGAGAATTGTCTTGAACAGACAGAATGCAACTCAATTGAAAGTGCTATTGGTTCCTGTGGTTTCACATAGGGCTTGGCAGGCTTTCCTGGTGGCACAGATGATCAAAGAATCCATCTGCAATGCTGGAGACCTAGATTTAAGTCCCTGGGTTGGTTGGGAAGATGCCCTGGAGAAGGGAATGGCTGGTTACCCACTCTAGTATTCTTTTCTGGAGAATCCCATGGGCAGAGGAGCCTTCTGGGCTACAGTCCTTGGGGTCAAAGAATTGGACATGACTGTGGGACTAACACTTTTGGTGAAGGGTGGGATGTAGAACAGTACTACACATTGTTTTATTTAAGTAGTTAATGTGTATTTAAAGACATTAGTCTCAAAGCACTGAAGGTAATTTGCCTGTATTCCCCTTCTCTCGTATTTAGAGACAGAATATGAGAGACTGCCCGCCCCCGCCCCTCCCCCAATTTATTTATATGTAGAGGAGTGCTATGAAATTACTGATCTCACTTGTCGCCCACCTTATTTAAGTTTATACTCACATCTTTAACACGAGCTCATGCTCCCCTGAAGCTCTTCCAAACCGCCTTTGTTCCTTCAGCAAATACATATCACTGTGTGCCATTCTTATGCTGCGAGTCAGCTGTAAGTAAAGGAGGGTCCCGTCTCCAAGTGGCTGATTCTTCCATAATCAAGACTTTTCATACAAGGGGAACACACCCATGAACAGAGGTGGCACAGGTTGGCCTGCTGATGCCAGTGTGCTCACAGGTGGCATATTCCCCCAGCACTTCCCCTTCCTGTCCATGAAGAGCCATGATGAGGGTCTCACACACGTTTATCCTCAAAGGACTGCCTGATGCCACAAGCTGTTTGTCATCTCTCCCTTGGTCTAGAGATGCTCAGGCCCCAGACACAAAGAGAAAGGAAATCCTGAGTGGAGATACTGCCTTAAACCACAACAGTGGACTCCTTTTCTTTTCTGTTTGGCACAAAATGGCCACTGTGGTTGTTATTTATAAGATTTACTCTGTAAAGTGTAATATGGCTATGGAATAGAAAGCAGGCAAACAGAATTCTGTCCTATGAGATAGATGACTTTGAATATATCAAAGGGAGGAAAAAGAGGTTGGAAGAGCAGGAAAAATGAAGCAAGTAGTTTGTTTAAAGATGTTTAAGGTTTTCCCCCATGACTGGCACACTTTGGGGCAGGAATAAATCATCTTACTTTTGAGTGTTCAGAACACTAAAAAGTGTTTAGGAAATAAATACTCTGTAAAATATTCAGTTATTTTTAATGTTCAATCCTGTGTTACAGAAAAAAGATGTAATTACTGCATATTCTATCTATGGTAATGTGAAAATATTTAATACATTTCTATTTATACATTATTAAAAGATATCTACTAAAGATATGTACTTTCTCTCATAAGTCCTTGATAGCTTTTTTAGATGACAGAATTTTAAGAGTGAGCCCAAAACTTACACATCAGGAAGTGTTAAGATTTTTATACCACATTTTAGCATTTAATGTCAGCTTTTAAAAGTCAGAGCAATGATTTTAGTCATATGAAATTTTAATTGCATTAAACAGTACCACAAACACATTTTCAACTCTACAAGAACAAAATTATAACTCTACTATATCCAATCATTTGTTAATCAGTTCATTACCTCTGCTGCTTCAGCAAAGCCCTGCTGTTTTTGTGAACTTCAAGGGCCTACCTAGCAGTTTTCAAGCTAAGTTTTAGATAGGCTTAAGAATTCACCATCTGATTCCTTTTGTGTTATGATGGGGCCTGAGCGGTGGGTGCCCTCCGAGGCTGTACACCACTATAACCCAGGCAGGTCCATCCTCATGTTTTACATGTTGGACTTCCACAAAGATTTTAATAGCAACAGAATAATTTGTGGAAAGTTTTTTGCAATTTAAACTTAGATATGTATAACCTTGTCTTTTTACAACTTCTAGATTCCACAGGCCATAGAGATTTTCTTCTGAGAAGAATTGTGCTTAATTTTTGATACCAACACTGAACATTCATCAGGGAGCTTTCCTGAAGTTCAGCTCATGACTACCTGCTGTGTTTGCCAGAGAAGCAGGACCACACACACAGGTGAAATCCTGGCCATGCTCACCTGTGAGAGAATGACCAGAGGACACCCTTCACTCTCTGGGGCCTGAGGAGTGTCAACTGTTGGGGTCAGAAGAGACCCCAGGGACTCAACCTGAAGAAAACTGTTGTTTGCCTTCCTGCCTTGTTTTGCAGTTCTGCGGTATGACTGAGGATGGTGACGTGCGTGTGCAGGGTCACCACACTGAGGCTGTGACCAAGGGATGTGTACGCAGTGTCTTCAGTACCATGTGGAAAAGACCTTTTTATTCTCATCACAATTAGAGAACTCTTTAAGTTCCTGTTATACAAAATGATTTACTGTATTATACTTTTTCTTTTTTTATATAATGTCTAACAAAAAATACAGCTGCAACATTTTGATTCCTGTTAATTTTGTTCTTTAATTAAATGACTACTTATTGCAGGAAATTAACCTGGGTGTTACAGTTTCTTGGGGTGGGGGTAAGAGATTTTTTTAGAAAAAGGATCTGTGAAACAAGTCAAATCTTATTATTTTTGAGCCATCAAAAGCCAAATACAAGGAGAATTCAAACTTTTTGTGTGTTTTGTAAATTCTTTTAGTATTTGTGGTTTGTGCCTTAGGAAATCAAATTATCTTTTCAAGTTAAGTTTTTAAATCATTTGAGTAATAAACCTAGAAATAAGTAACAACTTGTTGAAAAACTACTCAAAGGAAAATGACGACCTCTAAAAGTATTTTTAATTTCTTATTTGCAAACATTATTATAAGACTCTGTTGTAAGAGACAAAGGTTTAGATTGAGTGGAGCTCTAAGAGGATATTTATCCCAGCACAAACGTAAAAGGTAACCTTGGCACAAAGAGGGGAAAGTCAGTTAAATAAGAATAAATGTTCCCTGGAATATATTTTTACTTAGCTTTTGAGTAAGTATCATTGCAAAAATGAGCCTGCCCTCCTGGTCCACTGAGTCCAGGAGCACAGTGCTTCCATCACGCCGTTGGGATCTTGCAGAACCTGTGCCCAGATCCCAGCTCTGCAACACTCAGCAAGGTGTTTATTTCCTCTGCCGGAAGCTCTCCCACCTGCTCCCCACCCGACCCCGCCCCAGTCTCTCTCACACACACATACCACAATTGGAATCTCTAAATGAGAAAAAGGAGGGAAGTGTGTGTGTGAAGTACCAGCAAAGTGCCCAGTCCATCATGTGGGTGTGGTTGTCAGGTAGCTGTGGAGCAGCTGAATGTCCTCTGTGACTTCTCACCACACAAGCTACCTCACTACTTCCCATGACCTTTCTTGTGCTGCTCTGTGGCTGCAGTGGGTCAGGAGCCCACTGCTCAGCCCTTGTGGCAGTACTCTGTCTTAAGGGATTTGTGATCAATCCTAGATGTAAGCAAACATACTGTTAGTTTGCCGAACTGTAGTCTTTTTATAAGAAATCAGTGTACGGTAGAAAAATTCTAGCTCTGCCTCTTCATGCTGTGTAACCTTCTGTGAATCGCTTGACTTCGCTAAGCCTCAATTTCTGTGTCTATGGAATGATATCTAAATCTTTTCTAACTAGAAGCCAATCTCTTAATTTTATAAGCATTTATGTGTGTGTGTATATATATATTTTATATTTATGTATGTATATTTTATATGTAAGCTGTTATTTGTGGCCAGTCAACCCTCTAAATACTTAATTTCTGTTTTAAGCTACATAGTAGCAGCTTCCTATTTTATATTTTATTCAATTAAAAATATTAATTGGAGCCAACCTATATAAAAATAAGATTTCAATCTTCATCACATAGAAATATCCTGGCCCCCAAAGCAAAAAGGATCACTGCTGAGAATATATCTAAACTGTAGCTTTAGTTAAAGACAATCTGATAGATGGGGCACAAATTCAGGGTTTTTGCCCAACTAAAGACGCACAACTAATAGATAAATAAAGATTTATGATAAAGTACAAGATACCCAAAGCAGAGTCTGGTTTGGTTCTAGACTCAAGGGTTCTAAAATATAAAACTGGAAGACATTTTCATTGTAATCAAAATATTTGCAAAGGTATCTAACTTCTACTACTGTATTTGTATTAATCATAAACTATTACCCTAAATTATATTTCCATATTTCATGTTCTTAGCAGGTATTTTAGAGGTTGAGATAACCTAAAACTGTGAATCAAGTATGCATGTTTACTCGGCACCTAAGTGTGTGTAATCCTACACTAAGTAAGTATATGATGTGGCACATCTCTAGTCTCTCATCCTAGTTAGCTGGAGGAACAGAAACAAAAAGCAATTCATTGATCACATGATACTGGTGATATACATGCATATGGATATAAATTTAAATTTACATATATTGTGTAAATTTGAAGAGAAAATTTATATACTTAGGAGCTGAAGACTTAGAAAAAATAATTCTTATTCAATAACAATTAGATATAGTATCTGAATTATCATACTATTAGTAGTCATTAATAAGGTTCTTGTGCATTGACTTGACAATTTGATTTTAACAGAATAAAATGACTATTAAAGTAACAATATTAAGTCATTAAGGAAATTATTTTTAAGGAGTTAAAAATTTTTTTTAAACTTAATTGGTAATTTTGTGACAAGAAACTGAATCACAGCCAGAAGCATCAAGTTTTAAGCCAATATGATAGGAAGAATAGTACATCCTATGACTTTGTAAAAAGTACATTTAAAAAATTTTAAAGGGGCTGTGGACAACTGAATGGATTAAAAAAACAGCTAACATAGAGGGTCCACCTTGTGGAAACACAAGGTAATTACAAGTCTAAAAGGTATCCTATTGTACAGTCGAAGTTTGAAAGTCAGATTTTAGCTATGTATACACAGTTCTTCAATGGCAAAGTCAAGTTCAGAAATGCAAAATTCTAATTATACTGCTAAAATTACTAGTTCAACATTATTCCAATACCTATTTACCCAGTGTTTTTTTCAGAATATCTTTTCAGAGTTCTTCATGTGAAAGAAACATCTCAGAAGATGCTCATAAACAACTGAAAATACAGAAAGTCAAATTTACTTCAGGTCTGACGGGAAGGACCTAAGAGCTTGCTCCAATTTTTACAATACTAAGGATCATTTCTATTTTTTTTTAATGGCCACTCCTCACAACCTGTGGATATTTGTCCCCTGACCTGGGACTGAAGCCTGGGCCCTCAGCGGTGAAAGCTTGGACCCATAACCACTGGACCTCCAGGAAGTCCCAACAGTGCTTAGTATTCTATTTTAAGTGCTTATTCATGGCACTTATGATTCTCCCATGCTTACTGACATTTTAATCAATATTAATGAACCCAGACCTAACTGTGACTTGGTTATTATGTGGTGGTGATGGGATGGCTAAAGAAAACTACCTCTAGCATCTGTAGAGAGCTTCACCCTAGGCCCTGAGGCCATAGAAAGCAGAATTCATCACCCTAGACTAGTTTTAAGAAGGAATTAAATGCTAGATAAAAACCACACAGTCTACTGCCCACACGTGCTGGGCATCTATGGTGTCAGGAACATGTGGCTTTTAAGTCTCTGTAATAATGTCTACAGAGTTTAGTATTTAAGTTTCTGCCTGGCGGTACTAATGCTGCAAAATTTTTCTCTCTTCCATGTCCTTTCCAATGCCTTCTGGAACAATTTGACCACAGTGTGGTAAACCTGCACCAACGTGGTGTTAAACTGTGATCCAGGTAAGACATAGAAGTCATTAGTTACAATGCTTATTTATTTTTTAATATGTCTGAAATGGGAAAATCAAGAAGTGTTAGCTATGTTAATTAACATGATCATTAACCTCTGCTAATGCAAAACTGCTTTAACTCACTACAGTAAGATAAATTGAGGAATAAATTTTGTAATAAAGAACAGAGATATCTGACTTTCAAATGTTTCTTCTAAAAGAGGGGTCTTGCAAACTATAGCCCACAGACCAGATCTGCCTTTTTTTTTTTTTAATGGTCTGCAAGGTAAGAATGGTCCTTACATTTTTAAATAGTTATATTTGACAAGTTTATACAAGTACATACATGAGATCTTTAAATTTACCTTTTAGCCCTTAAACTTTTTTTTTTTTTTTTTTTACTGTATAGCCCTTTAAAAGACAGTTTGCCTACTCCTGCTCGAAAATCTTTTTTTTTTTTTTTTTAAGTAAAGAATAGAAGATGCTGAGTTACACAGAACAGTTAGGTTTGTTTCTAAGCTTAAAATTTTTAACATCAATTTTGTTACAAATTTCAAACTCATTATAAGCTCACATTGACAATAGTACTTTGACATGCGTAAAGTGCAAGTTGGGTAAATAACAAAGGCGCTACTGATATCAAGGGCATATGTTTCATTAGTATGACCACTCACTGTTCCAACTTCCTTTTATTGAAAATTATTGTTATCAAATCTTAAACCAAAACTATGTTATCTACAGTTCAAGGCAGTACAACACACAGATCTCATTCAACAATCTGTATTCCTGAAGAAAAAAGATATTGAATTGTTGGTCCAATCCCTGGGTTGGGAAGATCCCCTGGAGAAGGAAATGCAAATCCACTCCAGTATTCTTGCCTGGAGAATCTCATGGACAGAGGAGCCTGGTGGGCTACAGTCTATAGGGTTGCAAAGAGTTCGACATGACTGAAGCGACTTAGCACCACATGGCAAATGTTGTTTTAGAGTATTTCTATTGGCTTTTTTGACCCAATGTATGTTTTTAAAAACAAAAACTAACCATTACAAATTTATTATCTTCTTTGGTAATGAAGCCTGTGAATATCTGATTTGCCTACACAATTTTTCAAAGGTGCCAATAAAATAGAAATCCCTGTGATTTTACATGACTTTTAAAAATAACATTTTTAAGTACATGGAAATAGTTCATTTATTATCTCTGTATCTAGAGCTGAGTACAGGCATGTCATATAATAAGATGCTCATATGACTGGCTGGCTAATACTTTGTTATTAACTTTGATAGAAATACAAACACTATACAGGATTTGAGGAACTGAAAGTTTTAGAAGGCACGCTGGTCCTCCAGGAACATACTACATCTGCTCACTCACTTATTCATTTTGTGCAAGCCTATGTCTCCAAGCACTCTTTTAGGTTCTAGAAGTAAATATATAAAAGTTGGCTTTTAGGGCACAGGAAACCTCTGAAAAGGTTCTTTGTTGTTTTGCTGTTATTTTTAACATTCAGGTGAAATACAGGTAACATAAAACTGACCATATTGAAGAATAAATGATATTCAACACACTTACAAATTCATATGGCCACCACTTCTGTCTGGTTCCAGAACATTTTCATCATACTTGAAGAAGATCCCATGCCTAATTTGCTGTTTCTATGAATTTATACATTCTGGATATTACAGTAAATTAAATCATGCAACATGTGACCTTTTGTGTCTATTTTCACTTAACATGTTTTTGAGATTCATCCATACTGTCAGGCTAATCAATACTTCTTTCCCCTTACAGCTAAAAAATATTCCATTACATAAATATACTACATGCTTACTTATTTGATTGCCATTTGGGCTGTTTCCACCTTTTGGCTATTGTGAATAGTGTGCTATTTTGAATATTCCTGTACAAAAGTATTTGTTGAGTATCTATTTTCAGTTCTTTTGGGTATATAACTTAAGAGTGGAATTGCTGAGTCACATGGTAATTGTTTAACTGAGGAACGACCAAACTGTGTTCCATGGCAGCTGCATTATTTTATATTCCCCTGTCCCGACCCTCCGCCAAAAATAAGACGCACAAGGGTTTCAATTCCTGCCCATCCTTGCCAAACTTGCTTTCTGGTTTCTAACTATCATAGTGGGTATAAAGTTGGGATCTAACTATGGTTTTGATTTCCATTTTCCTAATGATGCTCAGTGTGTTTGTGTGTTTGTTAGACATTTGTGTGTCTTCTCAGGAGAAATGGTGGTTCAAGTCCTTTGCTGATATTTTAATTAGGTTTTTTGGCATTTTGTTTTCAACCTATAAGAATTCTTTGTATATTCTGGCTACTAGACCCTAATGAGATGTGACTTGCAAATATTTTCTCCCATTCTGTAGTTTTTTTTCCTTTTATGAAAGTATTATTTGCATGAAAATCCTTTTTAAAAAAAAAATTTCTTAAGTCCAAATTGCTTTTTTTCCCCTGTTGTTGGTGTTTTTGGTGTCATATCTAAAAATCCATTGCCAAATCCTACGTCATGAATCTTTATTCTTATGTTTTTTTTCCTATAGGTTGTGTAGTGTTAGCTCTTATAGGTTTTTGATCCATTTAAATTTTATATATGGTGTAAGGTAAGGGTGTCCCATTTTTGCATGTGGCTATCCAGTTCTCCCAAAACCAGTGGCTGAAGAGACTATTATTTTTCTATCAAATGGTCTAGGTACCCCTGATGAAACTCAACTGGACTACAGATGAACAGGTTTATTGCTAGACTCTCAAATCTATTTCATTGGTCTGTATGTCTGTCCTTATGTAGGTACCACATTATTTTAATTTAGCTTTGTAGTAGTATGGAATTGGGAACTGTGAATCCTCCAACTTTATTATTTTTTTTCAAGATTATTTTGCTATGTTGGATCCCTTCCATTTCCATGTGTTTTTCAGGACTGGCCTTTTCATTTCTGCAGGAAGGACTTGGGATTTTGATAGGGACTGCATTAAATCTGTAGACTGTTGCCATTCAACAATATTAAGTCTTAGAATCAGAGGGGATGACCATGGGATGTCTTTCCACTTAAGTGTTCTTTCAACAGTGTTTTGTAATTTTTAGTTTTCAGATCTTTCAACTCTGCTTTTAGAAATTTTAGTCTCTATTACTTAGTCTAACAAATGGCTTATCAATTTTCTTGATATTTTCAAAGAATCAACTTTTGGTTTGATTTTCTGTTTTTCTATTCTTTTTAAAAAATCTAAAATATCTATTGTTTCCTTCCTTCTGATACTTTTGGGTATATTCACTCATTTTCTAGTTTTTTAAAGTTGGGTTATGAACTTGAGATCTTTCTTCACTTCTTAAAAAAAAATATATATATATATAAATGTACAGTTATAAATTTCTGAGCACTGCTTGGAGTATGCTGCATTTTCATTTGCCTCGTGGTATTTTCTAATTTCTCCTGTGATTTCTTCTTTGACCCATTGGTTATTTAAGAATGTATTGTCACTGGAGAGTTTTACATACGGAAGTCATAAGCATGGTATAATTTATGAATTAGCGAGAATATATTGGCTGCTAAGTAAATAAGAGGCTGTAAATTACAAGGCAAGTATGAATGCTGGGAAGCTATTTAGGAGGCTGTTGAAATTGTCCATATGAGAAATAATGCTGCGACTGTCAAAGGTAGTGACAGTGGAAGTGACAAAGTAGGTATATTTGTAGAACATCTTTTGGTAGTAAAATCTACAGGACTTGTTGATCAATTAACCGGCCAAAGAAAAAGAGGCAATCAGGAATTACTCCTAGGTTTTGGCTTGTCTAGTTAGGTGGATAAAAGTGACATTTACTGAGATGGAAGAAGAGGTTTATCTTTTTTTTTCCCCCTTTGGTGGTGAGAGAGACTGCTGAGAAAGCAAGAGTTGGAGAATTGAGATGTTTATTAAAACTGTCAGTAAAACAGTATATGATGTTTAGTTGCTCAGTCATGTCCAACTCTTTGAGACACTATGGACTGCAGCCCACCAGGCTCCTCTGTCCGTGGAATTTTTAGGCAAGAATACTGGAATGAGTTGTCATTTCCTCCTCCAGGGGATCTTCCTGACCCAGGGATTGAACTCACATCTCCTGCATTAGCAGGCAGATTCTTTACCACTAAACCGCCACGTAAGCCCTAAAACAATGTATATAACACACTAATGTCCAAAATAAAGGTCAGAATGTTTCTACATTTAGAAGTTATTAATATAGAAATGGTTATTAATTGGTACCAGATGAAAACACCTAAGGAGAAAGTTTAGATTGAAGAAAAGTAATAATATGGAGCTCATTCCTAGTCTTAAGAGGTAAAAGGGATGTTAGGAATAAGATAAGAAAGAATGGAAAATCTGTGTCAGCCAAGGGTTTTTAACCATGGAATGGCACTGAGAAGCTAAGACAACAGAGGTAAGGTTTGGTAAAATTACTGGTGATTTTGATAAAAGCTGTTTCAGTGAAATTATAGGGATAGAAGCTGGACTCTATGAGGGATGGTAAGGAGCAAGTAAGAAGTATGAATTGAGATAGTAACTAGAGAAAACTCTCTTGCTATGCTCTGTGTAAAGCTAGGTTGAGAATTACATATGAAGGGCAGCAGTTAAAAAGGAACGTGATGTTAAAGTCCATTTTAAAAAAATGTTTTTAAATAAGCGTGGGCTATACACACCAATAGGGAGAAGTCAAAGACAACAGGATTCAGAGTACCTCCAGGTGATTAGACTGTCCTGAAATAATGAGGGTTATCTGCTGTTGAAACGTGTGGGAAATCAGAAATGGCAGTATTGATGCAGGTAACATGTTAGATTTTAGGGAGAAGAGATGAGGAAAGTATGAGGTAAGGCCATACCCTAAAAGGTAAAGAATTAAGGAAAGAGGTACTGATATACAATAATGCTCTGGAAATGTGGTACAGGCAATTAAACAGGGCAGGATAAGGATTGCTGAGCAATGCAATATAGCCATTTGAAATATGTGGTCATTGAAACATGTATAATATCATATATGAAACGAGTCGCCAGTCCAGGTTCGAAGCTCGACAGTGGATGCTTGGGGCTGGTGCACTGGGACGACTCAGAGGAATGGTATGGGGAGGGGGGAGGGAGGAGGGTTCAGGATGGGGAACACATGTATACCTCTGGCGGATTCATTTTGATATATGGCAAAGCCAATACAATATTGTAAATTTAAAAAATAAAAAAGCAAGCAAAAAAAAAGAAATATAATTAAGGTTTAAATTTATGACCACATATTTGTTTTTCTCAAGTGATGTTCAAGTTGTGGAATGAAGGGTTTGAACTAGTAGATAAAAAGCTGAGGAAAGGTGAGAGGGTGAGAGTACTGTCTAGGACTAAGGACTCTAAAATCGGTAAGGCAAGGAAGGAAGGACAAGAGGGTTAACAAGCATAGCAGACAGTAGTGGAGTAAACAGCCTGGGACTACTCTAGAAAGCAGGGTGGGACGATCAACATCTGAAGTGAGATTCAGGGCACAACTACTGATAATGACAAGGTCAAAGCAGAATGGTTTAAAGAGCTGGGAGAAAGCGGGCACCTGGGTGGGATTACACATACAAAACAGTATGGGAATCAGCATGGGTTTAGAGGTCTTGGAGTCTGGCCAAGGGGGGTGGAGATAAAAAAGTATGTGTGGCATAATGGATTAATTTTGAAGTCTCATGGGGGAACACAGAGTTACAACTCCTGAGTTGTTTTAATATTATAGCAGACTTGTCACTGTTTCCTGAAGTAGAATTTCTGCTATGCTATCAATAAATCTTAGCTGATGCTAACAGTGGAATAAAGCTATGATGCAAAGGTTTTTTTTTTTTTTTTTTTTGCTTATTTAGATTAAGAAGCCACTTTTACCACTGTACTTAAATACTGGTAAAGTGAGATGGTGTGATGGTATACTTCAGATGTCTGACTGGAGGATATTCAAACAAAATGATTTATAGAATAACTGTATAACAATCAAGTTACAGCATTTATTTCAACTTTATTACACAATTAAAGCAAACTAAATATGTATTCATTTTCATATATTAATCTAGCAAAATATTACAGTGAACCCTAGGGCTTAAAAAGTACTTGTCAAAACAGCCTGCTTGAGTTAATAATATGCCTACCTAGAATTAAAATGGTAACTCTGTTAGGCTACTTAGTGCCTTCTAATACAATGGAGCCACCGCTGAATAAATACTCTCTCCAACAGTATGCTGAAAGTACTGCTGTACACTCAGGTAAGCATTTTAAATCGGACTTCGTCCCCTTCTATGCATCACTAAATTTTATTATTTGAACCATGTTCTAAACTAGTAAATTTTAACAATACTTTATATATTTAGTTCAAACTGTTTGCATTTAAAATATATTTTATATGATAGATTTTAGTAACTAGTTGTATGAATATAGTTAACTTGGTAATATTTGTCTCATGTAAATATTACTATAAAAGTAAGCCAATTCCTTCTACTGATTGGTTTCCCAAAGCTTTCTGAAAAAAGTATTGCACAGACAAAAGGCTTCGGGGCTAAGTCATGTTATGGTGATTACAGGTTCTTTCTTATCCAGCAGAGGACAGACAGTTCTTTAAATTTAGAGGGTTCTACAGAGGTACTCTTGCTTGGGTAACATGTCTTTTCTTTATAGAGCTATTCTGGTATTTCCTAAGCTAAACAGGAATAATTGGATAAAACTTGTTGAGAACAACTAGACATCAAAGACTGTTTCTCTCATGAGCCATGAATAATGACCTCAGTCCTCTGCGTACAGTGTGAAGCTCCTCTTCTTGCTGTGGCCAAGAAAAAAAAATATCACTTTGAACAGTGATTCACTGTAAAACTATCATCCTATCCAATCCCCTAAAGGCTGTTCCTAGGTATCTACAGAACTATATGCTTATTACTGATATTTTAGATATATATTTAGATGATCAACTGAGAGATCAATTTTAAACCCCAAATCAATGAAATTTTTTACTTCCTTTAAATATTAAATCCTCAGTCTAGAAAAGAACTTCAACAAGGATCAGTCTAGTTAGTTAGCTTATGTGCTTCCAGCTAAACTGGCTTAGTAACAACTATCGTCTTAGCCTCTACTATCAGCATACTGAGGTTCTATTAAAATTTAATCAAAGTATATTAAAATATCCTGTAGTATACACAGAAATGCCTCTATCTCTGAGGAAACACCAAAGGCATGTTTCCCTTGGACGGCACCTTTAGACACCTTCCCTGTTCCCCACCCTGGCGAGCTCTTCCCCCCAGAATCCAGTTGCTTGTCTACTAGACCTCTGCAAAATCAGCTAATTGTATCCTCAAATCTAAGTAAAAGAAAATTCTTTCTTGCTCTGCCTGACACCCCTTCTCCTTCAGAAGACACAGCAAGACTGCTGTGGTGTACCTTGCTTAGATACATACAAGGAAATAATTATTCTAGCTTCCTTTTAAATTGCTCTTTCTTTTAAGGAGACACTCATTTAAAATCACCCCTATTTTCTACTATAAATTTGCTCCCATTTTAAAGAACTAAAAGAACCCCAGTGGTTTCAATCCAAAAAGAAAGACCTGTGGAAGAATTTCTCATTTAAACACATAAAAAGCATGACTGATCATTCCATTTGAAAAACCCAAACTAGATATTGATTTACCATTTCCTTAAGAAGTCTGTCTTGCAGCATTTTCATGTTTTCTTTCATCAAACACATCTGTGAATAAATAATTTCTTCCATGGAATTTACTTAGTTCACAGCAAAAAGTTGGACTAACCAATATTGAGAGATTACATACAAAAATACAGAATTTATACCTGAGATGTAACAATATTTTCTTCACAATCAGTGCTGTAGAAGACATTCTTGTCCAATGAAGCTTTTAAAAGGTGAAGTCTAAAATAATGAAAGTTACCTGTGCATTTACTTCGGTACTTAACAAATTAAATTACTATAATATAGTATATATAATTTTAATTTTTTGACCAAAAAGTCTTGTTATATATTCTAATCATTAAGAATGTCATACTGACCTCTGTTGTTCACGTTTTTGATAGGCACTGAACTGCTGGAATACCTTTTCCCGAAAGTCCTAAATTTAAAAGTACAAAACTAGTTACACTGTAGTTATGACTAAAAATTAAAACTAAACAGTAGAATTTACTATATTTATTTCTAATTTAAAAAACAACTTGGCTATATGCTAAGAATATTGCAGATGTCATAAACTCTTTCAGACTTTCTCCCTGTAAAAGGTAGTCATAAACTTTATATATATGTATTTACTAAAGTACAGTTATTTACAATGTTTCAGATATATATATAGCAAAGTGATTTTAGTTACACATGCATACATGTATTTTTTCAGATTCTTTTCCATTTAAGTTATTTCAAGATATTGAATATACTTGGCTGTATAGGTCCTTGTTATTTTACCATTTTATATATAGTAGTATGTTAATCCCCCTTGATCATAAACTTAAGTCTGTATTTTTAGTGTATGTACATGAAACTAACTAAAAATCTAGGATAAAACTAAATTATGTCCTAAAAAACAAAAACCTTTATGGTATAGTCTAAAAGTAGAAGGTTAATAGAAGTTGTCCTGAGTGCAGCTCTTTAAAAATGAGGTTTTACAATTATTTTTAAACTCTTATAAGCACAAACCACAAATTCCTTCTCCAAATCTTTTAAATACTGTGAATCTTTCTCAAAATTCTCTAGCTCCTCTATGATGATGAATTGGAACTTGTCAAGTTTTTTGATCCTATTAAAGAAAGAAAATGAGATTTTTTAAAAAAAATGACAGCACTCAGAATACAAAGCACCTAGGATATTTCAGAAGGGATTTTTAGCACAGACCTGTACTCCTGAATCTTCTGGTTGATTGCTTTTATATGTTGTTGAATTGTTTTCCAAGTCTGTTTAGTAAAATAATCCATCATTTTGTGGCGTATCTGAAAAACACTCATTTTTTAACTTGAAAAATCTTTACAAAATAATCTAACCAAGATTATATTAAGACCAAAGCCTTTTCCATGAAATATAAATGACTAACAACTTAGAACAGTGAAAAATTAAAAAGTCAAGTGATTTAAACTGAAGTGTTAATGAATAAGCTCAGTCCCACCAGGAAGGCTCTGACTGAGGGTTGGAATTGCTAGTTATTTTCATAAGTACATTACATTTACCAAAATGCTAGTGATTATAGTTCTTTTCAGGAACACAGCCCAGGAGTCACACTCAAAATTACTACCATTTTCCATAAAACATATCCACATCTAGTCACAGATATGCAGAATGTACAAATCAGGGCTTCTCTGTTTAGACGAGGGTGACCTTGGATAAATCAACTCAAAAGAAATCTACAGAATCTTAAATAATTTCAGAGTTTACCCATGAAGAAAAGAAAAAAGCAAAGAAAGAGAGCTGATAACCTGTGCAGGAAAATGTCTTAACAGGAGGGGAAAAAGAACTGTCTAAATACAGGCATGTGAGAAAAAGAGATGAGTGGATAAAACAGTAATTTAGAATTACTGTATTTTAGAAAGTATTTTTGCAAATATCACCTCACTGGAACCACAATAACTAAGGAACTTAAGTACAGAACTGGTGAAACGAAATGGGTTTCTGACTGAGACTGTTCATCCTCTATACTTTATATAGTACCCTCACAAGCAGTTACTGCTGTGAGATTTTAAAAATGTATTAAAGACTAGGCAAAAACAGAAAATTGTTCAGAAAAAAGAAAAATCACAGAAGACTCAAAACGTTAAACTGAAAAGGAAAATAGGACAGAGAGAACCCATAGGTAAATATGGGTAATATAAAATTTTAGAAAAACTTGGCTCATAAATCATTCCAGCTTTTTACCAGTGCATGAGGAAAGCTTAGTTCATGAATGGGTGTTTTGTTGCCGAAGGGTTAACTGAACTGACAGTCTAGTAGAAAGTGTGGCATATTATCATAATTTAAAGGATGACAACTCACATTAACTTTCCTCTGAAACTCTGTATTGAGCTGCTCGCACATCATCATCCCTACATCTGAAATTTCAGTTTCCCAGTTCTCCAAAGGAATAGAAAAGTCATTTGCTGATAATGGAGATATACTTTCGGACACTAAAAAAATGAAGACAATCAGCTAAAATTAAGATATGCATTGTTACAAATTTAACCTTCTTTGTCATGAGACTAAGAACAATGTCTTATTTTCAGATTCTATATGTAATGTAAGGATTATAAATCATAGGCATATTTTTCATTTAAAATATTCTGACTTATAAAAAACCTTTCAGCATGGGAATTAAGGCAGAAACAGTAATATTAAAATGGAACATATTTGGATTGATTTTTTAAAAAACTAATTCTTTACTACTTGCACATTAATAACCCAACTATTTAGTGATATGCTAATCTATCAATTAATACTGTAGTAAAGCCTATATATGGTAGTGATGAGGAAGATTTATGAGTAAAATCATGCTTACTATAACAGTAAAATACAGTGAACTTTGTGATAAAGCATCCTCCTTGGATCTATCCAAAGTTATCTTTACAAAGGAATTTGTTTTATGAAAGAAGTCACTCAAAATTGAAGAAACCACTTTCCAAATTAATTGCATTTTGACATAGACATCTGATCTACCTACCTTTGTAGGTGTGATGATCTGCATCTTTGCTTTTACAGAGTTTTTTGGGAAGCAAGTTTGCTCTTTCTTCTTCCACTTCACCAGAATTATTTAGACTATCTTCCGTGTACATTCGTTTGCGACTAAGATGTTGTATACAGCCTTAGGAACAGTAAATAACAGTGCTACAATCTTAATAAAAAATACCTAATATATATATATATATATTATGTAAATATAGAATAAAATACTATATGGGTTTTTAACTGTAAAAAAAAAAAAAAAAAAAGCCCTTGTTTCCGTTTGTATAGTTTTAGACAACTGCATTAAATCCTATATAATTTTGACATTAAATTGAATAATGGTATAATTATAAAAATATAATTCCTTTAGGTGAAATTTCACAGTAGTATTTCAGTAATTAATATGCGTTTTTTAAAAAGCAAGTCTTTGACCACAAACCTGACATATGTGTGGAGTCACTGGGCATGCCATACCATGTTTTCTCTCTTTCTTCACTAGACGTGGATAATGGAGATGCTGAATGACTTTTCTAAGATAAGTATCAGAATTGGAAAAACATTCTGTGTAAGTACTCCTGGACACCTTTGACCATCTCTCTCAAGTTCTATAGACAGTAAGTTGCAAATGCTATCAATTTGGTTTTTTTCCTCGCATTGTTTCTATCCCTTTTTAATCTCTCACACTGCTATGCATTTTCCTAAATCCTTATGTGAACCTCAATCTTAAATTACAGCAATAGTTTTGAGCTGCTTTTTAAAACTAATCCTATTTTTCAATTCTTCCTTATTAGGAGTTTGATTTCTTTGAGTCAGGAGGGAAGCCAAAGAAAAGTCTAAACTACTTCCTTCAAATTATATCTTTAAGCCACATCTTTGTCCTCTAACCTTATGTCTTACTGATTCAAATACAAATGTGTTAGCCAAATTAGTCTTTTTCCTGTTTTCTGAAAATCTGTGTCCATTTCCAGTCCCCTTCTATACTTAAGTTAATGATGTTTCTCTACTCAGTCTATATATACCAACCTGTCCTAAGTGGAGGCTGGTATAGCCCAAACAAAACCCAGCCCACTCCAAGCTATAATTCTGTATTAACATTCTGTATTTTATAGGTTATTAAATATTAATCTTTTTGTTGGTTGACTTTTATAGTGGAAAAACTCAACCAAATTTCTATATAATCATGAAACCACTAAGTCTTAATTATAAATATGTAAGTCAGTGGTTTAAAGCGATAGCCTATTTAAGACTTTCTCGTTGTAAGTATTTCAACTTTTTTTCTATGATCAAACCATCTTACATATTTTAAACATCACACTTTCAGATAACAGGTGAAAAATACTAAATTATTATAACTATTACTAAAGGCCTGTAATCTGATTCTTATTAAGAACTATTTTAGTTTAAGGAAAGCTTACTGGCTGTAGTACCATATGACTTTCATATTTGGAGGTTCAATTTCCATAAATTTTTCCTGAAGTATAACTGTTTACATCTGAATAGCTGTTGCAATTGGGCTTCCCTGGAGGCTCAGATGGTAAAGAATCTGCCTGCAATGCAGTAGACCTGGGTTTGATCCCTGCATTGGGAAGATCCCCTGGAGGAGGGCATGGTAACCCACTACAGTCCATGGGGTTGAAAAGAGTTGGCAACTGAGCACAAGTACATTCTCCCCTCAGTATCTGTGGGGGATAGGAGGAACTGGTTCCAGGACCCCTTGCAAATACCAAAATCCACTGATGCTCATGTCCTACATATGAAGTACTGATTCACAGTTGGTTGAATCCATGGTTGGCTGACAAAGATGTGGACCTATAGATATAGAGGGTCAACTGTACCACATGTGTATTACTTCTATTCACAACAGTATTATACTTAACTGTGCTATGAATGAACAAGACGTACAGAAACCCAAAGGAAGTTAAAAAAAACTAAAGAAAAATACAAAGACATTAAAGTAAAACTACTTAAATTCTGAGGGAATAACTAGTTCACTGCTAAAACTCAACACCCATTCATAAGTGAAATAAGGCATTTAAACAATTAGAACATTAATTTGCTAACAAGTATCTATTAAAAACTATCGATAAGCATACATACTAGTACGATATCTATTTAACATTGCTCCACATGTCAGAGTCACCTTGAAAAGACCATGTATATAATAAGGATTGGAAGAGAAAATGAGAAAATGACCATAAAAACAGTTTGATTACCTATTTTGAAAATTCAAGAGAATTTAAGCAGGTAATTATGATAGAATTTGCCAAGGATGTGGGAGATATAAAAATCAACAGTGTTTCTATACAAAAGCAAAAAGTTAAAAATGCAGAAAACAATTTAAGTTTTTTTTTTTTAATACAGTAAAGTAAAAAGCCAATAAAGCACTGCAGAAGTATAACTTTCTTTGTGGAAGATTTTGCACAACTTTGTTGGAAATAAGACCAAACTGTAGAGAGAAAAATGAAATATATGGATGAGAAATCTCAGTATTGGTAAAAAGCAATTCTTTCCTTAAACAAACTAATTCTAAACTATATAGGCCAAGTACAGGGCTTATAATTTGGAAGTGTATTATAATATGGAAGTATGAGAGGAGGGTCAAGATGGGGGTGGTGAAACCACTGTATGCATAAAACTATTAATATACAAACTGAAGTAATGCTGTGTTAGCACAGAGACAGAGAGAGGTACTATCCTATACTTTACTGGGCGAACAGCTGACCCATGAGCTTGCCAAGGCAGTGACCCAAGTGTCATCACAGATGGAGAAAGGAGCAGTTATCCAATGTATGACATTGTACTAACTCACTATCCATATGCAAAAAGAGGAAGCCTAGAAAAACAGAAAAACCTCAAATTTAGAACTAACATTTGTAGAGAAAATATATTTATGACAATAACTGAGGGAAGGATTTCTTGAACAAAAGATTGGTAAATTTCACATTTTGATTTAATTAAGTGAAAAGACAAGCTATATTCTAGAAAAGGAATGTTTGCATTGGATATAACCAATAATTAATATCCAACATATAGTAAGAACTCCAAATTTATAGGAAAAATCAAACAATACAGTTTTAAAAATTAAAAAAAGGCAATTTACAAAATGGCCAATCTGAAAAATGCAAATTAAAGTCAGACACATTTTAAATTCATCAGATTGCCAAAAAAGAAAAAACTAAAACACAGTAGAAAAATGAGCAATATCACATAGCATTGCTGGAGAGTGTAAGCTGGTACAACAAATTTACATAGCAAATTTCCAATACCTAATGAAGAGTCAGACTTCCCTTGTGGCTCAGCTGGTAAAGAAAGAATCCGCCTGCAATGTGGGAGACCTGAATTCAATCCCTGGCTTGGGAAGATCCCCTGGAGAAGACAAAGGCTACCCACTCCAGTATTCTGGCCTGGAGAATTCCATGGACTCGATATAGTCCATGGGGTTGCAAAGAGTTGTACATGACTGAGAGACTTAGAATGAAGAGTCAATAGTAAATTGGAAACACAGTGTCTCCTATAAATGTCCAGCCAATAAATATGTAACAAAATTTCATCTAGCAAACAGCATCAAAGTAGGTGAGTGGGGATGACTTATGTGCTGAGATTTGCAACATGGGATACTAACGGAAGAAAGGATTCAGGGAAAGGAAGGATGATGAAGCAATACCAAGAAAGGACCATGGCATGGCTGTCTAATCAATCAATCACAAAGGGTTTTAAACTGTGGTCTGTAGAAATTAAGAGTCTTGCAAAGGTGCCTTTGGGGGATTATCAGAGAGGGAAGGTATGTAGGTCAGGGTTCAGACCTATCTGCTTTAAACAGTATAGCTGCATTTTTACAGTTGGCACATTGAAAGTTTCATATAAAATTTTGTTTGAAATATATGCTTTGTGAAAACTACTGGTTAAACAGAATAAAAGGTCATAAAACACTGCAGGAGTAAAAACAGTTCACTAACAATGAAAAATCAGAAAAAGAAATTAAGGAATCAACCTCATTCACCATTGCAACAAAAAGAATTAAATAGGAATAAACCTACCTAAGGAGACAAAAGAATAGTATACAGAAAATTATAAGACACTGATGAAAGAAATCAAAGATGACATAAACAGATGGAGAGATATATTCCATGTTCCTGGGTAGGAAGAATCAATATTGCAAAAATGACTGTACTACCAAATGCAATCTACAGATTCAATGCAATCACTATCAAATTACCAATGGCATTTTTCACAGAACTAGAACAAAAAATTTCACAATTCATATGGAAACACAAAAGACCATGAATAGCCAAAGGGGTTTTAAGAAGAATGGAGGTTTTAAGAGGAATCAACCTTCCTGACTTCAGATTATACTACATAGATACAGTTATCAACACAGTATGGTACTGGCACAAAAACAGAAATATAAACCAATGGAACAAGATAGAAAGCCCAGAAATAAACCTACACACATATTGGTATTTTATTTTTGACAAAGGAGCCAAGAATATACAATGGGGCAAAGACAGCCTCTTCAGTAAGTGGTGCTGGGAAAACTGGACAGCTACATGTAAAAGAATGAAATTAGAACACTTCCTAACACCATACACAAAGACAAACTCAAAATGGATTAAAGACCTAAATGTAAGACCAGAAACTATAAAACTCCTAGAGGAAAACATAGGCAGAACACTCGGTGACATAAAGCAAGATCCTCTATGACCCATCTCCTAGAGTAATGGAAACAAAACCAAAAGTAAACAAGTGGACCTAATTAAATTTAAAAGTTTTTGCACAGAAAAACAAACTATAAACAAGGTGAAAAGACTACCCTTAGAATGGGAGAAAATAATAGCAAATGAAACAACTGACAAAGGGTTAATTTCCAAAATACACATGCAGCTCATGTAACTCAATACCAGAAAAACAACCCAATTAGAAAGTGGAAAAAAGACCTAAACAGACATTTCTCCAAAGAAGACATACAGATGGATAACAAACACATGAAAAGATGCTCAACATCCCTCATTATTAGAGAAATGCAAATCAAAACTACAATGAGATATCACCTCACACCAGTCAGAATGGCCATCAGAAAGGTTACACATGAGAAATGCTGGCAAGGGTATGAAGAAAAGGCAACCTCTTGCACTGTTGGTGGGAATGTAAATTGATACAGCTACTATGGAAGATGGTATGGAGACTCCTTAAAAAACTGGGAATAAAACCACCATATGACCCAACAATGCCACTCCTAGGAATATACCCTGAGGAAACCAAAATTGAAAAAGACACACGTATCCCAATGTTCACTGCAGCACCATTTGCAATAGCTAGAACGTGGAAGCAACCTAGATGTCCATCGACAGATAAATAAATTTTGGTACATATACACAATGGAATATTACTCAGCCATAAAAAGGAACACATTTGAGTCAGTTCTAATGAGGTGGATGAACCTAGAGCCTAGAAGTATTGTACACTAATGCATATATATGGAATCTAGAAAGATGGTACTGAAGAATTTATTTTCAGGGCAGCAATGGAGACACAAACACGGAGAACAGACTTACGGACACGGGGAGAGGGGAGAAGAGGGTGAGATGTATGGAGAGAGTAACATGGAAACTTACATTACCATATGAAAAATAGATAGCTAATGCGAATTTGCTCTATGTCTCAGGAAACTCAACCAGGGGCTCTGTATCAACCTAGAGGGGTGGGAAGAGGAAGGAGATGGGAGGGAGGTTCAAGAGGGAGGGGACATATGTGTACCTATGGCCGATTTATGTTGAGGTTTGATAGAAAACAAAATTCTATAAAGCAATTATCCTTTAGTTAAAAAATTAAAATATTAAAAAAAAAAACAAACCAAAACACTTGACTCAAAATCATGGGACAGAAGGCTGGCTGGCTTTTTCAGAGATTTTAGATTGTGGCTATAGGTGTGCTGAACTTCCTTAATTCCATTTTTGTATTCAGAGATTAGCACATATCAGGGGAATAATATATTTGAGGATTTACTATGTATCAGGTAATGCTTACATAATCAGTCTATTTAGTTTTTCATAGCCTTGTTTTACAGATGAGAAAATTGAGGTGCAGAGGGATTCATTAGCTTATAAAATGTTTCACAGCTAGCAAACAGTGGACTCAGGGTTTAATGTAATTCTAATTCAGAACTTTCAGCTAGACTCAGTTATAATGAACTATATTATCTTGGCAATCAGTTCTGTAACTTTATTACTACTTCAAAATTTTCCAAATCAAGCCATCTATAAAACCTAAGCCAAAAAAAGGGTTGGAGGTGGTGGGGGGGTGCATTATAAACTGACACTGAAGTACAAACAACTTAAAAAAGAATTCAAACTATAAACTACTACTTGTAGACATTATATATTTAGCTACCCTCACTTTGACCCATATTTGATCCCTATATCTAATGTCTTTTTAAAAGACTTGACTATATGTACATATTTTATCAATAAGAAATGGTACAAATAACAATATCAGTGGCAGAATAAAGAATTTTTCAATATACCATTAAGTTAATAGTCATACTGTTTAAAACTAATAGGTAAAGTTCCTCTATAAATCTTTAAAGCAAATGCTATGGTCATACTGTTTCAACTACATTCTTTGTCAACTTGTGATTTAGTAACTAAAAGTGTACAGATTTTGAGTTTTGGTAAAACCTGAAAGAAGTGCCTGTGCTGCAGGAAGAAGCCTATTCCAGTCTAGGAAATGCAGTTCTGACAGGTAGACAAACAAGTAATACCTCTTTGGAAGGGACTGTTTCTATTACAGAATTCTTATCAGTACTCCGTAGTTCTCATATCACTGCACTGTCCTCCTGAACATATCAGTCTATTAGTTCACTGAGGCTATTTTACTTATTGGTAAGTTCCTCTCTCCCCAAGACCAAACTCAGAACCTTAAGTAGACAAGCACTGTGTATTTGATTTAGAGGCAAATGATTTACTTCCTTCAGGTATATCTGATAAAATATATATACACACATTTTTTTTTCTTACCAAAAATAATGATTGTGCAATTGATGAACTTTCTCTTGTACACAGTAAATTTTTCTCACTGTTTTTGGATGACTTTATTGGACCTCCAACTCCACTGTTTAAGGATTCAGGTGATGAAGTTTTTGGATCAGGTGATTCTGCTACACAGTCACAATCCTGAGTAAAGTCCCTTTCTGTTATTTTCTCTACACCTATATTGCCTCACAAAATACAAAAAGAGATGACAGTTGACATCTTAAGAAATAGTATTAAATTCTAAAAATATAATAATTTAGCAAATTCCCAAATTTTAGCTGTATTTAGAAAGGATAAACTTTGAATATATCAAGATAAAATTATATATAAAATATAAGACTTTAAAAAATTATTCCTCAATTTAAAACATAATTGTAACAATAAGAACTTTCAAACATTTTCAAACAAAAATATCTATAGTATGGGCTATACTATAATGATCAACATAATTATTGAGTATTCTAACACCATAGGCAGTACTGAGATATTAAAGTCACAGAATTTTATGGTAAAATAGCTTGGGAAATCATCTGATCTAAATCTTTTATATGTGGATGAGAAAATTCATGACTGAAATAAGTCTTAGTGTAAAGAATTCTCAGAAAGATAGTTTTCAGATCAAATCAGGGCATGTGCAACTGTCTTCTGAATGTGTGCCTGTCTGAGATGACAGTGGTCTTGAGCATTATGAAAACATTCTAGAAAAGAACAAAATAACTACTTTAGAGGAAATGTACATTAATTGGTATAAACCTTCAATTTTAGCTAAAATGACACTTATAAATGCTTTAAAATATCCATAAAAGGAAAAAGGTATTAAAGCTAGATACTTATTTTTATAGTTTCTATACTTGAAAAACATATACCTATGTCAGAGCTCCAGAGAAAACTTTTTTCTTTGCCAGTTATTTTTAAATAAAAGCAAAGCCTCAATTGTTTATGAAGATAATCCACTGTGAGTCTACAGAATCAACATGATATTCCTTGGGGACTTTTGTCAATGTAATGTAAAAATGAGAAAACAGAAAGCCCCATAATTATTTCCATTTTATCTGGAAAATGTATTTGGTCTTTAACTTCCTAACTTTAGTGTCACAGTAATATTGTTGCCAACTAGACTTAGCAAGACCAAGTTACTAGCATTAACTAACATAAAAATGAAGTTTTGACTAGTAGAAATCTTAAATATACCCCCCAAAATTAGTCTTCAAATTGTGTTTTCACATAGAGATATAATATAGAAAGGGCCTGGGAAATCATCTAAATATTCAACTAGAAGAAAAAAATGACACTGACATCTCATTACTTCTATAGATGATGGACTCCCAGATAAAGACACAGGAGATGGGTCAAGACTATTATCTCTTCCAGCATTTTTCAGGAGAGATGAAATTTTCCATTCTTTTGATACATCCTTTTGTGTTTTGGCAGTGAAGGAATTCTGCTGTTTTTTTGGCAGTTTCATGGTTTTGCTTCTGGAATGAATCTTCTCCTAAAAATATTGATAACTTTCAACTTATTCATGAATGCAAATGATTTATACTTGGACACATAAAACAATTTAAATTACATTGAAATATTTATAAAATGCCTTATTTCACTACATACAGGTATAACAGGGGCCTCAACATGAGTAGTGAAGACTTTCTAATATACTAGAAAGCATATGACAAATTCACAGGAGACTATGAGACCATAAATATCCTAATAGATACAAATAAAATGCTATAATGGTTCAAAGAAAATGATTTCCAGTTTAGGGAAATCAGAGTTCCCATATTTCACTTAAAATTTTAGAATTCAAAATTGTTTACAATTGTTATCAATTTATGTTTTCTCACATAGGTTAACTCTTAAAAAGAAGTGACAAAATAAATCTGACATTCTTACCAAAATATATATTTAACATTTTAAAAGGGTCTTAGAAGCTAATAATTTGAATTGTATCTATTTACCTGTACTAGAACTTTTTCTTTAAATGAACATGAAAATTCTTGTTCACCCTCTGATTCTGAATTTGAGAGGTCTTTATAATTTTTTTTGGTTTTTGCTGCTCTTCGTGGAAGTCTGGTTCTCCCATATGCAACTGTCTCATCTACCTTTTTGGTAATGATTTTGTTGGATGTCTTTAGAAGAAAAATTCCTGAGTATATTAGATCAATATTTTGAGATACAAGCTATTTGCTATAAAATTGACACTATGACAGAATCTATATGAATATTTGTAGGAATAAAAAGATTCTTGATTAATACTTTTAAAATGACTGAATTTTCTCTTTTCATTTAAAATATATTCTTTATCAACTTTTTATCTGAATAATTAAAGTTTTATGAGATCTGATATATATTATGTAACTTAAGAAAGGAAAAGCTGTCAAAAATATCTATAACCACAGAGTAAAATAGACTTAAAACAACATGATTCAAAAAGGCAGAAGTTAAGTGTGCAAAGCTTGGAACAATTAAAGGAAACAAGGAACTGATACCAAGGATAAAATTATGAGATGACAAATGATATTTTTTCATTACAAGGAGAAAGATAATTTTAAAGGGATGTTCAAACACAGATTTCCTGGTTTTACCATTTTAGATCTTGGTTGTGCCCTTTCCAAAGATGGTCCTGCAATTCAAGAAAATAAGGTTAAATTTTTCAAATAGACAAGAACTGACATTAAAAATTGGTAGAATATGTCTGCAAATAAGTTAAAATCATAAAAGAAAGCATGTACCTTCAAATGCATTCAAAATTTAAGTATAATTTGGTACAACATGAATTACAAACTTCCCTTCTCCTTTATATTATAAATTTTTAAAGAAACAAAAGAATATGTTAACACACTATAAAGTCAATACCCATGAATTTACTATTCCATTCAGGAACTAGATTATGAATAATACTGAATCTACTTTGTGTACTCCCTTATAAGACCCTGTGTAGCCTCTAGCCCCTCTGCCAAAAGGCCATCACTATCCTTAAATCTGTTTCTTAGTCACTTGACCTTACAGTTTTACTTCACAGATGTATATCCCTAAACAATACAAAATAGTCATGTCATGTAATATACTATGATTTGCTTTATTTTTCCCCCATCATTATGTTTCTAAGATTTACCCATATTATGAGAATTGCCTCAGTCCCTATTCCCTTTTTTGATTTCTAGCACAAGTTCAATTTTCTAAATATTCACTGAAGCCTTAATAATTGGGATAATCCAAGCCAAGGAAATAATGAAATTCTGGAAGAAAGGTCCTCCAATCCTGGCAATAAGCCAGCTTTTACATATTGGCTTGTCATTCAGGTACATAAACAAAACAACTCACTCAAAAGTGTTCAATTTTAAGAGTATTTACTGATTACAGTATTCTATCTAACCTTTAATAACTCCCCAAGATTTCTAGTCTATGTTATAAATATCTTTACTTACACATCTTCCCACCAGGCAATAGCTCCTGACTATATAATCTTACCATGTTTCTCCTTGGCTTGTAACACATTGCTTCTAAGTCCACACACTATGACTAGAGCCAGCAGCATTTTTCAATATTTTCCCACAAGTCTGACCTACATTTCAACTACTCTGACACTGCACTTTCTGCATACATTGTACTATTTCATACTGTCTCATAAATGTGATAATCTTGCTTCTCTTCTTTATGAATATGATTGAACTCTCATCTGTTTTCTAAATTCAGTCACATTTCTAAACATATGCCAAAGTTCATTCCTATTTCCTCTACTTTTTCCTATTTCCTTTTTACTTCTTTGTAAGCCATCATTCCCTCCCTCAACTCCCACAGGTCACTAACCAATATTTTTATCCTGAAATAAAAATTGATTCCCTTAAAATAAATATAAACTTAAAAGCTTAGTTATACTACCTTCTTTTAAAAATGGAATATATGAAGTCTTTGTGGTTTAGAAAATACTGAAATAGATGTTAAGCTATGAAAATGGACATTATGTCTAGCCAAAAATGTATACCTCAAACATTTATCCAACTACTTCAAGAGATTCACTAAAAGAAACAGAAGATTTATGCCAGGAAAACATTTGTGAAAGATTTAGACACAAAAATGTCTGCAATAAAATTGTTTTCCTTTCAATAAATTTTTATTACATCTATATAAATTCCTAAAATGTATGTGTGTTGGATGTAGCTGGGGGTGGGGTGCTGTCCAAAGTTTGATTTTGTTTAGGATACTGGTCTCATGAATATTTAATACATTAAATAACTGAAGTAGATGAGTAGATGAACAATGAGCGTGTGTCGTGAACCAAAGATTACAATAAGTCATATTTGGTGTCCCTAAGATCCCAATAAAAAGATTTAAATATAGTACTAAAAATCATAAAACAAAAAGAAAAACTGCTGTAGTGTTTTGGTATATCTCATTCATAAGGGTCGGCAATTATAAAAAGTGATTTCTTACTTGATTTCTTCCCATTTTTATGTTTCTTCACATTTTTATTTCTGCTGTAGTCCATCATCAGTGGTTTTGATTTTGGTTCTCTTAGCCAGCTAATATCAGTCTTGCTGTCATCACATCTATATTCTGTGTCACTATCACTAAAGGGATTTTTCTTTTTACAATCTGATCCAATCTATAGTAAAAAAAACAATCCTTATAATAGATGAAGTAATCTGGCTTGTTATATGTCATACAAAGCAAGTTAAGCAAAACAAAACAAAACAAACCTACCAATAAACTCAGAAAAACTAGTTCTTCATTATTTTAGCATGCTAAAGAATCCATTTGGCATTAAGGACCTATCCAATAGACTCTGAAATCCAGATCAGAGACTGACGTATTTTGCTGTCCATGTTTTTATTAATTAAAAGTTAAATCAAAACAGCTTATTTCCACAAAAACAAAACCTAACACCATTTAAGAGAGTAGAATTGTCATATCGTCTATTACTAATGATTACAAATAGCTCAAAGACCATAAGAAAAATTTAACAGGAACATGGATAATCTTTCCAAAGTAAAAATAAAAGTGATCCTAATATTTTTGTGTTCCAGTCCTGTGATAATCTTTGGCGCTGAAAAATTATTAAAAACAAATATTGATTTAATAGATACATTAGGATATTATTACTTACTCTTTTATCTTTTGCTTTGAGAGAAGGTTCAAGTTCATCATGATTCCTTAAACCTACCCTTAAACAAAAATATGCATTAATTTTAATCTTAATTACTTGTTTAAGGTAGAATGTGAGTGGACAGTTATACCTGTTTTCTTAGAGTCTTCTGCCTTAACTCTTTCACTAACTCCCTATATAATTATGCCCAAGTCACTTACTCTCTGACCTCAGTTACTTATTAATTAACAAGGTTAGATGAAAAGATTACTGAGTCCTTTCAGCTTACAGCTAATATTAAAAGTGTACAGACTCTGCATATTAATTTCAGAAGTAAATGCTAAAATAATAGAATCACAGTAGGAGTAGTTAGGACAGTAGCATGTTATTCACTCTTTTGATATGTTAAAATGTCTCAGACAAACTGGAAGGAAATATTTAAGAAAAAGAACAATTGAGGAAACTGTATTTTAAACTGATCCATATAATTATAATAAAAATACCTACAATGTTATTGAACTATCCATGCAGGCTTCTCTAGCTGTAGCTTGAAATTCTTGCATCTATATTGTGAATAAGCATTAAAATTTTTTTCTTAGTGTTAAATGGTAAACAACAAAAGAAATTAACATAAAAATCTCATTTCTATCACTTCATATGAGACAAAATCTTACTAAAATATTTTTATATTTAAGAAAGCTAATAATATAAACTATATTAAAAACAAGAGTAGTAATTTTAAATCTTGCATCAGGAAGGAAAGTGACTTTCTTATTGCCCCAATTTCTCATTTCTCTCTACTTAGTCCAAAAGGTTTGAAAGAAAATAAAAAATACCTACGTTGGTACCAAATAAATTTTAAAAAATTTAATAATATACTTTAAAATATTTTAAAGCAAATATAAGAGGATGGAAATCAGAAAACATATTCTAATAATTGTATGGTAAATATAAAATAAATACTGAATAAATACAAAATAACTTCTGATTTCCAGCTTACTCCAAGTTTAATAACAGGCTCATCAGCTCCACTCAGATTAAAATTGTAAACATCATCCCTGTAAAAATGAAGAGAAACATTAACTCCATTATACAACAAAATTTTTCTTCAAATGTGAAAACTTTTAAGATTTATGAAAAATTACTTACAATGGGCATTCCGAAGTAACATTAACAAAAGTAGTCTTCAATTGTCTATAACTTTTTTTCTGAACCTTCTCCTAAATACAAAGAAATTAACATAAAACCATTCATACTTGCACCTTGCTTGTCAAACAGCATATACAACTAAACTTTCATATATTATTCTAATGGTGTTTTCACTAATATAAATTTTACATCTGTGACAGTTTCTTTAATCATCCACACTTTAAAAAAAAATTGAAGACTTAAGTACTAAGAACATAATAGAAAGTATTATAAATCAAATACAAAATTAATATCCTTGTATCTTTAATATTTATTGACATTATTGTACATAGGTAAATGACCTCACTGGTATTCTGAATTCAGTGATTCTAGGATTACAAAACAAGCATGCTTCTACTCCCCTCCCCCGCCCCCCTCCAGAATCTCATTTGCTTAAACTGTTAAATAAAAAAAACTTTGGGAGAGGCTAAGATTTATGCAAAATCTCAGGTGAATGAGTCAAAACTGTATCAGCCAACTGTTAATAGTATTATTAGGGAAAAATGTATGTAAATTTACTTCTATAGCCTACTGTTCAAAGTATATTCAATATGATCAAAAAGTAAGCACAAAAGAAGTAAAATAAAATCTTAACATATTTAAGTAATTATGTTATTGACATAATTTAACTATATCACTAAATGATTGATTACTGATCAGAAATAATTAAAGTCTAATTTAATATCTGGAAGTTGGAAATATTAAAACTAAAATACTCATTTTAGTTGTGATTCCTCTTCAATTTTATTTATTTATTTTGGCTATTTTATAATAATTTGCATTATTCCAGAAAGTTTACCCTTCAATAGTTTACTCTTTTAATTACTTATCTGACTTAAACTTGTCAAAATGACTTTTACCAGTGTTTAGATACATTTGCTCAATTTATCTCTTGCAGGTCTGTTTTTGCTAGTTATTACAGAAGATACAAAAATAAGCAACCGTATTAAAGAAGGTACAAATGTGAGCAAAGATCTTACTTATATAGGATACAAAGATGATTCTAAACAGTTACATTCTAGAAGACAGAAGAGAGAAAGAAAAAACTGCAACAGTGAATAAAATATCAAAAAAAGGGAACAACAACACTGCTGCACAGATTCAGAATTCTTGCCCATTTGGATTTTGAGTCAGGGCACCTTACAAAGTTTTCTTGGAGAAGGCAGACTCTGAAGCAAGGTCTGCAAGGAGGAATAAAGTTCTGACGCTGAGAAAAGAGGTTAAAGAACCTGGTGACTCACTTCAAAGTTCTTTCCAAAGGGGGAAGAAAAAGAATAAACACAGGAAAGACACTCCAGGGAATCTTATTCTGTTTCAGCTAAACAAGACATGTCTAGGAAACTAATTCTGCCAAGTAATTCAGACTTTTAAGAGGTCTAGGGGCCAGCTTGGGAGCCTGCTGGGCTGCCGTCTATGGGGTCGCACAGACTCGGACACGACTGAAGTGACTTAGCAGCAGCAGGGGCCAGCTCAGGTCTCCACCTAATTCAATAAGCAACAGAGACCAAAGAAAGATTTTTGAACAACAGAATGACATGACTGAAGCTGTGTGCTTTGCAAAGTAAAAAAGCTAGTACTGAGGGCAATGAATGGATTGGCACAGAGAAAATATTAGCAATAAAAAGAACTGCATAAAGCTGGGGATTAGAAATAAAAAAAAAAAAAAAAACAACGAGTTGGCATGGTCAGGAGAAGGAAGATTCAAGAGCAAATTACAGAAGGAGAATCTCAAAACTTGAAATTAAGTCGCAATAACTGTGAGGAATAAATCAAAGATAAGTGACATTTTAAACCTGGCTGAAGAGTAAATGTTTCTAACAAAAATATGGACTTCAGAACAATCTTATTGTCAAGAGAGATAGGATGAGCTAGGA
The DNA here is from genome assembly GCF_003369695.1 of Bos indicus x Bos taurus. Taxonomy (NCBI): domain Eukaryota; kingdom Metazoa; phylum Chordata; class Mammalia; order Artiodactyla; family Bovidae; genus Bos; species Bos indicus x Bos taurus. Next base: position 26,760,990 of record NC_040088.1, read on the forward strand.
AAAAAAATGGTCTGAATCATATACCAAAAAGTAAAAATATCACACATATATGTTAAGCATTTTCTTTGAAAAGCAGAACGGAAGTTTAAGGGGCTAGCTTGAGTGTCAGTTGTTTAATCTGTTTTTCAATATGCTGAAAACATTAAATCTATGTCCATCCTACTACTATTTTACTGTAAAGTCAAATTATCATCTCTGACTATACGTTTGGTGTAATTAAATAAATGAAACTTACCTTACCGAGCTGTAGATCTGATTTGTTTGAAAAATCACTGTAAAAAAGGTTTTGTCAAAGTTAAAAAGGCAATTAAAATGTCAGTAGAGTGTATTTCATAAAAGCCATTTTATATAAGGTAAAACATATTTGGGTCACTAAGTCTATATTTAATATGCTACGAAAAACTGAAACGTGACAGTACTAGTCTGAATCCTTTGCAACTTCAGCCATAATAAACAGCAACAGTAACAGAATCTAAGCTAAATCACTTATGCAGCAGGAGGTGCCAAGCAATTTAGAATGAATGGTTCTGCCATAAGACTAATTTTTTCCATGCCATATAAAGCCAAAATTAATTTAAACATGAACCAACCACCTGGAAGACTATAAAGAAATATTTTATAATAAAATAAAACTTTCAAAAAGACTGCAAACAAGGAATACATTATTTGCATATATAAAATAACTCATTTTAGCTCATTTAAGTTTGGTATTTTCTTCAGCAATATATTTAAATATGTTTAGTTTTACTCATCATAGACTCAATAAATAGAATTTCTAAAATGTCTATATCCTAAAGATTTCTGAAATGGTATGCTGCATCAATACTGTATTCTTAAATGACGACTTCTAATTTTAGTTCCCTTTCTATATAATTTAAGCAGATACTATTTATAAAAGTAAATAAGTACCTGTGTTTTCAAATGGAAAGTTACATTATCTGCAAGTATGTTTAAAACTAACCTTAAAACTATATAAAATAATTTAGAAATGAATATTTTCCTGACACATACAACTAAAGTTTAAGAGCATACCTGTCAATCAAAGACTCCTTTGATTTTCTTGCAGACTGTATGCTGTCCTTTGGCTGGTATCGCTTATTAATTTGGTTTATCAAAGATTCTGCTGCATCAGTAAATCCTTTCCCTTTTGATTTTTCTCTCTGAAATAATTTATAAGTTACTTAAAAACTCTACCAGTTAACCTTCAAAGTAAAAAAAAAAAAAAAAAAGGCTGAAAAATTTTAAGAAAAATCTGGTTCATTAAATAACTACAAAGAGGAATAAAAGGGTTCAGAAATTTATTGTTTTAAAAAAGAAATTATTTAATAAATTTTGGCTTTGTTAGGCACTAAAACAACCTAGGATAAAGTCTTTTAACATATAGAACTGTTCAGAGTGCTTGGTAGCAGTTAAAAAAATGTTTCTATCTATGGGGGGAAAATTGTAAAAAACTGAAAGAAACCAAGAGTTGGTTCTTTGAAATTGTCAATAAAATTGATAAGCCTCTGGCCAAATAAGAAAAAAAGAGAAAAAAGACAGAATTTACTAATATCAGAAATGAGAGGCAATCACATGGATAATAAATCACAAGGCTAATAAAAAAGTATTATGAACAACTCTATGTTAATGAATTTGATAACCAAAACTGACCAATTCCTTGAAAGATAAGTTTTACCAAAACTCACACGGAGAGAAATAAATTACCTGAATAGGCCTAATCTATAAAAGAAAGTGAATCAATAATTAATACCTGCCAAAGTACAGAGCAACAGGCCAATGGGTTTACCTTTGGGTTTTACTGAGCATTTAAGGAAGAATCATAATTTTTCACAACCTTTCAGAAGATAGAAGCAGAGGGGGTACTTCTTAGCTCACTGTATGAAACCAATATACCCTAGTACAAAATCAAAGAACTTACAAGAAAGGAAAACTACAGGCTAGCATCTTTTATAAATGTAGGTACAAAAAGCCTCAACACAAAGTTTAGCAAATTGAATCCAACAATGTAGAAAAAGAATTATGTACCACAACCAAGTGGACTTAATTTCACATATGTGATATTGATTCAACATTTGAAAATCAACTAATATAAGCCATGCTAAGTAAGAAACATAATAAGATCATATCAATAGATGTGCAAAAGCATTTGACAAAATCCAATATCCACTCACAATAACAATTCTCAGTAAACTAGGAATGGAGGGGAATGTCCTCAACTTGATAAAGAATATCTAAAAAAAATTATGGCTAACATTACAACTTAAAGAAGAGAAACTAGATATTTTCCCACTGATAAGAGAAACAAGGAAAGCTCTCTGCTGTCACCACTCCTATTAAACAAGGAAAGCTCTCTGCTGTCACCAGAAGTCTTACTAAATGCCCTAAAATAAGAAATGGAAATATACTACATACATACTGGGAAGAAAGAAATAAAACTGTCTTTGTTCACAGATGATATCACTGTCTATGTAGAAAACCTAAAAAATCAACAAAAATTCTTGAAGTTAAAAAAATATATATAGCACAACAGAAAGATACAAGGTTTGTAAACAAAATCACTTTCTTATAAACCACTAATGAACAAATGGAATGTGAAATTACATTTTGCTTACATCAGGTCCCCCAAAATGAGATATTTAAGTGTAAATCTAACAAAGCATATAAATAGATCTATATAAGGCAAATGACTGATGAAAAAAATCAAAGATTATCTACAACAACAGAGAACAGATACATGTATAACTAAACCACTTTGTGGTACACCTGAAACTATACAACATCATTAACCAACTATATGCCAAAATAAAATAAAATTTTTAAATAAATAAATGGAGATATTCCATCTTCACAGATAAGGAGCTCAATGTTGTCAAGATGTCAATTCTTTCCAGCTTGATCTATAAATTCAATGTAATCTCAATCAAAGTTCTAGCAAGTTATTTTTTGGTTACTGACAAAATGATTCTAAAATTGACATGGGGAAGCAAAAGACCCTGAGTGGCCAACAGAATATTAATAGAGAAGTTTGAGGACTGACCCTACTTTAAGACTTAATGAAAAGATACAATGATCAAAACAGTGTGGTACTGGTGAAGGAATAGAGAAATACAATAATGGAACAAAACAGAGAGCCCAGAAAGAGAGCCACATAAATACAATTAGCTGACCTCTGACAAAGGAACAAAGGTAGGAGAAAAGTTAGCCTTTTTCAACAAATGGTGCTGGAACATCACCATGACAAAAAAAACCTAGACACAGATCTTATACCCTTCATGACAATTAACTCAAAATGGATAATAGACCTAAATGTAAAGTGCAAACTGTAAAAATCCTAGGAGATAACACAGGAGAAAATCTAGGTGACCTTGGGTTTTGCAATGCCTTTTTATTTGCTAAGCCAAAAGCACAATCCATGAAAAGAAAAAACTGTTAAGTAGGACTTCATTAAAATTAAAAATTTCTGCTCTGCAAAAGACACTGTTTGGAGAATGAAAAGACAGGCCACAGACTGGAAGCAAATATTTGTAAAATATATATCTGATAAAGAACGGGTATCTTAAATACACAAAGAACTATTAGAACTCAACAATTAGGAAACCCAATTAATAACTGGGCAAAAGATCTGAGGAGACAACTCACCAAACAAGATATAAGTATGGTAAATAAAGATACAAAAGATGCTTAACATCACCTGTCATTAGGGAATTGCAAATTAAAACTAATACCATCAAGCACCCATGAGAATGGCTAAAATCCAAAACACTGACAATACCCAGTAGCAAGGATGTAGATCAACAGGAACTTTGATTCGCTGCTGCTGAAATGCAAAAACAGTACAGCCACTTTTTCCATTTATGGAAGAAAGGCAGTTTCTTATAAAACTAAACATACTCTTACCATATGACCCAGCAATCATGCTTCTTGGTATTTTCCCAAATGAGTTGAAAGTTTATGTCCACACAAAACCTGCACATGAATGTTTATAGAAGCATTATTCTTAAGTTTCAAACATGGAAAGAACCAAGATGTCCTTCAATAGATGAATAGATAAACAAAATCTTGGTATGTCCATATAAAGGATTCATCATTAACAACAAAAAAGCTGTCAAACCATGAAAACATAGGGAGGAAAATTCAATGCATATTGCTAAGTGAAAGAAGCCCAATATGACTTCATATGATTCAGTATGTAGCCTAAATATACAGGCTACATACTATATGATTCCAACTCGATGGTATTCTGGAAAAGGCAAAATTATGGAGAGAGTAAAAAGATCAGTTTTTGTCTGGAGTTCTATTGAGGAGAGAAGAAACAGGGGAGAGATGGACCATGGGAATTTTAGGCAATGAAACTATTATTATGCATGATACTCTAAGGGTCAATATCTGTTGTTATACATCTGTCAAGACACATGGAAGATACAAAGAGTTAACTATAAGGTAAACTATATACTTGAGTTAATAATGTATCAATATTGGCTCATCATTTGTAACAAATCTGTAACACTAATCTGTTACTGATAGGGAAAACTGGGGTGCAGTGATGGAGTAATATGGACTCTGTATAGCTGTTATCTCTGAAACTGCTCTAAAAATTATATTAATTTTTTAATATAAAGACTACAAAGTAAGAATTATTGTCTGCATAATTTTAGATAATTTGGTTAAAAGAAAGTCTGAATGAGAGTCTTAAAAGACATGAGTTCTCTTGCTTTTAGTTTTACTTTTTTCCTGGGAATCAGGCATATGGGTTTTTTTAATTGTGGTAAAATATTTTGCCAAGAGAACGCACTGGTCATTGCAAACACCCTCTTCCAACAACACAAGAGAAGACTACACATGGACATCACCAGATGGTCAATACCAAATCATACTGATTATATTCTTTGTAGTCAAATATGGAGAAGCTCTATACAGTCAGCAAAAACAAGACTGGGAGCTGACTGTGGCTCAGATCATGAACTCCTTATTGCAACATTCAGATTGAAATTGAAGAAAGTAGGGAAAACCACTAGAAATCAAATCTCTTATGACTATACAGTGGAAATGAGAAATAGATTCAAGGGATTAGATGCGACAGACAGAGTGCCTGAAGAACTATGTACACAGGTTCGTGACACTGTACAGGAGGCAGGGATCAAGACCATCCCCAAGAAAAAGAAATGCAAAAAGGCAAAATGGTTGTCTGAGGAGGCCTTACAAACAGCTATGAAAAGAAGAGAAGTGAAGGGCAAAGGAGAAAAGGAAAGATATACCCATTTGAATGCAGAGTTCCAAAGAATAGCAAGGAGAGATAAGAAAGCCTTCCTCAGTAACCAATGCAAAGAAATAGAGGAAAACAATAGAAAGGGAAAGACTAGAGATCTCTTCAAGAAAATTAGAGATACAAAGGGAACATTTCATGCAAAGATGGGCTCAATAAAGGACAGAAATGGTATAGATGTAACAGAAGCAGGAGATAGTAAGAAGAGGTGGCAAGAATACACAGAAGAACTGTACAAAAAAGATCTTCACGACCCAGATAATCACAATGGTGTGATCACTCACCTAGAGCCAGACATCCTGGAATGTGAAGTCAAGTGGGCCTTAGAAAGCATCACTACGAACAAAGCTAGTGGAGGTGATGGAATTCCAGTTGAGCTATTTCAAATCCTGAAAGATGATGCTGTGAAAGTGCTGCACTCAATATGCCAGCAAATTTGGAAAACTCAGCAGTGGCCACAGGACTGGAAAAGGTCAGTTTTCAATCCAATTCCAAAGAAAGGCAATGCCAAAGAATGCTCAAACTACTGCTCAATTGTACTCATCTCACACGCTAGCAAAGTAATGCTCAAAACTCTATAAGCCAGGCTTCAATAGTATGTGAACCATGAACTTCTAGATGTTCAAGCTGGATTTAGAAAAGGCAGAGGAATCAGAGATCAAATTTCCAACATTTGTTTGATCATTGAAAAAGCAAAAGAGTTCCAGAAAAACATCTACTTCTGCTTTATTAACTATGCCAAAGCCTTTGTGTGGATCACAACTGTGGAAAATTCTTCAAGAGATGGGAATACCAGACCACCTGACCTGCGTTCTGAGAAATCTGTATGCAGGTCAAGAAGCAACAGTTACAACTGGACATGGAACAACAGACTGGTTCCAAATTGGGAAAGGAATACGTCAAGGCTGTATACTGTCACCCTGCTTATTTAACTTATATGCAGAGTACATCATGAGAAACGCTGGGCTAGATGAAGCACAAGCTGGAATCAAGATTTCTGGGAGAAATATCAATAACCTCAGATATGCAGATGACATCACCCTTATGGCAGAAAGTGAAGACAAACTAAAGAGCCTGTTGATGAAAGTGAAAGAGCAGAGTGAAAAATTTGGCTTAAAGCTCAACATTCAGAAAACTAAGATCATGGCATCTGGTCCCATCACTTCACAGCAAATAGATGGGGAAACAGTGAAAACAGTGACCAAATTTATTTTTTTGGGCTCCAACATCACTGCAGATGGTGACCGCAGCCATGAAATTGAAAGATGCTTGCTCCTTGGAAGAAAAGTTATAACCAACCTAGACAGCTTATTAAAAAGCAGAGACATTACCTTGCCCACAAAGGCCTGCCTAGTCAAAGCTCTAGTTTTTCCAGTAGTCACATATGGATGTGAGAGTTGGACTATAAAGAAAGCTGAGCGCTGAAGAACTGATGCTTTTGAATTGTGGTGGTGGATAAGACTCTTGAGAGTCCCTTGGACAGCAAGGAGATCCAACCAGTCAGTCCTAAAGGAAATCATCCCTGAATATTCATTGGAAGGACTGACGCTAAAACTGGAACTCCAATACTCTGTCCACCTGATGCAAAGAACTGACTCATTTGTAAAGACCCTGATGCTGGGAAAGATTTAAGGCAGGAGGAGAAGGGGACGACAGAGGATGAGATGGTTAGATGGCATCACCGACTCAATGGACATGGGTTTGGGTGGACTCCGGGAGTTGGTGACGGATAGGGAGGCCTGGTATGTTGCAATCCATGGGGTCGCAAAGAGTTGGACACAACTGAGTGACTGAACTGAACAAATATAGCATGACATAAAATATACTATCACTTTTTAAGTTCATATGTTTTTATATATAGTAAATAATAAGTTATTACTACCTCCTCTTGAGATTACCAGAACAAAGACAGGGTATACTCACCTTGATAAAAATGTGGCAAAAACAAACCTCCCCTATAAGAGTGTATTAAGAACTTTGACATAATTGGAGTCAATGTGGGAAATCTGTACTACTGAACTATAGAGGTTCTATTTCTCTGGGCTTATCCAGTGAAAGACAGGATCAGACAGATGACTATCTTGGAGGACAGCAGCAGAAACTCTAGCATAGTAATAAAGAGAGTGCACTATGAAGGAGTGAAAAGAACTTCTGAAAACAAGAAGTTGATTTTTTAAAAAATCAAGAGCACAGCTTAGAAAAGATGATCGAGTTTTGGTGCTTCCAGCAAAAAAATAATCACTAGATCAGAAAAATTCCATGGAGTGATTCTAAATTCCAATGAAAACAGTTTAAAATTGAAGGACAGATCAACACTCAGACAACAAAAACCTTACTTCCACTGGGTCTGAAGAAACTAAATAGCAGCTAAGACTAGAAAGAAGAGCATACTGATAAGAAAAAAATAACCAAAAGTATTTGGTTAAAAAAGAAAGCAGCTAAAATAGATAGAAAACGTGATTTGCAGGTTGAAAACAAAATAAAGAGTAGTCTGGTCAAGATAAATTCAGTTCAGTTCAGTTCAGCCGCTCAGTCGTGTCCGACTCTTTGTGACCCCATGAATGGCAGCACGCCAGGCCTCCCTGTCCATCACCAACTCCCGGAGTTCACTCAGACTCCCATCCATTGAGACAGTGATGCCAGCCAGCCATCTCGTCCTCTGTCGTCCCCTTCTCCTCCTACCCCCAATCCCTCCCAGCATCAGAGTCTTTTCCAGTGAGTCAACTCTTCGCATGAGGTGGCCAAAGTACTGGAGTTTCAGCTTGAGCATCATTCCTTCCAAAGAAATCCCAGGGCTAATCTCCTTCAGAATGGACTGGTTGGATCTCCTTGCAGTCCAAGGGACTCTCAAGAGTCTTCTCCAACACCACAGTTCAAAAGCATCAATTCTTTGGCGCTCAGCCTTCTTCACAGTCCGACTCTCACATCCATACTTGACCACAGGAAAAACCATAGCCTTGACTAGACGGACCTTTGTTGGCAAAGTAATGTCTCTGCTTTTGAATATGCTATCTAGGTTGGTCATAACTTTCCTTCCAAGGAGTAAGCGTCTTTTAATTTCATGGCTGCAGTCACCATCTGCAGTGATTTTGGAGCCCAAAAAAATAAAGTCTGACACTGTTTCCACTGTTTCCCCATCTATTTCCCATGAAGTGATGGGACCGGATGCCATGATCTTTGTTTTCTGAATGTTGAGCTTTAAGCCAACTTTTTCACTCTCCGCTTTCACTTTCATCAAAAGGCTTTTTAGTTTCTCTTCACTTTCTGCCATAAAGGTGGTGTTATCTGCATATCTGAGGTTATTGATATCTCTCCCAGCAATCTTGATTCCAGCTTGTGTTTCTTCCAGTCCAGCATTTCTCATGATGTACTCTGCATATAAGTTAAATAAGCAGGGTGACAATATACAGCCTTGACATACTCCTTTTCCTATTTGGAACCAGTCTGTTGTTCCATGTCCAGTTCTAACTGTTGCTTCCTGACCTGCATACAAATTTCTCAAGAGGCAGATCAGGTGGTCTGGTATTCCCATCTCTTTCAGACAAATTAAATAGTATCTAATTATATAAAACTGCAAAATTAGCTATTAAATATTTCACTTGTACACTAAAATGCTCCAATATATAAAACATTTTACATTGACTCTAGAAATCTGGCTACCCAGGTATTAGTAATACTCTGGAAGATAAATGAAGGCCTATAGATACTGGATCTTTTAAGGCACAGTGAAGAAAAGGATTGCATTATTGCCAGTGGAAATGTATTCTCATTAGAAAATTTTCTTTAATCTGCATCTTGGTAGCAATGACCAAAGAAAAGATTTATGGTAACTGCAACAAAAAGGAAACTTTTTGTCTCAAAATATGGTGTATACTAGCTAAAACTGTTCTGGAGATGTTCTACAGACAATGAATCTGAAGAAAAGGAGGCTCCAATGAGGACGAACAACATGTTTCCTCCACTCCATTTACATCCTTTCTTGAAAAACCTTGTCAAACTTATAGGCAAAATCCAAGAAATGTTTCAGACACTACTATGTGCAAAGCTGTGCTAGGCCATACAGGAAAACAAATGTTGAACAAAACATAGTCTCTATACTTTAGTAGGTTAAAACAGGGGGAAAAAACCACACAGCCATTTATTGAAAAGAAAGATAAGCACATAAGAGAGCCACAGACAGTTCTATACCATATTCAAAAGAATCTGGGGGACAGAGTGGGGAGACGCAACAAGAGGAGACAAGGAACTGCAGGGCTCATACATGCTGTACCTATTTACATGCCTGCTATGCACTAGTGGGCACATGAGTTCTATCACTATGGGACTGGGGACAGGTCAGAAAGGAGTTCAGGAGCGCTCATTCTCAGAGTCTAAGCTTGAATTAAGGAACAGGGTATTACTTTCTTGGCTACCAGTGGGGAGAGGGAAGAGGAGAGGGGTAAGATAAGGGTATGGGATTAAGAGATGCAAACTACTAAGTATAAAATAGATGTGCAACAAGGGTAAGTCACACAGCACAGAGAAACATAGCTGTTGTTTTGTAATAACTTTAGAAGGAATATAAGCTATAAAAATATTGAATCATTATATTACACACCTGAAACTGATGTAATACTATATAAATCAACTACAGTTCAATTAAGAAAAGCACAGGGGAATTATAAACATTAAATTTGTAGCTATTAATCAAGCTTCTTTCACTTTATGTTATTAAGGAGGCATATTATAGGTATGCAGAAATAAAACACACTGAAAACTCACCGTGTTTTTTTGTTTCAGATCCCAGGAATTAAACTCAGCTGTCAATCTTCTCCCTGATTTTCTACGACTTTTTGCATTTTTTTGAGGAGAAGGGCTTTGATCACAAGTATCAGTATTCACATCTTTTGACAACACGTATTTCTTCTTGTAGATCACAGATTCTTCAACTGTCTTATTTAGGAGAACTGATTTAAAAGTAGTTTCAGATTCGATACACCAATCACTCTGCTTGGCATTCTCAATACTTTTCTCCTCTGAATGTGTAGAGTGACCTGGTTGTTGTCTGCTTCGGTGGCAGTCATCTGCTTCTGCTTTATCTGTTCTGTTATGCTGCATTATCTCCTTCCTATACTGTACCTTTTCTGTTTCCTCAGAATTATCATCAGATATTGAAGAGGATGACTTTTGTTTAGGAAGTTTCTGGTTGATAACAATATCTAGTGGGAAAAATGAGAAATTAATCCTTATTAAATTTATAAATTGATCATATATAAAATTTATTAAAACCAAAATATTTGTTAAGACAGTTCAAGCAGTAAGTATTTCCTGAATATTTTATATACAGCGAAAACTGTTTCACCTTGATTAAATGTGTCTCTCGATGAAGTACTTGCTCTTTGGTTATTACACAGCTTAATATTTGTTACAGGTGTCCAACATGCCCATTTGGAGTGCATCTTATCTCCACAGGTACTGTCTAAAACATCAGGTAACCTGAAAAATGATTCATTTGCTCATTATGAAACATCAGCCTATGACTCTGGTATAAGGTCTTGACTTTTTCTTAGTCAATGTTTATTGATAGAAATTTGTTAAAGAATGAAAAAATTTTCATAAGTCATGATGAAAATTAAAACTTACTATATAATTTATTAAAGAATATTATTTTAAAAATTCCATTATTGTTTCTATTTTGAGATCTACCTAAATACATCTCAGGTATCTGACATATATCTTCATGGGTATTTAAACTTGGTTAAATTTCTTCTCATTCATGCTTTATTATTTTAAAGCTTTTATTCATTTTAAGTCTATCAATTTGAAGAGTTATATCAGTTGATACAGAAAAAACATACAAGCTATTCGCCACTGTACTATCATAATACTTGAAGATGATTAGTTCTATAACCAATACTACAGTCTAAGAACATAAAGGCCTCTTCCTTTAAATTTGTTTATCAGTTGCTAAGTCATGTCTGACTCTTTGCAACCCCATGGACTGCAGCATGCCAGGTTTCTCTGTCCTTCATCATCTCCCTGAGCTTGTTTAAACTCCTGTCCATTGAGTTAGTGATGCCATTCAACCATCTCATCCTCTGTTACCCCATTCTCCTCTTCCCCTCAATCTTTCTCAGCATCAGGGTCTTTTCCAATGAGTTAGCTCTTAGTGTCAGATGGCCAAAGTATTGGAGCTTCAGCTTCAGCATCAGTCCTTCCAAAGAATACTCAGGGTTGATTTTCTTTAGGATTGACTCATTTGATCTCCTTGCTGTCCAAGGGACTCTCTAAAGTCTTCTCCAGCACCACAGTTTGAAAACATCAACTCTTTGGTGTGCAGCCTTCTTTATGGTCCAACTCTCACATCCATATGTGACTACTGGAAAAACCACAGCTTTGACAATATGGACCTTTGTGGGCAAAGTGATGTCTCTGCCTTTTAATATGCTGTCTAGGTCTGTCATAGCTATTCTTTCAAGGCACAAGCATCTTTTAATTTTATGGCTATAGTCAACATCTGCATTGATTTTGGAGCCCAAGAAAACAAAATCTGACAGTTTGCACTTTTTCCCCATCCATTTCCCATGAAGTGATAGGACCAGATGCCATGATCTTTTAAATTTGTTACATTCATCTAAATAGAGTAACATTATTATAGGCTAAATGACTAGATGGATATTCTCATACTTACACAGGTTTATCTATTCTTCCTGCTGCCTGTGAATCGAGAACAATTTCCTGGAGTTCACCTAAATGAAACAAAAATTATGGTATCCTCATTTTTACATACAGTTGGTAGGGTTAAATGAAAGCTAGTATAGAATTTGATCAAAGTTCATATATTGGGATGGAGAGATTGGTTGACCTCATCTTCCCACTCCCAGACCCAAACTTCTTGGGAACAAAGGCTGTTATTATACTTCCTCATAATTTCTAAGTTCTCTGCATAGAGCTGAATGTATTCATTATAAATCTTTTTCAAATAAATGAAACTCAGTGAAGTTAATCTATAGAAATATATATATGTGTGTATACATATGTGTGTGTATGTGTGTATATATATATAAGAAAGAATGACAAAAACTGAACCAAAAAGTACTTACTAAAATTTTGGTTTGCGAATTCAGTGTCCTTATTTTCTGTCTTTTCTACAACTTTAGCAGCTTTGATAGGCTATAAACAGGAGAAATTTTAATATAAATTTGAATTAAGGCATTATATGAAAATGACTTTTACAAGTTAGGAGTATTAAAGTTTAAAACTTTAAAATTTTGCCTTATGATTAAAAGTTGGATAGTAGTTCTATTTCCTTCATAAAATGCCCATTCTAGAATACTCCCTTATCCTAAAACACAAGAAAGTAACTTTACTGCAGATTAGGAGGCATTACAGCCTACAAATTTTCTGACCTCAGCCATAGCTAGAAAAATAATGTAATTTTTCTCTTTGAGAATTTCTGGAACCTCCATGCCATGTGATCTATTGCTCTTAATCTCACAGGCTGCATTTATTCTGTCTTTTCTCAATATACATATGAACTGAAGTGTCAAATGATCTTGTAAAGTTTTGGCCACTGCACAGGTAACTTCTTGATGACAGCAAGCTTCTTTTCACAGCCACATATACACACTTATTCAGATAAAATAAAAATATTCCATGACTATCAGAAAAATATACTCCCTAGCTAAGATATTCTGCCTCATCCTATCTTCTCTAATCTAGCCAGTGGTTCTCCACACTGGGAGAGGAACAGTATAAAAGTGTCCAAGTGTACAGGTGTGTTCCATCCTTATCTTTCTGCCACATAACCATTACATATTTTTTTTACATCCACCATCTTTTTTTTTTTCCAACTGTAACACCAAGACTGCTAAACTTTACTTGAGGAAATTATACTTATTACTGAACTAATGCCATGATAAGATTTATAGTCTTTAATGTGAACTGGGCCCTCAACACTGCCTAACACTTATTCTTAGCCCTCTCCACTATCCCTCAGTGCTTATTCCAAATCTTCATGTGTCCCTGAGCCCTCTGCATCAAGAGAAGCTCAACATCCTCACACTTCAGAGAAAACACAAACTTTGAGCTGTTCATCTATAAACTTATCTGTATCTCTTGATCACCTATTTCTCCAAGATACAACTTTCTCTTATCCATTCCCTGCTCGGTCCCACTTCTTCAACTACCTGGAAAGAATGTGCTCCTCGATATCCATCTGACTAATAACGTTTACTGACTCCAAAAATCAACTCACTCTCCATCTTCTAAATGAGCATTTCCTGATCTTTATATTCCTCTCCAGCTCTGGGATTAGAGAGAATTGTCTGCCCTCAGTGCTGTGCTAAGTCACTTTAGTCATGTCCAACTGTTTGTGACCCCATGGACCATAGCCCACCAGGCTCCTCTGTCCTTGAGATTCTTCAGGCAAGGATACTGGAGTGGCTTACCATGCCCTTCTCCAGGGGATCTTCCCAACCCAGGGATTGAACCCAGTCTCCTGCATTGCAGGTGGATTCCTTATCACTAATGCCATCTGGGAAGCCCATCTGCCTCTCTATTAGGCTTTTACTGCATCCTGTATGTATATCTGAGAACACATACAACAGAATACAAGAATGATGGCAAGTTCATTTCTCTTACTGAACATATAAATCAAGAGTTGAATAAGTATTTCTAAATTTTATTGTTAGCACAGTGAGTGATAAGACCTTACTTTTAAGGACAAAAAATGATATGTAAAACAATTTTGAAAGCAATACTTTTAAAAAAATTAAGAAACTCACTGCTTAAGAAAAGTAAGACCCTGTTTGCAGAAGTTAGTTCAATAGTATTTCTACAATAATGTGATAAAAACTTAATATTTAAAAATGCTTTCAAAGTAAAGTTACTTTGTCTGTATTATCTCTTCTCTTTTTTTCTTCAGATGGTCTAGATTTAAGTGATACAGCATAATCCACTCCTTGTTCCGATGTTTTAGAAACACTAGGTTTTTCTGTAGAACTCATCATTTGCAGTGGTGGTTTAATTCTTCTTTTTCGTGGTGATGCTAGAATGGAGGACAAGGGACTTATATTTGTCAGATTTTAAAACTGTATGTTGCTATCACTGAGATACTTTTTGCTGAAGAAAGTTAAAAAGGGGGGTCTTCTAGGATGGGTCCCAGGTTTCTGATTTAAATGAGTAACTCAATATGGATTCCATTTACCAAGGTAAGAAATGGAGAGAAACTGGCAGGGAGGGTGGAAAGATGAATTTATTTTGTATTTGTTAAGTCTGAGAAGTGTGTGAAACATTAATTTCCCAGTAGGCAAGCATATTTTGGGAATGGAAGGTCACTATTAAATTGTCATAAAGATTAAATAATGCTGTGTTTACAGCAACTAGTATATAGCATTATTTTTGAACTTTTATTTAGCTCTTAGTATGTACCAGGTACTGTCTAAATGTTGCACAATACTTATTTAACGAATAGTTATTTAATCCTTTATAGACTTTGATGAGGTTAGACACTGTAGTCCCATTTCATAGAAAGGAAACTGGTTCTAAACTTAGCTATGGAGTACACATTTGGAAGTGGGCAAACAAGCTCAAGCAGCCTGATTAATTTAATGTTTTATCCACTATGTTATGCTGAGTCCTGCTTAAATAATAATAAGCTCTTAATACAGGATATTAATATTTTAAAAAATATTTATATAGATACCCATTAAATCTCTCACACATTTGATATTTTTTGACAGAAGACATCTGCGGTTCATATTCTATCAATTTTTCTATCTCAAAATTATCCTCTAGGTAAATTAGGTCCAGAATATTCATAAGTTTTAAAAATGCCTGCTTTAAATAATACTTGTTAGAAATCTTTTAAGATTCTAAAACTTACATGTATTGACTAAAAGTATTGGACTTCTCACAGTGTATCTATCTGCACCAGGAACAATCATTGATGCTTCAGACATTTTTCTTTTGCTAGGAGTAATTATCTAAAACCATGAGGAAAAAACCACAGTAAATACACATTCTCTCTTGAAATTAAATATCCTACAATTTTATTCCTAACATTTTACCTTGACTACACACAAGAGATGTATTTTATAAATTATATGATATTCAAATATTTCTGCATTTCGTCTGATTTGAAGGATTTTATCCTAATATTAATAGTCAAAATGAGAATATTGTTTTAAAGAATATCCAGACTTAGAAATACAGTAACTTTATATGTTTGCTAAAAATATTTTATTGATACTCAGTTTATCTAGTTAACCACTGGCTCACAGTTTCCTATTCTATTTTATAAGGACAATGTTTGAAACACATATTTATATAAACTTGTTTGTGAAAGCTTTCATAATGTTAAACATTCTTCAAAATTCTGTGAAGACTAAATTGCCTTTAGAGTAAAAAGCAGCTAAAAAAAAACAGGAGTTAAAAAAAAAAAAACAACCACCAGGAATTTAGAGATTCAGTGGCACACAAGCTAGTGTTGCAAAAAGGTTTGCATTTTCTAACTTTAGCCTATAATGACTGATAAGAACAACAGAAGCAGATAAGCAGAGGTGGGACTACAAGGGATTGGCATTCCAGAGGATGCCATACAAAGGAGTACTGAAGACAAACTGTAAAGAGGCAGAAGGTATTTATTTTTAAAAGGCATAGGAAAAAATACTGATGGGATTTTGAGTAGGTATGTATATGGGGCATGGAGGAAAGGTTTCGAAGGATAGGAGAAAAGTGAATTTTAAGATTAACCAGAAATAAGCTACTGAACCAGCAGATCTGTCTTAAAGAAATTACAGTTCCTAGTGTTTATATATATGGAGAAGGCAATGGCACCCCACTCCAGTACTCTTGCCTGGAAAATCCCATGGATGGAGGAGTCTGGTGGGCTGTAGTCCATGGGGTCGCTAGAGTCGGACACGACTGAGCGACTTCACTTTCACTTTTCACTTTCATGCATTGGAGAAGGAAATGGCAACCCACTCCAGTGTTCTTGCCTGGAGAATCCCAGGGATGGGGAAGCCTGGTGGGCTGCCGTCTATGGGGTCGAACAGGGTCGGACACAATTGAAGCGACTTAGCAGCAGCAGCAGCAGTGTTATATATAATGAATGGGATCCCCAAAGTTACTTATTTATATAAATGCTTCAAACGGCTAATCCTTATTGAAAACATAGTAGGTATTTAACAATAGTGCAGTGTTTTTCAAACTTTAGTGTGCTTAAGATCTTTTCCAGACTTTGTGTTATGATTCAATAGGTTTAAGGTGGAGAGTCTAAGAATCTGCATTTTTAATAAGTACTCAAGTTATGATTCTGATAAAAGACCCCAAAAAAGGCTTTATAATCTAATCACCTGATGGAACTATAGTTGACAAAATGATATTTTTAATTTAATGAAGGACACAGACAAAAGGGATAAATAGTGAGTAACAATGTATGGAGGAGCCTGTGAGAGTTACAAGCAACTTGATGAGAGATTAGTAAAAACAATTAATCAGTAAAAGCTCCATCAATAAAGTAAAAATGAACAAAGATTTACAAGTTTAAGTACACTTTAGACAAGAAGAGGTAAAAACAGCATGAATGAAGGTACAGAGGCAAGAATGAGTGTGACAAAAAAGACAGAGTAAAGCAACTGACCATTCTAAAGTGGAGGGTATTTTGAAAGAGTAAAATTAAATTACAGAAGGTCTTCAAACTAAATCAAAATTTAGATATAATGGGATAAACACAGAGATCACAAGGCTTTCTGAGCAGAAGAATGCTACTAGGATATTGGTATGAGAAAAATCAGTTGTATACCTCACAGGGCGGCTCACAGGATGGACCAATAATGTCAAAGACACTACTAGGTACACTAAAATGAGTAACAATGAAGAGAATGAGGAGGAAACCATGTGAGAAATATTGTAAAAGAATAATCACTAGCACCTTGGTTCTAGGTATAGGACGAGAGGAGGCTGGAATCAAGGACATCATCAGAAAAAATAACAGCAATCTTACTGAAGCATGGAGGCAGATGCAAATTTGAGGCAAAAGATAGAGTTTGAGGTTAGACTTTAGGGAAGGGCTGAGAAATGGTTCTATCAAATGTGGCCTAGAGGAGATCCTTTATGAAGGAGGAGGAGGAAAAAGAACCTAATATTTTGCTTTTTACTCGTGCAAATAAACTGAACATTACATTATAAATTTGTATTCTACATTAAAGCCAAGTGCAAAGATAGGACAGAAAGGATAAATGCAAAAAGTAGTACTTTCCTATCTAACTCTAATTTGAAACCTACATGGATATAGTATACTCTGTCCTAAATCCCTAACCCTTGCCTATAAACACCGTGTGCTGAAACACTATCTTTTGTTTGTATTTGTAAAAGGCAGGGGAAATATTCTAAAATGTTACTGACATTTGCATTCTAGATACATTTTTCTATAATAATGATTTGCCTATGCTGCTTTATAAATGATGGTTTTGACACCATATATACCTCAGGCTGGCTATTTTTTCTATACCCTTGATTACTGTTTTTGATATATTTTGCAGGTTTAGTAAATTCCTCTTGGAGGTTAGCTGTTTCTTTCAAACTAATATGTTCCTCTTCAACTGGTGAGAGTTGACTTTCTGGGACTAGAATCTGTTGGAGAATAAGGAAAAACTGTTTAAAAGTACAAACCATAGGAAGTCCTCAAATATGACTGGATGTCTTCATAAAGCACTCATTCATCTCATACTCATAAAGGTTAGTTCTTTTTGTCTTATATCTATGTACTATTACAATTTTCAGTCCTACAAAGTGACCCAACAAAAAGCATCCACTTTTTCAAATGTTAACAGACATAAAAGAGGCTTTGGCATTAGTGGCAGAACATATATTTCTGATTTTTAAAGTTACCAAGACTGGTATTAATGAATAACAATCTACCTTCTGTACTGAAATAAATTATTATTAATAACACGTTTACAAAGGTGAAGTCGCTCAGTCGTGTCCAACTCTTTGTGACCCCATGGACTGTAGCCTATCAGGCTCCTCCATCCATGGGATTTTCCAGGCAAGAGTGCTGGAGTGGACTGCCATTTCCTTCTCCACTTTCACTTTCACTTTCTTTACAAAGTCACATATACCTTGTTGGGGCACTGACAGAATTTATTTATTCTCCAAGACAAACTTATAACTGTGCTATTATTAATTAGGGTTAACCTTAGACCAGTGATAGAAATCAAGTAAGTGAGACACATACCTGTGATCCACTTGCATCAAAAAGAATATGCACAGATGTTTTGGCAACGGATATACCTTGTTTTCTGGTAAATTCCTAAAATTAAATTAATTCAACAGGGTGTCATTTTCTCCCAGTTCTTTCCATTTTTAATGCCAGTATTTCCTACACCTGCTTCTTTCCAAATCACCAAATTATCTTAAATCAATTTTAAATACACATAAATACTCTTATCAGGGCACTTCAGTGACTCCCTAACTATAGTCTTACCCTGCAATTTTGGTAAAGGTTCCTCACAAGCATATTATCTGCTATTTTTCACCATAAATCTTTTCCATGTTATAGACTGAATGTGTCTCCTCACAATTCACACGTTGAAACCTTGTCCCCAAGAATGGTATTAGGAGGGCAGGCCTTTGGGTCATGCTTAGGTCATAAGGGCAGAACCTTTATGAAGGGGATTACTGCCCTTATAAAAGAGACCTCAGAGAACTCCCTCACCATGTACGGACAGAGTGAAAAGACTGCCACTGATAAACCAGAAAATGGACCCTCCCCATACACTGAATCTGCTGGCACCATGATCTGACTTCTGGCCTCCAGAACTGAGAAATAAATGTTTCTTATTTAAGACACCAAACCACAGTATTTTTGTTACAGTAGCCTGAACAAACTAAGACAGGCATCACCCAAACTTGTCAACTGAACATCTCCCTAAATATAACATGAATTGTTATCTTGATTCCTAAACAAATCCGACTCATTATGTTTTCCACAATCCTGAAAAACATCTTATCTAAATTTCATTAATTTCAAAGGCCATTTCAAGGTCCAACTCCATAGCCTTTCCTTCAGATCTGACTCTTAATGAGCATTCTCTTTGTTCAATTTCTATGCATCATTTTCTATACACCACTTACTTCTTCTGAGATATATTCTGTAATTCTCACAATGTTTAGTATCTTAAAAACAAGGCTTTGTCTCATTTCATTTTTTAAATGCCTGGAAGGAATTCATCATTAAATGTTTTGAGTAGCTGCTGCTAATTTTGTCATCTGAGATTCATTCTAATAGATATCTGAAAGGGTATGGCTGATAATATGATGGTTATTCCACAACACAAATTTAAAGAACTAAAAATCTATATGTTATTTAAGAATTGTAGAGAAAAAAAAATCACTGAAACTTACAGTCCTAAGTAACTGAAAGTTCCCAGAATTATGAAAATATTTAAAAGTTTAACTTACCTTATATTTACTTCCACCAAAAATTTTTTGTGCCACATTAGTGATTTCTAATGATGCATCAAAATACAAAAGCAATTCTTTCCCTTCTCTTTTACTAATTTTTACTATATTTTTCAGAATTACAGTCAGTAGCTTCTTTGATTCTCTCACTGTACACAAATAAATCACACTGATTAGTTTATATTCATTTCTATGATACCACTCTATAGGTATATTATAAATAAGAAAAGCATGCAGCATACCAGTTAAAATGAACTGAAACAAAATTAACTTTTAGGATTTAACAGTATTGAGTCAATTCTGGTACTAACTACTTACAGAAACAAAAATTGTCCATGGAGTCTTTTATATATTCCTGTAAATTGAACAAAGGGTCTAACAACACCCTGCGGAGCTGCTACTTCACCATTCCCCTAGTCTGCAACTGTAGATATTCTTTTTCTCTAGAACCATTGCTTTCATTCCAATCCCAAAGGGCAATGCCAAAGAATGTTCAAACTACCGCACAATTGCACTCATTTCACACGCTAGCAAGGTAATGCTCAAAATCCTGCAAACTAGGCTTCAACAGTACATGAACCGAGAACTTTCAGATGTCTAGCTGGATTTAGAAAAGGCAGAGGAACCAGAGATCGAATTGCCAACATCCTCTGGATCACAGGAAAAGCAAGAGAATTCCAGAAAAATATTTACTTCTGCTTCATTGACTATGGTATAACCTTTGACTGTGCAGATCACAACAAACTGTCGAAAATTCTTAAAGAGGTGGGAATACCAGACCACCTTTATCTGCTTCCTGAGAAATCTGTATGCAGGTCAAAAAGCAACAGTTAGAACCAGATATGGAACTGACTGGTTCCAAATAGGAAAAGGAGTATGTCAAGGCTGTATATTGTCACTCTGCTTTTAACTTACATGCAGAGTACATCATGCAAAATGCTGGGCTGGATGAAGCACAAGCTGGAATCAAGATTGCTGGGAGAAATACCAATAACCTCAGATATGCAGATGACACCACCCTTCTGGCAGAAAGTGAAGAGGAACTAAAGAAAGAGCATCTTGATGAAGGTGAAAGCAGAGTGAAAAAGCTGGCTTAAAACTCATTAAAAAAAAACTAAGATCATGGCATCCAATCCCATCACTTCATGATAAACAAATGGGGAAACAATGGAAACAGTGACAGACTATTTTCTTGGGCTCCAAAATCACTGCTGACAGTGACTGCAGCCATGAAATTAAAAGATGCTTCCTCCTTGGGGGAAAAAAAAAAAACTATGACCAACCTAGACAGCATATTAAAAAGCAGAGACATCAGTTTGCCGACAAAGGTTTGTACAGTCAAAGCTATGGTTTTTCCAGTAGTCATGTACAGATGTTAAGAGTTGGACCATAAAGAAGGCTGAGTACTTAAGAACTGATAATTTAGAACTGCGATGTTGGAGAAGACTCTTGAGAGTCCCTTGGACTGCAAGGAGATCCAACCAGTCAATCCTAAAAGAAATCAACCCTGAATATTCTTTGGAAGGACCGATGCTGAAGCTCCAATACCTTGGCCACCTGATGTGAAGAGCTAACTCATTGGCAAAGACCCTGATGCTGGGAAAGACTCAAGGCAGGAGAAGGGGGTGACAGAAGATGAGATGGTTGGATATCATCACCGACTCAATGGACATGACTTTGAGCAAGCTGTGGGAGATAGTGAAGTACAGGGAAGCCTGGTGTGCTGCAGTCCATGGGGTTGCAAAGAGTCAGATGTGACTGAGCAACTAAAATGAACTGAACTGACTGCTTGATATCCAGAATCCATCTGTGCCAGTTATGTAGAAACTCAGACCGTGCTTGTTTCATACAGGTAGACAACATCACCACTTTAATATAAACGACAGTAAAAGATACAAATGAATAGTCAGATGAACAGAGAGAGTGCAAGGTCTTGAAGAGTCCTGAGCACAAGCCATACTTTCCTTGTGTGTGTGCCACAAAGGGTTAGTTTAAGGACTGAAGCATGTATGTATGTATGTTGGTGTTTTCATGCAATAGAGTCATGTCCAACTCTCTTGCAACCCTATGGACGGTAGCCTGCCAGGCTCCTCTGTCCATGGGATTTCTTAGGCAAGAGGACTAGCATGAGTTGCCATTCCCTTCTCCAGGGGATCTTCTTGACCTAGGGATCAAACCCAGGTCTCCAGCACTGCAGGCAAATTCTTTACCATTTGAGCCACCTGGGAAGCCTGTATGATCCAGTAATCCCACTGGATTGCTTAAACTCAGAAAAATCAGAATTCTAAGACACATGTACCTCAATGTTTACTGCAGCAAGGACATGGAAGCAACCTAGATGTCCACTGACAGATGATGGACAAAGAAGCTGTGGTACATATATATAAGGGAATATACTCAGTCATAAAAAGGAATGAATTTGAGTCAGTTATACAGAATGAAAAGATGAAAAAATTCCGTCGACAAGGCAGCCTGGCAGGCTATAGTCTATGGGGTTGAAAAGAGTTGGATGTGGGTGAGCAACTAACACTTTCATTTTTTCATGGTATATTTATTTCTAGTTATTTAAGGAATCCTCATAATGTTCTCTGCAGTGGCTATATCAGTTTACATTCCCACCACCAACAGTCCAGCATTTATTGTTTATAAATTTTTTGATGATGGCCATCCTGACTGGTGTGAGGTGATACCTCATTGTAGTTTTGATTTGCATTTCTCTAATAATGACCAATATTGACCAATATTGAACATCTTTTCATGTGTAAAGTTTCAGTAAGTCAGAGAGAGTCAAACATATATTGTATATTAATATAGACCTATGGAATCTAGACGGAGAAGCTAATGGCACCCCACTCCAGTACTCTTGCCTGGAAAATCCCATGGACGGAGGAGCCTGGAAGGCTGCAGTCCTTGGGGTCGCTGAGGGTTGGACACGACTGAGCGACTTCACTTTCACTTTCATGCATTGGAGAAGGAAATGGCAACCCACTCCAGTGTTCTTGCCTGGAGAATCCCAGGGACGGGGGAGCCTAGTGGGCTGCCATCTATGGGGTCGCAGAGTCGGACACGACTGAAGCGACTTAGCAGCAGCAGCAGCATGGAATTGAGAATAAAAGGTACTGATGAACCTATCTTTAGGGAAGGAATGGAGACAAAGATGGAGAGAATGGACTTATGGACATAGCAGGGGAAGGTGAGAGTAGGCTGAACTGAGAAAGTACCAGTGACATATATACACTATTATGTGTAAAATAGTTAGTGGGAAGTTGCTATGTAACACAGGGAGCCAAGCCTTGTGCTCTGTGATTACCTAGAGGGGTAGGATGGGGGGAGGGGAGGGAGGGTCAAGAATGAGGAAACAGATGTAATTATGACTAATTCACGTTGTTTTGTTTGGTAGAAACCAACACAACATTGTAATTATCCTTCAATTATAAAAAAAAAATCCTAGGAAACAAAAAAGGACCTGCCTTTCAAACAGGGGACATAGGTTTGATTCCTGGTCTGGGAAGATTCCACATGCTATTGGGCAACTAAGCCTGTGTGCTGCAACTACTGAAGCCCTCATGGTCTAGAGCCCCTGCTATGCAAGAGAAGAAGCCACCGCAATGAGAAGCCCACACACTGCAACTAGAGAAAGCCTGTATGCAGCAATGAAGACCCAGTGCAACCAAAAATAATTAAAAAATCAATTACAAATAAAAGTTTAACCATGATAAATTGTAAAAATAAAACAAAAAATACTTTTTCAAAATATAAACAACAATTTTCTGACATTAAAAAAAAAACTTATTTGCAGTACAAGAAATATTAGAGAAGTCACTCGGGCAGAAGGAAAATAATACCAGATGGAAATCTGCATATATTATAAATGAAAGCTGAACACTGGAAATGGTAAATATAATGCACTATTTAAACTATTTTAAAAATCTTTTTAAAAGTTAATTGGTTCCACAAAGAAAAATATTATTATACCATAGTATGAGGTCTTTGACACATTCAAAAGCAAAAAGATTTTTAGTCCTATTGATAGTAGTGGCACAAAGGCCAGGGAAGCAAAAGCAGAGGTTGACTGTTTTTACAAGAACCTATCAGGTTCCTAGGGGGTATAATATTACTTGCACACACACACTATTAAGTTAAATATGTACAAAATAAAACCTAAATCAGCCATTTAAAAAGTGAATATAAAGCCAACAAAAGAAGTACAAGGAACCCCTGAAAATGAAGTAACATGAAGAAAAAATAAAGAAACATGGCAGACAGGATGGTACATAGAAAGAACAAAAGCTAGATAATAAATTTAAAGCAGATCAACAGTCACCTTAAAAACCACAAAAGGCAGAAACTGTCAAATTACATTTAAAAGAAAAATGCCCAGTATATGACACCTATAAGAAACCCTCTTTAAATATACAGGACATAAATTACTTAAAAATAAAGATATGCCATACTATAATTAGCCAACAGAAACTTGGAGAGAGTATATTAGTATTACATAAAGTAGATGACAGAGCAAAGAATATTACCACAGGAAAAATAGTCATTTCATAATGATAAATTTATGAAAAGATATATCACTAAATGTTTATAAAACTAATAACAGAAATTCAAAATACCGGAAGTAAAAAATAACAGAACTGAATGAATAGAAAAAAAATCACAACCATAGTGGTGACTTCAACACCTCTCTTTCAATAATTGATAGAACAGGTAGGTAGACAATGAGGGTGTATGACTTGAACAACAGATTAACCCTGCCCTCCACCCAAGAACAACAGAAAACACATTCCTCTCAAGTGCATTCAGACCATTTACTAACACAGACCATATCTGGGTCATAACCTAATAGTCAACATATTGGAAAGGGTTTTCAAATCACACAAAGTATATTCTGATAACAATGAAATCACGTTAGAAATCAGTAACGTATTCCTGAAATCTCAAGTATACAGAAACTAAATAAAGTGCTTTTAAATAATCCGTGGGTCAAGGAAGAAATCAAAAGAGAAATTTAAAAGAATCACATGAATGAAAATGGAAGCACGGCATATTGCAATTTGTAGGATGCTGCTAAGGACGTACTTAGAAGAATTTAAAGCACTAAAAGGCTGTTATTAGAAAAGAAAAAATGGTCTCAGATCAATGACTTCAGCTTTCCCCAAGACACTAAAAACAGGAAACCAAATTAAAAAAAGTAAGCAGAAGAGAAGAAACAACAGATATAAGAGCAGAGATCAATTAAACTGAAGATCAAAACACTAAAGTGAGAAAAATCAATTAAACCAAAGGCTAGTTATTTGAGATCATCAAAAAAATTGATATACCTCTCATAAGACTGAGCTAGTGGAGGTGATAGAATTCCAGTTGAGCTATTTCAAATCCTGAAAGATGATGCTGTGAAAGTGCTGCACTCAATATGCCAGCAAGTTTGGAAAACTCAGCAGTGGCCACAGGACTGGAAAAGGTCAGTTTTCATTCCAATCCCAAAGAAAGGCAATGCCAAAGAATGCTCAAACTACTGCACAATTGCACTCATCTCACACGCTAGTAAAGTAATGCTCAAAATTCTCCAAGCCATCCTTCAGCAACATGTGAACCATGAACTTCTAGATGTTCAAGCTAGTTTTAGAAAAGGCAGAGGAACCAGAGATCAAATTGCCAATATCCGCTGGATCATGGAAAAAGCAAGAAAGTTCCAGAAAAACATCTATTTCTGCTTTATTGACTATGCCAAAGCCTTTGACTGTGTGGATCACAATCAACTGTGGAAAATTCTGAAAGAGATGGGAATACCAGACCACTTGATTTGCCTCTTGAGAAATTTGTAGGCAGGTCAGGAAGCAACAGTTAGAACTGGACATGGAACAACACACTGGTTCCAAATGGGAAAAGGAGTACGTCAAGGCTGTATATTGTCACCCTGTTTATTTAACTTATATGCAGAGTACATCATGAGAAACGCTGGACTGGAAGAAACACAAGTTGGAATCAAGATCGCTGGGAGAAATATCAATAACCTCAGATATGCAGATGACACCACCCTTATGGCAGAAAGTGAAGAGGAACTAAAAAGCCTCTTGATGAAAGTCAAAGTGGAGAGTGAAAAAGTTGGCTTAAAGCTCAACATTCAGAAAACGAAGATCATGGCAACCGGTCCCATCACTCTTCATGGGAAATAGATGGGGAAACAGTGGAAACAGTGTCAGACTTTATTTTTCTGGGCTCCAAAATCACTGCAGATGGTGACTGCAGCCATGAAATTAAAAGACGCTTACTCCTGGGAAGGAAAGTTATGACCAACCTAGACAGCATATTCAAAAGCAGAGACATTACTTTGCCAACAAAGGTCCGTCTAGTCAAGGCTATGGTTTTTCCAGTGGTCATGTATGGATGTGAGAGTCGGACTGTGAAGAAGGCTGAGCGCCAAAGAATTGATGCTTTTGAACTGTGGTGTTGGAGAAGACTCTTGAGAGTCCCTTGGACTGCAAGGAGATCCAACCAGTCCATTCTGAAGGAGATCAGCCCTGGGATTTCTTTGGAAGGAATGATGCTCAAGCTGAAACTCCAGTACTTTGGCCACCTCGTGCGAAAAGTTGACTCATTGGAAAAGACTCTGATGCTGGGAGGGATTCGAGGCTAGAGGAAAAGGGGATGACAGAGGATGAGATGGCTGGATGGCATCACTGACTCAATGGACGTGAGTCTGAGTGAACTCCGGGAGTTGGTGATGGACAGGGAGGCCCGGCGTGCTGCAATTCATGGGGTCGCAAAGAGTCGGACACGACTGAGCAACTGAACTGAACTGAAAAACTTCTTAGGTCACACAAAGCAATAACCATGTAACAAAAAATACTGATCATGTGGACTTCAAATTTAACAACTTCTGCTCATTAAAAGCAGAAGTTGCCTGGAAAATCCCATGGGCGGAGGAGCCTGGTAGGCGCAGGTCCATGGGGTCGAGAACAGTTGGACACGACTGAGCAACTTCACTTTCACTTTCCTGCATTGGAGAAGGAAATGGCAACCCACTCCAGTGTTCTTGCCTGGAGAATCCCAGGGACGGGGGAGCCTGGAGGGCTGCCGTCTATGGGGTCGCACGGAGTTGGACATGACTGAAGCGACTTCGTAGCAGCAGCAGCAGCTCATTAAAAGAGACCACTGAGAAAATGAATAAGAAAGATATAGAGGGGGAAAAAATACTCATACAACATGTATTTGTCAAAGGATTCCTATTCAAGATACATAAGAACTCAAAAACTTAATAATAAAAAGATAGTCCAGTAAAGAAATGTAGTCCAGTAAAGAAACGCACAAAATATTTAAACAGATAATTCAAAAAGAAAATATGTGAATGGCCATTAAGCACATGAAAAAGTGCTCAACTTTCCTAAAAGTGGTTTTAGGAAAATACAAATAAAAACTATCATGAGATAGCACTACCTGTCTACTGAAATAAAAAATGTCTTGATATCTGATTTTGCAGTGGTGCCAGTCTGCCAAGGTAAATGATTTCTGTCCAGTACATATTGAGAATAAAGTGACTAATCACAGGTTTTAGATTAGATAAGGAAGGAAATAAATACAAGATATTGGGGGTAATACAGGGTCAGGGAATTTGATGATAGTGACCATCACATTTATGAATGTGAACATATGAAAATGTTGATCTGCTTTCATCAGTCTACTGAGTTTTTCCATAGAGTATGCAACTTCTACTCCAACAGAAATGATAGAAAACAAGTTTAATACCTTCAATGCTGTATATCTGCACTTTTTCTTCAGGCACAGTGACTGCTTCCCACTGATGATCCTTAAATTTAAAAACACGTTTTGATCATAAATAATTTAATCTTGCTTTAAAGCTCCTTTAAACACTATCTTCAAGTTATACAAACTAAGGGTTTTTTTTTTTTTTTTTTACTATCATTAAGTAACTGGTTGATATATCACATTTTTTGTTCCATCAATTGACTACATAATATATTATACTTGTCACATTTAATCTATTTGTTCATTCTTAAAAGTGATATTATTGATTAATGTTTTTCTACTTTTAATGGTTTTCTACTTTTAATCAAAAAAAGAATGACTATCCATTCATATTAGACTATAACCTTTTTAAAAAATATTACCAAGTCCTGTCATCTCTTCCTTTGAAATGTTTTGTGAAATCATATTCATCCCCCAGTTCCCACTCATTAATTGACTGTTCTTAGATTCAAACACTGAATGCATGTTAATAATAACCTAAAATGTTTTCCCCTTCCAAGTATTTTCACTGAAAATTTGTATAAATGAATAAATAATGTGAATTCACACAAAAAAGTTATAGTAAAAATTAGAACCATTCCAAAAAGATGATATCCTAAAACCTTCCAGTAATCTTATGATGAAAATAGATCCAATTCATTTGCTATTTAAGGACTATTAAAATTCCACTAAATCCTCAGTCTCTTCACTAACTCGCTCCACTTAGTTGCCTTAATTGAAACCAGTGTATATTCTGAGAGAACCAGTACCATTTAACTACAGCATTCTCCAGTCAAGGTGTTAATTCTCCCAGACCTTAAAACCTCAGGGTCAGGAGGAAAAGGTTGGTATCCTCCTTTCTCCTTTGAGCATCTTCCTATTTCTCTGTGTATAACACCTGCTGCTGCTGCTAAGTCGCTTCAGTCGTGTCCGACCCTGTGCGACCCCATAGATGGCAGCCCAGCAGGCTCCCTGGTCCCTGGGATTCTCCAGGCAAGAACACTGGAGTGGGTTGCCATTTCCTTCTCCAATGCATGAAAGTGAAAAGTGAAAGTGAAGTCGCTCAGTCATGTCCGACTCTTAGCGACCCCATGGACTGCAGCCCACCAGGCTCCTCCATCCATGGGATTTTCCAGGCAAGAGTACTGGAGTGGGGTGCTATTGCCCTCTCCGGTATAACACCTACTCATCATCATCTGCTAACTTTAAAGTGACTCTTCCTCATATACATAGGTACTTGGTTCAAAGCTTTCCTTTTGGAAAAAAAGTCTACATTATATAAATTTTCAAAAAGATTAAAAAAAAATAGAAATCATTATAATGAGTCCAAAACAGGCCCTTACCCAGGTTCAACCGTTTACCAATATATTGTGCCCACCAATTTCATTTTCACCCCCTACTTTCCCTCCATTATGGTCTCTTCCTCTTGATCTCAACTTTTTTATTCATTGTTACTCTAGCCATCAGTTTTAAAACACTCATCCTTAAAATAAAGTACCTAACAAAAATCCCTCCCTTGAATCTACATCTCATTTTAGCTTCTACTGTGTTCTCTTCTTCTTGTCTTTACTTCCTCTACAAATATTTCAACTTTCCAGGAATGCCTAAATCCTATAGCTTAAACAACATTGCTCTTTCTTGGATGACCAGTTTTTATTTTATTTAACTGTGTTTTGACAGACTTGATCATTTCCTCTCATAAAACACCCTTCCTTTGCCTTCTGTAACATGATACCCTTTTAATTTG
The DNA here is from genome assembly GCF_003369695.1 of Bos indicus x Bos taurus. Taxonomy (NCBI): domain Eukaryota; kingdom Metazoa; phylum Chordata; class Mammalia; order Artiodactyla; family Bovidae; genus Bos; species Bos indicus x Bos taurus. The sequence continues at coordinate 26,790,197 of NC_040088.1, forward strand.
ATCTTTTCTGGCAGACTTGTCAAGCATCCTTCAGGCTAGTCTCTTCTGCCTATCCTGTATCCATCTGCCTATCGACGCATCCATCTGCCTATCCTATATCCATCTGCCTATCCACGTATCCGTCTGCCTATCCACATATACATTTCTTACGGTTTTGTCATCTAGACACTCACAGAAACCCATGGTTTTATTTATCTTCAGTATACAGACAGCTTCTGAATTTCCACTTACAGCTCAGTTCTCCCATCTGAACTTCACACCAATATATTCAACTACCTACAAGTTATTTTCAGCTGAATGCCCCACAAGCACCTCCAAATCAAAATATTCAAAGCTGAATCATCATCTTTCCCCTACAAAATTGATCTTCCTAAAACAGCATCCTCATCCATTCAGTTACCAAAGTTTTATTAATCCTTCCTCTTTTTACTACAAATTACCAAATCTGCTCAATTCTACCTCAAGAATTTTTCTTTTTCTGAAGCCTATCCATTTCCATCCACCCCACCATCACTTTCCAAAACTGTGCCACCATGATTCCTCTTACCTGGATTACTGCATAAATCTAACTGCTTCTGGTCTTGTCCCTTTTTAATCTCTTCTCCCCAACCAGGAGAATCTTTTACATGAATGTGATGCTCAACGCCTAGTATATATCTGGCACATAGTAAGTTCTTATTAAATGTTTATTGAACTGATGTTGTCTCCTACTTATAATCTTTCTTTGGCTCTACACTGCCTGCCTTCTTTCCAATCTCCTTTGAATTCTATCACTAACACAGAGCATTTTTCAGTTGAGTGTGTATTTACTCATTCTTAAATATGAGCCCTTGAATGGCTATAAATGAGAGAAGATGGGTCCCTGATTCAATAAATCTTACATTCTATGGTGGGGGGGGTGGTGTAGACAAAAAACAACAGATAAAAGGATTTTAAGTAGCAATAACTACTACAAAAGAAAAAAGAGGACAATGTGATATAATATGGCTGGATAGCTACTTCAGACTATTTAAATGGGATGCAAAGATCCTGAGGCTCCTAGGCAGCAAGTATAAAGACCTGAAGAGAGCATTATCTAGAGGCAAAGAAAAAAATGAATGGGGGTTGAACACAGTAAGCATGGAGAAGAGTCTGAGATTATCAGAGAAACAGCGAGGGCCTAGGTCATAAAGGCCCTCGAATACCAACAGACACAGGGAGGGTTTTAAGCAGCCACAATAGGGGAGAAGCTTTGAGGACAGTGAGAGAGAACACAGGAAGAAGGCACTGCTGCCACAGAAATCCAGAGAGGAAAGGAGAGTCTAAATGTATCTGTGGGAAGAACTTTCTCCCAGCCTCTCTAGATCAGTGTCTAGAACACATGAGGCATTTAATACTTATAAATGCATTTTATACTATCCCTATCATGTGTAGTACTAAAATTACTTGTTTTCTTCCCTGAATTATCCATTAGACCAAGCGAGTGAAGTCAGGAACCACTCCAATCCTATTATATCCTCTTCTCTGAAAATGAAAGTCTACTTCCTAAAGAAAATCCAGTTAAAAAAACTCCTATGAAGCCTGCAAGAATAAATACACTAATGAAAACTGTCAGTGCCTCTGAGAAGTAATGTTAGGTTTTGGAACTCATTATTAAGCATTCTAAGAAGGTACTCTAAAAAGAAAGAAAGATATGTGGAATTCCTAAGAGGCATCTTTGTCTATAAGTTTACCTGGACAAAAAGCATCATTATTATCAGCAATCACAATCAGATCAGTAAACTGCAAACCAACTCTTAGTCAGATCTCCGCTCTACAGCTTGAGCTAGAAGTACACCAATGTAGCAAATAGTAAGTGGTGGCTATTTGGAAACAATGGCTCAAAAATTTTCCTCAGGTTAAAAAGGGGTCAGTAGAAAACACACCACCTGGTTGGAAAGTTTAAGCATAACTACAATTTAGTACAGAAAAGAACTAAAATTCAGTTCTAAATATGACCATAAAAATCAATTCCTCAATATTTTCAAATAGAAGATGCTATGAAAGAATAAAATAAGACCATTTGTCATTGTTTGTTAACGCTATTTTTAACTGAGTGTTTGTGTACTTGAATAACTGTTGTCTTTTCTAGATTCAACTCACTTTGTTCATCTGAATGTTAAATTTTATCATTAATGTATAATTTCTGAAAGGCTTATATTTAAAAACTAGTATTAAATTTTAGCTTTTTTCTGTTGCTATAAAACATCAGAAATAATTTTCATTTCTAATTAGCTTGATAGGTTACCATGCTCATCAAAATTATTAGAGCTAACACTGAAATCTATTAAAAGCGAGAAAATATACAAAGAAATCCATATTCTTAAACTGAATTATTATATACATACATATACACACAACTCAAAATGATACAGAGGGAATAACACTTACATCATTGTCTCCAGCAATGTAGAATGATAGAGTCTGGCTCCCAAGATTAAAATCTACCCAAAACTCCTCCAGTTTTTCATCTGATGGTATTTGCAGCTAATAAAATAAACATATAAAACTAGAACATACTATGCTTTTAAAAGTGACAACAGAAAATTATGACACATTATAATTATGCTATATATAAATATAAAATTATGACATTCATTCATGGTTGAGTTTTTTTTAAAAAAAGAAAAAAGTAGAGCTGGAAGGTATAGGAAGATAAAGAGAAAGCAAGTATAGCATTTAAATCAATTTAGAAACAATAAAAAAAAAGCTGCTTACTATTTTACACAGAAATTAGCCAGTTCCAGAAAATCACAAATACTCAAGTACAAATATAGGCTGAAGATAATTTCACATTTGAATATATTCATGAATAATAAACAATAATGGGCTTGAATAAGGAAACGTAAGATAATTTGAAGTACAGCTTTATATTTTACTTATCCCTGGCTACAAATACGTCATTTCATAAAATATCACTTAGATCTAGAATATCAGACCAGCTGTTATTTGTGATTTAATTATGACTAATATTAATGTTCTTGTCAAATTATAACCTACAATTCAGTTGACCTCTACATCAAAAATCACCTAATAACTAAAAAAATGTATTACATTTTAAAATTTACCTCATATTTATCAAGAAATGCTGACAAACAAGGAAATGTAAAGACCCTGAAAGAAAAAGTAGTTTGAGTTAAAAAAAACTAATAAGCCTCCACAGCATAATTTTGACTTTCCATACAAATCATACCTAGGATCAAAAGGAGATCAGTTGGCAGTGACAATTTAAACAAAATCATTAGTTCCTTCTTTATTACTCTTTAAAGTGAGAATTTAGTGGAAACCTGTTTATGAAAGAAAGCATATTATTTTGAGGCTACTACTCAACCTACCATTTTGACTAAAGTTAACTGTACCAAATTACTTCTCATGTTATTGACTATGAGCAGAGATTCCCAATATAGTTTATAGTAATATAATGGAAGTTCCTACAGGATTAGATAGGAAGAGTAGAAGTGAATAATACTGCTAATAAAAATGGCAGAATTCAATGAATACTTTCTTGGTCAATTACTATTTAAGGACTTACATAGCTATCTCATTTAATCTTCACAACAAACATGGGGTAGATATTATTGTGGGCTTCCTTGATGGCTCAGATGGTAAAGAATCTGCCTGCAATGCAGGAGACGTGGGTTTTATCCCTGGGTTGGGAAGATATTATTAGTATTCTTATTTTATAGCTATGGAAACTGAGGAAAGTGAGATTAAACAACTTGTCCAACATTAGAACAGGAAGAGGGGAACCTATTATTCAAATTCAAATAGTATGACTCCTTGCACTTAACCTTCACCCTATCTTTTCTCTGTAGTCGGTACCTATCTTTTCTCTGTAGTCGGTACCTATCTTTTCTCTGTAGTCGGTAAACTCATTGTGAGTTGATTCATCCAATGTGTCCTGAGCATTTATAAGGTGCCAGGCACTGCACAACAAAAATACTTCCTATGTCATTGTCAAAAGTGATAAAAATTTGTATTACCTAGACCATTCTTGAGATTTAATAACCTCAGAAAGAACATCCTTACAGTGTTAATTACAAAAGAAAATGATTTATATTTGCTATACATTTTTATTGCAGTATATGGATAGAGGTAGCTCAAGTAATATTTATATTTAGGCTTTTATTATTCCTTAAACACCAAATTTATAATGCATATACAATTCTGAAATACAGTAAACCAATCTTAGAAAAATTTATTAATTCACGTTAATTAAAAATGTATTTTCCCTCCAAAAAGTACAAAGCAAAATAAGACCAGTGGAGGATTATTTCAGACTAACATTGTGTGCTTCCCTCTTGAGCTCTATTTTTTATCATTAAATGGTTGTATTTTGCATTAAATTTACCTTCTCTTGTCTCCAAGCATGCCATTTACAAGGTTGAGAAATATCCTGCAATCCTAATTTTTAAAAAAGAGAGAGCTTTTAAAAAACACAGTAATTAAAAAAAAACTTGTTAATTTGTTATTTTATACTACTTACTGTTTCAAATTCAGAGTCTTTAATTCCTTTAAATGCATTAGCAATAAAATCCATTGAGAACCACTGACAAGCCAGTTCTCGTCTTTGCTTTTCTGTGGTCATTCTACATAAAGCTTCGACGATACCCGCTTGCAAGTCATAATCTTAAAACAAAGTTAATTATTTGAAATTATGAAAATTAAAGTTTATGAAACTCTATATTTCATAAGGTGTTAGAACAAGCAAGAGAAATAAGGAACACAGTGCAATTTACTCATCTTTTACCATTTTCTTCATATAGATTAAAAATATCCCACCATTACATGGCATGAACACAGCCCAAACAACAAGACAAGTTTGTCAACAGAAAAAAGGAATAAAACAAAAAATTTTAAGGACATTTAAAAGAAACTCCTAAATATGCAAAGATACCATTATTCCATTATTATTAGAGTTGTGAATTGTAAAAATAACTGACAAGTCTATAAATCATAGGTAATCTTTGTTTTCCTTTTGTATATCATGATATCTACAGTTATTTTAAAGTACTTGAAGCCACTGGTTTGTTCTATATGTAAATCACTACATGAAAATTTTCTCATATGAAACTTAGGAAAGAAAATTTCAGTTATTTTAATAAAGACATCATTTACAAACAAATCAATCCCAAGAATATTAAACCTAATTTCATAAAATATATTTGAGAAATTTCTTAGCAAAAGGAATTAAAATCTACTGGAAAATTAAGTTATTATTCATAAACCTACTATTAGGCACAAATTATATTTGACAACTCCTGTTATCATACTTCTTTTCTTAGTTCCACAGATATTTATCCTTTATTTATTAAGGTAAATAAAAACTGCTTGATTATGTACAGTTTATAATTTTTCATATAATTTCACATTATATTATTATTTTGACAAATATTATATTCTATTAATAAATTTGGAATAACTTCAAATATGAGCATTTTGAAAAAACATACTTACCTCCAGCATCTAAAATCCTTTCTCCCATACTACTCCTGTGAATCAAAACAGCAGGTTATATAGTAGACAAGTATCACTTAAATAGAAAGTTCATATGTTTAGGGTAAAAAACTTCACTAAAACTTATAATTCATAATAATTATAACTAAAACTTAAAGTTCATATGTTTAGGGTAAAAAACTTCACTAAAACTTACAATTCATAGTATTAGACTGGCAGAAAACATACCCATATGCAATATTAGAAACCTGTAACAGTTGACCAATTTTAATTACTAATGCAACTTATGGTTGCCTTATTTGCCTTATAAAACATCCTTTAAATTCTTGACTTGAACTACTAATTAAAGCAATATAGTACAGATTATTACATGAGAATTAACATTTGTTGGTTACAGAGTATTTTCCTGGCATCTTGAGGCATTCTGTCAAGCATCACATTCATTTTTTTTAGAGTCTAGAAAAGAAAAAAAGAGAGTCCATTAACTTTATACATTCAGTGGAACATTAGTATGTTTTCAGAGATAGGTACATAAATTTAGAAGCCTCTTTTTCTTAATCACAGCATTTTATGCAAGGAATGAAGGGTGGAGGAAAGAATATAAAGCATAAAATAGTGAATACAAGAAAACATAAAACAAAGGCTATCAAAAATAGAATATACCACGATTCCTATGCTTAAAGCACTCATACTCTGCAGTATGACATGTTCATTATTACTCTATCATAAGAACTAAGGAAGCAAAAAACATCTTATTAATATTTATTCTTATGACTATACACATGTACATATGCATTATCAATATATACTATAAATTATTTTTATTTTTAGCATGTAAATACTGAGGAACTAATATCTAGATGGTATAGTTTATTTTCATATGAGCTATATTCATATACATAAATCCACATGGTTATAAATGTTCAATATATATTTACATAATATATTCATCATGTCAGGCAATGAATTTCTCCTCCTGAAACCATAAGTTGTGTCTGACTCTTGTGCCCCATGGACTATAGCCTGTTAAGAATTCCGTCTGTGGGATTTTTCAGAGTGGGTTGCCATTTCCTTCTCCAAAGCAATGAATGAAGAACACAGAAATACACTACATGATAATTCAGTGCCAAGATAAAATAATTATTCAATTTGACAAATTGCTACCCAATTGTCTCTACTTTCTCTTTAATTTTTAAAAGAAAAACTAAATAATGGCTTACCTCCTGCTGAATACAAATATTCACTCTTGAGTCAATAACCAGAGCACAAATTCGAGGCACGAAACTTTCCACTATTTGCCTTTTACCTGAATAAAAGTTAATTATTGACAAATACGTATTTTAAAGGACAACCTTTTCTTACATGAGTGAATGGAAAGGACATACTAGTTCAGTTCAGAAGAAGGCCTGCGGACTGCCCTGGTCACCAGGAAGCATGAAATTCAATCCTGGTTCTGCCACTAATCAGCTGTGTAACTTTGAAAAAACACATGTACACACCCATGGCTGATTCATGTCAACGTATGGCAAAAACCACTACAATACTGTAAAGTAATTAGCCTTCAATTAAAATAAATTAAAAAAAAAAAAGAAAAAGAAAAAACATCATTCAACAGATGTGCCTGATCTGAACTCTGGCAAGGGAATAACCCCAGATCCAGTTTCTCCTTTAGGCACTTAAAGCAGTATTAGTGTTTTGGATAAATATAGTTCAAAACTGGAAACTTCTATTTTAAGGTTTTTATAAAAACTGGCCTCAATAATTTATAGTCATACCTCCAAAATTTCATAATGGTCATTAATACCTCCTCATGAAGATCTAAATAACATTATCTGTTTCTAAATTTGACCCTAGTCTCTCAAAAGACAAGGCTTTATTAATACCAGTTAAGAGGAATTTGCCCCATGCTAATTCACGACATAATTTTTAAGAAATAATTTTAAATAATGGCAACATAGGAACAGAAAATGTACAATTTCACAGTGACTACATTAAAAGAAGAAAAAAATCACTGCATTATCTGAAAAGATAAAATGATTTATTTAAAAAAACTAGTTGGATCACTTCATAATCATTGGTGCTTTAGGACTGTTTTCTCCCCTAAAAAGTGAAGAATTTAGACTAGATTGTTAGTTAAGTGCAAAAAAACACAAATGAAAACGCAGCATTAACTACTATTGAAATAAAGAGCAATCAATCTTTTAAAATGTTTTGGCTTTGAAGGCAGCAAACAGTTGTTCCTTCATTCATTAATATAAAGGATTCACCAGCCTCAATTACCAATCCTAGGTAATTCTTCCCCAACCAACACAGAGATAAAATAACTTGAGTTTATTGTTAGGTAAAAGGCACTACCAAACACAAGTTGAGATGATGAGTTGTAACATGTTCTACATTCTCCCTGTCCTACTAAAAATTTCACTAGATCAAGGACAAACTATGGCCCACAAACCAAATCCAACTCACTGTCCCTTTTTGTATGGCTGTATTCATCAGCAGGTACTCTGTGGAAATATGCGAATGTATGATGTTTTACTGAATTAGTAGTCTCAGGTGAATTTCATTCATTCTTAGGAATTCAGCAATCATTAGCCACCTCTGAATGAATGGCTTTGGTAATCAGCTTGGGCTGCAGAGTCGATAAGATTTCTTAATGAATTCAGCCCCCAAATCCAAGGAAAAATAGTGCTTATATGAGATACTTATACTTCAGTAAAGTCATTTCAATGAAACAAAGGTCGTCTGAATCACAAGAGGCTTTCAAAAACTAAGACAAGAAATGACATCTCCATTTCCAACAGAAACATAGGTAATAAACTTTTTCCAAACTCCAACTACAGACCCAGCAGCGTTTTGGGACGCTGATGTAAGTGTAAAGGAAATTTCCATATTTCAAAACTGATTTTAACTGTGCAACTGAGGAGCTTCCACCTAACCTTCAACTGAAAGTGGTTAATCTGCAGTGCAATATCATTCTAAAAAGTAAACATTAAGAAAAAAGTAAGTCTTAGTTGCACAGTTGTGTCTGACTCTTTGTGACCCCATGGACTGCAGCCCACCAGATTCCTCTGTTCATGGAATTCTCTAGGCAAGAATACTGGAATGGGTTGCCATTTCCTTCTCCAGGGGAGATCTTCCCAACCTAGGGCTTGAACCTGGGTCTCTCATACTGCAGGCAGATTCTTTACCAGGTATCTGAACCACCTTGAGCATGACTTTTAATTAAGCACAGTCATCCCTTGGACAGCATTTATTAGAATGCTTTAGAATATTAGATTATTAGATTATTATTATTTGAATAATATTAAAGAATATTAGACTTTTTCCACACATATATATACTCTCCTCTCTCTATATATATACACACTGTATACATATATACACACATATAACATAATAACATATATATATATATACAATGCAAATATTAAGGAAAAAACCTAATTCTATAGATCTTGCCAAGTGATGACTATGCTCAATTAAAATACATGTTCATGAACTGATATCAGTATTTGGCATTATCTGCATGAGTGTGAAAAGACATTTTCTAATGTAATATACACAAAATCTCATTATAGATGAGCATGAACAAGTAAGACTTGCAATCAGTTTTTACAACAGCAAACACTAACTCTGAACCTTAATTAAGATACACTGTTACCATCTCAAAAAAGAATGCTATTCTCCTCATTAGTATTATAAAATCATTATACTCAATCTTCATTATACTTTGAGTTGCATCAATAAAACATCTGTGGAAATGTGTTTTCTTTCTTGTTAAATAAAGTACCTGTGTAACAGTGTCAATTTCTTTCTAGGCCCACAAAGCCTAAAATATTTTCTAATTCTTTACAGAAAATATTTGTAGACCCCTGAATTAGGTAATGAATTACTGTTAGGATAACACAGCAAGAGTTGAAAAATTATACCAGAACTTTAACAGCAAATTATTGTTCCAATAGAAATAAAATGTTTATTATACCTTCATCATCGATGTCATGTATGACCTGAGAAGAAAATGAATAATATTTAAAACTTACTTATAATAAAAACCATTAAAAATAGTACTAAAATAGGTTACTTCTGAATTCACCATAAAATTATTTAAATTTTATTATTAACTAATTAATCAGGATAAATGCACTAACCAACCTGTTAGTGATTTTTGATCTCAGACCATATAGAACACAAATGTTTTTAAATGAACATATACATGCTTCATAACATCAGTGAATCAATACGGTTGTTACCATCAAAAGATCAAATATGTCTTCTATCATATTTATAATATAGAACACAATTTGTTTTCAAATGAACACATGCAAATTATTTAACTTTTATGTACTAACCAATTAATCAGATAAATGCACTAACCAATCTGTTAATGACTTTTGATCTCAGGCCACATAGAACACAAATGTTTTTAAATGAACACATACATGCTTCATAACATCAGTGAATCAATATGGTTGTTACCATCAAAAGATCAAATATGTCTTCTATCATATTTATAACAGCTTCATCTTTTGAATTTCCCCGACTCAGAATAATCTCCTTGGATTTTTCAAACCAGGCAACCATGTAAAAAAAAGAAATGTATACATTAGTCACTTTGAATTCACTTAATAACTTTAAAAATGTATTTATAGAAACAGTAAACCTAAAAACAAACATTACAAATAAAAATTCCAGTATTGAATCAAAATAAGTTTATCCTCTTAAACATCTTCACTGTTTTTGCTTTTTGGTAACTCACTACATGTTCCCCATTTTTTAGATGGGGATGAATGAAGTTCCAATTCCAAGTAGAAAGTCTTTATTACTCTCTTCAAATTCTTAGTTCATGAACATTCATACAATAGATAAAAAGTAAATTATCATTACACATTAGATCATTTTGTCATTGTTACTATTTGAAAAGTTTTGGCATTACTTTTTTATTATTGAACTCAGATGTTTGAGTACATGCTATGCTTTAGGGACTGTTCTTGTTGCTGGGAATATAACAAAGAATGAAAAGGACAAAAATCAATACATTTAAAAATGGGAAATATAATAAACAATATAAAAAGAAAAATAAAAGTTAGACTAGGACTAAGATGAGCTAGAGAAAATAAAGCAAGTTAAGGCTTTTTGGAGTTTTGGGACCTTACAATTACCTGATCATCAAGGACCCTGTATAGTTTCCTTGTGATCTTTAATTTTCTAACATATACCACAGGTTATAAAAATATCTTATCCCAAAGTTTTATATACATTTCCCAAATTTATTTTTCAAGAGTATGAACCGCTTAATTAGAAAACACAGCTTTAAACATATTTCCCTCACATGAATATGTTACATATTCTATACTTATCTTTTGGACTAGTCCTTGTTTTATCATAGTTAGAAGTCCAGCTTGCCCCAGTATAGTGATATTTTTGCCACATCTTCCAAAAGAAACCAAAATGGTTGAAACAGTTTGGATATCTCTTTTATTAAGCTCCTAAAATGCAAATCATAGATTTAAACATTTGCAAATACAAAATAAAATGGAACTGGCATTATGCTAGGAATGTTATTAATATAATCATCATAAATCCTGAGTGTTAGTCATTATCATAATCTCCATATCGCAAAGGACAAAAGTGTGGCTTTAAAAGGTGACTTCCTTACAGCCCCTCAGCCAGTGAACAACAAACTCAGCACAAAAATGCAGAATTATATAATTTAAGAAACTTTATACTTATGAGGCAATGAATCAGTTACCTTCCATTCTAAAAAGTTCTATGTATTTAACTAAGGGATATAAGAAATTTTAATCTTAGATTTGTAACAATTATCAAATTCTGGTGGAGACTGTCAATAATCACTTGCATAAAAGTATAAAAATACTTTATATACTACAAATCAAGTCAAGATTTTAGATGATTTTTGTTTCTACTTGTTTTATTTTTGCAAGCAACAAGCACTGTCCAGACAACATGATTAATATGCTAACAGGTTTTCAAAAGGTAAAGCACATTGTTTAAACCTCAAGTAAGTACCCTATTCTCCTCCGGTTTAAATAAAGTTAATAATGGTAACACTATGCAAACATGATTTTTGTATATACTACTTACAAAACAACAGTCCAACATGTTATTTGGTACTCCTCAAACAAATACACACAAAAAAGCAAGTGGTGAAAGAAGCATTTATTTATACAAGTGAGCCTGCTGAAGTCTTTTTATTCATTTCTTCCAATGGAGAATCTCCTCCTAAAAAGTAGAGTGCTATCTAATAACCGTAACAATCATTCAACGAAAATGAGTATTTACCCGGCACATAAGGTCATCTAACTTGTGGAAAAACTGTTTGCTGCATTTAATCTTCATATCTTCACAAATATCAATTTGTAGAAGTGTTTTCAAAGGTTTAAAATCATTTTTCCTTAAAGCATCATCAATGCATTTTTCCAACTGCTGAAGAAATATAGAAAATACCACATATACTGAATCAAAACCAACATTAGTCACCTTATGGAATCAAGTAATTTAAGAATTGCTTTCACATTTGAAAATTCTCAAGAGCTTATAAAACAATTTATTTAACCGTCCACTATTAAATTTGGAGTAACAAAATTAGAGATTAAGTTTCTTTGATAACAATATCTGTATAGGAAAATGTATTTTAATAATTTCCACTTCATATCTCTTATTGAAAAGTCATCATTAAGTTAAAAACAAAAACCTGTTAATGAAAGAAATAAAAATCAGCTTTATAGTAACTAACCCTTAATACCATGGATAAAACCCTAACATATCTGTCAACTTCTTCATGAGGTTTAAATATTAATAGTAAAAAAAAAAAAAATGCATAAAGAAGGTAAAAGCACTTCTTTAGGAGCTATACCAACCAAACTAACTTAAGCATTACATGCACACATAATTTATTATTATATTCTATATTTATAAGCTTTACAAAGTCTGCCATTCCTGCTATTAAAGTACACCTCATTAACAAGGAATTTTCATACAGTAATATGACTGACCTAAATATAAGTATCTTACAATTTTAAACCCTAACATTTAAGTATCCAGGCATAAGTTATATATAAATCAATGCATAATTCACTTCTATGTAAAAGGTATATATAAATAATCTTTAATACTTTATATTCTTAAAGCTTCTGGAAACAAATCTATTGAAAAATAAAAGGATAATATTTTTATTTAAATTATTTAACTCTTGACCGTTTCATAGAAATAAGTAAGTTTTATCTTTCCTAAAACTATAGCATTTAATATCTATAAATAAACAAAAAGTGATTTTAGGAATTAAAATACTTCCTTTTGGCCTAGGACCACCTACCTGGAGATCTGGTCTTATTGGCATTTTGACTTAACTTTAAAACTTGAACAAAACACCTATAAAAGAAAACATATACTTCCTGAATCTTGCAATCTATATGCTTACAGTTTAAAAATCTTAAAACACATAAATAAGCACTGCTGCTTATACCAAAGGCAATAAATGTTGTCTCTTTAAGTTCCTCACTGTTTATGAAATTACTCATTTGACTCTGTCAAAGAAGTTTCTGGAGGAAGCCTCAAGATCATTTATTTAAGCCTTGTCTTTTGATAGATGACTTAAATGTCAAAGTCCTGCCAAAAGGTAACAAAACTAGTCAGTGAAAGAATATAAATGTGGACCTCCCTCAAAGATTCCAACTTTGGGAACAGGAAGAAAAATAATCTTGAATCAATGTCTAAATGAAATTTAAGCTCAGTTCAGGTCAGTCGCTCAGTTGTGTCCAACTCTTTGAGACCCCATGAATCGCAGCACGCCAGGCCTCCCTGTCCATCACCAACTCCCGGAGTTCACTCAGACTCACGTCCATTGAGTCAGTGATGCCATCCAGCCATCTCATCCTCTGTCATCCCCTTTTCCTCTAGCCTCGAATCCCTCCCAGCATCAGAGTCTTTTCCAATGAGTCAACTTTTCACACGAGGTGGCCAAAGTACTGGAGTTTCAGCTTGAGCATCATTCCTTCCAAAGAAATCCCAGGGCTGATCTCCTTCAGAATGGACTGGTTGGATCTCCTTGCAGTCCAAGGGACTCTCAAGAGTCTTCTCCAACACCACAGTTCAAAAGCATCAATTCTTCGGCGCTCAGCCTTCTTCACAGTCCAACTCTCACATCCATACATGACCACTGGAAAAACCATAGCCTTGACTAGATGGACCTTTGTTGGCAAAGTAATGTCTCTGCTTTTGAATATGCTGTCTAGGTTGGTCATAACTTTCCTTCCCAGGAGTAAGCGTCTTTTAATTTCATGGCTGCAGTCACCATCTGCAGTGATTTTGGAGCCCCCCAAAATAAAGTCTGACACTGTTTCCCCTGTTTCCCCATCTATTTCCCATGAAGTGATGGGTGCGGGCGGCTGTGATGGTGCACAAGCGCGGCCGAGAGAAGCTACCCCACGTCCGAGGTCAGGGGCAGAAGCCGGGAGGACCCCATGCCCGAGGGGTGGCGGCCAAGAGGAGCTATCCCACGTCTGAGGTCAGGGGCAGCAGCCGAGAGTGCCAGGCTGTGAAGGTGCAGGAACAGTCGAAAGGATACCCCATGCACAAGGCCAGGGGCGGCGGCCAGGAGGAGCTACCCGACGCCGGAGATTAGAGGCGGTGGCCAAGAGGACCAACCCCACATCCAAGGAGCGGTGACTGCGTGGGCGCAGGAGGGCCTAGAGGAGCTACTCCACGTTCAAGGTCAGGAGGGGCGGCGGTGAGGAGATACCCCTCGTCCAAGGTAAGAAGCAGCGGCTGCACTTCGCTGGAGCAGCCTTGAAGAGATACCCCATGTTCAAGGTAAGGGAAACCCAAGTAAGATGGTAGGTGTTGCAAGAGGGCGTCAGAGGGCAGACACACTGAAACCATAATCGCAGAAAACTAGTCAATCTAATCACACTAGGACCACAGCCTTGTCTAACTCAATGAAACTAAGATATGCGCTGTGGGGCCACCCAAGACAGGCAGGTCATGGTGGAGAGATCTGACAGAATGTGGTCCACTGGAGAAGGGAATGGCAAACCACTTCAGGATTCCTGCCTTGAGAACCCCATGAACAGTATGAAAAGGCAAAACGATAGGATACTGAAAGAGAAACTCCCCAGGTCAGTAGGTGCCCAATATGCTACTGGAGATCAGTGGAGAAATAACTCCAGAAAGAATGAAGGGATGGAGCCAAAGCAAAAAGAATACCCAGCTGTGGATGTGACTGGTGATAGAAGCAAGGTCCGATGCTGTAAAGAGCAATACTGCATAGGAACCTGGAACGTCAGGTCCATGAATCAAGGCAAATTGGAAGTGGTCAAACAGGAGATGGCAAGAGTGAACATCGACATTCTAGGAATCAGCGAACTAAAATGGACTGCAATGGGTGAATTTAACTCAGATGACCATTATATCTACTACTGTGGGCAGGAATCCCTTAGAAGAAATGGAGTAGCCATCATGGTCAACAAAAGAGTCTGAAATGCAGTACTTGGATGCAATTTCAAAAGTGACAGAATGATCTCTGTTCGTTTCCAAGGCAAACCATTCAATATCACAGTAATCCAAGTCTATGCCCCAACCAGCAACGCTAAAGAAGCTGAAGTTGAACAGTTCTATGAAGACCTACAAGACCTTTTAGAACTAACACCCAAAAAAGAAATTTAAGCTAGTAATACAATATTTTAGAAGGGAAGTATATGCAAGTATATTGCCAAAGAATAGTATATACAAGAATATACAAATCTGCAATGAAAGGAGGAAAAGATAATCTAAGCACATTTTTTCTTCAAAGGAAAATGGAAACGGTAAGCAACACCCTTATAGGAAGCAACATGCTTACATTAAGCATCATCTTAACAAAAGCATCTAACATTTCCAAATGCAACTTGGAGGTTTGGAGGTTAGTCCTATAAAGGAAAAGAAATAAAAACAATCTAGAAAAGATCTTTTCTAGACATCATGAATAGAACAACTTTAATCAGTACCATGAAGAGGTTTGTAATAGAATCACAAGAAATCCAATGTAGAGGGCAGTTAATTAATTAAACCAAGAGGAATATAGGACCGTCTATCTTTAAACCACAAAAGACACTAGTCAGCCTACTTTCTAGCAGACATGCCAGGAAAAAAATTTAAGTGCCAATGAGAACATACATAATAGGCATACAAAAAAGGATGAGTAAAAAAAAATAAAAAATAAAAAAATCTCCTGCATTTCCAAAGATTAACTCTAGAGGGAAAAAAAAATCTGATCCCCAGAAAAACATTTATTTCACGTGCATAAGGAGACAAGTTTAAACACGTTTTTGCAGCACTGTTCTGAGTTCACTTCACTCAGTTGTGTCTGACGCTTTGCGATTCCATGGACTGCAGCACACCAGGCTTCCCTGTCCATCACCAACTCCCGGAGCTTACTCAAACTCATGTTCATTGAGACAGTGATGCCATCCAACCATCTCATTCTCTGTCATCCCCTTCTCCTCCTGCCTTCAGTCTTTCCCAGCATCAGGGTCTTTTCCAATGAGTCTGTTCTTCAAATCAGGGGGCCAAAGTATTGGAGTTGAAGCTTCAGCATCAGTGCTTCCAAGCACTATTCAGGACTGATTTCCTAAAAGATTGACTGGTTTAATCTCCTTACAGTCCAAGGGACTCTCAAGAGTCTTCTCAATACCACAGCTCAAAAGCATCAATTCTTTGGTGCTTGCTTTCTTTATAGTCCAACTCTCACATCCATACATGACTACTGAAAAAACCACAGCTTTGACTAGACAGATCGTTGTTGGCAAAGTAATGTCTCTACTTTTTAATATGCTGTCTAGGTTTGTCATTGATTTTCTTCCAAGGAGCAAGGGTCTTTTAATTTCATGGCTGCAGTCTCCATCTGCAGTGATTTTGGAGCCCCCCAAAAATAAAGTCTCTCACTCTTTCCATTGTTTCCCCATCTATTTGCCATGAAGTGATGCGACCGGATGCCGTGATCTTAGTTTTCTGAATATTTAGTTTTAAGCCAACTTTTTCACTGTTCTCTTTCACTTTCATCAAAAGGCTCTTTAGTTCCTCTTCGCTTTCTGCATAAGGGTGGTATCATCTGCATATCTGAAGTTATTGATATTTTTCCCGGAAATCTTTGATTCCAGCTTATGCTTCATCCATCCTGGCATTCTACATGATGTACTTTGCATATAGCTGGGTGACAATATACAGCCTTGATGTACTCCTTTCCCAGTTTGGAACCAGTCTGTTGATCCAGGTTCTAACTGTTGCTTCTTGACCTGCATACAGATTTCTCAGGAGGCAGGTACAGGTGGCCTGGCATTCCCATCTCTTTAAGAATTGTCCAGTTTGTTGTGATTCACACAGTCAAAGGCTTTGGCATAGTCGATAAAGCAGAATTAGATGTTTTATGGAACTCTCTTACTTTTCTGATGAGCCAGCGGATGTTGGCAACTTGATCTCTGGTTCCTCTCCTATTCTAAAGAAGCTTGAACATCTGGAAGCTCACGGTTCACGTACTATTGAAGACTGGCTTGGAGAATTTTGAGCATTACTTTGCTAGCATGTGAGATGAGTGCAATTGTGTGATAGTTGGAACATTCTTTGGCATCATTCTGAGTGGGAAAACTCAAAAGCACCTAGATCAATGCTGGGAATGGGAGAGGGGGTAAGGAATGAATAAATATAATGTGGCATAAAATAATCAATTTTGTGAACACAATAAACCCAAATTTTAGATATCTGCAAACAGTTTTAGTGATTAAAAAACATGCTGCCCGATAATAAATACAGCATAATGCCACTTACATGAAAAAAGAAATTTTATATTCTTTACAATTATCTCTAGACACAATTTAAGTATACACACAATTCTGTGCATCCACCTGTGTGTATATATAGAGAGATATTCACTTACACCACTTAGGACAGTTTGACTATTTGTCAGCTTATTGAGGAAAAAGAATAGAGAGTTGCACAAAACTGTGATCAGCTATTTGTCGAAGGGAAACTTCAGTTTTATTTGCAATTTATACTTATTTAACCTTTTAAAAGTAAATTCACACTAAAATGTAGGTAGGTAGGGTCCAAAACTAGGGATCAGTGAAAGGTAGGTTTGGGTTGTTGTGAGGAAAGTGAAATTACCAAGAAATTACCAGTCTTTGCAAATAAGTAGCTAGTGTCCAGATGCTCCATGCAAGTCTATCCAGGGCCTACTGTGGTCTTGCCCCATCTGGTTTTGTCTATTCTAGCTTAAATACTAAATGGGTGATTCTAGGTCTGTGGCTTTCTGGGAATTCCAGAATACCAGCAATGATTCCAAGATCTCTAAATAGTGGGCAGCTGTTTTACCATTTTGCCTGTAAAATACTGGAAATGCAGGGACCCACAGTTTGCTTTCCCACTTCCCAAGAAGGAGTGTCCCTATTTTCTACCTGGCTTCACTCTCTTTCTCATTCTCCCCAGGCCATCACAGAGAATGAAAATTTAGCCTGTAGTAATGCAATTATGGAGGTAAGAAGTAAGTATTGGAGGTCAGCAACCAACAGGGAGATTAATAAGGAACCATAAGGGGAACAGCATAGGCTAGAGAACCCTGAGCATTCACCACTACCACTACCACCACAGGCCTGAAAGCTTCAGGAGGGAACATTCCTTGGAATAAAAAGACAAAGTGGAGGGTACCATTGAATATCACAAAGGAAGTACAGAATAAAAAGTTGAGATAAGAAGAACAGATGCATACATCCCAATATCTATTCTTTAAGAAACCTAGAAAAATTTTAAAACAAAAAGAACAGTGGGATGGCAACAGTTGAACAATAGCTAAGAACATTCCCAAAATAAACACAAACATCCACAAATTGTAAGATTCCATGAAATTCAAGATAAATAAGAAAAATTACATCTAAACACATTGTAAGGACATTTCTGAATAAGAATAAAAGAGAAAATCTTAAGTCACCACAGCAAAAACAAAATGCAATGCATGCAAAAGAATAAACATAACAGATTATTTTTTCACAATGCAATAAATTTAGAAATCAGCTGCAAAGGCAGCTTCAAATTTCCTATATATTCAGAAACTTAAACACATATATTTGAATAGTCCATGGGATATTAAAAAACAGAAGTGACAAAATGTTTAAGTGACTAAGAAAACATTAACATACAAAAACCTAATGGATACAAAGATTTATAGGCTGTAACCAATACTTAAAGTGCAATTCATAGACTTGGATGAATTAATTAAAAGGTGAAAGAACTGGCCAAAAGAGAGACCCACAGGACCTCCAGTTGGTAGTTATCAGAAAAAATACTTCAAAATAACTGAGTACTATGTACATAATGATTTTAAGACTGAGAATGGTGGCAGAGACTGGAAACTGGGGTGGGAGATAAGGAAGTCCAAGGAAATCTGAACAAAAGACCAAATAATTCTAGAAACAAAAATAGTCAATAACAAGATTATTAAGAAAGAATAAAATGGATGGTTTTAATAGTAAATTAGACAGAGATGAAGTAAAAGTTTGAGAAATGAAGTGGTACCAGAAGAATATATCCAGAATGAAGCAGAGACAAAAATATGGCGGGGTTGGGGGGGAGGGGAGTATCAGAAGTCAGATCAAGAACACAGGATAAGTTATTAAGCCCCATGTATGTGTAACTTTAAATCCAGGAAAGAAGATAGTGAATGTGACAGAATCAATACCTAAGATATGATGACTGACACATTCCCCAAACCAACAAAATGCATCAAACAATAGATTCAAAAAACCCCATGAATCCCAGCAAAGGAAAAAAAAAAAAAAAAAACCCAAACCTGGGGTAACACAGAAAACTGCTGAAAATCAAAGTTCAAAATAAAAAAACAAACTGCTGTCAGAGAGTAAAAAGGTTATTTTTAAGCAGCATCAATAAGACTAGTAGCCGACCAACAGAAACTATGAAAGCCAGAAGACAGAATAATAACTTCTTCAAAGTGCTCTAAGATTGGACTTCAACTACACATTAGATAGACAGATCTAACAGACCTATATGGAATTCCTGTAGAACAGCAGTAGAACACACATTCGTCTCAAGCACACATAGAATACTCTCCAGGACAGATCATATATTAGGCCATAAAACAAATCTTAATAAATTTAAGAAGACTGAAATCACATCAAGCATCTTTTTGGACCACAAACTGAATAACCTAGAAAAAATGGAACCAATAAGAAATACATACAACCTGTCAAGACTGAGTTATGAAGAAACAATCTGAACAGATCAATTATTAGTAAAGAAATTGAATCAGTAATTGAAAACCTCCCAACAAGAGACGTCCAGGGGGCTTCCCTGGTGACTCAGTGGTAAAGAATCCATTTGTCAAGGCAGGAGACCAGGGCTCGATCCCTAGCCTGGGAAGATCCCACATGCCATGGAGCAACAAAGCCCATGTGTCACAACTATCAAGCCTGAACTCTAGAGCCTGGGAACCACACTTATTGAGCCCTCACACTGCAACTACTGAACCTGTGTGCCCTAGAGCCCATGCTCAGCAATAAGAGACGCCACCACAACGAGAAGCCTGTGCACCGCAACTACAGAGTAGCCCCCACTCACTGCAGCTAGAGAAAAGCCTCATAGTAATCAAGACCCGGCACGGCCAAAAAAAAAGAAAGGTCCAGGACCAGACCACTTCGCCAGTGATCAAACTCTTCCAAAAAAACAGAAGAGAAAGGAACACTTCCAAACTTATTTCATTAGCCAGGCTTATTCTGATACCAAAGCCAGACAAGAACACTACAAGGAAAGAAACTAAAAAGTTCTTAAAGAAAAACGGCAAGCTAGAATTCTATGAACAAAAGTACTATTTAAAAATAAATGGAAGAATCATCCTCTTTGCTATCAAAATACATTACAAAGTCACAATTACAAAAAAAAAACCATACTAAAAATAGGAAATAAACAAATGGATCAATAACCAAGAGAATCCAAATGCATATCCAAGCATATATTTGAACTTCATATATGAGTAAGAAGGTTTTGCTAATAATAAATGTAAATTAATCAATAAATACCCCAAATGCCCAAAATGACATTGGGAAAACTAACTCAAAATATAAAAAATAAAATTAGGTCCCTGCTTCCCCCATTCATCATTCACAAAATAAACAATGAATTTACTAAAATGAAAATGTTTAAAAACCATTAGAAGGAAACTCAGGAGGATCTCTATGACTTTGAATGGTGAAAAAATCTGAAATAAAAAGCACAAAGCATAAAAAGTAATAGATTTTAACTTTTTGTATATCATTGTCTCTCTCTCTCTCACACACACACAAATTTCATTAAGGACTCTCTATTTAAGAGAGGATTAAGGATTCTTATTTACTCAGAATCCAGTACTCAGTACTGACCCAGCAAGTTCTATAACCATGAACACATTCACTCTCACAACTCATACCCTTGAAGCCCCCAAGAAACACTCCCCTTGCCTATATCTTTAATAGAAGGGGATAGGACTTCCCTGGTGGTTCAGGGCTTATGAATCCGCCTGCCAATTCAGGGGATATGGGTTCGACCCCTAGTCTGGGAAGATTCCACATGCTGAAGGACAACTAAGCTCGTGAGCTACAAGCACTGAGTCCTTGTGCACCCTAGGGCCAGTGCTCTGCAACAAGAGAAGCCATTGCAATGAGAAGCCTGACCACGGCAACTGGAGAAAGTCTACACAGCAGCAGAAGACCTAGTGCAGACAAAAATAAATAAATATTATAAAAATAAAAATTAAAGGAAGGGACTGCAGTTAACTACACAAGTCTGTTTATTCTGTATGTTCGAAATCTTACATAACAATAAGTTTAAGGGACTTGGGGTGGGGTGAGTGAAAAGCTGAAACAATGCAGAGAAGACTGCAGGTTGTGCTGATACTGACATTTTAGTCCCTACTTCAGAAAGGAGATAAAACTTGAGCAGCCCAAGTGCTCAGATAAGAGAAAAAGACATCAGTCAACTGTCAAATTCTTTCTCTGGTAGAGCGAAACTAGTTGATTCTTGCAAAAGGAAAAGCTGCTTCCTAATCGTGCCAAAGGTCCATTTTCTTGCTTCTCTTTGTATTCTAACTTGTGGCTCTGGAAGTACTCTCAACTAAGTGCACAGTGTTTGCAACAGTTGCACATGGTGCCAGAGAAACATTTTGTATTTCTAAGCAACCCATTATTGTTTAATTTGTTTCTACATAAATCTGGAAAACTGCATGAACATGATATGGGCTATGCACAGTTAGGCGGCAAACACAAGAATAGTGACTTTTTAGAAAAATATTTAATAAGATTTATTAAAAATGTCAGTGCTATTAGAAGAAATTATGATTAATGTTCACTAATAATTTGTATTTACCTTAGTTTTAAGAAAATTTAATAGTGCACTACTTTTTACACTTACATCATGTTTTTGGTGAAAATATACTCAAATTAGTACATTTTGAACAAAATTACATGTTGTTTTAATCTTTCAATCGTACTGTCAATACAACAGTAAAAATCTTGATTTATTGATTTTACTAAAATGAAAGTTTGTGAAATATATACTAATTCATGAATTATACAGGTCATTATACTTCTCAAAAAATTCAGTCCATCAAATATCCATAATAAATGCATTCAAGTATCTTTGATATTTTTGCCAACACTCAAAAATAAGAGCTTCATACGCATTTTTCTGTTTTGTTGCAAAGAAGGTATCTGTCTGAAACGAAAGACTAGAACATTTTATTTCACAATTTGAAAATGTAATTAAAAAGTTTAAATACTTAAAATATTTCAGGGGCTCTATTTGTACTTTTTCCCTACTGTCAGCAATTGTTGGGGCAGACCTGTCTATTATTTTACACTTTTCAGCATCACAACCACAACAATGTGAATTCGAACTTACACGTAATTTACAAAGTACTCTGAGACATGAAATACAACACAGAGGAATTACTTATGGCCAAGAGGCACACAAAGCTAAAGAGATGGTTTAGTTCCTACTCTACTTTTGTTCAAAAAACCATTCAAGTGGAAGGAAAATTAATTAGTATCTACCCAGGAAGATTTTTTAAGTAAGGAAACTGAACTCAACAATCCAGTTAACTCCTCCCTCCCTTCCAAGGCTGAATGCAAATTGACTTTAACAGAGCCCCAAATTGGGTACTAGCCATTAAATAAGACAAACATTTGCAGCTGAGAGGAAAGGCTGAGTCTAGAGGGTAAAGCGATACACTTCTTTCTACCATCACGAGTAAACAATTTTAAATATCTTTAAATTGCTTTGAAGTTCTATTCACTAGAACAAGGAACAACAGAACGATCTAGGAGACCTAGCACGGAATAATAATTTTTCAAGAGTCTGCGTGCGTGTGTGTGTGGGAGGGCGGGGGCGTCAACTAAGCAGGTTTGGCGTTACAGGCAAGCCTTACAGGATGAATGTGTATATGCAGGCCGATAAAAAGGTTAAGGTTTAAAAAAACACTCAACAACTTGTCAGAAGCACACATTTCCTCCCCAAAGCTGACTCAATCGAACAGTCCCCTCAACCACCAGAGCAAACTAACAGTTTCGAACGTGAATCCGGACTCTTCCCAACACGACTCAAGTGTTAACACAAGCTATTTCACCATCAGCTGCAAAATGGCATCGCCTGTGACCCCCAGACCGTAACACACAGACTCATCTCATCACCCTTCTGCTGGTACCGTGGACTTCACGACCCCACTCCGGAAAGGGGGGGCCACGGAGAACACACTCGCGAAGAATGGGTGCGGGACGGGGGGAGGGGAAACACGTGTGTGCACTGCTGCCGCGAGGCAGTACACACACCCACACCCACACACACCCACCCACACACACACACACACACCCCTCCCCCAAGCGCATTTACACCGTCCCAGAAGCTAAGCAGTGGGGGCTGGAGGGGGCCAGTCTCGGCTTCCGCGCCCGTTCCGAAACTCCGACCCGCGAGCGTCTCCACTCTCGTCACCATCAATATTCTGATTCTGATGAGTGCTCGCGTTCGCGGTCATCCCCGGGCCCGCGAGCCCGCGCGGCACCCCGCCCCTGACCTCCATCCCCGTCCAGGACACCAGCTGCCCAAGCAAGACCAGCGCGGTCCAGGCCGCCGCCGGCCCCTCACGACCACACTCCCCGAGACTCGCTGGCGCAAGGCCCTCACCACCGACCCGACGCCCCGCCAGAGGCCGACCCCACCCCCACCCCTGGCTGCGCCACTGCGGCCATTTCCTCAACGGCTCCGCCTCAACGGTTAGGAGGCCGTTTGCTAGTTCCGCCGCCCCGGGAGGCCCAGCGAACGCCGCAACTCTCCCCTAACGCGCCCCACCGTCAAGGAAGCCCTCCCGGGCACCCAGCTCAATCTGTCGGCCGGAAGAGGCCTCCGCGTGGATCTCCTAGATTCGCTGCAACCGGGCGTCGAGTCCCCGAGCCTCCGTTACCGCCTCTACGCCTCAGGCGGCCAAGGGAGCGCGGGAAGCGCCCGTCAAATCGGCTTCGCGTGCGGTTCGGCACCACGTCCAATCAGCGCTGCCGCCGGACAGGCCCCGCCCCTCGCACTCGCGCAGGCACCTCCTAAGGCCGGAAAGGGAGCGCCGAGGTGGGCGCGGCTCGGGGCTTCAGGTAAGTGGGAGGCCGCACGCAGGCCAGACCCCGACCTCTGACCCCGCTCGCCCAGCGGCCTCGCCGCGAGAGGAAGCGCCAGCGTCCTTCCTCTGCTCTCTCTTCCCTCCCGCGGTGTGGACGCGCTGGAGGGGTCGACCGGGCCTGCTCTGCCCGCAGGACGTGAACCTGAAGGACCAGAAGCGCCGGAGACCGCCGGGCTCCCCACAGCCACCCGGGAAGGCTGGACGGGACCGCAGAGACACGAGGGCCCTAGACGAACCTGCGGGGACGCGTGGTTAAAGTTCCCTGAAAGAGGCCCACGCTGCGGGCCAGCAGAGGGCAGCAGAACCACTCCTGATCAGCCTCCACTGACCACCGCGCTCCGCCCCGCCCTCCAGGCTACGCCCACCTCGCCAGGGCCCTGGCCCTGCGGGGGTTTCCTAGAAGCAGGTTCTGTGAATGAGTGCTCTCGCTAGCCTGAATCCCAGACCCCTAGGGGACAGAGCACTGAGGTCGTCTTGGCTTGGCACTGAGCGAATCAAGTGTTTCCCCAGGGATTTTAGAATATTTCAATTTAAATTATCAGTTTAAATGATAAAAATAGATGATTGTGGTGTAAATTAGACAGGGAATTCACAAATTACAGCAGACAAGCAGGTCAAAAATTAAAAAGTGACTCCTCACCTTGCCATTTTTTAGTAGAAGAAAAAAGGTTAGAGCCCTTTTTATTGTTCAGAAAATCCAAGGGATTATGTCGTAAACGTCACTACTACATGGAAGAAAATATCACTGATTTAATTTCATTTGACTTGTTTTTAAATAGGTCTTTAGATTATGTTAGATGGAAAACCTTATCGGTCATAATCCGAATGGACGTTCAATTAAATTTAACAAACTCTTACTGGGAGAGTCTTCTCACATGGCAGAGAGAAGGTGGGTTTTGCAGTGGGTTTGAATGCTAACCTTGCTACTTACCAGCAGTGGAGCTTTAGGTGAATTACTTAAATCTCTCTGCTGCTGCTGCTAAGTCGCTTCAGTCGTGTCCGACTTTGTGCGACCCCATAGACCGCAGCCCACCAGGCTCCCCCGTCCCTGGGATTCTCCAGGCAAGAACACTGGAGTGGGTTGCCATTTCCTCCTCCAATGCATGAAAGTGAAAAGTGAAAGTGAAGTCTCTCAGTCGTGTCCGACCCTCAGCGACCCCATGGACTGCAGCCTACCAGACTCCTCCGTCCGTGGGATTCTCCAGGCAAGAGTACTGGAGTGGGGTGCCACTGCCTTCTCCGAAATCTCTCTGAGCTTCATTCTTTTCAGCTGAGAAATGGGGCTATTATCTACCAGGTATATCCGGGAGTTGGTGATGGACAGGGAGGCCTGCCTTGCTGGGATTCATGGGGTTGGAAAGAGTCGGACACAACTCAGCGACTGAACTGAACTGATCTACCAGGTAGTGCAGTTTTCAGGATTAAATGACATCAAATACAGCACCATTGTAGGCCAGCAAATAAGAGAGGACATAAGTTGGTTTCCTTTCCCTGTGTTCAAAGCTCTGTAATTGAGTGACAGTCATCATGGCTGGGGGTGGTGAAGATACTCATGTAGTTATTCCTACATGGGCTTCAATAAGCAGTAAGATGAAGTACAGTAACTATTCCATCCCCTGTGTTTTCCTAGAGCTTTCTTCCTATGTAATACTGACCTGGCATAAAAGGATGCATCTCAGTTTCTCAAAGATACACATGACTGTGCTGCTGAAGCCCAGATGCCATCATAGAATGCATTTATTTATATTGGCAAGATACTAAATGTGACAGCATTCTAGGAAGGATAAGACATGTGAAATGTCTTAATCAACACATTTCTAAAGGCTTGTTTCACACTAATCAGGCCACAAGAAAAACACACTTCAACAACTTGTGCACATATACTTTAATAGTGAGGCTTAGGTGAAGTCATCTTAAATGGCAGGAATTAAAATATGTTTGGAGAGACCCAACAATTGCACAGGTTACAACAAAACTTGAATATCCAGGCTATGTCACTGTGTTTTCAGGCCTGAAAATCTCCTTAAGCTGTCCCAAAGCTTCTTTATTAACTAGGCAGGCATATTTAAGCTTTAAAGTTTTTAATTCAAAGGCACATGGAGGTTCTTTTAATATTTAAGATATAACATTTACTACATATTCTGTGACCACACCTTTTTGGGCAAATGACCTTTACACAGATTAGAAGATTCTCCACGTGCCTTTACATAGCAATATATTTGCCAGCTCTTGCTCATATGTGAACACCCTGGACAACTGCTTTGCGTACTGGGCTAGGATCCAGGGCATAGTGGCCGAGGCCCTCATGGGCTTGGAAATGCGACCAGGCTTCTTTGCCTCTTGCATGTCAATGGAGTACATAGTGCTAACCGCCAGTGATTGTTCAATTCAGTCACAATGTTTTAAATCAGAGTTCCATATTCTTAGACCAGTACCAAAAAGCCATCCTTGTTGCTGGAATTTTTTAAAACACTGAAGTTGCCATTATAAAAAAAGAAATTGGTTAAAAGGCAAAATGCATCCTTTGCATACTTATTTGACAAACGGTAACAAGCATTCAAATATTTAGAGTTAATTCACTGGTAACAGCTATTACAAGATTTATCACACTGGCTTCAGCTCTTGGAAACCAGCTTCCCAAGTTGGAGACCACATCTACCTTAGTTGGGTTTTCACACCTCTGTGTTAGCACCTGCTGTCAGACCACCACCAGCACCAAGAGAAATAGCCCCTTGCTAAGAGTTTTAAGTTGTTGTGGCACTCTGCAGGAGACAATGGCCTTGAATTCTTGGTTGGAAAATTAAAAATTAAAAAAGCATTTAACATTTTAAAATTGGAAAACAAGTCCAGACAAGGTTACAAAGTTATCTATCTGAAGGCACAAAGATGAAAGTTGGCAGGTAGTTGATAAAACCAGGCATATACAAATACAGCTTAAAACAATTAAAATGTATAAGTATTTGTGTATTGTTTTTCCTCCAGTCTTGTTGTTGCTGAAAATACCTGCTAGTTCCACTTGATAATGTGACTTCTGAATGATGACTGCTGGAACCCTGGACACTTAAGAAGACATCAAGAGAGTCACCATAACCGTCAAAAAGGTAACTGCAAAGGGCACTGTTGCCCAAATTCCACAGAGTTGCCTGAAAACTGAAATAACTTAAGGCAGAATTTCTTTAAATACTTAGGTAGCTCAAACCTAAACAGAGTGGCCTGATAAAGTGCAGATACACAATTATCAAACATGTACAATAAAATACATAAAGTGCAAAGAAACACTGCAGAAGGGGCTGTTTTGCAAACTAAAAGTTCTAAGTGTTTTCCTGCTTGGCAGTTGCTGATGGAGGAGACACAGCCTAATGGGGCAGCCTGAACTCCCAGGAATGATTGTATGATGACCGAAGAGGCATCAATTTCTTGCCTATTAATAGTTTCCCCGCTGTTAGAAGCCTACAGACATTGGCATGCAAATGTGACTTCAGGTTTTCCTTGTCCCAGGGCAGGAATGCTTCAAGGGACCATGATGGGGGTCACAGCATATACATTCGGTTTACAGTGGGCACACACACACAAGAATGACTTTTTTTTTTTAGCTTATTGAATTCAGAATGTTCCCAAGAAGGCATCGGCTAAGGGTAAAAGGTTTCAACATCGCAGTGATGATAAATAAGAGCTATATTCACAGAGACGCGATCAGGACACATGCAAAAGCCACAGGCTTTCCCAGTGAAGGGTGCAGGCCTTTCCAAAACCACCTGCCTGGGCCTTCTTCATAGGGCCAACTCACTGGTGCATCTACTCACCCAGCACCCCACCCAGCACATGACACAGCCCAGCCTTCTGGCATCGGAGGCCACGGTTTAGACCAAGTGAGCCAGACGTTTCAAGTAAAAGACAGCATAGGCGGGCCACAGCGAGCACACCTTGCAGCTGCGGGAAGCAAGGTCCGACGGCCCCGGCTTGGGGGTCGGGTGTGAGGCAGGGCCACCTCCCAGACGCGCGAGCCCCGCCAGGAAGTTCAGATAAAGTGGATCCAGCTCTCCTCGCACTCCCCGCGCGGCATGTGCAGTGCGTGGTTGCGGCACGTGAGACTGTAGTCGCGGCCATCGTTGTTGTCCCAGTGCTCGGCTCCGGCAACACGGTAGCGCAGCGCAAAGTGCACGCGGGAGCCGAGCTCCAGGAGGAAGGGCGGCACCGGGAAGCCGAAGGCGAAGACGTCCTCGGAGCCCCCGGAGCCTGCCGGCCCGCGCCACCGCGCCGCCACTTCGTGCGCGCTGCGCCAGTCTGAGAAGGTGTAGCGCACGGCCACCTGCTTCTCGAAGGCCACGTTGCGCACGCGCACCGTGCCGCTGATGCCCAGGTCCGAGCAGGTGACGCGCTCCAGGCACACGAGCTGGCGCCCCAGGCGCTCGCCGAAGTCCGGGGCCTCGACGGGAGGCGGGAAGTCGGGCACCAGGCATTGCAGAGTGAACTCCAGGTCCTGGCTGCTACAGCACAGGTCCGAGTTGATGGCGAGTCGCGACAGCACGTGCAGCGGCACGGACGGGTCTTCGCCCGCATTAAACACCTTGACCTGCGCCAGCTCCAGGCCCAGCGCGTCAGCGAAGCGCACGCGGTGCTGCCGGCTGCAGCCGGGTCGGCACGCAGCGCCCGGAGCGCCCGCGCCCTTCTGGCGGCGCTCCGGCGAGCTGGGCAGCGAGCGCGCCCGCCGCAGGATGATGGGCCGTAGGTGGGGGTCGCAGCCGGACGGCGCAGGCGGCGGCGGCGGCGCGCTGCCCGGACTCCCCGGGGGCCGGCAGGGCCGCGGCTCCCGGGCCGCGCCGCCGTCCAGGTCAGAGAGGCAGCTGAGGCTCCGCGGGGCGGGCTTCCGGAACCCAACGGTGGCGGGGAGGACCGCCGAGCCCGGGCCTCCGGACATGGCCCGGCCGACTGTCGAGAGATGAGGAGGCGGAACCGAAGGGCGGTCTCCCTCCCGACCCTGCGTCCGCTCCTTTGGTGTCCCGGGACGTGCTCAGCGACCCTGGGGAGGGTCCGCTGCAACCGCCGGTGCAGAGGACGCAGTGGGCCGGCTGCGCGCTCCCCACGTCCGCCACCTGGTCCCTCGAGTCCTCCCCCTGGTTTTCCGCTTTGGGCAAGGAAAAAAAAAAAAAAGCTGGTTTCCAGGACAAATGCTTGCTCGCGCGGACGCTCCTCGGGGCCGCAGCGGAGCGCAGGGTGGCGGCGGCGGCCTTGGGCTTCCTCCGGGTGCGGGGAAGGGAGTGTCCGCCCAGGGCCCCCGCCCAGCGGCCCCTTCCCGGCCGCGCGTTACTCACCCGGCCGCGACTTGTCGGAGCAACTTCCCGGCGAGCCTCCGCCCCGCCCCTCGTGACGCGGCCGGCGCGGACTCCCGCCGCCCAGCGCAGCCGTCTGCCTCCCGCCCAGCCCCGCGTCACGTGTCCTCCGCGGCCGCGAAACAGGTCTGGTCAGTGTCTGTCTGCGTCCGGCTGGCCGGCGCGCGGATCGGTCCCAGATCGGCGTCTGCTCGCGCGGAGGACCCGGAGCGTGCACGCTGCGGTCACCGGATTTCTGGGCTAATGCGGGCGGGGGAGGGGCGCGCCACTCGGCCTGCCCGGGAGCCGGTCCCCGGCTCATTTTAAGCCTCGAGGGTAGCCAGCTCTCTGGACGTTTGCGCTGCAACACGGACCCTAGGCCAGACCGTGGGAGCCTGGCTGCGTAGACGCGAAGCGTCGTGTCCCCGCATCACCCACAATGCTTTGCCGCGGGGACCGCTGGCCCTCTCCCTGGGGGGTGGGGAGGGGGCGGCGCTGCTGCTACTACTGTCTCCACAGAGGCTCCAAACCGGAGGAGAGGAAGATATGAGAACAAGGGTTAAGACCCTGTGACAAATGATAAGGCTGCCCTTAAGCAGCCTCTGGCGCTTGGGACCCATTTTTGTAGGCAGAATCCAGACTTTTAGCTTTGTTCCCGAACCTTCGGGGAAACCAGAGCTTGCTTTCTGCATCTTTAGGGACCCTGCAGGCTGTCACCTCTCCTCTCTCAGTAACTTTGTCCAGAAAACACCACAGCCCAGGGTGTAAAGCCTGCCAGGTGAAATGAAGTGGAGAAGATGGGAGTGCACTTTCTAGAGAGTTCTAGAGAGTTCTAGAGTGTTCCTGTACAATCCAGAGGGACAAGGCAGCAGGAAAACCAGACTAATGAAGGGGGTTGGTGAAGAACGTTTTCTACATCTGAAACGAATCGAGCAGTTGATTATGGTCTCATTCATTCATTGTAAGGGCCTGCATGTGATTTTCCTTCTCATCATACTTACACAGACCAAAATGGCATACATGCTTATTTTGAAACATAGCAGAGTTTTAGGAAGGAAATAAAAATGTATAATCCCAACTCTTCCATTTTTTCAGAGGCAGGGGATTTTATGGAAGAAAGAAGATTCACATTCGAATGGGGCAGTTTTAGTAGGCCACTCAAGAGGGGAGAAGCAGCCTTGGGTGGTACCAGTCAACAAAATGTCACAGAGAGAGAACACTGTGTGATATGTATTATACTGATAAAGTTTTCATGGACTGATGTGATAGTGAAGGCAGGAGGCCTGAAAGGGGGCCTTTCCAATAGCGTTCAAGCTCCATGAGAGTAGGATAGGTATCTAACCCTGCTGTTTTCTAGGCACTCTATTTGTGGAAGGAAGGAATGAATGAGAATGGACACAGGAACTTTGGAGTAACAGCCAAACTTAATTAGTCCCACAGATGTCCTGTATGTGCATGCAGGTGTATGTGTGTGTGTGTATGGGGAGAGAGATGAAATCCATTTATAGTAGTGTGATCTTGTATCTAATACCCACTGTGAAAAACAAAAATAGATTAAACCATAAATAGAAGGCAATATTCCCCCATTCAAACTTTTTATACAATTTGAATATTTAAGAACAAAAAAGTGAAAAGCAACATGATAAGGGTGATAGGGTGTTTGCAGTTGGTACTTACCAACACTGTTCTGTTGCTTCTAGTTCCGGTGGTAAGGCACCCTGCCCGAATATTAGAGGAGGAAAGAAGTCACTTCCCCTGCTGTCGGCATCTTCCAACAGATTGAGCAAGAATATTTCAAGCACTACAGAAAAGGTAATGTAAACTTAAGTAAAATCTCATTTAGATTTGTTCCGGTTTTTCATGTTTCTTGTTTGTGTGTGTGTTTAGGGTATTTATTAACTGTATGTCTTTCTCTTTAGACAGTCTATCCAACCCTAAATGATGATCAGCCATGTGACTGTTTCAAGAAAGGGAATAGGGTGAATGAATCTTATCAGAAAACCAGGTAAATAGTTTTTCATGTAATTACTTTATCTAGCAAAGGGAGCAGTAGCTCAGTTCTCCAGATTGATATGTGTGGTTGGGAGAAAAATATGTCTGTAGACCTAAGTATATACACGATATTTCTTGTCTGACAGAAATGGTTTTAAACATTACTAGTTTAGCGCCCCACTCCAGTACTCTTGCCTGGAAAGTCCCATGGATAGGGGAGCCTGGTGGGCTGCAGTCCATGGGGTCGCTAAGAGTCGGACACGACTGAGCGACTTCGCTTTTACTTTTCACTTTCATGCATTGGAGAAGGAAATGGCAACCCACTCCAGTGTTCTTGCTTGGAGAATCCCAGAGACAGAGGCTCCTGGTGGGAGGCCGTCTCTGGGGTCGCACAGAGTCGGACACGACTGGAGCGGCTTAGCAGCAGCAGCAGCGTAGAACTGGTGGAGAAGGAAATGGCAACCCACTCCAGTGTTCTTGCCTGGAGATTCTCAGGGACGGGGGAGCCTGGTGGGCTGCCGTCTATGGGGTCCCACAGAGTCGGACACGACTGAAGCAACTTAGCAGCAGCAGCAGCAGCAGCAGCATTTGGTAAAAATTCTAGGAGGTCATAATTCTTGCACTGTTAGCAGAATCCACAATTTTGGGTAATCATCTTTCTATGTTTGTTTCCTTTTCTATAAAAAGGATACTAGTAATAACTTTTATGGATGCACATAGACAGCTAGAGGTAAAGAAAGGTTTTAACAATGTTGGTTATGAGTTCTAAATCATGGCAATTACTTTATCTATTTCTTCATTTTTTTCAACATTTATTGAACACATGTTATGCTGCTGGCAATGATTTAACCTCCTCCATGTTTATTAAGAGGTGGCACATTTTCAAGTAATTGCTTATTGTGGTGGAGACCTCCAGCAAATGAACCTCTGAGGTTTCCACAAAGCATGTTTACCATCTTTTTTTTTTTTTTTTAAACCACACCAGCCTGATGTTGCTGAGTATTATTCATCTTGGTAAAGTGCACTGTTCTTGGTAAATAAGTTGAAAAGAAAATATTTTCACCTCTGATATGAGATGCTGCCTCAGAAATAAATTAGAGGAAGAATCAGTTGCCCTGCTAGTAATGTGTACAGTACTCATGAGATCTGCCTCCCCACCATTCAAAGGGCAGTATTAACAAGGCCCTACTGCAGAGCACGGGGAGCTGTGTTCAAAAATATCTCAGGATAAACCATAGTGGAAAAGAATATTTAAAAATAAAGAATGTATATGTATGTATAACTGAATCACCTGGTTGTGCACCAAAAACTAACACAGCAGTGAAAATCAACTATACTTCAATTTTTAAAAATGATAAAATTTTAAAGAAAAAAAATAGCATGTAAGCCTTTAAAAAAAATTTATATTGTGTTATAAGGCATTGTGTGATTTTATTACTATCCCCCTAAACACTGTTTTCCCTAGTGTGTTTTCTATTTGAAGATACTCTGACACTTTAATAAGATTTTGGCTTAAGGTGTAGGTTGTATATGCTACAGTTTTCCTTAGGATATTTGCTGGCTCAGAGTTACCACCAACCAGCAATTAAGTTCTGTAAAATATGTATTTTACATCCTGTCCACATTTAATTTAAACTAGGCATATAAAAGAAAGGTGTGGATTTTACTTGTTTGTGTTATTAAACACTGCTCATCATTAACAACAGACTGAGTGTTCTGCAAGAGATATTTTTCAAAGTACACACAATGGGTTTAAGATGATAATATAAGTACTTTATGAAATGTTAGTGTTTTTCTTAAAAGCTAATATTTGATGCAAAATGAATCCATGCATTTACTTATGGCACCTGCTTTATATTAATATTATTTCCTAAATAGAGTATCAAGTGGAAAACCGTCCTGTAATTTGCGAGTTTAGAGGCCTCAAATATTCTAACCCGTTGTCATACCTGAAGTGTACAACTAGAGGCTTCTTTTGATTACTTTCTTAAAATCATCAGAAGGCCAGTTTGTGTCACATGGACTAAGAATTGCAATTTTATTTCCTGCAGCAATATGAATGCAGGCCCATCTCGGACTAAAGTACAACATCCCAAGAATTCCAGAAAAAGACAGAGTAAACCCCAAGTCCCCCACATTTCTTCCCAGCTGAAAAGCAGTCTCAGAGGAGGTGTCCCCCAACCAACTGAGGATAAGCTGAAGGAAAGCATTTCCCCAGAAGGAAACCCCGAAAGGAGCCCCCTCGGCCCCAGGTATCACGGGCTCTCAGGGAACAAGCTGTTTCTGGACTTTGAGTCCATGAAAATCATCAAAGAAGATGACGAGGAGGAGGACAGTGCCAGTGACCTCTCTGATTCAGAAAGGATTGCCATCCCCCCATCCCCCCTCACGCCTCCTGATCTTCACCTTCGAGCGGAAGAGATTGACCCGGTTCACTTCGATCTGCACCCAGGGCAGGGCCCCACCTGGCCTGAATACTGTTACCCCGACTTCCTCCCACCCCCGTGCAACTCCTGGGACCTGCGGGATATGGCCATGCTCCTGCACTCCGAGCGCAGGACAGAGGCTGTGCCCAAAACCGGGGGGCTCCTGGGCAAGTACATCAATAGGCTCGTCCAGCTCGAGTGGCTGCAAATCCAGACTATCCAGTGGGAGAAAGGCAAGGTGGCCAAAGGGAGGCCTCCCACTGGGACCTCGGGGGCCCTGAAGAGCCCTGGGAGAAGCAAGCTGATGCCCAGCGCTCTGTCCAGGCCTCACCAGGAAGGGCCTCTGAAGTCAGGCCCTTCACGAAAGAAAGACATGCTCTGCAAGGAAGTCCATCCATTCTGTTACACTGGTGAGGCTTCCCCCAGACCTCTTGATGTGCTGAGCAGTAGCCGATTATGTTCTCAGAAGCAAACCCTGGAGGTGCAGACAGAGAAGAAGAAAAAGAAATCCAACAAGAGCCCCAGGCTGCAGCCCTGGGACTTATCCTGCGGGGACGGTGGCCCCAAGATCGAGAGCAATGGGAACCTCCGCGCACCCCGGCCGCCAGCCATGATCCTGGATCCCACAGACGGCTGCAGGGCTGCCCGGGCACCAGCACACACAGGTCTTAAGAAGAAGGGAAACGTGAGTCACTGTGCTCATGCCACAATATCCAGTGAGAAAAAGCTCAAAACGAATGGAGGAAAGCAAAATACGTACAAATTTAAGAAATAACTGAGATGATGAGTTGGAAGAACCTGCAGATGACTCAGTATTAAAGCTCTTCCAAAAGTTCCCCTCCAGTGAATTGTTAGAGACTTCAGGTTTACTGAAGGGGTGGACAGTTCTTTAGTCCACCCACCCTCACCTCCACCCCGGCCACACAGGGTTGTTTTCAAAAAAAGAAGTCTTTAGGTAATCATACTTTGTGTTGACAGTCTTAGGCAAACTTGAGGTAAACATCAGCCAAAGTCTGTGCCACAGAAAGAAATAAAACCACTGCTCTCTAGAGGGACTTGAGTGAACTCCACTTCTGAAATCTCAGCCACAGCATATGTGAGTTAGTGGGTACGGCTTCAAACAGTAGAGAATCCTGAGTATCTGAGACAGGGCTCTCTGCGCCCTGGCCCTAAAGGATTCAAACAAATGTTCTGGCTCTTTCACCCAGGGGAAGCTTGGGCCCTTCCTCAACAGCATCTATTTTGAGCAAAGTCATTTATCACTAAGTTTCCTGCTCTTGGGAGACAGTAGAATCTAGGGCTTTCATGCGCTTTCCCTAACATGGGTTTTGTTTTGTTTTTAAGAAGGCCTTTTAGAGGTGGTGTGAAGTCAATTTTTTGTATTCTGTCAGCATGCAGACTTCATCCCAGTGGAGGTTGGTGGGTCTAAGCGTGGTTGTTGGCAAGTGGTGGGAGGAAGAATGAAATGTTGACACCTGGAATTTCTGGCAGGTGGTGTCTCTGAAGAGGTGCCACAGGTAAACCACCTTTTAGAGTTTGCAAACGCAGGGCCTATAATCAGACAGATACACACGGAACCACTTTGAGTGGAACCCTTATTACATTCCTGATTTGGGACCTGGCCCCTCTCTGTTGTAAAATGATAATCTGTCCTCATTTGCAAGAGCAGGACTTTATAATTTTGCTTTATAATCTCGTGGGGGGAGCATGACTAAAGTTACTGAATGAATGTCTTCACATCCTTACATGGCCCTGTGGCTTCATGAGCTTCCTAAATGCTTCTTATTTAACTGCTGTTAAGTCACAAAGATAGAAGGCAGGAGGAGAAGGGGATGACAGAGAATGAGATGGTTGGATGGCATCACTGACTCGATGGACATGAGTTTGAGCAAGCTCCGGGAGTTGGTGATGGACAGGGAAGCCTGGTGTGCTGCAGTCCATGGGGTCACAAAGAGTTGTACAGAACTGAGCAACTTAACTGAACTGAAGTCACATCTACTTGTCCCTATGGTTGTGTGAGGAGATTGCTCTTGATATTATTGTAGAAATCTTTAAAACCTTTGGTTGACAATTCTTGATGTACAGTATGTTTTAATGACTATAGCTGATTTTATTCCTTCAAATGATTCTTCTAGTTTTCTTTATATATATGTTTGTTTTTAATCTTTGGGGCAAATGAAAAACTTGGCACATTTCATTTGAAAATATTTACCAACTGGCAGACTTTTCACCCAACAATTCAGTGTCATCCAAGTCACTGTTTAAGTTACCATAAAGACAGGATGCATTTATACATTAAAATAATAGGCCAAAATTGAATATTAAGATGCCATATGAAAATCTGATCTTAATCATATTAAACAACAAAAATGTTGATGGTAGTCCTTTTCTTTTAAGACTTTATTTCCCAATTCCCTCTTATATTCTTTCTTCCTCACACTGCCCTACTGGAGAAAGCACTGGTTACAGTAAGATTAAGATCTTTTTTTAAGATTAAGGCCTTTTTATAAATGAACAAAAGATGTATATCTGGCCAGCATCAGTTCTGTGGTTCACGATTATACTGTAACATTTGTACTCAGTGTAAGTATGGTATTTTGAAAATATAGTGTTATTTATAACTTTTCCTTCCTGTGGTTCCTGAGCATTCACCCACATGTCCTTCAACGGCCCTGCTTCTGTGAGCACTGATAGGCGAGTCCTGTCTACACCCCACTCATGATTTCTTTTTCTGCTAGATGTTCATTCAACTCTGTATGAAGTTTCAGGGCCAATAAATCTCTGTAAGCATGTTACACACACATGTATGATCCTGATATTAATCCGAATAGAAACCCAGGGTTTCTGCTGAGCTGCTGCCTCTCGCAGTAGCACACCTGTGCAGGAGATCTGGACGGTGACATGGTTCACCTTTCCTGGCCTCGTGTATGTCTGAGCTGATTAAGAAATGTTGAGTTAACACCTCGGATGTTAAATTTCTCGGATGTTCCTTGCTCTTTGACTTGGTTGCTTAATTCGGAAGCATAGTTATAATGTCACGTTAGGACAGTTTGAAAAGCCTGAAAAAGTGGCTTTGCTTGTTTACTTTTTTGCCTCTGGTTGGTAATTGTGATTGGCTCAGAGCTCCTAAGGAATGTAGGTTCATTACAGAGCAGAAGCACACTTCTGTGATTTCTGATGCGCACATCTTAATGCACTAAATGCTGCAGATAAAAATCTTGCCACTTGAGCAGGCCACATTACAGAGTTGAGTCGTGAACTCATTCAGTCCATGAGATCGAAGCCATGGAATCTTGTGACATGAGTCACTGTATTCCTAAGTAGTGCCTGTCATTTCTGTGCAGTTGTTTACATACATGTTGCATTTAAATCAATTAAAGAAACCAATAAAATGGTAGCAAAAAAACAACTCCAAAGTTTAGAAAAAGTGCTAAGAATTGTTGCAGGCTTGGAATCAGGGGGAAAAGTTGTAAAAACTGCAAAAGTGAACTACAAAAATATATCAATATTAGCTACAATTGTTTAGGTTGGGACTGTTTCTCCTTAATGACTATAAACTGACTGAAAGTTTGTAACTCAACTGGGATAGCATGGGATTGGCAACCTATGACAAAAAAGATGGGGGGAGAGGGTATCACTCATGTGTAGTGGTTCTTGGGCCTATTTGGTTAGTTTCCAGAGAGAAGAATTTCTACCATTCATGTTTAAATATCACCTATTTCCTCTTTCCTTTGTGCTCATTTATAAGAATAGTAAAACAAAAATATAAATTTCTTGGTACTGTATTTCAAGGTAATAAGCAGTATTTATTATTTATTCATGAACATGTACAGAGCACCATTCAAAATGCAGCATGTTTGTTATTTGCTATGCAATTATTATATGCTTGGTTTTGTATATAATAAAACAATACACAAAGGCTTTTGTGAGTCTTGGCTTTTTCCTTCCTTGAGATCAATTGAACATTGGGAAAACACTATGTGGATTTTTCTAGTATGGTTTTGATTTACTTTTTATGCAGTTCTATTTCAGAGTTTGTCTTCGTTCTCCATGATTAGTTCAAAATCTGCTGAGGGGGAAATTCTGTCCCAATTACTTTCTTAATTCTGAGCAGCAGACATGACAACAGGACTAGACACATGTGAGGAAGATTCCTGGCTGCACCTTTCCTGAGTCCCTCTTATTATCCCCAAGGGTGGTTAGGGACACAGATGGAAATTCAATAAAATTAATATGTTAGAAGTAAATTGCATTTTAATGTACATGTCCAGAAATGAGCCGTGTGTTTTCGAGGGGGTCCCCAGGTTAGGAAATAGCAATTGTGAGCAGCTACTGCTGTAACCATTCTGAAAACCTTTTTGGTCCTCTTTCTAAATTCACTGTGACAATGAGGTGCCCTCTTTTGGGTCTGCCAGACAGTAGCGGTTTAAAAAGAATAATTTTGGGGGTGTTAAAAAACAAGTTCACTGAGTAAATTTAAATCCTGTTGGCTTTATCCTGTGATTAATGGATTGACAGCATCCAGCCTAGCAGACAGAAAGGAGCTGTCTGGGAGGGGCTGCACAAAATGGAACCTTTACAAGCAGAAGGGACCGGACAAGAAAGTTATACCAGCAAAGAGAAGATTAGTTGTGGCAAGGTCACCTTCCTTTAGGGGCCAGGATGGCAAGGGGCAACCAGGCAGATGACTTGCCTGACTAGGCTATTCTTGATGGACTGGCTTACGGTTCTTTTTCAGGAGAGCTGAAGCGGTAAGTCTCAGTTGGGTGAAGTGGGGCTTGGCATAAGCGACTCATTTGGGGTCTGCTGTCTCATTTTTAACAGGGGGTTTACAAATAACTGTTTGATAGTTTGAACCATGCTGGAGGTTTCACATCATTAGTTTGTACATAAAATGGCAGATTATTTTTGGATGTGGTGATTTTCTTATCCACAAGGTGGCGACTAATCCTTTTCAGGCAGCATTGAATTGATTCTGTGATGCCTTCTGGTCAAATGAAAGATTTTTATTGTGATCCAGAAGACATGGGGAGGGAGGAGGAGTGTTCGATTTCAGAAACAAAAAAATTTCAAGCTTTTTCTCTTTGAAATATTTGAGAACTCATTTGAGCAAAAATCAATTTGTATTGGGCAGTACCAAAGGCTTAGAGGTTAGGAGCACTTCCCAGATAGGACCTGAAGGCAAGGAGAAGATGCAAAACAAGGAAACCGTTTGATTGGCTGTGGCTTAAGTGGTTGTACCATTTGGGAAACCCTGACTGGCTGTTTGTGATTGGGTTGTTTTTCTTACTCTTGAGGCATTTACAGGAAATTCTCCACTTAGGGTTTAGTTTCATTTGGTAGGCAAGGAAAGAGTAAAAACCACCTCAGTCCAAAAGCCTCCTTGCATCATTACTTTGACATCATAAAACACTGTTTATAGAACAATGCTCAATGAAGGAACATAAATCATTCGTTTTATAAAAATCTTCATAGAGACTCAAAGGATCCAATTCATACATCTCTGTCCTCAGCAACTTGATGTTTAAGAGATTAACTGAGATAATTCTGGAAAATACATTTGGAATTTTAAAAATGGGATAGTCATATATATCATTGTCCTGGCTTGTAGGATATTTTAGAGAAAACTAACGATGCATATTTAACGTTTGATTCCATTCAGCTAGCACTATTCTATGCCTGTTCCTCATATTCTGA
The DNA here is from genome assembly GCF_003369695.1 of Bos indicus x Bos taurus. Classification (NCBI taxonomy): domain Eukaryota; kingdom Metazoa; phylum Chordata; class Mammalia; order Artiodactyla; family Bovidae; genus Bos; species Bos indicus x Bos taurus. The sequence continues at coordinate 26,829,787 of NC_040088.1, forward strand.
GCCCCACTTCAGACCCACTGAATCTGAAGGAGTTCATAACACACCACATATGCCAAAATCGCCCTGGCGTAGGGACGATTTTGAGTTAAAGGCATTTGAAAGCAAATATGAGAAAAACACTCTTTCTTCCTTCTTTTCTTTAAAGGCAGGAGATGAAATTCCTGTAAGACGTGTTCCCTATATCAGGAGGAAAGCAACATATTTATCATCAGAGATGAGAAGTTGAGGCCGAGAGAATTCTTCACAAACTTTATTTATTCAAACGATACTCATCATCTCATCTCCCCCCAGTTTCATCACTTTTCCACTTTGTTCAACCTAATATGAGAGCAAGGAAGTGTTGCCATTTCTCTGGGTCTTCATTCTTTATGAAGTCTCGTGTGTCATGTATTAATATTAAATAAATTGGTGTGCTTTTCTTCTGCTGACCTGTCTCTTGTCAATGTAGCTGTCAGGCCCAGTCAAAAAAAAAAAAACTGTAAGAGGGTGAAGGAGGGCAGAATCTGCCATTCCAAAATATGCCTCATTGGTGTGGGGATTGTTTTCTAGGCTGGTTATTTTTAAGAAACAGCAGATACTGGAGAGGCTCTGAAAACTGAGAAGTTACCTTTTAGTAAAAGACATTTAGATTTGTAAGGGAAATCTCCATTTGTAAGGGTGTCCTCCTGTCTGTACCTGGAAGAGGAGGATGAACTAAATCTAGAAATTTCAGAAATTCCTATTCATCTTATCAACTCTGATCATATTAAGGCAGGAGTTAAATCTGCCAACAACTATACTCTCATTTTCTGTGCTTTTCCTGACAACCTCCTGTCACTCACTCCCCCAAACCCAAACGTCCTTTCTCCTCTTTGGCTGGAGATGTTATTTCTGGCAGTTCAGTCTTTTTTGGGAGTTCCTCACTTTTCCTGAGTCTCTCCCACGTGTACAGGGGACACACAGCTTACTACACTTTTGTTGGTTTTTCTCTTGTTAATCTGTCTTTTATTACAGGGGCTGTCAGCCAACACACCAGAAGGGCAGGGGAAACATGATCTTTCCTTCCCGATGAGGGTAAAGGTAAACGTTGACCTCCAGAACCAGAGGCTGCATTTTAAGATCTCTGGAGGTTAACGTCTGAGAAGTCCACCTCTGTAGCACTTTAAGTCTACGAGGTTGAACTGGCTGCTCTCACAGCATTCCACCTGCCGGACCAGTCCCCTCTTGTGCTCTGGCCACAAAGTCTTCTGCTTTTTTGCCTCACTCTGCTTTCTCGAGGGTTTAAAGGCACCTAGCTGGCTCTTTACCTCAAGAATAGGTCACTCATCAGTCATTAAAAAAGAAGGAAATTTTGCTGTTTGCAACCACACGGATGGACCTGAAGGGCATTGTGCTAACTGAAATAAGTCAGACAGAGAAAGAGAAATACTGTATGATTTCAGTTATATGTGGACTCTAACATAGTGACTAGTGACTATAACAGTGAAAACAAGAAGCAGACTCGCAGATACAGAGAGCAATCCAGTGCTACCAGTGGGGAAAGGGGCAGTATAGGGGTGGAGAATTGAGAGGTACAAATTGTTATGTATCAAATAAGCTACAAGGATATATGTACAGCATATGGACTGTAGCCTGCCAGGATCTTCTGCCCATGGAATTTTCCAGGCAAGAATACTGGAGTGGGGTGCCATTACTTTTTCCAGGCCATCTTCCCGACCCAGGGATGGAGCCCAAGTCTCTTATGTCTCCTGCATTGTCAGGATTCTTTACCACTAGTGTTATCTGGGAAAGCATTTAGGGAATATAGCCAGTATTTTACAATAACTATAAATGGAATAAAATCTTTAGAAACTGTGAATCATCTGTAACTTATGTGTGTTGCACATCAATTATACTTCAATAAAAAATACTTCAATAAAAAGGGAAAGAAAGGAAGACTTGGCTTTTTTCCTGTGTTGGTCCAATTTTCTCAATACTGCAATGAAATGCTTTTGCTAATAGGTCTTCTGCAATAAAGAAATAAGGGCTGCCCTGCTGGCTCAGATGGTAGGGCACAAATCTGAATACTTTATGGCTCTGATGATCTAGGCCACAGGTGAATATGAAGGAGTGGAGGTTTTTCAGAACATGTCCACCTTGAGTATGTTTTTTACATCCACACTCTTTTGTTTTTAAACTTTAGGTGTGGAGAACTCACCCTGCCTTCAGCTGATTTTTTTTTTTTTTCACACACTTCATTCAATACTCCAGACAGGTCTGGAAGGGTCATCACTGCCTTTGGAAGGGTCACCAAATTTTTCCTCTAATCTCTCTAGAGACGTTCATCTTAATGTAAAGGGAAAGAAAGGAAGACTTGACTTTTTTCCTGTGTTGTTCCAATTTTCTCAATGGTGCAATGAAATGCGTTTTGCTAATAGGTCTTCTGCAATAAAGAAATGAGGGCTTCCCTGCTGGCTCAGATGGTAAAGAATCTGCCTGCAATGCAGAAGACCTGGGTTTGATCCCTGGGTGGGGAAGATCCCCTGGAGAAAGGAATGGCAAAACTCCAGTATTCTTGCCTGGAGAATCCCATGGACAGAGGAGCCTGGCGGGCTGCAGTTCATGGGATCACAAAGAGTCGGATATAACAAGCGACTAACACACATTCACAATAATTAAATGAAAGATCCACCAAATTTAATTGAAATATATTCTAATTTTAAAAGAAGCATACATTTTTACCTCAAGAGGATGATTTTGATGTGGGAAGACAAAATAAACAGCCTCAAGTCTTTCTTTTTATCTCCCCTCTTCTTCCCCCAAAAAGCACAGAAAAATCCACATACGTAAACAACTCAAGAAAGAGCTTGGTAACTCCACTATCAATATTATTAGTATTAGACGATACTTGCAAAAAGTGAAAAACACTCCAATCTGTTGTATTTGGCAGCATTTCCCTCCCCTATTGCTCATCTACAACGATTAGTTGAACAAATAGGGATAAGAAATTAAAACCTTTCAAAGGAAAATTTCCAACCAGTTCTTGAGGGAGGACTTGGAATACTGAAACATAAGGAACCACTTCTGATCAACCTGAGTGACTTGAGTCACTGAAAATAGATCCAGAAATACAAATGATGGATTATTTTATTCCGATGTGAAATCTAACAAACGTTAGGTGTGTTGGCTCATACTCATGTTAGACACTGGGCTACAAGTAGATGCACAACATTGATGTTGGGGTGAGATGGCACAATAATAACTTGGATTTGTTACTGCTGGAGTCAAAATCACTTAATGATTTTCCTCCCAACACTGTATTATAAACAAATCTTGAACGTACGGAAAAGTTGAAAGAACCGTGCCGGAAACACCCACAAGCTTAGTACCCAGGGCGCAGGTCCTGTCTGTTCATCCTCGGCCCGTCCGTCCTCTTCTAGGAGCCTGGCTACCTCCAGTTTCTGTGTCTCTGGTCTCTCTCCAGAGCCTCCACGTAGTCGCTGTTTTACATGTTGTTGAAAGGGGATCATTCCTCAAGGCAGGGCTGGGCTTGTGTGAACCACCTCCTTATTTCTCTAAGCTCTTCCTTGGGTTGTTTTGTTCCTTGGAGGCTGTTCTCAGAAGTTAAGCTTTTTGCATCACTGTGAAGAAATGGACTATCCCCTCTTCTCTCCAGCTCCCACCAACACAGGAGGGCGTAGCTGGGGTGGTCCCCCTCAGACACCTCCCTTCCCTCCCTCTTCTCTGTTCAGGTGGTCACTGAGTTTGGCTCCCCTCTGTAGAGAGGGCATCTAAATGTCTCCGTGCCTGGGGGATGTCCTCTGCCTGCCTGCAGCAGCATCCCTCTGGGGAGGCAGGAAGAAAACTGGTAATGGATCATTTCCTGTCTTCCATGTAGACTTGACCCACAGGAGAAACTGTCTCCTCACCGTGCCAGATGGAGGAAGGGATGGGCACTTTTTGTTATCCTTCTCTGAGTCCTGCTATCCACCACAAGGCCCTCATCTCAGCTGGGCACAGGGCCACTGACCAAGCAGAAGTCGGAGTTGGGCCGGTGGGGACCCTCCTCTGAGACCAGTAATTCTCAGGAAGCTCCCGTCACATTCACTGGAGAAATCCACACCCTCCCACCCCTCCATCCCTCCACTCCGCTCTACCCCAGACCCCCATCCCTCCTCACACCCCCCTGCACTTTCTGAGGTGGAAAGAAAGCATCTCATGTGTCTGCAGCAGGGAGGGTGGGATCAGCCCTCAGTGCAGTTGAGGCCCAAGGAGGCCAGCTGACTCCACCGCTGACTCCTGACTGGTGGGCGGGGCTGGACCAAGAGACTGGGCTGCGGTGCAGGCTGGGGGTGACAGGGTCGGTTCTGCCATTCAGGGGACCCCAGAGGGGTCTGGTCCTGACTCTTGGTGTCTCTTTAGAATGTCATGAATTGACTACTTCTTTACTTTCAGTGAAGGGCTCTACTCACTACTTTCTAGACAAGTAGAAACCTCCCAGACAACACACTTTTCCTGAAAAGACGGAAAATGAACCTGATTCGGTTGTCTTGACTGACAACTCTGAAAATGCAACTCACTACATACCTGTGCCTGGCATTTTCAGGAACCTGAAGGACAAAGATAATTCAAGACAAAATTAATCCTTGCTTAGAAGCAGTCAGGATGCATTTATATTATTAAAAAACTTATACTGGGAGCTTGAAGTGGGTTGGGCTCCCCTCGATGCCCAAGGTGAGAATGTAGAGTAGAATGCAGAATGTAGGAAATTAATTCTCATCCTGACCTTCCTTTTAATCAAGTGACTTTGATCTCACTACCACTTTCTTCAGACTTCGCTGGTGGCTCAGACGGTAAAAGCCTCTGTCTACAATGTGGGAGACCTGGGTTCCATACCTGGGTCGGGAAGATCCGCTGGAGAAGGAAATGGCAGTCCACTCCAGTACTATTGCCTGGAAAATCCCATGGACAGAGGAGCCTGGTAGGCTACAGTCCATGGGGTCTCAAAGAGTCGGACACGACTGAGCAACTTCACTTTCCTTTCCTTTCACTTTCACTTTCTTCGTTTAGGCTTTCATTGAGCCGGGAGCTGCCACCTTGTGGCCATAAGGTATTACTGCACTTCTAAGAACACAGGAACACCGACGTCTTCTTTGGAATCGTGGATACGCAGAACAGAAAGAGAAACGACATCTTGGAGCTATGACTCACTTAAGAAGTGAGGCAGGTGAAGCCTAGAGTCACCAGCTAAGTGAGTTACACAGCCTGAGAAGGACTGTCTTGTGGAAAACTGGCTTCTTGTTCACTTTTAAATGTTGGAGAGTGCTGAAAATTTGGCTGTTTTTAATATATTAAAATACCAATTTTTTACAACTTAAAGCAAATATAAAAGTGGAACCCTTTGCTTACATTCCCTGGCCCCTCTCTGGATCTCTGCAGGCCAACACAGTTTATTTTTTCTTTTTAATTTTTATTTATCTTTCAATTGGAGGAAAATTGCTTTACAAGGTTGTGTTGATTTCTACCTTTTTAAAAGTTTTTTTTAATTGGAAGGAAATTGCTTTACACACTGTCTTTCTTGATCAACATTATCAGCCCCAGTATTAGAGGTGTACAACATGCATCTCTCACAAACATTCCACATGGCTTATCTTACTTACCTGATCTATAAGTTCTGAATTCATGACTCTAACAAGTTTTTCAATAGACTTCAGTTCAGTTCAGTCACTCAGTCGTGTCCAACTCTTTGCAACCCCATGAATCGCAGCACGCCAGGCCTCCCTGTCCATTACCAACTCCCAGAGTTTACCCAAACTCATGTCCATTGAATTGGTAATGCCATCCAACCATGTCATCCTCTGTCATTCCCTTCTCCTCCTGCCCTCAATCTTTCCCAGCATCAGGGTCTTTTCAAATAAGTCAGCCCTTCGCATCAGGTGGCCAATAGATTTACATGGAATAAAAATATCCATCCTGAAAGTAAATGCAAGGTTTATTTATTCAAAGTTGTAAATTTGATAATTATTATTCTGCTTCTTTTTAAAAATTTTATTTATTTTAATTGGAGGATGAATAATTACAATATTGTGATGGGTTTTGCCATATATCAGTATGAATTGGCCATAGGTATTACACTCCTCCCACCCTCCTCCCCACCCTATGTACAGGAAATATAGAAAGGTTTTAAAATTACATTAGCTACTCTTTTTAGTAACAAACAACTTGGATTCAGATTATAAACAATTCAAATTAAAAAGTGCAGCAACCTGTCACAGAGCCATGAAAATACATTACGACAAGATGAAGATTATCTTTTATTTCACCTCTTGAAGAACTGTTGAGTATTTTCAACAAGGTGATGTGATCACAGGTAATATGTTAAGGTAATGAGGACAATAAGTGTCAGATCTTGTTTTCCACTTGGTCATTGCAGCCTGAAGTATTGGTATGTTAGAACCTCAACTTGTCTTTTTCTTGGAATCCTAATGTGAAGACCCCAGGTTGGTACAGAGACCATCCCACAGGGAGCCTCTCTCCCATCCCTCCTGCCTCTTTCTTTCATCTCAGAATCAAAAAGCCAGGTTCATCTAAATGTAAAGGAGATTTTGGTGAAGTCTATAAACCCCAGAGCCTCAAGACATGATTGGGATAAAGATGGTTAATGCTTTGGAAAGTAAAATTATACTTTTTCCTTTGTTTTCCCCCTCCCTTAATAAAGTTATCCTTTTTTGGAGTCCTTTTCCAATTCTTTGATTTCAAGCAATAGAGCCTATAAGGAAATGAGCATTAAAATACTCTGCTACAAGGAAGAGAGATCAGTAGGCATTCCACTAATTTTGGAAACAAAAACAAAGAAACCAAACCCCTACTTCCCCATAGACACTGGCTTCACCCTGCTCTGACTAAGCCCTGGTCTCCTGGGGTCAGATTCCCGAGAGGATGTTGTGTGTGTTGCTGGGGCAGTTTTATTTCCCCCACTCCCTTCCTGAGAATTCTGCCTGTGGTTAATAAGGCCAAAGGCTAAGGCTCAGGCCCCTACCCCACCCCTGATAAATACAAGAATGCTGGGAGCAGGGAGGGGAAGAGTTGAGAGAGTGTCTGTGACAAGGTGACCAGACAGTGATTGGAGAAGAGAGCCTGCTGGGAGAGAAGGGCCCAAGCCGGGAGGACTCGCATCGCCCGCAGGCTGCGGGTGCGCACCAGGCAGCATGTGCTCCAGGGTTCACCCCGAGCTGCTGCTGCTTCTCGCGCTGCTGATGCTGGTGAGCAGGGACTGGTACCCAGAACGTGGGATTTACCTGCCAGGGGCCCGGAGCTGACCGCACAGCTCCAGCTGGCTCTGCCTATTCGAGGATGGGGGAACGGGGCTGAGTGTGATGTCCTGCAGCTGGGGGCAGGGGGTGGGAGCTTTAGTACTTTCTTTAGGGAAAGAAGAGGGGTTCCAGAATTAACACCAAGGAGGGGTTTAGCAGAGTAGTGGGAACAGGCTAAGACCGGTTTATGTAGGATACACACGTTTAGATTTGTACCAACGCATTTCCTAAGGACATTTCTTTTCATTTTACATAAGACTGAAAAAATCTCAATTGTGTATGTCTAAGAGGGTTTGAGCAAACCCATGGGGGTGGGAGGGCTAAATCCCCCTGCCTCCCCACCCCCCGCCCCCCACCAGTTGTCATGGCTCAACCCGGAAACAAACAGTAGAATCAAGATGGAAACATCTGGGCTTGCTGCTTGTACTTACCGTGGACAGAGTTTAGGATGCACCTGCCTGTGGGGGCACTGCCGCTTAGCCCTTTCAGCAGAAAAAGAGGGAGAGCTGTGGGGCTCTGGCACTGCTCCTGGGTTCTCCCTTATAAACAGTGGGTGGGGGTCAAGATGGTGGGTCTGCACTGCATTGTAACCCGGCTTGGCACCTGGGCTGTCGCCTGGCCTCGGTCCTCACCTTGGTTAAGCTTGACTCTTCTCAATGCTGCGAGAGTCCCAGTGCCCAGAGGCCACTCACCCCTGGATTCAGCAGAGCTGATCTGGGGACTGCGGCCTGGGCATCTGGGTTTTCACGGCTCTACCTTCATCTCGTTAAGCCTCATTGCCTCCACCTGAAAATGGAGCTACCGCAGGCACTTACTTGACCTGGTGGTTGTGGGAGTCAGTGAGGAAGTGCAGAGGATCTTTTCTTGCTGGTTTCCGCACCCTGACGGGATGGTTGTTCTCTTCACTCGGTGCCTGGGCTGCTACTGTTGGTGGGACACTCGCTCTGGGCCAGGAGCTTTCACAAGCGCTGGGTATTACGGTAAACAGAAGAGGAAACAGAAAGTCCCTAGTCGTCTGGCCAACTCTGCTTCTGAAATTTGATCCCTGTTCGCCACCCTTTGCTTAATATTCAGAAATTTTTCTTGGCTACTTTAAAAAAAGTTTTAATTGGAGTATAGTTGCTTTACAATGTTGTTACATTCTGCTGTATGGCAAAGAGAAAGAGCTAAATGTATACATTTTGGGGGGCATTTCATTCCTGTTCAGGTCACCACTGAGCACTGAGTAGAGTTCTCTGTGCTACACAGTAGGTTCTCATTAATTATCTATTTTATACATGGTAGTGTGTGGATGTCAACCCCAGTCTCCCAATTCATCCCACCTCACACTTCTCCCCTTGGTGTCCATACATTTGTTCTCTCTGTCTCTGTCTCTATCTCTGCTTTGCAAATAGGTTCATCTGTACCATTTTTCTAGATTCCACATACATGTATAATATATGGTATTTGTTTTTCTCTTTCTGACCACTTCTAGTAGAATTCTGTTTCATTAGCTCACATTAGCCTGGATTTAAATATGTCACAAATCAAACCTTGTTCCCATCTTTCTCTTACTCCTGCTCTTACCCCTAACTGGACTCATTAGAAAACAGAGCTGTCTTTTCCTCATTTCTGCGTGTTAGCATAGAGCCCAGGCAGGTTAATTCATGACTGAGGGTGTGGTGGGTGGGGTGGGCAGTGGGCAGCAGGCCTGGACTGGTAGCAATTCAGTGTTTGGTGGAAGCAACTATATACAGATTCCGGAGATCAAGGCTGAGGGAGATAATGGAATACACAAGTGTTCTGTGGTTTTGAGCAATCTGCACTCTGGACCCTCAACTGGAGAAGACCTTTGTGTCCAAGAGGTGCCCAATTTTTTGCTGAATTGGCTATAAGTAACCTATTCCTTTCGGCCCCTACCTTCTCCCACCTACACTGACTTTTAACCATTGATGATATGCAAATAAGGCACCCACTACCCCTCCCTTGACCTCCAGATTTAAAACTGGTACCCATTCTGCTGAAGAGCTGAGATGTCTACAACAGTGTTCTCCCCAAATCTCCACCCTCACGTTGTCATCCTGACATGAAGCAAAGAACAAGTTGTGACTCTGCTGCGGGTCTTTGTTCCAAATCCCACGACAAGCCGCAGAAGCAGGGTCCTATCCCCCTCTTTGCCATTTCCCACCCTGAGAGCTTGCACACCCTCGGCTTTGGGCTGGGGCAGCTTCTAGGACCTGAGAGGAGGGAGGGTTTGAGAATGAAGTTAGTCAGCAATGTCTGTTATGGTTGGTGGGTTGCTGTTGCTATTTAATCTGGGAAATTCTGAGTCGAGTTATTGTTAAAAAGTATGTTAGCATGTATGATCTGCCCAATTAATTCACTCAAACCCCTCATTCAAGAACAAGAGTCAGTGGATTGCAGGACATGAGGAATTGTGTGGTCAGAGGTGATGCTGAGCCCTCAGCAGAGACTGAGTGGCCAGGCTCTGTCCTAAGAATCCTGGGAACCCTGTTTTCTGCTGCCCCGTGCTGAATCTGCACTCGTAAAGGATCAGCCAAGCTTCTGTATGCAGAGACTGTGTTTGGACCGCATGCTCATCTCCAAGGGCTGCCATAACAAAGGACAGACTGGTGGCTTAAAGCAGCTTAAGTGTACAGCATGGCGGCTCTAGTTCATAAGACCATACGCATGTATAAAATTCACTAACAGAGTAGGTGATAAAAGTTCTCATCACAAGAAAAAAAACCTGTTACTATAAATGGTGACAGATATTAAGTAGACTTATTGTGATGTGGCTCAGATGGTAAAGAATCTGCCTGCAAAAGAGCAGACCTGGGTTTGATCCCTGGGTGAGGAAGATCCCCTGGAGAAGGGAATGGCCACCCACTCCAGTATTCTTGCCTGGAGAATCCCACAGACAGAGTCTGGTGGGATACAGTCCATGGGGTCTCAAAGAGTCAGACATGACTGAGTGACTAACACTTTCACTACTTTTCAATGTGATGATCATTTTGAAATACACACAAATATGGATTGAATCATTGTACTGTTCTCATGAAAGAAATATAACTACTACTACTACTACTACTAAGTCACTTCAGTCGTGTCCGACTCTGTGTGACCCCATAGACGACAGCCCACCAGGCTCCCCCGTCCCTGGGATTCTCCAGGCAAGAACACTGGAGTGGGTTGCCATTTCCTTCTCCAATGCAGGAAAGTGAAAAGTCAAAGTGAAGTCACTCAGTCGTGTCCGACCCTCAGCGACTCCATGGACTGCAGCCTTCCAGGCTCCTCCGTCCATGGGATTTGCCAGGCAAGAGTACTGGAGTGGGGTGCCATTGCCTTCTCCGAAGAAATATAATGGTGTATGTCAATTATACCTCAGTAAAAAAGTTGTTCTTGAATTCAAATTTGCTATCAAAAGTGAAATATTGGCAGGAAACAATTATTTACATATTGCCTTCTTAGTATTTAGGATCTTGTATAAACACAAAGCCTTTATTTACTCAGATAGCTTCTTCCCTGAGGTAACTAGGGCTACTCAGCCAGGCCAGCACAATGCCGGTGACATTCCCTCAAGTCCAGCAGCACCTTTCAAGTGATAGGTAGGTTGGATCTTGCAATGACTGCCCACCTGCCACACTCCCATGAAATAGTCAGGTGGACACTGCAGCCAGAGACACGCTTTGAGAACATTTTTCTCCCCCACTGAATTATAGGAAGCATTATGGAAATCATTTGAATGGCATCCTCTGAAAGGTTGCTGTTGAATCACACAAAGACACAGGGATTCTTGGCCCCCAGAGAAGAATTCAATCCAGGGCCAGAGATGAGGCTTGATCGCTCAGAGCTTTTGTGTAATAAAGTTTTATTAAAGTATAAAGGAGATAGAGAAAGCTTCTGACATAGGCATCAGAAGGGGGCAGAAAGAGTACCCCCTTGCTAGTGTTAGCAATGAAGTTATATACTCTCCAATGAATCCAAAGAATGTCTAGAGGTTATAAAGACCTCACCAGACCTACTCCCATAATCTACATTTTAAGATAACCAAATTAGCCAGAAGTTTTAATCCAGAGATTATCTTCAGGCAGGACACATTATTGTTATATAGTCCTTGTAAAGACCAGGTCTACTCCCATAATCTACATTTTAAGATAACAGGATTAGCCAGAAGGTTTAATCCAGAGACTGTCCTCAGGCAGGATATATTATTGTTATATAATCCTAAGGAATGTAGAGAAGGAAAAGTTTGTCCTTTCTTCCTCCTTGAGAATTCCAGACCCCTCTCTCCTTGGGGATCCCTAGACTTCTTATCAACCTGCCTAGGAAATGACTCTCATCCTCTTTGGACAAACAGCCTAAAATTGTCAAGGATGGGAAATACGATAAGCATACTTAAAAGATCATTTCGGCAAATGTAACCGTTTTCAAGTCTCTCTGCCTCACGCAGACGAGATGATGCAAGTTAATTCTAAGCTGTGCACCAGAGGAGAAGTAATACACTTGTACATCCAGGATGTGAAATTTGAGGCATCTCTGGGTGAAGAAACACACTATCTCAGGCCTCTTTTCCAGCTCTCCAGCCACTCCTATGTGACTGTCGGCTGTGCCCTTATGTGTCATCCTAGGAAAATGAGCCTAGAGCTTTCTGGTTGAAAGGGCCTTAAAGGTACCTTGCCTCACACCCTTGCTCACAGAAGGGGAAACTGAGGCCAGAGAGGAGACAAAACCTTTAGGTATTCTTTGTTCATGGCCTGGGTCGCCTGGAAATACACCTGTTTTAGAAATGGGATGAATTTTTCATGCTGTCCCAGGACTGCAATTTTCTCCTCGTTAAAACTACACACCTGGTTGTGTTAGTTGCTCAGTCGTGTCCGAGTCTTTGTGATCTCATGGATTGTAGCCGGCCAGGCTCCTCTGTCCATTGACAGAGGCAAGAATACTGGAATGGGTAGCCAATCCCTTCTCCAGGGGATCTTCCTGACATAGGGAATGAGCCCAGGTCTCCCACTCTGCAGACAGATTATTTACCATCTGAGCCACCAGGGAAGCCTCACACACCTGGTTAGGCCCTTCATTTAAAATTAGCTACATGAATCAAGAAACAGTTCTCTGAATAAATCAATATTTGATATTTTGGAATGGAAGGAGTTAAAAAAAAAAAAACTTTGCCTTTAGGAAAAAAGACAGAAATAGAGTCTGTGGCAGGAAACAAATATTATGGTTACATTTGACGTTAACAGAACCAGATGATGCAATAACATCCCCCACCCACCAGGAGGGTGGCCAACCACAGAAGTGAAGATCTGAAGGATATTTCTTCATGCTCTATGACACTGTTATCTAATACACAGTCCTTTATGCTGTGACAAGCTCTTGGCTAAGGATAGATTGTTACAGGTTGGGGCAGGGACACGACCACAATGAAGGATGTTTGGCAGGATCTAGGTGGGCTGGTGATGGCTCACCCTGTCCCCAGGAGATTTTAGGTATAAATCCTAGAGTGCTACCGTGCTATGCTGTGCTAAGTCACTTCAGTTGTGTCCGACTCCTTTTGACCCTATGGGCTTTCGCCGCCAGGCTCCTCTGCCCATGGGACTCTCCAGGCAAGAATACTGGAGTGGGTTGCCATGCCCTCCTCCAGGGGATCTTCCTGATCCAGGGATCAAACCTGCATCTCTTATGTCTTCTGCATTGGCAGGCAGGTTCTTTACAACCTGGGAAGCCTCATAAATCCTAGAGTAGCAGTTATCAAGCCTCTTACTCTCAGGATGCCTTTCCACTTGTAAACTTTAGGCAGAACCCAAAGAGTTGTTGTTTATGTGATGCTCTCCATATTAGAAATTAAGACTGAATTTTTTTTTTTTTGGCTACATTATTCAGCTTGTGGGATTCTAGTTCCCTGACCAGGGATCAAACCCAGGCCTCCTGCAATAGAAGCACAGAGTCCTAATCACTGGACCACCAGGGAATTTCCAAGACTGGGAAATTTTAAATGTACTTCTCAATTCATTAAAGATACTGATTAAAATAGACAACTAACAAGGACCTACTGCATAGCACAGGGAAAATATTCAATATCTTATAATAATCTATAAGGGAAGAGAATGTAAAAAAGAATATGTATATATATGTATGTATATGTATGACTAAGTCATTTTACTGTACACCTGAAACTGATACATTGTAAATCAATTATATTTCAAAAAATTTTTTAATAAAAATAAATTTTTAAAAAGGAGTTTGGAATTAGCAGATAGAAGCTACTATATATAAAATATTAACAGATAAACAAAGACTTACTGTCTAGCATAGGGAACTATATTCAACATCCTAATAAACCATAATGGAAAAGAATATGAAAAAGAATATGAAGATACATATATAACTGAATCACTTTGCTATACAGCAAAAACACAAATTTGTAAAGAGATAATGATAAATCCATCACAAATTAATATAAATCAAGCATCTGTGAAAAATTAATGTATTTTCCACATTTTCATTTAGTGTGAAGAATGGCACAATTTCATATTTTTGCAAATCTCTTGGCTGTCTGGCTTAAAAGCAGACACCTGGACTCCCCTCTCTGATTCTGAACTCAGTCTGTTCTAAATGCTGTTTGCTTCAAGTATATGAAGCAATTCTTGCTTCACATAGGTATGTATATGGAAAGGGAGGAATATTTTTATAGCCTGGAACTGTGGGTACTCTTTTGATGTCATGCCAGAATTTGACAAGTAGTCCGTTTTTAACAGTCACTTGCCATGTGGAGCCTGAAAGCATACTAATGACTTTCGTTACTCTGTTTGATTAAAACCATTGGAGTCTCTTGAATTTTGAATAACTCTCACCTGTGTGTGATTTTGGACTGTGATATCTTAATCAGTAAGAAACTCTTTGCTCACTGAGCTATGCAGTTCTTCCACATGTTGACATATTTCATTCTAAAAAATCAAAAAGTCACATTCATTAATCTGTCCACCAATATCAGCAGAAAAATCTTTATGTGTTGGGAAGCTGTCAAGCTCAAGTTTTCCAAAGTTCTAATTTTTTGCTTGAAAGCTTAAAATTTATCATCGGCAACATGACACCGTCCCATTGTTTTTCTTGAAGTGATGGGCTGACTTTGTTCATTATCAAAGATGTGTCGATCAAGTAATCATTCCTGAACAGCCATGGTTGATCAGTCATTCTTTCGGGGAAAATGCTGCTTCATTAAAAAAAAAAAAAAATGTGGCCTATTTAGCTGTCAACTCTGACAATCACACACGTGCTTTTCTCTGAGACAAATCTTCTACACTGATGGGCAGCGCTGGGTTCATACCTCCATCTAGACACACAGAGTGTCTAAAGGATACACACACAGGAGTGGCATGGGGTATAATTAATAGTTGAAATTCACCTCATTTCAACAACGAGGTGAATTTATCAATTATATCATTCTTAAATGAGACTGGCCCTTTTCCCTCTTCCTTCATTTCTCCTTCCTCCTTCTCTCCTTCCTTTCCTTCCACCTCCCCTTCTTCCTCCCTCCTTTCCTCTTTCCTACCTCTACGTGGTGAGGAAGCATGCGAGACTATCAGAGGAGTTTGTGTCATGGGTCTCCAATGGTCCTAAGGCACCAGCATTTTTATCACCAATATTTGTTACCATTAGTGCAAATGTCACACAGAGAAATAGACAAGCAGTGTCTTTGATTATTATAAACGTGTTTGGCCTTGTGGAGTCTCTGATAAGGTCAGGGACCCCGGTGAAACAAACTGAAAACTGTCCTCCAGAGAAATTTTCTACATGTGTATTCTGTATACAGCATCACCATGTGTGTGTGATAACAAACAACTGGAAGTAACCTAAGTGGCCATCACTAGAAGAATGACAAATTGTCTTCTTTCATATAGTTAAAAGTTATATGGTAGTGAAAATGAATGAGGTAGAAATATGAGTGTCAGTGTACACACACACACACACATGCACACATATACACAGACATACAGGCGCACGTGTTTTGTGTTGGTTTGACATGCATTGCATAACTTGTCTCTTTCAAGTTCCACACTCTTACTGTTCATGTGTGGAGATTTTTCCAGAGGGGGAGTGTTGTTAAAAAAATGATAAATAATTATCAAGGCTTCCCAGATGGGAAGGAACCTGCCTGTCAACATGGGAGACATAAGAGACAGGGGTTCGACCTCTGGGTTGGGAAGATCCCCTGGAGGAGGGCATGGCAACTCACTCCAGTATTCTTGCCCAGAGAATCCATGGACAGAGGAGCCTGGTGGACTACATTCTATAGGGTAACAAAGAGTTGGACACCACTGACGCAACTTAGCATAGCATATCATAATTATCGATGCAAATCATTATGTAACTGTAAGGTACCAAATTCCTTAGTTTTATTATCTTATGATAAAGTCTAAAAATAAGGGATAAGTCTACAAATAAGGGAGAAATAAAAAACCTAAAAAAAGTCCCACTACCAATTAACATTTGGTGTCATTTTACTTGTGCCCATATAAATACACTTGGCTCACCCTGAACAGACAGTTTGACTTCCCACTTATTAAGTTATGCTCACATAACAGTAACAGGTAGGGCTTTAAATGTCCCTACCATTGGTAACAGTAGATCAGAATTTTCTGGTTACCTCTTTTACAGTCACAGAAGGGAAATGGCAATTTTGAATTGAGATGTCAAGAGCAAGAAATTAGTTATCAAAACCGAATGCAGTTCCTCTTTTTCTCTGCTCTAATTCTAGAAGATTGACTTCGGGCAGGGCCTACCTGGTTCTGCTAAGTACACTCCCTGCTAATTAATGTCATTTTTATTTTTAAGGTCAGCACTGTCAACAGTACCCGACAAGAAAACGATGATCTTACTAATCAAACAAAGGTAGGGTTTGAAATTCAGTTTTTCAATAAACCCAGTGAGATTGTACTTTACTTAGAGGCTGCCTTGCAATTTTGAGTTTTTTAGTGCCCTGTCAGTATTCAGTTGCCACAAAATAGATTAGTACCTAGATGTGGGCTTTTAGAATCTTGAAGGACTGTGGAGACTTGCAGAGGATGCCTTTATGTCTAATTAAATGAGGAGCAGTCTGTGAAAGTCAGAAGTTGAGTATACGGTCCTGGCCCAGGGGGTTGCCCACACTCTTTTCCACTTTGGGGAGCTAGAGGAGGCAGTCTTGCTGTCTTCCAGCGTGTGGCTGCAGGCCAGTGCAGGGGACACTGTCGCCACCACCACTTCGAGGTTTCGCCACATCATCATCCACCTTGGGATGATTTCCTTCCTGTAGTTCCTATGATCAACTCACTGTCTAATTCAGTAATTTTTTAGGAGCACATCTTCTGAATAAAAATGAATGTGGCTAGATACCAGCTATACTTATATTGGGTTGGTCCAAAAGTTCGTTCAGGTTTTTCCATTAACATCTTATAGACCTGAGCGAACTTTTTGGCCAACCAAAATAATAACTATATGCTAAGAGTAAAACTGGAAAAAGTCGGTTTTCATTCCAATCCTAAAGAAGGGCAATGCCAAAGAGTGTTCAAACTACTGCACAATTGCACTCACTTCATATGCTGGCAAAGTAACGCTCAAAATCCTCCAAGCCAGACTTCAATAATACGTGAACCGAGACCTTCCAGATGTTCAAGATGGATTTAGAAAAGGCAGAGGAACCAGAGATCAAATTACAAAAAGCAAGAGAATTCCAGAAAGACATCTAGTTCTGCTTCACTGACTACACTAAAGCCTTTGACTGTGTGGATCACAACAAACTGTGGAAAATTCTGAAAGAGATGGGAATACCAGACCACCTTACCTGCCTTCTGAGAAACCTGTATGCAGGTCAAGAAGCAACAGTTAGAACCAGACATGGAACAACAGACTGGTTCCAAATTGGGAAAGGAGTACATTAAGGCTGTATATTGTCACCCTGCTTATTTAACTTATATGCAGAGTGCATCATGCGAAATGCCTGGCTGGATGAAGCACAAGCTGGAATCAAGATTTCTGGGAGAAATATCAATAATTTAAGATATGCAGATGACACTGCCCTGATGGCAGAAAGTGAAGAGGAACTAAAGAGCCTCTTATGAGAGTGAAAGAGGATAGTGAAAAAGCTGGCTTAAAACTCAACATTCAAAAAATGAAGATCATGGCATCCGGCCACATCACTTCATGGCAAAAAGATGGGGAAACAATAGAAACAGTGACAGACTTTATTTTCTTGGGTTCCAAAATCACTGCAGACAGTGACTGCAACCATGAAATTAAAAGACGCTTGCTCCTTAGAAGAAAATCTATGACAAACCTAGACAGCATATTAAAAAGCAGAGATATTACTTTGCTGACAAAGATCTGTATAGTCAAAACTAAGGTTTTGCCAGTAGTCATGTTATGGATTATGAAAGCTGTACCATAAAGAAGGCTGAATGTTGAGGAATTAATGCTTTTGAATTGTGGTGCTGGAGAGTCCCTTGAACTGCAAGGAGATCAAACCAGTCAATCCTAAAGGAAATCAATCCTGAATATTCATTAGAAGGACTGATGCTGAAGCTGAAGCTCCAATAGTTAGGCCACCTGAGGCAAAGAGCTGACTCATTGGAAAAGACCCTGATGCTGGGAAAGATGGAAGGCAGGAGGAGAAGGGGACAACACAGGATGAGATGGTTGGATCGTATTGCTGACTCAATGGACACGAGTTTGGGCAGGCTCTGAGAGATGATGGGGGACAGGGAAGCCTGGTGTGCTGCAGTCCATGGGGTCGTGAGGAGTCAGACACAACTGAGCAACTGAAGAACAACAGTAAAATATATGTAAAACAAATAAAACCCCATTGTTCAATTCTATCTATATTCCTTTGCCCAACAAATCTCTGACCCTCATGTTTGGGTCTGTCTCAGTCTCTGTCATGAGGGAGATGAGTAGACAGAGAGGCATTGAAGACCCCACAGCACTGAATGGAGGCTTTCTCAACCAAGGATTTCAGAAACTTGGAGAGAAGAATGTGTGTTAGTCACTCTTGCAACCCCATGACCTGTTGCCTGCCAGGCTCTTCTGTCCATGGGATTCTCCAGGCAAGAATACTGGAGTGGGTTGCTATTCCCTTCTCCAGGGGATCTTCTCCACCCAGGGGTCTAAGCTAGATCTCCTGCACTGCAGATTCTTTACTGTCTGAGCCACAAGGGAAACCCAGAGAGAGGAATAGAGAGGGGGTAATTTTCTTATTGATCCCACAACTCTGTGCATGTCGACTTTAGGTGTCAGCACACACTAGACAATGATCTTTAGCATTGTCCCCATAGCCCCTTAAACATGTCAGGAGCCACATATAAATGTGAAATCCCTGGGCGTCACGTGGCCCACAGTTTAGTACTGACTGTAGTTGTAAAGAGAATGGGCGCTTGGGATTTTTAGGCGTTGGAGACTGTTGTGAGGATGAGAAAGGGAAGGCATGTCAATCACTGTGCCCCCCGCCCCAGCCCCTCACCAACATCCTCCCCCTCATCACAGTCTCTGTGATCCCCAGGGAGACAGCCGGCTTCTACGGCGATCCAAGAGAAGATGGGTTATTACCACGTTGGAGCTGGAAGAGGAAGACCCGGGACCCTTCCCGAAATTTGTGGGTGAGGTAAGGCAGCTGCTCTCGGGAAAGGCCCATCACCCTGTCCAATTCAGCACGTCCCTGTTGGCAGGAGGCTAAGACGCCAGGCAGAGCAGTGGTAGGAGGCATGGGTGTCATGGGAGGGGAGGACCCCTATGAGAGTCTTCCAGTAAGGATGGACATTTATGCTGTTTCCAATTCTTCACTATTACAAACCAAACTGCTGCTGTATTCCTTGTTCCTGCATCTTCCCCTACCTGTTTATTTCTTTAGGACAAATTCTCAAAACTATAATTTAAAACTGCCTTTAAATATTAGCCTAGATATTTGATAGGTATAGTAGTTTACTCCCACCCTGTTTGTTTCCCCTCTCCTTTTTTTCCCTTCCAGCTGTTCAATAATATGTCCGCTAACATGGAAATAATATATTTAATCAGAGGACCTGGTGTGGATGAATATCCAGAGATTGGTTTGTTTTCTATAGAAGATAATGTGAATGGGAAAATATATGTTCACCGCCCTGTTGATCGAGAGAAAACACCGTCTTTTAAGGTACCTAAAATGTGATGCATTCTAAACTTGGGCTTCTCTGGTGGCTTAGATGGGAAATAATTTGCCTGCAATGCAAGAGACCCCGGTTTGATCCCTGGGTCAGAAAGATCCTCTGGAGAAGGAAATGGCAACCCACTCCAGTATTCTTGCCTGGAGAATCCCGTAAACAGAGGAGACTGGTAGACTATAGTCCATAGGGTCACAAGGAGTCCAACATGACTGAGTGACTAAGCACATAAGCTAGAATTTACTGTGAAGATTGTGTAGGAGTATTGTATTTGGCAAGCAATCTGTAAGCTGGCTGTGTGCCAGGCTCTGGGAGTTTGACATCTTATAAACTGTGACATGCTTTAGTAATGTGCCTGGGACCTAGAGATTAATTTTGTAATCTCTTCAAGTTCTGGACTTTGGCTTTGTCATAATTTATGTAATCTGTGAATCGATGCAGGTTTATCCTGATATGATCAGGATATTTAAACATATAAAATGTTTATAAAATGGGCTGATTTAGTTTTTGGTGAGTCACAGATGAAATCTATGGAGAGAGGCTACAAATGGACTCCACGGATTGCGTAGTTACCTGATGAAGGAGGAATTACAGCCCTGGCTATGGTTTGTTCCTATGAGTCTATGTATTCTTTATGATTTATCACCCCAGTAATATGGTCTGGGCTTCCCAGGTGGTAAAGGATCTACCTGCCAATGCACAGGTCTCAGGAGACGTGGGTTTGATCCCTAAATTGGGAAGATCCCCTGGAGGAGGAAATGGCAACCCACTCCAGTATTCTTGCCTGGGAAATTCCATGGACAGAGTAGCCTGGCAGGCTATCTATGGGGTCACAAAGAGTCGGACATGACAGAGCAACTGCGCACATACCATGGTCTGCCATGAGGCTGAAATTCAAGTTCAAAACTGCAAAGGAAACTTGAAATAAAAATGCCCACAACAACATGGTAGTATCTTGTGCTACCAGCCAAAGCTTACAGGGCTTCTTAGAAGTCTGCAGCCTGTGTTCTGGTTTGAATTCTGCTGGAACCTGGGCTCTGTTCTCGGGCCTGCTTGCCTAAGCATTTCCTCCTTCAAGGGGGGAGATGTTTTTAATATTGGCAAGGAGTAATTTGTGAAGCTTTTCTCCACTGACTTAGAAAATTCATACACATGATAAGCTACATACCCTTAACACATTAGTGGTCTTGGACTCTGTAATTTTTAAATAGGCAGAAATTCTCCGAAACTTCAAAAGGACATGCAAAGATGACAGTCTAGGTCTTCTCTCTCCATATAATCCCTCAAACCCCTCCATAAAGTGTGCAGTTTTTTAAAAAAAGAAGGAATATAGAGACTTCTGTGATGGTCCAGTGGTTTAGAATTCATCTACCAATGCAGGAAGCCCAGGTTCAATCCCTGGTCCAGGAAGATCCCACATGCCACAGGGCAACTAAGCCTGCGCACCACGAATACAGAGCCCCTGCTATAGAGTATGGGAGCTGGAACTACTGAAGCCTCTGAGCCTAGGGCCTGTGCTCTGCAACAAGAGAAGCCTCCACAATGAGGAACCCACATACCACAACTAGAGAAAGCCTGTATGCAGCAGTGAAGACCCAGCCCAGCCAAAAATAAAATAGATAGATAAATAACTAAAATAAGATGGAATATAAAGTCATAAGGGGGACCTTGGGACAGCACTTCTCTATCTTTACTGAGCAAACAGGTCACCTAGGAATCTGGCTAAAATGCAGGTTCTAATCAGTAGGTGGAGCAGCCCTGAGCTCCTGCATCTCTCACAAGCTTCCAGGAGATGCTGCTGCTGCTCCCCAGGCCTCTGCAGGTTGACGGTGGAGGAGCTAGGACACAACAGTTAACAGGCACAAGCTGTGCAAGGATGGAACAAAACACGTAGTGCTTGGGGCGGTTTTATTTTGGTTATTGTTGTTTGATTGCTTTTAACATCTTTAATAATGTACTAAGGCTGGCATTTGGGATCCCCAGGTAGCAAAGGATACTGAGTCAATCCCTGGGTCAGGGAGGAGGGAATGGCAACCCACTCCAGTATTCTTGCCTGGGAAATCCCATGCACAGAGGAGCCTGGTGGGCTAAAGTCCATGGGGTTGCTAAGAGTTGGATATGACTGAGCATCTGAGCACCATGCTGAATTGGGTTAGGTCTTAGTCTAGTAACCAGCATCCTTGTAAGGGGAGGGAGATTTGGACACAGAGAGAAAGAAGAGGAGGCCATGGGAAGCTGGAGACAGAAACTGGAGTGATGTGTCTATAGGCCAGGAAACACCAAGGATCGCTGACTCCGTGGGAAGTAAGAAGAGGGGCCTGGAGTGGGCCATTCTGCAGAGCCCCAGGAAGGAACCCACCCTATAGACACCCCAGTTTTGGTGCTGGCCTCCAGAAGCACAGGAGAATACATTTTCGTTGTAGGCACCCAGCTTGATGCAAAAATCATAGGGGACTAACCCAGGGGTTTAGCTACTAGTTAGCAAGATGTGAGACAGGCTGCTGAGGATTATCAGCCCTGAAGGTGGGACAAGCAGAGTGTCATAGGCACACTACCCAAACCGAGTGCTCTAGCTTAACTACCGGCTTCTCTAAGAATGCTTACTACTGCTTTTTGACTGTCCTTAAGGACAGGATGTTATTAAAAATTCAGTAAGTCTAATGTATTGGCAAGAAGACAGCTCTAGCAGCACCGCTTTACTCTTGCAGATAGTAAAGGAGACACTGCTGCTGCTGCTGCTGCGTGACTTCAGTGTCCGACTCTGTGCGACCCCATAGACGGCAGCCCACCAGGCTCCCCTGTCCCTGGGATTCTCCAGGCAAGAACACTGGAGTGGGTTGCCATTTCCTTCTCCAGTGCATGAAAGTGAAAAGTGAAAGTGAAGTTGCTCAGTCGTGTCCGACTCTTAGTGACCCCATGGACTGCAGCCCACCTGGCTCCTCTGTCCATGGAATTTCCCATGGGCAAGAGTACTGGAGTGGGGTGTCATTGCCTTTCCCAAAGGAGACACTCCTGCTGCTGCTGCTGCTAAGTCGCTTCAGTCGTGTCCGACTCTGTGCGACCCCATAGACGGCAACCCACCAGGCTCCGCCGTCCCTGGGATTCTCCAGGCAAGGAGACACTAAAGCTGGCTAAAACTTGTGTTCTGAAGGTGACAGGGTGGCTGGAGGAGCTAATTTCTGGTTAATCCCATAAAAAACCTGCAAGAAAGCAGTAGCAGGGGCTTCCCTGGTGGCTCAGTGGTAAAGAATCTGCCTGCCAATGCAGGAGACCTGGGTTTGATCCCTGGTCTGGGAAGACTCCACATGCTCCAGAGCAATTAAGCCTGTGCACCTCAAATACTGAGCTTGCGCTCTAAAGATCTGCAACATAGAAGCCACTGCAATGAGAGGCCAGTGTGCACCGCAACTAGAGAGTAGCCCTCCTCACTGAAACCGAGCTAAAGCCTGCGCAGCAATAAAGACCAAGAACAACCAAAAATAAATAAGTAAATAAAAATTTTTAAAAAAGAAAGCAGCAGCACGAACTGAGAATTGCTGGAAGATTTAAGACTGAGAGAAGGAAAGTCTTTTTTCTGTGTAGAGATCTTTTCTATTTATATCAAAATATGCTCAATTTCATAGGGTACAAGTACACTCAAGAAAGTCACCTTTTTACATTCCTCATAATAATTATTTGTGGCTGTTTATCCCAATGTAGTTATCTTCACCTACTTCTAAGCTATCCATAGATGTGTTTGTATTGTGTGTTTGGCATTTAAGATGTTTCTTTCTATATGCTTGTGTCTAGAATAAAGGATCTTGTACATGTAATTTCATGTAGCTATCACATCAATGCCCTGTGGTGTGTTTACCCAAGGATATAAATCTGAAGGCTGTAACAAAAGTCTGAAAACCCTTTAAAAGTGCGGAGAATATCCATGACATTTCCTTTCCCCATTGTGATTCTGAGTTCCTAGGAATTCCTAGCATCTTGGCAAAAACAAATAGCACTTATGCCTCTCAGGCATCTTTCAGAACTAAAGGTCTCAGATGTAGCTTTAGGATAATAAATGTAACATAGAATAATAAACATAAAACAAACATGTGGCTCTTGTTTTTAAGTGGGAGGATTATAGTTGGCACAGACTTAGAGCCAGAAGTCAGGGTGATTAAGGAGCAGAGCTTTGCCAGCATCGTCATAAATTATGGAGGAGCATGTGGAAACAGTGCTGCAGAAAGCCAGTTAGCTTGCACAGAAATTTAAAAATGTATGTTGGAGTCCCCAAAGCGGACAAGTTCAGGACTAGCAGCCTCGCAGCATCCTTTGTCTCATAGAGGGAGAGGAGAGAGCTGAATGAGAGTGGACATGGGGCCCAGGACAGCATCTTACGATGCTGAGCAGGACCACCACGGTGGCTGCTGATCAGCGAGCAGCCAGTCTGCTGGGAAAAAGGCCTGAGGAGGTACAAACAGCGAAGCAGATCAGGCCATGTGGGCTATGAGGAAAAGTGGAGGGTGGGGCAGATGGCTGCCTGAAGCTCTCAGGGTCCTAAGACGGCTATCTGGTGAAGCAGCCTACTCTGGACTCTGAGGCCGTAGAGGGAAGAGATGAAGTACCAGCTGGTGGCACCATCAAGTCGACCCCACACCTAACTGCACTTGAATCTGGGCTGCTTTGCCTCCAGGCTCTGAGCCTGACAGTCATGGACCCTCTCAAATAATTCAGAGCAGGTGGATTTCCCTGGTGGTCCAATGGCTAAGATGCAGTGCTCCCAGTGCAGAGGGCCTGGGTTCAATCCCGGGTCAGGGAACTAGAGCCCACATGCTGCAACTAAGGGTTCATAAAGGTCTCCCCTGCCACAAAAGGACCTGAGATTGTGTGTGCCCCAACTAAGACTCACTGCAGCCAAATAAATGAATATATTTTTAAAATGTTGCAGAGGAGGAATACAAGGGAGCCTCCCTCCAGGACTTATGAAAGAAGAAAGGAGCTGACTTATGTAAGGGCTCAGCCAGGCCCCGGGCAAGTCCACCCTCCCTGGGCCTCACTGGAGCTTCTTCTCTGGCCATAAACCCCATACTTATCGTCCCTGAGCAGGGCTCTGCATCTGGTCACCAGAGGCCCCTTGAGAGGAGAAACCAGCATTCCCACTGTAAAGGATCATCTGCTTGAGAGCTCCTTGGTGCTCCTTCTGACTCTCTGTGGACTCCCCAAAAGCTTTTCACTCTTCAACAAATAAAATCACCATTTTTCCTAAAGCAATGAGAGATTCAGTAGCAAGTCAGAGTAGACCTACTTTATATACATATACATATATATATATATACACATACATATATATATGTATATATATATGATTGCGTATGCCTTATTTTGCAAGCAGGGGCCCTTTTTTAAAATTAATAGATGTTATTTCTTAGAACCACTTTAGGGTTACAGAAAAATAGATAGAAAGTACAGAATTGCTATGGGCTTCCCCAGTGACTCAGTGGTAAAGAATCTACCTCCCAGAGATGCGAGTTTGACCCCTAGGTCAGGAAGATCCCCTGGAGGAGGCTATGGCAACCCACTTCAGTATTCTTGCCTGGAGAATGCCATGGACAAAGGACCCTGGCGGGCTACAGTCCATGGGGTCGCAGAGAGTCAGACATGACTAAAGGGACATAGCACGCATGCATGCACAGAGTTCCTATATACCTCCTCACTTTCCCACTCATCCCATAGTTTCCTCTATTATTAATATTTTGCATTACTATAGGACATTTGTTACAATCGATGAACCAATGTCATACATAATCATTAACTGAAGCCCATCTTTTACGCGTGGATTCACTCTTTGTGCTGTACGTTCTCTGGGTTTTGGGAATGTATAGTGCCATGTACCCGCCCTTCTGCCATCATGGCTTCACTGCCCTAAGTTTCCCCTGTGCTCCATCTATTCATTCCTTCCCCTCCTCGGAGCCCTTGGCAACTGCTGATCCTGTTACTGTCTGCATAGTTTTGCCTTTTCCAGAATATCATAGGGTTGGAATGGTGCAGTCTGTCACCTGCTCAAGATTGTCTTCTTTCTCTTGGCAATATGCACTGAAGCTTCCTCCATGTCTTTTCATTGCTGAAAAATATTCCATTGTGGAATACTGTGGATGTACCGGTCTTTGTTTATCCGTTCACCTGCAGAAGGCCATCTTGATTTCTTCCAAATTTTGATGATTATGAATAAAACTGAACATCCATGTTCAGGATGTAACATGATTGTTGGATGGTGTGGTAAGAGTATGTTTAGTTTTGAAAGAAATTGCCAAACTGTTCTTCCAAAGTAGCTACACCGTTTGCATTCCCACAAGTAGTGAATGATTCTTTCCTGTTGCTTATCTTACTTTTTAGGTGTAAAGCTAATAAAGGCTTCTTATGGAATTTAAAACTCTATAAGAATTTATTTACTTATTTATGTTAATGGTATAGTCATTAAAAACCTCTCCTCACTCCCAAATTTCTTCTCTGATCTGATTCCACAGAGGTGACCTCCTTGCATCTATGTCCTTGCAAGCATTTGTACTGTCTATTGTCAACATACATAGGCTAGAAATTTATTAAATTTTATGAAAATTAAGGATTCCATTTAAACATTTTGACCTCGTGCAAGAACAGTAATTTCTCTGCATGAACAGTCTCTAAATCTTCCTGACACGACAGATGCATTTGTGATACTGGAGAACTGCTCACTCTTCAGGGAGCAGGGTCATTGCTGGAGCCCTCTGATGTGGTCTCTGAGACACTTTCTGTTTCTTCTGCCCTAAAGATAAGTGACTAAGACAGTGGTGCGTCGTCCCTTAAATCCTTGCCTTCAAGTTCAGTTCAGTTCAGTTGCTCAGTCGTGTCTGATTCTTTGAGACCCCATGAACTGCAGCACACCAGGCCTCCCTGTCCATCACCAACTCCCAGAGTCCATCCAAACCCATGTTCATTGAGTCGGTGATGCCATCCAACCATCTCATCCTCTGTCGTCCCCTTCTCCTCCTGCCCTCAATCTTTCCCAACATCAGAGTCTTTTCAAATGAATCAGCTCTTCGCATCAGGTGGCCAAAGTATTGGAGTTTCAGCTTCAACATCAGTCCTACCAATGAACACCCAGGACTGATCTCCTTTAGGATGGACTGGTTGGATCTCTTTGCATTCCAAGGGACTCTCAAGAGTCTTCTCCAACACCACAGTTCAAAAGCATCAATTCTTCAGCACTCAGCTTTCTTTATAGTCCAAATCTCACATCCATACATGACCACTGGAAAAACCATAGCCTTGACTAGACGGACCTTTATTGGCAAAGTAATGTCTCTGCTTTTTAATATGCTGTCTAGGTTGGTCATAACTTTCCTTCCAAGGAGTAAGCATCTTTTAATTTCATGGCTGCAATCACCGTCTGCAGTGATTTTGGAGCCCCCCAAAATAAAGTCAGTCACTGTTTCCACGTTTCCCCATCTATTTGCCATGAAGTGATGGGACCGGATGCCATGATCTTAGTTTTCTGAATGTTGAGCTTTAAGCCAACTTTTTCACTCTTCTCTTTCACTTTTATCAAGAGGCTCTTTAGTTCCTCTTCACTTTCTGCCATAAGGGTGGTGTCATCTGCATATCTGAGGTTATTGATATTTCTCCCGGCAATCTTGATTCCAGCTTGTGTTTCTTCCATTCCAGCGTTTCTCATGATGTACTCTGCATAGAAGTTAAATAAGCAGGGTGATAATATATAGCCTTGATGTACCCCTTTTTCTATTTGGAACCAGTCTGTTGTTGTTGCCTTCAAGAGTTGGCACCAACTGCCTCATTGGTGCTGAGGCAATCTCACGGACCACCCTCCTGAATGAACCATTTGAGGAAGATGCTCTCTAAATGTCCTCAGGAGTGGACTTAAAAACGTTGCTTTTGTTTATATGTTTTTATATTTAATATTTTGTGTGTGCTTACAGCTTCACATGGGGCTTCCCAGGTGGTGCTAGTGGTAAAGAACCTGCTTGCCAATGCAGGAGATGCAAGAGATGTGGGTTTGATCTCTGGTTCAGGAAGATCCCCTGGAGTAGGATATGGCAACCTACTCCAGTATTCTTGCCTGATGAATCCCATGGACAGAGGAGCCTGGTGGGCTACAGCCCATAGGGTCGCAGAGAATCAGACTTGACTGAAGGACTTAGCACGCATGCATGCACAGCTTTACATAATCATTTGCAAAAAATATGGTAACAACAGGGTGTAACTGGCTTTCAAGGAGACAGAAGGACCCAAGGATTCCCACTGGCACCTCAGCTGTCTTTGCACACACGCATGTATGCACGCATGCATGCACACCAATTTTAGCATCTGCTCAGAGCAGAATGATGGGAGGAGCTCTGCGGCGGGGGTCGTGTAAGAACACTTGTCCTCTCAAGATGCTTCCATTCATTTACATCTTCAGCAGTTCCAGAGAATGCCCTTTCCAGCAAGCAATCATTAGTCAGTGCTGGGATGGGTACTGTTATTTTAAAAAAACAGAATCAAGGCTCTTGTGGTTCAGGCTGCCTTTTGTTGGTTTCCACATATAACAGCTGTTTTGTGTAAGTGGGTGATGATGCAGTTCCTGAATCTCTTACAGATGTGATTTGGCTGAGGCAGAATGAGGGACCTGGCCCATGAGCGTTCTGCTTTTGACAGTGATTCTGTTATGGGGCACAAATCAGGGACATAAACAAGACCTTGTGAGATCATGATCCCTCAGATCAATGACGCCTTCGCCATGTTTGTTCCTTTGTCGGTGGCAAATGTGTGGCTTATTTTCTTTCTACCTTTCATTCCATAAATACTTCTCCAACATGATTCACTGTGAGTTGAGTTTTGCAAGACTCCGAAGTCTCCGGGAATGCTACTGAAGCAGAAACTTTTACATCACCACACTGTCAGAAAGACTTCCGGTTACTTCTTCACACCCAAGCCTTTGATGTGAAGAATAAAAGAACCGCATGTTTATTTCACTAAACATTTTGTGTAAGCAGAATATAATTCAGGCAAAAGTGTCTTGGTAACATGCTTTCAACAGGGAATTTGAGACCTAGAAGTTATAGCACAGGCAAATCTCAAAAATCCCTATTGCCAAACACAGAACTGGTTGGGTGTCTGTAAACAATCATTTTGCAAGCTTTTAGTGAGCTGCTGGCTTCTACAGAATCAAAGCGTGAAGAGAAAATCTGAGTTTGATATTTGAATGATGAGAGGAAAATGCATTTCGATTTGTTGTGTTTTAATTACCATTCAGTTCAAAATATTTTCTGATTTCCATTGTGATTTCTTCTTTGATCTGTACGTTATTTAGAAATGCTTTGCTTAACTTCCAAACACTTGGGGTTGTAAATTATCTTTCTTAATGATTTCTAGCTTATTATACTCTACGTGTTTATGTGTGTGTGTGTGTGTGTGTGTGTGTGCGTGTGTGTGTGTGTTTAGTTGCTCACTCATGTTGGACTCTTTGAGACCCTTTGGATAGTAGCCCACCAGGCTCCTCTGTCCATGGGATCTTTCAGGCAGGAATGCTGGAGTGGGCTGCCGTGCCCTCCTCCAGGGGCTCTTCCCAACCCAGGGATTGAAGCCTCATCTCCTATGTCTCCTGCATTGCAGGCAGATTCTTTACCCACTGAGCCATCAAGGAAGCCCGTAGCTGTCCTGGTTTATTTATTTACTGGTTGTGGGGCTTGCGGGGATCTCAGTTCCCTGACCAAAGACTGAACTTGGGCCCACGGCAGTGAAAGCACTAAGTCCTAAGCACTAGAGCTGCAGGGAATCCCTAGTCCTAATTGCTTTTAAATGTTCCCTCTCCCTAAAGCTTAAGTGTTTTCTCTCTGCAACGTTTCACCAGTATTCAATAGTGTGCTTACTTTTCATTACAAGACATATAGTATATAGGAACTGAGGCTCATAACAACTTGCCTATGTTGATACAAGTGGAGAAATTGAGATTTGAACCTACTATTAATAATAATAATGAATGAAGTAGTTTTTCAAGTCAGCTCATTGATCTGTCCTACAAACACTTGTTGAGTGCCCAGTCTATGCTCAGTCCCTGGGGTCGCAGGGTGAATGAGAGCCTGTGACCCCTGCCTTCAGGAACTTTCAGTCTATGGAGGACACCGATGCAGGATACACAGTATTACTGACTGGGATGGGATTCATGCCACCAAATCAATGGTTCTGCAACAGTAATATGGTTTCTCTGCTTCTTAGGTTTATTTTGATGTTGCCAATCGCTTAACAGGACACATCGTAGATAAATCCTTGATTGTCAACATAAGGATCAAGGATGTGAATGATCATGCTCCTGAGTTCCCTGAGAAGGAATTTAACATCAGTGTGAAGGAGGACCACGCTGCAGGTATACAAGGTGGGGCTGAGGGGTCCCTGTCTTCTCTGTGCCGTGAAGGTTTTCCAGCTTCTGTAGTGACAGGGCGCCTCAGTCCTACTTGTCTTCAGGGAGGCCTCTCACTGTTCACATCCCAAAGGTCACAGGCCCTGGATGAGAGCAAAATGCCATGAGGTCTCCACGCTTCATTTTGTATCAGCAGCAAAATGATGTGGAAATTGTCAGTTGGAAGAGCTGATCCGTAAATATCAACCTAAAATAAATGAACGGAGGAAGAAGAAGCAGAGGTGGGTGGTGGGATCCTGCATATCCCTGAGAAATTCTCATCTGTAAACATCTGTAAAATGGCAGCAAGATGGCATCTAAAATTCCTGACCTAGGATTCTGTGAGTCTTGAAACCTGAACCATCCTCATTAAAATGAGCATCTATTTGAATAACAAAAAGCATTATTTATTTTGCAAAAGTCTCTAGCAAATTTGGAAAATTCCAAGAAACAAAAAGACTAAAATAGGAAGCATCTTTAATGCTACCAATTAGAGATAAGTACTGTTAATATTCTCGTTTATATTCTTTCAATATTTTTCTTTGCACCTTACATATGTGTGTGTGTATACACACATGGCATGTTACATTTATATGTGTGTATATATTCACAGATTTATACACATCATTACAAATGTATATTTGTATATCTACATATTTTTTTCATCTTTATCATAGTACAAAATGTATATGTGTTTATATTACATATGTATAAATATATGACCTGAAGAAGGACATGGCCACCCATTCCAGGATTCTTGCCTGGGGAATCTCATGGACAGAAGCCTGGTGAACTATGGTTCAAGGGGTCACAAAGAGTCAAACACAACTGAGTGACTAACACACACACACAAATATATGAGCACATCTTTTCATGTGTGCATATTTAAGAGTTTTCTCTTTAAAAATGCAATTTTACTGTTTATAACCTAACAGTATTCTCCTAGAGCATCTTGTGTGTCATATTTTATTTTATGGATGTGCTTTAAGATTTTTAACCAATCTTCTTTGGTTGCACATTTACATCTCATTGTCACATTTTGTTATTTTTACAAAACATGCTTCAGTGAACATATCTGAGCTAGAAGCGTGTGCCATTCAAGCATTGCCTACTTAGCACAAATTCAGACAGGTAGAATTGCTGCTCCAAACCACACACACAACTTTCGTGTTGCAATTTATCCACAGCCCAGCAGCATATGACAGGGCTTAGTGTACTGTTCATCTCTAGTTACCAAGTGCTTGGACATGTGATAACTTTCCTGGCCATTTCTAGTTCCCTTGTCAGTTGCTCGTTTCTTTTCTTTGTCCACTTCTGTTAGCGTCATTGTCATTTTTCTTCTTGACTTCAACCTCCTCCTTTGACATTAAGAATGTCTATGTCTCTGTCTGCCAACATGTATTCCAAATATATTTTCCTGGTTTATAGTTTTGTTTTTTTTTTGCCACACACTTAAAAATTGATCTATTGATTTTATCCTTTAAGCCTCTGTATTTGCAATCATGATTAGAAAGTCCTTCTTGACCTTATGACGATTTAAATATCCCTCTTCACTTTGTCTAGTATGTCTATAGCTTGACCTTTATATTTACGTACTCAATCCGTTCTGGTGTAAGCCCCAGTGCCATTCAGCAAAGAATCATTCTTCTACTGGTTGGATAGGCTGCTGTTGGCCAATAGTAACAATTTAAAAAATTCTTTCCAGGTCAACCTGTTTTTCAGATGTCAGCAGTGGATCTGGATCAAGAAAATACTCCAAACTCTCAAGTGCTTTACTTCCTTGTTTCTCAAACACCCGTACTGAGAGAGAGTGGTTTCCGGATTGACCGTGTTAGTGGAGAAGTGCGACTGTCAGGATGCTTAGATTATGAGGTTATGTGCACTTTATTGCTTTGGAAAATAAAATGGGTTCTCCCTCTCTGAGCATTTGCATTTGCAGTGGGAAACCCTCTGTGGCTAGACTGGCTACTGAAATTGCTAAAATGGAACATTTCTGTATTAGATTTCCTTTTCCTGCGTTTGAAAGGTTTCACCTACCTTTTCCTCCTTGTGTAGATGGCGCCTCGGTTTACACTACTCATTGAAGCGAGGGATTGTGGCAACCCGCCGCTGTCATCCACAGCCACTGTTCATGTACACGTGCAAGACAGCAACAACCACATGCCCAGGTTCACCCAGGACCACGTAAGTCCCCTCACGAACAGTCTCCATGCCCCAGGCTCTGTTTGCTGAGGGAATTCCTCCATCACCCAAGATACAGGCAATCTCCAAAATAACTTCAGCTTAGAATCAAGAAGTCAACTGCATTGATAGGGAACCAGTTAATAGCAATCATGTGAGCCTACATTTGTTACTATTTTGTGCCAGAACGATGTTCAGAGTATTGACAGGAATCCCTAGGTTTTCACTGATTGTAGCTGCTGCGTTTTCCATCCTGCAAATAAGAAGGCTGAGGCTCGGGGAGGACAGAGGATCCAGGCTCCATCCACTTCAGGGCCTCTCACTTTCCACACTGATGATGTTTTGGAGATGGAGGAAGGGCACAGGGAGGGTGGGGAGGGGCTGCCCAGTGACCTGTAGCATGTTGAACAATAGCATCCTTGACCTCTGCCCACTGGAGGCCAGTAGCATCCCAAGTCGTGACAATCAGAATTGGCTGCCACCATGCCCAATTGTCCCAAGCCTGACCCACAATGTTCGGAGCTCTGAAATAAGATGGGCAGGCAGACTCAGGCCAGGCTTTCCCCAGCTCACCTGGTTTATATATTGGGCTCCATACAAGATTTCACAGGCTGCTAGATCCTCAGGCTTAAAGAAGGTGCTGGCACTCACTGTCCCAATCAGTTTGGGAATACGAAACCACTTAAAATGCAGAAGATTGCTAAGAGAGGAAATAAAAACCAGTCATGATCTGCTTTTAGTTTCTTAATTTTTCACTCTTCCATATGAATTTTTAAGAGGAAAACGTCCATTGTATTTCTGTCTTTCTTCTGACCCCTCTCAGGGAGGTCTTTTCTGATGACCTGGTTAAATTCCCAACCTGAAAAAAAAAAAAAAAAATCCCAACCTAACCCCCCAACATACATACACTCAGTTCTCAGCTCCTTGGGGATGGGATTTTTGCTGTTTTGTTCACAGCATCTAAACCAGAATCTGGTACACAACAGTCTTTGTTGAATAAACAAATGCTACAAACACTTATTTTTTGTAAGTGCCACTTAAGAAAATTAATTGTATAAACAGAAGTTTAAATATTTCCAATGAAAGCACCTCACTTAACAGTATGTAATAACTGAAACATATTTATTATATCTGAGTCTTGTTTCAAAATCCTTCCCCGACTTAGTAAAAAGCTGTACTCTCGAAAGTAGGGCTGGAAAAAATACACATTGTTATTTTGATGTGCTGGAGAAATTATCTTGTCACCAAAAGTATTGAATAAGGAGGTATTTTAAAGATCTATTATGTATTAGAAAGATTATCACCTTAATTAAAATACATAAGAGCACTATTTTAGTAGAGTTAGATTTTTGTAGGCAGCATAAAATAAGGTGTGTACTATTATTCTAGAAGTGGTGCCTTGCATTGGATAGAAGTGCACTTTTAAAGTTATGCAGCTCTTCAGTTATTTGGATATCCAGTCACAGGGACGAGATATTCGTTGTTGACACATTCTCTGCTGTAACAGACTTCCAGATCCTTCGTGGTCAAGTTCAATCATAGGAGAAGCATCCAAGTTGTTGTCTCTCTACGTTTTCTTTCTTCTTCTCTGTTTTCTTTTCTGACTGTGTTTCTTTTTCTCCACGACAATGATGATCATCTCTCTCAGTATAACGTTCAGATTTCAGAAGGCTGGGCCAGCCAGGGTGTGTTACGTCTCGGGGTTCAAGATGGTGATTCACCATCTACAGCAGCGTGGAGAGTGAAGTTCAACATAACGAATGGCAACGAAGAGGGACATTTTCACATTTCAACAGATCCTGAGACCAATGAAGGGATTTTAAATATTATCAAGGTAAATGCGTCTGAGCAGGTGGCTGTAGATACCGAGGCCCTTTCTGTAGGACTCCTGACAATGAAGTAGGTGCCAACAGATGATCTATGTGTTCTGAGCACATGGACTGCTGGGTCACAAGTCACCATGGCTAGTGAGGAACGCAGGGCTGCATGGATCCTCAGCTCTTTGCCTTCATGGCTCCTCCCATCAAAATCATATCAGTATTCAAGATTATTTTTGATATGACCAGTTACTTCAACATTAAATTCTTTGGGTCTGTTTTAGACAAAACTTAGTAGGTTTATGTAGTCCCTAACATGTTTCTTTCTCCTGATGTGATAAAATAATTTACGACATTTTCTCGAACCCCATGAGTTCATTTTTCTTCTGGGTTTAAAAGAAATTGGAACATTTGCACAAACCTTTAAAAATACTGTGGGCTCCTGACACTCTGCCTGCTGTGCCTAGTAGAGAGTTGGCCCTGCAATAAAGTATTATTATCTCATTTAATGATGAGGAAACTAGAGGCTGGGTTGTTTTCACAAAGTCACATGACTGGAGTAGGGGTTCTGACTGGAGCAGTCTGACTCCAGTGCCTTTAGTCTTAATTGCTCTCGATAGACCCTAGAATGACCAGTGCCTCTGGTATAGTGCAAGTGAGTCAGCCTGGGGCTCAGCTTCAAAGGCAGACCTGAATGAATATATCTGGAGTGGGGCCGATTCTGCTTGTCAGTGTAATAAGCTCCCGGATGATGCTGAGGGGACATACCACGCTGTGAATAGCAGGGCTCTGTGGGTTTTCCATGCCAAATGCCTGGGGCTGGATTTCCCAAATATTCCTAGTCTTTCAACCCTTTTAAGTCACTGACCACTTTGTCCCCTGAATAGCTATGATCATTAATATCCATATTTCCCTAAGCACCACTGGGTTTTTGCAGGAGAGTTGTCACATTAATGTTTCATTAGGTTATGGTTTTTGTTGCATTTTTCATTACCCTCTGACTGATGGTGGCTCTTTTCAACCAGGAGGAGGGAGGGGAAAAAAAAGAACTCTATAAATGATTTGAAAATGGGCTGACAACTGTCTTTTGATCATTATCAAAGACAATGTAAATAATAAATGAAGCACAGAAGCCACAGGCGCTGGGTTAGCAGTGACAACTCATGCTGAGAGGCTCCCTCCGGCCGGCAGAGCCGCGGGGACTAATGAAACCTTCTCTCTGGGGTGGCAGCCTTTGGACCATGAGACTCAGGCAGAGTGGAACTTGGTCGTGGCTGTGGAGAACGAAGAGCCACTCTTCTCGTGTGATGCGGGGCAGCTGCAGAGGCCCCGGCAGGCCTCGGCCAGCGCCACCGTGAGTGTGTGGGTGACCAATGTCAACGACCCGCCCACCTTCCACCCGGGGACCTTCATCGTCAGTGAGGTCGATGGCGCAGGGCCGGGGACTCAGCTGGGAATGTTCAACGCTACAGATCCAGATAGAACCGCCGCCGGCCAGATAAGGTGGGGAGACTGGAGTGGGAAGGGTGGGAGTTCATGCAGAATTAGCCATGTGCTGGAGAGGGTTCCTGTTCGAAACTGGCTCCTTCTATGTGCTCCTGAGGGCGACTCCATCCCAGTTGGGAAAATGCCATAAGTCACCCACCCCAGAACTCCCCTAGCCCAGGTTCAATGCTGTTTTCCTTCTGTAGTGTCCTCTGATCCTCGTGGGAGGAATTCACGTGTTCATTTCCTTTGCATAGAGCACAAAATTATTTTACAGTCTTTTTCCTGTATTAAAATAATTTGTTATGTATTTCTAGTCCCTCTTTACCAAATGCTGTAAACTGGCAGCCCTGTGGCTTCTGGCCAGCGGAAGTGTTTTCAATTGTGGCAAAATGTACATAGAGTTTACCACTCTCACTGTTTCAAGTGTGTGGTTCAGGGACTTTGAGTACATTTATACTGTATGGCACATTGCTCCTTCCCACCACCCATCTGCAAAATCTCTCCTCCGTCTCATTTCCCCAAATTAAAACTCTGCAACCAGTAACCAATAACCCACCCCATTCTCCCCCACCTCTAGGACCCTGCACAACCATTTTACTTTCTGTCTCTATGTATGTGACTGCTCTCAGTACTTCATATAAATGGGATCACACAGACTTTCCTTTTGTGACTGGCATATTTCACTTAGCATACATAGTGTCTTCAAGTTTCATTCATGCTCTAGCATGTGCCAGAATTTCCTTCCTTTTAAAGCTGAATAATATTTCCACTGTGTGTATATACCACGTTTTGTTTATCCATTCATCTGTTGATGGATACTTGGATAGCTTAGTGTTTTGTTTTTTAAAAATGAAGTTGCCACAGTCCCCAGGAAGGTGGCAGAGTGGAAAGCGCCAGGAATCGGTCTCCCCATCCGGACCATGACGGTGCTGGCAGAATTTGTCTGATGGACTGAATTTGGAACTCAGGAATCTGTGGAAGGATTGCAACTTCCAGGGAAGACAGTGCAAACCATGGTTCACTGCGGTTCATCTCGGCTCTTAGCTCAGTACCTCCCTCACATCCAGCCCCATGCAAGGCAGCTGTGCCTCTCTCACTGGAACTGGTTACACAGCCTGTGAGAGCCGGGGTGGGTGAAAAATTAACAGACATGAATTCCCTTCTCATCAGTAATTAATTTAGACATACAAAGATTAAACTCTCCAATTAAAAGACAGAGCTTGGCAGAACGGATAAAAACACATGATCTGACTCTGTGTTATCTTCAAGAGGCTTTCTTGATATCCAAAGACATAAACAGAAAACCTAACACCATATACAGAAATTAACTCAAGGGTTTCCCTGCTGGATCAACGGTAAAGAATCTGCCTGCCAATGCAGGAGACATGGGTTTGATGCCTGATCCGGGATGATTCCACATGCAGTGGAGCAACTAAACCCATGCATCACAACTGTTGAACCTGTGTTCTAGAGGCGGATGCCACTGTTGAAGCCCTCGTGCACCAGAGCTTGTGCTCAGCAACAAAAGAAGCCACTGCAATGAGAAGTCTGTGCGCCGCAACTAGAAAGTAGCCCCTGCTCGCAGCAATTAACAGAAAAGCCTGAGCAGCAACGAAGACCCAGCACAGCCAAAAATAAATAAATACGTTTAAAAAAATTAACTCAAAATGGATCAAGTAAGTAAATGTAAGACCTAAAATAATACAACTATTAGAATAAAACCTAGGACAAAACTTCACAACCCTGGATGTGGTGATCATTTCTTGGAAATGACACCAATGGCGCAGATAAGTCAAATCAGACTTCGTGAAAACCGAAACGTTTTTTTTTGCATCAGAAGACACTATCCACCGAGTACAAAGGCAGAATGGGAGAAAATACTGGCAAGTCATACATCTGATAAGGGATTAATATCCATAAAATATACAGAACTTCAAAAACTGAACAAGAGCAACAACAACACCCTCATCTAAAACCGGACAAAAACTGTGACATTTCTCTAAAGAGGATACAAGTGGCAAACAAGCACACGAAAGATGCTCAACATCACTAATCATGAGGGGAATGCAAATCAAAACTGCAGTGAGATACCATTTCACACTCATCAAAAAACCCCAGAAAACAACCTCTAGGTTCATCAGATTTGAACCACCTCAGTTCAATTGCTGATTCACACTGTTGTACAGCAGAAAACAACACAACATTGTAAAGCAATTATCCTCCAACTAAAGAAAAAAACACCAAAAAATGGAAAACAAGCGTTGGGGAGAATGTGGAGGGATTGGTATCCTTGGGCACTGCTGATGGGAATAGAAGGTGGTATAGCCTCTGAGAAAAACAGTAGCGGAGTTCCTCAAAAAATTAAAAATAGAACTACCATATGATCCAGCAATTCTACTTCTGGGTACATGCCCAAGAGAACTGAAAACAGGGCCTCAAAGAGATGCTTGTACACCCATGTTGATAACAGCGTTAATCACAATAGCTAAAATGTGGAAGCAAGCCAGGGAGCCATTGATGATGAATGGGAAAACAAAACGTGGTCCATACATGCAATGGAATATTATTCAGCCTTAAAAATGAAGGGAATTCTGCAACATGCTCCAACATGGACGAACCCTAAGGACATTGTGCTAAGTGAAATGCACTAGTCACAAAAAGACAAATTCTGTACAATTCCACTTATAGGAGGTACTTAGAATAGTCAAAACTCATAAAGAAATAAAATATAATGGTGATTTCTAGGGGCTGGTAGGAGGGGAAATGGAAAGTTATTGTTTAGTAGGCACAGAGTTCAATTTTACAAGAATGAAAAGAGCTGTGGAGATGGATGGTGGTGATGGTTGCATAGCAGTGTGATGAATTAATATTTAATCCCACTGAAATGCAATTTAAAACAGTGAAGGTGGTAAATTGTATGTTATGTGTACTTTACTGCAATAAAAAGAAAGAGATAATAAAGCTGCCAGCATTTAAAAATCAAGAGTATGCTAACAACCTGAATTATCTGAATGTTCTTGAAACAGAGGAAGATTTGGCATTACTGAGTCAGTGTCCAATGGGGTCATGATCATCGGGGGCATGGGGAGAGGTCCCTTTGACCTCTCGCTCATCAACTGACATCAATCCTTATCCGACCAGCTTTGCTCATTTCTTGCACCTGCTCGGGACACCCCTGTGGGCACTAGAGTTTGAGATTCTTCCTTAGAAGAATGCTTCTCGACTTAACCATTGAGAAGGACCAGATTTGCTTTTTAAAATTACCAGTTCACTGTGGAATAACAATTTCATAAAATATTTTAAAATAAATTACAAAAAAATGATCATGTGCTTGGGGGTCACAGTAATGCCACTGACTATAAAAATTTCCTGAAGCTTGTTTCTCAGTTTTCTCTCTTATCTCCTTGGGTGCAGCTAACCTGGAGTTCTAGAACACCACAGGTCTATGCAGGCAAGTGCTGAGTTAAAGAGGCCCAACTGCAGCATGAATCAGAGTCACTTGGAAGGCCTGTTAAATGCGCTTTGCTGGGTCTCACCCTTGGGGTCTCTGATTTTGAGGTCTGGGGTTGGGACTGAGATTTGCATTTGTAACAAGCTCCAAGATGATGCCAATGCTCCTAGTCCCTGCCTGGACCTCTTCTGGGGGATACCCACAGAGACCCCAAATCTGATTCAGGGCTATATTCCTGTCCCTAGAGTATGGTTGGTTCCTTTGTAAACCCTGACTTGACAAATATCAGACAGGGAGAGTTACTGAACTTTTCCAGGGCCTTTAAGTGATGAGGAAGAGAAGGCACATGAAACCCCCAGTCTTCAGATGTTTTGGGGAGCGACATCTTTTCTGTTTGCCTGTGGGTCCAGGCCTTTCCTTCTGTGGGTCTCTCAGCAGGTAGGTTGGGTTCCGATGGTTCCACTTGGTTCTGATGGCTGCCATCTGACTCTGACAGGTCTTGGGGAATTCTGGAAGGCCCGGTGTGCTCGCGCATTAAAATGGTTACCAGGTGCACACAGATGAAGCAGGATGTAGATAACCATGTTGCCTGGCTGTATTACCCACGTGTGAATCCTCTAGGCTCCAGGGGCAATGCAGTCTTGTGCTTCTGTTGCACGGCCAGGCTTGGCTTAACATGAAGCCACCAGCTCCTGCAGGCAACTGAAGACTGGCTCTTTTCCAGGATGAAAAATTTTCCCCGAGGTGGACAGAGTTATGTGCAGCTCGACAAGGACAGGACACCTGGTGTTCAGTGAATATTGATCTGACACTCTGGTTGGATCTCAGGTCTCTGGGGCCTTCATCAGAGCCAGAAACACTCCTAACAGAGGTTCTTACAATTTCCCAGATTCACAAGGGGAATTGTGCCTGCTGTGGTATATTTGGACTTGTCTCTTGATGTAACTTTTTAATTTTAAAAATTACATGTGTTTTCTTCTGCAAGATACAAACTGGCTTATGATCCTGCAAACTGGGTCAGCATAGATGAGCGCTCTGGGGTGGTCATCACTGTGAAGCCGGTTGACCGCGAATCTCCTCATGTCAATGACAGCATTTACGTAATCATCGCTCATGCTGTTGATGATGGTAAGCACTGACCCAGAATTGTCAGAGGGGGCGATGGTTTCTTGCTCCTAAGGGAAAATGACACAGGTGAATGTCTTTCAGCACAACTGGGAAAGATATAAACCTTTTTATCATTGTGCATCTACACTGATGATTATTTTTGATGATAATTCTTGAAATGGCAAACTAGGGGGCTATGCCATAGAAAGAGGGGTAGTGTTCATTCAGAAGAGACGATGAGCCTGATAAGGATACAGCCACCACCACAGCATCTTTTTCATCTGTTTATAAGACAACTCTCTAGCTCTTTGTCAAAGCCAATTGTATATGATAAACATGAGCAGTTTCCCTGCACTTGGACTGCCTTATAAGCTCAGGAAAATGTGACTGTGCAGGACAAATTTGTCATCAACCATTTTTATCAGCATGTTTTAACACTTTTCTCTATACTCTCTCTCAAGGCTGTATTTCTAAACCTACCAAAGCAGAAAGCTAGAAAAATAAAATATTTCCAGTAATTTTAATGATTGTATTTGAGAAAATCTGTAAATTAGACTTGTAATAAGAGTTGTCTTATGAACCCAGATTCCCAAGCATACATGGTTGTATATCCCATTTGCATAATTAACAGTTGTATAATTAATGTTGCTTAGGGAGATATTAAATCTGTGTTCCTAATTGGCTTTAGGTGAGGGTTCCATAACTCTGTTATGGATGTTTTAATGAATGGCACTGTTTTTTCAGTGGAATAGTTTAAAAAAAAATAAATTTTTATTTTGAGGTCATTGTAGACTTGCATGCAGTTTTTAGAAATAAGGTAGTGGGATCCCAAGTACCTGTTGCCCAGTGTCCTCCAGGGGTGACACTTTGCAAAACTCTAGTGCAGGATTCAGACCAGGATTACAGTGTGGACCCAGTATAGAAGCTGAGGTCCGCAGAACTACATCACATCCATCCCCGCTGCCGCCCGCGCCCCCGCCCCCGCCCCCACTCCTGCTTTAACAACTTCCATGGCTGATATTATCGTCTACTCGATAACTGTCCCTCATTCAGCAAGTGTTTTATTAACTTATCCTACCCAGATTTTCAAAAGAGCAGGAAGACAGATCCAGCCCTTGCAATAAAGCTTATTGAAAGGGAATTGGCTTCAGTGTCTCCGCGGAGTGGTTCTTTTCTGCAGAGGCCGAGAGCACTCATTCGCAGGCGTCTGTGTTCTGGGGCAGCCTCTGGAATTAATCAGCAACCTTGCTGGGACGCCCTCCTCCCCACCCAGGTGTCCCTCCGCAGACGGGAACCGGGACCATGCTGCTCTTCCTGTCAGACGTCAACGACAACGCTCCCACACTCCGCCTGAGCTCTCAGCACCTGGAGGTCTGTCAGTCTGCGGGAGATAAGTCCCTCCTCATTGAGGCGGAGGACAGCGACCTAGAGCCCTACTCCGACCCGTTCACCTTCAAACTGGACAGCACGTGGGGAGACACAGAAGACATGTGGAGACTGGGGGAAAACAGGGGTGCGTATCACACTGGCCAGAAAGGCTGGGAAAGGACAGAAACCTGACTCACACACACTCAGGCCAAGAGGAATATGTTAGCTTATGTCACCAAGAAAGCGGCAGGTAAGCCTGTGTCCCAGCAGACCTGGGTGCCCAGAGGACTTCCTGGAGGCAATGGCTCCCGACCTTGGCTCTGTGGTCCCTTCATCTGCAGCCAGGCTCTCCTTTGGAGACAGAAGCGTGGTGGCTGGGAGTCCCTGGGACTCTCTGGTGCCTGGCAAGAAGGTGTGCCTCATCACAGGGCTTGAGCCACCTGCCCTGCTCAACACTGGGTAGGGGTTGGGAGGGCAGATGTACTGGATGGCTGGTTCTGAGCCCACACCTGGACCTGGCTGCGATCTGGGCTTAGCCCCTCCTGA
The DNA here is from genome assembly GCF_003369695.1 of Bos indicus x Bos taurus. Taxonomy (NCBI): domain Eukaryota; kingdom Metazoa; phylum Chordata; class Mammalia; order Artiodactyla; family Bovidae; genus Bos; species Bos indicus x Bos taurus. Next base: position 26,871,570 of record NC_040088.1, read on the forward strand.
TCCACATGGGTGAAGAGTTCAGAAAGTTTGGGTGCCCTAAAGAAAAACTGGGGTGCTGTTTCCATAGCCATGAGTAGACAGTTTGCAGTGAGTCCTGAGCCTTTCTAGAGAATCATCAACCTGAGGGTGGTCTTGGGAACCACTTTACATGCAGCTGGTGTCCATGGGAGAGAGTGGTCATGGCCACCTCAAACTTCCTACAGAGCCTGGCACAAGGGAGGCATTAAGAAATAACCCCTGAGCAGCTGAACAAATGAACACATCAATGCAGCTAAGGTCCCCCTCCCTCTGCAGGTTGTTCAGTGGAACTTCTAATGCAGAGAAGCCTTCCACTTGGTGACTACTCTGTGCCGCTTCTCATCGGAGACAAACAGGGACTTTCCCAGAAGCAGACTGTCCACGTGAGGGTCTGCTCCTGTCCCGATGGATTCACCTGTGCGGAGCCCCTCATCGCGAGAGCTGGGGTCATGAAGGGCGCCCTGGCCCCTCTCTGTGTAGCATTCATGGCTCTGGCAGGTCAGTATAGATAGGAGCTGTCCTGGGAATGCAGCTCCTCTCCCCGGGCTGTAAGCCAAGGGCATAGAGTCCTCTGGGGTGGGGGGCGCAGGTGGCCGAGGTCAGCGGGGTGCCTTTGAGAATGACCCCCAGGCTCACAGGAGGCCCAGGCTCAGATGGGAGGTTTCCACCCTGGTCAGACAGGCTGCCTGCCTGGCAAAGGGGGCTTCTGCTCAGTAGCAGACTTTACAGCAACGGAACCTAGAGATAGACGCCGTTTAAGGACAGTGGTCCACTGTCTATGGACTCCTGCTAAGCAGGAGACGCGGGTTCAATCCCTGGGTCTGGAAGATCTCCTGGAGAAGGAAATGGCAACCCGCTCCAGTGTTCTTGCCTGAGAAATCCCATGGACAGAGGAGCCTGGCGGGCTAGAGTCCATGGGGTCGCAAAAAGTCAGGAATGACTGAGCAACAGAGCAGAGGTGATTTTAATAGCTGAGGACGGCAATGTACACAAGCTCCCAGGCTTGGCAAAGGCTAACAGGGAAGCTCAATTTTCAAGCAGACAGTAGAGTATTACTGGTCACATAGTATTACTCAGTCTGACAAATAGTTAGCTCTCACCTACTGTGCCCCAGGCTGTGCTAAGCACTGAGGCTGCAAAGATTGATGAAGGCTCAGCTTGCCCCCATGAGCCCCCAGCCAAGTTATATGCCAGCAGCACAGGCTCCTGTGGGAGGGAACCTCTGATTGGCCAGAGCTCTGGCATCTCATCTCTCCCTTGTTTCGTCATAGCCGCTCTGCTCCTCCTGCTGCGATGCCGCCTTGTATCCGAAGCCAACAGGCAGGGTCCCTCTGTGCCACAGGATGAGGGCATCCAGACCCTGCTCGCGTGGAATGAGGAGAGCAGAGCCGATCCTCTCCAGGTAGTGGAGCTGGACTGTGTCTCATGAGGACCATGTGGTAGGCTCTCCATACTGCTCTCGTTCACTGCCCCCTCATGTCATCATCTCGTCACACTTGTCTAGGGCGCTGGCTCTCAACTGGGGGCGATTCTGACCCCCATCCCCACCCCAGGGGACATCTGGCAGTGTCTAGAGGTGTGTTGGTGGTTACAACTCAACTGGGAGTGAAGAGTTGGCCGGGATGGTGGGGGCGGATGATGCTTTCGTGTCTGGTGGATAGAACTAACTGGGGGGACACTGCACGCCGTTCTGCTGTGCTCAGGACAGCCCCCATGACAGAGAAGTCACCCACCCAAGTGTTAGCAGTGCTGAGGCCGAGAAACTTTATTTAGGGCAAATGACATTTTTCAGGTGAGTTTCTCTAGTATTACTAACAGCAGCTACCAATTATGTCCTTGTTCAGTTCAGTTCAGTCGCTCAGTCGTGTCCGACTCTTTGCGACCCCATGAATCGCAGCACGCCAGGCCTCCCTGTCCATCACCAACTCCCGGAGTTCATCCAGACTCACGTCCATCGAGTCAGTGATGCCATCCAGCCATCTCATTCTCTGTCGTCCCCTTCTCCTCCTGTCCCCAGTCCCTCCCAGCATCAGAGCCATTGGTAAATAAGGCTGCCACTGTGTCCACACTTCCCTGTTATTCCATCTTATGTGAATACACCAGCCTACATCCACACACTGGGGACACTGCACACTCTCAAGAAGATTCCCTTCATCTAGACACCATCACTGATTCCACCCGCCTTGTCCTTTTCTGCCATCGGACACACTCCCTGATCAAGAGGGTCTGCAGGACAGCACGGGGTCCTCCCCTCTCTGTGGGGAAGCCAGTGAGCCCTTAGGAAAGAAATCCAGGCCTTCCCTGGTGGCCCAGTGGTCAAGAATCTGCCTGCCAGTGCAGGAGAGAGACACTGGTTCGATCCCTGGTCTGGGAAGATCCCACATGCTGCAGAGCAACTGAGCCCATGGGCCACAACTACTGAGCATGTGCCCTAGAGCCTGTGCTCCGCAACAAGAGAAGCCACCACAATGAGAATCCCAAGCACTGAGACCAAGAGTAGTCCCCACCTAAAGCAACTAGAGAAAGCCCTCGTAGCAAAGAAGACCCAGCACAGCTGAAATAATAAATAAATAAATCTTTTTAAAAGAGAAGAAATCCAGCACTTCTCAACATCTGAGTCCCTCAGTGAATATTTGTTGAGTGAGAAATGGATAAGGCTCCCCACATCACTGCCCACTGTGGTGACCCCAAGAACCATCACTGAGGCTTAGAAGAGGGCAAGGACCAGTTTTGAGATGCTGAGGCTGATTGATACGAGGTTTTCTCTTTGGTTGCTTGATTTTTGTTGTTGCCATCACTTCACGTGAACCGCTAAACAAGAAACTTCACTTCCTGACCAGCGATTACAAAGCGTCCGCTTGCCAGGGTTGCCCTCCTGCTTCACAGCGCAGGCTGTTTTCCAGGGTCAGGATGCTGTCTGTAATGCCAGAGGGGAGACGTTACTCGCTGTCTTCTGTGTTTAATGCCGCCATCTGTAATTTCAGCCCTAGTCATATTTCTTTCCTCCTGTCCCACAGGGAAGGTCATACCTCGGGGATCACATGCCAGCCCTGTCCATCAGCGCAGCCCAGGCGGGCGCCAAGCTGGGAGCTAAGGTGAGTGTGGCTCGTTTGCTGCTTGTGTTGAAACAAGAGGGGTGACTTTGGTGACCGTTCGATGCGAGGGGGACACCATGGCTGCTCCCCCACCCACATCCTGGGATGTCCCCCTACAGGCCCACCCCTCGCCTGCTTTCACCCCAGCCGCTCCTGCAAAGCCCCTGCAATTCTGCTCAACCTCACATACCTTTGCTCCCAGCTCAAGTGTCGGATGGCTCAGGGCCACACTCCAGTCCGTCCAGCGCTAACTTCACGACTTTAAACATTATTTTCCTTTAAATGGACTTGTGTCCAAAAGAAGTGCATTTCTTTAAACAGGAAATTTTATATTTCAATTGTAAGCAGAAAACAAGTTTTACTTGTATAAAGAGCAGGTGAGTGAAACACAGACACAATAGAAATAGAACCCTGTAATTCTAGGTAGAAAATGTGGGAAGAGAGAGAGAACCAGGACAGGCTGGCACCTGACGGACACTTCCTCCTTGATGTCATTAGGAGCATGGAAGAGGAATTAGACAGGGACTGATTTTTCTCACCACGCAGTTCAATGTCATTTGAAACCCTGTTCCCAGTCTGGCTAAACTTTCCCTTCTCTAAGCGGACGAAGACTCCACTTTGGAAAAGAGCGAGTTGACCCAGGGCTGGTGTCATTTATTGTGCAGACGCCTGGCTGGGGAGAGCAGGACCAGGTCCAGAGGGCATCTGCCCACCACTCCATGTTCCCAGGGGGAGGGGGCACAGAGACTCCTGTGGGGGGGCTGGCAGGGGCTTCTCTTCCTTGACTGGTCTATAAGCTTCTGGAGGCCAGAGCTCCTGGTAGGCACAGTAAAAACTCTGGTCCACTAATCGTGCCCTGGGATTTGCACTCTGCAAGTATAATCCCATTGCATCTTTACCAAACCCCTGCCGGAGGGTACCTTGCTCCCCCAACTGCAGGGGAGGACACCAAGTCTGCTCTTCTATTTTCTGGTGAGTCTCTAGGTTCCCTTTATGATGTCCTGCAAATAGTCAGTGTACCTGTTATGGCTGGATTGATAGTCAGCCATCCACACACCTTCCCTCAGTGAGATTGTCACTTACGATTATCAGGTGACCTGCTATTTTAAAATCTGTGACAAGGCACGGACTTCCTTAGAACTGTTACTGAGGACCTGTGCCTGCTTTATTTTTTCTGAAATTTTATTTCATGATTGAAGGGCTTATATTAAAAATAGAAACCCAAAGCAAAAGTTGTCCACAATCCCATCCCAGATCTAAACAGTTTCATCTGTCTGTGTCAGCTTCTAGATCTTGTGTGCATATTCAGTTGGCAGGTGTTTATAATATCATCCATAGAATGTTAGAATCTTCAAGTCACGTTGGGTCACACATACCCACTTTAGTTTATTCTTTTCCCTTTCCTTTTCTTCTCTTCACCTTTCCTTTTCTACTTCCATTTCCCCTCCCCCTCATCATAATGCTAATTTTTATTTGCATGTGAGTATCTGAGGAGGAAAAGGTGTAGCTTCTTTGTTTTCACTTAGAGGGAAATGCGTTACCTTTGGAATAAACCAGCATTTTCCCCTAGGATAGAAAATAAACACTACCTTCTCTGTTGAGTGTATCTGACCAAGTACACCTTGTCCTGGGAACTCCAGTGAGTTGCATGGCTTTGCTCCTGCTGCTGGGACTTCACTGGTGATGGACAGTGGGTTCCCTTCTAGAAGGTTCTGTGACTCTGGTAGAACAAACACACAGTTGTGAAAACCTCATGTATCTAACTAACTATTGTGATTGTTGGGTGTTACTGAGTTGTTGTTTGATACTATACTATACAAGTCGCTTCAGTCATGTCCAACTCTGTGCAACTCTATGGACAGCAGCCCACCAGGCTCCTCTGTCTACGGGATTCTCCAGGCAAGAATACTGGAGTGGGTTGCCATTTCCTTCTCCAGGCCTTGTACTTGGTTAATACTCTCCTGTCATCATCTTGAATATTTGATAGCTCTGATCAAATATGACACCCACAAATAACTGCATTTCTCTGTATTCATGTCTGGGTACCAGAGGTCATCTACAAGATCAAGAGCAGTGGCCTTGGCCCTAACCAACTTCCAGTCCATTGACTCCACACCTCCTGCCAAACTGAGCCATGTCCTTATATACTCCATGTACACATTCTAAAACTATAGCTGTGTTTTTTAACATGACTTTTCAGACTCACGCAAAGTTGTAAAAATAGTTCAGAGTTCCTGCGTACCTTCCACACAGCTTTCCCCCAGAATAATAATCTACATACTATGTTATCAAAACCAGAAAACTGACTTCGGTATGACACTATTGACACAGGCCTCAAATACAGACCTTATTTGGACTTCACTAGTGTAACTAGCTATTAGTTTAACAAAAAATTTACTCTTCTGACAAGAGCTAAAATGGTTTCTCAAGGGCCAAAGAGTCACTGTTTTCATGACAGAAAGCTTTTAAGAAAGAATTCAAGACCTCTATAATTCATTATTTTTCTCAGGCTACATTTGAGCCAAGATAAAAATGAGTTATTCTCTTTTGCACAAACATGATTCCATGAATCCTTGAAAGGGCTTGTGCATTGATAGGTATGTCCCTCTGACCGTGGAAGGGTCAGCTTCATAGGCATGGAACCCAGTCAGTCCCATAGGCCCCTGTGCTCAGAAGGGCCTTGTACTTGGTTAATACTCTCCTGTCACCATCTTGAAACACTTTATATCTGGCAAGGGGCTCACATTTTTTATGCTGGGTCCTTCCAATTATGTAACCAGCCTTGGGTCTTAGGGATGAATGGGCCACATTCACAGACTTTGAGGCCACACTCTCAGCACACTGTGAGTCTGATGTGAATTTTGTAGACCCAAGATGGGCTTGAAAATCTCATATGTTCATGCTCCATCCCCACAAAGCAACTATAAAACTCACCCATGGATTTCTGCTAGGAATACCTACACTATCATCAGATACCTTTAGTGCAGAAACAGGAGGCCTCATGGTTACAAGAATTTCTAGTTATGTGTTTGCATCTTTGGGTAATTTATATGAAACCAATAAACACTTATTTTTTTTTACTTTAATTAATTTTTCATTTTTAAAAATAATTTCAGGGTCATGGTGTGTTTTTTGAACCAAGTGTGAGAAACAAATACTCTACTCCTGTAAGTATCAATGAACAAGTTACCATGAAAAGAGTTACCTTACAGTCCTGGCAGCCGTGGGAAGCCCTGAAAATGGGAAGCTGGGAAGGGGGAAGGTGGTAAAAATATATCCAACCAACATCCAAATAAGCTGAAAGCAGTGAATGTGGGAAGCAGTGAAAAAAGTGAAAGTGTTAGTCACTCAGTCTTGTCTGACTCCTTGCAGCCCTATGGACTGTAGCCCACCAGGCTTCTCTGTCCATGGGATTCTCCAGGCAAGAATACTGGAGTGGGTAGCCATTCCCTTCTCCAGGGGGTCTTCCCAACCCAGGGCCTGAACCTGGGTCTCCTGAATTGGCAGGTGGATTCTTCACGGTCTGAACCATGACTTCTAGGGAGCAGATGAGAACTAAATAAAGTACTTACCTCCAGACCTGAAGGCACCAAAGGTTTTCAGTCCCTGACAAGTTTCTTTTGCTGCTGAGAAGCTAGGAACTTGGTGAAGGCCTGAGTATTCTTTTGCTTTGATTCTTTATGGATTTATAGAAGTTTTGAACTAAGGGGAATATAGAGGCCACTAGTGCATTTCCTCCTAAACCTTTCTAACAGCAGAATCCTTCTTTACAAATGAGATCTTACAAAGAATGCCATTATAAATAAAACAGAAAAGAGCTGTTTTTTTATTAGTACTGATTTTGAAGTGCAATGACATTTACAACATACACCTGTTGCCAAAGCAACAAATAAAAATAGTGATTCAACTGGAAACAATAACAACAAAAAGGAAGCTGGATATTGTGGAGGAAGTTTGCAGAGTTCTTCCTTAGCATCTAATTAATTGCCTCACATTGTTGAAATTGATTCTTCAGGTGTCAAGAAAATTTCAATTTATGATAATAAGCAGTTTCAGATATTTTTAAGGGAGTTCAGCTTATCGTATCAGGTTCTCTTTGATTAAGCAAACAAGCGACAAAAAACTTCGTTCAAGTTTCATAAAAGCAATTATAATATTCTTGCTTTTATTCACATGTTGGGAGGGCTCAGTTAAAAAGATGTAAGCCCTTCTCCATTATATTAGAAAAATAACATTAAATATTATTATTAAAATAACTTTCACATAATTAGAATGAAATTCAAACACTCTTGCTGAAGTACCATTGAGGAGTTGTGGGTCCTGGGAACATGCCTGAAGCCAGGGCTTCTGTGCCGAGTGGCCAGGGGAGGGAAACTGTGCTCTTGGCCTTGACAGAGTCACATGCAGTAAATGTGGCAAAATGAAGCAAAAGCAGCAAAAAGTGGTGTGTGGTGGAACCTAAAATCTACTCAAGAAAAAATCGACCCTGAGTTTCCCTGGAGACTGGTGTCATACCTTCCACTGGGCTGGGAAGGATCACAGGGTCTGACCAGCAAGCACATTGGAGGAAGGGCCTGTGTGTCTTGTATCCTCCTCCGAGAGGCTCACGGGAGCTGGAGGGCAGTGACTGAGGACACAGCATCACCAGGCAGCAGGTCTCCAGGGTTGTTGGTAGGGGTTATCCCTGCTATCTCTTTGGCTAAGAGCGTTTAGTTCAATTCGCAATGGTGGGATGGGATGGGTTTATGTGTATAGACAGATACGGGTACAGACAGGTGTGTGTGTATATATATATCTTCATGGACATGTAAAATTATCCTAAACTTCACAGTGTTTTATACACATCTTCTGGAGTATACAAAGTACCCCTAAATTCAGGGGTGATCAGAAGTCATTGCAGCTGTAAAAGTCACCAATGTGTTTCTGAAAGTGAAAGTGAAGTCACTCAGTTGTGTCCCATTCTTTGGGACCCCATGGACTGTAGCCTACTAGGCTCCTCCATCCATGGGATTCTCCAGGCAAGAATATTAGAGTGGGTTGCCATTTCCTTCTCCAGGGAATCTTCCCAACCCAGGGATCGAATCTGGGTCTCCGGCATTGCAGGCAGACACTTTACCCTCTGAGCCACCAGGGAATGCTCTCATGTCACTCTCCAATTTAAATCCACCTGACAGCTGGCCGTTGTCCTGGCATGGTCTGCAGCCCTGAGATCTGGGATCATCTGGTCCCTCCTGCGCTGTCCTCCGCCTGCAGGTCTGGGCTGCCTCCAGCCTCCTGGCCTCTGCTGGCCTTCCCTCCTCGTGGGCCCTCCTCTTCCTGAGAGGCCCCGGGTGCAGGCGGCCTCTCTTGCACCTTGCACGCTCATCACTATGTTCCTCTCACCCTGGGTGGAGGCCCCGCACCTGTGTGAGCCTGAGTGAGGGGCTGCTTGGCCTCACATGCACGGGTCTGACTACATGATGCAGGTGAGGCTCTCTGGGGTCCCGGGTGGCCCCCACATGGAGCCTCCTAAGCCCACCTCCTCATGGCTCTACCCCACGCCTCAGCCAGAACCTGAGACCCAGGTCCATGAGAGAGAGAAGGCAGCAAGGCACCCTGTGTGCACGAGGTGCGGCTGACCTACCAAGGCAGGAGGAGGGGGATTAGAACCTGAGATGAGCTGTGCGTTGTGGGGACAGGTGGTGGGATGAGCTTCCCCATGTGGGGCAGTCAGCCTCTTGCTGATTCATGTTTGTGGACCAGACCCAAACTCTGCTGGCCAGGCTCCCTCGGCTTCCTTCTTCCCTGGAAGCCAAGGCGTGGAGGGCCCACCAGTCCATCAGTCAAAACCGGCAGGACTGCCCTCTCTCCCTGCACACACGGAGGTGACATCTGGTTAAATTGCCCTTGGCCTGTTGTCCCCTCCAGGAGAGCTGAGACAGTCCTCCACCTGGTGGTGGCCCCCGTGTGCCCGCCAGCGGAGGCCATCAACTGAGGGGAGCTGTGAGCTGACTCCGACAGGATTAGGACTCTTTTCTTCGCTTTTCAGGTTTGCCTCAATACCGTGGTGCCCAGAGGACCCCTGGAAATGAGAGCAGGAGTGATGGCAAAGGTGCTGAGTCAGGTAGGAGGCCCCCAACTCTGCAGATGCTGCATTAGAGAGTCTGGGTGCTCATCAGAGCCTCCTGGGGACCTGTTTTGTGAGACGTGCCTGGGGGCCCCTTCCTCGGGTTGTTAGAGTGGATGAAGATGGGTCACGGGAAGTGAGAACCCTTATAGTCTAGTCCCTGGTTATCATCACGTGTCTTACCCACATTCACATCTGTGTATCTGCCCTCTCCACCCCACACAGCTTGCCCTGTGGATGGAGCGGGTGGGGACCAGTTCACCATCTGACTGGGCCGAGGAAGGCTGCTTCCTGCTGAGGCCCATCCTCCTGTCCCCCAGGCAGGCAGGGAGCATTCATTAGTGCAAACTTGGAGCTGAGCTGGGTGGTGTGAGAGGAGGGAAAAACAGCAGATTAGAAGGCCCAGTGCTTTCCCTTGTGAGCCTTCTAACTTAGTTGGGGTTTATGATGAATTATTGATCTCACAAGGCTTCTAAACTGCTGAATCAGGGCTGGAAGCTTCTGCTGTCACAGGCCTCGGGAGCTTTGAGCACAGACCCCCTGCAGATCCTGGTTTGCTGTGTGCTCACCAGGCCCATCCTTAGTTATCTACTTGGCTGCACTGAGGGGACATGATGGAACTGATGACACCCCAGTCACAGCCCCTGGATTCACCTTTCAGCTGGCTTCCTCCCCGCCACCCATGCCCCAAGGCATAGGGCCACACGGTGGCCACAGTCCCTGCAGGTGTGTGATGTAAGGATGAAGGTTCCCAGGTACTGTGGTCAGCAGGTCTGGGGACCAGTAGATGCAGGGCCAGGAGACGATATTCCCACTAAATGGAGAGCCTGGAGGAGCCCCCGCAAGCGGAGCAAGGTGGACACAGCTGGCTGAGAGCCTGGGGACATGGTGGGGGATGGGTCTGACTCTGAACATCTTCAGGCCCTAGATGAGTTCACTTTCACACGAATGCTGGAGCCAGTGATGGCTTAGAAGAGTCTTGTAAACCCATCCCCACCTTGGTCTATGAAACAGGCTCTATGAAACATTAGAGACCTTCTAGGGTATTTGGCAGAGAAGGCAATGGCACCCCACTCCAGTACTTTTGCCTGGAAAATCCCATGGATGGAGGAGCCCGGTAGGCTGCAGTCCATGGGGTTGCTAGAGTCGGACACAGCTGAGTGACTTCACTTTCACTTTTCACTTTCATGCATTGGAGAAGAAAATGGCAACCCACTCCAGTGTTCTTGTCTGGAGAGTCCCAGGGACGGGGGAGCCTGGTGGGCTGCCGTCTATGGGGTCGCACAGAGTTGGACACGACTGAAGCGACTTAGCAGCAGCAGCAGCAGTAGGGTATTTGGAGGTCAACAGGGAAAAGCCCTTTAACCTCACCCATCCGTCCATCCCACAAACATGTATTGGGGATGGTCATTCAAGGTGACAGCAGGCTTAGGGCCAGGAGGGGAGGTCTCAGGCCTGGGTGAGGGATGAGTCTACCCTGTAAGAGGGTAGAAGGGGTGGGTGGTTTTCTTCCATGTCCCCGTCATCCTACCCAGGTCAGGGCCACCGTCATTGTGTGTTCCCTCCCTGAGATCAGGAGGAGTGTGACGGGGACCCTCCCTTCAGTTTGCTGCCGTATCTGAGTCTGTAGAAAGGCCTGTGATGGGACAAGGCTCACAGGCCATGGCACTCACCTCCTCTCCTCGGTTCCCCTCCAGCAGCTCTGTGGCACCCGTGACCCTGAGGGTGATCCTGGCTACCCACCTCATGTCTACGCAGAGGAGGGCGAGTGTGAGCAAGCAGACAGCCTCAGCTCTCTCACCTTCTCTGAACATGACCTACCACCCGACGTGCTGGACTCTTTGGGGCCAAAGGCTGCTCCACTAGAAGAAATATATTCTCAGTCAGCCTTTCGTTCCTAAAAAATGCATATTTTGGTGAATTGGAATAATTCACAAGGGGAAATCACTATTCTAGAATGCCTTTTTCCTTTTGTTTTTTAAAAATTACCTTCTAGTTTTTTTTTTTAATTTCTTCTAAGTCCTTGTTAAACCTTTCTTGCATCTTCTCAATCCTTGTCTCCAGAGTTTCATCTACTAAAAAAAAAAAAATATTACCTTCTAGTTCTAACAGAATGAGGGTAAACTGAGTCTGGATTAAATGATTCGACATTCTGGGACCTCTTGAACCAAAACAAAACAGCAGGTCATACTTTTTAAAAAATTTGTCAGGCATATTTTCTAGAGAAATTTGAATTTAATTGTGTAATTCCTTGCTTCCATGAGCAGCCCAACTCCGAGACTAAATGAAATATAATCCACAGATTACCCCAATTATTTGAGAACAACAGATAATGCTGGGGAAAACAACAGGTAAAACTGGGAAAAGATTTTTAAGTGCTTACTTAAATTTCTTTATTATGGTTCTGCTTCAGTTTAAGTGAAAAACAATAGGGTAATATTTTGTAGAATATTTGCAATTAGTATTTTTAGTGATTTTTAAAAATATATTAGTCCCATTGCACTTTTTGAGTAGATAAATAGATAAAATTTATTACCATAAGAGAAATAATTAAAACTTAAAACTTTATGAGTGGTAAATATTTAAAAAAACTGACATAATTTAACTTGCATATACTATGTAAATATATTAAAATAACTTAGGAGCCTTTGAGTGACTCAATTCTGATTAAATTCTATTTTTATACAACATCACAAACTTTAATTGATTTTTACATGTCCACTTATCACTAGTGTAAACTGTGGGGGAGGTGATAGTGTCCTTTATCTAAAAAAAAAAAAAAGTAAATAGTAGGACATGTGTCTTGTATAGACTGTTTTCTTGGCTGTGTAATATATAAGAAACTGGTTAAGCAAAATTTTAAAAGATACCAGGGCACTTTAATGTATATATTAGATATCTAAAAGCCTATGGCAAATTCTAAAAAACATTATATAATTAATGAGCATACTCTTTTGTGCACATCCTCCTGAATTCGAGTCCAACTCTTTGTGATCCTATGAACTGTAACCCACCAGGCTCCTCTGTCCATGGGATTTCCCAGGCAAGAATACTGGCATGGGTTTCCATGACTTCTTCCAGGGGATCTTCCTGAGCCAGAGATCAAACCTGTGTCTCTTACATCTCCAGCACTGGCTGGCAAGTTCTTTAACACTAGTGCCACCTGGGAAGCCCCAAGTTTTAGCTGATGCAGAGTTAAAACTTTTCTTTCTAAAGAAGCTGTGGAAATACTGAAAGAGATCACAAGAATTAGTACATAGTCATTTCATGTGTCACCTAGTGCATTGGGTAACTGAAAAAGAAGAAAACCATCTCCAAAGGATTGGAAAGTCTAAAACTGGCTCACAGTTGTGTAGAATAGCTGTGCTAATTCTGGAATGATTCTGAGGAGAGCCTACGATGTTTTCTGGGGAATTCAGGATTCCCATCTTAGTCCTATCTTAGAACGGTATACTTCTTGAGTCTGAATGATTGGTGAGGGTCAGTAGGAAGTCATTGGACACTCCTGGATCTGAGGCAAGGGACAGAAAACTATGGCCATGGGGAACATCTGGCCCACCATCTGTTTTTGTAAATAAAGCTTTATTGGTACACAGCTGTGCTCATATGTTATTTAAGGGCCATCCATGACCACTTTGTGCTTCCATAGCAGTGCTGAGTAATCATGATGAAGATATATGGCTCACAAAGCCCAACACATTTACTTCCTGGCCTTTTAAAGAAAACAAGAACACTGATCCCCTTGTCTAAGGCATTCTTTTTAGGAACTCCGCATCTTATCTAATATTTAAATATATCCATAAAAACTTAAAAGTGAAAGTGTTAGTTGCTCAGTCGCATCCAACTCTTTGCAACCCCATGGACTGTAATCTGCCAGGCTCCTCTGTCCATAGAATTCTCCAGGCAAGAATATTGGAGTGGGCGACCCTTTCCTTCTCCAGGGGATCTTCCCAACCCAGGGATTGAACCGGGTCTCTTGCATTGCAGGAAGATTCTTTACCTCCTGAGCCATCAGTGAAGCCCAAATATATCTATACTCTGTGTTAAAGTCAAATACATTGCCGTACAACTCTGATAGGTTTTCGATAAGTTTGCTTTTGGCTGTAGGTAACTTGATTCCTTTACTAATGGTTATGAAATCTTGGCAGTTGTGCCTATTAGTGCATTCTTACATTATGAGGCTCTCTCCCACTAATTGTTCTCAAAAGTAGTAAAATACTCATGAAAAATTCAAGAACGTGGAATTGAACAATTAGCAAGAACAAAATGTTATATTTTGTAGATATTTAATTAGACATTTATTAATTTTGATTTTGCTGTTTTCTTTGTGTATTCTGAAGCCTGTATATATGTTTTTGTAGGTCTTGAGCCTTTGGGGTATATTGTCCAGTGGAGACACTGGCCCTGTTGGCATGTTTATGAAGCCCACCTGGTATAATGCTTTGACTTTCCCCTTTAGATTCCAGTCTATGTTGTATATTATCACCTGCCCCAACTGACGTCTGCAGGGAGCATTCTTGAATATTGGCTGGTTCTCCCCATAGGTTGATTCCCAGGTCTATCTCCATGCTTTAAAAGGTTTCCATTAGAAACAGCCTCACCAGGAAGTTTTGGGAAAAAAAATGTTAGCCTCCAGTGGAATTTATGTACACTCGTGAATGAAACCAAGTCTTACTAATGGCAATGAAGAAGGCAATAAAACAGAAATAGTAAATATTTTCCTAGAAAATGTGATTTTTTTTAAGAACATTAGCCTCCAAATTACTTAGCAATCCAAAGATAGCTGCCGTCTCATAAGTTAAATATTTATTTTGCATTTCATCAATTTTGGGTTTCCATTTCCATTTACAGTCTCATTGGCTTTATGGAGTTTTTCATCAAGGGAGTTTGTTTTTCTTACTTTTCTAATTTACTAAGCACAGAAGCTATCTTGGTTGTTAAAAGTTTCCCAGCTGAAACACTAACCCAGGAAACCTTATCTTATGTCCTTGTTGAGTAGGCATAGCAACAGTCCCCTGAAAGATGGCATGTGGGCAGAGGATGGCAGACCTCGTGTGGTGGTTGTCTCCTCTGAAATGCGTGTGTTAGAGGCCAAATAAATCTGCCTCTGCCGTCAGGAGAAGAAGGAGGAGGAGAAAGAATGTTGGAGCTATAAAGACAGAAAAGACTGGTCCTTTCACTTTCCCAGCGTGAGGTCACTGGTACTGGAATGTGACAAGAATATGCAGCTGCAGCATAATTGCTTCAGTATCTGTTACCTCTCCTTCCTCAATAAAAGACCCAGAATGTGTGGCCATCCAGAATGGGAAGGACATTTCCCATCCTCCCTTGCAGCCAGTGTGGGCATGTGACTACATTCCAGTCAATGGAGGGCAACTTCCAGGAAGTGTCCTGGAAGGACGGAGCTGTAGACTCATCTCTTCCCTCTCTTCTCTTTCTACTGGTTGGAATAAAGAGATGATGACTGGCACAAGGGCAGCGGCTCTGGACATCGTCATTAGCTGATGCATGATGCCTGGACAGGATAGAAGGGGTGGAGGTCTCTAACACCAGGGAGCCCTGCTGGACCCATCCCAGGACCCCATCTCCTCAAATGAAGGAGAATTAAATACATTTTGTTCAAGCCACCGCTGTTTTGGATTTTCTGTCACTCAAGGCCACATGTACTTTTAAGTGTTATAAAATATAGGAGCAAGATAAGCAAGCTGTAAATAGAAGAACTCAAACTTGGGACATGGGCTTGTAGACGCATCTGGGGGCAGGGATTCAGGCAGTGGGTCTGGAGGACAGGTGGCCCATATCAAGCAGAAACAAAGCATTTACTAACAACTCTCATCTGTTGTTTTTTGGAAAGCAGCCCTTGGTCTTCCCTGGTGGCTTAGACGGTAAAGAATCTGCCTGCAATGCAGGAGAGGGGCTTAATCCTTGGGTCAGGAAGATCCTTTGGAGAAGGGAACAGCAATCCACTCCAGTATTCTTGCCTGGAGAATTCCATGGACAGAGGAGCCTGGTGGGCTACAGTCCATGGGGTTACAAAAAGTCAGATATGACTGAGTGACTGACACTTTCACTTTCCTTGTTCTGAAAAAGGATTGAGGAAGAAAGTTGTGGGAGAAATTCATACTGTAGAAATGCATTAGAGTAAAGTCCCACAGGAGAGATGGACATGGCCGACTGCTGGCCAGGGCTGGAGTGGCATGAAGTGTAGGCAGCTGTGCTAATGGAGACGGTCTTGCCTGCAGCCTGCAATCTAAGTTGACTGAGAGCTGGGTAATTTGGAGCCTTGCAGGGCTGAAAAAGCAACTGCTGTGTCTCTCAAATGACATCAGTCATTGGAATGGTTTTGTGCAAAGCAGTACACTTAGTGGAAAATAAAACAAGTGCCCCATCCCACCAATCTGTGAGCCTGGGGGCAAGAGTCTCTCTAAGGATTTTGCCTTCCTACCCAGGGCCGTCATTTTGGGTGACTTGAGGTGGGTGGTGCCATGTACCAAGGGACGGAAGGTGTCAGCCGAGAGAGAAAGCAAGCTTGGAGGCCAATGAGGAAGGTCAGACGCTCCAGGGTTATAAACTACGTCTCAACAAAGAGAGCCCACTGGAAACAAATAGATCAGAAATCTTTATGTTTTTGAAAAAGAGCTTTGCCTAAGAAACCACAGCCTGGTCTGAAAAAGCCTGTGATTGTTCAACTCTAGAGCAATCCCTGAAAACAAGGAGCAAACTGTGGAAACCATGCAGGTCCCAGGAGGGGCATCCCCTGGGGTGTCCATCCCAGCCCAGTGCAGGGGAGGCAGCAGATGGAGTGCAGGTGGGGCCAGGCATGGCGATGCTGCCGAGGGGCTGCCGCTGTTCCCACGTCCCTGGGTTTGCTCCTGCAGGTGGGTCACTGGTGACGCTGTTCAGTATTTTGCTTTTTTCCAAACGGCCGCATCCTCCTGTTCGTACTCATCGACCTCATGTTCAGTGTGCTGAGACCAGGAACTTATGATCTAGTTTGTAGGTTGTGAAATCATGAAGAACCTCATCCATATCTGTTGGAGAGGATGCTGCTTTGCCTGGGATCCTGGATTGGGAGCCAGGTGCAGAAATTGGCTGGGGCCTTGTAGCCGGTTCCCTTGGAGGATGCAGGGGAGGGCGTTCTCTGTGTGAGCACAGATAGGTGGGCGCCCAAGGGTGGGTGGCAGCAGAACTACTGTCCCCTATCCTCACTGTCCCTTCTGTCCCTCTTTCCCAAGTCTGAGCAAGGGCAATGGCTTCCCTAAGTGACAATGACATTTCCCAGCCCTCCTTGAACTTGATGTGACCAGGTGACCATGTTCTGGCCAATGGACCTCACACCGCAGCAGCACATCTCAGTCGATGCTGAGATGGAGGAGAGCAGGGAGTGTCTCTCCAGCCCTCTCCCCTCCTTGCTGGTGGGAACGTGGCCATGAAGGAAGGCTATTGGGGACCTTGGGAATGGAGACTTCCCAGTGGGGAACGATGTGTTAGAAGAAGCCTCACCCCTCACCTCGGAGACCACGAGGGCCTGAATCAACTCACTTTCATGAGCGAAAAGTACATTTGTCTCTGTTTACTGGGGGTTTGTGATCTGTCATTCACAGCCAAACTGAGTACTGATTAATGCAGGTTATATGACCTACAAAGCAAACCAATAAATAGAAAAAACATTGACATAGCAAAATATGTGTGTCATACTTCAGAGCATTTACCTTGTTTAGTTTTCTTCATTGAACAGGTTTTTTTCCATTTTGTTCAAATATTTGTACAGGGCAGGTTTCATTCATCGTGTTGCATGACTTACTATAGTTCTAAAACTCTCCAAAATGGCTGTTGCTCCCCTGTGACAAGATTATTTTAAATATTCTTTTTTTTCTGGCCACATAGTACTTTTTGAGCTTGGGATTTGACTTTTGGAAAGAGCCAGAAGTCATTCAGGGCCTCGCTGGGTAAGCAGGTGAGGAATTAGCCTGAGTGACAGTTCTGTGGGCTGAAAGTGGGGTGAAGGGGGCTGGGGTTCAGAACCTGGGAAATGTTTGGCATCATTGTGCAGCTGGCCCAGGTGAGTGGAGAGTGCTCGTTTGACATCTGTATTCCCCATATGTCTATTTAAAAACAATCAATTCTATAGTCATTGCCTTGTGGGATTCCCTGGAGAAGGGAATGACCACCCGCTTCAGTATTCTTGCCTGGAGGATCCCATGAACAGAGGAGCCTGGCGGGTTGCTGTCCATGGGGTCGCAAAGAGTTGGACATGACGGGGTGACTAACATTATCACTTTTTCACTTTTACTTTGTGATGGTCACAACCAGGCTCCTAGGTTTCTGTGGCTAGGTAAGTGGATTCACATACCTCGGGAGGTGGTGTTACCAGGACACTTGTTTTAAGAAAAAGGTAATTTCCTGAGGATGCTATGTCTGCCAATCAGGAAAATCCACATAGAAATCTGAACCCGTGAAGGAGCCTTCACCAGGGAAAGATCACTGGGCAGTTCCCGGGTTTTAGGAACAATATTGTCCACTGCTCATGGTTTCCAGATGCTGCAGTTTCCATTAATTGATCATTTATAAAACTAACTGAGGGGAAAAAAAAGAGTGATTTTGTTGTTATTCTTATTCCCATCATCCTAATGAACCACCTCCGAGAGTTGAAATTCACTCTGTATTTTGCTGTCTCCGTGGGGAGAAGCCCAGCTTAATGAAGTTGGAGTCAGCGGCCACAGAGAGCTCTAGGGGGCTGTACTTTAAAGGCATGTTCCATAGGCCAGGGGTCCCAATCATGGCAATTTTGTTTCAGGGGCCCTGGGCGATGTCTGGAGACAGTTTAGTTGTTACAACTCAGGGAAGGGTGCTCCTGGAATGGGCGGAGGCTAGGGATCCTGCTAAACTACCCACAGGGCACAGGATGATGCCCACAACAGAGAATGAGCCAGTCAAGAAGGCCAGTAGAGCCAAGGGTGGAAAACCCTGCCATAGACCCATGCGGACCCACTCTGAGATGGCATTCAGATGGCAGGAAGCTAATGACCTCTCTTTTAAAAGAACATCCCCCCTCAGATGAGCTGAGACACATAAGCTGTGCAGTCAATCGTGCATCTCAGGGGGTCCCTCTGGGCCAGGGCTGCCTCCCTCCCACCACTTACCCTGGTTGACCCTGCCCTGTCATCAAAATGCTCTTAAGCCACTTCCTGCAGGGAGTGAAAACAGAATAAAGATAATTAGACAGGAGCTGCTTGCCCCTGACCAAACAAACCTGGAGTAGACAGAATTCACATGTGGAATGCTTTCAACCCAGCAAAACGAGCTCATTGTGCCAGGTACCATGTTAAACAGAAAGTTGATGTGGAATCTGTAGCGTTTACGGGGACCAGAGCCATGCACAGCCCACAGAGGACATGTGGTCTGAAAAGGGGTCCAGCTCTGCCTCTCCCTTGCTGCAATCTTCCCCAATCTGTGCATCAGCATCTATTTTTAAGACTGAGGTTCCATTCTGATGGATGGTTTTCCCACCTCAGCTCCCCAGAGTCTCAGCATTTTCAAGGACATCAATGTGACCCAGAATCAACTATGGCAGGGGAACTTTGGTATGTTGGTATTGTAGGAATCTGTCTGTAGGACTATCTTTCCAACACATCTCTTCACTCTTCTGGGAAAGCACATATGGGAATTCCTTTGGGCAGTCCTCTTTCTTCATCCCCTGATCACATGGGCTCTAGAGGTAGATTGTGAATGACCTAAGCTAGTTAGGATCACAACCATAATCGGCTCAGAGATGAGCATATCAGCCAATCTGAGGCAATGAGGGTCAGGCCCAGGAGTTCTTTCTACTCAAGTCTTTGGGTAGGGAACCTGAGTGGGTGTAAGTGCAGGGGCAGTGGCAGCCATTTTGCAACCATGAGGGGAAGCTGTGGTGCTTCGAGGGCCAAGGGCACCATATTAGGCAGCATGGAGGGGAGCTGACAAGAGAGAAGGACAGAGGCTGACCCCTAATAATGGCTAACTCCATTTCTCTGGTCCTGCACCAACTTGTGATGCCACAACCTCCTGGACAATTATCTGTACCAATTAGCTTACTTCTGTGCTTGATTTTGGTTTTTAGAAACAAGCCTAAGTAAGAAAACTCCCTTTAATGAAATGACTTGCTTCAGAAGTTTTAACTGGGAGTCAAACTTTCCCAGAGACCCCTGGGACCCCCATGAGCTGCTCCCCCTGCTTTGAATGGCTTAAGGGGGCCACATGGATGAGACAGGCCACAGCTGGACAGGGGCTGCAGCAGAACAGTTATGAGAAAATGATGAAACCAAGACTAGCAGAACCTGGAAGATGGAAACACTGGGCTTTGACCCAAATGCCCAGTAAGTTCTTCCTTGCCATCAAGGTCTGAGTCTATGAGTTTGTGCATGTAATGGATTTCTCCTCCTTCAGAAGATTCAGTTATGGATTCAGCCATCTGAGATTTAATACTTGGGGGTTAATTGAATTTAATTAATTATTTGTAAAAACTTCCTTAGGTTCTTTAGATGAAAGGAGGGTGATATTCTTGAAATTCTGTTTGTAATTTCCACAGAAGTTGGTATTCTTCTCTTGTGTTTTATGCGCAGCTTTGCAGGATATGCAAGTTTCTTTGGAAGACAGGTTGAGGGAGAGCAGGAACGGGACAAGGTGAGCAGCTACAGGACTCCTGCCCCTACTCTGGGCTTCTCTAGGTGTTTATTAGAGGCCACGTGACCAGCACTGTCTGCCGGGGTCCAGCCCCGGCTGATCCAGGGTGTTCGAAGCAGGGACGGCGTCGGCGAGGATCAGGATACAATAGCTTCAATTAGATATTAATTAGAGATGTAAAGAGTAATAGAATGAGGATAGCTCAGTAGGAAAATTCAGTGGAGAAAAGAGGCTGAGTAGCTTGGTTTACGCGGGAGACCAATAAAACTTCAAGACAAGAAGTTTGCACCACTTATGTAGGCTGCAGGCGTCCTTCCATTCTCCCGAAGGAGAGGAGACACTGAGGCCTCCCCGGTCGGATATTAGAAGCCCAGGCATAATTAGTAAGCATGGCAGGTTCCGTGCTCCAGATGGAGACTCAGCCAGAGTGAGAGAGAGAGAGACATGGGGAGACCAGTCTTTCGAGGAACTGATCCCAATTCTTTATTTTCCAGAGTCTGTTTTTATACACTGAGATGTTATACAAAAGTCACATGGGGACAGCAGTCCTGACTTTTATTAAAGTCAGGTGCTTCATACAAATGTATACAGAGGTCTTAGGGGTGTTACAACATCTTCTGGCCAGGGGGGCCTGCTGACAATTTATGACCCTCTCCTTGTGACAGTGGTCAGTCAACCAGGACACTTTTTTCTCCAAGGGTGATTATTCTTAAAACAGACGCCACCCAAATAAAGTTACACTCCTATAGGGTGAGGGTGTAGTGGGTGTTAGTTAAGGAAAGAATTTACTTAGCCTAAGATCTAACATGATTAATATCAAAGGTTAATACTTATTTCTTCTATATATTCATTAATGTGTGTAAGGGCAGGAGATGTGGAGACTTAGTAACAAACATTGGCTCAACAAATGAAAAACCCTTCACCAATACAATTTCTAATCAGCCCATTATACTTATACTAATAGTTTTCTAACTTTTCTAAGGAACCTGTTTTTAGAAGGTTTAAAGCATCTTGTGCCTCTCACGGTTGGGAGGCTGTGAGCAATCACATGTGGCCGGACAAGCCTGTCAGGCAGGCTAGAGAACCTTCAGAGGAGTTTGTAAGTTGAAACACTCCTGTCACGCCCAGGAATTATTATTAACTGGAGCTCTAAGTTAACTCCTTCTCCGAAAGAGGTGGTGGGAGACAGCCCCCCGTAAAGTCAGAGGTGTAGGGGAGAGCACAAAGTAGTAAAGTAGGCAGGCTCTGGTTATGGGGGTAGATGCTTGAGAATTTCCAGGGGGACTCCTGAGGCTCGATCCCGCCTTTGCGTATGTCGAGCCTCCTTCCTCATGACCTTTGTCATGGGCGGAGTGCCTCACGCCGGCCCCCAACAACTGTCTTTGTGTTTTCACTTTCTGGATCTGCCTTTTTGAAGCTTTTATCTCCTACTTTGGAAGCTTATTAACTTAATCCATCACATGACTTGTAAATCAAGACCCAACAGGCAGCTGTTTGCTTCTCTTAGCTTTTAATAACTTCGGTGACATTGACTGTAAGACTTGACACATTCTATAGGTCAGTTTTTAAACATGGAGCAAACACTGAGTTGTTCCTCAGAAGCCAAACAGGCTAAGAATAATTTTAAAATAATGCAGTAACTCTAATTATTAAAATGCCACCATAAAGGCTTGAGCTTTGCAATGAATGGGAGAAGTTGGAATGAGAAATTAACCCTGAAATTAATCTCTGTGTGCAGCCAGGGAAGTTAAAGCAAGCAGCTTAAACAGATAAATCCACAAGTTCCCTTAACGTAACAATGCTTTATTTCTCATTTTGACAAAGGCCAGTAATGGTACAATTTGGACTTCCAAGTTTGCTGCAGTGGGGGAAAGATGAAGAAACACAGTGGCTCTTTAATCCTTTTGGCTAGAAGTGGTCCCTTGGCCACAAGCGATTTTCACTGAGAGATGGAGAGGAACACACAGATATTAAAAGCATGTTACCTCTCTACCACCATGAGATGGATTTCTATTCCTGTGTCTGTTAGTCAGGAACTAAACTTGAGACTCTGATTGAGATGGTAGAATTATGGAGAACTCGAATGTAACCCTAACAAAAGAATCATGTTTCCAGCCCTGGTGTCCCACAGGGGATGAAAACACTGTATATATATTAACAGAAGACATATTGTAGGTGTTTAGAACATCTGCTGTGGTTTGGGAGAAAGCCAGGGCTTGGCATCAAGTCTATCATTTACCTCCTGCCTGATTAAATTTATTCAACAGTCTGAGCCCTTGTTGCTTGGTCTGTAAAGTGAGGAAAACAACAGTCCTTCTCTTACAGGTTTTCAAGAAATCGTTGATATCACCATCATTGGCATCACCATCTTCATCATCACCATCACCTCCACAATCACCATCACCTCCACCACTACCGTCACCTCTACCACCACCATCACCTCCACCATCACTGTCACCTCCACCATCACCATCACCATCACTGTCACCTCCACCATCACTATCACCATCACCTCCACCACCACCATCACCATCTCCACCACCACCATCACCTCCACCACCACCATCACCTCCACCACCACCATTGCCTCCACCACCACCATCACCTCCACCACCACCATCACCGTCTCCACCATCACCTCCACCGTCACCATCACCTCCACCGTCACCATCACCTCCATCGTCACCATCACCTCCACCGTCACCATCACCTCCACTGTCACCATCACCTCCACCATCACCTCCATCTTCACCATCACCATCTCCACCATCACCGTCACCTCCACCATCACTATCACCATCACCTCCACCACCACCATCACTATCACCATCACCTCCACCACCACCATCACCATCACCATCTCCACCACCACCATCGCCTTCACCACCACCATCACCTCCACCACCACCACCACCATCTCCACCATCACCTCCACCATCACCATCACCATCTCCACCATCACCATCACCTCCATCGTCACCATCACCTCCACCGTCACCGTCACCTCCACCATCACCATCACCTCCACTGTCACCATCACCTCCACCATCACCTCCACCGTCACCATCACCTCCATCTTCACCATCACCACCATCACCATCACCTCCATCATCACCATCATCTCCACCATCACTATCACCTCCACCACCACCATCATCATAAATAACATTAACAAACTTGTATTTTTAGGGTCCTGAACAGATTAGTTATTATTTGGGCACCACATTCCCATAGAATGGTCTCCAAATACTGATATCTACCGCCTATGACCATAGCTCCATAGAGAACTCCACTGCCACTTTAAGCAGTGGTACACCAGGTATGATGGTGATGGGAAAATGTGAGTGGACCTGGGGACTTTGCATCTGTGGAACTATCTCCAGGCTGTCAGTGGTCATTGAGTTGCTGAGCACTGTCCCTATGAAGAAACAGCCTAGTTCTGAAGCAAGACAACACACCGAGAGCTTGCACGAATACAGGTTCTAGATCTGACTTAGGAAGTCTGGCTACAGGTCTGGGAACCTGTCAAATGGTGATAATGGTGATGCCAATGATTTCTCAAAAACCTGTAGGAGCTCTTAAATAGGCTATGGAATATTGTTTAAGCTCAGTCTGTATACAGATGGCATGCATTCAACAAATATTTACTGAGCACTGATTTAAGTGCCAGGCCTGTGTTAAACATTTGCCTACATTATTTCTCACATTCTGTTATCAACCTCACTTTGTAGATGACAGTGGTAGACTTGGGGAAAACAAGGAACTCACCCAAGGCCACACACCTCAGAAGTGCATAAGGAGGGGAGCTGAGTCCAGAGCTTGCACTCCTCATCACCCCTTAACAGGAAGGGGTCTTCTGCAGGAGCCACAATAGGTAATAACACTGTCAGGCCACCTCAGGGCTGAGGAGAAGGTAGTAGAGGGGTGAATGTCTATCTTTGGGGGTTAGTACCTTGGAAATGTATTCCTGGAGGAGGTGTCAGTTATTCAGGAGGGCAAGAGGTGTGTGTGTGTGTGTGTGTGTGTGTGAAAGAGAGAGAGGGGTGGGGAAAGAAAGTGAGAACATGGCAGAGGAAATCACTTGTACAAAGGCCTGGCAAGGAATCATTTTCCCTGGGTGAAGCAAGGGGGCTACAGTGCAGGGATGTTTTCAGTGTGATTTCCTCTCCACTGGTTTATTACTGCTTATCAGAGGCACGCAGAAGACTTTCTTTTTCTACAAATTTTAATAAAAGTTCCTTTTAAGCATGGGAGAAAATAAATAATAACATGTCAAACCCATGATATTATATATGGTAGTGCTTGGAGTGTAGCTAAAGTTAAGGCACAGGTTAAGAAAGAGCTTCCCTGGTGGTTCAGATGGTAAAGAGTTTGATCCTTGGGTTGGGAAGATACCCTGGAGAAGGGCATAGCAACCCACTCCAGTGAGCTACAGTCCATGGGGTTGCAAAAGAGTTGGACATGAATTAGCAACTAATACTTTGGCTTAAGAAAGTGCATTGGGATAAATGCCATTATGGAGGGTGAAAGGGATGGTACAAACAGTGAAGCTGGGGAGCCCAGGGGAGCTGAAGATTCAGGAACCTGGGTCCGAAGATGTCTCTGTCCTGTCCAGGTTGGGCACCTTGCTCTTGGAGTTTGTCTGAGTGTGAGTGGCTCTTTTGTCAATAATGCCACATTCTTCCAAGTGGGGGGAACGGTGTCCCAGTGCTGTTAACCATGAAGGGATGATGTGTTACAGGCATTAGGGCCAAAGTCTGTCCTGACACTGGTCAGGAAGAGCTGTGTGCTCTGGGGAAAGAGCTAGGAGGGAAGCCATGGGAACCAGTCAGCCCAGAGCAGGGACTCACAGTTCAGGAATGTTCTCTGGTCTCATCCTGACCATAGCCTCAGAGCCGTGGCCATTACACGATTGGCTAAAAATACCTTGGTCCTGGGCTGAGGGCTTACATTTAGAGAACTGCTCTCCAGAGGCAGCCCAGGGAGAGCTGATATAACCCAGGGTCAGCAGGCAGGCCTTCTGGCTGCAAAGGTCAGCCAGCCCTGGATGCTCGCACTTGGCTTCTGCCCGAATGGCCTTAGCACTCAGGCTCAAGCGAAATGCCACTTTTGGCGCCTTTGCTTAAGAGATTTGCAGAACTCTGTAGCCCAGTCCTCTCTCTGCTTGACTGTCTAAACAGCAAAACTTTACTGGGAAAGTTTGCAAAGGAACACCTTGAAAGGAAGCATGCATGCTATGCTAAGTTACTTTAGTCGTGTCTGACTCTTTGTGACCCCAAGGACTGTAGCCCACCAGGGTCCTCTGTCCATGGAATTCTTGGGTCAAGAATACTGGAGTGGGTTGCCACGCCCTCCTCTAGGAGATCTTCCCGACCCGGGGATTGAACCTGAGTCTCTTACATCTCCTGCATTGGCAGGCAACTTCTTTACCCCTAGCACTGCCTGGGAAGACCAAGGGGCAGGGCTTTAACCCCATAGTGCTTCAGAAATGCACCCCCATGTCTCTGGGCAGCTGCATCTCAAATTCCTGCAAGGAGAAGTGGAACTCACAGGGACGTGGGCGCTAGCATTATGCTTTCAGGTCTTGCCCTCTGAGGAGGGACAGATGTGGACAGGAAATGAATCAGTTCACTTGGGGAGGGGCTGTGGGTAGGAAATCTGTCCAGCTCTTGCTGCTGACCAGCCTGGGGCAGCGGGTAGAGGAGCTGATTAATGCCCCAACTATGAACAAGGAAGATGCTCCAATGAGAAGCCACACAAACAGGCAGGACTGTTGTGCAACTGATTTATGAGCATAGGCCATCTCTTCAAGCAGACACTAAGTTTCCAGGGGCAGAATCGGGTGGAGCGGCTCTTAATAGTATAATTCACCACAGCTGCTTGAGCCCCTAGTACGTGCCAGGGCCAAAGTGCTTCTCCCTGTTGTTTAGTGACTAACTGGTGTCTTACTCTTTGGCACCCCATGGATTGTAGCCCACCAGGCTCCTCTGTCCATGGGATTTCCCAGGAAAGAACACTGGAGTGGGTTGCCATTTCCTCCTCCAGGGGATCTTCCCAGTCCAGGGATTGGACCCACATCTCCTGGATTGTAGGATGATTCTTTACAACTGAGCCACCGGGGAAGCCCACTTCTTCCTGTACCATCGTGATGAATCCTCATGGCAAGTGCACCTGGCTGGACCCTCCGCTCACTGGGGTCCTGAGGGCTGCCTACATGACACTGCTGGCCATGGGAGAGTGGGGACTGGCCTAGAGTCCTCCGACACTCTGCTGATCTGCCTGGGCTGACGTTCCCAGGGTTAGGCAGGCAGGGAGCCCTTGTTCAGTGCACTGAGGGATCTCATGGGCTGTGATTAATGGGACCAGGTCATGATCCTAGCATTGGTTATTTTTGAAGGCAGGATTTGGCCAGGATCCTGAGGCTGAAATAGAAGGTGCACTTTTGCTCTCTGGTGGGGTATTCTGCTGGGTTCTTGGTGACCTTTGTCCTAGACCAGAAGCCTCTGACACAGACTATAGCAGCGGTTTTCAAAGTGGGGTGCCTCTAGGCCAGCAGCAACATCATGACCCAAGAACTCCTTACAGTGCGTGTTCTCAGGCCCAGCCTCAGACCTGCAGGCTCAGGTGATGCCAGTGTTGCGTGTATCAGCGAGCCCTCCCCGGGGATCTGATGCTGAGCCGTCTGAGGAGGGTGGCCTGGGGAGATGACTGGTCCCCCTCACGTCCTTCCTTGTGGTCCCTGAGAACCTCTGTAATGACAGGCAGTGTAGAGGCAGGTCCCGACAAGGAGGCCCTGATGGCGAGTTGTCCCTCTTGGGAAGGGCTGGGGGCTGGTGTCAGGTTCTTGGTGTGTGTGGGCAGTGAAAAGATCCGTCCTGGCTGGGCAGCTGTTTCAGGACAGGGCCCTAGTGAAGGGCAACCTAGTTAGTCACAGAAAGCGTGCTTCTCTCCCATGACTGCTCCAAAGTGGCCAGGCCTGCTGCGAGGGGGCTTTCTGGTACCTATGTACAGGGAATTCAGGGACCCCATTGTGCTCCCCAGCATCTCAAATGCACAGAGAGATCTGAGCTCAAGGCTGAATGTCAGCCTCTGATTTGGACTTTGTTTCCACTAGGAAGACAGATTGTTCAACTAATGCACATTTTAGCTTCGGATGAAATACCCAGGCGTTCAGGATCTGCTGTTCGTTTGTAAAGTTTCCTTGCTCAATACATCATTCGTTTGCAGAGATGCCACTAACTAATAATTCAAAGTGGGTATACTTCACTCAACCACGATTAAAGAACTATAGCATACTTTTCTGAATGCCAGCAGTGAAATCTGCTTCCACCATCCATCTTTACTTTGATTAAACTGTCCTTAACTAATAATTCCAGATGGAAGGATTTTAAATCAAGCATGGGGCTGGAGGGATCAGGGCAAACTCTCAATAACCATGAAGACATTTATTGCAAACAGTCTCCAGATGGGCGATTCTTAGGTCCTAAGAGTGAGTGATACTTCCTGGGATGATGTTGCAGAATGTGGGCCATTCACACCCATTGCATAAGAGTTGGGCAGCGAGGTGCAGCCTTCACATGCTGTGTTCTCGGATGGACGGCCAGGTTCTGGGAGTGTCCCTCCGGCCTGTCTTGCCCACGCCTGGCCTGGAATCCTATACCCTAGTCACACTGAGATTCTCCTGGCTCCCTCCCTCTTGCCTGCAGGTGCCAGCTGAGGTGGCCTGGCCAGCACCCAGGCCCCGGCTGTGTTCTCCTCTGGCCCGCGGGCTCTTCACATGGCCCCCTCACATGGCACGGGGGAAGTGCGCCACCTCCTGGCTTGTCTGCCTTTCTGTTTGGCCACAGGCAAGCCTTCCAGGGGCAAGTGCTGTCTTAACCTCTTCTGTTACACTGCACGGAGCCAGGTGCGAGCTGGATGCTTCAGCAGTGAGAGCTGAAGTAACAGCTGAGTGACAAAGCCCCTTGCTGGTTCATGTGGAGGACAGATGGCCGCAGGATACATGGTAACAATGGATGGAATGTGCCAGAACGGCCTGGGGAGCTTATTAGAAATGCAGAACCCTGGGCCCCACCCCAGGCCTGCAGCACCTGTGTCTGCATTCCAGTAAGTGTCTGAGATCCCCCAGTGATACGTGTACACCTTAGAGTGGGATAACCACTAACACCCATTATCATCGGCAAAACGTGTTATGCTTAAGTACATGTCTGTGACGGAATCTGTGGCCTTCACTTGATTCTCATGTTACCTGTGACCCCCAGAATTTAATCATGGCCTCAGGACCATCGAGTACAGGCCTGTGTTGACAAGCAGTTGTGCTTCCTTGATCAAATCCTGTGAACTATTTGGAATAAGATTTATTACGGGGCCTGTGTGTTCTCGGATGGATAGTGAGGTTGTGAAGTGATGATGAAGTTATGTGGTGATGAAGGTGGTGATGGAGCCTCTGGAAGGCTGATGCTTTCATGCTGGGTGTTTGGCCCAAAGTTCCCAGGGGTCAGCAGGGCAGGGCACTCAGCAAGGGGTGGGGTGGCGTGACACTGGAGCCCACAGGATGGACTAGAACCTGCTTTAGTGTCGTAGCACCCCAAATCGACAACATGAGTGATCTGCTGGCCACCTTCACACATCACTGGTCATGCACTTGGCCCAGGAGTTGCTGGAGCCAGAGGAGCCGCTGGTCCTCTTGCTGCCCTGGGACAATTGGCAGCGACAGGCAGGAGCTTCCACAAGGCCTGGCCCATCAGAGCCCATTTCACGCCACGTCATGTCTGCCTTCCAAGCTGCCCAGACATTTCTCTCCTGGCCACCCCTGACCTGGAATACACAGTCAAGGGAATGTGGGAGATGTAGATTATACCATGTCAGGATAAGGACTCACACTTGCCAGCCACATCCCACTGGGTCCAAAGCTTAACACACACTCAAGTTTTATTTCTACTTTGGGGACAGACTTTAAAGTCATGTTTGAATAGCAGAAGAGAGAGGAAACAAATTACCCCTACTGGTTTCTGAAGTCCCACCAAACCCACGAGGTATTCAGACACCAAAGGGAAAGTGGTTTTAGAATTTAGCACATTTTGATTATCTGCCAAGAAGGTCAACGTAGAAGATGACAGATTTGTGACCAAGATCAAGGGGATTAGCAGCTTCTTGGGCACCCTTCCAAAAAAAACGGCTGGCCTGAGGTCATCCAAACTGCTCCCAGCATGGAAGCAGAGAGCCACAGAGATCTACTCTGAGAGGAAATAGGACCAGGAGAAGGTCCTACTTGAAAATTGCACATAAAGCATGCTGGCTGAATTGTCAAGTGGAAGGAAAGTTCACTGTCAGAGAAAGAGTGGGGCTTGTTTGTCACAAGAGACAAAGTGCAGGGCATTGCCTAGAATGGGGACATCTCTGCCACATTATTCTGGACAGTAAGATAAACATGAGTCCGTGTTCTGATTAGAAATGCTTTTCACTCTCAGGGATGAAAATGTTCCCCATTGTAGTTTACACTTCCTGGTCCTCTGAGCAGTGGCCCCTAATGCAATTCTTTCGGGAGGCCCCAAAGAATTGGGAGTCCTAGAGACAGAAGGTTTGAGGCAGGGCATGGGGCACCAGGGAAGCGGGGTGAGAGGACCTGGGAGAACAGGACCCTGTGTGGAGTCTTATTTCCAGTTGTCTGAATTCTGCTATCACTTGCCTTTAGCATACTGCTCCTCCTCTCCTCTGAGGCATGCATGGGTGCGTGCTCAGTTTTGTTCAACTTCGTGACCCCATGGACTATAGCCCGCCAGGCTCCTCTGTCCATGGGATTCTCCAGGCAAGAACACTAGAGTGGGTTGTCATTTTCTTCTCCAAGGGATCTTCCTGACCCAGGGATGGAACTGGCATCTCTTGCATCTCCTGCATAGGCAGGTGGATTTTTTCCACTGAGCCACCAAGGAAGCCCTACTCAGAAGCATTGTGCAATTTTATGCCCACTAACTCTGCATGAGCCTTGGTGGGGTCATGTACTTGGGAAAGGAAAAGAGGGCATGTTTGGGTTTGAGACAGAATGCAGCAGTGTGTGAACCCCAACTATGATAAAGATGAGACATAAGGGGTCCTGGACAGAAGTAAGAGGAAGGGTTCGGTGACTGTCAGAAAGGATATGCCCTGCTCCTTGATTTCCTAGAATCCTCAGAAGCATACTGGGGAGGACTGAATTCACCAGAGAAATATGTGATGTTGACACTTGGGTTATTGAAACCAGATGGTGAAGGGCAGGGAGGTTCTGGAGGCTGGAAGATTGCTGCCCAGGTGTCCAGGAGACGTGTCCCATCTCTGGGTCTGCCACCCCAGGACTCTGCTGAATGATCACAGGAAAAGGATGCCATCTGCCTCTTTGGATCTCCTGAGCAGTCGGTGGTCTTGTCTGCCGGTGTGGAGCTGGTGGCTATTGACAGGGCTGAAATATTGTTCCTAATGGAGTGGGGATGAATTAGCCTGGTAATTTGCCCACGGTCTAAAACCCAAGGAACATCTGTTTGAGCCATAAGGGGCATATTTTTATGGCTGGAGGGAAGCCCAAGTTGAGGGGTTTGATTGCAACCATCAGCAGGGGTTGTTTGGAAGCTTCACAGAGAGGAGGCAATGAATTGCCACCCGGCACAGTGGCTCTAGTCCCCTGCGTAGTTACCCTTCTGCCCTCAGAGCCCATCTATTTTCCCAAAGGGTGGTGGCTCGAAGTGGGTTAGCACAGG
This sequence comes from Bos indicus x Bos taurus, assembly GCF_003369695.1. Lineage (NCBI taxonomy): Eukaryota > Metazoa > Chordata > Mammalia > Artiodactyla > Bovidae > Bos > Bos indicus x Bos taurus. The sequence goes on from NC_040088.1 coordinate 26,902,181, forward strand.
CTGGCTCCTTTGCTCACACTGGGCCAGATAACCAGGGCTAATAATCCTAACGACAACAGCTCCAATTTACAGCACGCTTACTGAGCTCCTGCTGTGTTAAATCCACTATCTCCAGCTCCCCAACTTTGGTCGTTCAAATACCACCTTCAAGATCTTTGTTGTTTGTGTAACACTGGTCCTGTTATCGCCTTCATTAAAAACAAAACACAAACACACTCTCATTTTCCCTCTTAAAATAAATGGACTTAAAAAGTAAACCTCCCAAATGGAAAATGTCTTCTAAATGGAAAACTAATAACATTTGTCACGAATGGGAGAAAACCATAAAAAGATGATATGAAATATGTAATTAGAGACTTCTGGTTTCTGGCCCGGCAAGTAAGAAGCTGAAAGACACCATTTCATCTTGAGAACAGGTAAAAAGCTGAAACCACCAGCTCGTCTTCAATCTTTCAGTGTAGTGAGGTCACGGGGCAGACTATTGCTCCCAGACTGGAGAGACTGACCGGAAGTATAGAGAAACACAACGTGCTTGGGCAGAAAGCTCGCAGTGGTCAGTCCTGGGGTTAGGAAACCTAAACTCTGGTGGTTTGCTGAAGCTCAGTGTGGACAAGTCTGAGAAGGACAAACTCCAGGAAGATCCAGACATCAGGGTCCTGACACCGTGTGAATTTTACCTGGAGGAGCTCGGCCAGGTTTTCATAGTGAGTGTGGCAGGTGGAGGAGAGAGGGGTTGGGGGAATTCACTCTTGTTTCCGAGAGGGTAGGGGAAAAGGAATCATTTTTAAATACATCAGGGCATTATGTTTTCAATAAGGTCTGCCCTCAGGAGAAACAAGTCAGCCAGAATCTAACCTCTTGGGGATTCATCAGTGCCCCCCGCCCCCCGCCCCCAACTGACCTGGAGGAAGGGAAATACCCAACTCCTGCTCACAGCAGCCATTCTGTCCCACCTACGAGGAAATAAAAAAAGTCAGAAACACTTGTGAAGTTCACAGCGCAGAGGCACAGGCTCATTAAAAAGACTTAGACCTCCCATTCCTCACCAACATATCACTAAAGGCCTATTTACAGCATTTCCTTTTTCCCTCCTGGTACATCATATTCACTTATCAATAAAAAATTACAAGGCATACCAGAAGACAAAAAACACAATTTGAAAAGACAGAGAAAAAGCAGAATCAGATTCAGATATGGCAGGGGTATTTGGAATTATCAAACCACGAATTTAAAACAACTGTGATTAAGATGCTAAGAGCTTTAACAGGTAACATAAACAGCATGTAAAACCAAATGGGCAATGTAAGTAGAGAGAAATTCTAAGAACTGAAATGAAACGCTAGAGATCAAAAACGCATGAGAGAAATGAAGAATGCCTTTGATGGGCTTGTTAGTTGATTGGATATGGCTGAGAAAAGAATCTTTGCGCTTAAAGATCTCAACAGAAAGCAGCCAAACTTAAAAGGAAAGAGAACAAAAGATTAAAAGAAAGAAAAAAACAGAACAAAAGATCCAAGAATTGTGGGGCTACTACCAAAGATACGACACACATGTAATGGGAGTTACAAAAGGAGAAGAGGGAAGAAACATGTAAAATAGCAATGACTGAGAACTTCCCCCAAATGAACGTCAGATACCAAGTTACAGATCCAGGAAGCTCAGAGAACACTGAACATGGTAAAACGCCCCTACCCCTACCTACATCTAGGCTTATCATTTTCAAATGAACTACAGAAAAATCAAAGATAAAGAAAAAATCCTGAAAGAAGTCAAAGGAAAAAACACACAATACCTCTCGAGGGGCAAAGACAAGAATGACATCCGACTTTTCAAAAACTATGCAAGCGAGAGAGAGACGTGAAAGATATAAAGTATTGAGAGGAAAACCCCACCAGTCTACAGTTCTGTATCCTGTGAAATTATCTTTCAGAAGTGAAGAGGAAACAAAGACTTTCTCAGTCCAACAAAAATTGAGGGAATTTGTTGCCAGTAGACCTGCCTTGCAAGAAATGTTAGAAGTTCTTTAGAGAGAAGGACAATGATATAGGTCAGCCACTCACATCTACACGAAGAAAGAAGAGCATCAGAGGAGGAAGAGGCCAAGGTAAGATAAAAACCTTTCTTTTTCTTATTCTTAATTGATCTAGAAGATAACAGTTTATTTAAAAATAATTATAGCCACGATGAATTCCATATGTGTCTCTATATAATCTTTTGTCTGCTTATGTATAAGTGAAATGAATGAAAGTATCTTTTCCAATAATAGCTCTCATTAAATTAAACCCAAGAAACTTACAGCCCCTGGATATAGCAGGCTGCGTAAACACAGCAGACATGTGCTGGAATTTGTTTAGAAATTATCATGTTGGTTTCTGAGGCTTCTGGTGATCAAAAAGGCATAGGTTGCCGGAGTTTAAATCTGAGCAAATCTTGCCCATTGAGCAAGTCACATCAACCTCTCTGGTCTCAGCATTCCCATCTCTGTAATATGGCAACAGCAGTCCCTACCTCACTGGCTTGTTATGAGGCTTAGATAAGTTCATGTAACGCTCCACAAGGTTAGCTGTAAACATATTCACACAAGCTCACAGCCCGATTCTTGTAGGAAAAGAGACATGGCCAGGAAGCTCACTGCCACCCGAAGGGATGTCTGGCTGTGTCGTGTGTACACAGGAGGAGACTGGAAAGAGGGCGAAAGCGTGCGGGGAGAGCAGTTACTGCTTTAAGCTGAGAGTGGGGAGGAGGCGGCCCGAGACCTTCTCCTCACTTTGCCTTGTCTACCAGGCAGAGGCCTCTTTCCCATTCCATTTATTAATTGAGTAAACTCCATGATCCTAAATGAAAACACACCCTGAGCAGCAGAGACAAGCACTGTTCTCTGCACACACCGCTTCTAGAAAAGCAAGACTAACGACTGGTCAGCGAGAGACGGAGATGGAGCCAGGGCAGCTGCGTGATTGGCTAAAAGGCCCCGCGGGGCTGGCCCGTTCGTTCCTCCTTCATCAGACTGTTCATTCATTTGTTCGTTTGCTCACTCCAACATTTGTCTTCCTGCCTCATGGGTTCCTTTCTCTCCCAGATTTTGGCCCCACATATTTTCATTAGTCTGTTAACTCTTTGATATCTTCGAACAGATGATTTTAAATTTTTGTCCAGATTTTGTTATTTTTCAAATGAGAGGACTGGTTCAGAGACCTAGGCTAGTGTTGTCTAGGAAGAAGAACTTTCCCCAAACTATGTGCATGAAAACTTAGAAACATCTTAAGTCTAAAAATAGGGGGTCCATTATTGTACCTCCAGGTAAATGGAATAATACACTGCCATTAAAAGTGTTAAACATTTTATTATGATGATAAAATACTAACAGTAAAATTTTGAGGAAAAATCAGAATATAATTCTTTTATATTATTCCCGTTTTTGAAAAATGTCTGCCTGAGCATAGGTATATGACGAGGAAGAGTCACCTGAACTGTTTATGGTGGTTACTGCTCACTGGCTGGGTTTCTTCTCTATAAGCTTCTACAAACCCTAAATTTTATGCCTAGAGAATATATTCCTTCTAGAGTCAGCTTCAGGCACACAGAATGCTGTGTTACCTCTGTCGGGATGCTCTGTGTACTCGAGCAAGCCTTTGTGCCCGCACTGATGTCCACTGGAGGCCAGTGCCGCCTTGCGAGGGTCCTTGGGCCTTTCAGACCTGGAAGCTTCGTTTCCCTGATTTCCTCTCCGAGTTTGGGGGTAGATGAAGAGGGCACCGGGTGTGTCTCCTGGATGTTTTGTTTGCTGTTAAATTTCTTATCCATCTTTGTCTCATCAGTACCTCTTGGTGAACATTTATTGAGTCACCGCCTGCTAACACCACACTAAATGGACCGAGTTATGAAATGTTTGTGCTGGACGAGAGCTTAGAGATCCTGTAACAGACGAAGCCTTAGGTGTGAGACACACATGCCCTGCCCCTGCTGGGTGTCCTAGGTGGGGTATGTGTGAGTCTGTGTGTTTATATGTGTTAATGTATGAATGTGTGTACGTGTTTATGTATGTGTATACATGTATATGCATGAGTGTGCATGTGTGTATACGTGTGTGAGAATATATGTGTATATGTGTGTATATATGTATGCATGTATATGTGTGCGTGTTTGTGTACGAGTGTGCGTGTCTATGTGTGTAAGCGTGCATATGGATGTGTGTGTGTGTGTTTAGGGGAACATCCACCACTCCTGAGGTCCTCCATCCTCTCCTGGCAGGCTGCTTAGGGCAGGCTTGTGGAGCCCCACGTCCTGTGGAACGTCCTGTGAACACAGAAGCCTGGGGCCTCTCCCTGTGGAGGTGGGCTCTCAGCCTCCAGCTAGGTGGGGCCACATGTTGTCTTCACAGCACACAGTTCAGAACCCTGCATGACTGCCCGCTTGTGGTGCTGCCCGTCTCCTCAGCCTGGCCCACGCTGCCCTGCCCACTAGGCCCCTCCACGTGGCTCTTGATGCTGAACTCCTCGTCATTCTGTCCTTCAGTTGTGGCCTGGTCCCTCCTGGCACGAGGCCACCATTGTCACAGCTTCTCCCCTTGCTGGGACACCCCCTCCCACCTTACCTGTTCCCTTCACTGCCTACGCTTATGCTCCCCTCTGAGTTACCTGACTCAGCAAAGTCACCACATTCCCTCCTCAGAGCAGCATGGGAGAGGAGCCTCGTGACTCACCCGTGCAGTTTTGGTGTCTCCAGGGCAGGAGAGTGCCAGACAGCATCCCCAGGGCCTTGTCCCAAGCTCCTGGCCTCTCTGCGTCCCATCTTACTAACAGGGGTGGCCCACGGGGTCTCAGGAGCAGTCAGTCTAGGAAAACTCTCAGAAGGCTGGACGTACTGTGCAGACAGCTAGCCATGACCTGGTGCTGGTTATGGTCACAGCTTCAGGGCAGGGATCTCCCGCTGTCGACCTCCAGGCCTTGTCACCGCTCCTAAAAGATCCGCTTTCTGATTCATGGGCTTCCTCGTCATGAGAAGGAAACGCAGCCCTTCAGCCTCAGCAGCCCTTGAGACCACCTTCCTACTTGCTCTCTCTGCAGACATGGCCTGATGCCCACGCACTTCCCTCTTCTCAACTCAGACCAGTTGGAGAGGCTGGTCACTAGCTTTCTCCATCTGGCTCTGGGGTGTTGCCCCAGCAGGAAGGAGTGGTTTCCGGCTCACATCCTGCGCTTTGAGCCTTGTGAAATCTGGATGGACAGCGACGCCCTGCAAGCCTGAGCATGACCAACGACTGCCGCGTCTCAGGAGGTTACCTGTCCTGAGCATGAAACACAGAGAAAGGGTATCGCCCGGAGGCAGGCCAACCAGCAGTTTTCACAGCCCTGGGCCTGGGGACCGCAGGTCCTCTTTGCAGCCGTTTGGCTGATGGTAAACTTTCACGACACAGTGCAAAAGCCATTTAGCACCTTTACAGAAATTGGAAATGGGTGTTTCATGTGTGGTGGTGCTGAAAATTGAGAATAATGACAGAATTATTAACAACCGGCTTCCCGGGCTTGGACTCTTAATTGCCTGTGGTCTGTAAAGCTGACAACTAAGCACTGCAGAATCCAAATGTGAAATATTTAGTTTTGGGAGTCTGGGAGAATGGCTTCTAATTCTTTTGTTTATTGGTGGTAAGAAGTGCCTTCGGGGTAGAGAGATGTTGTAAAGGCAGCAGAGAGCATTGAGCTCGGAGCCACCGGCCCAGGTTCCTGCCCTGATTCTGTCTCCGTGGGGCCTGAGGTTCTCGTGGCTTTCAGGAAGCCGTGTAAACTGATGAGGACAAATGCTTCCTGTGTGACGATGCATCTTGCTCGGTTCCATGGTGGCACTGCAGGCAGCTACAGTGGGGAGAGGCTGAGCTAGAGTCGAACGGAGTGCTTTCCTGCAAGACTTCTCAGAGCCTTGAATAGTGTTATAATGACAGGAAATATTTATTAAGCACTTACTCTGAGCCGTCACAGTACACCACTTTGCATTTGGCCTCCTTTTATCTTCATTAATCCGTAGGCCAGGAGAAGCTGCCGTTGTTGTTCAGTTGCTAAGTCATGTCTGACCCTACGACCCCATGGACTGCAGCACACCAGGCTTCCCTGACCTTCACTGTCTCCTGGAGTTTGTTCAAACTCATGTCCACTGAGTCAGTGATGCCATCCAACCATCTGGTCCTCTGTCCACCCCTTCTCTTCCTGCCTTCAATCTTTCCCAGAATCAGGGTCTTTTCCAATGAGTCAGTTCTTTGCACCAGGTGGCCAAAGTATTGTATCTTCAGCTTCAGCATCAGTCCTTCCAATGAATATTCAGTGTTGATTTCCTTTATCAACTGGCTTGATCTCCTTGCAGTCCAAGGGACTTTTAAGAGTCTTCCCCAGCCCCACAGTTCAAAGGCATCAGTTCTTCAGTGCTAAGCCTTTTTTACAGTACAGCTCTCAGATCCGTACATGAGTACTGGAAAAACCATAGCTTTGACTATATGGACCTTTATCCATATATCTGGGGCTTAGAGATTATAAACAACTTCCCTCTTGTCCACAGAGCTACTGAGTGGAAGTGCCGAGTCTTTACCATGGGTCTGTCTGACCAAAGAGCCTGTCCTCTAACCATCATACTCTCTGTCTCTCTATCCTGTCCAGAGAACCCTAGATGGAACCTTGAAATCATGCAGTTCAGTGCTTACATTGTCCAGATCCGAAGATGAACGTCAAAAGATGGAGTCTTCTCTTAGCCTCTGAGGGGATGGAGATGAATTGCAGGACCCCTCTGCCCTGTCCTCCACTTTTCCCACATCCCTCTTTCTTTGGTGCTCCCTCGGGGTCCCTTGGAACAGGAGGGCAGGGCACCTGGGCCGTTTGCATAGTTGTTGGTATGTGTGCGCAGGTGCCTTCATGCGTGGCTCCACCTCCTTGCTGTGCAACTCTGAGCAGCTTACTCAACGTCTCTCTGCCTTCACACCCTCATCTGTAAATTGTGCCCCTTACTCAGGTTTGATATTGAGTGCTGATAGAGTAAATATGTAAAGTGGGGGAGTCATAAGCTGCGGGGCCAGGTGACTTTCCCCAGTGCACCTGGGGCTAGAGTCTGCTCTACTCAAGGGATGGGTCAGCCAGGCGGCTCTTGCCAAGGGAGGAGTAAAATTGGCAAAGAATTCTTCCCAGAAGGAAACAAAGGCCTATGTGAGCCTGGAAAGCAGAACTCTTTTTCTCCCATGCATGTCAAGGAGCGGCCAGCAGATGGCAGAAGCGAGCCAGGAAAGGGAGACTGTGCCCTGCCTGTTGGGCAGCAGCTGCCTTATAAAACCCCGTGGTGTTTGCTTGTTGTATTAAGAGGTCTCCAGCCTGAGAGCCGTCCTTCATTCTGAGCAGGACTCTAAACAAACTCAGGGGCTAAACAAACCTTGGGGCTCCCGTGTGCTCCCAGCAGGCACTGATGCCCACGTGCTCCAAAAGTGGGCCCCTTGCGGAGGCGATGGTCTTCTCTCTGCTCCTTGAACACCCAGAGCACTGAGGCTCAGGGTGGGAGTGGTTAGAGCACGGTACTCTAAGAAGGAGTCCTTGACAGTGTTCCCAACAGGGCAGTCCTGGTGCTGTGGTTCATCACTCACTCACCATTAAAGGTTGATGGGCCTCGACTGCATGCTGGTCCTCTTCCCAGCTCCGGGGTGCAGCATGGCCCGCGCATGACAGGTCTGTGACTGCCAGAAAGCTCACGTTCCAGTGGGATGGAAAGAAATAGCCTGCAAGGAGTTAAGATAAAGCAGGGTGGTGCTAGGTGCGATTAAGGAAGGGAAGAGGCTGTCCGGTAGGATTTATGTGGGGGACAGCTTTAGCGAGGGTGTTTGGGGAAGAAAGGATGAGACCTGAGTTAGCGCAAGGAGCCGCCGCCCAGGTAGCTGCAGGGTGTCCCAGGCACAGGGGTGGCTGGCCTGACCCTGGAGGTGGAGTGGCTCCTGTGTTGAGAACCAGTGTGGTCCGGTCACAGCAGAATACACGGGGTGGGGGGGAGAACAGAGGTGGGGCGGGGGCCCGGGCACCTGCAGGGAGGATCAGGAGTGGATTCCACCTGCAGAGAATGTGACATTGTCTGTATGGTTCAACCTGGTGCATCCACACACATCCCTGAGGATCTGGTCGTGAGCTTTGCAGACCCCCTCCTTCTGCCGGCCCCTCCCTCCAGGTGACTCAGTTGCCCAGGCGTCTGGAAACATCTTCAAGTGGCTTCTCGCTGTGTCTCAATGACATCATTTCCCCATGGTCTCCTGCAGGCGGCTGACCCGTCCCTCACCTACACATATGGCTCTCCCCGCCTCCGCCCCCAGCTCCTGGTCTAGGGAGGCCCTGAGCAGTTTGCTGGGGACTCTTGGGGGTGGGTGGGGGGCTCAGGCCTGCGGATCCAGTGCCAGAGGCCGGCATCCTCCCCTCTCCAGCTTGACTTGTTCCTCCCCTGGTGCTGGAAAGCTGAGACGTGGTCTCCACATCTGAGAAAACAGTTAAACTGACAATTCCTCACAGACTTCGGTTCAAATCCTTATTAGGCTGTTAAGTGAGAGGGGATTTCATTTCCTTCCCAGGCCTCCTCTCAAGGCCTTGCCTCTCCTGGCCTGCTGTAGTCACACGATGTGGCCAGGGAAGCAGCCAAGGTCCCGGCCGTGTCTGGGGAAACTGGGACCTGTGCAGTGAAGCTGAGGCTGGGGAGTCCCCAGGACAGGGTCCAGAGGGCGGGTGGGGTCCCAGAGGTGAGCCTAGCAGGTAGTCACTGAGGGGTCCTGGGAGCATGTGTTCCAGGGACACAGCCATGGAACACCTGCCTCCTTTGTGTGGATCTTACATTGTACATGTAAACAGAAGTACATGTAAACACACACCCATACATATAGACACACACACGTATACTCACACATACACACATAGACATACACAGACATGCAAATATGCACACATAGATACACATATACACACTCAAACCCACGCATATAGGCATGTATGTATACATGCACAGGCACACATACATGTACACATACATATATACCTATGCCTACGTACACACAGCTGTGCACACATATGGATGCCTATGCAAACGATGTAGACATATACCTGCATAAATCAGCCAGCCTGGGTCCAGCCCTGGTTCACTGCGGCCTGCAGGGAACTGCCTGCCCCCTGCGGGCTTAGTTCTCACCTGCAGTTGGACAGGGTGACAGCACATTTTCAGTGAGAAGGTGACTGGGCATTGTGACCCGGGGCTGTGCATTTGGGGCACCCTTGAAACATGAGACTTCCTGGGGGCACACATGGTCCTGTTAAAAACTGGATACTGCTGCACAACAAAGTAAATTTGAGGAAAAACCAAAACAAACTTTCCAATGGAACTTGGGGCCCCACCTGTCTCGACTCAGATCAGTGTCCCATTTAGGAAAGCACAGTCCAGTGAACAAAACCCCTCAAGGTGAGTGGAGTCTCGATGTAGGTTTCTCAAAGGACGTTAAAAAGATCCAGTTATGACTTCTCGCCACACCTAACCCTCTTCTTTGGCTTTCTGCTCCCCAGGCTCTCTCGCCCCCCTCCACATGGTACCTCTTCTAGAAACTTTCTTTTTCCCAGACCCTCAGCTGAGCCACCCTCAGGGGCCTTGTCTTGCTTTCTGCTCCTGCCTGGTCCCGCCCCCTGGTGACGTCACCCCAGCCTGGGGCTTGTGTGGGGAGTTGGTGGATGGGGAAACAGCACAGGGACCATTTTCTGGAACAGGTAATGGGGGAGAGGAGGGCTGGAGCCCTTCCCCGTGGTCACTGCGCTTCTTGTCACACACAGCGATTGGTCAAGTAACTTTGGGAGACAAGTCCAAGTACTGACCACCATGCCACCCAAACTCCCATGACCTGAACAGTCATCTTAATGACTAGTCAACATTTCATGCAAATTCACCCATAGAATAAAAAGTCCCTGTGATGGATCTGCGAGGATAGGCCAGCAGAAAGCACGGTGTGGGCATGCAGCTGAGTGGCCCGGTGGGCACTGCAGGGACCCCTTCGGTACCCCAGATCTCCTCCTATCAGACCTCCCCTGCCTCCCTGCCTGGGGGCTGAGCCCTCCATGGTGCCCAGCTTGCTCCTGGCAGGCTCTGGGGGCACTCCCAATGGGCTCTACCTGAGGAGATCCTTTCTTCAATCTGCATTTGTGGGGCTACATTTTATATGTGCCCCTTGCAGTGGAGAAGGAAAATACAACTTGAATCTGATTCTGTTCAGTGCAGTTAAATATTGTACCTCAACACTCCCCTCTGTGAGATCTTTCAGTGTGGACTAATTAGAAAGGAGGTGTTTTATATGCTTGCATTATGCCAAAACTCTTAGTGTGTTGTTATATGGGTGTTTCAGAGCGTTTTAGTGGTATTTGGAAAATTGTTTGGGGGTTTTTGAACAATCCGGGAATGTGTTATTGTTTTTTTCCCATTCACATAATGGGATCTGAGCTTCTGATATCTGAAAATTCAGTCTGCAAAGCATTTTCAGGAATTGATAATAGATGGATAATGAGAGGCACCTGTATTATACTTGGTCTGAACTGCTGGTGGAGGTCGTCATATGATTGGCTGAGGCCAAACAGACTGAGAGTGGGGAGAGGACAGGGGTCCACATGATGAATCCCTACCTCTCTTTGTCATTAACAGAAAATTAGGAAATGCCTCAGGGAACCTGCCGGGTGATCAGCTGCTGAAAATCCTCTCTTAGGGCTCCCCTGCTAGTTGTCTGGTAGCAGCCCCCCGCCACGACCACGGCAGGGAAGGGCACCTTGCTGCCACACTGCAGCTGGACGCTGGTCCAACCTAGGGCTGTGCCAGGCCGGGATGCAGGCTCTGTCTCTCACAGTGCCAGTTGTGGGCGAGCTGAACTTGAAATTAATCAGAGTGCAGCTGATTGATTTTCTCAAGGCTGGCACTCATGCCAGGGCCCTGGAGGCCTGGTGGGTCTATTGTGCCAAAGTGCAGCCTGGCCTGCCCCAGAGCCAGCTGCAGCCCAGATTTCACCACAGCCATTCCTGCAACAAACTGGGGATGGCCAACAGCCTGCCTGACACTGGGGCGTGGACTATGCGTGCCCACTGCACCTGGGAGCTGAAACACCTCGGGTTCCGTCTGAATACACCTGTGGCCTGAAACAGTGGCTCTGCCCTGAGCTGCAGCTTCTGTGTTGGTAGGATCCAGGCAGACAGAAGCTGCTCTGCTTCTCCTCCTCAGGCCCCCCTGGCCTCCACTGTGATGTCTGCCAGGGACAGCCACCAGTGACCCTGTTAATTAAAACCACAGCATCGGGGCAGGAAGCACATTACAAACTCTCAAGTCGTGTTTCCCTAATAGAAATCTCACTGTGGAGGTGTCTGCGGAGGTCAGGCAGACCAGAAGAACCTGTCAGTCTCAAATGAACTCAAACAGGCTTTCTTAGTTTACTCACCTGGGGGCCTGGAGGCAGAGCGGGGAGCAGGGCCTGCCATCTGCCGCGGATCAGGGCAGCCCCCTACACCTGGAGCCCCAGATTCCATCCTGGGACCGGGAGATGGAGGAGAGAGCCGGGCTGTAGTGGAGGATCAGGAACGGCTGAGTGGCTGCTTCGGAAAGTGCTGACCCAGGCATCTGGGAGTGAGCCTGACCGGCCACCTCTGTGCAGAGCTGTCTGTAGTCGGGCAGCTGTAGTCGATTAGAAAATCACTGTAAAGTCGTGGCTGTGACTAGGGAGTGGCTCTGTCTGGGATCCATTTGTCACATACAGAATTCCTCCTTTCCGTGTTTCCTGGCCCAGGTTGCCACTTTGAATGCTCATGGCTTTTTGCAATTGACAGTGTCTCAGGCCGGACAGAGCTGGCTCCTTGGAGAGAAGCTGGAGTGACTTGAACAGGCCCAGAGGGAAAGGGAGGCAGAAAGCCTCTTGAATGTGTGGGCCCAAGCCTTCTGTGGTGGAAGGGGGCCCCACTCCTGCCTCCGAGGGGTTAACTTATTCGGGGTTCTCGGGCTAATTTGTGAAATTACGTCTTTTCACAGAGCCGGGAGAGAACAGCCTTAAATAGGGGCAATTTAATTCCTGGATCGCTGTCCTACTCAACGAAAAGCCAAATTTTATCCTCTCTCTTTCATTTGCCCATTTAAAGCCTGAAGCAGTAGGGCTGGGAGGGTGAGGGCCTGGAGTTACTATGGAAACACAGAACCTGGAAGTGGACACACTGCCTGAGTACAGACCGTGGTCCCCGTGCCGGACACGGCTGCTCTTCCTCTCCTCTGCCTTTGAGCTCTGCCCACCTGCGGTCCTGGGGAGACCTGGAGACCCCAGGGTCCAGCCTGCCCTGCAGGCACCTGGCTTTCCCCGAGACGCACAGAGCCCTCCTATCGGCTCCTTCTGGAATGTTCTCCAAATCCTCCTCCAATTCAACTCCCTATAACTCCACAGCAAGCAACACCGCATGATAAATGGCCATGCCCATTACCGTCTTTGTTTTATTCCTGGCACCGTGGGCCTCTGATAAGCAGGTGGGGGTTTCAGATGCCTAGGAGCAGCTCCCCAATTCTGTTGGAGCTCAGAATCCTCCAGTGACCTGCAGCCACATGAGAGGCCTTCTTGCCTCTCAGTATGCCCTGCCCTGGCTCCAAGGACTTTCAGTTTTTCCTTAGGGTCAAGGCATAGTGTCCTCTGATGGAACCAGGCTGGAAGCCACAAATTGCTGCTGGCAGAAGCCGGGGGCCTCAGCAAGGGGAACTGTGAATTTCCGGGTGTGGGGCGCAGGGCAGAAGTATCTGCAGAACTGGTGGCACCTGATTAAGTCTCTGAGACAGTTTTCTCAAGCCTGACCTTTTTCCCTTCTCCCTGAGCACTGTCACCTCCCACCAGGATGATGTCCACAGGCTCTTTCCTCTCCCTCCTTCTCCTCCTTATAGCAGCCAGGGTGGTCCTTTTAAAAGTCAATCAGATAATGTCTCTCTCTCACTGAAAATCCCCCAGTGGGCTCTCCTCTCACTGGGAGAAACAGGAGCCCTCGTCATCTGTCCCTGCTTGCGTCCTCCACCTCGCTTGGTCCACGCCTGAACCAACTATAGCAATCCACAGCCACACTGGCTGCCGTTCTGCTCCTCCCAGAATCCCCCTCTCTCTTCTACCCCAGGGCCTTTGCATACACAGTTCCACTGCTGCAATGCTCTGCCCTTCCTCCCACACTCTGCCAGGAAGGTTTCTTGAATTTCATCACCATCATCCCTCTTCAGAGAGGCCTTCCAGAGGGTGCCCTACTATTGCCCAAGACATACTCCTGTTTGTGTCCTTCATAGAAATGATCAGACTGCTTAAAACGTGTTTACTTGTTTGTTTTTCCTGTCTTTTCTACTGTGCTGTTGGGTGTTCCATCCAGGGCCTTGCACATAGTAGGTGCTTATTTTAGTTAAAGAGGTAATAAGAGTACAGCAGGCTATGACCCTGATGCTCTCAGAGGCTCATCTCAAAAAGGGTTCTTTCTTAATCTCAAGGCTCACTCTCACCTAGTGCTGATGGGTGGGGAACTCTGCTCGCCACACTCCCGCTAAATGGGGGTTCTGCCACCTCAGAGCCTCTTCATCTGGACTAAAAGTCCTGCGAAGTTTGCCAGGAGGAGGAATCGAGAGAAAACGGAGGCGTGTGGCTTTCACAGCCTGGCAGCCCTGTGCGCCACTTCTATTCTTGTCCATTTGCCCTGTCCGGCCACACAGCTCCAACTTTCTGGAAAACGGAGGAGGCAGGATGCCAGGTGAGCATGAACAAGAGGCTCTGGCGCAAGAGATATTTATGAGCCAAACGTTCCCTAGGGGAGGGTGACCACACCCTTGGCAACAAGCATGGAAGCCTCCCTGAGACTTTCCCTGCCTGTGTTCTTCTAGACACTAATGGTCTTGCTGAACAGCAGGCAAGGACTCAGGACAAATCCTCCATTTCCTTTCGCATGGACTCTGACCCAGGTGATGGCGTAGCTGTGTCTTCTGCAGGCGGTGTATGTGTTAGGAGTGGACAGAGACTCTGCAGCCATTATCAGGCGCTGCTTGCCTAATGTTCCATGAAGCACCCTGGGAAACAGGCCACCACAGGAAATAAACGATCATGTGGGCTCAGGCGACCTCCAGCTGGCTTCAGGGGCACCCTGTTCCCCAAGGGGCCTCGTGCCTTCCTTGTGGCTCCCAGGAATGGGTGGCAGAAACTAGTCCAGTGATTTACCTCCTGCCTTCCTGTGACTTCTCCCCGTTCTGTGCATCTCATGTTTAATTATGAGGCTGTGGATGGCCGGGATATTAATTACAGGGCAGAGGCTGTGTTACTCAGAGAAAATCAGTGCACACCTAATCTCACTTTCCTCAGGAAGGAAAATTGTATTTTTCCTGATCTCAACAAGAATGCCAGGGAAAGGAGTAGAATCACACGGAGGAGTTTTAAACTAATGAGATTCAGTTTAAAAAATTAAAAACCATTTTATATGGAGAAGGTTGGGAGAATCTATGTCTGAGATTTGGAGTTTCTCCTCAGCTGTGGTGCCTGGTGGTGGTCTGCAATAGCCCCTATAGCAAAGGGGCTATTGGCTTTCCTGTGGGGAGGGTCTGCGTGCTGTCTTAGGCAGAGTTAGCTTGGTTCCTGGTATAAAGCCAAGAATAGTTTAGGCTGGGTTTTCTAAATACATAGAGCAAAAGCATTTCTTGGCAAGAGTTCTTCTTGGCAAAAAGCAAGCATGTATATTCCAAAGGGTGAGATGGGGGGGAGAGTTTGACATATTTTGGTTTGTGAATAAATATAAACCAGACTAATATTAATAACAATAGCAACAATAATAAGTGTTCATTAAGCTTGTGTGACACGCGTCTACATTCCACGTGCTGTGGGTGCTCTCTGCCATTTCTTCACAGCAGTCCTGAAGGTGCTTCCCACTTTACCCTCATTCATCGCTCAGGTGTTTATGTGTACATGCATGCACACACACATGTTCTTGCACTCGTGTGTGTGTGCATGTGTGTGTGCGTATGTGTGATGCTCCACACCTGGCTTGGGGGGTGGTCTACTTCATGGGTTCCCCAATAGCATGATGAGGTTGGTCTCTCACCTGCTGTACCTCACAGGTGAGGAGAGCACTGATTCTGAATGGAAATGGAGGCTGCCCAGTGGAGGTGGGACCCAGGCACAGATTAAGCCAGTCACGAGCCTGAAGATCCCTTCAGTCCCACACTACTCTGTAGTTTAGCCTTTATTATGATTTTTTTTTTCTCTTTTCTTCCAGGTAGTCCTTCTTGTGCTCGGTAGGAGCTGGATGGGACTGTTTGGGTGCAGCTTGTTAGGGCTCAGGCCACTGGCTGACTTGTCCATCTTGCCTTTCCCAAGATCCATGGGGCCCCATGAAAAAGTTGGCTTATGTGATCAATTATTCAACAGAAGGACAGAAAGTTTTGTTTGCATCAAGCCTAAAAATCTGGGGTGGACAATGGTAGCTTATTAATAAAAGGAGTTCCCCCACATTCTCATCCTGCCCTGGAAGACAGAGAAAGCCATGGAATAAGCTCTGAGGGAGGCATCAAGTTCAAGCTGCTAATGACTTCCTAATCACGCAGAATAAGAGATACAGCCCTTAAAATACACCAGACAGCCAAACATAATCTTTGCTTTTCCCAGTATCATCTAAGGAATCCAGATGTTCCTGTAATGACAGCCCTACAAACAGAAGACCCAGCTGTAGGACTGACTTCTCAGTGTTCACGTGCCTCCCCAAGTCTCCTCCCAGGCTGGGGTCCTGACTGCTGCTCAGCATGGCCGTAGCCCCCACTGGCGTGCAAGCAGGGAGCTGTTGGCACAACCACACACCACAAAGGAGGATGCTGGGAGGAACCTGCTGAATGTCAGCGTGATTAAACCTGGGACACATGTGAAACCTTTGTCTGTGGTCCTTAAGCAAACCTTGGGGGTCTGGGTGTAGAAAAGGATGACTTAAACAGATTGAAATACATTTAACTCAAATATTCAAACAGGGACTTCCCTGGTGGTCCAGTGGCTAAGGTAACTAGATCCCAACGCCACGACTAAAAGATCCTGCTTGTCTCAATGAACATCAAAGATCCCACGTGCCACAACTAAGACCTGGTGCAGCCAAATAAATAAAAACACATGTTAAAAAATTCACACGTACTTAGATGGTACAATTTAATTTAGGTCCATCAACATTAGTGACAGGGAAAGTAGCTAATATTTATTGGGGAATATTTTTGGTGGTTACACATGATTTTTTTTTTTTTTGGTAATTTTAGTTTATACTGAAGTATAATTTATTAACAATGTTGTGGTAGTTTCTGGTACATAGCAAAGTCATACATACATATACATGTGTATGTATATACAGATGTTCAAGCTGGTTTTAGAAAAGTCAGAGGAACCAAAGATCAAATTGCCAACATCTGCTGGATCATGGAAAAAGCAAGAGAGTTCCAGAAAAACATCTATTTCTGCTTTATTGACTATGCCAAAGCCTTTAACTGTATGGATCACAATAAACTGTGGAAAATTCTTCAAGAGATGGGAATCCCAGACCACCTGACCTGCTTCCTGAGAAACCTGTATGCAGGTCAGGAAGCAACAGATAGAACTGCACATGGAACAACAGACTGGTTCCAAACACGAAAAGGAGTACGTCAAGGCTGTATATTGTCACCCTGCTTATTTAACTTCTATGCAGAGTACATCATGAGAAACGCTGGGCTGGAAGAAGCACAAGCTGGAATCAAGATTGCCGGAAGAAATATCAATAACCTCAGATATGCAGATGACACCACCCTTATGGCAGAAAGTGAAGAGGAACTAAAAAGCCTCTTGATGAAAGTGAAAGAGGAGAGTGAAAAAGTTGGCTTAAAGCTCAACATTCAGAAAACTAAGATCACGGCACCTGGTCCCATCACTTCATGGCAAATAGATGGGGAAACAGTGGAAACAGTGGCAGACTTTATTTCTTTGGGCTCCAAAATCAATGCAGAGGGTGATTGCAGCCATGAAATTAAAAGACCCTTACTCCTTGGAAGGAAAGTTATGACCAACCTAGATAGAATATTAAAAAGCAGAGACATTACTTTGCCAACAAAGGTCCGTCTAGTCAAGGCTATGGTTTTTCCAGCAGTTATGTATGGATGTGAGAGTTGGACTGTGAAGAAAGCTGAGCGCTGAAGAATTTATGCTTTTGAACTGTGGTGTTGGAGAAGACTCTTGAGAGTCCCTTGGACTGCAAGGAGATCCAACCAGCCCATTCTAAAAGAGATCAGTCCTGGGTGTTCATTGGAAGGACTGATGCTAAAGCTGAAACTCCAATACTTTGGCTACCTGATTCGAAGAGTTGACTCATTGGAAAAGACTCTGATGCTGGGAGAGATTGGGGGCAGGAGGAGAAGGGGACGACAGAGGATGAGATGGCTGGATGGCATCACCGATTCGATGGACATGAGTTTGAGTAAACTCCGGGAGTTGGTGATGGACAGGGAGGCCTGGTGTGCTGCGATTCATGGGGTTGCAAAGAGTCAGACATGACTGAGTGACTGAACTGAACTGAACTGATATATATGTTATACATATACATGTATCTATTCTTTTTCAAATTCTTTTCCCATTTAGGTTGTTGCAAAATACTGAGCAGAGTTCTCTGTGCTATACAGTATTGGGGGATTATTGCATCTTAACCACCTTGACTCCTCTACTCGGTGAGGTAGAGGATTTCATTTGTAACTCATGTTACAAATGAGATTCAAAGAGGTGAAGTGATTTCCCCAAAGTCCCTCTAGAAGTAGGTGGGAGAGGCGGAATTTAAGTACCGAATATCTGGTTCTACTATTTTACAAGTTTCCACTGGGTTCAAGCTGACCTTTCATCTTTCAAAACAACTTCAGTAGAACTCATGATTTTATAAAATAAAGTTGGTTTTGAGATACATCAAAAGATTGCATTTTAGTGTTACTCTTTTTTTATCTTGTGTGCCTGTAAGATGATACCTGCTCACCCATTGTAAACATGTTTAACAACACAAAGTATGAAGACAAATTAACAATACACAAAGTACTCAGTCATGTCTGACTCTTTGGGACCCTATGGACTGCAGCCCACCAGCCTCCCCTATCCATGGGGATTCTTCAGGTAAGTATAGTGGAGTGAGTGCCATGCAGGGGATCTTCCCGACCCAGAGATTGAACCCATGTCTCTTATGTTTCCTGCATTGGCAGGCAGATTCTTTACCACTAGTGACACCTGGGAAGCTAGCAACCACCCAGATCCCATCCCCTGATTTAATACTATGCTGAGTATTCTTCTGGACATGCGCCATGCCAGAATGTTCCATAATACAGGTTACTCCAAAGTGCTCCAAGCAAGGGGCTCTGCGGTCATGATGGCTGGGGACTCTTGGAGGGTCATGATGTGTGTTCTCATGTTACTGGATCTCAGATGTTTTGAGGTAAACAAACTTGTTTGTCTGATCTCATGCTCCCCAGTCCCGCTTGTCCATGTTGTACCTTATTCCATAATGGGCTTGCACTCCTTGCAGGGAGCATGCTCTGGTAAAGCCGGCTTCAAGACCCTGTGCCCAACCACAGGCATTTATCAAGCAGACTCTGGGCCAGAGCAGAACTGGGCTGTGGAGACTCAGGGCTGAAGGAGGCAGGCTCCCATCTCATGGTGCCTGCTTTTGCTATTATCTTGAGTTTTTCCAAGAATACAACTTTGTTATCTACAAATTATGATTGTTTCGCCTCTTCCAACATTCATGACTGTTTTTATATTCTTTTTTTTTTTTTTTCAAACTCATAAGAGCACTTTTTATTTGAGGCAAAGATAAGCCTAGCTGAAAGGATTACAGTTCCAAGCAATCAAAACCCCACTGTTAGAGGCACTATTCTGATTTTGTGAATTCAATTTAGAAAAGAGTATTTGGGTTGCATGTTCCCCAGATCCCCAGACTAGAAGGGCAAAGGAAAACTGAAGAGACTTCTACTAATCTACTGATTCTGCTCTTTGGACCCGACACCAAGCTGGCCGAGCCCTCGCGGGTTTGTCTAGAAGTTGCTGACCCACCACTGAGGGTCTATATTCTTGTCTAATTGCTTTGTTTAGCATTTCTGGGAAAATGTTATACAATAGTAGTGAGAAAGAGTACTCACAACTTTGTGACTTTAGTGGAACGCTTGTACCATTTTTACAATGAATTATGAGGGTAATTTTTAGATTGAAATGTGTACTTAAAAAATATTTGTAAGGAGGTATCCTCCATTTCCATTTCAAGTATCAGAAGTGGGTACTAAATTTCATGAGATGTCTTTATGGCTTGTAAGAAAAGAAATCATCGCAAGCTTGTTTCCCTTTATCTTGTTCATTTGGTAAAGGTGATTTTAAAAGTTTGTGAAACTGAACAGTTCCTGGACTATGCAAATTGTCACGGTGTGTTGCTCTTTGTTCAAGCTGTTCACAGAAACTTCCTCTAACGACCATTTCTGTGGTGATCCATGTCCTGGCTTCTAGGTTATACAGGTTTCATAAAAACAGCCAAGTAATCTTTGTGTTTCTCCATGCACTGGCATTGTTGGAATAGCGTAGGGATAATCAGTTCTTGAAGGTTTGAGAAAATAGGACTCTGGCAAGCACCAGCTCACTCCCTGCTATTTACAGTATAAATTGTTCAGCCACTTTGGAAAGTAATTTGTTAATATCTAGTTAAGTGGAAAACGTTTATACCCTATAATCCCACAACACCACTCTATCTATAGCCTAGAGAAACGCTCTTATGCGCACAGGGAGACATGTACAAGAATTTTCATTGCAGTGTTGTTTTGGTTAACAAATCAAAAATGTCCTAAAGTTCCTAACAGGAATTAGATAAGGTAATTTATGCAACAGATTAATCTGTGGCAGTTAAAATGATTGAATTAGATCTCCCATATCAACCTGGAAAATGCTCAAAAATGAAACACGAGGGAAGGGAGAAGAAAGTGAAAAGAATATGTCCACTTAGATATGATTTGCATAAAAATGACACAGAAAACAGCACTCCGGTAAGATTTTGGATGCACATATATTATCAAAAGTACAAAAAAGAAGAATATTCACCACTTTTAAGAATCCAGGTTTCCACTGGGGAGGGAAAGAGAGGAACAGAAATGGTCCTTAACATGTCTTGGTGTTATTTTATTCACTAAATCAAAAAGGTCTGCTGTAAATACAGAACAATTGTGGCATTTCCTAAAGCTGAGTGGTGGGACATGGGTGTTTGCTATATTAACCACATTTCATTTATGGCCTTACCGCAGCTTCAGCTGCCTTTATCAGTTTTAACCTGGTTTCTAGATAAAGGGCGGAGAGAGGTCTTCCAAAGTCGTCTGTTATGTCTCTGATCATTTCCCCTGCTTATGACCTTTTCAGAATTGGAGATGGAGGCTGATGGTGATTACTGTTATCCTCTGCGTACCCTGACCTGGATGGCACAGTGCTCAGGACAGAGCAGGTGTCCCATAAACACGAGATGACATCATCCCCACTCCAGCACTACCCGTGTCTCCCCAGATTCTCCACACCCCCTGCCTGGGTATGACACCCTTGGGCGGTGGTCATGCATGGGTGGGCATGGCAGCAGTGAGGAGTGGGGGCGTAGACGCTGGTGCTCACTGGGCCCTGCGTGTGTCACTGGTCTGCTCCGTCCACTTGCACTGCTGACTCCCAGGTTACTCTTCAGG
This sequence comes from Bos indicus x Bos taurus, assembly GCF_003369695.1. Taxonomy (NCBI): domain Eukaryota; kingdom Metazoa; phylum Chordata; class Mammalia; order Artiodactyla; family Bovidae; genus Bos; species Bos indicus x Bos taurus. The sequence continues at coordinate 26,922,923 of NC_040088.1, forward strand.
ACCTGCCCTGCTGGGTTGGTGGTGAGAAGAGGGCTGTAGCTCTGCCCCCTCTTCTGTCCTGCCTGTGGGAACAGCCCACTCACCGAGGGTCCTCCTTCTCCCTGGCAGCCTTAACAGCTTCTCCTCTAGTTTCTCAGTGAGTTGAAATGATGCATGCTCCTTGGTAGTCTCCCAGTTGTGACTGTGGCTGGTGGATTTCTGTCCCTGTATGTGGCTTGGGGGAGGGTGTTCTTGTTTCCTTATTTAAGAAGTCAAGTTTACTTGTCCATTTGAGTCCTTAGGTCAGTGGTTCTCAACATGGAATGATGTCTCCTACATCCCAGGAACACCTGGCAATGCCTGGAGACATTTTTAGTTGTCACACCTGGCTTGTGGGTTGGGTGGGTGAGAACTGTGTTTCTGGCATCTGGTGGGGAGAGACAGGAAGCTGCTAAACACCCCACAATGCGCAGGGAGGACAGTTCCCATCCCAGTAAAGAAGGATCCTGCTCCAACAGTTAACTGTAACTGGCATTGAGGCTGAGAAACCTTGCTTTAGGCTCAGTGAGCCATTTATCCAGTTCTGCACCATTTTACCCAATGGTTTGGGCTGGGAGAAGGGATGTGTGCTCCAACATCAAGGCCATCTAGTTTCTTTAACACACACCAGGCAAGTTACTGTACTACTGCTGGCTGACCTTCCATCTACCTTGTAACTCTGTTCACATGCCCAGTACAAAACATGTACTTGACATCCAAATCTTTGAATCTTTGTTACGTCACCTTCTTCCGTGTACTCATTTAAGAAATCTTTGCAGGACACCTATGAGGAACCAGATCTGGAGCCAGAATACACCCTTCTGGTGCTCACAGTCCAGTGGGAACACAGGAGGTAAACAAGTAAGCGAATAAATCACTGCACGGTTCAAGACGGCAGTGTTCAGCAGGAAGGAAGTAATTCAGAGAGTATGTTGGCAGGTGGTGTATCAGTTTCCTGTGGCTGCTGTAACAAATTACCTCAAGCTTGGTGACTTAAAACTCCAGAAAGGCATTATCTTGCAGTCTGGAGGCCTTATCTCTGTCTAGTCCAGGGGTAGGCAGGGTAGGCTCCCCCACAGACTCTGGAAAGCCTTCCTTGCCTCTCCAGCCTCTGGAGGCTCCAGGACTTCCTTGGTGGTGACAACCTCACCCAGTCTCTGCCTCACCCTCACATAGCATTTCTTTTTTTTTTTTTTTTTCACATAGCATTTCTGTGTCTCCTCTGTTTCTCATAAGGACACTTGACATTGGATTTAGGGTCTGCTTGGAATGATCTCATCTCAAGATCATTAACTTAATTACATCTGTACAGACCAGACCCTTTTTCCCAGATAAGGTCACATTTAAGGTTCTGGGGATTGAGGTGTGGACATGTTTTTCTGGAGGTTACCCTTCAACCCATTATAGCAAGGAATCATTTCAACTATGAAACCCATAAGACACACATGGTTACATTGTAGGCCCCGCCCTACAGGGCTGTCCCTTTGATGCCCACCCCCACCCCCAACCCAGGGCACCTTGCACAGAGCTGCACACAGGTCAGGGGTTCAGGCCTGGGAGAAGTGAACAGACTAATGAGGCTGCTTTCCAAGTGCCTCTCTTACCCTAACACAAATGCTTTTGCAACCCCTGTGCACCAAGGTCATGTTTCACACTGATGCAGGCCCTGGAGGCAGAGCTGAGCTGATATTAGGCAGCTGACCCTTGGAGGAAAAAAGCATTTGATTATTTGAGGCCAGAATGGTCCGGCCTTCCCCTCCCTGGCCTTTTGCCCTGAAACAAGGCCAATTGATTCTGTCTGCTCTGGCCAGTGGTGACTTGGTTTAATCAAACAACTGCATGTCTGGGAGAGCTCCCTGGCTACCCTGATTACATACGCCTCATCCTTGCCTGGCCTCGTACACACTCCCGAGGTCATTCACCTCATAACTAATTCCCGTTTGTCCTGCTGAGTATTTTCAGTACTACTTCCTCCAGGAGTCAATGCATGACCACATTTGTTTGCCAAGCACAGTGTTTGGCACAGAGTGAATGTTTGTGCACATTCCTTAAACAAATTTACCAATGCAGTAATAAAAACTAACATTTAGTGAGTGGCCAGAGCTTAATATTCATGATGGGCGCAGCTCTAAGGATTCACACATATGAAAATCCACACTATGCGTTTTTCACAATGCTGAGTAGAAACTCAAAGGAGAAAATGCTTGTAAGAGTGTTTCATGAACTGCCCTCATGGTGAAAAAGCCGTTTCCCACAGGTCAGCCTAGAACTCCACTGCAGTATGCCCTAACACACATCAGCGTCCTGTGTGGCCCAGTCTTTGCAAGGAATCATGTTCAAAGAAGCAAATCCCACAACTAAAAATGATTAGAAATGAACTGTAATCTTTTCTTACATCTTTTCACAAACATTAATGGGGATCCTATTAGAAACCCAAAGCTTCCTTTCTCCAAATTTCCTTTTCTCCCCAATCTCCTCAAATCCTCCATCCTTCTCACCTGCCAAACCCCCAAATAAATCTCCTGATACCCCAAATCTATCCTCTCTTCCTCTCCTCCTCCTGGCCTCCCCCATCATTGTGTAGATTCTCCAGCCACTGCAGCATCTCCTGAATTTACCTAAAACCAGATTCTTCATAACTAAGGAGAACCCTAGGACTTTTCCAGCTGGCCAGAATCCTTTTATTGGAATCCCTTCACGCTGGATCCTGACTCTTCCACCCTGTCTGTCTCCACATTGTGGGGAGGAGAAGAATTTCGTCCAGCAAAAGCAAGTTCGTCTTTAGCTGATGGAGGGTGCAGGAGGAAGAAGTCTGAGAATTTTCAGCCCCGGTCAGTCAGATCTCGTGGGCAGTCCTGCTCCTAGTTGTGTGCCCTCTTCTACTTTGTAGAGAAGCTTCCTTTCCATTAGCTGTGTGTCTCCAGGCCAAACCTGGGAGGTGGTTCTCCCTTCGCCTTCACATTTTTGTTTCCGCTCTTGATTTTTTTTTTTTCCCCAGATGAGAGCACTGAGCTCAGGTAAGTGAAGTGGCCAAACAAGAGCCACAGCAAGTAGGGGACAGAAGGAGGATTAGATGGTGCAGCTCTGACCCTGGGGCTCACCAGTGCCAGCTGTGTTGTCAACAGCTACTAGGGATCTGGCCCCACATACTCATGAGCTGATGCTGTTCCAGTCATCCCTACATAACAGGAGTGAACTGAGACTTAGAAAGCTAGAGTCACTTAGAAAGATAGAGGTCTCCCAATCAAGAACTGACAAGCCTGGCATTTGGCTCTGTTCTGATTAATGATCCATGGATGTTTCTCTCTTCTATTCTCCTCCCATTCTATTTTTGTCCCATGATATATGATTGAAACTTTGTATTAGTTGTTTCATGTCTTTCTTTCCTAAGCCTAGCACTGACTCTTGAAGTAGCAGTGATGTCAGAACAGTGTGTCCCTTGCAACCCTTCTCAGTGCCTCCTCCCACTCCTGTGTCCCAAGGGCAGCGGCCGCACACCTGCCTCTGCACACCCTGCCCGATCTTGCTTGTTTCTCTAATTAAACAAAAGTCCCCCGAAGACTTAGAGAACACTGCCAAGTCGCTTCAGTCGTGTCCGACTCTGTGTGACCCCATGGAATGCAGCCTACCAGGCTTCTCTGTCCATGGGATTCTCCAGGCAAGAACACTGGAGTGGGTTGCCATTTCCTTCTCCAATGCATGAAAGTGGAAAGTGAAAGTGAAGTCACTCAGTCATGTCTGACTCTTAGCGACCCCCATGGACTGCAGCCTACCAGGCTCCTCCATCCATAGGATTTTCCAGACAAGAGTACTGGAGTGGGTTGCCATTGCCTTCCTCTTAGAGAACACTGCTGCCTGCCTGCTGCCAAGTCGCTTCAGTCTGTCTGACTCTCTGCGACCCCATGGACTGCAGCCTACCAGGCTTCTCCGTCCATGGGATTCTCCAGGCAAGAACACTGGAGTGGGTTGCCATTTCCTTCTCCATTAGAGAACACATTTGGGACTAAAAAATAAATAAAATTAAGCCCTTTGGGAATGTTGGTCTTGAACTTCACCTGGTATTATTGGTGGTGGTGTCCACAGGTCCGGCCCTGACAGCCTGACCTCAGCAAGCTCTGAGCGAGAACCTGGACCTCAGCAGTGGCACAATTTCATGCAGCTAGCCCACGGAGTCAGACAGGCGTGGGTTCACATCCCTGCTCGTTCCTTTGAACTTTAGGCACCATGGGCAGCTGCTTTAGGTCGGAAAGGGGGGCTGTCAAATAGTTTCTTTTTGTGTGCAATAAACCATGGGCCCCTCCCCACCTCCTGGCACCCTAACTCAGAACCCAGACTCTGTGGCGCTTCACATCTTTTCTCTCCCCTCCCTCTTCTCTTCCTTCTCTCCAACTCCCATTGTGATTCAGCCACTCTCAAGTGTCAAGAAAAACCTTTTTTTCTTAATCAAAAGGGGAGAATTCTAACATCTTAAGTCTGGATGGTGCCTTGAAAGGTCACCTGTTATACAACCTTGACTTTAGACAGGACCACTTTCAACTGATCCAGACAAATGGAGCTTTCTCTGCACATTTGCTTAAAAAGGACAGTCCTTTCTTTTTTTGTGATTTAGGAAAAGGCTAATTTTAACACATTAGAAGAGATATTTAAAGGATCGGGCAATCTGTAGTCAAATGTGCCAATTATACCTAAGCTATTTGCAGGGAGCTCCGTAATGAATGGGCGGCTTTTACAGGCGACTGTCTGGGCCAGGTCCTCACACAATCCGCAAGTGTCAGCCTTTCTTTCTTGTTATTAATTTTGTAAGTCAGATGAAGCTATTCTATACATGCACATAGGAGCCCGATCAGTAAATTGGGACAGATTAGTTGAACTGATCTATAAATGATAATTGTGGAGGAAAGTCTGGCCCTTACACCTTTCTCATCAAAAGCCCCTCACCTGAATAGGCCAGTGCCTCCTGCAGGGTGAGTGCCAGTTTTTACCCATTTTTACATATTTTATCTCATTATTTGAGTAATTTACAAAAATATACTGGTAAAGGGAGGATAATAACATCAGAGCTTCCAGCCAATAGAAGAGGAAGCAGCTGCTGGGATCCATCACCTGCGTTTAAGGGAATGAATCCTTTGACCCTAAGCCGAAAGCCTGGGGAGGGAGAGAGAGCCATGGGGAAGAGGGATAGGAGAGCTGTCACAGGACCTCCCGGGTGGAATCAGGCTCAGGGAGGAGCGGTGCAGGGACTCCAAGGCCAAGGTGAGGCCTATTCTGCCCTAGGGCCCCCTGAGCAGCTGAGGGTGGGCCTGGGCACAGTATTGCTTCTTGGTGGGGTCAGCAAGGCCTTGAAAGGTCTCCCTGCTTTGCCTAAGCTCTGAGGCATCTCTTGGGCTGACCACCGAGTCTTCACCCACTGAGCAGTCTGGCCCTGCTCTGCACCCCACTGTCTCTGTGTCTCGACTGGGCAGTTTTGACTTCCAGGGACCTTGGTGATGTCTGCAGGCTCTTTTGGCTGTCATGTGGGAGGTGGGGGGAGGGTGCTACTGGCACCTAGGAGAGGGGAGGGAGGCTGCTAAACTCCCCATGGTACTCAGGGCAGCCCCTAGCAGAAAAACGAGCCAATCTCTGATATCAGAAAGGTTGACAAATCCTGCCTTGGGGTCTTCGGTTGCAATTCTTCAAACTACAGTGCTAGCCCTTCAAAAGGCTGAAGAAGGCGCCTGGGGAATGAGCCCTTCCCTGCTCCCTGCCAACCGCCCCACATGTCAGTGGGCAGCGATGTGGAGGGGCCCAGAGGTTGCCAGCAGCTGCAAGTGGACAGAGTAATGAGAAAAGAAGGGAGTTGGCCAGGCCCCCTCGTTCCCACCATGCAGGACCTGAAACCCCTCTGGGCAGCAAGGTCACGGCCAAGCAGAGCCCACAGAGCGGCGATGCTCAGACAGAGTGCTCTCCAAGACACTGGGCTGCAGGACTGCCTCATGGACGGCCCTGAGGTTCACCGAAATGGAATGAAATTGGGTGACTGTGACCTGAGAGTGTGCGTGAGACTGGGCAGGGGTGAGGCATGTGTAACCAAGGTAGCCAGGGAGCTCTCCCAGACACGCAGCTGTTTGATTAAACCAAGTCACCACCAGCAGGGGCAGACAGATTCCACTGGCCTTGTTCCAGGGCAAAAGGCCGAGGAGGTGAAGGCTGGACCATTCTGGCCTCGAATAATCGAGTGCTTTCTTTCCTCCAAGGGTCAGCTGCTTGGTGTCAGCTCAGCTCTGCCTCCAGGGCCTGCATCAGTGTGAAACATGAGCTTGGGGTGCAGCGGTTGCAAAAGCATTTGTGTTAGGGTAAGAGAGATGCTTGGAAATCAATCTTATTAGTCTGTTCACTTCTTCCAGGCCTGAGCCCCTGACCCACATGCAGCTCTGTGCAGGGTGCCATGGGTTGGGGGTGGGCAGCAATGGGACAGCCTTGTAAGACACAGCTTCTGGCCCAGGAACATGCTGAAATCTGGAGGAGACGCATATTCCCGGTCAACACACCAGGCTCTTCAGTGGCTTTGTTTGGCCTCTCTCAGCCCTGTCCCCACCAAGGAACACTCCCAGCTGCACAATTCCACCCAGCACAGCTAGGGGAACAGACACATCTGACTTACCTCGTGCCAGAGAGAAAAGTATATTCACAAGTATCATCAACATTTACAGGCCGCCTCATCCATGCCATGAGCACTTCCCCTGCTCCATCACACCTGATACTCCTGAGATTAGGGTAAGTGGTATTGTGCCCCTTTTTCAGATGGAGAAACTGAGGCCCAGGGAAGGCCAATGGCTTCTCCAGGGACCCTTGGCAAGCACCAGTTGAAGACAGGCACCCTGGAGTTCAGAGCCCACTGACACGTAAGCTGTCACAGTGCCCACCAGCTCCTCAGAAGAGAAGACTGGGTGACTTACACTCAACCCTGTCTGATGGGTGTCATCCCCGTGTGTGTGTGTGCTGGGGCCTGGAGACCTGACCCTGTCCTTGGCTGCAAGACACAGGCTCCCAGTGAGGCTAAAAGGGAGACTCCAAGGGTATATGCCACAGAGGAGGAGAGGAGGCAGGACCTGGAGGGTCCAAGTGGAAGGGAGGCTTGAGGGGGAATCCCAGAGTCGAGAAGCGAGGAGCAGGAAGCCACTTCAGCCCAGAGACTCTCAGAGTGTGGTGCCCGGATCAGTAGACGGCAAATGTGAACCCAGCCCTCCAGGTGATGCTGATGGGTACTTGTGCTCCAGAGCCTCTGCTTTAGGGAAAATAAGATGCAGAGCAGAGAGGGACGGGGACACTTGGCGGGTCTGGAAAGTGAGGAAAAGGGAAGGAAGTAGGAGACTTGGAAGCCCTTGACGTGTCACATGTGATGGCCAGGGACACCGTGTCTTTAGAGATTGGCTCATTGAGCTGTCTTATTACTGATCCATTTTAGGATCTGTATCTTAATTTGGACATCAGTGACATAGAGTCCAACCTGTACAATTTACCAAGATGCAACAGGATGCCATTTTAATTTATTCATCATCTTAACCTAATTTTCCCATACATATCACTAATTTTTGAATTTTTCAATATTTCATCTAGAGTCTGTGTTAGGATATACTCGAGTCCAGCAATTCTGTGTTGGTCTATCTTTCTAAAGATCAGCTATTTTTCAAATTAAAAGTTGATAACATGTTAATAGATAATTCAATGAATAACTTATTTAACTATCTCCTTAAGTTTATTCTCTCAGCACTAATATGGCATCCAATGTCTTGGGTCTTTTAGACTCCCTCAGAGTATTTCCATTTTAAAGTGGAGAAGATGGAAGCACAGGATGATGAAATGATTTGTCTGTGGTCCCCCACTAGTAGGGCTTCCCTGGTGGCTCAGTGGTAAAGAATCCTGCTGTCAGTACAGGAGATACAGGTTCGATCCCTGGGTTGGGAAGATCCCCTGGAGAAGAAAATAGCAACCCACTCCAGTATTCTTGTCTGGGAAATCCCATGGACAGTGGAGCCTGGTGGGCTACAGTCCATGGGGTTGCAAAAGAATTGGGCACAACTTAGTGACTAAACACAAGAAGCGTTCACTAGTAAGGGGTCAAACTGGGAGAAGAAGCCAGCTTTGCTGATGAAGGGTTATGCCTGTAAGATCACACATAGGTACCACAGTAAAAGACTCTTATGTCCCACCTCTAAGGGCCTTTTCTTTGCAATAGCAGGCTGCTTGCTTCCTGGCATTCATACCAGGACGGGTGTTTGTGCAGAGGGACCCTTCGAGAGCGGCTACATTATGCAAACTTGATTATCCTGTCCAACGTTATTGATGTCAGCAGCCATTGTGAAATTAAGTTTGGGAGATGGAGTGTGGAGGATAGCACTTGTAATTTTTAAATCTTCCTCTTTTGCCTCTTGTGGGGAGGTGGTGGAGAGAAGCAGGGCTTCAGGGTTGTGGGTTCTTTAATGGAATCTGTCTGTCTTGATGAGGAAGTGGACACAGTATCTTAGCATGCTCCAGATAAGCTCGGGCTTCAGCCCACTTGTTTCTGGTGAACAAGTTCCTGAAGAACTTCAGATATTCTGTACCATCAAGGCAGCCTGGGAACGGCTGTGGGGCAGTGAGATTGTGACCCCATGATCCTGACTCATCTCTGGAACCTTGGCGCCCTCCACAGGGCATGGTACCCTGCAGGTGTTGGCACAGTGGTGGCTGATTCCAAACTTAAGGGACCTTCCCACCTAGGGTTTCAACAGCTCCTGCATTGTGTTAGCCACCCCCTGAAGATCAAAAGCTCTTTATCCAAATACCTAGTCAGTTTCTCCCTTTGGATGTCACATGGCCAGGCCAGGACAGATAACATCTCCTTCAGGGATGTTTCACGTGAAGCCCAACAAATGGCACTGCCACTGGACCAGTCGGCGAAGGATGATGCCCTGGCATCATTTCTGGTTTCCTTTCTTCTTTGCACCACATACCTACACACTTCTCTCCATCTCTATCACCTACCCTTTGAACGATAGCACCTGCAAACCTAATTTGTTCCCCTGTCAATCCATTCTCCACATCATAGTCAGAGTGACATCCAGTCAACTCCTACATAAAACCCCCATGGCCCCTCAGGTCAAAGTTCAAGGTCTTCACATGACTGGGATTCTCACCAACTTTTTCATCCCTGTCTCCCACCCTGCTCCCCGCGTCCCAGATCCAGTCTCCAACGCGCCACGCCTCCTCAGAGCCAGCCTTCACACGTGCTGTTCCCTGTCCTGGAGCATCCTTCCCCTGCTCCTCATCTGGCCATCTGCTCCTCTTTCTTATCTGCCAGGTCTCAGCTTGACAATCTGGTCTTTGGTGAGGACATCCCTGAGCGACAGAAAAAGCAGACAATGTAAAGTCCTCGCCCTGTGCCAGGAACCCCCCACCCCACAGCACTTTATATATACACTGACTCGCTTAATCCTTGCAACAATGCTATGCATAGCTAACATATTACCTACAGTTTGCAGATGGGGAAACTAAGGTTCCAAGAGGCAAGTGAACTTGCCAAGGTCACATGTTTAGCAGAAGAGCCAGGATTCAAATGCAGACATCTCGGGTCCCCAGCCCATGCTCTGGTCCCCACACCCTGTGGTGACCACACCTGGTGGAGACCACAGGCAGTGGCTGGTGAGGCACCACCTATACCTCACACTGTGGAATCCACTTCTGCTTCTGGTGCCACGAACCTGGCATCCATCTCCCCACCACAGCTAAAGCATCGTGTGGGGAGGACATGTCTTCTTGTTCACTGGTGCATTCCCACTGCTCGTGAGCACATGCTTGACTCAGTGATTAAATGATTGTGATCCTGCCTCAGCACGTTTGCTGTTGGAGCCACTGTTGTTCCCCTTAAGCGTTCCCGGTTCACTCTGGGGCCGAGGCAGTGGCTATTTGTGAACATTCTTGGCTGATCAAAAGTGTCCAAACACGGAGGGGATCACCCACCATTTGTGTCACAGAATAATTTGCCTCTTGGTTGGTATCTCCTCTCTCCAACCCTAGGGAGCATCCATGCTTTCACGTGGGAGCGCCAAGCCTCTCCTCTTTAGAAAAGTGAGGGTTTAGTGACTTCTTCTATTAAAAGAAAAAACTGCCAGGCCCATGGAAGGAGCACTGTCCCCTGACTTCTGTGGGGAGAGGTGAACTGGAGCTGCTCAACTAAGGGAAAGCAGATACCTTCTCCTCTGGGGCTTGGCCAGCGTCCGGGTGTGAGACTCAGCTGCAGCAGACATCGGGGAAGGGGCCTGGCCTGGAGAGCTGCTATGAGGGTCCTGTGGGTCCTTCTGCATTGGAGTGGACAATGGTGAGGGGCAGCCCAGCCCTTTCCCTGGAGCTCAGTGACAGCCCAGGGTCAGGAGATCAGCGGCATCTGGGAGCTGACAGCCCTGCCCCCTGGTCCCCCTGCTAGAGCCTGGTACCTGTGTGCTCAAGTCCTTAAAGCTACCCCCCTGGGGCAGGAAGAGCAGTGTACCCCAAGCTGAATGTGCTGTCCCTGGGCCAAGTGGGGGTTATTGTCAACTAAATATGACTCAAGGATGTGGTGTATCTTTCTCTGTAGTGTTGTCAGCACATCTGAAGCTCTGACTTGGGCCTCAGGACCTTGCCTTAGGTGCTGGATACGAAAAGCAGGCTGGATAGGGGCAGGGGCTTGCTGGGCAGAACCTTGGGCAGGAGTGGCGTGGTCCCTCTAGATGTGCAATGGGGAAGGCTGTCTTCAGTGCTGGTGCCCCACTGATGGCCTCAGCAGGAAGGTGTGGTGATGCAGCTCTGAGCTCTCTGCTGCTGCCCTGTGGGTTCTCGCACCACCTCCTGCATCCAGGGCCTCATAACATCTGGCTTCAGAGGCCAGGAAACTCCCTTTGCCCAGTCCCTGCGGATGTCGGTGTCTGGGGATCCAGACCAGAAGTCCCGTTTCTAGTGGAGTAGTCAAGCCTCTCCGGGGGCGGGAGGACCTTGCTGGTGAAGAAAGGCTTGGAATCCCTTCAGGAGGGCCTGCTGGTACTTCAGAGAGGCCTCCTGCAACGATCGGGTTCACTGTGTTTGTTCAGCTACACTCACTTTTCCTCCTGCCTGCGGGTCCTCGTCTGTAACAGGGGACGCCTCCACAGTGGGTCCGCAGAAAGAATCCATCCTTGGGGACACGGGAGGCCCAGCCTGCTGGGCGAGAGCAGGAAAAGAGACAGTGATGGATGAGGTGGATGAGGCAGAGCCAACTTCACAGGAGAGTTTTATTCAATAATTAAGAGAAGTGAGCCAAGTTGATGTGACATTAGGAACATTTAATTAGGACATGCAACTTATAGATGGAATTGGATGCCTGGGAGTAATAATAGTGCATTTTCACAATACCTCTCTAACCAATTAAAAAAGGGTTGTTTTGAATCAGGAAATGGGATCAGTGGTGAACAGCTCCAGACGGTGGGCTGTCCTTTCTGCCATCCTGAAGGTTACTTCTGTGGCTCTGCCTGTGGTGATGAGCACTTTGCCTAGTAGGTGCTCATGATATTTGCTGTTATGGAGCTTTCTGATGAGATTAAATAAGTTGGGGCTTTCAGCACATTTAATCCCAGAATGAGTCTATTTAGACTGAAAGTGGCTCTTCTTTATTTTCAGCTTCTTTGTTGAGGAACCGAGCTAAGAGCTCATGGTGGTCCTGGGTTACATTGGGTGGTCCTCCAACAGCACTACAGGTATTTTCCTACATTTTACAGCTGAGGAAGCTGAGGCCCGAAGCCTTTCCATTCTTGGCCAAGTTCACCTGATAGGGAGTGATGGAGTTGAGACTTGAACCCGGTCTTCAGACTCCAGAGCCCCTGCTCTGAACTGCTAAGTAAGTACCTTCTCCAGGGTTATCTCCACGTGGCAACCCTCAGCCTTCCACACGAGGCTCCTGGGATCAGGAAGATGTGAAGCACGGTGGATGCAGCCATGAGATTTTCAAAAATGGCAGCAGCTGGATTTTGCTGCCCTACCTACGTGAGCGGGGGATCATGGAGCAAGTGAGGCTGTCAGCTTGTGGGGCATTGGGTCAGACAGTTGAGGCCTAGATCCGAGCTCTGTGTCCATGGGCTGCGGGATTCAAGACTATCGTCATCTCCACGAGGCTGATTCCTCATAGGGTAGAGGTAAGACTAATGAGGCCATGTCCATCTGGCCCCCTTTTCATTTGCCCTGCAGCAGGCTGAGTCCTGCTCTCTAAACTGCCCCTCTGTCTAAAAGCTCCGATGGCTCCCATGTCACAGGGTGAACTCATGTCCTGGTCTGGACCCCCCAGGCCAGTGGGCTCCGCCTCCTGCCTGTACCTCCAACCTCCTTATTCACCCCTGCCATCTGCTGGCTTCCAGTGGCTCCTGACTCTGGACCTTGGCACACGTTGTTCCCTCTGTCTGCAATCCACCACCCCCCACAGTCTCATGGCTGTTTCTTTATTTCCCTCTGGCCTAGCTCTAATGCCACCTCATCAGAGAACATGTCCCTGGTGCCACAACTAAAGGAGTCCCCTGCCCTGTCCCTGGCATGCCCCGCCTCTTCTACCCGCATTACTGTTCCACGTGATACTTTCTGCCATCTGGTTGGCTTGCCCATGAGAAGGATGCCACAGAGGGGCCTGGACACTGTGGTCCCTGTGGTGTCCCTGTGCCTAGAACTAGCTCAGAACAGGTGTGGTGTGAGTAAGTGAAAGAATGAATGTGGTGAGCACTGAATCAATATTAGTGGTTCCTAATAGTTTGTGTCTTATTTTTTAGAATTTTTCATTGTCATTTGGTTTATAGTCACTGCACAGAGTTTTGAGGTTAATGAAGTCATAAAGAATTCTGAAATTGTCTATGAAACTAGTGTGTGTTTATAACTTTTCTAGTGTTAAAATAGTACTTCTAATGGAAAATTTAGAAATTGCATTATTGCATAACAAAAATGAAAATCACATGTAGTATTTTTTAACATTTTCATTCCATCTCATTTAGGGTTGGGTAAACGCTTAGAGTTTTGGCCTTTCATTTTTGCTGTTTAGATTTTTCAAATTGTGGTAAAATGCACATAACATAAAATTTGCCATTTTAACCATTCTGTGACAGTAAGTGCATCCATATTGTTGTGCAATAACTGTTTTCTTAAACCCACACAATCCTCTCACCTTTTCATCTCTGTTAAAACAGAGAATAGTTCCTTGGGAAGGAAAGCATGCTTCTTGACTCCTGCATGCATAGGGCTGGATTAGAAGGAAGCCTGGCGGGTGGGCCTTCCGAGGCTCTGATGGGAGGCCGCCTCCCTTTCATCTCTCCAGCTTCCAGGAGCCCAGCCTCCGGCTTGCTCTCCTTTGGTCTCTTGCCTGGCCTCCCACAGCACCTTCCCAGACAGGAGCTGTCCTCATTGTGGCTGTGACAACAGAAGGCCAAGCGTGGAGGTCTGGTTTGGCTACTGGAATGTGTTTGGTTGAAGTGCAGCTCGAAGACCTCCATCTCCCCCTGGTCACCAGAGGCAGCTTCTCTGGGAGGTGGGTTTCCCCAAGGGAGGGCACAGGACAGCAGAGAGCCCCTTGCCACACGCAGGCTCATAGCATTCCCACAGGTCATTTTCGTTTCTCCTCCATTCTTGCTTCAAATTTCATGGAAAAGCAAAAACAACAACAACAACAAAAAAAAACATTAAATCTTAGAAGACACCCAAATAAATGATTTCACACTGGGGTAAGGCCATGAGAGGAACAGCCAGCCTCTGACTTTCCTGGCAGGTCAAGGAGAGGCTCTCCGAGGAGGTGGCGTTTAAACTGGCCCCTGAGGACCCGAAGGAGCAAACAGCTAAGGGACAGCGGGTGCCAGGCCCTGGGAGGCTCACTTGTGACCCTGGCACTGGAGTGGACAATAAGACTGCGTAACAAGTCTAGACTTGAAGGAAGGGAGAGGGGTTGAAAGGTGGCTAAAGGGCTGCTAGCTTTGACTAGCATCATAATTTGACAAAAAGCAGGCTCCAAGCAGAGGAAGTGCCTGCTGCCTGCAAAAAGGCATGGGGCTGTTACTATCAACAAGAATGTATTTACTTAGTCTAACACTTACTACACAGTTATTAATTCCCATTTACTGTGTTAAGCATTTTATGTACATTTTTCACTGACTCCGCACAGCATCCAACAGGTTGTACAGGTACTTGCCTTGGTCTTGGTTCACAGACAGGAATGCGGAGCCTCAGCCGGGTAAACTTCTTATGGCCAGAGGGATTTGGTGTATAACACCCCAACACTGGGCCTGTATTCTCAGTCATACTGTTCTTGGGGATTTAAAAACAAATATTTATTTATTTTTGGCTGAGCTGGGTCTCTGTTGCTGCGCACGGGCTTTCTCTAGGTGTGTCAAGTGAGGGCTACCTTCTAGTTGCAGCGTGTGGGCTCACTAGTTGTGGCTCGAGAGCTCTAGAGTGTGCAGACTTCAGCAATTGTGGGCTTAGTTGCTCTGGGGCATGTGGAATCTTCTTGGATCGGGGATCAAACCCGTGTCCCTTGCATTGGCGGTTGGATTCTTTACCACTGGACCACCAAGGAAGTACTTCTTAAGGACTTTTACAGACTTAAAAAAAAAAGTCTCCTCTGCTTCTGGTAGCATCATGAGATTTATCCCAGCCAGTACACAGCGACGGCTGTGCTAACTCTCCCTGAGTCTTAATCACAGATGTCAGTGCTGCCATCAGCACCCCTTCCCCACCTCTGTGCCCACAGATGTTCCCCAGCCCCTGGAACCCCACCTTCTCGTGGCGTGGCCACCATCTGTTTTGGGGTCACTCTGAATGTGAATTCTCTGTGAATTGCTTTAGCAGAACCTGTGGGAGAGCCCTGGAGTCCTGGGAGCACAAGTGGTAGAAAGAACATTGGATTTGGAGTGGGGTCTAGTCCCAGATCCTGTCCCTGGGTGCTTACCAGATGCTGGCTGAGAAAAAGCTCCCACTGCACCTTCTCATGCAGTTGTAAAAAGGAATCCAAAGGCAGGGCTCTATAACCCCTGCAGGTCCTGGAGGTGGGAACACAGCAGTTCTGAGCACACACTTCAGTCAGGCAGAGTCGAATTCAATTCCTGGCTCCCTGACAAGACCTCACTCGACCTCACTCAGATTCTTCCTGCAAATTGGTCTCACATGGCCAGCAGAGCCCTGTACCTGCAACCCGGTGCAGCGTCTGTGACCCATAGGTGTCCATAAATAGCGGCATTATTGTTGCTGCAGGTGCTGCTGCTGTTACTATTACTGTTATTGTTTGCGGTCCTGCAGAGTCCCTTCCTCTCATTTCTTCAGCACCAGGTGCCTGTGTCCACCAGCCGCCCTTCAGCAAGCGCTGTTCAAGGTTTCTGAGGTTGCAGGCAGCCCTCATTCTCCTCGGTTCACTTTCAATTGCCTTTTAATGGGAGAGAGATAAAGTGAAATTACAGCCTTGGGTAGCTGCTTGCTTGGGAGGCCAGGAATAGCCCAGCCCAGCCCTCCACCTCATATACTATAGCTGCATTTACAGTCGCAAGAGCAGAGGGACAGATTGCAAATCAGATCATTTATGGCTGCTGCTAGCTCAGCGAGGAGAAAATTCCCGAGGGATGGAGGTGGGGGCTCCTGCTGCGAGAGCAACACTTTGGTCCCAGGGCTCCAGAGGACGAGACTGGGAATGCCGGTGATATTGGGTTATGAGAGCAATAAATGGGTGCCAACATCCCATGTGTGTGTGTAGGGAGGTGGTGTCTATATACAATCTGCTCCTCAGTTACCCTGTGATTCTGTGTGCGAGATGAGGAGGCACTCTGACCGATAGCCTGCAAAAATGAAACACAGTTGGCAAAACAAACAAAAAGATTGAAAGTATATTAAGAGCCCCAGGCCTCCTGCTTTATCTGTGACCTTCAGGGCCCTGCTAGTGTGTTTTTAGGAGAAGATGCCAGGAGCAGCTGAGAAGCAAAACCCATTTCTCTCCAAACCCCAGGGGGCCCGAACCAGAAGGCATTTGGTCCACAGACAGATCTTAGAGTCTTCACAGACTAGTCTATTGTGTTCATCAAAGTCTCCCTATTGTCCAGCATGGGGTTTGGTGCGATGCACAGGGTACCTGTAGTAGATATATTTAAGTCGTAATTTTTGTGAGCCATTGTTGATGGCTCAAGCGATACGTTCAGAATTCTGAAATTTGTGTCAGTCCCTTTACTCCTCTCCCCTTCGTGTTACAGTCATCTTATATTTTATATGTACATACACTGAAAACCCACACAGAGATATAATAGCTATTTCCAAACCTTAAACATATCTTTTAAAAACCCAAGGAAAGAATAATCTATCATATTTATTCAGTTACCATTTCTGCTGCTTTTCCGCCATTCCTGATGCTTCGAGTTTCCTTCTGTTTGAGTTTGCTTCAGCAATTCTTGTAGTAAAAAATCTGCTCACAGTATACTCTCTTAATTTTCCTTCATTTGGAAGCATCTTTATTTTGCCTTTGTTCCTAAAATTTATTTTTTCTGGATATAGAATTCTGGGTTGACACTTCTTTCCTTTCAGCTCTTTGGAAATGGTATGCCACCTCCTGACCTCCGTGGTTTCTGATGTGAAAACTGAAGCCATTCAGACCACTGTTTCCCTACGGGTTACAGACTGCTTTTTCATGGTATTTTCAAGATTTTTTTCCTTTGATTTCAGTTCTCAGTGGCTTAATTACAATGGGTCTGGGTGTGGATATCTTTGGGTTTATCTCTTCTGGAGTTTGTTAAGCTTCTTAAATCTGAGGGTTTATGTGTTTTGACAAATTTGGGAGTCTTTCAGCCACTATTTATCAAATAATCTTTCAGGTCTATATTCTTTCTCCTCTTCTTCCAGAGCTCATTTTGATTATTGTGGTTATGGAGACTTCTGGAGAATGTTGACATTTTCGCTTTAGCAGGCATTTGAACTGGTTACATCTAAGCCACAAGTTCCAACCTACCTATGCGCTGTAGTTCCAATCGTCAGCTCTGTTTTCAGAGTCTTTACCTGCTTCTCAGATTTGCTGCGTGTGTGACAGCCAGGGGCCAGGAACTAACAGAGCAGCTCTCAGGTTAACTGGCATGAGGATTAGGGTCAGGTGCTCCTATGTGCCAGCTGGATTCATAAGCATCTTATACCCCCTTCTCTCTGTAATCCCCATGGTGCTTTCTGACTCTCTGGAGATCTTCTTTTCCATCCTCTACCCAGAATGTTGGGGCTTCAGTTATCCACTCTGCCACATGTTTCTGTAGCTATGCCTGTCTTAATTCACTGAGGCCACTGGCTGACCCTTTCTGGATCTGGGGTAGGGGCTCATCTGGGTGCAGATTAAGGGCTCTGAGATTTGTGTGTGACATAAACTCCAGGGCAGGTATTGACTGGTCTGCTGCCAAGAGTGCAGCATGCTGCTTTTTTCCTGCACAGAAATGGCTCCCTGTGGAGTGTTCCCTTCATTCCAGGAGGAGAGTTAGGTCCTGGGATTGCTCTTCTGGGCAGTGAGTGAGGAGCAGTGAGCACCAGGGCATGTAAAGACTCAGCACCAGGGGCACATTCAGGACTCAGCACATTCATGGTGCATGCTGGACTCGCTTCCCTTTGGGTCTGCTCAGAGCATATCCTGGGAGCCTCAGACAGTGACTCGGATGGACGCCAAGTCATCTTTCCCAGACCTCTAGTCCTGTCTCCTCCCCTCCCTCAACAGGGAGAACAAAACCTGGGGCCCAGAGTTGAACCAGCCATGGTATCCAGGCAGGATTGAATAACCTTCATTGATTCTTGTAGTATTTACTTTTTTATTATTGCTTTCTATTTGTGGCAAGTCTCACTTCTAAGTGTATTTATTTAGGTTTGAAAAATGAGGTAATTTGAAGGAAAACATGAGACAATATGGTGCAGGTTGTATGTGGTGCTCGTATAATTCATGTAGGGGGTTCCTATATTCTTTGAGTTGGGAACCACTGAACTCAGGTGTGAGCAACTAATGGCAGGGCTTTGTCTGAGAGCAAGCTCGGAAGAGGGAAGGCTACATAAAAATGGGTGCAAGAATGTGGTTCAGAGTCAGGAGGGGAACACCACCAGTTTTATGTATTTGCCGAGAACTGGCCCTTCCTTTGGGCACCAGGCTGCCTGCTGAGGGGAGAGAAGAGGAAAGAGGTGGGCCCACCCAGGGCAGGCAGGTGGATGGATGGTGGAGGTGACTACAGCCTGCTGGCTGCATGGTGATACAGAAAGTGGCCTTACCTGAGAGGAATGCCACTGCCCGCACTCTGTGCAGATAAGACCTTTGGTAGCAGATATGCATCTGCTCTCCATTTCCCACTCCTGGAAGGCCAGGAGTGCCTCTTGAGGGCACATCTTATTTCTGCTCTTTGTCCAAATGGGGCTCTACAGGACCCTGCTCTGGGAAAAGTGCAGGTTCTAAACTTTTAGCCTCAGAGATTGGTTCAAGGATTATTACCCAAGACTGTCCATGCAGGATGAGTCTGAAGGCTGTATTCCTGCTGGGTTAGGGTTGCTGAGCTGACAGGCGGTAGGGGGTGCAGGGAGCTCCCTGTGAACAGAGAGTCTTGAGTCTGAAGCCACTACCTGAGAAGTGGAGCTGAGAGAAGGAGGACGGCCTGGTCCCCGTGTCCCCATTTGAGCATCTGCGTCCATCTAGGACGAGACTTTCCATTTGTGGAGCCAGTAAGTCCCTTCTTTTCCCATTTTATTTCCTTTGAGTTGGATTTTTGTTATGAGCAGCTCAAAGAATCCTAATACACCTCTTTATTACCTAGAGAGACTCCTGTGCTCTGGGTTGCTGTCATCATGGCAAAGTAGTCATGGAAATAGGCACTGGAGCTGGGATGTGGGCTGAAACCCCAGCTGGGCCTCGATGGGCTGCGTGAATCTCAGCAAGCCCTTCCCCAGGTTGAACTGATGGTGAGGCACACAGACCCCCACAGAGCTCACAGTGAGACGCTGGCACAGAGGTGCTGAGTCAGTGTGACTGCTGATGTAACACTGGTAGTTAAAATATAATCTCAATTACAATGAAGCACCTGCTGCCTCCAGTGGTAAATGCTGTCTCACCCCCTCTTCTTTGGTCGCAGGTGGGTGCTGGTGGAAGTGGGCTTGGAATTAGGGCTTCCACACACTCCAAGTTGCATTTTGATAAAGCCCAAGACTGCAGCAGCTGTTCAAGGGTAGAAAGATGCCTGTCGTTGGTCCCACATGAGTGACACCCAGGGCTGTGGGGGCTTTTGGGGAGACAAAAGCTCCACTTCCCTCCAGACAGTGTGCTATGTTCACTCACGTGGAGCCAGGTCCTGCAATGGCTCTCATTCCTCACAGAGGCCAGTCTGTGGGCTGGACAGAGGCAAAGAGCCTGGGGAAGGCCAGAGCAGTGGCGAAGCAGACAAGTGTCCTAGTAAGACCGGAGGCTTCCCCATGCTGCTCCATAGATCAGCAGGTCACACTTCTGGGAAGAATTCATTCTTCAACTGCTTTCCTCGCTCAAGTGTCCCCCAGCCTGGTGGTCCTGCTGCGAAGATCTGTGAATATTCCACTTGTTGGGCATACTCCCCCAGCTGCTTGTCAGGAGTAACTCGTGGCGAATAACAAAGGGAGCAGACAGAACTGCTAGTTAAATGTCCTGTGCTGTCTGTCACCAGGCAGGACACCACTCATAGTCAGGTCCCCACGCAGCTCCCGTGCAGGGCCTCTGTATTGCCCTGAGGCCTCCTGGATTCTAATCTAACACTGGCCCCAGGCAACCCTGGTACCCTGTCCCTCAGCAAGTCTGGGCTCCTGTTTGCTTCAGCCCAGGACTTGTGGCCCCAACAGCAGAGGGCAGCTGTCTGTGGAATGCAGACGGATGCATCTGATCACATGCGCTATTAACTTCCTCAAACAATCAAATGAATTATTTACCTGTCAGCACTCTGAGACACCATCCCAAACCAGCTGTTGGCACCTCTTACATTCACCACAGAGAGGAGAGCAAGGAGGGTGAAGCAGAGACTGTGGCACCCGTAATAGCTGTTGTGCATTGATTGTGCCGCTTGTTAGCTGGCTCGAGAGCCCTGTCTGGCTGCTACAGCATTCCAAAAAGATGAGTGGCCACAAGGACCAAGTCAGTGCATGAAGGCAGCTTGTTCTTTGGGGAGAGAAGGAGCCAGCATCTCCTTAGTTTCTTGAGGTTGGCCACGTAGGATCACAGTCGGTGGTTTGCAGACGTGGCATAAAATGACGTGACTCAGAGAGGAAACCACTCCGTTCAGCTCTCTGTTGACCTTGTGATGTCACATAAGACTCAGCTGCTGCTGGATGAGCACCACTCACACCCCTTACTCCTTTCTGAAACAGAGAGTGTCCTGGAGTGGCAGCTCCTGCAGGTGACTTGGCCAAATATTCCGTAACACTGGTCGTGTTTCATATATTTTTAAGGTTATGTCTAGTTAAGAAGAGTGGTACTGCTTTTCCATTTATAGGAATGAATGTTCTTTGGGATTTGCAACTTAGGTCCATTTAAAGTATTCATTTATTATTGACACAGCAGTACACTCACCAGGCTCAAAATGAAATGTATATGAAAAGGTGCACATTGACGGTTTCTGCCTCCAGCCCTATCTCCCATCACCCAGCTCCCATCCTGGGTGGGAGGCTCTTGCTTCCTTCCTTCAGAGCAGCTTTCCAAAGAGTTTATGCAAACGCAGCCTCTTTTGAATAGACACACTCCCCCAGTGCAGGCTGCTACACAGAGTGGTAGGTGCTTTGTGTACAGGCCTGCCTCCTGCATCCCTCTTTGCATAATAATATACCTTGGCAACCTTTCTCTATGTGTGTATTTCCTCACTCTGTTCTGTTGCATAGAATTCCGTTGTATGGATGTGTCATTGTTCAACCACCATTCCCTACTGATGGACACAAGTTGCTTCTCATCTTTTGATGCTAAACGCAGAGCAACTGGAAATAACTTCTACTCACATCAGCCCACACGTGTGAGCCTATCCAGGAAGTGGCATTGTTAGGCACCGACAAGTCAAAGAGAACATTAGCTTGCAGGCAAATTGGGGGGTCATAGGTTTGTTCTTAAATTTTTTAAAATTAATTTTACATTTACCAAGAAGATATTATAGGGGAGCAAAACTTGCCACCCCCAAATGTATCTCTTTGGCATGAGGATCTTTTTAGGCTGATCCTTTTTAAGAAATGGGAGACATGGGAAGTTTTTCTTTTTACCTCTCCCTTCACTTCAGTCAGTTCAGTCGCTTAGTCATGTCCGACTCTTTGCAACCCCATGGACTGCAGTATGCCAGGCCTCCCTGTCCATCACCAACTCCCAGAGTTTACCCAAACTCATGTCCATTGAGTCAGTGATGCCATCCAACCATCTCATCCTTTGTTGTCCCCTTCTTCTCCCGCCTTCAATCTTTCCCAGCATCAGAGTCTTTACAAATGAGTCAGCTCTTTGCATCAGGTGGCCAAAGTATTGGAGTTTCACCTTCAACATCAGTCCTTCCAATGAACACCCAGGACTGATCTCCTTTAGGATGGACTGGTTGGATCTCCTTGCAGTCCAAGGGACTCTCAAGAGTCTTCTCCAACACCACAGTTCAAAAGCACCAATTCTTCAGCGCTCAGCTTTCTTTATAGTCCAACTCTCACATCCATACATGACTACTGGAAAAACCATAGCCTTGACAAGATAGACCTTTGTTGGCAAAGTAATGTCTCTGCTTTTTAATATTCTGTCTAGGTTGGTCATGATTTTCCTGCCAAGGAGTAAGTGTCTTTTAATTTCATGGCTGCAGTCACCATCTGCAGTGATTTTGGAGCCCAAAAAAATAAAGTCTGCCCCTATTTCCACTGTTTCCCTATCTATTTGCCATGAAGTGATGGGACTGGATGCCATGATCTTTGTTTTCTGAATGTTGAGCTTTAAGCCAACTTTTTCACTCTCCTCTTTCTCTTTCATCAAGAGGTTCTTTAGTTCTTCTTAACTTTCTGCCATAACGGTGGTGTCTTCTGCATATCTGAGGTTATTGATATTTCTCCCGGCAATCTTGATTCCAGTGTGTGCTTCCTCCAGCCCAGCGTTTCTCATGATGTACTCTGCATATAAGTTAAATAAGCAGGGTGACAATATACAGCCTTGATGTACTCCTTTCCCGATTTGGAATTAGTCTGTTGTCCCATGTCCAGTTCTAACTGTTGCTTCCTGACCTGCATACAGATTTCTCAAGAGGCAGGTCAGGTGGTCTGGTATTCCCATCTCAGAATTTTCCACAGTTTATTGTGATCCACACAGTCAAAGGCTTTGGAATAGTCAATAAAGCAGAAATAGATGTTTTTCTGGAACTATCTTGCTTTTTCAATGATCCAGCAGATGTTGGCAATTTGATCTCTGGTTCCTTTGCCTTTTCTAAAACCAGCTTGAACATCTGGAAGTTCATAGTTCACATATTGATGAAGCCTGTGTTGGAGAATTTTGAGCATTACTTTACTAGCGTGTGAGATGAGTGCAATTGTGTGGTAGTTTGAGCATTCTTTGGCACTGCCTTTCTTTGGGATTGGAATGAAAACTGACCTTTTCCAGTCCTGTGGCCACTGCTGAGTTTTCCAAATTTGCTGGCATATTGAGTGCAGCACTTTCACAGCATCATCTTTCAGGATTTGAAATAGCTCAACTGGAATTCCATCACCTCCACTAGCTTTGTTCGTAGTAATGCTTCCTAAGGCCCACTTGACTTCGCATTCCAGGATGTCTGGCTCTAGGTGAGTGATCACACCATTGTGATTATCTGGGTCGTGAAGATCTTTTTTGTACAGTTCCTCTGTGTATTCTTGCCACCTCTTCTTACTATCTCCTGCTTCTGTTAGGTCCATACCTCTCTCTTAACTGCCTAAAAGAAAGTAGACACAAGGCCCGATGCAGGAAGTGAGGTGTGACCAGAGAATATGGGCAGGTGTAATGAGCTGGGGGAGCTGGAGATCAGAATCCTCTGTGTCCTATTGTCTGTGTCTGGTATATATATTTACCAGATGTTTGCTTCCCCATTTCCTGTGAACTGTCTTACTCACCTCTGAAGTATTGACCCCTCACCCTCTTCTGCTTAGCTCAGGACTGCTCATAAGTTTCAACTGTCTGTGGGTCTCAAATTCCTATGGAAACTCCATACGCATGTAATTACACTTTTTTTTCTCTGTTAATATGCCCTATGCTAATTTATTTGTTAGGCCAGTGAAAGAACCAAGAGGGGTACAGGAAACATTTTTCCTGCCAGGCAGTGTGAAGCCAAGGATAGTGCAGATGTGTGAAATCTGTGATGCTGGCATATCACTGCATCATGGGAGGACTAGCAGGCTCTGTCTTTAGCCCCAGGATTGCTTGGTTGGGGAACAACGTGGTGAGGGGCTTGGGATGCTGCATTGTGCTCCTCTCAGTGGGGCCCTGGCCTGGTGGGAAGGGTCCCAGGCACTCAAGCAGGGCTGCCCAAAGTCCCAGGGGCCTTCTGTCTCCTGCTTATCCTGTTGGAAACTAGTCGCTTCCTTGTTCCTGGATTGCATGAGATTCCTCAGAATAAGCGCCCCTTTGAGCCAGTCTGAACGGCTGCTTTTCCTTCTAAAACATCCCATCCTTAGACATTGCTGCTTGTGCCCCAGTAGAAGCAACCTGATTAGGTGATGTTAGAAATTCCTGTTGCATCTGCTTCTTCTGGTCACATTTTAAAAACTAAAAATCCAAGTTTGTCTGGGTTTTTCTCTTGAGAAAGAATTTGGCTTGGCAAAGTCTCCACTTCTTGGGGGCCGACCCCTAATGGCGAGATTCAAGAATTTCTTCTTGTATCCAAGGTGCAAAAAGGAATTTTTCATTCAAATATATCACAAAACAGATTTATGTTGAAAATAATGAGAATTTTGTTGGTGCCCTGGAAAAACATGTGAGAGAAGCAGAGAGCGATCTCTTTTATTTCACTGGATTGTGGAAGCTAATGCACTGGTCTCCAGGGAAGGAAAAGGTCTATTCTTCACCTTGGCAATTTGTTTTCAACAAAAGATTCAGAATGCCTTTTCTTTTTCTTTTTTTAATAAAGGAAGGATATAGTTAGTTGACCAGGGATTAGCTAGGGATTAAGGGCTGGTTGACTTTGTAATATTTCCACCTGCCTACTGTGCGTATACGTGAATTAACAATGGTAAATAATCAAAAGGGTATTAAAATGTGAGCCGGGCCTCAAAGAGACAGCCCAGAGTCAGTCTCTCTGCTGTACGGAGGCGGGGGGCCTCACTTTACCTCGCTGGAATTCTGCAGTTTTGAATTTATAATGTCCAGAGACTTGGGGGCTTCCACAGGCCCCAGGATCATTCCCACCACGTTGCAAATAGCCTCGATTTGGGGTAATTTTCTTTAATGGTGAAGTTGACTGAGAATCCAGGTTTTATTTAACTGAGAGGCCTGTTTATCACCGGCATGCAGTTATCGGCAGAGACACACTGAAATGCACAAAGGGCCATGAGACTGGCAGTGTAGGAGCCAGGAGGAAGGCCAGCACCTGACCACGACCATCTCGACCACAGGACAAAAGATGTAGCTCACAGGGAAAGAGTCCCACCTCAGCCGCTTTTCACCTGCTTAGTTAAATTTAACTCAAAAGGCTGGAGGACAATTTGATTAATTCTGAATCTCAGCGGAAATCAGAGCCTTAGAAGATCAAGGCTTCTGAATTCTCTGGGGGGGAAAGACATCAGCCACATGGCACAAAGGAAAACCTCCTTTCTGTTTGTCAGCGGAAGACATAATTGTGCCGCTTCCTCATTGAAGAAGTTTACAAACATTTGCAAGTTGTCAGAAATAATTAGTCTAAAATTGTTTCATAAACCATGGAATGAAACAGTACGTGCCTTGTTGAGATCAAAGGGCTTCTGTTACCTTCTTGTAAACTCAAATGAAATTCTTTTGAAAGTAAACTCCTGGAATTAGTTTCTGCTGAGTGTTGGTGGCCGGGGGAGGGGAGCAGAGAATTAGCTCAGGAGCTTCAGACAGGAAGCTGGAGGAGTGGAGCCCAGTCCTGGGAAAGTAGAGTTTGTCTCTAGCAGCATCTACCTCTGTGGGACAGATGAGGACTTTCCCTGGAAGTCAGGCCCTGCCTTCCTGCCAGGATCTCAATGGGAGGCCGATACCGTGACCCTGACACCCCAGGTGGGAGTAAGCATCAGTTTAGCACCCTCCCACCCAGATAAGCTCTGGATGATGGCAGCTCTATCAGATCAGATCAGATCAGATCAGTCGCTCAGTTGTGTCCGACTCATAATACTGTTATTCATTATTAGTGACAGAAACCAGCTGACGTTCGTTTACTGAGGGCATTGGTGCCAGGTGCTGGCGAGGGGGTGTCTGGCAACTAACTAAGAGCTTAGGGGGTCTGGTTCCTTTTCTTAAGAGGTCAGATGGGAGACTCCCTCATCACATACCTGCTGGGCTGTGTCCTGTGTGAATGGTGCCCCCTACAGGCGAGACGTGCAGCTGCCCAGTAAACAACTCTAAGGACACCCCTGGGAGAGGAACAGAGAGGGCCTGGAGGGACTAGGGGGGCCCTGGGGAAGCCTTCGGGGAGCCCTGCTGAAATCAGTGGGCAGAAGGAGGTGAGATGAGAAAGACTGAGAGGAAGCAGATAAAACGGAGCCAAACAGAGTGCTGCCTCCCTTCCCCCCTCTTCCCTTGCTCTCTCATCCCCTCATATATGTAGGGTACACACACACACACACACACACACACACACACACACACACAAATGACACCTGTGCTTGGCGATCCTTCTGTCCTTTTCGGGGATGGTTGTTTGTTGCTATGCTGATCAGAAGCTTGATGTCTGAAGACTGGAATGCTCTCCTTGGAGTCACTTTTCCCTCCTCCTCACTGAATCCCGCCCCCCATGCTCTGCACTGTCTCACAAAATGGACCCTCTGCACACACCCCTGCAGCCTCCCTCACCCCACGTCTCTCCTCTTGTCTCCT
The DNA here is from genome assembly GCF_003369695.1 of Bos indicus x Bos taurus. NCBI lineage: Eukaryota > Metazoa > Chordata > Mammalia > Artiodactyla > Bovidae > Bos > Bos indicus x Bos taurus. The sequence continues at coordinate 26,948,955 of NC_040088.1, forward strand.
CGCAGGGGCAGCTCTGCCCTGTGTCCTGTCCCCGAGACGCAGGGCAGAGAGGTGGCCCAGCAGTGGCGGGAACACGAGGTAAAGGCTAAGCTCTCACCACACAGACAGGCGAGCCTTTTAGGGGCCCCCCAAATTCAGACCCAGGAGTTTCTGCTATAACAGTGCCCATACAGACGTAAAAGCTTCCCAGGTGGTGCCAGTGGTAAAGAATCCACCTGCCAATGCAGGAGGTGTAAGAGATGCTGATTCCGTCCCTAGGTTGGGAAGATCCCCTAGAGGAGGGCATGGCAACCCCCTCCAGGATTTTTGCCTGGAGAATCCCATGGACAGAGGAGCCCAGTAGGCTAAAGTCTATGGGGTCTCAAAGAGTCAGACACGACTGAGGTGATATAGCACATGCCCACAGTCTTAAAAGCCTGTCATGTGAAATCATGCACTGAAAATAAAACCAAACAACATGCCGTGCGTGTGCTTATTTCCTCCTCCAGGGGGTCTTCCCCACCCAGGGATCCAACTCTTGTCTCTTTCATCTCCTACAAGTGGGTTCTTCACCACTTGTGCTACCTGGGAAGCCCAAACCAAAAACACTTGAAAACAGATAAGGGCTACGGGTAAAAAAGGTTTAGGACAGATCACTCAAAACCTGTGGGTCTTTGTTACCAAAGCACTCCAGAAAAATAACAAATTCAGTAAAAACCCTAACCCCTTTCAATTTAGTGTCATGGTCAGAGAAGCCTTCAAGCCTTAAACTCCCTGCCGGTGCTTCCTTCTATGACAGGTAGGTCCTGGGGGCTGTTCACTTTGAACAGAGATGATTTTAAAATGAAGATTAAAAGCCAAGACAGGTCTGCCTTTTTATACGGATCTGCAGTCCTATGGGAGAATTGGCTGCAGTTTCTGCTCGTGGATGTGCATATTCTCCTAGTAGCTGGATGGGCGGGGAGTGGAGTGGCTCCTGAAGCAACTAACACAGTCACTGCTTGCATTATAGGAAGGTATTTCTAGGGCTTTTAAGCACTTTTTTTTTAAATTGATGAGACTTGCTTTTCAAGTGGGAGAAAGCTTGCCTCTGACTGCTTCAGACTATTGTTGCGCTTGGGGAAACCGTGAGATTGGACCTCAGAGGCCCACCTCACACCTCGTCCCTCCTCTGACAATAGCTGAATTAGTTCTTGGCAAGTAATCTGAGTAGCTGCAGTACCCACCCGCTGCTAACCCTGGCAGAATAGGGCTGCCTTCCTATCTTTGTGCTCAGAGGGGCCTGACTTCAGGCTTTCAGGACCTTTTGCACAAGGGCCCATGTTTTCATTTTCTGCCTGCCTGGCAAGTTCCATAGCTGACCGCACATCTGAGCTGTCCTGCTGCCCTCGCCAGAGAGCTGACAGTACATACAGTAAGAAGCAGGGCCTCACAAAGACTGTCCACCTTCAGGACAGCAGCAAAAGAGGGGAGTGGGCTCCTCCTGCCCTTGTCCCCATGAGCCCAAACCAGTCAGGCTGAGTCTCCCATCAGAACCCTCTTTCTGCCTCCAGCGTCCCTGCCTAGACCAGCTTGGTCCCTCTACCCATCACCATCACTGCAGCCAGGGCATCCCTTCATGGGGCAAACATAATCACAAACTCCTGACCTAAACCTCCCAGTGCTTTGCATTTTCCTTACGAGAAATGATGAGACGTTGTGGCACTTGTAAGGCCCACCTGCTGTGCTGCTTGTCCAGCTCACATGTCTTCTTATCCACCCCACACATGCTCAGGCAAGATGGGCTCACTTAGTTTTACCAGCTCCTGCTCCTCCTTCTCTCTTTGCCCTCCTTTTCATATATGTAGGCCCCTCTGCTAGGTGGACCTGAATCCCTGATGACTGTTATCCAGTCTCAAGCTTTGCCTGGAACCACACCACTTCCAGAAGCCTCTGTGATCCCATGGGCTGCATGAATCTAGAACCCGTGGTCACAAGGCTGTGTGTCTCTCCACCTCTCCCAATGCCTGTCTCCCCCCCGGCTCCAGGAGAAGAGAACCATGACCAGTACCGTCAGCACTGCTTTGTCAGTACTTGAACCATAACAGTAAATTATGCTCCGTAAACGTCTACACCTTCAATGAGAAACAAGGGCTCAGAAGCTCATTAATGTAGGGAGGTACCCACTCTGCCTAAGAAACCTTCAATTCTCAGATATAAGACACATTCCAAACATATCAAGGTGATCATGTGAAAATAGGCAAGAAAAGCTTACCAGGGATCTTGAGACAGGAAGCCAACTTCTCTGGGCTGTTCACGTTAGCAGGGAATGTGAGTCCTTGGTGTTGGGGATGAGCATTGCTCGTATTCTTGAACATTCAGTCCTCAGTCCACAGAGAATCTGTAGGAGGAGAAACAGATATGGGTTGCTGCTGCTGCTAAGTCGCTTCAGTCGTGTCCGACTCTGTGCGACCCCATAGACGGCAGCCCACCAGGCTCCCCCGTCCCTGGGATTCTCCAGTCAAGAACACTGGAGTGGGTTGCCATTTCCTTCTCCAACGCATGAAAGTGAAGAGTGAGAGTGAAGTTGCTCAGTCGTGTCCGACTCTTCGTGACCCCATGGACAGCAGCCTATCAGGCTCCTCTGCCCCTGGGATTTTCCAGGCAAGAGTACTGGAGTGAGGTGCCATTGCCTTCTCCGAATGGTATGGTCAAATACCTCCAGAAAAATTATGTGCTTGGCAATTTAAAATGCCTTTTCCTTTTTTTTTTTTTTTTGCCCCCAGTGTAAAAGCAATAGATCTTCATTAGATTTCTGCAGCATTTGAAGGTTTATGTTCTATAAAATGAAATCCCCTCCATTTAGTTCCCCACATTCTCCAGCAGCTTTTTTCTCTGTAGGTATGTGGTAGTGCCTCCTCATTATTTTACAAAATTGAGAGCAAACAAAAACAGCTTGCTTCTTTTACTTAACAAATTGTGTATTCTTTCTAATTTCATATCAACCTCATGCTTTCCAACTTTTCTCTGTTGTTTGGGAAAAATGAAATGACCATAGTTTAGTATTAGTATTGATGTTAATATGGGTGTTTCCAATTTTTCACATTTACAAGCCATACTGCAAAGACCATTTAAAAGATATGTGTTTGCCTAGCTGGGTGACAGTTTCTTTAGGATAAATTTCTTCCTAGAAATAGGATTCATGTGGGAAATAGCATGAATATTTTAAATATTAATTGACGATCCAAATTACTTCTCACAAAAAGGTTGTGAAAAATGGACACTCTTAACAAACTGATGCTAAAGCTGAAACTCCAGTACTTTGGCCACCTGATGTGAAGAGCTAATTCATTGGAAAAGACCCTGATGCTGGGAGGGATTGGGGGCAGGAGGAGAAGGGGACGACAGAGAATGAGATGGTTGGATGGCATCACTGACTCAATGGACATGGGTTTGGATGGACTCTGAGAGTTGGTGATGGACAAGGAGGCCTGGCATGCTGCGGTTCCTGGGGTCGCAAAGAGTCAGACATGACTGAGCAACTGAACTGAACTAACTGAACAATCTGTGGGAATTCATAGCAGAAAGGATGCTTTTCGATGGAAGTGATGGAAAACCCAACCCAAAATGTTTTAAACGAGATGTACTGGATCGTGTGATGGGGAAGTTTGTTGTAAGAGCTTCACAGGTAGCTTCAGAGCCAGATTGTCTTAGGTTTCCAGCTCAGCTCTGTAGGCTGCTGTTTTTGCCTTATTGTCAGACAGATCCCTCCTCATGGTCACAGGAAGACTGCCAGTAATGACTAGGTTATTAATACATGGCTTAAGGTCCACATCAGGGGAATAGAGCTTCCAGGAAACACTCTCTCCTACTCTGGCGTGGTTCACATGCTCAGCCTGGAACTGCTCAGTGTGGCCGGAGCAATGTCATGAATGGGCTGGTTTAGCACAGGGTCATGTGTTTTACCCCTCAGGCTGGGTGTAGCTGGAAACAATGCCCATGCTGCCGTAGTGGGCAGTGCCATAGAGAAATAGTGCGCATCCTCAACCTGTCCTGCGCTCAGAGTGCCCTAGCTTGATGTACTGCTCTGCTATTATCGTGATGTCCTTTGTTAAACAAGGGACCCCACGTTTACATTTTGCACTGGGACCTGCAAATTATGTAGCCAATCATAGATGCAAAGTGGGGCTGTTTTTAGAAAACAGGGGGAATGTAGCCAAGCTGACAAAACATAAATGTCCCCTGCAAGGGCCTGTGCTAAATAATATGATTTAAACTTAATCTCTCCTTGAATAGCTTTATCACTTGCTGTCTCTAATCCTTTGCTGTGTACATAAAATGATGGAGCTGGGCTAGGTGGTCTCTAGCTGTGTTTCAGCTCTGCTATTGTCCAGTGGATGACTACCTCCCTTAGGCTGTGAAAATTAATCTCTACCTCACACCAAGTTTATGGACACAGTGATATTCTTAAACATAAGTTGCCTCAACTGTATCAGAATTAAAAGGTGGCTGTAAATTAAAAGGAAAAAAATGCATATTGCAAGAATGAAAAAACTAAATTGATGGGCTCCAGATTTATTCAGCTCTCAACCACCTCCAGTATTATGGAAAATTTCCAATAAGAAAATCCCAAGGTTTAGGGCAATGCTTTTCGAAGATTCTTGTAAATTGTTAACAGCTTGGTGTAGTGGATCAGACATATTTTCTGAGTCTGCTTTCTTTTCACAAGTAATCCAATTATTTTCCTCTAAGTGAGGAGCAAAGCAGACACTTAAATGGCATCTAAGTATTTTTGATGTGCTTCCTTTTCATCCTCATAAATGGTTCCATCTGTATATTTCAGTGAAAATTATATGGCCATCTTTCAAAAAACTGATTAATATTTACTTTAGCTACCAACAAGTGAATATATTCTCTCATAAAAAGAAAGTGGAGCATTCCAGGTGAGGTTAAAGTCCTTTCTGCCCAACTCTGCCATTTCCCTCTACCCATCACTCATTCTCTGTCCTCACCCCTTCTCAGAGGTAACCACTGTTCAGTTCGGTTCAGTCGCTCAGTTGTGTCCAACTCTTTGCAACCACTGTTACCAGCTCTGTATCTTCTTCTAGAATGTTCTAAGTGTGTGTGTGTGTGGTTGGGTGTGTGTTAGTTACTCAGTTGTGTCTGACTCTTTGCGACCCCATGGACTGTAGCCCGCCAGGCTCTTCTGTCCATGAAATTCTCTAGGAAAGAATACCAGAGTAGGTTGCCATTCCCTTCTCCAGGGGATCTTTCTGACCCAGGAATTGAACCCAGGTCTCCTGCATTGCAGGCAGATTCTTTAGCATCTGAGCCACCAGGAAAGCCCTAGCTAAGCATTTAGATAGCTACATATTGCCACAGAAAATGTCTAGCATTGTTTTATTCTGTTTTGACATAAAAAGCACCATGTCTCTTTTCACTTTTTTAAAAACTCAACTTAGCCTGATGAGTTTTTCACGTTATCATACACAGATCCATCTATTCTTTTAGCTGCTGGACAGCTTGTGCTATAGGAATATTCCACATTTTACAAAGCCCCTGTGGGCCTTCTGGGTCATTTATGTTTTTCACTATTTCACAAAAAAGTGCTGCAGTGAACACCCTTGTGTAGGCCTCTGGGGACAGTGTGCTTGTTCAGCACGGACGCCAAAGGTCTCCAGCAATCCCAGGGATGGTGGGGGCAGGGGTGTGGTGCTAGGGGCTTGACTGTGGCTGTCAGCGTGAGGATGGAGAGTCGGGGTCACAAGGGCGGAGTGTGGGCAGAGCCCCACCCACCCACAGGGTCCTCACATTTAAAGAACAATGTGAGATTGCCTCTGATGGGCTGTGGACTGTAGGGTGGGTGCGGTCTGGAGAGGATGTTTGGTTTCAAAGGGAGAAGACATTGTCAGATAACCTGAAGCAAGATGGGAGGCCAGGAACAAGCACCACCAGTCTGCATTTCAGTCATTTCCAAAAGCAGCCTTGATCTGCAGCTGCTAAGACGATGTCATCTGATAACTACCAGGGTATCTTGACTGTATCCTCCTCCCCGTCCAAGTGAGTGACTGTGAGGGTGACGTCCAGCCTCTGACTCCTCATCAGATGCCTCCGACCACCACCTCCTTCAGAGTTATGGAGACTCTGAATGCAAATTTTTATCTCATAACACTTGGGCACTGCACTTGGGCAGCCACATCAGTTGAAGGAACTTGAATAAATTGGGGTTTGATAACTTGTTTTTCTACAATAAATTTTATTAAACATAAATGGGAATCGTTAGCTGAAACACTTAATTAAAACCATGGCCAAATTAGATAAATGCTAAGGAGAGTTCTCTAAATTTATTGCCCAATGATCTATAGGCTCATTCGGTAATATACTCCCAGAAACCTCCTTAATGAAGCTATTAGTGTATAAATATCATATGTGCCAAATGGTGAAATTTAGTGATGATCTATCCCAATTTACTTGCTAAGTAAATAACCCCCCTTGAAAGAACCCACTAATTTACGCTGCTGACAACCACAGGACACAATCCCTCACCTGCCTGAAAACAAACCTTTTAAAATAGGCAATTTATTGCACCCCGAGGCTAGGAAGCCAGGAGATGCTCACCACCAGCAGGACATGGGCTTTTGAACTTCTGTTCTATTTCTTGAACTTTCTTTCTTGCAAATGTGGAGCGAACACCACAGCTAACAGACATATCCAGGCTCTAATTCTTTGTGCTAATTTGATGTGAGGTCCAGTGAGTGTGTGTGGGTGAGTTCTTGGCTGACTTGGCACCCAGGAAGTCCAGGAGGGCCACAGGTGTGTGCCGTCTGGAGGTGTGGCCTTGAAGGCACCTGCCTCCCCACCCTCACCCTGGAGCCTCACTCAGCTGAGCTGCCAGCCTCCCTTGCCAACAGGTGGATGACTTCTGGCTCCTCATTCAGGAGCTCAGGGAGGGAGACTGGGACTTAAGGATCCCTTGATGGTGACCTTGAACAATGACAGGCATAATGGGAATTGGTTCAGCTTCCCCGTGGACCTCACTGACCATCCCTTTACTGCTCCTGGGCTACAGCCCATCCGTACCGTGGCACCTGCCTCTCCCCCACCGAGTGTCCTCCCCTCATAACCATGTGGCTGCTCCTCCCCGACTGATGCCCAGGCTACCAGTTAACCTCTCCTCACTGCGTCTGAATGTGACTCGAGCTCTTGTTGTCCCTCCTCCTGCCTTGTGCTTGTTTCATAGCGCTTGTCACCACCTGACATATTTTATATTTATCCGTTTATGGTCTATCTTCCCTCCCGTGAATGTAAATGGCAGTGGAGGCTAGGGAGGAAACAGTCACTTTTTTTTTGGTTCACTATGAATCTGTAGCACCTAATTCAGGGCCTGGCACACGGTAGACACTATTTTAAATGAATGAATGAATGAATAATACTCAGTAGCCACTTGTAGCCTGCACTGTGCTGGGACAAGAGTTCCAGCTACGCCCAGAAGGGTTCCCAGCTACAAGGATCTGAGACAAAGTCAACAGAAGATGACAAAGAAGCAGGCTGAGTTTTCTCACAGGAACTGAAGTGCTGGTGTGAAGCAGCACAGGGGTGGGGAGAGTGGGGATGTGCTAGGCTCCCCAGAGTAGTAGAGTGGGAGCTGAGTCCAGAAGGGGAGCCCTTAGGTGAGCAGGGCTGCAGAGGCGATTAGCTGAACAACGCTGGAGCCATGGGAGCCAGGGCCGGAGGCTTGGACCTGGAGGTGCGTGCCTGCTGATGGGAGGGCAGCCCTGGGGTGGTGCGATCACCCTGAGAATGTGTGCAGCAATGGGGGAAGACGTAGGGCAGACCAGCACCAGGCTCGGACCCCCAGACAAGACCAGCATTAGCTCCCAGAGGCAAGGCAGAGCCAGGAGCTGTGCTCCCTCCCAGTTGTGAGGAGAGATCAGCCTTGGCTCCATCAAGCCAGTCACCTGCTCCTCCTCCTCAGTACCCAAGAAGGGTTAGGTCAGGAGAAGCACACTGGCCCGAGCAAGAGGCTGCCATGGGTGACTGGTGGGTCCAGGCTAAACTGCAGTGAACTGAGGGGATGTGGTGAAAGGGTGAATGGAGACAGAGGGTGGACACTCCTTCTGGAGGTTTGGCTGTTGGGTCTGTAATAGCAAATCCCACTGACTGGGGAGCAACCCAAAGCTCAAGGGTGCTAAAGTGGACACAGGTCTATCTACCTTCACGGTGCGGTTGTGGTCATTTTGATAGCAGGTCTCAAGTACAGACATGCTTGGGAGATGCTTTCAGGTGATCCAGGGACATGGCACCAAGGCACCAGCTACATGCACACCAGCCCTGGCCTTTGCAGCTCCGCCTGCCCTGAACACAGGAGCCGGAAGCCTCCTGGAGGTGCCAGCCCATCTCCCACCTGCCAGTCTGCCTTTCCTCCCCAGACAGGAGCCGTGGCAGATGGCAGCATCTGCTGGACACTTACCACACTACCACAGCCTTCTTAGAACTGATTTCTAAGATCATCTTATATTGCAGGCAAGGGAGGTTTGTCTTTACCATGACAGTGATACCAAGTTTCCTATAAAAACACATTCAGTAAGAAAGTGAGTCAGTTGAATAAAAAAATAAAAGGTAAATCAGGTAATGTTAACTAAGAGGAGAGGTGCTGGGCCAGGGCAAGCGGTCCCCATTTTGGCAGGAAGACGTTGTAACCTCACTGCATTCCAGGGAAGCCGTGTTTTGTGACCATGGGTCTGGGGATCCTGTGTACATTCTGCTGGGTTGAACAGCGTCCCTAGAAAGTCATGTCCATGGGAACCTCAGAATGTGACTTGTGTGGAAAGAGGGTCTTTGCACATATGATTAGTTAAGACGAGCTTGTACTGCAGCTCTGGTGAGTTCTAATTTAATGATGCTTGTATTTACTAGAAGAAAATCTGGACACAGAGACTGATGTTCAGGAAAGAAGGCCCGTGATGACAAGGCAGAGACTGGAGTGATACAGCCACGTGCCAAGCAACGTCGAGGATTGTGAGCAACCGTCAGAAGCCAGAAGAGGTATGGGAGGGTCCTTCCCAGATGCTCTGGATGAAGTGTGGTGGTGTTGCCTGCATTTTGATTTCAGACCTCCAGCTTTTAGAACCATGAGAGGATACATTTTTGTTGGTTGAAGTGCCCCCAGTTTATAATCATTGCTTATAGCAGACATAGGATACCTCTACAACCACATTCTGAAAACTGATCAGTAGAAGATCAATGAACAATTAAGAAAAATGGCTTTATTCATATACTGATGAACATTTTGATATGCATAACATTTCTTTCTTGCAGTTGTGTTGTTAGGTGAATCCTTCTGAGATTAGAAGGTGAAAAAGTAAGATTATGACCCAAACCATGGAGTCTTCACAATAGTAAGTGTATTTTATCTTAAAAAATAGAGAACTACCAAACTTTTCTGGAAAAATAGGTGTCTGTTGATCTGTATTTTTATTTCCAATAAATCTGATGAAACTTCAGGCAGTGGGACAGGTAGCCTGGCTTGGAATAATGATCTTCCTGGATATATCCTTGTCTTGTTCTCATTTACAGCCTTAGAAGCATAAAAGCATATTTTCATAAAACCAACCCTTCCATGTGAAAGCAGATTCATCATTCAGATCCACCATTAATTTCCCAATGACGTTCTCACTGGCCATAAAAAAGACTTAGAGCTCTTTATGAAGATTTTATTCCAGAGAAAATGGTCTTGAAACATGGTTTGCACTGACCTCTTTTAACCTCTGCTTCCCTGTGTTATTATTATTAAGTAATAACGTCGCTTCCTGCCAACATCACTCTTTCCTCTTTGCACTTCAGAAACCAAGCAGTACCTTTTAGAGCGGAGGACAAGTCAGCACTTAGTTGTCGCCTGCTCCTGGCTGGTCCCTGTACACCTGCTTGGATGGCAGTCTTACATCATCTTTTATGAGTACAGCAACTTATTTGCAATTAAGTTTAGATTGTCTAATAAAATCTGGTGACATTTTAGCTTACAGTTTATGTCCCAGTAAAAGGCTCCAAATGTTATTGCCATAAGAATCCATGTGACAACCCAACATAAACCTTTTATTTCAGGCTGGACAGCTGACTGTGCTCTTAGAAATGGTCAGGCAAGGAGATGGAGGGACCAGCGGTTGTGATGTTGATGATTCCTGAGGGCTCCATTTTCACCATCAAGTTCCCCTTCTAGAATTCAGAATGGTTCAGTTCTTTCTTCCTCTCCTTATCACTGTGGTAAGAATATTTGACATGAGATCTACCCTACTAATCTTTCCAGTGGTGCTAACTATAGGCACACTGCTGTTTAGCAGATCTCTGGGACTTACTCATCTGGGACTAACTGAGCCCAAGCCTCTTTATCATCAGTTCCCTATTTCTCCCTCCTCCTAGGCCCCGGCAACCACCAATCTTCTCTCTACTTTTATGAGTTTGTTTTAGATTCCTCGGGTAAGAGGATCATGCAGCGTTTGGCTATATCACTGAGCATAATGTCCTCCCTGCTCATCCCTGTGGTTCATATGGCAGGATCTTCTTTTCAAGGCTGGAAAATATTTCATCGTGTGGATATGCTCCATTTTCTCTGTTCCGGTCCGTTCATAGACTCTTAGTTATTTCCTTGGCTTGGCCGCCGTGAACTGTGCTGCAATGAACCTGGGGTGCAGGTGTCTCTTCGGATCCCGATTTCAATTGTTTGGATAGAGACTCGGAAGTGGGGTTCTGGGGAGAATGGGTTCAGATGCTTCTACCTGTGACCTATAGGTTTGGGCAGTAGATGTGAGAGCTGAAGAAATCACAGAGGAAGTTGGGCTTGCAGGCGGGACTGTTTCTGGTCATCAGAATATTAGGCTTCGGAATTCATCTTTGGAAAGATTACTTTCATCACAGTCATATGGGAGCTAAATAAACATAGCACTCAGAGATTCTCAACTCGGAATGATTTTCTCCCAGGACATCTGTCTGGCTGTCACACCTGGAGTGGGGTAGTACAGGCATCTGGTGGGTGGAGGCCATGGGCGCTGCTACATGTCCCACAGTACACGGGACAGTCCCCCGACAGAGAATGACCTGGTCCCCAGTGTCGATGGTCACACAGCTGGGAAACCCTGATCCAGCGGAACTCTCTTGTGACACACAGCCTTGACTTTCGTCCTTGTCTTTTGCCTTTGAATCATGTTTGTTCAGTTTCGGGAGGTGACGGGACTGCTCTGGATGAAATCCTGGGTAAGATGGGGGCTGGCTGGCCAGTGTCAGCCCCTGCCTGCTTCGGGAACACAGTGGACAGCAGCCTAGAGAAGGTGCTCCATGTTTTGGGGAGAAACACAAGGACAGATGTGCAGCTGGGGCTTGCAAAGAAGAGCCCCAGTGAGCTGCTTCGGTTTCCTATCGAGAGAGATGCAACTTGGAAGCAGCGACTTCATCCTCAAAAATAGAAAGTGAACCGCCGAGGAAAAAGCCTCCCAGAGCTCTGGAAGTGGCCTTCCGGAAGCCCTTGGGATTTATGACCCAGAACTATGCCAACGGGTGCTCCAATGAACCTCCAGGTGTAACTCAGATGAAGTGTGGGATATTCTAGGACTCTCATGTTTTAAAAGCTTACAGGTTCCAGAAATGAAGCCAGTTCATGCATAAAATATTGGCTCTCAGAGCACGGTCATTTTCATGCCTGCCCTTGTGTGGGGATCTGGGTTATAAAGTATCGTGGTTAGACTCGAAAATCCTCAATCGCGTGGACAGAGGCCCCTCTATTTATAGCTCTCTTCGTGGTGACTTGCAGTAGGCACATTAATCTCCATGTGAATTCTGAGCTCCCAAGTGCCTAAGGAGATATGCTAAAGCCTTTTCCCCATGGCATTCTTCCAGACGGAATTTAAGAGACACCAGAGGATGGCACATTTATACTGAGTGTGCAGTTTCCTAAACATGAAGAAGATGAACAGCTCTCAGTGAAGGAACACAGGGCAGACAGGAGCTTGAAATTGAGCATTTGAGCTGACACAGGAGAGAAACACCAAGAGGCTTCGTGAAGCTTGCTGTGTCTCTAAGCTTCCTAAGTCCCTATGATTAGAAATAGATTGAGGTCAGAGAGTGTGGTCCTATTTGAATTAATGAAAAAGCCAAATTGCCCAGAGTGCTGGTTTCTGCTCTGCGTATCTGACTGCTGGATTCTGGTGGCGGTGGGGAGGCAGCAGCTGGTACCCGCCCCTGCCCTCCAGTACTCTGCTGTTTGGTAATTTATTCCAAATACGACTTTTGTAGAGAAAAAGACAAAATGACTCTGCTATTAATTCAAAGCGGGGGGCCTTCTAATGAAAAGATTGAAGGGAACTACTTAAAAAGAAAAAATCAGCTTGTTTACTATTGAACATTGAAAAGGCTTGGGCAGCAGGGAGCAGGTGGATCTTGTTGTCAAACAGACCTTGGTCAAAACCTAAGTGTCCCTTCACTGGTCCCGTTACCTGAGCCCTGCTGTCTCGGTTTCCTCACCTTCAGTCGGGAGAGTAACTTGGGCCTTCCTGGGCGCTGTGAGGGTAACGGATAACTCTACCTAGAGCTCACGTGGGCTACTGCTACTGCTGGGGAGGATCTAGACAATGGACCTGCCTCAATACACACAGGAAGCGGGGTAATGGCTGGTAGGTAGAGGGAGGTCTTGGTTCCTGTTGAGTGCTATAAGACCTGGATCATTTAGTTCTTTGGTAGCAAGCAAGAGAAGCCAGCTCTGCTATTTTAAGCAACAAAGGACTTTCTTGGAAGGCTGCTGGGTGGCTGCTACAAGTGGACAGGAATGCTGGAGACTTGGGCTCAGTGGCAAGAGAAATACCAGGGAAGCCCCATCAGAACGCAGTGTTAAGCTGTGAGTTACTGGGCACTTGTTGGTGTTTTTCTCTCCTGATCCAAGTCCCTGACCTTTGTCTGGGTCACCAGCCCATTACCTGCAGGCAGGCAGAGCACCTTCCCTGAGATGCTCTAAACTTGAGCACAGGGAGCAGTGATGCCCCAAAGTAGATCCAGATGCCGGATCCAAAATTTCAGGCCTCATGGGACCTGAGCCTCCTGCCTGCCCTGCATGCCCCACATCTCCTCCTCCCTCCAGCTTTCTCACTGAAGCCTCCATCCTCTGCCAGCTGGGTGAGAAGTTATTGTCAGTTCCGAGTCAGCTGCTCCAGCTTGTTTATCTTAAGTCAGGATTTTGCAGAAGCGTCAGCTGCCGCTGCAAGTATTCCTGTCATCAGGCAGGCAGCTAGTGGCATATGCTACCATCTATGGGAGTTTGAGATCTAGTGATGCACTCCAAAACTTGGTCTTAGATCTCAGAAGTCTCCGAGTTAACTAATAACCAGTGTCCCCAGAAATAACGTGAGCAAACATTCATTTCCACTGCCTTTTCTGAGGCAGGGCCTGGATGTGTGGGCTTGAATGAATGCTGAATAAATTATCGGCATGTGTTATCTCATGCAAATACCCAGCTCCCCGTTTGTACCCTGTGTGATGGCTTGTTTAGTATTTTGAGGGGAAATTCCTTAGATTTGTTTTAAAAGTATCTTAATCTATAAGACAATATGAAGAAACCTAGGGAAGGAGAAAAAGAATACAGGCATATGGGCTAATTAAAAAAAAAAAAGCTTGCAAAACTACGAGAAACAAACAGCCTCTGAGTTTCAGGCTTATGAAATATTTATCCAGTAGCAAAGAAGACACTGGAGTCGGAAATGAACTTTGCAAAGTAATTACTTTTGATCCCAGCAAAATGCATTCAAAGGCCTCAGGTAAACATCATCTTTGATAGGCGGGAGGTGAATTGCAAAGCAACATTATGCTTTTAAAGGAAACAAGGAATGAATCAAAGTCAGCAACTTGTTTAAGCCCTGTTGAAAGTGTTCCTGTGTGAAATTTTCAAGATGATGCTCCACAAGCACAGAGCGGAGATGTGAATAGGGGAAGATGAGATATGATCAAATGGCAGATGAGAAAAGCCACAGGCAGCCAAACCAGAGCAGGTTTTCCTCCTTCTTAAGAAAACTTTAAATAATGCACATGTATTTAAAAATAGGGTATGTGCAACTAATTTTGATAAGGATCTTTAAAATGACATTAAAATGGAAATACACTCAAACTAGACATCTCCTGGGAAAATGTCACTAGTTATGTTATATTTGTTTTCCGTTTTGTTCCAGTGCTCTTGTGAAAATAGCTTTATCTTCAATACTCCTGGAGTGGAAGGCAGAGGTTTCAGGGAGAGGGGAGCATTATTTTGTTTTTAAATGAATTCTCTGGGGAGAGTTTGCTCTGAGCCATGCACACAAGCTTTCCCAAGGACTGAGTTTATCCAGTGCTGCTTCCAGGAATGTGTTTGCCTGTATTCCTTTATCTTTAGATTTTAAGCCTCTGTCAGAGCAGGCCAGGGCCCATTCCCAAGCTTATTAAGAAGTAATACCACTGACCAAAAACCCTGTAAAAATGGTCCTGGTTCCAGGGTAACCCAGGGCGCATACCCTGTAAGACCTGGTTTTCCTTGTCCACATGGACCCAGCTAGGGATGACAGATGACTGCAGAGCATAGAAGCTTGTGGTGGGCTATTCTTATCTAGGGGAAAGCAAACCAGCCCCCTTTCAGGAAGACACACCTTTACCATTTCACTCTCTAGAAATGTCAACTTTGGGGCTGATGGGAACAGGTTCCCTTCTTTGAGAGCTGTTGTAAGAAGAGACTATTTTATAAATTCCTCATATGGAAAAAAAAAAAAAGACTAGAAAAATTTGAACCTGTCTTTCTGCTTTCACATCCATATTTCAATAAAACCCCAAAACAATTTCTTATAACCCAAATGTCATTTCTGAAACATTATTCCTGGAACCCTCCTGTTGAAATCTTGGGCCACAATTTGAAAAGAAACAAACAAAAAAAATTCTCCCTTCTCCTCCCTGTCTCATAAGAAGTAAAATTCTACTACCAGTTTTGAAAGAAAAGCCTGGAATTGGTCTCTTCCCCTGCTGGATTAAGAGCAGCAGGGAAGGTGAGCAAAGATTCAGAATAGTAATAAAGGTCAGGTCATCCCTGGAAGAGGCTACAGCTAACCTCAGCCTTTGTAGTTGGACAAAGTGCGGATTCTGAGGGTGCTCTGGAAGGCCTGGAAGCCAAACCAGAGGTGCTATCTTTGTGGTTCTGTGATGGGGCTGATCCTTGCTGCCCCCTGAAGGGGGAAGGAATCTGGGAAGAGGCAAGCCTGCAACACAACCTTATGAAGGTCAGTGAGAGCCCATGCGGGAGCAGGGGAGTGCCTAGGAGCCCTCCCAGGAGCCTCCAGGGGGAGGGAAAAGCAGGATGGGAAAGGCGGAGAGGCCAGGCGAGGGTTTGTGGAGGTGAACCTCCGGGGAGCTAGGGGGGTTTCTCAGATTGGGACTTGCACATCTCATGGCAGTCATTGGCTAAGGGCTCCCCTGATGGCCATGACCTCCTGGTATCTGTGCTCTTAGTAAGTCCTGCCAAAGGGGCTCAGGAGCTAACCAAAAGCTGGCAGGGAGCAGGGTCCTTGAGAGACTGTAGGGCATCTTGGCAGGGCACTCACAGTGCCCTCTGCACCCAGCATGCAGGCTGAGAAGCCCTCAGAAGACTGAGCCCTCTGAAAGCTACATCCTCTGGGAAAACTTCCAGATGATGAGCAAGCTTGTGTATCTGCCCTATTGATCTCAGTCTCTCATGGATGAATGCATGAAGCTAGATGGCCGAAGTCACTTGCCCAAAGGCACTAAAAGCAGGTCGGGCTTACTCCAAAGCCACCCCCTGCACCCGCCTCCACACCCCCCAACTTTCAACTTCAGTCCACTGTCCTTCTAGGCAACTTTTTGGAAAAGCATTTCCTCCCTGAGATGAAACACATCCATTTGCTCAGCTTGCTACTTTGCATGCTTTGTGGGATCTTGGTGTTTCCTACACTCCTCTCTTCCACAAGACAGGCAAAGGCCCCGTTTCCCTAGCAGATGTGATGGTACTGCTAAGTGACAGTGAGGAGTAATTAGCACCCGAGTCCCACACTGCCTGAACCTGTGTGCAGCGGTTCCCACGTTCCCTGTCAAACAGGCTCCAAGGCGTATGGATAATTCATGGTTGTAGCCCGCCTGCCTGCAGAGAGGCTCTGCTGGAGCTGCTGCTGGAAAAAGGAGCTCGACTTACTGAGGGAGGTGGTTTGCCTTCTGAAAGAGGGTTGGCACTCATGGAACTAATGGGCTGATGACCAGCTCGCAAGAGCTCTTCGGAGCACACAGAGTTGCCCATCGACTGCCCAGAGCAGGACACTGAGGAAGGCTGAATTGGTCGGGGGTTCTGCTTGTAGCTGTTGAGATTTACTCATGTGCATCACTTTATGGAACATTACTGAATGAGTGAAGGAGCCGGGGCTCTGTCCCTGGTCCTCCATAAGGACACGCAGATGCTGACAGCTTCCTTTGTCACTCTGATGCTGCGGGTGGGGCACGAGGTCAGCTGAGCACCAGCTAGGCCAGGAGGGGGCTCCAAGAGATAGGCCATATGAAAGGTCCCCCCAGAGAGCGTAGCTGGAGCTCATCTGGGGCAACCAGGTTTCTCCTTATATCTGATACTCAGGATGGAGCTATTTCCCAGTTTCAGGGGTCTACTTACTAACATGCTTTCCAGGACAGGGTCTCAGAAAAGTGGCCAGGCGCTCCCTGTACATGTCTGTTTCTACGTGTAGGTGTATGTCTGCACGAGTGCAAGCATGTGCATGTTTTTTGTGTGTGTGTTCATTTGTGTTTGCACGATCAAGTGTGTATGTGTGTGCATATGCGATCTGATGTCTGTCCATGTGTTCACACTTGAATGTGTAAACATAAATGCTCATGTGTAAACACTTAAGCTGTGCATGATTATGTGCATATGTGAATGTGTACATGTGTGCGTGTTCATGTGTGAGCATGTACTTGAATGTGTGTGCGCATGTATTTGAATGACTTGTGTGTTTGAGGGTATACACATGTGTGAATGCATGTACATGTGAACACACAAATGTGTCCACACACAAGTGTGCACATATATGTCTGTGTGAGAAATGTGCGTGTGTCTGTGTGCATGCATAGAGGGCTGAAAAATGTCCTCTCTGCTCGCCACGGTGTCCACCCCGGAATCATAAATCCAGCATGCTCTTGGAGTAACTCCTCTTTTCTCTCACCATCAGCCTCCCCAGATGCATGGCACCTCTGAGACTTCCCTGCTCTTCTGCCTGGTCCAGTCCCACCTTCCAGAAGCCTCAGTGTCCTCGCTGACTCCCCTCCTCTCTCAGACACAAGCAACAGATGCTCTGTAGACGGCCCTGCCCTCAAGGTCATTTCCCCCTCCTCTGCATTGCTGCTGCTTCTAGCCTAGGTTAGCCCCTCATTCTCTTTTCATCTTTTAATAAACTTATTTCGGTTTGTAATTGAAGTATACGTTCAGAAAAAAATAATAAGTGTACAGCTTGGTGAGTTTTCATGAAGTAAACACATGTTTACGTTTGGGTCAGGAAAAGAATACTGTCCTCCCCGATGACCCCTCCCAGTCACTGGATCCTCCTCCCCAAAGATAACCCCATGGGACATGGAACATTCCAGATGAGCTTCCTCAGTTTTTGAACTTTGTATAAAGGAAATAATGCAGTAGATTTGCTTTTGCATGTGGCTTCTTTTGTTCAATATTTTGCGTGTGAGGTCCATCCTCGTTGCTTAAAGCAGCATTTCCTAGCTTTTAATTGCTGTAGAGTATTGCTCTGTATGCAAATACCAAATTCATGTTTCCATTTTATTGCTGATAGTCATTTGGATTGTCTCCAGATTTTGGCTAGTTTGAATAATACTTCTATGCATGAATGTCCTTATAAATTTCTTTTAGTGAATGTACATATGTAGGGTATATACATAAGGTACTTCTGTAGGGTATACCCCAAAGAGTGGAATTCTAGGCTCCCCCTTACTCTCTGCTTGGACTCCTGCAGCAGTCTGGACTGAGTTCCCCTTGATCTACCCCAGCCTACAGTTCTCACGCGTGGGCTCATCTGCAGGGAGCCCACCTCAGATCCACTCAGCTCCTCTCAATGTGTCCCCAACTCTGCCACCCAACAGGCCTTGCAGGGCATGTTTCATGCAGCCACACAGGACCACACACTCCTCCCCCATGGATCCATGCCCCTTTGCATGCAATGTTGCAGCCCATCCCCGATTATTCACCCCTTGTACCTGGGTTGGTCTCCTGATTGATTTTGACAGACAGAAAGTGGCAGTAATTGACTCCCTGCAGCTTCCCTTCCCTCCCCGGGGCCCTGAAACCCATCAGTGTGCTGTGGGGAAGTCTAGGATGAAATGCCATGTGAGGGGAAGTCAAGGCACTCTGGCTAAACCCAGCTGTGACCAAGCCACCAGCCATCCCACAGAATGGTGAGAAAGAGCTGACTGTGATAAGCTGTCCGTGCTCCTGGGTTGGTGACACAGCAGGAGGCTGGCTGGTAGGCCACGCCTTTCCCCTTCTTGTTCCCTTTCCTGGACAGTCCTTATTGTGTCTCTGTCTTCCCAGTTCTCCCCTGTCTCCCAGTCCCTATTTCAGTTCCCCAGACCACCGTGCATGTTCTGTGTGTGTGTGTGTGTGTGTGTGTGTGTGTGTGTGTGTATGTGTGTGCATGTTTTTTGTGTGTGAGGATTCCTCCTGGTTCTCTGTCTGGATGTCATCCCTTCTTCCCTGGGACTTCACTTCTCTTGGTCCCTGCTGTACGCTGCCTCATGACTCAATTGGTTGAGCAATTATTTCTCCTCAAGAGTGGTCTTCTCCAGAACAGGACCATCATCACCATTCATGTCATCACTGCTCTGGTAACTAAGATGCTCACTCTCCTTATGCATCTGCTCTTGGCAGGTCCTTTCAAGGTGCCTTACAGACATCATCTCATTCACTGTGGTCCTCCTTCTGAAGAAGACATTGCCCTCTTGAGTGGTTTGGAAGACTGAGGCCATGGGGGTAATGGAACTTCAAGATGAAGTGGGACTTGGACCAGTGGTTAGCCCCACCATCCTATCCTTTCCACCTGCTTCGCAGTCTTTTTTTGCACAGCATCCTGCCAGGTACAGAGGAGACTCTCAAATACCTACTGAATATAAATGAAGCTGAGTTACTGGACCTCTAAAGGCTAATGTGCTACTCTTTCTGGGTAGGAAGTGATTTAAGTGATTTAAAGGAAAGCAGGAGTAGAAAACTAAGTAGTTTCCCAGTAAAAGCAGCCTGACATGAGCCACACACGGAACTGTCTTCCGGTTGACCTGGATGCTCAACCATGTCCCTACTACCCAGCACTGCATTGCACTGCACCCTCACATCCTTCAGCTCAGCCACCCCATGAGGTTCTGCTGGCTCCACCGTTTCACACATAAGAAATCAAGGCTCGGGGACGCGGGGTAGTGAAGCAGTGCAGGCCCCACAGTTAATAATGGCAGACTTGGTGCTCATCCTAGGTCTCCCTTGGGCTGTTCATTTATTTAGCAAATATATATTGAGCTGATACTATATGTAACTTCTGAGACAATTGGATCAGCTCAGCCTGAACCCCTTCATCCTCCTTGAGATGGATGTTCACGTTCTGGATGTTCTCCACACTTGACCTAATAAAATTTCTTGCTAAGCTGTTTTTTGGTTCTAAAATCTACTTTGTTTGAAGGCAGGCCCTCGCTGTGTGATGTGACCAACAGGGGAGCTGTAGGTCTTAGGGTTTATTTCTTAGACTTCTAACCTGTTAATGGGTTGGCATAATTTGGAGACTTGTTGGCAAGTTTACTGTAAAATTTCTCAAGATGAAGACTGAATTGTAACATACTTCCAGTACTTTCCTTTCTGTGGCATCACCTCCAGATAAATCTAATACCTGAGTTTTCAGACACTGCAAGCAACTGCCTTTTTTTTTCAACACTGTTTAACCACAAAAAGTATAAGGTAAATGTCCACCCACAGAAGGATGGTAAAGAAGATGCAGGATATCTTCGATGGAATACTATTCAACCATAAAAAAAGGATGAAATCGTGCTATTTGCAGCAATATAGATGGACCTACAGATTATCACAGCACATGAACTAAGACAAAGACAAGTATCATCTGCTATCATTTATATGTCTAACCTAAAAAAGGATACAAAACAGAAATAGACTTGCAGGCATAAGAAACAAACTTATGATTACCAAAGGGGAAAGAGGAGGGGTAAATTAGGAGTCTGGGATTAGCAGATACACACTATTATACATAAAATAAACAGCAAGGACCTATTGTATAGTAGAGG
Source organism: Bos indicus x Bos taurus (assembly GCF_003369695.1). Classification (NCBI taxonomy): domain Eukaryota; kingdom Metazoa; phylum Chordata; class Mammalia; order Artiodactyla; family Bovidae; genus Bos; species Bos indicus x Bos taurus. Next base: position 26,969,241 of record NC_040088.1, read on the forward strand.
GAACTATATTCAATATCTTGTAATAGCCTATAATAGAAAGTAATCTGAAAAAGAAAACATATGTATATATATTTGTATATGTATTCTGAATCACTATGCCGTACACCTGGAAGTAACACAGCACTATAAAGCAACTATACGTACTTCAATTTTTTAAAAAGAATATAAGGTAAATTTTTGTGAAGTTATAATTCATAGCTTGGTTGTTTTATCACTGGAAATGTTTTATCTTTGTAATCTTTCATAGATGAACATCAATAAAAAATGTGCAGTGAAACATTTCTGCTTGAGATTTTGCCTGGTTGCATAACATGGGTCACATCCTCAATGAGTCTAAGTATGATTCCCTCCACTTAATCTTACTCATTGGTTGTTATTTGGAAGAATAATGATGAGAATTTGAGAAGTCTTTCAGATGGGACTTAGGAACTCACATTGAATATGTAGGTGTAGAGAGGCTTGAACTGGCATTTCCAAAGTCAGAGTGTAGGGGAATGTGGAAACTTGTTCTGGGCGCTGCTCCACCTAATATAAATCAAACTGGATGCTTTGCTTTAATTGTACATCTCATCAGGATGCAGGCTGAATGCAGAATACAATGAATGCTTTGCCACACTTGCTGATGCCAGCAAGGCATTTCATTTAAAGACTCTAAAACTCGGTGCACAGAGATGGTCCTTGTTTATGTTGCCCATTATACCATGCACTATGCATTTTCTAGCTCAGTGTAAAAAGGCTGAGCTCTTAAGTCAGGGGTTCAAATCTTGACTCAGTTCTTTAAAAGCCCTGGGCACTGCTGACCTTGGAGTACCTCAGTTTCTTCATCTGTCAAATGGGGACGGTGGCCACATCACCTGTGTTGTGAGGGGTGAAGAGGAGAATTTTCAGGTCATACCTGCGTTGTGCCCAGCACTAAGCAGGCCCTGGAATCAAACTGCCAGTATTATTATTTCTGATTACTTCAAGATTATTTGTAAGTTTACATACATATATGAGACGAGACTTCTTCAGGGCAAAGAAAAAAGTGGGCCACAAGATGCTGGCTGTGAGAGGCACTGATGAGTGGGAGGACAGGAATATCTGGAAGACTGTTCCTTAGAGAAGTTGCTGTTCACAGCACTCGGTGAGGAATAGCTGGGACTCCTCTGACATCAGAGGAGGTGGGGACTGCAGGCCCCCTGTGCTGCGGGTGGTAGACAGGGAGATGATGGTAGATTTGTACGTGCTCCCACCCATGTTCTGTCTATTGTGCAGGATGGAGAATTTGTCTAAATATGTGTATATTGTTCCTGGAGTCACACGGTCCCCATTCTCCCTGCATTTTGACCTGTCTTTTTGGTTATTTCTGTTCAGGATGCAGAGACCTAGTTCCTTCCAGGAAGAAACTGTGTACTGGTTGCTGCTTTGGGACGTACCAGCTCCCTCCACATGCTGGCAGATGGTCCCCCAGGACTGTGTGGGGGGACCCAAGATGAAGGAGAAAGAGTGCAGGCTGTGGGCACAGAGGCACAAAGGTCATGTAGGTGGGCTCTGTTCTGGAAGTTGGGGTGGTGCTGCCTTCAGAGCCTGTTTGTTATTCAAAGGGGAAAGTGAAATTTTGCAGAAATAGGATAAATGTTCCATGCAATTGCACAAGTTTTCTTGTCAAATTAAAAACACGAACAGTGTAGCAGCAGCTTAAATAATTTCTGCTTCTCTGTGCCACCTCCAGCAAAAACGAAGGAAGAAAACGTGGGAGAAGACAAAAAGGAGGGGGGAATCCCAGCCCAGGTGAGGCTCGGTGTGTTGGCTTCACAAATCAGCAGAATCTGTTCATAAGCAGCGTGGACGGCTGCCAGGAGAGGTGAGAGGGAGGTGAGATCACTTTTGAGAGTCGTCTGTCACGGTTCTGAGCGCATTTGGCGGTGTTGCTTTTGTTGTGCTGCTAGAGGGTGACAAAGCTGTGATGAAGCTGACTAGCACCCAGCGCTGTGCCCATCAGAACATCTGCCCTGATGCACTTCAGACCGTGAAACAGATGCGAGCATCCTCCCCCGCAGGCAGGCGAGGTTTTACAGGAGGAGAGAACATCCTGGAATTGTCCCTCCCCCTCCACCCAGTCTGGTGCATGATGCATGTGCCAGTCAAGACCGTTCCAGCAGAGAGGGAATTAGGTGCTTACAGCATTGCTGGTAGAGCTGAGGTGTGCAGAAGCTGTTGGGTGGGGGTGCTGTCCAGAAACCAGGAAACTGGCAGAACCTGCTAGAACCTGCTGAGGAAGCCACCACTGCTGCCTGCGGCCTGGAGGAGGAGGAGGCTGACGGTGAATCGGGGAGTGGTGGGAGGAGGGCAGGAAGATTTAGATGCCCCTGCTGCTGCTGCAGGAGAGACTGACTGATACTTATCTTTTGTCTTCCAGGTCTTAATAAGCCCCTCTCATAGGTGGAATTTGGCTGGATTCCTGCTTGAAAGGGATTCTGGAAAATGTGGTTCCCAGGTTTCCAGCCGCTGAGATAACAGGGCATAGCTGAAAGGCGTGGTGCTCAAGGCCAGCAGATCACAGCTGGCACAGTCCAGGCATATGGACACTCAGCACCCAAACTCACATTCTGCCTGCATTCAATTTCCAACTAGCAATTGTAAAAAAAAAAATCATGTTTCTTCACGCTCACTTTAGCCCTAAAGGAAACAGACCCAGAGCCTTATCAGTTATGATGTATGTCTCTGACTGATTGTCATCCCCCTTGTTCAGTAAGACTTGCTCCAGATAGAATACGGCCTAGAGTCTGAACTACCAGCTAGCCACAATCAATACAAAGGGGAGAGCAGGGAAAGAGAGATTGGTTAATGTACATAAAAACACACAGGGAGCAAACAAGAACATGTGTATAGGCACCAGAGTCCTTATTTCTGCAGCTGGTCACACAGCCCTGTTTGACATTTATAAATTCCTTCTTTGCCATCCCTCGTGGGTTCTTGCTGTTCTCAGCTATCTTTGCAGCTACTATAGTTCCACTCCAAACTGCAACTCTAAGAAACCAAGCTCTTAGGGGTCTCACCTGTTTGAGTTTGCCATGGTTTTTTCACATGTCCTGGACGGAGGAGCCTGGTAGGCTGCAGTCCATGGGGACTCGAAGAGTCGGACACGACTGAGCGACTTCACTTTCACTTTTCACTTTCATGCATTGGAGAAGGAAATGGCAACCCACTCCAGTGTTCTTGCCTGGAGAATCCCAGGGACAGGGGAGCCTAGTGGGCTGCCGTCTATGGGGTCACACAGAGTTGGACACGACTGAAGCGACTTAGCAGCAGCAGCAGCAGGAGAGGTACCCTAGAGAGTCCCTGGGTTTCAGGTCTCCTCCTCCCTGCCCCACTGTGCACCAGCAGCCATGGGACTCTCCTATAAGCATGTCTGGGAACCTTAACCAGTAGAGGAAGCCCTTTTCCTGCCTTGGGAACCATGAGAAGTTTTCATATTGTCACATCACTTGCCCCTTGGCAACCAAGATCTCTAAATAAATCTGCAGGTCCAAAAGTTGTGCAGATGGGAGGGGGTTGTGTGGGGGTTGTTAGGTATATCAGTGAGGGGAGCCACTTACATCTCTGCCCTGCAAAGTACTGCTCAGCAATTATAAGAACAAACCAAGGATACACATAAACTTGTATGTACAAGTGAAAAAAGCCAATCCAAAGGCTACAGGCTTTTGTACATATGATTCTGTTTCTGTAACATTCTTGCAATGAAAAACTATAGGCATAGAGGACAGATCAGGGTCCCAAGTGTTAGGGAAGGGGCTGGGTTAAGGGGCGGGGGGTTCTTGCTATAGAAGAGGAGCAGTAGGGACCCTTGTGATGGACCTGTTTTCTGTCTTGGCTGTGGTGGTGGCTGCATGAGACGGCACATGTGATAATATTGCATAGAACCATACACACACACACAAGTACTGTGATAATGCACTTGGTTTTGCTAAATTCACCACTAGAGGAAAAGAAGAAAGGCTACATGGGATCTCTGCGTTATTTCTCACAACTGCATATAAACATACCATTATCTCCAAATAAAACGTTTAATAAATAAGGAAAAGATGGTGAGAAAACAGTAAAAACATCAAACCTCCAGAGAGGCCCCAGTAACTCATTTCTCCTGCTATAAAACAAGTTCCTTGGGCAGAATCAAGGTTTCAGCAGATATTTGTTTGATGGATGAATGAATGATCATGGTAGCTTGCATCGACTCTGCCCAATGTCTGCTTGGGTCAGTCTGATGACCTTGCCTGCAGAGGGATCTTGGCTGGTCTACCCAAGTTTTAAATTGAAAATAATTTAAATTTATTTTGACAAAATAAAAACATTTATAAAAGATTGAAAGAGTTAGTCGATCAGTCATGTCCAACTCTTTGTAACCCCGTGGACTGTAGCCTGCCAGGCTCCTCTGTCCATGGGATTCTCCAGGCAAGAATACTGGAGTGGGTTGCCATTCCCTTCTCCAGGGGTTCCTCCCGACCCAGGGATGAAATTTGAGTCTCTGGCATTGCAGGCAGATTCTTTACCCTGTAAGCCTCCAAATGTTAAAGGTATAGAATTAATTGTATGTATGAAATATTATACGATAATTTTACATCCTGCTACCTTAACGCATTATCTTATGGTTTGCATTTCTTACTTGGATTTTTTTTTAATGAAAAAGAAAGTTTGTATGAAAATAATACTTTGACCTGTGGGATATAAATTATACGGTTTTCTTCAGAGGTAACGCAACAAAATAAACAGACCTAAGCTAACAATTAAAAGTTAGTCTAGCATCCAACTTTTATGATTCACCCTAAGAAAATAATTGGAAAAGTGTGCAAAGATGATTGTGTGAGATCATTAAAGTATTATTTATAATAGTGAACAAACACAAACAAGCAAAGTATCCAAAACAAATAATAAAAAAGATTGTGTAGATAAGTTGAGATGTTGCACAGTTTGAAACAATTGGAAGGGATCTAGCCATTCAACATAATGCTGCGGGTCTGTGTTTACCTCACTGAGAAGCTATGCCAGGTGGACATCATGGGTTTCACACCAGCGTATTGCAGGAGTCCATGCTTACTTATAAAACGCCTAGCCTCTGTGTGGCGGTCACATAAGCACACAAGCAGGGCATCATCTGGAATGCAAAAGACCCAAAGCTTAACTATGCTAATCCATGTGTGGGAGAGTTCAGCTAATTATATGTTTTAAAAGAACTTCTCCCTTGGGCATTTGTAATTATTTCCCATAATGATTACTTATATACATAAAATAATAAAGTCTCCTGAGTTATCACATTATGAGAAATTTTTATTTTATCATGTATATTTTCTTTCAATAGATTTCCCATTACATGGGAAATCTGAATAAAAATGATAACAATTATTTTAAATTTGACTAAGGAAGACAGCGTTGTTCTGATATAGATATTAGCTATGCTGCTAACATAGAGCAGAAAGGATGAGACATGGGTACTCAGGAGGATACTCGGAGTTGGCATTTGGTCCCAAGAGCTGGAGATTCACTGAAGCCATGGAGAAGGGCTTGACCATGAGCTCTTAGAAGGCAAGGGACATTTCCTCATTCATCTCTTGGTCCTGAGTACCCAGCCAATACTTGGTAGTCCAAAATATTTGTTGAGCAATAGCATAAACTGATCTTGTTAACTCAGGACGGATTTCTGGCCACCTGCCTTATGCTGGACATTGTTGTTTGTGATGGGGGAAGCTGCTGTAAACTGGGGAGCCATAGTCTTGGCTTCTAGTTGGGGCAGAAGAGGTCAGCAAAGGGGAGCCTGTGAGGAACTCATCAGTTCATGAGAAAAAATGTGAGGCCCCCACAGAGATGGGACTTTCAAAGCTAGGCAGGAGTCTAGCCAGGTGGAATGGCCAGGAGTGGTGACTGGGAGAACACGCCTCAGAGCCTCAGGCAGAAAGGAGTGTCAGGGCCCAGGAGCAGAGAACAGGCTGGCAAGGTGCTGGATGGAGGACAGAGTAGGATGCAGTGATGTGGGGCTTGTGGGGGGGGGGTGCAGAGTGCAGAACTGGAGTTCATTCCAGGGGCCTTGGGCAAGTACTGGAGGGCTTTTAAAATAAACTCTGCCAGATGTTCAAGCTGGTTTTAGAAAAGGCAGAGGAATCAGAGATCAAATTGCCAACATCTGCTGGATCATTGAAAAAGCAAGAGAGTTCCAGAAAAACATCTATTTCTGCTTTTTGACTATGCCAAAGGCTTTGACTGTGTGGATCACAATAAACTGTGGAAAATTCTTCAAGAGATGGGAATACCAGACTACCTGACCTGCCTCCTGAGAAATCTGTATGCAGGTCAGGAAGCAATAGTTAGAACTGGACATGGAACAACAGACTAGTTCCAAATAGGAAAAGGAGTACGTCAAGGCTGTATATTGTCACCCTGCTTATTTAACTTTTATGCAGAGTACATCACAAGAAACGCTGGGCTGGAAGAAGCACAAGCTGGAATCAAGATTGCTGGGAGAAATATCAATAACTTCAGATATGCAGATGATACCACCCTTATGGCAGAAAGTGAAGAACTAAAGAGCCTCTTGATGAAAGTGAAAGAGGAGAGTAAAAAAGTTGGCTTAAAGCTCAACATTCAGAAAACTAAAAGATCATGGCATCTGGTCCCATAACTTCATGGGAAATAGATGGGGAAACAGTGGAAACAATGGCTGACTTTATTTTATGGGGCTCCAAAATCACTGCAGATGGTGATGGCAGCCATGAAATTAAAAGATGCTTGCTCCTTGGAAGGAAAGTTATGACCAACCTAGACAGCATATTAAAAAGCAGAGACATCACTTTGCCAACAAAGGTCCGTCTAGTCAAGGCTATGGTTTTTCCAGTGGTCATGTATGGTTGTGAGAGTTGGACTATAAAGAAAGCTGAGCGCTAAAGAATTGATGCTTTTGAACTGTGGTGTTGGAGAAGACTCTTGAGAGTCCCTTGGACTGCAAGGAGATCCAACTAGTCCATCCTAAAGGAGATCAGTCCTGGGTGTTCATTGGAAGGACTGATGTTGAAGCTGAAACTCCAATACTTTGGCCACCTCATGCAAAGAGTTGACTTATTGGAAAAGACTCTGATGCTGGGAGGGATTGGGGGCAGGAGGAGAAGGGGACGACAGAGGACGAGATGGCTGGATGGCATCACTGACTTGATGGACGTGAGTCTGAGTGAACTCCGGGAGTTGGTGATGGACAGGGAGGCCTGGCGTGCTGCGGTTCATGGGGTCGTAAAGAGTCAGACACAACTGAGTGACTGAACTGAACTACTCAGGGTGGAATAGTTCTGGATTGTCAGACTTGTCTTTAGTTTACAGAAAAGAGGGTTCCTTCATACCCTTTCCCAAGTCTGCCTGTTGCTGATGTCTTACATTTCTCTGGTGCCTTTGTTATAATTAAGAAACCAACATGGAATATTTATGTCAATCAATCTCAGACCTGACTCAGATTTCACTGTCCTTTTCCTGGTCAGGGATCCCATCCAGGATAGCACTGTGCGTTAGTCTTCATGTCTCTTGAGGCACCTCTGGGCTGTAATGGTGTCACCTACTTCCCCTGTTTTTGATGACCTGGACATCTCAGAGCAGTGGCCAGGTGTTTTGCAGGATGTCCTTTAGTGTGGATTTGTCTGATGTTTTTCACATGGTTGGACTGATGTTACGAGTTTTAGGGGAGAAAGTGACTTTCTCCCCTACACAGAGAGGAAGTAACTTTCTCATTATATCAGAGTGCACGCAGTCAACATGACTTTATCACTGATGAAGTGACCCTTGGTCACCCGCCAAATATTGGAGGGGTTTAGTATGGGAGGTGACCTGGTCTGTCACATTGCTTCAAAAGGTCACCTGGACCAGATGAATGGGACTGTGGTGTGAGCAGAAACAGTGGGACGAAAGCCAAGGTGTGCTGGGGGACAGTGTGACCAACTGGCCCTGAGGCAGCTTCAGGTGGAGGGTTGTGGTGAGGCTATGAGGGGCTCTGAGTGCCGTGGGAGGGGGTTTGTGTTTGATCCTGGTAGTTTGCAAAGGATGGGTCCCGAGTTCTGCCTTCAAATAGAACTTAGCAAAAAAAAAAAAAAAAGAAAGGAAAACAACCTGAAACCTAATAATGAGTTTTCTGTGATGAAGGGGAGACCTTGAGTTCAGTCACTGAAGGAGCCTAGAACCCCTGGATGGAGCCCACTAGGCAGCCAAGGGCAACTCATCAGCAAAGCAAAGCTCACCTTCAGGCAAGGTGAGCGAGTGAGGGGTTGGCTTGGAGGTCATCACACAAGCAGATCCCCTTCCCTTGTCCAGGTGGGAAGCACCTGCAGCTGGGTCACGTGGGCAGAATAGAAAGGAATTCTTGGTTCCAGAAGTGTGAGGAAGAAAAGAAAAAGGAAGGGAGGGAGGGAAAGAGAGAGGGAAGGAGGAGAGGCAGGGAGCCTGAGCGCCTGTTGAAGGGGTGAGGGAATCAGACGATTCTGAGACTGAGGAATCAAGAGGCCAGCCCACCCTCTTGGGGAGGAAGAGATGGTTGTTTTTTTTGAAAGGCAAAGATGGGACAAGTACATTCCTGGGGTCGACAGACTTCATCTCCTCTCCCTGATCTCATGGAATAATTCAGGCAGGACATCAAGACTGCAAAAGACACCCCAGATGAAACTTCATGTGGAGGTGGGCCACTGGTGAGCCGAGGTGTGCTTGAGCTTAACCTGAATGGCTCTCTCCTAGACCAGGGTTTCTCGCTTGTTTGAGGGCTTTTGTGATGTGGTAGACAGAGCAGAGTAATGACCACGAATGACTGCCCAGGGGGAAATCTCGTTTAATATTTAATGTGCAATAAGAACTGTTAGCTATGGCACTCCTTTTCCTCAGGGGCCGAGGGGCTTTATTGGCTGGGAAGTTCCAATCTAGTAATGAGATCATTATAATCCTAGCTTCCTCTGAAGGATCCTTCACACCGGAGAAAGCACTTCTCTGAGTCCTCTGCAGCTCTTTCCAGCAGGAATACCCACACCCATGTTTCTCCTCTGCTCCTCATCCTCACCCCACTCCTCTTCCAGAAGCTGCTCCATCTTCCAGGCTTCCTCATGGTGCTCCCTGTCCATCCCATGGATTAAACATTGAGCATCTGAGTTGTATGCACACTGGTTCTGCGGGGTATGACCAGCTGGCATGGCTCGGGGCTTTCCCTGTACTCACAACTCAGTGTCTCTGGTTGTTTAATCTCTTGAAAGAATCCAGAACAGGGACTTGTTTTGCAGGTGGATTTTGCCTCTTGCTAGGCTGTTGTGCTTTGTAGGCAGCAGGCACTGGGCTATACTGGTTGGTGGAACAGTGCATGGGTATGTAGTTATACTTTATAGGCAGGGTGGGAGACTCTTCTGGGATGAGGGGTTAGTGCATGGGCCATGAGTCTCCAGATACAACTTTATGAGACTCTCCCAGTCTAGCACATGGAGTGGAATTAGTGTCCAGAAGTGGCAGGTAGGCCTGGCTCTCGCTGTTGTGATAAAAAACAATAATGACCATGATGCCTGTGCAGGCATGGGTCTGCTGTGTGCCAGACATGACATCACCTGGCTTATCCTCAGTGGCTTCTCAACCCAGTAGAGCAGACTCTGTAGCCCCATTGCATAGATGACGACCAGAGACCTCAGGAGATGGCAGTCCCTTGCAGAGCGGCCTGGGAGACTGTAATCCCGGCACTCAGAGCGGGCCAACACCTTCTCCACAGTGCAAGATGTCGGCCTGGGAGGCACAGCGCAATGGCTCCCACTGACCTCAGACTAAAAGGGTCAGGGCCCCAGCAAACACGACCTCTCAGACCCTGGACTTTCCTTTGTTCTTGTTCTGCTCCAAGTCAGGTCAACCAGCACTGACTGAGCCAAACAGCGAGCACGTCTGGGAAGAGCTCAGAGTCCAGTAACTGTCACTCTAACAGGCTTTGCAGGGACAGAGTCATCTGTATGTGCCAGACTCAGCGCTGCTCTCATTACGATAATTGCCCTCACTGCACAAGCAATCACGGCCCTCGGCGTGTGTGGGCATGTGTGCCCCAATTAGTTATATCCTCTACCTAAGACAATGTTAATATTTGACAGCAGCCCTAAAAATTAAACTTAAATAATTATATAAGCTGAATTAAGATAGCATAATATTACCAATCAGAGTAACATGGCTTCACAATCCAGCGCGATGTCATGTGAATCTACCAATTAGGCAGTGCATCAGAGGGTAAGCAACATGCTTTATTGCTTGCCTTAAATAATTTAAAATCTCTCCGGTCCATGAGCAAACAGCTGTCTCTCGTATCTGAGACTGCTCCTCATGTCCAGATTAGGATAACTCGACGGCACTACGTGGTGTGTCCGCAGGTGCCCGGTGTCAGGGCAGAGACACGAGGGATGGTGGGAGGGGAGACCAGCTGTTTGCCGAGACGCTGAAGGTCAGGGACACAACCTTTGAAGTGGCCTGGGAATAGGTGGGGCTAGGATTTACTGAATGCTGTGCGCCAGTGAGAAGTTCCAAGGTGGCATAAAGATTCTATCCTCTAGAAGCCAAGCCCTGTTACCTACGGAGCAGCACTGCCTGTGTGCCATGAGGACAGGTGTGAGCAGATGTGGAGCAGAGTGATCTCAGAGATCTGTAATCTGTGCTGAGTAGGCGAACAGAAGAGCTAAATGGGATGACTATCACCAAGATTCATGTCCTGGGTTTTCTGATTCAATTTTTTGTGAATTTCATTAAGTAACCAAAATGCTAAGCATGAAAGTTGGGTACACTGTCACCGAGTGGCAGCATTCACTCTTTCAAAAGTACACTTTGTTCCACAGCTGGTACATGCAAGATATTCTGGCCATAGAGCAGGGGCCAAGGCAGAGAGTGCCCCTGGCATCATGGAGCCTGGAGGCTAATGGGATGGCAGGGACTTAGATCTTATAATCTGCAGTGAGATATAGCTAGCATTCAATGACACAATGATAGTTAACAGGGAAAAAAAAAACTGCTTAATCTAACTCAAAGCAATAGCTAGAATAAGTGGGAAATAAATATTAAAATAGCTATTAAGTAAATGAAAAAATAATATTATGTTTAGTTATAAAATTAACTAGTACTTCCCAGTGGCCAAATCAGTCTGCCAAAGCAGGAGACACAAGAGATGAGGCTTCGATCCCTGGGTTGGGAAGATCCCCTGGAGTAGGAAATGGCACCCCTACTCAGTATTCTTGCCTGGAAAATTCCATTGGCAGAGAAGCCCGGTGGGCTATAGACCATGGGGCCACAAACAGTTGGACACGACTGACCACATAAAATTAAGTAGAGGTTTTCAAGTATCTTCAAGCTTTGAGTAACCGACATTATATGAGGAAGGAAAAATAATGAGTACAGAAAATAAAAGGAGCTTTTCTGTTTGAGGTGGAAATGGGGATATAGGGGAATCCCTTCCAACGTGACCAGTTGTTGAAGGTATAACAGAACAGAGCTGTAGAAGTGTGAACGCATAGCGAGTGTTTCCATGCCCCATGGCCCTCAAGCCCAGACTGCAGTTTGTTCCAATTCAGTTTCAAGTGCAAACTTCAGAAATCAGTCTTGTTACTTTTTTCTTTATACATCTATTCAAACAGTTCCCCTTTGCCCATGCCCCAACTTCAGTCCTCTTGGAGTCTATTTTTCAGTGAAAGAAAAAGAAGGAGGAAAATAAAGTCTTGAAATGGCCCATGCAACTGGGAATGAGAAAACACTGTGACTACTTGTGTCCCCTTTTTGAGCAGAAGGAGGTGATCTTCCACTCTCCTCCTTTCTTGCTCTAATATCTTTCATTCTGTAAAGTATTACATAGAATGAAACCTTAGAGCATTTGGAAAGTAAAGAAAACAAAGAATTAACAATCAAAATCCTCCATCTTATTGACAACATCTGTTATTTGTTGTAATTCCTTCCAGTAACTTTCCCCAGTGTTTATTATTAATCAGGTATTTGCAATCATACTAAAATTTTGAGTCACGATTTTTACCTTAAATATATCTTAAGATTTTTATTTGCAGGTGGCTGAATTTCTTCAGAAAACATATTTTAAAGGGCAAACCGGTGTGTCCTTAGGATCAGTTTATATAACCATTCTTTGACATCTATTTTGCTTCCACTTATTTGCAGATGAAGGCAGTAGTGAATATCATTACCTTTCTATTTAAAACAATAGCCACCAGGACAGACTTCAGATGTCTGATTGCGGGGCACCAATGATATGAAAATTTATAATAGCTCCTCAATGTGTTAACTGGTACTTTCCAATGCATTATTATTTATTATTATTATTCCCATTTGCTGGCTTAGCAGATGCTTCCAGAAACGCAAAAGTGAAAGTGAAAGTGAAGTCATTCAGTCGTGTCCGACTCTTTGCGACACCGTGGACTGTAGCCTACCAGGCTTCTCCGTACATGGGATTCTCTAGGCAAGAACACTGGAGTGGGTTGCCATTTCCTTCTCCAGGGAAACGCATAAGAATTCCAATTTCACTACACTGCTGCCAGCACTAGATATTTCCACTACATACATTTTAACGCTAGTTTAATAGTCAGAAGGGACTTGCTGCTTGTTTTCACTTCTGTTCCCCTGTGCAACAGTCAGGTGGAACATTCCTGTCCCCTGGAGAGGGCAGAAGCATCACGTCTCCGAGGAGCCCCCCATGGCAGCTGCTCTCCCCCCTGCTCCTGTAGAAAGCTGCCCCGGCCTCCCCATCTGTCAACCACTCCCAGTATCACACATGTGTGTGCCTTTGTCACACGTTTGTTCCACACTCTGCTTCATCGTGAGGCTGTCCATGTCCTTTCTCTGTCCTTGTTGTCGTCCCAGCTCTGGGGGCGGGGGTCGTGGTGTGGGGAGACAGATATAGAGAAGCTATCTCTCGATCCTCAAGTGACAGACTGTCAGTACAAATGTTCCCATGTATTCCCCACGTCCTCCATATCTATAAGTTTATTTTCTACATCTGTAACTCTGGCTTTTGTAGCTAAGTTCACTTGTAACCTTTTTTTAGGGGGGGCGGTTCACATATAAGCAGTATCATATAGTGTCTATCTTTCGCTGATTTACTTTACGCAGTATGAGAATCTCTAGGTGCATCCTTGTTGCTGTCTGAACTATTCGGTGCTGTTAGAGCTTGCTTTGAAGGGAGTCAGTGGATCAGTTTCTGAGCTAGGAAGCCCTTTTCGGTATTTGGCATCACTCGCAACTTCTCAATCCTCTAGGGCAGTGGTTCTCATACTTCAGTAAGAATCAGCATCACCTTCAAGACTTGTGAAACTGCAGATCCCTGCGCCCATCCCCAGAGTTTCTGACTCAGTGGTCTGGGGGAAGGGCTGAGAAGCTGCAGTTCTAACACATTCCCAGGTGATGCTGATGCTGCTGGTCTGGGGACCACGATTTGAGACGTGCTGCTTCTATCTATAGAAAATTTACCATGTGCCATGTATTCCGCTAACCACTTAGCTTGCATTATCTTCATCTGTGGAGCAACCTCATAAAGGTGCTATTGACAGCTTAATTTCTGAGATGAGGCATCTGGGGGTAACAGAGGGTAAGAACCTCTTTAAGCTGGTATGGTTGGTGAGTGGCACAGTGGAGCCTGAACTCACTGTCTTTGGTGCTAGAGCTAAGCTCTGAACAACTCTGCCTTCTTGGTTCATCCACTCATATCATTAGGAACTCTTGTCCTTGATAATTACTGAATCCAAGTCCACCTTCAAACAACACTGCACCTCTCCACAGATACCGCAGGTACGTTAATCAGCATCCAGGCTCCTCCCACACATGCCTGTGACATCATTGCTGCCATTGACTCCACTTCCCCAGGGGTCATGATCACCCAGCATGCTGTTCACGTTACTGCTTTTAATGTCATCTGTACAGATCAATGTAGCACACAAATTATTTTCTTTTACCTTCACTGCTTCTTTCTTGATGCTTTTCCTTTCTTTACATCAATCCACATTTCTGATCTCTTCCATCTTCCTTCTGCCTCAATAACTTTGAACATTACTTGCCTGGTTGGTCTGCAGGTGATGGATTTCCTCCATTCTTGTTTATGGGAGAATTTATTTCTCCTTTATTTCCAAAGGACAATTTTTCTGGATATAGAAAGTATTTCTTCCCCGCCCCCTGCTTTTAATACTAGATACTTTGTTTCATTCTCTGGCTAGCATAGTTTCTAGTAAGTCCACTGTGATTCTTAAGTAAGCATTTTTTCTTTGTATTTTGTTTTCCCTCCTCTTTCTGCTCTGTCTTGTTTCAAGATTTTCTGTTTGTCTTTGGCTTTCTGGAGTTTGAATATGATATGGCTAGGTGTAGTGGTTCTGGGCACGTGTCATTTATTTTGGAAAGTTCTTAGCCATTATTACTTCAAATTCTGCTCTGTTTCTCTTTTCCTGGTATTTTAATAATGCATCCGTCAAAAGTTTAGATGTTTTCCCACAGTTCTTAGTATTCTGTTCTGGTTTTGTTGTTGTTGTTGCTGCTGTTATCGTTCGTTCTTTTTTCTTTTCAGTCTGGAAAGTTGCTATCAATGTTTCTTCAAGTTTCCTGATTTCTTACTCAGCTCTATCCACCAAAGGCATTCTCCATTTTTTTTTTTTTTTTTTTTTTTTAGTTTTAAAATTTCTAGTATTTCCTTTAGATCCTTTTTTAGTGTTTACCTCTCTGCTTATATTACCAATCTGTTTTTCCATGGTATGTACTTTTTCTATCAAAGACTGTAACATATTACCCAGAGTTGTTTTCAACGCCTGGTCTGATGATCTGAAGTAACAGAAACTGGGAGTAGGAAGTGAGGTGAACAAGCTTTGCTGCTGCTGCTAAGTCGCTTCAGTCGTGTCCGACTGTGTGTGACCCCGTAGATGGCAGCCATCAGGCTCCCCCGTAGATGGCAGCCATCAGGCTCCCCCATCGCTGGGATTCTCCAGGCAAGAACACTGGAGTGGGTTGCCATTTCCTTTTCCAATGCATGAAAGTGAAAAGTGAAAGTGAAGTTGCTCAGTCGCTCCCGACTCTTAGCGACCCCATGGACTGCAGCCTACCAGGCTCTTTTGTCCATGGGATTCTCCAGGCAAGAGCACTGGAGTGGGGTGCCATTGCCTTTTAGGGCGAGGGTTTAATGTCATCTGGCTCTGTCAGAATGTTTCATGCTTGCAGTAGCCACGGGTGTCCCAAGCTGCAAATTTCTCTAGTGTCCTTGTTTTAGTCTGCTGTCTTGATTTTGAGTTTCTCTAAATCTCTTAAAGACAGCCTCTGTCTTACAGTTCTTGAAGCTATAACCCAGCTCCTATGCTGGAGCCCTGTTGGCATGGTGAGGCGTTGTGGGGGTTGGGAGTGTTCTGTAATCCTCGGGTAAATCCCAGTCTGTTCTGGCTACAGCATTCCTGACTTCTTCTCTGTAGCCTGCCCCTGACTGTTTTCACTCTGTCAGGTGACACTGGAAGGTAGAAGGGCTCATCTCAGTGGGGTGGGTCTGGGGCAGACTCCCTCCCTTGTAGAGTGTGCCTTTGTTATGGCCCTGATTATTTCAGGGATTATCCTTCCCCTCTGCTGTTAGAATAGGAGGGGGCCTTTTTAGGGTTTAAATCATGAGAACCTGGCAGGGAGTGTTCCTGGAGATAAAGTCTACCACAGCCTGCAGCCCAGGAGTGTCTTGCTCTCCAGCCGGCACACACTCGGCTCACAGCAACGTGTCAGAATCACCACCTAAGAGTGTCTCGCAGTGAGCAGACCTCAGCTGAATCTCTGGATCATCTGCCTCTCCAGATTTCAGGCTGTGGTATGGGAGAGGATATGGTTGTGTTTCCTCAACACACTGAGATGAAGGTATATTACCAAGAATGTTCTGAAGATTTTTTTGACTCCTTCTTCCCTTCTCCTTATGGCAACCCTATCCCTGGATCTATAATAGAACCCTAGCCATGAGCAGTTGTGAGGTCACTAAAGCTGGCAATCCGCAAACGACGTGTAAGTTATAAGACAGTCTGGAGGCCCTTATCAGTCCGCATGTTCTGTTTGGTTGAGAGGAATAAAACTATTAAAATCTGGATAAGTTCTGTTTATATTCCATTTACTGTCACATCATGGGTGCTTCTTAATGTGGGACCATCCAACACTGACAGTGGAAAGGAATGGGCCCTTCCTGAAACCCGTGCTCCAGGTGAGGGGGTGAGACCATTAATGGTGTTTGGAAGCCTCCCGTCCGGTCTCCCTGAGGGATGAGGTTTTCAGCTGATTTACCTAAATAGCTATGTTCAGTGAGAAGGCAGACTGGATTACTAGAGTTTTTAAAATATGCTGTTTCAGGAGGAAAAATAGGGCAATTCCAGGTGCTGTGGACTTACTGAACCTGACTCAGATGGTGACGACAACTCTGAAGATGCCACTGAAGATGCCAAGGAAGCATTTGTCTGGGACGCTGGCTTCCCAGACAGGAAGACTGTGTTTCAACTAACTGTGCTCTCTAATGAGAGCCCAAACACATGTCCTCTGATACACTGTGTGAAGTACATGGCCTTGAAAAAAACCCCAGGTGCTGAGAGTCCATCTGGCTCCCCAGGTATGTCTGCCAGCTTATTCTGCACACTGCCCCAACACCAAAATGGCTTGTTCTACACCAGCCAAGCATTATGGCAGTGACCCAGATGGGGCAGCCAGAGAAAGCCACATACATTTATTTTGGATGTGTCTGACCAACATGCTTTGGGAGGGCATAAATAATTTGACATATTATTGAATTTTCCACTTTTATTCAGCTGTTTAACTGATCTATCCATTTGGATGTCACCTGATGCTCAAATTTATTGTACATGTCCTAAATAACATCACTGGATGTTAATTCCTACAACCGATTTCTCCAGCATTTTCTCCATCTGCTTGCCCACTGTTTCTCTCTCTGCAGTGGGCTTTTCCCAGAGTTTCAGCTGACAGTCTCCCTCCATTCTCCAAGGCTCACCAGAAATGTCATCTGCTCAAACAGTCTTTTCTTGACCATCTTCTTGAACTGTTGTAAACAAAAGGAA
This sequence comes from Bos indicus x Bos taurus, assembly GCF_003369695.1. Taxonomy (NCBI): domain Eukaryota; kingdom Metazoa; phylum Chordata; class Mammalia; order Artiodactyla; family Bovidae; genus Bos; species Bos indicus x Bos taurus. The sequence goes on from NC_040088.1 coordinate 26,986,298, forward strand.
GATTTGGTCTCTCTGCTTGAGCTAGATCAACCTTCTACCCGTGGGCTCAGACTTCAGCCATTGGCTTCATAGATTCTCAGGCCATCAGACTTAGACTGGGACTGACCACTGGCTTTTCTGGGTCTCCAGCTTGAGGACAATAGACTACAGAGCTTCTCAACCTCCATAATCATGTGTTGTTGTTGTTTAGTCATTAAGTTGTATCCGACTCTTTGTGACCCCGTGGACTGTAGCCCACCAGGCCCCTCTATCCCTGGGATTTCCTAGGCAAGAATACTAGAGCTGGTTGCCATTTCCTTCTCCAAGGGATCTTCCAGACCCAGCAACTGAACTGGAGTCTCCTGCATTGCAGGTGGATTCTTTACTACTGAGCCACTAGGGAAACCATAATCATGTGAGCTAACCTTATAATAAATCTCTTTACATATCTATATCCTAGGATATTTATTTATCTGTCTCTTGTTGATTCTAACCCTGACTAATGATTCAGGTTACATAAGATCTTAGGATGGGGTCCCAATCTGATAGGGTTGGCCTTATAAGAGGAAGAGAGAGCTCTTTCTTTCTCTGTCCAAGCACTTAAACCGAAGGAATGCCACATGAACACACAGGGAAAAAGAGCTGTGTATGAACAGAAACAGATCTCACCAGGAACCAACCTTGCTGGCACTCTGATCTTGGACTTCAAAGCCTCTACAACTGTAAGAAAATAACTTTACTTTGTTTAAGCCACCCAGCCTATGGTATTTTGAATGACAGCTGAGTGGACTAAGACCCAATATGAAGTACCCATTGTCTTCCTCAGCCTAGCACTTCAAGTCTTCCTTCACAATCTCTGGCTGTTTTGCTTATGGTCTGACTAGATCGGTCTTAGCAGGGCAGAGACAGTGGTTCTTTCATGTCTCACAGTGGCTCTTCCAGGCCTCATTTGCCTCCCATGATCCTCCCACTCCCTGCCCTGTGAGAGTAGTGCTAGGCTAAAATAGAGAACAATACATGCTTACTGAAAAAAAGAATTTGAGAATGTGGATCCAGTTTAGTGTTAATACTTCCTATGTTTGCAAAAGTTTGGACATTATTCCAAACACCCACTTGATCTTAGTAGATCCTCCCAGGAACCCTCTGAAGTGGTAGGCAGGGCATCAGGGCATCCACATTTCTGTTTCATTTTAGGAGGAGAACATTCAAAGCAACTTGAACACTTAGTTTTCTGTGTGAAGAAGGTGCTTTGTGGATCTGTTTCATAATTAACAGAGAAAGATAAAAACAGGCAGTGAGAGAGAAAAACAGGTAAAGATATAACGAGCAAGAGAGAAAAAAAGAAAGCAAGTAAGGTGGAACATACAAAATCCAGAAGGCAGCTAGCAGAAAGGCAGAGACCAGGATGGAGAGCGAGGGTGTTTGTGGAGAGGGAGTGGGAAGTTCAGAAACCTGCCGTGGAAGGGAGCAGGGACCAGGCCTCTTATCCCAGGATGCCTGGGGCATCAAGTAGAGCAAGACCTCTGATGGCAGTCTCTGCTGTTCGCTCTGCTGAAATGAAAGTCTGGAGACTATGGCCTTCTTGGTCACATGCTCACCTTGGGTAGGATATTTGTAAGCACTTAATGTTTGCAATAATGGCCAACTGGTGCCAGGCCCCATGTCCTGAACTCCAAGACCATGAGGATAATTCTTAATTAAATAGCTTTTTCTTAGCACAGTGGCCAACTCTGGGAGGAAGATGTTCCAAATCAGATGACCTCCTGTGTTTAGGAGCTGAGCTCACTCACTGACTGAAAACAGATATGCAGAAGCCGTGGTGAAGTGCAGATCTTCCTTCCATTCCACACCTGTTGCATGTGTTTTGGTCACCCTCTCCACCACTGAGAAATACTTTCTGTCTGGCTTCACTGGATGACATGCCAACCACGGAGATCACACGGGCCCCCTAAATGCTTAGTGTTCAGTGGGCGCAGGCACACACACTCACTGCCCAGACATATGACCTCACTTTGTAAATAGTGAAAGTGCCTGTTCACTTCCCTTCGCTTGGCCTTCCAGGGTAGAAATCTTATAAAGCCCACGTGCCCAAAAGTGGATCTGTGGGGGATTCCAATAATCTGGATGACTGGCATCAAGGTGATCCTTCTGACATTAATTAGGAGGATACTTTCATTTCTAAACTAGGACATTTTTTGTGAGATCACCCATGTATGTTCCCAATTCCTTTTGCTTTAAAAAATGAAGATAATTTGACCTCTCTTTCTTCAGGCATATTTGCAAGTTATCCAAAAACAGAACAACTCCTAAAATTCTCTGTGCTGCCTATTCCCCGTTGGCCACAATTTGCTCAGGAAATGAGTCACGATTGGCTCCCTCTTAGCATAATGTGGGAGGTGGCCAGCAGGAAGGAAAACAAAGTGGAAACAGACCCTCCTTGCTGACAGGGATGGAGTGATGCTGCAACTCCATGGCATCAAGCCATTTACACGTTCTTTCTGATATTTAAATGAGAGCATGAATTAAAAAGTGAAGCAAATGAGAGAAATCCATTAAGCTGGATTAGTATTGAACTCCAGTCAAGACCATCACCTATGGTCATTAGATCTGGCTGTGAGTAGAACGAAAAGTAAAATAAAGTCTGGTTTCTGCTTCTCACATCTGTGCTGTGTGCTTAGTCGCTCAGTTGTCTCTGACTCTTTGCGACCCCATGGACTGTAGCCCACCAGGCTCTGTTGTCCACAGAGATTCTCCAGGCAAGAATACTGGAGTGGGTCACCATGCCCTCCTCCAGAGGATCTTTCTAACCCAGGGATCGAACCCAGGTCTCCCACATTGCAGGCAGATTCTTTATCATCTGAGCCATCAGGGAAGCCCACTACATTAATCTAAATTACCTGAGAAGATTTAAAACAATCTTTTAAGTGGCATTGGACAGTGGACCTCAGGTGGAAGCTTTCAAGCAAGAACCATCCACCACCGTGCTGTCTCAACAAGAGTCCCAGATGTCTTAGTCTGAGGGTTGAAGGGACTATCAGCTGAACTGAACTGCCCTTAAAAACCCACACAGGAGGTGGAGTGGCTTATGTGAGAGGACCATTGGAGAGGGTCGTTGGGACCACCATGTTAGCTAGAATGCTGTGGCCGCTGAAGTAATTAACCATGACAATTGTGAAAGGCTGTGAGAGGAGAACTGAACAAAAAAGAGATATTTAAATGCCATACAATGTGTGATGTTTCATTCCAGGAGCAAAGTCCAACCTGCAATCAATAGATTTCACATGAAATGAACTCAAATTGGACTAGGACACAGTGGGTATTTCACTTTGCCTTGGTTTTGGGTTAAGTAATTAAACTCAGCATCAGATTCTGCCTGGAAGCCAGGGCGGCTAAGCAGCAGCTAATTGTTACAGCAGCAAAATTAGCAGATGATCAAAGAAATTGTAGAATTTCCTGCACAGAATGAATATGCATGAAATTCTATCCTCTAGTCTGACAAAATGCATACAGAGGAAAATTAAGTTTAGCTAATTAAATTAAGCATAAATCAATCCATATTTTTTATTTACTAGACTGCATTAACATTTATCACAGACTTATCCTAAAATTGTGGATTGTGTGAGTTATACAGACCATGCTGGCTGGTCTGACTTTAAGTCCCTGGGCATATCATTATCTACCCTCTGCTTGAAAACTCCCAGAGACAGGGACCTCACCACTCTTCCACTTTTCCTCTGAAGTAGAAGTGGGAAATATACTACGTTTCGGAGTATTAAGAGAATGATAATTTCTCAAATTCAAGGAAGACACTGGAGGAAGAAACAATTACAAAGAGGGGATTTCAGGAAGTGAACATTTTAGTGATCACAAGTGGGATGAGCCAAGCAAACAGTTGTAATGTAACAAATGGGACAGGGTGGGAGAGGCTGCCCTTAGGGCATCACTGCCCAGGAAAGGGCTGAGGAGTAGACCTCAGGGTTTGAAGCGTTTCTTTTCTAGCAGTGGTGGACTTCCTTTCCCTTGATTTCATCAGACACACTGAGCTTATTGTAAATGGTAATGAGGATGACAAGCTGAACATCACAGTTTGCCTTGTTGAATGGTTTGAACCACTGTAGCAGTCTCCTCGGAGAAGGCAATGGCACCCCACTCCAGTACTCTTGCCTGGAGAATCCCATGGACGGAGGAGCCTGGTAGGCTGCAGTCCATGGGGTCGCTAAGAATTGGATGCGACTGAGAGACTTCACTTTCACTTTTCACTTTCACGCATTGGAGAAGGAAATGGCAACCCACTCCAGTATTCTTGCCTGGAGAATCCCAGGGACAGGGGAGCATGGTAGGCTGCCGTCTATGGGGTCGCACAGAGTCGGACACGACTGAAGTGACTTAGCAGCAGCAGCAATCTCCTACCTTGTCTTCTTCCACATTTTTGTGACCTCTGTCTTAAATTCTACCCACTGAGCCCCAAGGAGATAGACAATTAAAAGTATTTTTATAATCAAGAATTACTTCACAACTATACCCAGGGCTGAAGCTTTAGTTCAATGATTTTTGTCAGCTGTATGTATTTATGTACTCATCACCCTAAACACACATGATCTAGAATATTTTCATCACCCCTACCCCAGCCAAAGTTCCATAGTCCCCTTTTCCAGTTGATCCGTTAAAAGGCAAGAACTTTCTGATTTCTGTCCATATAGATCAGCTTAGTTTTATTCTAAAAGCTCACATAAATGGACTCACATATACTGTATTCTTTCATGTCCATTTAGTGTGTGTGTGATTCAGCCGCGTTGTTTTGCACTAGCGACAGTTCATTCCTTTTTAATGACAATTAGCATTTCATTTTTTGCACAAGTCACTATTGTTCACCCATTCACCTGCTAATGAACACGTTTCCAGTTAGGGGCCACTATAGCTAAGGCCATTAGGAACATTCCTGTACAAGTCTTTTCCGGACACGTATTTTCTTATTTCTTGGGTAAATACCTAGGGGCAGAATTGTTGGGTCACAGAAGAGTTGTACATACAACTTTATACAAAACTTTGAACAGTTCTTCAAAGTACCATGCTACACGCCCACCAGCAATGAATGAGACTTTCAGTCGCTCCACGGCTTTGCCACAGTGAGCGACTGTCAGGCATTTATTTTGATTTCAGTCCTGTCGGCGGATGTGAAAAAGTATCTTGCTTTAATCTGAATTTTCTTAATGACTAAAGATGTTAAACGTGTTTCATGTGCTTATTAGTTGTTCATTCTCTTTTGTGGATTGCCTATTCAAGTTGTTCCCCCACTATTTTAATTGGAGTCTTCGTCTTTTTAAAATATACTTTTAACTTTTGCTTTTTACACATCTCATCTAAAAATCTTGACCTGTCTCACAGTTGTGAAAGTATTGTTTTCTTCTACAAAGTATATGGTTCCAGCTTTTACCTTTAGGTATAGAATCTATTATTATTATTTTGGTATGCAGCAAGATGGGGTCAAGGGTCCACTCCCTGCCTCCCCAGCCTCCCCCTATCCCCGGCCCCACACAGCTATACGGTTGTTTCGGCATTACCTATCGAAAATACTTTCCTCTCCCCATTGAATTAACTTGGTCCCTTTCTCAAAAGTCAAGGGAGTGGTCTACTTCTGGACCTTCATTCTATTTCACTGATGTGTGTTCTGTTCATATAATTTGGTACTGTTTTTCCTTATCATTCTACTAATCTGCTTTCTCTTTCCCCCTATGATTTATGCATTATTTGGAGGTCTTCTGCTTAATTTCCAACCATTTTGAGGTCTTCTAGATGTCACTATTTTATTAGTTCATGCTATTTTGGTCAGAGAACATATTCTGTATGTCTCAGCCCTTTGAAATTACACAGACTTGTTTTCATGGCCCATTGTTACTCTGCCTTGGTAAATGCTCAGGGTGTCCTTGAACACCACAGCGACTGGTAGTGCTGCGTGAATGGTTTATGTTCTTATAGGTTTGTTCTTCAGTTTTCTAGTAATTGCTGAGGGAGAACATTAAAACCTCCAACTAAGACTGTGGATTGGTCTATTTTGCTCATCTCTCTGCCAATTGTTACATTTTCTCAATCTCTTGTTATTTGCATAACATTTAGGATTATAATATCTTTTTCATGCATGACACTTGAGTAATTATAAAATAGCCCTCATTGTCCCCAGCAATATTACTTGTCCTGAAGTGTTTTTTTGATATTAATGTAATTTTCTTAAGTTACTTTTTTGCTTGATTTTCTAATACCAATTTACTTTCAACTTGTATGTCTATATTTTGTTTTTTTCCCCTCCATTTTTCTACATTAACTTTATTTTTTTCTTTTTTTTTTCAGTTTTATTTATTTATTGTACTTTACAATATTGTATCGGTTTTGCCATACATTGACATGAATCTGCCATGGGTGTACATGTGTTCCCCATGCTGAACCCCGCTCCCACCTCTTGTTTCTAGTAAACAGTAAACAATTGAGTCTCAATGTTTTTTTCCCCAAATTTGACAATGTCTGTCTTCTACATGGAATGTTTAGTCTTCTGACTTTTAATGTAGTTGTCACTATAGCCGAATTTAAGCTGACTATTCTGTCATTTTTTTCTATTTGCTCCATTTATTCTTTATTGCTCTCTTCCTACTTTCCTGTCTTCTCTTGGTTTAACTGAATATTTTTATAGTACTCTTTTTATCTTCTCCTTTTTTAGCTCTATCTTTTGTATTTATTTTAGCTGTTGGTTTAGATATTACAATATTCATCTTTAAATTAGCACAGACAGCTTCAAATAATAATTTACTCCATGAATAATGTGAACCTCTTATAACCATGTGATCCCATCTATTCCCCACAATACTTGGTATTCACACTGTCATATATTTTTACTTCTATGATGTTATAAACCCTTCAATACTTTATTATTTTACTTTAAACAGTTAAGGGTGGGTGTCATTTCCTATAAGCCTGAACATTTTTTGAGTTTGTATATCTGTTGGATATGAATTCCCTGATTTTGTTTGTCTAAAAAATTATCTATGTTTTTTTATTTTGAAGTATGTTTTAACTGTACAGAGCACTCTAGTTTGAACAGATGTTATTCATTTTTCTTATACCTTTAAAAACTGGAAAGCTATATGTAAAAGAATGAAATTAGGACATTCTCTAACACTGTATACAAAAATAAACTCAAAATAGACTAAAGACCCAAATATAAGACCAGATACTATAAAACTCCTAGAGGAAAACATAGGCAGAACACTCTTTGACATAAATCACAGCAATTTTTTTTTTTTTTGGCTCTGTTTCCTTAAGTGAATGAAATAAAAGCAAAAATAAACAAATGACACCTAAGTAAACTTAGAAGCCTTGGCACAGCAAGGGAAATCATCAACAAAATGAAAAGACAACCTACTAAATGGGAGAAAATATTTGATAAGGGGTTAATATCCAACATATATAATTAACTCATACAACTCAACATCAAAGAAATAAACAATCTGATTTGAAAATAGGCAGAACTGAATAGACATTTTTCTAAAAAGGAAATGCAGATGACCAAGAGGCAAATGAAAAGATGCTCAACATTGCTAATTATCAGGGAAATGCAAGTCAAACTCACAGTGAGGTATCACCTCAAACCTGTCAGAATGGCTTTCATCATAAAGAACACAAAAGATGACCCTCTCATATTGTTGGTGGGAATGTAAATTGGTACAGCCACTGTGGAGGTTTCTGAAAAAACTAAAAATAGAACTATCATATGATCCAGCAATTCTCCTCTTGGATATATATTTTAAAAACCCAAAATACTAATTCAAAAAGATACAAGCACCCCAGTGTTCAGGGCAGCATTAGTTACAATTTCCAAGATATGGATTCAACCTAAGTGTCCATCAACAGATGAATGGATAAAGATGTGGTATATATACACAATGGGATACTCCTCAGTCATAAAAAATAATTAGAATTTGCTATCTGCAGTAACATGGATGAATTTGGAGGACATTATCCTAAGTGAAATGTCAGACAGAGACAAATACTATATGCTATCACTTAAATGTGAAATCTGAAAAATACAACAAACTAGTGGAAAAAAAAAGCAGCAGACTCACAGAGAACAAACTAGCCGTTACCTGGGTAGGGAGAGGGAAGGTAGGAAGGGCAACATAGGGGTAAGAAATTAAGAGGAACAAACTATTAAGTATAAAATAAGTTAAAAGGATATATTGTACAACATGGGGAATGTAGCCAATATTTCATAACGCTAAATGAAGTATAACCTTTAAAAATTGTGAATCATTATAACTGTGGTTCACATCTGTAACTTGTATAATATCATACATCAATAAAAACATGTTGCTCTACTGTTTTGGGCCTCCATAATTTCTGTTGAGATGTCAGCTTATATTCTTTCTAGTGCTGCATTGTATCTAATGTCTTTTCACCTGAGGCAAAGGGGGAAAAGAAGGAAGAAGAGGAAGGGAAGGAGGAGAAAAAAGGAGATGGAGGGAAGGAGAGAGAAAAAAGCTTGTTGTTGTTGTTGTTCGGTAGCTAAGTCATGTCCAGCTCTTTGCAACCCCATGGATTGCAGTATGCTGGGCTTCCCTGTCTTTCACTATCTTCCTGAACTTGCTTTAACTCATGTCCATTGAGTCAATGATGCCATACAAACATCTCATCCTCTGTCACCCCCTTCTCCTCCTGCCCTCAATCTTTCCCAGCATCAGGGTCTTTTCCAATGAGTCAGTTCTTTGCATTAGGTGGCCAAACTATTGGAATTTCAGCATAAGTCCTTCCAATGCATATTCAGGGTTGATTTCCTTTAGGATTGACTGGTTTGGTCTCCTTGTAGCCCAAGGGACTCTCAGAGTCTTCTCCAGAACCACAATTCAAAAGGATCACTTCTTTGGTGCTCAGTCTTCTTTATGTTACCCAAACCCCTAAACCAATCATGTCTGAATACCAACCCCTTGGGCTTCTCAGCTATAAGTTTATGAATTTCCTATTTTGATTTAGCTGATTTAAGTTTGATTCCCATTTTGCATCTAAATGAATTTTAACCTCAACTTGATAAGATTTTGTTCAGTGACTGCTTTTTAATCTATTTCTCTATGTGTTTAAAGTAAAAGTTGGCAAGCTGAAACCAATGGTCCACATCTGGCCCAGTGTTTTTATACAACCCGTGAGCTAAGAATAAGAATGACTACTGAATTTTTAAATGGCTTAAAAATTGTATTTTTAAATTTTTAAATAGCTGAAAAAAATATTTCACGACTCATGGAAATGGTATGAAATTCAGATTTCCATGTCCTAAATGAAGCACTACTGGAACACAGCCATATCCTTCCACTTATGTTATCTACAGCCACTTTCAGCTACATTATGCTTCAGTGAGGCAGAGTAGAGAAGTTTGACTGAGGCTACGTGGCCTGTACACTTAAAATAATTACTGTCAGGCTCTTTATAGAAAAAGTTTGCTATCTGTGGTCTGAGACATGCAATTCAGAAGCACTGACATTCGGTGGTCATTAAGGACATGACCTGCACTTTGGGAGGAGGGGGGCAGGAAGCCTCTATGTTTACTCCAGGATTGACCCTTTAACTACACGGTGAGGGTAACTTCACAGTTTCTTTGTCCTTCACTTTGCTTCTCCTTTCTTCATTTTGAAACCAGTGTTTTCCAAGCTCTTCCAGGCATTCTTGAGTAGAAAGAGCACTTGCCAAAGGGTCCAAAAACTGTTTACCAGCCATGTGATCCCAGATAACCCCACCAACCTCTCTGTGCTTCGGTTTCCTCACTCATGTAGTGGGGTTATTTAATAAAGCCCATTTACAATGTTGAGTATGAGAATTAAAATGAAATCATGGCACACGTATGGTCTATAGAAATGACCAACAACTGCTTTCTCGCAATCTATTATTGTGAGAAGCAAGTGAGACAGCCTTGGAAAAGAGCTAGAATGCACAGCTGAAGGAAGACGAAATGTTTTAACAATGACCACATGTTCAGTTAGAGTCTAAATGGCTCTGGATTCATTATATTTACACCCCTCTGTTTAATTTTTAACTTACTCCATATCCTTGGTAAAATTCAGAATAGTACAAAAATATAAATAGTGATAATTAAGGTCCCCCATGTCCCTTAACATGGCTATTACCTTATACATTTCAAACGGGGTCTTTGGGAACATCACTAGTGACTACATGTGTGTGTGTGGTGCATGTACATTGACCCTCAATCCTTTAACCTACATCCCCAGATCTGTGTAAGTGCACTGTGACACCTTGATCTGTACCAGGCTGTGATGGCTTTGAAAAGACACATTTTCAAATTCATCATAGATGTATATGAGACTATTTAAAGCAGTACTATTTGTAATAGTTAAAAGTGGAAAGAACCCAGATGACTGTCAATGGGAAAAAGAGTAAAAGAATTTGTAGTGTATTTATGTGGGCTTCCCTGGTGGCTCAGTGGTAAATTATCTGCCTGCAATGCAGGAGACCTGGGTTCAGTCCCTGGATTGGGAAGATCCCCTGGAGGAGGGCATGGCAACCCACTCCAGTATTCTTGCCTGGAGAATTCCATGGACAGAGTGGGCTACAGTCCATGGGGTCGCAAAGAGTCGGACACAACTGAAGTGACTAAGCAGCAGCAGCAGCAGTGTATTTATGCAAAGAATATTAGCCATTAATAAGCACACACAGTTCCAGTTTCTGTTCAGTCACTCAGTCATGTCCGACTCTTTGCAACCCCATGAACCACAGCACGCCACGCCTCCCTGTCCATCACCAACTCCCCGAGTCCACTCAAACCTATGTCCATTGTGTTGGTGATGCCATCCAACCATCTAATCCTCTGTCATCCCCTTATCCTCCTGCCCTCAATCTTTCCCAGCCTCAGGGTCTTTTCAAATGAGTCAGCTCTTTGCATCAGGTGGCCAAAGTACTGGAGTTTCAGCTTCAGCATCAGTCCCTCCAATGAACACCCAGGACTGATCTCCTTTAGGATGAACTGGTTGGATCTCCTTGGAGTCTAAGGGACTCTCAACAGTCTTCCCCAACACCACAGTTCAAAATAGTTCAATTCTCACATCCATATATGACTACTGGAAAAACCATAGTCTTGACTAGACAGACCTTTGTTGGCAAAGTAATGTCTCTGCTTTTTAATACGCCGTCTAGGTTGGTCATAACTTTCCTTCCAAGGAGCAAGCATCTTTTAATTTCATGGTTGCAATCACCATCTGCAATGATTTTGGAGCCCAGAAAAACAAAGTCAGCCACTGTTTCCACTGTTTCCCCATCTATTTGCCATGAAGTGATGGGACCAGATGCCATGATCTTTTAGTTTTCTGAATGTTGAGCTTTAAGCCAACTTTTTCACTCTCCTCTTTCACTTTCATCAAGAGGCTCTTTAGTTCTTCTTCACTTTCTGCCGTAAGGGTGGCGTCATCTGCATATCTGAGGTTATTGATATAAGCAACAACGTAGAAAAACCTCAAAGACGTCATGCTGATGTAAAGAATCCAGGTGTGAAAGGTAGATGGCTCCACCACTAACCTCTGATGTCGGGGCAGTGAATCCTCAGGATGAGAGACAGAGCACAAAGGAGCTCTGGGGTGTTGTAAAGCTGGCACTTGGGGGTGTTGGTTACTCACATTGTGTGCACGCTTTGTGAAACTTACAGTTTTGTGCCTATTTCTGTAAGATTTTCTTCAATAAAATTCATGCTAGAAATTTAAAAATTCCTGTCTTGGAAATCGATTTCAGACCATATGGGTTTACCTCCTCCTCTTCTGTAGCTGTGGGGACTTGTGTTATTTAGAGGGCCAGCAGTTTCCTTTCACCATTGGCCCTCTGATGCACAATTACATTGTTTCCAGCTGCTATTTTCTGAGCTATTTTCTAATCACTCTAAATGGAAGCAGCTTGTTAGGAACACAGACAGATGATACCTTGTTGCACAGAATCAATTCTACCAGTGGATGCCAAGAGGCAGGTCAGCCTGTTCTGACTACCACATGTGTGTGGGACCCTGATCCACGCTGAACCCACATAGGCATCTTGTGGGCAAACACATCGATGGCCCAGCCGTGTTGCTGCTAATGGATATTCCCAAGGCATGGCGTGGTTATTTGCATTTTGTCGCTGTCACAACGCCCAAGTGTTCTGAATATTAATGAAGCCATTCACAGCCTCCTTTGCAGGCTTAAAATATTCAGCATCAGACATACTGTTTTGTTCGCATTTCAACCAAGTTTAATTTCTCTTAACCAGCTTTGTTTTTGTAAAGTAAAATTAATGTATAATTTCAGTGTTTAAATCTCAATTCTCAGCAATTCACGACAGATTGCAAGTGAATATGATTTGTTCGTTAACACCTAATGGGTTGAAATAATTTATTGCACAAACATTTCCAGGAAAACGACGCCACTTGAGCAAAAGCAAATCAGGAAATGTTACTTGTTTATCTAATAAACTACCCTAGAGTGAGCGAGTACATTAGCATTGAACAAACTTTGTGACTTATTCATCATCACTATTTATTATTAAAACTTTATCTGTTTCAACTTAGTGAATGGCTGCCTTGGGATACACGGCTTGCAGCAACAACAACAAAATAAAGTTTATGCAATTTGCATAATATTGTACAAAGAATATTAGCTTAGAACAATATGAATCCCTGGATCATTTGCACAGCCCTTTGGTGTTTAATGTTGGTAAATATTTAAGTAACAGCAAGTCTGTATAATTATAAAGATTTCTCTTTCTAATCTGCCCATGATGTACAGCTGCTATAGAGCACCTCGATCACATGGTTTGGCTGGGAGAATGCTAGGGGCTGATGAAGAGGCACCTGTTGCTAATGCTGGCAAGGAGGATGGAGACCTGAGGCCTGTGCTCAGGACAGGAGTTTGAGACAAAATGCTGAAGTCTTGCTCTTTCTTCTTCTACACACAAACTGGGTCCTGCTTAGAACAGGCATGCAGAGGATGGGTCCCTGGGCTTCTGGATCCTCTTTCATGAATGGGGCCTCTGCACATTAAGGAAGACCTGAGTCATAGCTCAGGGCTTTGTGGTGTGATTTCCTTTCTTTGAGCAGTTCTTCCTTTGCAGCACTGCCTATCTCGTAGTTATTGCTTACCCATCCTTTCAGTCTCAGTGTAAACTTCTATAAATCTTCCTGACCACACCCTCCACCCCATCTAGGCTGGTCTCCTTATCATGCACCTTCTTGATACCTTGCATTTCTCCTTCCCACCTTACTTATTCAAACATCTGTCCTTTCCTCTGGACTCAGAACCCCATGAGGGGAGGGACTGGTCTATGATGGAAGTCCTGTGCCCAGGGTGTGGCAAAAGGTAAATGCTGAATTACAGTTTTGTTGAATGAAAGAGAGAATACATGAATACCTACAGGGATCCATTTAAATAAATGTCTACAGAATCAACAATCACATGCTATATTACCTTTCAAAGTAGACAAATTAAAAAATGAATGATAATGTCTAGTGTTGGTGAGAGTTTAGGGATTTGAGAACTCTCAAATACTTCAGAAGAACGATTTAGCTGTGTGAAACAGAAGTCTTAAAGTGATTGTTTTATTTTTAAATTTCTTGGTTTTGCAAATGCATTCATGGGAATTTATCTAAAGCAGTAATTTTGGAATATTTGTTCCAGAAGATACTCATCACAGTGTTGTTTAAAACTGTGAAAAATTGTAAACAACTTAAATGGTCAACAATAGAGGATTAGCTGAGAGAGCTGTAAATTCATCTAACTGATAAAATACCAGGAAGGTGCTAAAATAGCGATTTAGAAATATTTTAATGACATGAGAAGAGGTTTATGATATACTCTGGAATGAATAAAGCAAATACAAAGCCTGTGATTCCATTTTCATCATAACATTCATGTATACAAACAAGAAGCATACATGTTAAAAAGTTGAAGAAGTCACTATCTGTGGTTTGGTGAGATTTGCTTTTAATGTGACCCTTTCTTAAAATCATAACCAAAATGAAAGAAATTACCCTATGAGTTGAGTTGCTGATTTAACCCACACAGAGAGGAATTAATTTAAGTGACTGTAAAGCACAGTAATTTGGCTGTACATCTTAGTGGGATATATAATAAGGACAAAGAATAGCTTTTCTCTTCAGTAATTGTATTGGTAGTTCTCTTTGGAAGCTACTTAAGTAAATTATAGAAAAAAACAACAAATTGTGTTCATGTCATCAGTAAACAAGTTATTTAGCTCAAGAGAAAAAGAAAAACAAAGGAGCTTAAAAACACTACAACCCTATTTTGAATTGGAAATATCACTACAGACTCTTGATATATCTTCTTTTAAAATACATTTCCTGTATCTGTCCACTGCACAAGCCTAAAAACCAGGAGTAATCTAGTAACAATGGACACTCCTAGCATGCAGACTGTGAACAATGAGCAACATTTATCACTGAAACAAACCAGACCTCCTTAGAGACTGAGGCTGATTCCACATTTGGGGCAGGGTGTGTAGAAGAAGATACTGCATCATCTTATCTCACCAAAGGAAACAAAAAAGAAGGTACTTGGGTCAGCAACTTGATCAGCCTCCCTAGTTAGAGAGAGCACACTTGGAGCACCAATAAGAATAAAGACAGCGGTGGATTGAAACACACTGGCTGTGTTAAAATACCTGCATAAAACAACATTGACTTGGGTCCTTCTGAAGGATGGACCTATCCTGAAGTCAAGTGGGCCTTTGGAAGCATCACTACAGACAAAGCTAGTGGAAGTGATGGAATTCCAGTTGAGCTATTTCAAATCCTAAAAGATGATGTTGTGAAAGTGCTGCACTCAATATGCCAGCAAATTTGGAAAACTCAGCAGTGGCCACAGGACTGGAAAAGGTAGTTTTCCTTCCAATCCCAAAGAAAGGCAATGCCAAAGAGTGCTCAAACTAGCACACAATTGCACTCATCTGACACGCTAGTAAAGTAATGCTCAAAATTCTCCAAGCCAGGCTTTAGCAATACGTGAACCATGAACTTCCAGATGTTCAAGCTGGTTTTAGAAAAGGCAGAGGAACCAGAGATCAAATTGCCAACATCCTCTGGATCATGGAAAAAGCAAGAGAGTTCCAGAAAAACATCTATTTTTGCTTTATTGACTATGCCAAAGCCTTTGACTGTGTGAATCACAATCAACTGTGGAAAATTCTGAAAGAGATGGGAATACCAGACCACCTAACCTGCCTCTTGAGAAACCTGTACGCCGGTCAGGAAGCAACAGTTAGAACTGGACATGGAACAATAGATGGGTTCCAAATAGCAAAAGGAGTACGTCAAGGCTGTATATTGTCACCCTGCTTATTTAACTTATATGCAGAGTACATCATGAGAAACTCTGGGCTGGAGGAAGCACAAGCTGTAATTAAGATTGCCGGGAGAAATATCAATAACCCTCAGATATGCAGATGACACCACCCTTACGTCAGAAAGTTAAGAACTAAAGAGCCTCTTGTGAAAGTGAAAGAGAAGAGTGAAAAAGTTGGCTTAAAGCTCAACATTCAGAAAACTAAGATCATGGCATTCAGTCCCATCACTTCATGGGAAATAGATGGGGAAACTGTGGAAACAGCGAGAGACTATTTTTTTGGGCTCCAAAATCACTGCAGACGGTGATTGCAGCCATGAAATTAAGACACTTACTCCTTGGAAGGAAAGTTATGACCAACCTAGACAGCATATTAAAAAGCACAGACATCACTTTGCCAACAAAGGTCTGTGTAGTCAAGGCTATGGTTTTTCCAGTGGTCATGTATGGATGTGAGAGTTGGACTGTGAAGAAGGCTGAGTGCTGAAGAATTGATGCTTTTGAACTGTGGTGTTGGAGAAGACTCTTGAGTCCCTTGGACTGCGAGGAGATCCAACCAGTCCATCCTGAAGGAGATCAGTCATGGGTGTTCATTGGAAGGACTGATGTTGAAGCTGAAACTCCAATACTTTGGCCACTTGATACGAAGAGCTGACTCCTTTGAAAAGACCCTGATGCTGGGAAAGATTGAGGGCAGGAGAAAGGGACGACACAGGATGAGATGGTTGGATGGCATCACTGACTCAATGAACATGAGCTTGGGTAGGCTCCAGGAGTTGGTGATGGACAGGGAGGCCTGGCCTGTTGCCATTCATGAGGTCACAAAGAGTTGGACACGACTGAGTGACTGAACTGAACTGAATTGATTGAGCAATTTTCATGCCTCTAATTTGAAAAAGTACCTCAGGATAGCCAAATGGTTTACTTGAGAAAGTTTCTGCTTCATGCTGATAAATTCCAGCTCAAGAATGACGACAGAATGACAGAGTAGAAATCACAATTTTTCAACCTCAAATGCAGTCTTGAATCACCTCCAGTGACTGCTGGGATCAAAAATGAAACAGCCAGACATTGTGTACCTCCTGATGGAAATATGTGACAACATGTACAAGATTATTTTTTGTCAACATTTTTTGTGAACTTGAAGACAGAGGATGGACAAATAAATATAATTGCACTACAGGGATACGATAAGCAAAATTAAGAATATGGAAAATCCTATGATGTCATTAACAAATTAATTGCAAAGAAATTAAAAACAGAGAAGGGAAACACTATACATAAAGAGATTTCAAGGTATGGCCTTGTGTGGATCATAATTTGAATAAGCCATCTGTTTAAAAAAAGAGATTTTAAAAAGAGGCTGTCTGGGGATTTATATACTTACTGGATATTTGGAGATAGTAGGAAATTACTGTCACTTGTTACATGTGATAATGATATTGTAATTATTTTAAAAAATGTTTATCTTTTGGAGACATATGCTAAATATTTGCAGAAGAAAAACAAGCTCCCTAGAATGACTAACAGATGTAGGCTTTGTTTATACTTTCACTAATTTTTTTAAGTCCCTGGAACACTTTCATTCAGAAGACTCAACATGAGACTTTCATATTTTTAATGCTCAGAAATGTTCTTCTATTATTTTATTGATTCTTGCCAGAAATGTATTTACCATTTTCTCATTTTGTAATTCCCTTGGGTATATAAGGTAACCTGGACTAACTGTATTTCTCTTTTCTTCTCCAAATTTATCATCTCAGAATAATTGAATTACTTTGAATTAATTGAAGTTGATCCAAAGCAACTTATATCCAACATGGGATATACCAGCAACTAGATATTACTACTACTTAGAGGCCTCTTCAAAGATGAAAAAAGTACAACAAACACCTTTCATACTTTAGAGCAGCAGTATGAGGAAAGAGCCTCAGAACCACTGGAGATAATATTAAGTATCTGAATCAATTATATGAAGGCAGCAAAGAATAATTCTATTTTCTTGAGCCAACCACTAATTGCACTATAATGTTCTCAACACTTTCATCTGTCATTGCAGGGAAATATTAATGGAATGCTTTAGACCAGGAACTTGAGAGAGCTATTGGTTAATGAAGACATAAATCCTCATGCGTACCTAAATGCATGATATATAGGACCAAGCTAATATTAGAATGGGGATGGTGGTTTCAGAACAATGCAAATAAATACCTCCATAGTGTCTATAGCTGTAAGACATCAGATTAAACTGAGTTTGTTAAAAAGGATTTCACTGAAAGAGCCCAAACTGTATCCCTGATCTAATTAGCTTGTTTACAAAGTTTAATTGATTTATTTTCCTTAAAAGACCTTTCTCTGGACTTCCTACAGATACTGTCTTTTTTTTTTTCCTACAGAAGTCTTCCAATTACCTGCTATTGAAACTCAGCTCAATTAAATAGGTTAGATTTTTAAAAGGGAATATATTGCGTCACTGGATGGAAAGCCAGAGGCCAGTTCCTTGCGCGTGGCTGGCCAGGTATGCAACCTTCAAGAATCTGTCTCTCCCAGATCTTGGTCTAGGTCCTGCTGCCTTTTGCATTAGCTTCCTTCTCTGGCAGGCTCTTTCCACTTGGTGGTAAACGTGGTCAACAGGAGCTTCAGCCACATCCCACCAGTTCAGCAACCCGACTGGGAAGATGCTTCCCTCACACTGGTATCCCCACATATACCATGTGGCCAGAGGCATGCTGCCCATTGGCCAAGCTTGGGTCCTACGTCCGCCTCTGGGCCATGTTGTGGATTCAATGCCTACATACATCAAGCTGGGGAGGGTGGTTCTTTGATGGGAACTCACACTCTGCTACTTGGAAAAGTAGAAATGGATGTCTGGCAGCCAAAAATGTCAGTAGACATCTATTGGTATTGCTGCTGCTGCTGCTAAGTCACTTCAGTCATGTTGGACTCTGTGTGACCCCATAGACAGCAGCCCACCAGGCTTCCCCATCCCTGGGATTCTCCAGGCAAGAACACTGGAGTGGGTTGCCATTTCCTTCTCCAATGCATGAGAGTGAAAAGTGAAAGTGAAGTCACTCAGTCATGTCCAACTCTGTGCCACCCCATGGACTGCCGCCTACCAGGCTCCTCCATCCATGGGATTTTCCAGGCAAGAGTACTGGAGTGGAGTGCCATTGCCTTCTCTCTACTGGTATTAGAGGTAAAAAAATCACTATATGATGAGGCTGGCCTGGTCTTTCCAGATTAAAGGAATGGCAAGAAGGCCAACTTTGGAAGTTTTGCTTGTCTGTATTCAGGGGTAGAAGGAGGAGGAATTTGATGAGAAGGTAGAACATCTAACTTTTGGTCTCATTTTTCCCTCTAAGGATGCAAAGGCAGTAATTGTCAGATGTTTACTGGTAGAACTCTACTTTTTAAAATATCTTATGAAAAAGGAAACTTGTTTTTTGAGAGTTTAGGAATGATAATGTAAATCCCTTTTAGTTATCTTCTCTGAAGGGCAGGATTTAACCATTGCTTATTTATTTTGCTTTAGCATTGTTGAAGGTCACACAATGGATGGAATAATTTTATTGGAGAACATGAAAAATTCTATCCTATAACTTCCTGGTTGGTCAAACAGTGGTGTGACACAGTCACAAACATGCTCAGCCATCCAGGAAAGTTCACATCTCAGTGATATTTAGGGATGAGTGTTCAAATAGGCTGGAGAAGGCAATGGCACCCCACTCCAGTACTCTTGCCTGGAAAATCCCATGGACGGAGGAGCCTGAAAGGCCGCAGTCCATGGGGTCACTGAGGGTCGGACATGACTGAGCGACTTCACTTTCACTTTTCACTTTCATGCATTGGAGAAGGAAATGGAAACCCACTCCAGTGCTCTTGTCTGGAGAATCCCAGGGACAGGGGAGCCTGGTGGGCTGACGTCTATGGGGTCGCACAGAGTCGGACACGACTGAAGCGACTTAGCAGCAGCAGCAGCAGTTCAAATAGGCTAGGGTCTGTACATGTGGGTAAAGTTCATAAAAATTTAGGCCACATGTATTGAGCACTGACTGCATACTACATGATCTGCTGTGCATCGGAGAAACAAATATACAAATGTGTATTGATGTGATATTATGATTTATAACAACATATAACAAAATGTTTCATAAAAGATATGTATTTGTGTCATTTATGGCAAAGAGCTCCTCCTAAAACCATTGAAATTTCCTAAGTGATCAGATCAGATCAGTCGCTCAGTCGTGTCCGACTCTTTGCAACCCCATGAATCACAGCACGCCAGGCCTCCCTGTCCATCACCAACTCTCGGAGTTCACTCAGACTCATGTCCATTGAGTCAGTGATGCTATCCAGCCATCTCATCCTCTGTCGTCCCCTTCTCCTCTTGTCCCCAATCCCTCCCAGCATCAGAGTCTTTTCCAATGAGTCAACTCTTCGCATGAGGTGGCCAAAGTACTGGAGTTTCAGCTTTAGCATCATTCCTTCTAAAGAAATCCTAGGGCTGATCTCCTTCAGAATGGACTGGTTGGATCTCCTTGCAGTCCAAGGGACTCTCAAGAGTCTTCTCCAACACCACAGTTCAAAAGCATCAATTCTTCGGTGCTCAGTCTTCTTCACAGTCCAATTCTCACATCCATACATGACCACTGGAAAAACCATAGCCTTGACTAGACGAACCTTTGTTGGCAAAGTAATGTCTATGCTTTTGAATATTCTATCTAGGTTGGTCATAACTTTCCTTCCAAGGAGTAAGCGTCTTTTAATTTCATGGCTGCAATCACCGTCTGCAGTGATTTTGGAGCCCAAAGAAATAAAGTCTGCCACTGTTTCCACTGTTTCCCCATCTATTTCCCATGAAGTGATGGGACTGAATGCCATGATCTTCGTTTTCTGAATGTTGAGCTTTAAGCCAACTTTTTCACTCTCCACTTTCACTTTTATCAAGAGGCTTTTTAGTTCCTCTTCACTTTCTGCCATAAGGGTGGTGTCATCTGCATATCTGAGGTTATTGATATTTCTCCCAGCAATCTTGATTCCAGCTTGTGCTTCTTCCAGCCCAGTGTTTCTCATGATGTACTCTGCATATAAGTTAAATAAACAGGGTGACAATACACAGCCTTGATGAACTCCTTTTCCTATTTGGAACCAGTCTGTTGTTCCATGTCCAGTCCTAACTGTTGCTTCCTGACCTGCATACACATTTCTCAAGAGGCAGATCAGGTGGTCTTGGTGTTCCCATCTCTTGAAGAATTGTGCACAGTTTATTGTGATCCACACAGTCAAAGGCTTTGGCATAGTCAATAAAGCAGAAATAGATGCTTATCTGGAACTCTCTTGCTTTTTCTATGATCCAGCACATGTTGGCAATTTGATCTCTGGTTCCTCTGCTTTTTCTAAAACCAGCTTGAACATCAGGAAGTTCACAGTTCACGTATTGCTGAAGCCTGGCTTGGAGAATTTTGAGCATTACTTTGCTAGCGTGTGAGATGAGTGCAATTGTGTGGTAGTTTGAGCATTCTTTGGCATTGCCTTTCTTTGGGATTGGAATGAAAACTGACCTTTTCCAGTCCTGTGGCCACTGCTGAGTTTTCCAAATTTGCTGGCATATTGAGTGCAGCACTTTCACAGCATCATCTTTCAGGATTTGGAATGGCTCAGCTGGAATTCTATCACCTCCACTAGCTTTGTTCCTAGTGATGCTTCCTAAGGCCCACTTGACTTCACATTCCAGGATGTCTGGCTCTAGGTCAGTGATCACATCATCGTGATTATCTGGGTCATGAAGATCTTTTTTGTATAGTTCTGTGTATTCTTGCCATCTCTTCTTAATATCTTCTGCTTCTGTTAGGTCCATACCATTTCTGTCCTTTATCGAGCCCATCTTTGCATGAAATGTTCCTTTGGTATCTCTGATTTTCTTGAAGAGATCTCTAGTCTTTCCCATTCTGTTGTTTTCATCTATTTCTTTGCATTGATCACTGAAGAAGGCTTTCTTATCTCTTCTTGCTATTCTTTGGAACTCTGCATTCAGATGCTTATATCTTTCCTTTTCTCCTTTGCTTTTCACTTCTCTTCTTTCCACAGCTATTTGTAAGGCCTCCCCAGACAGCCATTTTGCCTTTTTGCATTTCTTTTCCATGGGGATGGTCTTGATCCCTGTCTCCTGTACAATGTCACGAACCTCATTCCATAGTTCATCAGGCACTCTATCTATCAGATCTAGGCCCTTAAATCTATTTCTCACTTCCACTGTATAATCATGAGGGATTTGATTTAGGTCATTCCTGAGTGATGAGAACAATACAGGTGCCTTTTGGGATGTGAGTGAGTGGACTAGCAGAAAGTTCAGAAAGGCGCAGGGTGTGGGATGGTTGGTAAACAAATGGAGATGAAGTGTGGATGGTGCTTCAAAGGACAAGGAAGCCTTGAGCCCTTCCCCCACGCCTTGCCTGTGAACTTCTTCACCTGGCTGTTGATTCATATCCTTTAATGTCTTTTGCAACAAACTGGTAATCTAATAAGTAAAATGCTTCTTTGAGTTCTGCAAATTACTTGAACCTGAGGAGGGAGATGTTGGAATCTTCAATTTACAGAAGCACAGGTTTGGGGTTGGTGTCTAAAGTGGGGATGGTAGTGCAGTTCTGAAGAACTGAGCCATTATCTGTGGAATCCGAGCCTATTTCTGGGTAGAAAGTGTCAGAATTTGGTTAAATTGTAGAACACCCATCTGGGGTCCCAGAGGACTGCTTGATGGTGTTGGGGGACACGCTCTACACACACATAGCTACACTGGAAATTGATCTCAGGATATCCAAATAATGAGGATACAAACGCATATAGATGGTATCAGCCCAACTATATTACGATTTTCTTGTTATGGGTGACTCAGAATAATTCAAATAAAATGAGGGAGAGGGATGAAGTTATGAAGTCAGGAGCTATATGTGTTTATAGAAATAGGGTTTTATTCCTATATCTTCTGGTAGCTTGAATAGAATAAAAATAGCATTTGATTTTAAGATTTTTTGTTCCAAATTTCCTTAGTCCTAAGGAATATAGGCATGAATCTCTGAAATGGGTGAGTTTGCCTTGGTGGATATTGTATACCATCAGAATACTCTTTAATTGCTGTTTCTTTCTGCTTGACTAGAGCCTGAGGTTTGCTGATATCTCTGCATATCAAATATGCTTTCCACTTGGTATTTGGCTTGCTTATATCCAGAAATACATATTCAGTTGGGTTCAGAAAGACCAGACCACGACTGTTCAGAACCCTGGGGATGTGGCTTACACTTGTTAGTACTTAGCTGCCTCTGGTTCCTATACACCAAGCTCACTGTCAACCTTCAGCATAGAAATCAGTACAAAAACATTTACACAGGTATAAGGACAAGATGTCTTAACTTCTATGGCTGATAGAGGAGAATCACTCATCAAAAGAATTAAAAGACCAGGGCCAATTTATAGTTCTTTATAAATGCCAGATACTAATGAGCATACCAACCGCAGTGGGTGATAATAAATTAATGTAAACAAGGTTTTCCTTCTTTTACTTACTCCCTTAAATCTCTGTGGGATATATTTACAGTTGGTCCCTGTTGCTATCACCTCAAGTTCACAGATATCTGCATGTGTATGTGTGTGGGTGGGGGAGCTTGGGATCTGATGCGTGGGCATTTCAGCCCATCTCAATGAAAGTAAGTTTCCAAATGTGTATTTACCAAAACTAAAGCAAACTGCATATCAGTAAGAGAGTTTCAAGAAAATGGTTTCTGGGCTGACCATGGCTTGCATCAGTAGAAATAGGTCCTCTCTGTGATGAAAGTAGTCTGATGTCTCATCCAGTTTTGGAGGCTCCCAGTATATATGTTCAATGTTTGTATTGAACAAATTCATGCTTTCTTGCAGCAAAGTGCCATCAATGACTACATGTGTGATCTTCCTCGATTGTGCATCTGGTAATTACTGGTCAAACACGTGTGACTGTGATGGCGAGATTATGAAAGGCAGATGGCACAGAGAGAGGGAGACTGGGTTCCCACCCTTAAGCACTCTTAGCTCATACACTATGCTGAGACTGTCTTGATTTAATAGAAAAGTTAATTATAGGAGGAGGTCTGTTGTACAGTAGGTGGGGATTTTGGTCTGTTACATATAACAGTAAACATGTCTGACAAGTCCTCTTAGGGACTTGAGTAAGTGGATGGATTGTTGATATGACTTAATTCTAGCTATAAGCTGTCAATCCTTTCACCCTTAAAGATGCCGTTTTTTCTTTACATTGGTTTGACAGTTTATTTAGTTTATTTTCCCATGCATTATCTCATCTGATCACAAATTCATGCTGGGGCCTTATAGGATAGACATTTCCTACTTTTACAGAGGAGGAACCTGAGATAGGAGCCTATACACAAGCCAGTGTGAGAAAGGGATCCTGGACCCCTGAGGAAGCCTGTTTGCTCTCTGTGGCTCTGCAAATGGGTTGACCAATCCTGTTAGTATCTGTACTGGTTGGCATGTAATAGGTTCTAAGTGACAGAACGCCATGACTCAGGCCACTCCAAACCAAAAGGGCATGTATGATGGTGTGCAAGAAGAAGCCCAAGGATGAGTGAGAGAGCTAGGTGTGGACATCAGGCTCTGGTGCCTTTATCTCTGGTGCATTCCTTGGGGCTCCTTTCCCAGTGACAGTTTCATTCTCAAGAGGAGTGCATAGTGGCTACAGCAGCTCGAGTATCAACACAATCCAGGAGAACAGGGACTTTCTCTTCCCCCAAATGTTTCCAATAAGTACTCTCAGCAGATATTTCCATTTTGTGCATCAGTGGGTCCATGACCACCCCTTAACTGACCATTGGAAGGGGAAGAGATGTCCATCATCTGCTCAGAAAGTCAGCTGACTGGAATCAGATGTTGGATACTGAGCTGCAAACCACTGCATCCACTTAAAACATGTCTATTTCAAGTATGTAACAGTTCAAGAGGACTGGCCTCACATCTGATGGGTTGTTCCTGTCATGGTCCCTCATTTCATGCCCCCCAGTACCCACAGTGACTCAGGGCTTGGCCACAGGATTTATTTTGGCCAATGAGAAAACAGTAAATATTACACAGGGAACTTGCCTTCTGATTACTCTTAGGACCTGTTATGGACTAAATTATGTATGCCCCAAAATTCACAGGTTGAAGCTCTAACACTAAATGTGACTACATTCAGAGATGAGGCTTTTAAGGAGGAAATTATGGTTAACTGAGGTTATAAGGATGGGGTCCTAATCCAAAGGACTGGCTGGTTTCCTTATAAGAAGAGTAAATGACAGTAGAAATATTCAGAGAAAAGGCCATGAGAGAAGGTATCTGTCTGCAAGCGAGGGAGGGAGGTCTCAGAAATCAATTTTGCTAGCACCTTGATCTTGGACTTCCAATCTCCAGAACCATGAGAAAATAAATTTCTCTTGTTTAGGCTACATGTTTGTGGTTTTTCTCTTACAATAACCTGAGCGGACTAATAGAAGAGCCCTACGACCACCACCACAGGAACAAGCCTAGGATAGTCTGCTGGGTGGGAGACACAAAGCCCACTTACCTTCACAGTCTCAGCCTATAGCCAGCCAACCTGCAGCCATGTGAGTTAGTCCACTGACCACAGGTGCAAGAATGAGTCCAAGTTAGACCAGTGTAAGGGCTACTTACCCGAGTCTAACCCAAATTGCAGACTCACAGATTCAAAAGCCAAATAAATGGTTGTTTTAAGCCACTGAACTTTAGCAATAGATAACTGATACATGTGGAATAAGTGGGGTTTTCAGTCACATAGTCTTATACTCCACTGAAGAACTTGATTACATATCCTCCTGTTAGTCTGATTTGGAATGAAATTTGTCTGCCCCATGTCAGAGCCATATTTGTAAAGATCAGGCAAAGTAAATGAGCAAGGAAGTCTAGTCTAATAATCACAGGCCCTTTTAGCATGATTTTTATTGGCCACCTTTGATTAAAGACAGAAATACAGAAATACTCACACTGTAAGACTACAACAGTGTGGGTGAGATACTTGATGACAAATGAATGCATATATTAGTGACAGGAGCACTAGGGACTGTTGAGGGGGGCATGAGGAATTGAACATGCCCTACTGAGGAAGATGGCCACTGTTTGGCACTGGCTCTTGTTGAAGTTTGGCTCAAAGCTCAGATTTCCTAATGTTTAAAGGGAAACCAGAAATTGGGATTTTTATATAAAATCTGCTAATTTTAAAACATTAATTCCATTCAAAATAACATACTCTACAGGCTAACTAAAACTTACTGTAGCCTGAAGAGCCTCTTTGAAACGTTTGGTGCACATGCATAGCTACCATGAAAGTTGAAAATCAGTGAAACACACTAATGCAACACAACTGGCTCAATGGAGCTTCTACTTGCGTGTTTGTTTGGGATGTGCATATTGTCAGTAGACAGATGCAGATGGGAGATGTGCAGAACAGTGGGTCCTGAATCCAAAACATAACAAGAAAAAACGGAACAATGAAAAAAATTACAGACCATAATTGAAGGTCTTTCACCTTTAAGCTCGGAAAAACCAAACAAATAAAACATAAAAACCTAATATGGTAAACCCAGGACAGAAAATGTTTCAAATTGAGAAAATGAATGAGGATTTGATCCTTCGCATTTCAAGATGATTCTCAGCCAGATGGTGAATTTCTTGAAGTAAAGGGCTTGATTTCATTTATCTTTATATACTTGGCAGCTGGAAGCACCTAATCATGGTTAAGTGAATAAATGAATGAATGAACAAGTGAATATTCCAAAAGGACTTATAGGTGACTAACATACGGCACATGTATTGGGAAGTGGCATAGTGTGGGTTACAAGCCTGCAGTTAAGAGTCAGTTGACCTGGCTTTTCTTCTACCTGCTCTTCCATCTTGGAAAAGTAGTAACCTCTATGCCTCCATTCTTCATGTGTAAAATGAGGATAACAACAAAAAAAATGCCTACCCGATAGTATTGTTATAAAGATGAATCTGTTTGCAGACTGCAGAGCAGAGCCTGGAATGTAACATGGGTCTCCTAGATGTTGTTACTTGGGCTGATGGGTAGTTAGTTTAAACAGTAGATTATTACCAGGCGAGTTGAAAATAGACAGCATATTTAACTCCTCTCAAGGACATAGCTTTTGTGTAAAGCACTGTGAATCTGGACTAGATTAAGGAAAAGTGTTCTTTATATGGCATCTGTGAGAATCAGCTCAGGTCACATCTTGGGCACAGGTCTAAAGAATCTGGAAGAAAAAAACCAATGCTGTTTCCAAAGCATTTTCAGCAGCAATAAGGCCCAGATGATTCTCTGGGGAATGATTCTTTGCTATAGAAATTGGCCTTTTCCAGCAGCACACACTGATGTTGTAATGAGGGGGATAAAACACACGAGTCCACAGCCGGCTGTTTATGGAGTGCTCCACACAGCCTAGTTGTTCTTGGACCAGCAAAAATTGCCTTCTCTACACTGGCAGAAGCTTGTGGCTTTTCATTTTCTGTCTCTTTTTGGGTATTGTTGCTTTCCTTTTACTTTGCCCTAATAAGGAACATTCTCTCTAGAGCAAAATAGACGCCAATCTGCAGCATTTCTGAAGGAAGAGCTATTGTAGTTGGAAATTACTGAATAATTCTCAGAGCATTATTTTGCCATTATTACGGCACTTTCACTATTATGTTTCTGATGCTTTCTGGGACATCCTAGTCCTCTGAGATGAGTGTAAGGTCAGTGCCAGACCCTCTACTGCATATTCTGCAAAAGAAAAAAAAACCTTCTGTTCTCCTTTGGGTAGAGAGAGGTGAGTGGGTTGGTCAACAGTGGGGGCTCCTCCTCCTGATGCCTTTGCATGGGGGGCATGGGAGGGTAGGGTGGCTTTCTTGAATGTGGGCTATTTTGCTCCATGTTGATTCTGATAGAAAAAAATGAACTCCTTTACCAGTCCCATAAATGGATCTTATTCACACATACTGTATGTGAACATAGCAAACGCTTCTTTTTTTAAACTGGGGAGGGGTTACTCTTGCATTGGAAAAAAGGTGAAAAAATTAAGACACAACTTCAAATGGAAGCATAGGTAACACTGCTCCTTTAATAATACCCTTTGAGCCCCCACCCCATTCTTGCCCCAGGGACCCTCTGACTCACTATTTCCTGCCCCTTCATCAGGTGGGCTCTGGAACTCCAGCCTCTCAGAGCACTTGCAGCTCTGCCAAGGTTGCTCTGAGGCCTCACAGGGAACCCACCCAGACCCTGGAGTCAGAAAGGCACCCCTTTTCCTTACAAAGTGGTCGAAGTTAAAGAGGGAGTTTTACTCAGCTATTAAAAAGAATGCATTTGAATCAGTTCTAATGAGGTGGGTGAAACTGGAGCTTATTATACAGAGTGAAGTAAGTCAGGAAGAAAAATACCAATATAGTATATTAACACACATATATGGAATTTAGAAAGATGGTAATGATGACCCTATATGTGAGACAACAAAAGAAACACAGATGTAAAGAACAGACTTTTGGATTCTGTGTGAGGAGAGGGTGAGATGATTTGAGAGAATAGCATTGAAACATGTATACTATTATATGTGAAACAGATCGCCAGTTCAGGTTCGATGCATGAGACAGGGTGCTCAGGGCTGGTGCACTGGGATGACCCTGAGGGATAGGATGGGGAGGGAGGTGGGAGGGGGTTCAGGATGGGGAACACATGTATACCCGTGGCTGATTCATGTCAATATATGGCAAAACCCATCACAATATTGTAAAGTAATTAGCCTCCAATTAAAATAAATAAATAAATTAAGAAAAGAGGGAGTTTTACAATCTGGTTTACATTTCCCATGATCAAATCCACTGACTTATTACTGAGGGGAGCAGACCCTTCTTGCCCTGGTGTTGCTATGAAGGGTGACCCCTCCCCTGTACAGACTGTACTGACTGGACCAGCACATCACAGATCACCCTGGAAACTGCTTTCCTCACCGTTTCCCTGGAGCGAGGCTCCTCGGGGGAAAAGAGGGCAGCAGCCCTGGGCGCCATTTACATTTTCCCAGCAGCCTCGTGCAAACACAAACACCAAGAGGTGAAATTCATTTAATCCCATCTTTTATTAACCCATATGTCCAAATACTACCACTTCAACACGTAACCGGCATAAACATGCAATGAGGTACTTTACGTCGATCTTCACAACCGGGAAGAGCATGTTTCCCCACAGCCCACCTCAGAGTAGGCCCCGGCTACACACAGGTCAGGTAGGCTGATGCACGCTGGGTAGGGGCTGGGGGCCAGCTGGGAGAGGAGGAACTTGTGGGCAGCAGGCAGTGGTCAGTCGCCCAGCACTTCAGGGTCTTTAGGCCTCTCATGGTCCCTTCTTCAAGCCTGCTTTGGGTCCTGGTGACTAGGAGGCCCCAGCTTCTCATGTATTCACCAACTCTTGTCAAGCCAGTGGTTTGAGCTTCAGGGCGAAAGTCGCTCTGACTGGTTAACTTGGATCACGTGTCCAGAAATGAGCTGAACTGATTGGCTACTCTCAAGGTCCGTCTCAGTTCAGTTCAGTTGCTTCCTGGTGTCAGACTCTTTGTGACCCCACAGACTGCAGCATGCCAGGCTTCCCTGTCCATCAGTAAATCTCGGAGCTTTCTCAAACTCATGTCCATCCAGTCCGTGATGCCATCCAACCATCTCATCCTTTGTTGTCCCCTTGTCCTCCCACCTTCAATCTTTCCCAGCATCAGGGTCTTTTCAAACGAGTCAACTCTTCGCATCAGGTGGCCAAACTATTGGAGTTTCAGCTTCAACATCAGCCCTTCCAATGAATATTCAGGACTGATTTCCTTTAGGATTAACTGGTTTGATCTCCTTGCAGTCCAAGGGACTCTCAAGAGTCTTCTCCAACACCAGAGTTCAAAACCATCAATTCTTCGGTGCCCAGCTTTCTTTATAGCCCAACTCTCACATCCATCCATGACTGCTGGAAAACCCATAGCCTTGACTAGACAGACCTTTGTTGGCAAAGTAATGTCTCTGCTTTTTAATATGCTGTCTAGGTTGGTCATAATTTTCCTTCCAAGAAGCTAGCATCTTTTAATTTCATGGTGCAGTCACCATTGGCAGTGATTTTGGAGCCCCCCAAAATAAAGTCTGTCACTGTTTCCATGGTTTCTCCTTCTATTTGCCATGAATTTATGGGACTGGATGCATGATCTTAGTTTTCTGAATGTTGAGTTTTAAGCCAACTTTTTCACTCTCCTCTTTCACTTTCACAAGAGGCTCTTTAACTCTTTGCTTTCTGTCATAAGTGTGGCGTCATCTGCGTATCTGAGGTTATTGATATTTCTCCTGGCAATCTTGATTCCAGCTTGTGCTTCATCCAGCCCAGCATTTCACATGATGCACTCTGCATATAAGTTAAATAAGCAGGGTAACAATATACAGCCTTGACATACTCCTTTCCCGATTTGGAACCAGTCTGTTGTTCTATGTCCAGTTCTAACTGTTGCTTCTTGACCTGCATACAGATTTCTCAGGATGCTGGTAAAGTGAGTGAAGTTACTCAGTCATGTCCTACTCTTTGTAGCCCCATGGACTGTAGCCTGCCAGGCTCCTCCATCTATGGAATTTTCCAGACAAGAGTACTGGAGTGGGTTGCCATTTCCTTCTTCAGGGGATCTTCCCTACCCAGGGATCAAACCCAGGTCTCCCACATTGTGGGCAGATGCTTTACCATCTGAGCCACCAGGAAAGTTTCTTCTTGACCTGCATACAGATTTCTCAGGAGGCTGGTAAGGTAATCTGGTATTCCCATCTCTTTAAGAATTTTCCACAGTTTATTGTGATCCACACAGTCAAAGGCTTTAGTGTAGTCAATAAAGCAGAAATAGGTGTTTTTCTGAACTCTCTTGCTATTTCTATGATCCAGCAGATGTTGGCAATTTGATCTTTGGTTCCTCTGCCTTTTTTAAATCCAGTTTGAACATCTGGAAGTTCACGGTTCACATAGCATTGAAGCCTGGCTTGGAGAATTTTAAGCATTACTTTGCTAGTGTGTGAAATGAGTGCAACTGTGCAATAGTTTGAACATATGTTGGCATTGCCTTTATTTGGGATTGGAATGAAACCTGACCTTTTCCAGTCCTGTGGCCACTGCTAAGTTTTCCAAATTTGCTGGCATATTGAGTGCAGCACTTTCACAGCATCGTCTTTTAGGATTTGAAATAGCTCAACTGGAATTCCATCACCTCCACTAGCTTTGTTCTTAGTGATGCTTCCTAAGGCCCACTTGACTTCGCATTCCAGGATATCTGGCTCTAGGTGAGTGATCACACTATCATGGTTATTTGGGTCTTTAGTATCTTTTTTGTTGTTCTTCTATGTATTCTTGCCACCTCTTTTTAATATCTTCTGCTTCTGTTATGTCCATACCATTTCTGTTCTTTATTGTGCCCATCTTTGCATGAAATGTTTCCTTGTCATATCTAAATTTCTTGAAGCGGTCTCTAGTCTTTCCCATTCTATTGTTTTCCTCTAGTTCATTGATCACTGAAGAGGGCTTTCTTATCTCTTCTGCTATTTGGAACTCTGCATTCAAATGGGTATATCTTTCCTTTTTTTCCTTTGCCTTTAGCTTTTCTTTTTTCCTCAGGTATTTGTAAAGCCTTCTTAGACAACCATTTTGCCTTTTTGCATTCTTTTTCTTGGGGATGGTCTTGATCACTGCCTCCTGTACAATGTCACAAAGCTCCTTCCATCATTCTTCAGGCACTCTGTCTATCAGATCTGATACCTTGAATCTATTTGTCACTTCCACTGTATAATTGTAAGGGGTTTGATTTAGATCATACCTGAATGGTCTAGTGTTTTCCCCTACTTTCTTCAATTTAAGTCTGACTTTTGCAATAAGGAGTTCATGATCTGAGCCACAGTCAGCTCCTGGTGTTGTTTTTGCTGACTGTATAGAGCTTCTCCATCTTTGGTGGCAAAGAATATAATCAATCTGATTTTTGGTATTGACCATCTGGTGATGTCCATGCACAGAGTCTTCTCTTGTGTTCTTGGAAGAGAGTGTTTGCTATGACCAGTGCGTTCTCTTGGCAAAACTCTGTTAGCATTTGATCTGCTTCGTTTTGTACTCCAAGGCCAAGTTTTCTTGTTACTCCAGGTATCTCTTGACTTCCTACTTTTGCAATCCAGTCCCCTATAATGAAAAGGACATCTGTTTTGGGTATTAGTTCTAGAAGGTCTTGTAGGTCTTCATAGAACCATTCAACTTCAGCATTACTGGTTGGGGCATAGAATTGGATTACTGTGATATTGAATGGTTTGCCTTGGAAACAAACAGAGATCATTTTGTCGTTTTTGAGATTGCATCCAAGTACTGCATTTCAGACTCTTTTGTTGACTATGAGGGTTACTCCATTTCTTCTAAGGTATTCTTGCCCACAGCAGTAGATATAATGGTCATCTGAGTTAACTTCACCTATTCCAGTCCATTTGAGTTCACTGATTTCTAAAATGTCAATGTTCGCTCTTGCCATCTCCTGTTTGACTGCTTCCAATTTACCTTGATTCATGGACCTAACATTCCAGGTTCTTAAGCAGTATTGTTCTTTACAGCATCAGACTTTACTTCCATCACCAGTCACATCCACAACTGGGTGTTGTTTTTGCTTTGGCTCCATCTCTTCATCCTTCCTGGAGTTATTTCTCCACTGTTCTCCAATAGCATACTGGGCACCTACCGACCTGGTGAGTTCAGTGTCCCATCTTTTTGCCTTTTCATACTGTTCATGGGGTTCTCAAGGCAAGAATACTGAAGTGGTTTGCCATTCCCTTCTCCCATAGACCACATTCTGTCAGAACCCGCCACCATGACCTGTCCATCTTGGGTGGCTCTACATGGCATGGCTCATAGTTTCATTCAGTTAGACAAGGCTGTGATCCCTGTGATCAGTTTGATTGGTTTTCTGTGACTGTGGTTTTCATTCTGTCTGCCCTCTGATGGAGAAGGAAAAGAGGCTTATGGAAGCTTCCTGATGGGAAAGACTGGGAGAGACTGACTGAGGGGGAAACTGGGTCTTGTTCTGATGGTTGGGGCCATGCTCAGTAAATCTTTAATCCAATTTTCTGTTGATGGGCAGGACTGTGTTCACTCCCTGTTGTTTGACCAAACTATGGTGGAGGTAATGAAGATAATGTCTAACTCCTTCAAAAGGTCCCATGCCTGCACTGCTGTGTTCAGTGCCCCCAACCACGCAGCAGGCCACCACGGACCCATGCCTCCACTGGAGACTCCTGGACATTCATGGGCAAGTCTGGGTCAGTCTCTTGTGGGGTCACTGCTCTCTTCTCCTGGGTCCTAATACACACAAGGTTTTGTTTGTGCCTTCCAAAAGTCTGTTTCTCCAGTCCTGTGTAAGTTCTGGTGGCTCTATGGTGGGGTTAATGGTGACCTCCTCCAAGAGGGCTTATGCCACACCCAGGTCTGCTGTACTCAGAGCCCCTGCCCCTACAGCAGGCCACTGCTGACCCATATCTCTGCAGGAGACACTGAAACACTCAAAGGCAGGTCTGGTTCAGTCTCTCTGGGATCTCCTGGTGTGCACAAGGTTTTGTTTGAGCTCTCCAAGAATCTCTGGTGGGTATGGGGTTTGATTCTAAATGCAATTTCACCCCTCCTACTGTCTTTCTGGGGCTCTCCTTTGCCATTGGACGTGGGGTATCTTTTTTTTTGGTGGGACCCAACATTCTCCTGTCGAGAATTTTTCAACAGCGAGTTGTAATTTTGGAGTTCTCATAGGAGAAGATGAGCACACGTCCTTCTGCTCCACCATCTTGTAGAATGTTTGGTCCATCTCAGGAGTGGGCAGATCTTGTTGGCTGGTGTTCCCAGGTGCTCTCACGGGAAGTTGGAGGCTGGCTCCACTCGGGAGGACCCTGATCGAGGGAAAATGGAGGCCACTGCTCAGGATAAGTAAGTGGTGGGGTTAACAAGCAAGGGAGCTTGCTTAGGACTTGTCTGGGAAGTCAGAGGAGTCTGTGTGCTGCCTGTCAAAATCTTAAAGTTTATGTGGAAGCTTTACTGGGGTTCAATCAGGCCACATGGTTCTGCTCCTAGAAAATGATTCCCACTGTGAGCCTGGAGGGCAAGGACCACATTCCAAGGACACCAAGGGTGAGGAGCCTCCGCGTGTCCCCAGCAGCTTGAGGGGCAGCCGGTGATCATGTCCTCTTGGTGACCTCTCCATGAGAGCTGCAGTTAAACAGGGCTGGGGTGGGCAGCCTAGAGCACGAGGGGAAGTCAGAGTCACTCCGAGGATGGGAAGTGGGGTTCAGGTGGGTGGAGAAGGCATTTGCATCTTATGTCAAGCTCAGCGTCACATTTTCTTATGAATTTTGTTTTGTTTGTGGGATGTTAAGATTATTTTGCTTCTCACAGGTATATAGGTGTGAACTGTAAATGTTTTCAGTCCCTCATCTTTCTGTCTCTTTAATTAAGCAAATCAATGAGATGAAAAAGAAGCAGCAGGGATGGATGTCAAATAGGAATGACCAATAATCAAGATGGGTACGTGCCTTGTGGCGTCCAGTGCAAAATCAAATGTAGACCCTTGGGCAAAAGTTATTAAGATGTGAAAAAGCTTATGCATGTGTATCTGAATCACTTTGCTGTACAGCAGAAATTAACAGGACACTGTTGATCAATTATACTCCAGTAAGTTTTTTTTTTTTTTTTTTTTTTTTAAGTTTGTGTGATTATCAAGACAGCGACAGTGGAGAAGTAAACCAAGGTGAGGGGTCCAGTGTGGCTGTGCAAGTTGCGCCCCATGAAGCCAGCCCTGCCAACAATAGCTATCACAGCTCTCATTGCTTTCCAGGGAGCACCCTAAAATAGCAGGTGCTAAAATCTCTCTCCTGCAGTTGGACCTCAAGATGATGTATCCCTCAGAGTGGCACAGCTTAGTGGTTTAGACCAGATTCTGCTGGTGCTTCTGTTTTTTTGCTCTCCCACTATCTATCTATGTGATCTTGAGCCAGTTATTTCATCCCTCAGTAAAGAAAACGTTATAAAACACCAAAATCCATTTACCAGTTTCTCCCTTGGTAAAATGGGATCATAATATCATCTAACTCGTGGGATTGTTTGGAGGATTTAGATGATATAATGAAAGCAATGTGCTCAGGATGGGGCTGGCACAGAGTGTCCACTGAACAAATTCTGACTAGTATCGAGGTTACGAGCATTGCCGCTGTTTCACCTACAACATAGATGTGCAGTGCATCACGCACAGAGACATCCTTCAACACAGTACTGGCACGTGCCCTGCAAGATGCTTCCCAGTTTTGCCTGAATGTGTTTGAGAAAAGCTTCCCAGTGTGCTCACTTGTATGATTTTTATAAAAGTAGAATGCAGAAACCTCTGAATCTTCAAAATTTGCAGTGCAGAGTTTCAACCTTCTTACTGAGCCAGTGAAACATGTTTAAGAAGATTAAATTTTGCACAAAAATTGTGGAGAATTTTATTCCAAGGCCTGCACACAGTTTAACTTGTGTTCTGATTTGTTATGTACGACTTATAAGAAGGCATGTTTCTCTTCCTTCTGTGAGTTTTTTGGAGGGGATAGTTAAAATACATTTTAAGAAAAAAAGAAATCTGAATTAACTTGGCAGGTCCCTCAGACTGTGGCTTCTGTCCCTGCAGCGCCTTGTGATCCTAGAATATTGGCCTCTGGCAAAAGACCTCATAAGTGACTTCACTGACAATGGTTAATGGATATTTGTTATTAAGTGCTTAAAAAAACTAAAAACAAACACAAAAACTTGATTGAAATGAAGTTTCATCTTAAATAATGAAATGAAAATTATGAAGATATTTTGCCTTACATTCACAATTTAGATAATAATCACAACTATAAACTAACTTTAACATGGAGAAAGAGTCAGGGGTTGATTTTTCCCAGTTTTTTTTTTTTTTTATTGTGATGAAACATACCTGACATGAAATTGACCACTTCAACCATTTTTCAGTGTACCGATTAGTAGCACTAAGTACATTCATATTGCTCTGCTACCATTATCGCCATCTATCTCCAGAACTCTGTTCTTCTCAAACTGAAACTCTGTCCCGATTAAACCCTAATCCCTCATTCCTCCCCTCCCTCAGCCTTCTGTCTCTATGGATTTGTCTGCTCCTGGTACCTCAGATAAGTGGAGTCATACAGTATTCATCTTTTTGTGACCGGCAAGTGTTGCTTTTTAGGAGCATAATTTTCCTAACAAGGCTGGATGACAGCACACTCTCCTTCACTTTGTGCTTGCTCTCAAAGAACCGTCAGGAAGAGGGCATTTCTGAAGGGTCATTCAGCGGCTTCATCCATTGCACAAGAACACACTTACAATTTTTTGATTGAAGCATTGCTTATACTAAAGTGCATACGTCTTAGGAATTCAGTTTGATGACCTTTTCTATCTGGCTACATCCAGATCCAGATGTAGAACATTCAGATCATCCCAGAGTTTTCCCTTGTGCTGTTCACAGTCAGCAACTCCTCCCTACCCAGAGGACTTTCCTGACCCCAGCTAAGTTCTTCCTGCTTCCGCACGTCATGTAAATGGAATCACTGTTAGTGTTCTTTCACATCTGTCTTTTCACTCAACACAGCATCTGCAGTGTTCCTACAGATTGCTGTTCTTTGCAGTTAACTCTTAGATACTTACTCTGTACTATTTCATGCTACGAATACACCACAATTTATTTACACTTCCTGACAGACGTTTGGGTTGTTTTAATTGCCCATTATAAGTAAAGTCGCTATGACCGCTCTGCCAAGAACTTTTCTTAATTTAAACAATTTTTCTTTTAAAATGCCTGTGTTGTCATCATTGTTGTAAATCTTCTTCTCAGTTCTTGACTCTGCCATGTCCTCATTTGAGAATGCCTCCGCAAGAGATTATGTTTTCCAAAATCGCATGATCGACTTTGTAAAATCCTGCATCATTTGTAAGATTTTCACGTTTCCTTTGAAACCAATTTGTCCTGTCCTTTCAGATAACGCCCACATCTGTTCATGGAAAGAACTGGCTGATGAAGACATTGGTGCAGTGGTGAGGGCAGGAGCTGGAGGTAAGTGGGCTGGGATGTTTGAAAGGCTAATATTCTGACAGTCACTTATAGGGGAGTGTTTTTTTTTATGACAACTCTCTCTTCCCTCTGTAACCTTGCAACTGGGGGTTGGGTTAATGTGTACTCAGCTAACTAGATCCTCTTGTGTTCAGCTGGAACTGACTGCTGTACAGAATCCTTAAACTTGCCGCTTGGAGGATCATCTTCCCATCCTTTGGCCTCATGCCGAGGTCTTTGATTAGTGTTGCAGGAACGCATGATGGGGACAGTTGTCACTGAAATTACAGACAGCCGAATGGCAATTTGAATTGCATGAGCATTAAGTTAGTCTTCCTTAAGAAAGATATGCAAAACCTGTGATTAAAATGATTTTATTCAGGCATTGGGAAGTATAGATAAACCCCCCTGACATCAACACAGCAGGAGGCACTCTGAGAACCTAATTTTAATGAATATACATTTTGACTTTTCAACTACAGGGGAAGTAGAGGAGAGGACTTATTTAGATAATCCCAATTAATAGCCCTATGTATTAGGGCCATTGTCGGGCTTTTTGGCTTCTCCAGAGAAAAGGAACCAATAGGTGTATGTATATGTATACACACACACACACACACAAACACACTTGAAAAGTGAAAGTCACTCAGTCTCATCAGAGGTGGCTGGTTGAGGGGGCCCCACGGAGCTCTCTGCTGACTGACAGGA
Organism: Bos indicus x Bos taurus; assembly: GCF_003369695.1. Taxonomy (NCBI): domain Eukaryota; kingdom Metazoa; phylum Chordata; class Mammalia; order Artiodactyla; family Bovidae; genus Bos; species Bos indicus x Bos taurus. Next base: position 27,023,502 of record NC_040088.1, read on the forward strand.
GTGTGTGCTTAATGCTGAGTGAATATTAGGTGGACCCTTAGGAATCTGAAATTTTGTAGGTCAGGAAAATGCAGTTGGAAGACTGAACAAAAGAAGCCATGCTCACTCCCAGCTACCCTCACTCTCCCCCTCTCAGCTAATGGGTGCAGGTGTCCCTCCGACATGTCCTCCTGCTCTCTTACTGGTAATACTGCTGCCCTGGGTGCAGAGAGGATTCCTACATGCAAATGTGGGGATCTGAGAAGTGTCATATTTCTTTATTTTCTTCCAACTGAATTGAATATGAGTCTGAGGCAAAACCTGGCAGTCTGGAGGGAAATTCAATCACAACCATGTTGGAGACCATTTGCTGTCCTTTTGAGGCACAAAAGTTCTGGAGGTTGAGGAGTCATCAGGGGAGACCTTCCTTTCTTCATTCTGGGGTCCTCACTGCTAATGTTCTGGACGGTGGCTGCAGATTTTCTTTAGGAAATGAGCCAGAAAGGCAGTCTTTCAGCAGCTCCTGTTTCTATTCTGTCACAAGTTATTATCTCAAAAGATTACCCCTGTGCAAGTATTTTTGAATAAACACTTTTCTCTGTGCTCCAGAGGCTTCCCAGGTGGATGGACGAGTGTTGGATTCCAGGTAAGACCCTTTCCTGGGTTGTAATCTTATTCACAGCTTTGTCCCCAGAGTCCAGAATAGTGCCTGGTGCCTGGTGGGTGTTCATTGACTCTGCTGGATGAATGATTGAGATGGGAAAAGTAAACCTGCAGTGCATTTGTATGATTTATTACTGACTATATAAGAATGTGATCTCTTTTTAAAAGTGGATTTTATTACAATGTAACATATGTACATGAGTGTCTATAAATGATACTTGTAGAGTTAACAAATGTGTTCCTCCCTAGAGCAAGAAAGACGGTATTATCAGCATCTCAGAAGCACCTCCCACAATTACTACTCTCTCAAGAAGTGACCCTTCTCAGAAGTCCTGTCATTACGGTTCACTCTGACTGTCTTGAACTTCATATAAACATAAGTGCATGACTTCTTTCCCTCATCGGTTTGTTTAGGGAGGCGCACGTGTTGGGGTAGTTGTAGCGTGTTCCCTTTCATTGCAGTGTAATATTCCACCGCAAGAAGAAACCGGTTTATCTACTATATTGTTGATGCGTATCTGGAAAGTGAAAGTGAAGTCGCTCAGTCGTGTCCGACTCTTTGCGACCCCAAGGACTGTAGCCTACCAGGCTCCTCTGCTGATGCGATTTTCCAGGCAAGAATACTGGGGTGGTTGCCATTTCCTTCTCCAGGAGATCTTCCCGACCCAGGGATTGAACCCGAGTCTCCGGCATTGTAGGCAGACACGTTACCGTCTGAGCCACCAGGGAAGCCCTGTTACAACTGGCTTTGCCGTGAACGCCCTTGCTTCTGTCCTGGGTGCACGTAGGTGCACAGTTCTGCGGAGTACTGCCGAGCAGCTAGGGTCATGTGGCCCAGAGCAGAGCCTGGGAAGAATACTGCCAGGCAGGTGATTTGCAGAAGCAGCACTCCCTGGAGCAGCCTATAGGGTGGTGATTAAAGAGGAGGAGGAGAGGGAGCCAAGCCAGCCCATGGCAGGCTGGAACCCATGGAGGCCTGATTCCATGGGTCTCTGGGGGTGAATGGTGCTGCAGAGTCACCCCCTGAGGACTTCAGTGACCTTTCATCAGCCAGGCATTGACTGTTGGGCCCCCCACCCTGAGGGTGAGCACACCATGATGGGCATTTTCAGATGAGGCAGCCCCTGTCAGTACAGTCATTCTCTGGAAACGGTGTGACTTCTCAGGAGCCAGTGATCACAGAAGTTAGGAAAGGGGGGCCCTGGCTTGTAAAAATGATCTGGGTAGAAATCAGCTCCTACACAAGAGCTTAGGAAGTGTCCAGCTTTGATGAGTGTTGCCAAACAGTTTCCAAAGTGCCTGTGCCAGTACACACATCCCCCAGCATCATGGGATTGTTTCAGTAGATCCTCTCCAACACCAGGCAGTGTCCGACTTTCCCATTTTAGCCACGTGCATAGAATTGCAATAGTATCTCATGTGATTTTAGTTTGCATTTTTCTGCTGACTAATGAGGTTGGGTCCCTGTTCTTATATTATTGCCATGTGAATATTCTCTTTGGAGAAGTGTCCAACTTCTTTGCCAATTACTGGGTTGTCTGCCTTTCCTTACTGTTTGAGTTCTTTATTCTGGTCAGTAGTCCTTGTCAAATATTTGTATTAGAGATATCTTCTCCAGTGCTGTGGTTTGCCTTTTTACTCCATAACGCGCCATTTGCTGAACAGAAGTTCTTACCTTAATCAAGTCCAGTAAATCAACTTTCCCCCTTCGTGGTTTGTGCTGGTATGTGTCCTATTCAAGAAATTATTATCTGGCCTCAGGCCACGAAGATATTCTGTTATATTGCCATCTAGAAGCTTTGTTTTAATTTTCACCTTTAACAATTTGATCTACAGATCATTTGGAATTGGATTTTATCTGTGAGGCAGATGTAGTGTGTGGTACTGTATCTGTAGTGTGAGGCAATGGCTTTGTCATGAATTGTGGAACCATAGATGTGTGGCCTGTTTCTCATTCTCTGTATAGTTTTATGGGCTCTATTTGTCTATTCCAACAGTTCTCAACTAGGGTGATTTTGCCCCCTCCAGGGACACTTTGCAATTTCTGAAGACATTTTTTTGTTGTCATGTGTGTGTACTGCTGGCATCTAACGACTAGCAGCCAGGGCTTCTGTAGAACATCCCACATCGCACAGGACAGCTCCATAGTGAAGACTCATCCACCCCCAATGCCAGCGGTGCCGGGATGTGAAGCCTGGGCCCCCAGGTAGTGTTACTGTGTCCTGACTGCTTACTTAGCGTCTCAGTGTCCCCACTTTTGGTCCTGCCAGCCTCCAGTTCCCTGAATCCTTTTAAGCCTGCTATGACCCTTCTTTTGCTTTTCTCCCACATACATCTTTTTTTTTTTAATTCATTTATTTTTTACTGAAAGATAATTGCTTTACAGAATTTTGCTGTTTTCTGTCAAACCTCAACGTGAATCAGCCATAGGTATGCATATGCTGCTGCTGCTGCTGCAAGTCGGTTCCGTTGTGTCTGACTCTGTGCGACCCCAGAGACGGCAGCCCACCAGGCTCCCCCGTCCCTGGGATTCTCCAGGCAAGAACACTGGAGTGGGTTGCCATTTCCTTCTCCAATGCATGAAAGTGAAAAGTGAAAGGGAAGTCGGTCAGTCATGTCTGACTCTTAGCTACCCCATGGACTGCAGCCTATCAGGCTCCTCTGTCCATGGGATTTTCCAGGCAAGAGTACTGGAGTGGGGTGCCATTGCCTTCTCCAAGGTATACATATACCCCCTCTCTTTTGAAACTCCCTCCCATCTTCCTCCCCATTCCACCACACACATCTTTGACACAGCTCATCAGTTTAAAAAAAAAAAAAACAAACCTGGAATTTTTATGTGATTGCATAAGACCTATATTGATTTGGGAAAATTGACATCTTTCCAATAACAGTCTTAAAATCCATGAATGTTATATACCCTATTTATCTAGCTCTTTAAATTTTTTAAATTTTGTTAATTTTTTGTATTTTCCTCCATAGATATCTTGTATCTCTTTTATTAGATTTATTACTGGATATTTGATACTTCTATTGATATAGAAGAGGAACTAAAGAGCCTCTTGATGAAGTTGAAAGAGGAGAGTGAAAAAGCTGGCTTAAAACTCAACATTCAAAAAACTAAAATCATGGCATCTGGTCCCATCATTTCATGGCAAATAGATAGGGAAACAATGGAAACAGTGACAGACTTTATTTTCTTGGGCTCCAAAATCACTGCAGATGGTGACTGCAGCCATGTAATTAAAAGATGCTTGCTCCTTAGAACATAAACTATGACGAACCTAGACAGCATATTAAAAAGCAGAGACACTACTTTGCCAACAAAGATCCATCTATTCAAAGCTATGGTTTTTCCAGTAGTCATATATGGATGTGAGAACTAGACCATAAAGAAGCCTGAGTGCGAAAGAATTGATGCTTTTGAACTGTGATATTGGACAAGACTCCTGAGAGTCCCTTAGACTGCAAGGAGATCAAACCAGTCAATCCTAAAGGAAATCAATCCTGAATATTCACTGGAAGAACTGATAATGAAGCTGAAGCTCCACTTCTTTGGCTACCTAATGTGAAGAGCCGACTCATTAGAAAAGACCCTGATGCTGGGAAAGATTGAAGGTAGAAGGGGACAACAGAGGATGAGATGGTTCAATGGCATCACCAGCTCAATGCATATGAGTTTGAGCAAGCTTCAAGAGATGGTGAAGGACAAGGAAGCCTGGTGTGCTGCAGTCCATGTTGTCACAAAGAGTCGAACACAAGTGATTTACTGAATGACAACAATGGTACTGTAAATATTTCCACTATTTTCCATTTTGATTTCTAGTTACTCATCACTCACATATAAAATGTAATTGCTTTTTTATGTTGACACATATGGGGCAGTGATACTGAATTCTCTTAATTCTATTAGCTTGTTAATTTTAAAAAATTTTCTATATATCAGTATTGAATATGACAATTTTTTCTTTTGCAATTATTGTTGTATTTATTTATTTACTCTTATTTCCTTGGTCAGGACCTTCAGTACAGTTTTGAATAATGACTATCATAGCTTTATTTCCAGTCTTGGTGGAAAGTGTTCAGTACTTCACTACTGAGTTATCCCTGATGACTTCCCTTGTTTCAAAATCTGCTGTGTCTGAAATTAATATAGTTGCTCTTACTTTCTTTGGTTACTATTAGCAAGGTATATTTTTCTTTATATCTAAAGTGGATTTCTTGCAGACAGTATAATATTGGGTCTGTATTTTGATCTACTCTGACAATCTGTCTTTTAATTGGTGCATTTAGGCCATTGATGTTCAAAGTGATTATTGACATAGTTGGATTAATATCTACCATACTTATTACTGGGCTTCCCTGGTGGCTTAGATGGTAAAGAATCTACCTGCAATGTGGGAGACCTGGGTTTGATCCCTGGGTCAGGAAGTTCCACTGGAGAAGGGAATGGCTACCCACTCCAGTATTCTTGCCTGGATAATTCCATGGATAGAGGAGCCTGGCGGCTATAGTCCCTGGGGTCTCAAAGAGTCAGACATAACTGAATGACTAACACTTTCACATACTTACTACTGTTTTCTATTTATTAACCTTTTCCTTTGTTCCTATCTTTTTCTTCATTATTATTATTTTTTTGTCTTTTGTGGTTTTAATTGAGCATTTTATAAGATTCCATTTTGTTCATTTATTAAAATATTAGTTATACTTCCTAGAGTGGTTGTCCTAGAATTTGTAGTATACATTGATAACTAAAGCAGGTCCACTTTCAAATAACACTTTATGCCTTCATAAATAGTACAAGTGATTTATAATGACAAAGATAAACCTAATTCTCCTTCCCATCCTTTGTTCATTGGTGTCATTTATTTCACTTGTGTATAAGTATACATAAGCATATATTCATATATTATGTAAAATGCATACAAATATATGCATAATTGAGTACATTGTTGCTATTATTATTTTGAACAAACTGTTATGTCTTTGGATCAATTAAGAAAAATAAAGGTTTTTATTTTTAACATATTTCTTTTGCAGTGCTCTTCCTTTTTTGTATAGATCTGAGTTTCTGATCTATAAAAATTTTCCATCTCTCTGAATAACTTTGAACATTTCTTGCAAGGCAGGTCTACTAGCAACAAATTCCCTCAATTTTGTTTGACTGAGAAAGTCTTTATTTCTTCTTCAGTTTTGAAGGACATTTTCGCAGAGTACAGAATTCGAGGTTCAGACCATTGATGTTTCAGCTCTTTTCTTTCTTATATGTATATTCAAAAGGATGAATTGTCTTCTAAGCATGGCTTAGGTGCATGACACATGTTTTGATATATGTTTCTATGTATGTATGTATGTTTGTGTGTGAATATACATACATATATATGTAATATTTCATGTGTATTTGAAAAGTATGCAAATTCTGCAGTTGTAGGGTGCAGTGTTCATGTAAATTAGGTCAAGTTTGTTAATCATAGTGAAAAAAGCTTTTGTATCCTTTTTGGCATTTTGTCTGCTTACTGTTTTATTTCCTGAGAGAGGCATGTTGCTGCTGCTGCTGCTGCTAAGTCACTTCAGTCGTGTCCGACTCTGTGCAACTCCATAGACGGCAGCCTACGAGGCTCCTCCATCCATGGGATTTTCCAGGCAAGAGTACTGGAGTGGGGTGCCAGTGCCTTCTCCAAGAGAGGCATGTTAGAATCTATCAAAGCAATTGTAGATTTTCTGATCCCTTTTTTATTTCTATCAATGTATGCTGTATATATTTTGAATATATGTTAATTAGGTACTTGCAAATTTCAAATAGTTACATCTTCCTGATAGATTCTTTCACCACTGCAAGAGATCTCTTTTTATTTCTAGTAATGCTTTTTTCTTTACAATTGACTTGGCTTGGTATTAGTGGAGTAAACCTCCAGTTTTCTGATTAGTGAGTGTATGTACACCTTTTCTGTGCTTTGACGTTCAGCTTGTCTGTATGCTTGTGTAGAAAGTGCATCTCTTCCACAGCACAGATTAAAAAAAAGAACCCAATCAGACATTGTTTTAACTGGAGAATTTAGTCAACTTACCTTATGTAAGTACTGACATAATTAAATTTATATCTTCAGTTTAATTATTTGTTTTCTCTTCCATCATTTTACCTATTTTTCTCCCCTTTCCTGATTTCTTTTATGTTAATCCATATTTTTTATGTATATGCTCCCTTTGAGCTTGTCATGCACTCCATTGCTATTGTTTTAGTACTAAACTAGATGTTATAACATGTAAACCTGAGTCCTTACTGTGTATCTGTCTAATATAATAATCACTTTCACCACTTCCAAGATGAATCAGTTACCATAGAACACTTCACTTAACCTTTCACATTTGTGATTGGTATATTTTATTTTTAAATATATTTTAAGCACCACTAGACTGTATTATTATTATTCTGTACCATTAATAATTCTTGAGACTGACCCATTTATTTACATATTTATTTTTATTTCTGAGTCTGTGCTTTTGAGTGGGATTTTATGATATCTATAGATAGCACTTTCATAGTTCACAGATTTTTGTTTGTTTGAGAAAATCTTTCTTTAGTCCTCACTTTTGAATGATAGTTTCACTGGACAGAGAATTCTAGGTTGGATATTAGTTTCTTTAACTACTTTACAGATAGCATTCCTTTTTCAACTGGAATCCACTGTTTCTGTTGAGAAATTAGCTGTCATACTTCCTCTTTGCTCCTTGAGGGTAATGCTTTAGTTCTGGGCAACTCTTCCCTTTGTTTTAAGAACCTAGGTTCTTAAAACAATCCTGCTTGTCAGACTTATTGTTACTCCTTTGAAATCATATGATCTATTTTTTTCTGGTTGCTTTTAAGTTTTTCTCTTTGTCCTATATTCTCAGTGGTTTGAACACATTAATCATAGTTATTTTAAAATCCATAATTTACAGTGTTAATAAATGTATCATCTATAGATCTGTTTCCATTGTCTGCTCTTTCTCTGTGTCTTATTTCATAGTATACATGATATTTTTTAAACTTTTGTTTGAACAATGGAGTAGAGCCTCTCTATGATACTATATTCTTCCAGAATATGATTTTATTTAATGTATCTTCTCATAGCAGGCAGATACATTAGGGGGAGAACACCTTAAGCCAGTTAGAATTTCTTTTATCATTTCAAGGCTTGGTCTTTTCCTTCCTTTGCTCCTTTTCCTAAGGAGCCCTGAGCTCCAGTTTTACCTTATTAGGACCATGAGCTGAAAGTGATGCTATTTCTCTGGCACGTCGTAGAGTTTTCTGCTTGTTTTCTTAGCCTTTCAGTATTCCCCACTTAGCCATCAGCAAACATCTCCAGGGAAAAATAGAATATGAACTTGTGTCTCTATGTCCAACTTCTCTTCAAGGTCTTGGGTCTACATGTCCTGAGAACCTTGGCATCCTAGAATACCAGTTTATTTTGCAGCCCTCTGACACCACCCAGAGCTCTGCCTGGCTCCCACCTCCAGCTTGGGCTCTCTGCTGGCCTTCTCAGCCTGTGTCCATACTCTTTGCAAACTGGCAGAAATTCATGGGGAGCAGTGTGGTAGATTGGCCTCATCCAAACATGTTTTCCTTTTCTCTGGGCAAAACACATTGTTTGGTAGTTCTCTCTTTAATCTTGGCAAAAAAAAAAAAAAAGCACAGTTATGTAAAATTCAGCTTTTATATGTGTGTATTTTACCTAGTTTTTCACTAAATGATTTATCTTGCTGCAGATGAGTCCTTTATACCTTTAACCAGATGATAGATTTTATCATCTTAGTCACCTGATACCCTATCATAAAGTAATATTCTGTATTTAAGTCAAAAGTTCTGTTGTTGTAACAGGACAGAAAGTGATCCTGTTTAATGTAAACAAATAAATAAACAAACCAAAAAAGTACCCTCTGGGATAGGCATCACTGTTCCCTTGTTGTGCACCTGACCATCTGAGGCTGCGGAAGGTTAAGTAACAGGTTGCACAGACAGGAGGTGGTGGATGGGATTCAAACTGATGCTCTCTGGCTCTGAAACACTACTGTGTACAGTGACTCCCTGGTAATAGTGTAGATTCACATGCAGTTGTAAGAAATAACACAAGGAAATCCTGTATAGTCAGGTCTTCCCCAGTAACATCTTGAAAACCTACAGTATAACATTAATATGAGGATATTGATGTGGATTCAATCAGTGAACTTTATTCATACTTCATCAATTTCATGTGAGCCCATTTATGTATATGCATGTCATCCTGTGTGGGTTCCTGTGACCTTCACCACAGTCAAGATAAAGAATCTCTATCACAAGGACTCTTATGCCTCTCTTATGGACCACAGACACCGCTCTTCCCCTAGCAACCCCTAATCTGCTTTCTATCTCTATAGTTTTGTCATTTCAGGAATGTTATGTAAATGGAATCATACGCTATGTAATCTTTAAAGATTGACTTTTATCACTCAACATAACTCCCTTGAAACCCATCCAGGGTTTTGCATACATTAATAATTTGTTCGTTCTTATTGCTGAGCAGTATTCCACATGGGTTTACCTTTAGGATCGAATAAGATACACTGTGTAAAATGCTTAACACAGTGAGTGCCACATTAAAGGGCATCCCAGAGTGGGAGCTGCTGCTGTTTCTCCAAGCAGAAACATGATATAATTTCTAAAAATCGAGTTCAATTACACACACAGCTTTAGAAGTTGAAGTGATCCAAGCACACTTACAGTGTGCTAAGTGTTTGGAGGCTGTATTGAGGCACTCTCCAGTCCTCCAGGACTCAGAAATACTGGCATACGTTGGCTTTGGAGAAATAGAACATCACTGAATTCCCTAGAATTGAGAGGCAAAGCCAGTTGAGGAGGCAGACAGGAGACTGACTCTTCTGGGGCCCTGACTGAATCTATTAGCATATCTAAGGCGAGCTTGTGCTGTTCTAGGAAGGGTTGGTCTGTCAGGGAAGCACAGCCAAGTAGGGATACTACTAGCAGATGCTGGGAGATGGATTCAGAGCCTCTTCGGGGATACAGGGAGCTGAGCCATCCAAGCCACCTCTGCCCAGAGCAGCAAAACCTGTCACGTGAGGCTGATGTATCTTCTTCTCAGCCTGATAGCATCAGTGATTCAGTGCCCCCAACTCTACTTATTTCTATTCCAGGCTCCCCAGGTTAGCTGCTGATTGTTTTTGATGCTCTTCCCCCGACACCCTTCTTCCCTCAACCCCCCCAATTGGTCTGTCTACAGGGAGATAGTGCAGGAGTCCCGGGGCTGTAAGCCTTCAATTCTCAGTAGGACTGACTTCTCACTGTTAAATCAGACAAGTGATATTCTGAATATGATTTGACTTATGTCTGTGGTGAGGGGCAGGCTTGGTGATGCAGAGGCAAATTTTCCAATTACCTTGATACCAGGCTTCCTGTGGACACTTTTATATGCATCGCCTTGTGCTGATCCTCACTTCAATCCAAGGAGGTCTGATCAGCCATGTTTGAGGATCCAGAGCATGGTTAGATGTGTGAGCATGGCTCCTTCTATCCAAAGCAAACAAGTGGCAGAGCTGGGGTTTGAACCCAGGGAAGCTTGACTTCCAGCCTGGGTCCTTAGCCACTGAACTACAGAGCTGAGTTACCATAAGCAGAATGGTTGGCATTTGGGTCTTTTACTTCAGCTGTAGAAGAGGGATGTCCTCTCAGTGAGCTGGCAGAATCAGTATTTGGTTTGTAAACCAGTGGCCACAGCCTGAACCAGGGGGAATTTATAGGCTGAAGGGGACCATAGGAATGAAGATAATATACAGCCATAAAAGGAATAAAATCACTGGACTTCCCTGGTGGCCCAGTGGGTAAGAATCCACTTGCCAACGCAGGGGACATGGGTTTAATCCCTGGCCTGGGAAGACTCCACGTACTGTGGAGCGACTGAGCCTGTGTGCCACAGCTACTGAACCTGCGCCGCAGAGCCTGTGCTCCACAACAAGAGAAGCCATGACAATGAGAAGCCTGTGCACGGCAACGAAGAGTAGCCCCTGCTCGCTGCAACCCATGCAAGAGAAAGCCCATGCAAAAGCAATGAAGGCCCAGTGCTGCTAAAAATAATAAAATAAGATAAATTTAGAAAAAAAATACAATTGCTAATACTTATCGAATGACTGTTTGCACCATGATATCAGGCTTCCTTATATTTTACATGTTAACTCCTTAATCCTCAAAACAAGCCTTTGAGATAAAATAAGATTATTTGCTGCATTTTGCAGATGAGGAAACTGAGGCACAAAGAAATTAGGTAAGTCACTTAGGGTCAGTAAACATGGCTCAAATGATAAAGAATCCACCTGTAATGTAGGAGACCTACATTGTTCAATCCCTGGGTTAGGAAGATGCCTTGAATAAGGAAATGGCAACCCAGTTCAGTATTCTTGTCTGGAGAATCCCCATGGACAGAGGAGTCTGGTACTATGGTTCATAGGGTTGCAAAGAGTCAGACAGGATTGAAGTGACTTAGCACACATGAAGGCAGAGTGAAGAAAATTCAGAATTATTTCCCCTCCTGTCACATTTAATTTCCATGCCATTCTTTGTTTCAAACCAGGTAAAAATCCATGAAAAAGTTAGTGGAAATGAACGGATCCTTGTTGGATGAGTCAGATCAGACAAAGCTCCTTCATGCGGAAATTGCCTTAAAATTTGCCCAAGAGTTTACCCTGAAAATTGGGCTATCTCTGAAACTTTAAGAAGGTACAGGCTTATCAAAAAGAAAGGTAAAAAGAGATGAAACAAGTTCAAAGATATTTCAAAAGGAAAGGGCTTCAAATAAGAAGATTCCAAATGATTCCTTTGAGTCCTAAGAAAAGGCTATTTGTAGGGGGGAGTCTGCTGGAGATATTTGCCCCCTGACTTTGCTGCAGGGAGGTGAACTGTGAATATTTAAGGGGATATAACATCACTGCGCATATTTATATCCACCAAAAAGACCAAGATATTTGATTGGGAGCAGCTGCTTTTAATTCTTATAAGGCTTTGAAATCACCAAAAATAGGATGCTTTTGCTCACCACAAGATGCCCAAACTTTTGCAGGGAAGATGTTCTCAGAGAAAAGCCCCCAAAGAGAATGAGTTTGGGTAACCCATGTCTGCTATGCTCCCCTCCCCACTGAGATTCCAACAGTTCTTGTGGGGGTGGGCGAGGGTTGCACCTAGCTTAGAGTTGTAAGACATAGGACTTGAAGAAAGTCTTCTAAGAAGAAAAAAGTCCCTGTGTATATTTTATTAAAAAAGAATTGTTCTGTGCTCATATAAGAGAGTCATTTCACCCTCTTGGAGAGTTGCATGCATCCATATATTATTAAAGTCTCTTAGGAGCCCTGCACAGAGGAAACTTAATCAACCAATGAAGAACCAGTTTTCTTCAAACTTATTGACCACATACCTTTTGTTTCAAGGAATATGTGTTTTGGAGATGCTCCTTTCCTAGATTTTCAATTAGCACTTGGGCCCTCCAGTGGCTCAGTGGTAAAGAAAATGCCTGCAATGTAGGAGATGCAGGTTCGATCTCTGGGTCGGGAAGATCCCCTGGAGGACCTTCCCCAGCAAATCCCATGGACAGAGGAGCCTGGCGGGCTACAATCCATGGGGTCACAAAGAGTCGTATACAGTTGAGTAACTGAGCACACACACATAGGCACCGCCATCATGGGAAAAGAGCTGGGGCACTGATTCCCAGGGCAGAAGGCTTTCAGCTGAGAGCTCTCACCACTTTACTGAAAGAAAGTATTTCCCTAATGCATCATGCTTCCTTAAAAGACTGACAGGTTAGTGACTCCATTTGGTTTCAAGCAGGATGGTACAATGTGACATACCATCATGCTGCTGCTGCTAAGTTGCTTCAGTCATGTCCGACTCTGTGCAACCCCATAGATGGCAGCCCACCAGGCTCCCCATCCCTGGGAGTCTCCAGGCAAGAACATTGGAGTGGGTTGCCATTTCCTTCTTCAGTGCATGAAAGTGAAAAGTGAAAGTGAAGTCGCTCAGTTGTGTCTAACTCTTAGCTACCCAGTGGACTGCAGCCCACCAGGCTCCTCCGTCCATGAGATTTTCTAGGCAAGAGTACTGGAGTGGGGTGCCATTGCCTTCTCTGGACATACCATCATACCATGTATGTTATTATGACATACAACGACATATTTTGGTTATTGCACCAATCTTGCTTCAGTTTTGACAATACCATCAAAGTAAGCACATTTGGCAGGACTTTTTAGGTAAAACAAACAAAATACAGCTCAAACAGGATTAGGCAAAGAAAAGAGGAATTAATAGGCTGAAGGCCCAGTTGACCTGGGGGCCATTAGGCTTTTCTTTCTCTCATGCATGATGTTGGTTTCATTTCTAAGAGGCCTCATACAGTGGGTTCTCTCCAAGTCACGGCAGAGCTGGCTGCCAGCAGCTCCAGGCTCACATCCTACCAACTCAGCACCCTCACCAGGAAAAGAGCACACATCTGGCAATCCCCTAGAGTACCATTTAACTGGACTGGATTGTGTCCATCTCTGAGCTAATTACCATGATTGGATGTGGAACGTGGGACCTGTTCCTGGAACTGGAGTGTGGGTTAGCTCCCTCCAAAGACACAGTCTGAGAGTGGAGGAGGTAGGATCTTCAGACAAGATGAGGAGGTGATCCAGAAGAAGGGGAGTGCGTGCTTGGAGGTGACAGGCCCACCCGCTATGTTCAGGCTGAGAATGCAAGATGAATGGTGCTTAGCCTTCAGGAGAATCGAGGACCAATATAAAGTTCTTCCGACTGCCTATCCAACTGGAATGTCCCTGAGGTTGGTGCTTAATAAATCTTTGGAAGTGAAAAAAAAAACAAACGATTTGGGAAAATAGCTGATGTCAAACTGTGGTCTATATGGCAAGGTGGCAGACTGCTGGAAAGAGGCACGGATGCTGACTGCCTTCTACCCCACTGGCTTGACAAGCAGACTCTCTGACACCAGAGCTCCTCTGAGAGACAAGGTGGCACAAAGTCTGGGTGAAATTAGGGGAAGTCCCTATGAGATCTGCCACACCCCAACACTGGAATCCCAGGCTGATGCAGCTTTCAGCCCCTGAGAGCCTGTGATTCTGCTGGGCAGAGCGGGGCCCATATAGACAGGGCTCCCTGCAGTGCCTGTGGAATCCTGAGGAGGAGGGGATGAAGGGATGGGACCCTGTATGGAAGCCTCCTGCCAAGGCATACAGTTGATCCGGGCAGGTAGCTGCCATTATGACAAGCCTGCTTGCCCTTGAGCCTCTCTAAAGCCAGGGCCTGGCCGCTGCAGGGACCTGACTTACTCCGGACTCACAAGGGGTTGATCTCAAGGGCTCTGTAGACAAGTAGGCTCTGCGTCCCCCAAACCCAAACAGCAGGTTGCGCTCTCCTCCCAGGTCCTTTCTCCATCACGATTTTCTACTTACATGCCTTTGCAGACCTGAATCCCAGATGGAATGACTGCAGTCCCAGCTTTTCCTCCTCCAGCCCTGTAATTGTCTTAATAATAGCAGGTGTGGCCCAGCCTGGATGGAATGGGCTCCCTGATAACTGATCAATGGGTCTGAACTAGAGCTTCGTTTTATGCCAGCTGTGGGTCATTGGGAGAGAAGGGTTTGGTTTCTTTTCTTTCTTGATAAACTTTAAATTTTAGAATAGTATCTATTTACAGGAAACCACTAAGGTGCTATGAAGAGCTCTCATGCACCCCAAACCCAGTTTCTCCTGTTGGTAACAAACTACATCAGTATGATATATTTGCTAATGAGTCAATATGGATAATTATCATTTACTGAAGTCCATACTTTAGACAACCTAGACACCATATTAAAAATCAGAGACATTACTTTGTCAACAAAGGTCCGTCTAGTCAAGGCTATGGTTTTTCCAGTAGTCATATATGGATGTGAGAGTTGGACTATAAAGAAAGCTGAGTGCCGAAGAATTGATGCTTTTGAGCTGTGGTGTTGGAGAAGACTCTTGAGAATCCCTTGGACTGCAAGCAGATCCAACCAGTCAATCCTAAAGGAAACCAGTCCTAAATGTCCATAGGAAGGACTGATGCTAAAGCTGAAACTCCAATACTTTGGCCACCTGATGTGGAGAGCTGACTCATTTGAAAAGACCTTGATGCTGGGAAGGATTGAAGGCAGGAGAAGGGGGTGACAGGGATGAGATAGTTGGATGGCATCACCGACTAAATGGATATGAGTTGAGTAAACTTCGGGAGTTGGTGATGGACAGGGAGGCCTGGGGTGCTGCAGTCCATGGGGTCACAAAGAGTTGGACAAGACTGAGCAAGTGAACTGAACTGAACTGATACTTTGTTCAGACTTCACTGTGTGCTCAGACACTCGACGGATGCTGGTGGTAAAGAATCTGCCTGCCAGTGCAGGAGGCACAAGAGAGGAAGCTTGGATACCTGAATCGGGAAGATCCCCTGGAGGAGGAAATGGCAATCCGTTCCAGTATTCTTGCCTGGAAAATCCCATGGACAGAGGAGCCTTGCAGGGTACAGTTCATGGGGTTGCAAAGAGTGTCCTTTTCCTGTTCTAGAGCCCTATCCAGGACTCATTTTTTGTTTTTTGTTTTTTTTTTTCCTGGTTTTGCTGTGTGGCATGTGAGATTTTAATTTCCCGACCAGGGATCAAACCCAGGACCTCAGCAGTGAAAGCACAGAGTCCTAACCACTGGACTACCAAGGAATCCCCAGGACTCAAGGTTTTTAATCCTTATGTTTCCTTTGGTTCATCTGGGCTGTGACAGTCTTCCAGGCTTTCCTTGCTTTTGATTATCTTGGCAGCTGAAGACAGCTTTTGCAGAATGCCCTTGGTTGAAATTTGTCTGATGTCTTTCTCCTGATTTCCCTGGAGTTGTGGGGAGACTTTCGTGTTTGATGCCCCGTTGCTTTTCCTTTGTTGAACACTTCCTGAGCACGTGCTCAGCCAGTGCGGTGCTAAGCGTTCCCCCGATGACCTCTCCTCATCCTCACGACACCTGACAGCAGCTGGACCCCGTTGTTAGCCCATTTCAGAGACTGGGAAGTGAAGCACAGCCAGGACCAGTGACCTAGCCGAGGCCGACAGCTGGGCAGAGGTGCGGCTCAGATGTTCACCCCAGATTCAGAGAGAATCTCCTAGGACAGCTGCCTCATCAGAGAATTCTCATAGTAGCTTGACATTGCCCTTTTTTCCCACAAGGTTTATGAGCTCTAGCTTTGAATTGTATCAACTTCAGAGGTTCATTCAGGATGGTTCACTGGAGGTCTACAGCTTTGCTTGGTGGCTTGAGCAACTTGGAGCATGTAGAAGGCTGGTCCAAGGCAGGAAGCCTGGAGCTGTGTTGGAAAGAGAGACTGGGTACAGCAGACATGGAGAAGTGATGAACTGGTGGTACCCAGCTTCAGGTGCTGAAGGAATTCAAGGAAGAGCTGGGATGACAGAGGGAGATCCATGGAGGGCTGAGGAATATCAGCTGGCATGGGTACCGGGTGAGCAGCAGGTGGGAAGGGAGAGGGTGAGGAGGCAATCTGAGGCCATTTCAGTCAGAGCGCCCTGTGGGTACTGGCTGCCCTATCCCATCGATATTAAGCTACTGTCTGGGCTCCCAGCCTGCTGTCTGCACTTGGCTTTGTCCTGCAGTGGGGCTCTGTAAGCTCCTCTTCCCCTCTGCCCCCTGCTTCCTTTGAGCCCTGACGGGCGGGGGGCTGCAGAGCTGGAGGAGGAAGGGACTTGCTCCTTCCTGTTTGCTGTTTCTGCTCGCACCTCTGGGCACCACTGCTGACTCCAGCCTCTACTGCTTTCCACACACCAGAACCAGACTCCTGGTGCCCCGCAGAGGTCTCAGCACCAGCCCAGCTGCACCCCCTTCTCCTTCCTCCCAGCCTCCAGCTTCTGATGGCAAACAAGGAACCTTAACATTAACTTAGTTTAGGGTTGCCCCATCCAGAAATTTGTGGGCCACCTGTGGAGTTTTTCCAAATCCTATACCTAATAGGTATAAATAAATACCTATTATTTATTTCTGTAGCTAGAACCATCTTAAGTATATTTATTAAAAAAAAATTTTTTTTCTGTTATTACCAACAGTAGACTATGTCATTCAACCATGATGGAAAACCTTGCCATCATTATTTTTTTAATCTGTATGATAATTAAACAAGTGTTTGTCCTGTAGCACCTAAAATCTCTCGTCTACCATCAGTGATGGTAACAGGCTTTTGGGGAACCCTGGGGTCTTCAGTCAAATAGTATTTATTGTGTGCCTGTTGCTGCAAATGGTTTTGTAATTGCTCCGAGGAGGTTTTTCGAAGGTGACCTGGACCCACGGCAGCATTAAATCAGGCTTTCAAACCTTCCTCTCCCACCTCCTTTCCACCCACGATGACCACAAAAACACACAGCTTTGGAATCCTTTGAAATACCTCTGGTGGCACTGCCTTCTGTCCCTAATGAGAGTGGCTGATGGGAAGAACTGGAGACCCCCAGTGAGATGAACTTGAATTACTCATATCACACATTAGCTGAAAACCCCTCAGAAGTTTAAAAGGACATTATTTATTGTAATTTATGGAAATATATTAGAAAATTTCCTGATGTAACTGAAAAGTTTTAAATTATATTCAAAGGAGAATATTTAATGACATGTTAGAAGGTGCTATAGTTGAGAGCTATTTGTTAAAGTGCTCCTAATTTTGACAAACATTTGTAGAAGTGATTTTTTTTTTCATCTTTGAGGGAACAGAAGTAATATATGGGTAAAAACTTGAGTAATATTCACAAATGACATTGGAAAAAATAAGAATTTAGCATCTGACGTATTTTCTCTTGCTTGCATAATAAATCAGACATCATTGGCTTATGTATATAATTATCAGAACTCATTTTTATAAAGCCAACAAAGAATGTTAAATCAGAAATTTTGTTAAGATTTTAAGTTAAACAGATGGTAAAAGACTCCTACCAGTGCTGATTCATCTAATATGAATCTCAGGATAAATTCATCTAATTTCATAAAATTAAGACAAATAGAAAAACTGATACACACACACACACACATATATACATATTTATAAATGTATACTACATTAAGTTTGCTTCCATGGTGGCTCAGTCATAAAGAATCTGCCTAGAATGCAGGAGCCACAGGAGATGTGGGTTCAACCCCTGGGTCAGGAAGATTGAAAGAGGAGGGCATGGCAACCCACTCTAGTGTTCTTTCTTGGAGAATCCCATAGACAGAAGAGCCTGGCAGGCTACAGTCCATATGGCCACAGAGAGTTAGATGAGACTGAAGCAACTTAGCACCCATGTGCACATATTGCATTAAGTATGTTCACAATAGTGTACAATTATAACCACTATTTCTAGACTTTTTCACCATCCCAAGAAGGAATTCTGGGCCTCTTAATCAGTAGCTTCTGTTCCCTCCGCTCAGCTTAACCCTTGGCAATGACCATTCTACTTTCCGTCTCTGTTATCTTGATGACTCCAGGAACCTCACATAAGAGGAACCAAACAATGTCTCTCCTTTTGGAGGGTCACAGTTTAAGTCATTTATTCCACTTAGCATGTCTGCAAAGGCCATCCATGTTGTAGTGAGTGTCAGAACCCCATCTTTTTTCAGGGCTTAGTAATATTCCAGTGTGTGTGTGCACCACATTTTGTTTATCTGTGAATTTACTGATGGATATTTGGGTTGTTCCTGCCTTTGGCTGTTGTGAACAAGGCAGCCATGAATATTGGTGTACACGTGTCTATCAACCTGGCTTTCAGTTCTTTGAGGTGTTTATGTAGCAGTAAAACTGCCAGATCATATGGTGATTTTATATTGAACTTTTGAGGAATGCTTTTGCTGTACTTTTTCTCCCAGTGAATCATCTGGAAATGGAATTTGCTTATCAGGTATGAGGGAGACTCCCCTTTTTGTTCCATTAAATAACTGTTGTACTATGTTAATGGCCAGTAGGATTTTAGACTAAGGGCCGATCGATAGCCAAGAGCAAAATGCAAGTCTTTGTGTGCAAGGAACTTAAATTCTAATGCACAAGACAGAAAGCACGCAAGTAAGTAGGTGAGGGCAGAGAGTAAAAAAAAAAAAAAAAACACAGAGGAAAAACAGAATTACTTTGTTAAGCAAGGTTTCATAAACTTAAGATCCAGATATTCTTTCTTACCATTTATTGCTGATGAAATGAAAAAGAAGAAAAGAGGAAAAGATTAATTGGTTCACTTGGAGTATGTTTCTTTTGACAGGTGGTTATTGCCAAATTTATATAGAAAAAAGGTTTTATGACTTGATATTTATCATTTGTATTTACTGAGAATAACTTATTTCCTGAAATTCAAATGCTAAGAAGCAAAGTTAAGCTGAGAGGTTCTATGGAACAAGTCATACATGCCTTTTAACCCCTCTTGGGAAGCTGACCAGGGACACCACACTTTGCAGTTAGTGATGAAGACTATGTTTTCTCACCTTCCTTACCTTGGCATCCTTATTTTCCTTACATGTCAATTCTCATCCCATACCTTACGGAAAGGCCAAAAAGATAATAAAAGAAATACAAACAGAATTAACTGACAGCAGAAGGTCAGAACACCTTGAAATATAGAAAGCAAGTACCTTACAGGGAGCAAAAACTAGAGCCAACACAGAGGAAGGAACTGAGAAGGTAAAAATAAGCAGAAGATCCTGAGTTCTGAGTTAAAGATCTGAGATGCAGGGGTGTGGGGAGGGAAGGTTCATGGGGACTAATTGGGGGTCTTATTAATTAACTGGTGAGGAGGCCCTTCCCCTCTTCCTACTGTGTTAGGTAGACTGGCATTTCCTGAGGCCAGGGGAGTTGGTGAGGGCTCTTAGGAATTAGAGGTCTTGGGAGGGATGTGTCGCCCTGCACCCAGGAAGCAAGAGATGTCACCTGTCCCAGCAGGCCCTCCCCCCGCCCCACACACACCATAGGAGCTCAGATACTGGGGGAGGAGGTGTCCTAGAAAGGTACACAAATACCCCTGCCTCAACAAACACGGGAGGAGAGGTAGCACCAGGCACGCTTTACTCCAGATGCGGCAAGCCAGAGAGCCAAAAGGTCAAGAAATGTGTAACAGCAGAGGGGAGAGAAGGAATCTCAGGGCACCCGGAGAGATTCAGAGAGACCTGGAGTCTGCAGTGCAACCTCCCCAGGCAGAGCGCTGCTCCTGAAATAGGAAACGCTGTCCCTGGGCTGAGGAGCAGAACAGCCGTGGCTACTGGTCAAGGTCAAGGGGTTCTTTGCAAAGACAGGCACGATAATGAGAAAAGTGAAGAGATGTGGAGGATGAACCTAAGTTTGACATCTAGTTAAAGATCCTGGAAAAAGAGAAAAAGGGGATTAGTGAGAAAGAAATGTAAAAAAGAAAACTAAAAAGAAATCGTGGAAACATCCCAGAGTTGCAGAAAGACATGTCATCATAGTGAAAGGACCCACTGCATAGGGAACTGGAGGAAGTAGGCCCACCCGCTGACACTTTAGAAAACCAAGGGTGTGCCCAATACTGAGCTTCTGGAAAGAAGAATGGTGTTACTTCTGAGAAACAACATTCGGATGGGAATTCAACTTCTCATTGCCGACATCAGATGCCAGGAGACGACAGAGCCGCGTCTCCCCAGGCCCCAGGGAGGCGTGTTTGCAGCCAGAATCCCACTCACTCTCAGCCACACCAGTATTCAGGGCTGAGGCTGAGTTGAAGAGTCTCCAGATATGCAAGGACTCAGGAAGTTTGCCTTTGACTTGAGTGTGTCCTCCATCAACATGTAAAGTAAAACCAGCATTAGTACCTGTTTGCATTAGTACCGAGTTTGTTGTTAGTACCTAGTTGTATTTGCAATGAAACTCAGTTAATACAGAAATGTGGAGAGTAGAATCCCCTCCCATGATCATCACTGTTAGGAAGATGTTTTTCCAGATCCTTCATATGTATATGCTGACAGTTCAGTTTTAAGTGTTACACTTTCTGTGAACCTGTATCTTTGCAAAAAGGCCACATTCTGAGGATGTTGGCAAAACTGCTTTTTGCAGCTTGACATTTTCAAGAGTGGAAAACCACTCTTGTGTAGTTCCCTTGTTCTTTGTCAGGTCTGTGCCCAATTATTTAATCAGTCCCTATTAATTAGGGAGGACCCTAATTATTTAACCAGCCCCTATTAATAAGTGTTTAGATTGCTTTTATATTTCACTATGAAATGAATACTGCAGTGAATATTGGACTTTTATCTCTGCATATGAGCTGATATTTATACAGGATAAATCCTAGAATTGGAGTAATTGCTAGATCAAAGGGAATGGGCAATTAAAAATCTGATAGATCTCGCTAAGTCTCCCTGGAACATCATTGCCACTGATCATTCTTTCGATGAGGGGGTCCTGTCTTGGCTCTTCCAGGGGTATGGTGAAGGGCATTGGCCCCGGAGCCTCTGAACCCCGAGTGTCTGGGGTTGTATGGACCTGGGCTGTGAAATTTCTCCTACAGGTGGCGCCCTTGCCTCGCTCTGCATCTCCCTTGCCCCTGGGAAAGCACCGTAATTACAAAACAAAAAGAAATTAAGCTGCGCACACAGGAGGACTGCAGGGTTTTAATGTTTGTGCCCAGACAGCCAGACCTCCGTTTCCTTACTTTCCTGGCTGTAAAACTCAGATAACTTTGTGATCCACTGTTCTTCAGAAGGAAAAAAGAAAAGATTATATTTGACCATCTTTTTTGAAATCTTTAGAGTTTCACCCTTTGAAAATAAGTCTTTGAGAATTTCCAACGATGTGCATCCACTTAGTGTGTCAGGAGAGAAGAAATAATTTAGGTTTCGGCTTAATATTTTTAAAAATTCTCTTCCTCTTGAAAGAAAGAAAAAAAGAAGGAAAAAAAAAAAAATCCTCTTGATCCCAAGGGAACAAATGGAGCACTGTACGATAATCTTGCAGAATGAAGTGTTCCAGGTCACATTCACCTCTGTAGTCCCACGCACCCTGACACTAAATCCCAGAAGATCTGGTGTATTGGGAAGGGATGCAGGGGTCTCGTGAGGAAGAGAACATACTTCGGGGCTTCTGGGTGTGTCTCCTCCAGGTCCTGGGAGATAGAACCTGGTTGATCATAAATCAGAGTGCCTCTCCACCCAGGTGGCAATCAGGGAGTAAAGTGGGCGGGCGCTTTGGGCAATCAGGCTTCCTAGCCTGGGCACAGCTCAGAACACACTTAAGAGAGAATGTGAATGTCAGCAACAAACAAAGAAAAGATGATCAGCGTTAATGCACAGTGGCCCATTTGTGCCTTGGATAGCCCTTGTTCAGCTTGAAACAGCCCCCAGGCATTGCTATCGGTTCAGGATTCAGAGCTCTGATGAGCCTCACTCATTCTGCTGAGGATGAGAAAGAGCAGAAAGGGCTGGAAGTGAAAGTGTTAATCACTCAGTGGTGTCTGACTCTTTGTGACCTCATAGACTGTAGCCCACAGACTCCTCCGTCCATGGAATTCTCTAGGCAAGAATACTGGAGTGAGTTGCTGTTCTCTTCTCCAGGGAATCTTCCTGACCCAGGGATCTAAACCCCGGGGTATCCTGCATTGAAGGTGGATTCTTTACCACCTGAGCCACTGGGGAAGCCCAAGACAACGCTGGAGATCAGCAGAGGGTGCTTTGCTGTTAGAGAATTATTTCATGCATCCTTTTAGAAATGAAATGCACCGCTGGGTCCTTTCGGCACAAAAGGTTCAGGGATGCGGCGACCTTGATGAATCCCAGTCAAGGCTCTGAATAATTTAGGAGTAATAAACCCAACCAGAGAATGCACTCCCAAGCAGGCTGCTGTTTTCCTGGATGTCTCTAAATGGACGATCCTGGCTTTTTCCTGTCTCTGAGGCTTCTCTTGTCCATGAGAACCAGAAACAGAGCTCTATATATATCTGCCAAGAGGCTGTGTTAAAAGTTACCATGTTTATTTGTGTAAATTTCTCATTGCACTGGAAAAGAGGCTTTTTTTGTTGTTACTAGAGCCTTAGTACACCTGAGAAAGCAAGGGTACCATGAAAATGTGCTTGATATTCCTGCATGTCTTAAACGAGAGAAAATCTGACAGATGTGAGCTGGTGTTTGCAGAGTTGATGGTGGCTAAGAAGAGGCCCCTGCACACATATCTGGGATGGGTCTATGTTCCAGATGTGTTTTTAGTGCAGGGTAATAGATAGCAAGGAGAAGGCAATGGCAACCCACACCAGTGTTTTTGCCTGGAGAATCCCAGGGACAGGGCTGCTGTCTCTGGGGTTGCACAGAGTCAGACACGACTGAAGCGATTTAGCAGTAGCAGTAGCATACCCTTTTGATGGAGAAGGCAATGGCACCCCACTCCAGCACTCTTGCCTGGAAAATCTCATGGATGGAGGAGCCTGGTGGGCCGCAGTCCATGGGGTCGCTAAGAGTTGGACAAGACTCAGCGGCTTCACTTTCACTTTTCACTTTTCACTTTCATGCATTGGAGAAGGAAATGGCAACCCACTCCAGTGTTCTTGCCTGGAGAATCCCAGGGATGGGGGAGACTTGTGGGTGGCCGTCTATGGGGTTGCACAGATTTGGACACGACTGAAGTGACTTAGCAGCAGCAACAGTAGCAATAGATAGCAAAGGTGGAAATTTAAAGACTTGATCTTGGAGTGGTGTGCTAGAATGTGAACTGCAGTGACCTGGGCCTGGGTAGAGGGAGCTGGTCCCACCGGAGGACCCCGGACCCACGTCAGGGAATGAAGGGCTTGAGGTCATGCCCCTGAATAGTAGAAGGTCTATAGCAAAGTGGTGTCCTGGGAGTCAAAGTTCCAAGCAAAGGACTCTGTGAGTGTTGAATCTTAGGCAGAAGCAAACCCCAGATTCTGGAGGCAAGAGTTCAGCAAAGCAGGAAGGAATAGGGTAGGGGTGAACCCAGGTAGTAGTGTATTGGAGGCACCCTGGTGATAAAGCCAGAGGCGTGAACCCGTAGGAATATGATGGAGACATCCCTCCTTGTTTGTGGCCCATGAATCTTGGGACATATCCATTGGTGCTTCACAGAGTTTCTCATTTACTTCCCACACCAACAGTCCTGTCTGCAATCAGAGCTTGGGGAGTTGGACAGCCTCGATGAGGCCTCACAGCCAGACCAAGGTTGGGACGCAGACACACCCCACCCCACCCTAGAGCCTGTGTTCTCCTGCACCACTGGTTCTGCCCAAGGTCGAGCGGTGGCAGGTGGTGGGTCTGCTGGAAGCTAGAGCCCCCACTCCCAGCTTTGGCCTTGCTCTGCCTCTAAGGCTGGGATGGAGGCTGGAAGACATGGTTCTAACCTGCTCCTTTCCAGTTCAGTGTCCCAGTTAAGGGCCTTCTTGTCTGACTCCTCCCCCTTTTCCAGTCACTCTAAATCCTCCCCTTTCTACCTGGGAAGTGTGTCCTGGCCTCAGCTCCCCTCTCTGCCGTGTCCCGTCCTTCAGCTCTCATCAGGATGGCCTGGCTCAGATGAATCCTTTCTGCTTGTCCTCCTCGTCCTCCATCTCCCCAGTTCCCCCCTTACTTTAAGTTATTCTCTCCATTGGCTCCAGATAGTCTCTAAAACTCTGATGAAAGCTTGAGCAGTGACTTCCCTCTGCCCTAACTCCACAGTGTGGCCCCGACTTTCTTCCTTCTCTGGTTCCAGCTCTCATGGTGGAGGCTGCTTGGAGCCCCATCTGGAGGAGTTCCATCCTGAGTCAGAGCTCCCTGAGGCTCAGAATGTGATTGATTAGTAATGCCTGCCAGGGGCCGGAACATGGCAAGCAGAGGTGAGTCTACCTAGATCTCTGGCTCCTTGTGGTCATTTGAATGTGCTCCATGTTTATGTGAGTCTGAGTTCTGCACATGTGTTTCTAATTTCATGGGATGTCTTTATCCCTTTCAGATCACCTTGCAAGCTCTTAATCACCCTTCAGCTCTGCAGAATCCTTCCTGTGAGGCCTTCACTGGCCCTCCCAGGTGTCTTGTCCCTACTCCCGCTGCTGCAGTGGCTACCTCTTTACATGGCTAAGCTCTTGCCTCACCCCCATTCCCCACTCCTGCACTGTATTATAACCATCTGTGTGTACTGTCCTCCATCTCTCCCTATAGTTCATTGTGAGTCCCTGAGAGCAGAGAAGGTTTTAGGAATTGTGTATTCCAGTGCCTGGCATATAATCAATATTCAAAATGAGTGTTGAGTTTTGGAAATCTACATCCTTCATATCTGCCTTTAAAATCAGCACAGGGTAGCACGATTAAATGGAGTTCTTATTTAAGTATATAAATGAAGTCCTTTACCTGACTCAACTTTCACGATAGAGTAAGGGGAAAGAAATTAAAAGGAAAAGATGGTAGGAATTTGGTAAGGAAAAGAAATTAACTTTCAGGTGGATTTTAAAATTAGCTTTGCTTCAGTTCACACCTGGTTTCCAAGCACTGACCCAAATGTGGACTCCATGATGAGTTCTCCTGTACTTTTGCAAGACTCGGTGTCCACGTCTGTTCAAGGAAAGAAAAATGAAAATGTTTAGTTGTGTCTGACTTTTTGCGACCCCATGGACTGTAGCCCAGGCTCCTCAGTCCATAGGATTTCCCAGGCAAGAACACTGAAGTGGGTAGCCGTTTCCTTCTCCAGGTGGTCTTCCTGACCCAGGGATAGAACCTGGGTCTCCTGCATTACAGGCGAATTCTTTACCGTATGAGCTACCAGCAAAGTCAACAAGGGTGTTGGATCAAAACCCTGCCTTCTGGGGTTATTGAGAGGGTCACATGGGTGAACCTGTGTCAGTGCTTCACACACTGCCTGGTGGGCATCCAGACAGCTGTCCTTGACACTGTATTGAGGTGTCTAGACCTCAAAGTTAGGTGACAAATCACAGTGTTATGCAATGTATTAGTGGCTTCTGGTTATGAAAATATCAGAGAGATATACAGACATATGCTGATTATGCCCAGATGATTTCTGGAAGGATCCACATGTGACTGTCACAAAAGGGTCCCTAGAGAGGAAATAGAAGGCTAGAGACTGGGATCAGAGGGACAGCTGTAAATTTATGATAAAAGATTTCATCTAAATTCAGATTCTTGGGCCCTATTTCTAGAATTTTGATCCTATTGCTTTTGAGTGAGATGACGAGGGACAGGGAAGCCTGGCATGCTGCAGTCCACAGGATTGTGAAGAGTCAGACATGACTTGATGACTGAACAATAATATCTTTTGAGTGAAATCTGGGAATATGTATTTTACAAAGTTCCCTAAGTGAACTATCCAATGCACTAGATTTTGGAACCCCTTCTGGTGTTTCTGAATCAGCACCACCCTTGCAGGGAGCAGTCCATAATTTTGTATTTGTTGAACTGATGAGTTGTGGAAAGGAAATTGAGGCTAATGCTTTGAGTCGACAAATCTAACATCAATTCCTAACCCCTTTCTCCCTTTTCTGTTTTTACTTCAGCAATTGAAAATTGAAATATCCACTTTCTCAGTGTCCTAGACATTTAAGAGTGGCCATATAAAAGCATACATGCTCTGAGTGGTTGCTTGAAAACTTTGGCTCTGGGGAGAGAAAGGATTTATTTAGATACTACCCTTTCCTTCTCCCTCTTGCCTTGAACATCTGTGTGATGTCTGGAACTGTGGCAGCCATTTTGTACTCATGAAGGAAGGCCAGGGGAAATTGTGGAGACTGCAGCCCTAACACCATTAGACCCCTGAAATGATGTCAGCAACTACCTTCTCAAACTTCTTGTAGTGTAGGTAAAATTAACCCCCTTTTATTAAAATTGGTTGTATTTTCTGTTATTTCCACTTGAAACGGACCCACGATAAGGGTACTGACCTGGGGAAGCAATAGACTTGAATTCTGGCCCTTGTTCGGGGTTTGGTAAGTATTCTTCTGCAGGCATCTCGCCCTCTCTGATCCCCAGTGTAACAACCTATAAAACGTGGCGAGAGGATTGATGACACCATGTACCCTTTGCGCCTTTTGCTATTTGTTAATAACACAGATGTAACACCTGCCCTTTCTCAATGAGAAGCACCTTCTAGATCCATGAGGTTCACTTGTTTGCAAGCAAGGGAAAGCTGATGTGTCATGTTAGGTTGGTTTATTTGAAGAAATCAGGGACTGCCCTAGGTTAATAGGAGCTGCAACTGGAGAACTGACTCTGAAAAGGTAGGAATAAGCACAGATCCTGAGATCAAGAGCTGAGGTCAGCTGACTCTGGTCTGCAGGCCAGATCCTACGTGCCATCTGTTTTATAAATAAACTGTTATTGGAACAGAGCCATACCTATTCACTGATGCATTGCCCACAGCTGTGTTCATAAGGGCAGAGTTCTGACAGAGGCTACAGGCCACCCAGAGCTGAAAATATTTACCATCTGTCCCTTTACTGACAATATTTGCTGCCCCTGACCTAGGGGGTTGGAACCACCCCTAAGTCTCAACAGAAAGCAAACAGAGGAATGAAGAGTGGAACATGCCCCACCCCTGCAGGAGGCTGTCCCTGAAGGGATCTGTCAACTCCTGTTCCCTTCTTACACCTTCTCCTCCTCCCCCTATTTCCCCCTCCCTCTCCTCTTTCTCCTCCTCCTCTTTCACAAGACTTATCACCACCTTGGGGCAAATGGCATGCCATTTTGCTTGTTTCTATATCACCTCCCCAACCCCCGCCACTCTATGGCAGTCTCGGGTTCCTGAGGCCAGGGGTCTGCTGGTCTCCTTCCCCGTGCACCCTCAGCACCCAGCACAGTGTCTGACACAGAATGGGTGCTCAGTGAATAGTCACTGAAAGGACATCTGTGAGCTGTTCCTTAGGCTCACTGTGCCATTTCCAGTGTCCAGGAGGCAGGTTTTCTGGTCTAACTTGAGTCGCTTGTCTCCCTGTCAGCTGGAGACTGATGGGAACTTTGCTTTACAAAGACAAGGCCATCAGGAGAGGGGCAAGTCACCCAGAAGAAATGGAGTTACAGTTACAAAGGATGGGAGTGGTGTGTGATGGATGCAGAGTGTCTACAGAAAACAAAGATCAACTGTAGAGAAACGAGATCTTTTGAAAATGCGTGTGCACTGAGTCTGTGTGGCATTTCTTTTTGTGTTCTTGCATAACCTTCCATGCTTGGTGCTGCCTTCTTTCTCCTTCGAGGTCTCTGAGGATATTGAGGGCAGGAAGCCTAGCAAGCTACCTAATTCTTCCTCATCTTTCACTGTCTTCCTGCCAACCCCCAGTGCCAAGCATACTGCATGCCAGAGGTGAGGGTCTGAGTTTGGGTTTGATGAATTTTAATAGTGATAGAATTCTGCATGCCTTTATGTGCCAACCTTTCAAGCCAGAAGACAGAGATATGGGGAAAACAACAGGTTGGGACTTCATTATCACCCAAGACATGTCTGGCTGGTGTATGAATCCATCTGCAGTGACTGCCTAGATAACAGTATTCCATATTGGAGGCTCTGTTCTATTTGAATGTACAGATTAATCAATACCATGACTACTATTTCCAGAAAGCTTCTTGCTGAAATTATGAAATGGTGTGTTTAGGCTTCACAGCTACAAAACATGATCTTCTAGGTGAAAGAAGATGAATAGCTTCAAAGAAAGGTGCCCCCTCCCTTCCTGCCCCAGGGAAACATGACCAGATGATGAAGAAAAATGACTCAGGACCTGCCTACACCTCCCGTGAAATGTTCCACTTCTTGAGCATTTTATTCAACCAGCATCAGGCTGGTGCAGTGCATTAACACTGTGAGTTTCTTGTGATGTTTTGTGACTGATAATATTTTCCTCCCAAGTTCTCTATAAACACTAAAGCAGCAACAGTGAAAAACAGGCCTTTTTTTTTTTTTTTTTTTTTTTGCTCCTGAAAATGTCTGATTTCTCACACCGGGTGGGATTTTTCTAGGTCATGTGATATGTCCCAGGAAATGGGGTGGGATGGGGCGTTTTGAAGCTCATCATTTGGATATCTTGAATCTGAAAATTCGGTTGGGGCTCCAGGGCCAGCAACAAGCCAGTGCCTCAGGGAGATCAGGGCTCCCTTGTGGTTTTTGCTACCCATCAGCCATGGGCATTCAAATCCTGTCCATTTCCCATCAGTGACACAACAGTGAAAGAGAAAATGAAAGATGCTCAGTTGTGTCCGACTCTTTGCAACCCCATAGATTATACAGTCCATGGGATTCTCCAGGCCAGAATACTGGAGGGGTAGCTGTCCCCTTCTCCAAGGGATCTTCCCAACCCAGGGATCAAACCCAGGTCTCCCACAGTGTAGGTGGATTCTTTACCATCTGAACCACCGGGGAAGCCCAAGAATACTGGAGTGAGTAGCCGTTCCCTTCTCCAGTGGATCGTCCCGACCCAGGAATTAAACTGGGGTTTCCTGTATTGCAGGTGGATTCTTTACCAGCTGAGCTATGAGAAAGCCCTTAGATGCTTTGTTGCATGTCTGGGAGCAACATCTCCAGACTACACGCCAGTGCTAGCAGCACCCCCAGTTGTGATAATGAGAAGTGTCTGTAGACATCGCCAAATGTCCCTCCAGACATCGCCAAATGTCCCTCCCTGGAGGGAGAGGGCAGAATTGCCTCTGGTTGATGAGCTTACTGTGGTTGAGGTGCCTTGGTGACCAGCATAGAAGAGAAAGTTCAGAGCGTGTCATAACCACACACCCCAGCTCTCACACTCCCAGTTATTTCCAGTGGCCCCTTGCCCTCCACACCAGAGAGTATAATGCAGAGGAACAGGGAGATGCTTCTGGGGTCAGAGAGGCCTCAGACCCAAACTGCCTATATCTTTCAAGCATCGGGGAAAGGAAATCTGCTTACAAAGGGAACTCTTCACACTCTTTGGGACTCTCCAGCATGAGGCTCTTTGCAGGAAATGTCCATTCCTGTCGTGAAGTCTGTTTCTACAGAAAACTGTCCTAAGGCTGTTGGGACTGGTGATTTATCATCTTTAATAACAATGCAAATTTTAGCATTGCGGCAGTATTTACAAAAATTGTATATGACCCTGAAAACAGTTCTGTATTGAATTCCAGCCTTACCTAGTGGAAACCAGGCTGAGAGAGAGAGAGATCATCGGAAACTTGCTTCTAGTAAGTGTTAGATGGGGTGTCCCCTGGACCTTGTGATTCTGATCCAACAGCAGCAACGACTCAGAGCACTGGTCAGCATGCTGGGCACCCTTAGATTTTAACACCAGTTCTACCAATGATAGATGGGGCATTTTGATACACCTTATGATTTCTATGAACTTATATTTTCTGGTCTACAAATGTGGATGAAAAGAAAAGTAACAGCCTCATGTGAAGTGAAGTAAACTCTCTCAGTCATGTCCGACTCTTTGCGACCCCGTGGACTGTAGCCCACCAGGCTCCTCTGTCCATGGGGTTCTCCAGGCAAGAATACTGGAGTGGGTTGCCATTTCCTTCTCCAGGGGATCTTCCCGACCCAGGGATTGAACCTGGGTCTCCTGCATTGCAGGCAGACGCTTTACCCTCTGAGCCACCTCATGAGGTTGTTTCAAATATCATACATGAGACCGTTAGCACATTGCTAATATAATGAGTAACCAACAAGTGTTATTCTGTTGTTTGGTCACGTCCAACTCTTTGTGACCCTGTGGACTGTGGTGTGTTATGATGCTTCATCATTGGTCATGCAGGTGCCAGCAATGCCCAGACATGCTGTGCCTGTCCTGCCTTCCCAGGGGCCTGCCCATGTGGAGGCGTAGCTTCTCATCTCTGCCTCTGAGGCTCGGCAGCACGTGATCTCTGGGGGACGATCACTGACCTGACCAGGCTGAGGGGTGGGGGCAGAGAGAGCTGGAGGCTGAGCTGGAAGCAAACAGAGACCAAGCACAGGTCCCCAGTCCACACTTGATCATTTCACTTTCATCTCCTTTTTACTGCCATCAGAGTAAACCAAGGGCCGCTCTGACCATTTGTTGTCAGAAGTTCTATTATCTTTCATTTTTCTGTGTTTCATCTCAAATACAGAGGAGGAAAGGGAGCTAGAGGAAGGGATAAAATGTGCTCCTTGGTCCCAGATCTCCAAATGTCCTCATGATTGTCGCTCATGAGGCTGACTGGTGAGCAGGCGGAGTGTATGAGTGCTCAGTCATATCCAACTCTTTGCAATCCCATGGACTGTGCGGGATGTTTCAACGGGGGATCCTGTGTGTATAAAACGACTGGGCCTAAGAGTTTGTGAAGGTAGGATGTGTGGGCCTGTTTGTGGGAGGCGCTGGTGAGGTAATGAGTGTGATTGGGTGGTGTCCCCGGTCCGCAGGACTGAGCTATTGTCTGAACCAGCCAAGGTTTGCAGGAGGAGCCCAGAAGCTACACATTCTCACAGTCCAGCAGACTGAGGCCATGAGCATAGGTGGCCATGTGGGACAGAGAGGTCCCTGTTGAGGATGGACTGTGAGAGCTCACTCTAGGCTGCCCCCAAGTCTGTGATCTCTCAGTGAACAAACAGGACACAGGTAAAGTGAAGAGTAAGGGGCGGGTGACCTCTGAGCTCTGGGGCAGACTCTGGGCATGAAGGAGGCCAGGTGCTGCCTGCATCAGTTCTCCTGGGCACCTTGGATGTGTCCCCTGCTGTGGGCAGGCCAATCCACAAAGCTCTGCAACTCCACCCTTGGCTGGAAGGAGCCCTGAATGTAAGGCTGATGAGGCCCTGGGCTGGCTTGGGGATTTATCCACCCAAAGATGCCATGCCTTCTTTATAAACTGGGGCCCCCAGCACCTCCTTACTGCCTCATGAGGTGTTGAACTAGAGCAGCTGTCTGGGGAAGTGAGTATGATGGCAGCTTGGCCCAGGAAAGGACCTTGGACAGCAGCAGACTCAGCGAAATCGGTGGTTGACTCCAAATTGTTTAAAACAGACTTTAGTTAGACTTTAGACTAACTTTAGAGGGTTAGTTTAAAACTAACCCTCTCTGAACTCCAGAGCTTGTCTCTACTGATCAGGAGATGCCAACATTGCTGAATTCATGAGGAGCATGATGGTGATGACAATTCTAGTAACATTTATTTCAGACTTACTGTGTGCCAGGCTCTGTGTTAAGCACCATATAGATATGATCTGAAAAAATTCTCAGAATAATCCAGGAAGTATTATCCTCATTTTCCAGGTAAAGAATCAGTGCTGAAGGGGGCTAAGTAACTTACTTGTCATCACTAAGTACTAGTAAGAGGCTGCAGTAAGTCAAAGGCAGTCTCACCAAAAGATATATCTACCAGGAACCCATGAATGCCTTGATGTGGGAAATGTTTTGCAGATGTCATTAGGGATCACAAAATAAGATCATCCTGGACTATCCAGGTGGGTCCTTAATCCATGGACACCTGTCCTGATAATAGACAGAACAGAAGGTGGAGACACGTAGAGAAAGAGAAGGCCATGTGCAGATGGAGGCAGCGATGGGTATGATGCAGCTGCAAGCCAAGGAAGCCTGGAGCCGTAAAACCTGGAGTAGCAGCAAGGAAAGCATCTACCTTGGAGCCCTGAGAAGGAACCATGCCCTCTCACACCTGGATTTCAGACATCTGGCCTCTGGAACTGTGAACTAACAAAGTCCTGTTGTTTTAAGCTGCTGAGTCGGTGTCCTTTGTTACAGCAGCCACAGGAGAATGAGACAGAGGCTCAGCCGACACTGGGGCTCAGACCATTGGAGTCTTGGGATGTGATGAATATACCACTCCCGTACTCTTGCCTGGAAAATCCCATGGATGGAGAAGCCTGGTAGGCTGCAGTCCATGGGGTCACTAAGAGTGACACATGACTGAGCAACTTCACTTTCACGCATTGGAGAAGGAAATGGGAACCCACTCCAGTGTTCTTGCCTGGAGAATCCCAGGGACGGGGGACCCTGGTGGGCTGGCATCTAAGGGGTCGCACAGAGTCGGACACGACTGAAGCGACTTAGCAGCAGCAGACACACAGTAAATGTGCAGTTAACCCCACAGTCTCAGTGTGGCCTCTTCTGCTAACAGTCTAGGGAGAGTACTTTCCTTGAGATGTTTTCTCAATGAAACCAGGAGGAACTGGTGACTCTTCCCCAATGAGATGAGTCATGTTTGTGTCCGTGCCACAGCCGAGACTTCATCCTTGGAGCATACATGGTGACACCGTATCCAGAGGTGCAAAACGGGCAGCTGGGAGACATGATTCTGTTTCTGCATCATCAGCAGATTCAGGTTTGGGAGTTTCAGTCGGGCAGTCAGTGTGGTGATGAAGGGCAAGGTGTGGGAGTCAGGGGACAGTGCTCCTAATTCTGGGAAATTGTCTACTATTGCCCAGCCTTGGTCTTCCCACCCAGGGAGTGGAACTTGAGATCATGCAGGTGAAGCATTTAGCACAGACCCTGGAAAAGGGGAAAGAGTATATATACGTCTTGGGTTGGCCAAAAGGTTCATTCATTTTTTTTTTCTTTTTTCTGTAAGATGAGTCTAGTAGTGCTTAGTTGTCTTTTACATCATTTGAAACAGTTTTGTTAGATTGTATTGTGACAGCTGTCATATCAGCATGCATTAAAAAAAGCTTATCAAAACGGGTGAGTTTTGGGGTAGCCATTTGTAATATTGCACATGGAAGAAAAAAGCAACATTTTTGGTATATTATGCTTTATTATTTCAAGAAAGGTAAAAATGCAGCTGAAATGCAAACATAGAAAGGTATGTGCACTGTGTGGAGAAGGTGCTGTGGCTGACTGAACGTATCAAAAGTGGTTTGCGAGGTTTTTTGCTAGAAATTTCTTGCTGACTGATGCTCCACAGTTAAGTAGACGAGTTGAAGGTGATAGGGATCAAATTGAGACATCTATTGAGAACAATCAACATTATATCAGGTGTGAGATAGCCGACATACTAAAAATATCCAAATCAAGTATTGAAAATCAGTTTCACCAGCTTGGTTATGTTCATCTTTTTGATGTTTGGGTTCCACATAAGGCAAGCAACAAAAACCACCTTGACTGTATTTCCGCATGTGATTCTCTACTGAAATATAATGAAAGCATTCCATTTTTAAAGTAAATTGTGATAGGTGATGAAAAGTGGACACGAGACCATAATGTGGAATGGAGGAGACTGTGGGGAAAATGAAATGAACCACTGTCAACCACACCAAAGTCTGCTCTTCATCCAAAGAAGGTGATGTTGTGTAGATGGTGGGATTGGAAGATAGTCCTCTCTCATGAGCTCCTTCTGGAAGAGCAAAGGATTAATTCCAATAGGTACTGCTCCCAATCAGACCAACTGAAAGCAGCACTTGATGAAAAGCATCCAGAATTAGTAAACAGAAAATGCATAATCTTCCATCAGGATAACCCAAGACCACATGTTTCTTTGATGACCAAGCAAAAACTGTTACTACTTGACTGGGATGTTCTGTTTCATCTGCTGTATTCACCAGACATTGCACCTTTAGATTTCCATTTATTTCAGTCTTTACAAAATTTTCTTAATGGAAAAAAGGGACTTCCCTGAATGATTCTTTTTTTTTTTTTCAATTTAATTTTATTTTTAAGCTTTACAATATTGTATTGGAATGATTCTTTTCTCAAAGTGATAAAAAGTTTTGGGAAGATGGAATTAAGAAGTTGCCTGAAAAATGGCAGAAGATAGTGGAACAAAATAGTGAATATGTTGCTCAATAAAGTTCTTAGTGAAAATGAAGAATGTGTCCTTTATTTTTACTTTAAAACCAAAGGAACTTTTTGTCCAACCCAATATTTTAAATATACATATTTATAATTCATTTATACATATATTTATTATATATTTGTATATGTATTATTTTATGTATTTGTATAACTATATGTAACAGTAGCTTATTTATTTGAAACATGTATTTAAAAACTGTTTTTAATCACAAAAGTTATATTGTTCATCTTGAAGTTTCACATTTTTGAAATGACATATAACTAGGAAAAGAGTGCATATAAAATAAGTTAGAAGCAAATGGTGAATTTTTAGTGTATAGCACGTGCATATTTCCTCTTCGCTGATGTGTTTCTTTACTTAAAGTTTGGATCTAATTGTACATAGTACTTTGAACTCTCTTCTTTTGACAATACACAGTGCATGTTTTCCCCTGTGGTTAAATATTCCTCTTCAAAGCCATGTTTAATGGCTTGCTATGTTCCATGTCGGAGTTTCCATGGGGCCATGGACTGAACGACGTCTACAGACACAAAATAAGAAAGACAGCTTTTGGAAGGTAGTGTGTGCAGAAATTGTGTGCATGGAGATGGTGACAGGAAGCAGGCAAAGTCCCAATGGCTCCCTCAGAATATGCAGCTGGTGGGGTCCCTCTCTCCCTCCAAATGGGCTGTTCCAATACCTCTCTTCCCCCTCCCTGCATGGCATAAAACTGCCATTTCCTTGAAATTTTCCAGCAAGGTACCATCAAAGTACAAATTTTGCCAATCTGAATGTGAAGAAATTCTATCTTGTTTTCATTTGCATTTCCCATATTGCTCAGGAAGTTAAAGATATTTTCCATCTGTTTTTCCCATCTCCCCTTCTGTGACTTGCCAATTTCCCCATTGGCTTCAGTGCATTTTTCTTATTAATTTTTAGAGGTCTTTGTAGTCTAGATACTATTTCTTTGTCAGTAATATGCATTGCAAAGACCTTTTTTTTAGACTGCAACTTGTTTTACTCTGGCTTATGGTATCTTTTGTCAAAAAAAGATTTTGAAGTTTAACATAGTTAAACTCATCTATCTTTCTTTTATCACTTGCGCTTTGGATTTCTTGTTTAAGATGTACGTACTACTCCAATTCTACAGATACAGTAGCTCTGTGATATGGGAAAGGCCTCTCTCTGGACCAAGGTTTCTCATTTAGTGAATTCTCTTCACCGAATCATTTTGCAGATTTATTAGAATTTACTCATGTAAGATACTATGGCTCTCTCTTTTTCAAGGGTTTCCACAAAACAATACACAGTCAAGCAAGAATTAACCACACTTCCATGACTCTAGGAACCACTGGAGAAGGGATGGCCCCCAAGAATCTGGTAAAAGCTGTGAACTAGGAAAACATACCTGATTGTATACCTGATTTTAGGGCCTTCAGGTTCCCTGGCCTTCAGGAATCCTTGGTTAAAAGCTGCAGATGCCACTAAATTGGAGTTTAATGGTAGTGTCAAGAGATGCCAGAAATCGACGTACAAGCACCCAGGTGGCCAGAGTCCTGTGGATGCTGAGTTCTGTGCTCCTTCTCACTGCTATAGCTTGCACATGCTGAGCCTTTCAGGGGAGAGGAGCCTGCCTCCTTTGAAAACTCTTATTGACAGCTCAGAAGACTGCCTCTAGTGCTTATTTCCTCACCTCCCTGGGGGCAGAGTTGAGCATCACCTTCCAAATTCCCACAGCTCCTCCCTCACATCTTCCACTGCACTCACAGAGTTCTGATATTTGCTTATGTATTTGTTTTTCCAGGTTGACTTTGGATGCTTAAGAGCAGAGATCACATTTTAGTTTCTTGACTTCTTTGGCCTCTCATTGTTCAGTGCCTGTACCATAATAGTTAATAGGAGTTTCAAAATGGCAAAGTGCATGGGGCTTTCCAGAATTAAAAGGCAGGGGAGACTCATGTGAGTGACTGTCTTGTGTCTATTTGTTGGGGTGAGATAATATATACCTTTGGGTGGGGGCACACATGATTTGTGACTCTTCTTTAAAAAAATATTTCCCCCAAATATCACTGACTTGTCTTGAATCAAAACTCAAGTTCAAGAACCAGGAACGCATGCCTCCACCATGGGTGTAGTATGAGCCTGGGGGACTTCAGCTCTAGCAGAGCCCTGCAGAGGGACAAATTGCCCATGTTGGAGAGGTCTTGGCATCTGGAGCTGCTCTGTGGCTCTGAAGATTCATCTCAGCCTCCCTGAACTGTGGGGAGGCCACATCCTCAGTGTACCTTGTTTGGTATGAGTACCCTGAGTTTGGTATGAGCCACAGATAAAGCTGACAAGCCAGCAGCCACAGTGAAACAAATTGCCTCAGATACACACACATTATCTGGCTGCAGAGTTAGCCTCCCTCTTTAAGCCCTAAGGACAAGGCAGTCCTTGTAGACAAGGACTGCTACATTCGAGAAGAAAGAATCCCTCCCTCGAGGCTTCTGCCCAAACATAAGTCTGTGGCTCCACTCTGGCTCACTGCCCCGGGGACCCTGGTGAGGTTCAATCCCCAAAAGAGAAGAACTGGATTCCAGCGAGTGTCCAGTGCCCAGAGGGGAGTGATGCTCCTGCCTGCCTACACCTGCCAAGATGGCGAAGCTGGGGTCACATCCTGCTGCCTGTGTGCTCCCAGGAGTGGGAGGAGAGAAACTGTCTGCCTCCATCTCTATGTGTGTTACACACAACTTGACCTGTGCATACAGGAAGGAGAGAATGAAGAAGGGAATGGATGCTTAAAACAGACACAGATACACAGACACTGTGCTGACCATACATTCAGCTGAGGGGTGATTGAACAAGTGGTGCCCTGGTAGTCTTTCTGGTCAGCTCAGCCATTCAGTAGAGACATTGAACATTTTAGTCACTTCATCCCAGATTCTCTATTTCTTCCCCACCACCCTCTTTCTCTTCTTCCTTATCAATATCTTACATCTGAATGGTCCCATAGCCTTTGTCTGTCCATCGTTTTTTCCCATGCCATTAAAAACTCTGCAATTTTTATGGCTACATAACCTGCCATAATTTAGATCGCCATACCTTTGTTCTTGGCACTTCAGATTTTTCACCAGTATTTACCATTGTAACTATATTTACCATTGTAACTATCAGTTCTCTGACGTCTTCATTCTTAATTTATTTGTCTTCATCTGAGAATATTTCTCAGGATATTTTCCTATGAGGTTGATAGCATCAAATTCTGTCCATAATGCATTCTGTTAATTTTTGTTCCCCAGCTCTATACATTGTCCATTTCATGTTTACTTGAGTACTGAATAAGCATCTTAGCTTTCAAAATGTCTCCCAAGCTTCTAAGTGACAAATGCTATATTGAATTTATTTAGTTTCTGCTATTTGAACATTTGAATTTCCTTTTGTGATTACCTATTCAGAACTTTTGAACATCTTTTATGGAGGTCTTTCTGGATTTCTTATTTAGGAGATCTCTTTCTGTATTAAGAACTTAATACAAATATTATCTCCGAGTTACCACTTCCCTTTTAACACTGTGGTCATTAATCCACAGAGAATTTACTTAAGTGTAAGTCATGAACCAGAAAGCCAGCTTTGTTTTACCCTAAATGATCACCTGGTCATCACATCTGTTGAATTATCCACTTTTATCACAAACTATCCCTGGGTTTAACTGGGCTTCCCAGGTGGCGCTAGTGGTAAAGAATGTGCCTGTCAATGCCAGAGACATGAGATGCAGGTTCAATCCCTGGGTCAGGAAGATCCCCTGGAGGAGAGCATGGCAACCCACTCCAGTGTTCTTGACTGGAGAACCCCATGGACAGAGGAGCCTGGTGGGCTACAGTCCATGAGGTTGCAGAATCGGACATGACTGAAGCAACTCAGCACCCAGCACATCCCTGGGTTTGTTTCTAAATTTTTCTTCTGTCCCAGTGATCTCTTTGATTGTTTCTAGATGGGAGCAGACTATTTTAATCTAGTGTTCATGTTTTGTGAGATAATCCACACTTGTGCTCTTACCCTCCCTCCCTCCTTCCTTTCTTCCCTCCCTCCACGTCTCTCCATCTCTTCCTATTTCTCTCCCTATCTCCCCCTCCTCCCATCTCCTAACTTTAAGGCTGATCTTATGCATTTATTCTTCTTGGTAAACTTTAGAATCATGTTATCAAGCTTCAGAAAAACCCATGTTGGGATTTCAATGGGAATTTCATGAAATGTGTAGTTCAATTTTAGAAGTCTTGATAGTTTTGCTACATCATGCTTTCTTGTTCAAGAATATAATACATCTTGCTATTTCTTCATCTTTTGTGTTTCTTTAAAATAAAAGTTTTAAAATATTTTTATGAAGTCTTAGACATTTGTTGTCAAGATTATCCTGAGATATATTTTGTGGCTCTTATACATGGAATCTTTATTATATTTTTATCACTGGTTATTATGTGGATTTATTTATTAACAAGTCACTTAGTAATCTCTCTTCAATACTCCAGTAACTTTTTAGATGGTTTTCTTTTGTTTTCTAGGTAGACTTTTTGAGTTTTAAGTATGAAAATAATGATCTTTGTCTCTAACTTTACAACAGATCATTTTAGAATGTTTAATTACTTTTCATAGAACAGTGATAAGTGCAAAGATGGTGAGGATTTTTGCCTTTTTATAGACATAAATGAAAGGCTGTAAGTATTTTACTGTTCCGTGTGATATTACATGAAGATAGTTATTCTTTACCATGACAGCAAATTTCCTTCTGATTTGATTTTGCTAAGAAGTTTTTGTCAGAAAATGAACGTTGAATTTCCTTAGATGCCTTTCTATGCCTACATCTATGTAGGAGGCAACGATAAGATTTTCTCAGTTAACCTCATAAAATACCTTACTCTAAATATACAAGTACTTTTGTAAGTACTCCTACCATTAACTTTTCTTTGTCACTTTGTTGGTCTGTCTTTTGTAGACATGCTTGGATATGGGCTTACCAATATGAGGTATTCTATCAGAATGCAAAGTTTAACCCATTCACTTTTTTGTTATAAGAGATATGATTACTTTATCTTCTTTGCGTCATCCTGTTTTCTGTATTTATGCTTCCTTGTTTTCTTTGCTACATGGCTTATATTTTCTTTAGTCATTTTGTCAAGTGATCGTGAAGATTTGTCCTGCTTTTTATTGCCATTAATAGTTACCTTTAAGTGTTAAAAGAAACACCAAAACATATATTTCTGTAGTTATTAATGTCAAGAAGGACAAATATCCATTGTGTCCCCTTCACACAATAAAAGGAATATACCAGTTAATAAAAAGTTTGGCTAAAAGAAACAGAAGCCATACTCACTGTGGCTTAAATAACTAAGGATTTACTTTTCTTAAAAGATGAGAAGCCTGAGATAGGCAGTTCTAAGCATTGGTTCAGTAGCTCAACAGTGTCAGAGCTAAGATCTCTGCCAGTCTCCTCTTCATAGTGACGATATGGCTGCCACAGCACCAGTCATCATATTGACATTCAAGGCAATAAGAATAAGGGAAGGTCTGTGCTAGCTGTTTCTGTCTCAGAACTCCTAACACCTATAAGACTGTGATTAATATCTCATTGGCTGTAACTGCCATGTGCCCTTATCACCTGAGCAGAAAGGATGTTCGGGGAGAGAGCATCTCTCCTGCCCAGGTCAGGAAGGTGGCAAGGAAGAAGGTATGCCAGCCCCGGATTAATTTATACACTTGTGTTTCCTCCCACCGTAATGCCCTCTCTGGGGACCTTCCCACCAAATGAATATTTTCTTTTATAAGTTGCATTAAACAATTGTCAGTTAAAATGAAGGATGACTTAAAATTTTCCCAGCCCACAGTAGGTGGTTAAAACCCATTAGTTGAGGCATCTTTTCCAGCCTGTTCACAAATCACCTTCGTTTAAGTGGCTTTGCTTAAATTGCCAAGTTCTATATCCTTTATTCTATGATCTCATTTTTTATCTGCGTTTCATTCCGACATTATTGCCATTTTTATTCCAAGTAATAACAAAATACATTTTCTTTCAAATAATTTGTATTGGGTTATCTATGAGAAAAACTCCTTCAATAAAAAACACACATAACAAATACTGTCACCAGCATCAGGAAAAAACAAACAGATATCTATCTCTGCCCACACTGCTCTCTGATGTTATAATGCATTCATGTTTAGATACGCGGTCTGTCTTGGTTAACTCCTTTATGGTTTTAGAGCCTGTCTGGTTTAACACTGGGACTTGAGGGGACAGGGTGTTGACTGCAGACATCTGTTCCCACTCCTCAGACTGCTCAAGTCAGGAAGAGGCTTACTTTAAGGCTAGATGTTTCTCTGCAGAACCTGGCATGTTTATGTATGTGTTGTAAATTTTCAGTTCGGTTCAGTCGCTCAGTCATGTCTGACTCATTGTAACCCCATGAACTGCAGCACACCAGGCCTCCCTGTTCATCACCAACTCCCAGAGTCCACCCAAACCCATGTCCATTGAGTCGGTGATGCCATCCAACCATCTCATCCTCTGTCATCCCCTTCTCCTCCTACCCTCAATCTTT
The DNA here is from genome assembly GCF_003369695.1 of Bos indicus x Bos taurus. NCBI lineage: Eukaryota > Metazoa > Chordata > Mammalia > Artiodactyla > Bovidae > Bos > Bos indicus x Bos taurus. Next base: position 27,064,422 of record NC_040088.1, read on the forward strand.
CCCAGCATCAGGGTCTTTTCCAATGAGTCAGCTCTTCGCATGAGTTGGCCAAAGTATTGGAGTTTCAGCTTCAACATCAGTCCTTCCAATAAACACCCAGGACTGATCTCTTTAGGATGGACTGGTTGGATCTCCTCGCAGTCCAAGGGACTCTCAAGAGTCTTCTCCAACACCACAGCTCAAACGCATCAATTCTTCTGTGCTCAGCTGTCTTTATAGTCCAACTCTCACATCCATATAAGACCACTGGAAAAACCATAGCCTTGACTAGGTGGACCTTTGTTGGCAAAGCAATAGTTCTGCTTTTTAATATGCTGTCTAGGTTGGTCATAACTTTCCTTCCAAGGAGTAAGCATCTTTTAATTTCATGGCTGCAATCACCATCTGCAGTGATTTTTGAGCCCAGAAAAACAAAGTCTGATACTGTTTCCACTGTTTCCCCATCTATTTGCCATGAAGTGATGGGACCAGATGCCATGATCTTAGTTTGCTGAATGTTGAGCTTTAAGCCAACTTTTTCACTCTTCTGTTTCACTCTCATCAACAGGCTCTTTGGTTCTTCTTCACTTTCTGCCAAGAGGGTGGTTCATCTGCATATCTGAGGTTCTTGGTATTTCTCCCGGCAATCTTGATTCCAGCTTGTGCTTCCTCCAGCCCAGAGTTTCTCATGATGTACTCTGCATATAAGTTAAATAAGCAGGGTGACAATATACAGCCTTTACGTACTCCTTTTCCTATTTGGAACCAGTCTGTTGTTCCATGTCCAGTTCTAACTGTTGCTTCCTGACCTGCATACAGATTTTTATTTATAATTAATTCCACGTGTGGGCTTGTGTATGCTCAATTGTGTCCAGGTCTTTGCAAGCCCATGGACTGTATAGCCCACCAGGCTCCTCTGTCCGTGGGGTTTTTCAGGCAAGCATACTGAAATGGGTGGCCATTTCCTTTTCCAGTGATCTTCCTGACCCAGTCAGGAAGTCTTCTGCATTGCAGGTAGATTATTTCCTGTCTGAGCCACCAGGAAAGCCCAGTTGTAACTTAAATGGGCACAATTTAGTTGAAGGTTGGTTTAAAAAAAAAAAAAAAGAAGAAGAAGAAAGAAAGCACAAGGTATGCTGTGTCTCTGTGGTACCTGAGATGAGCTGCAGTTGAGAGTACCTGCAGGGCCCCATCCTTGCCCTTTGAACCTACCGCAGAGGCAAGGTAGCCTGCTCCTCTCACCCTCTGACCCACAACTGGGGACGTCCTGGCAGACTCTCTTGTCTATTCGGCAGTGATGTGGGGAACAAGCCCAGGTAAATTTGAACATGAACCATGAAGCCACAGAGGGGGAGCCGTGAGTAAGTAAGCCTCTTGACTTCGCCCATGCAGGGGACAGTTGGTCTGAAAGCTGTGCTTACAAAGATGTGCTTTTGTACCACAGCTGCCAGGCAGAGTGGACGCCCATGTGGCCTGCTGAGCACAGCCATCGTGGTCCCACAATTTGGCTCTGCAGCCCAAAAGCGGATTTTCCGGCCCTGCAATAAAACAATGTGATTCCCTGAGTGCCAAACCCGGGGTGTGCCCTGAGCCCTGGCAACATCTGTGCTGAGAGTGCTCCTTCCAAGACTGCAGCTTTCTGCTTGGTGCTCACATCTGCTGTCACCAGTCAGCTCTGGTGACAAACAGTCACACTCCATTGGTTTCCTCCCATATTTCCTGGGACATCTTCAGGGTAAAAGGGAGTCTCCAATTATGTGCTCCTATTTTTTTTTTCTTTCCAAATCAAGACAATGTTCAGCAACTAATGGCATATTTTAAATATGCCAGGAAGATCTGCATTTTTCTCCAAGGAAGAACCAAGTGACAGCACCTGCTTAAATGCAGCCTCCTTCCCGGTGGTAATCGGTGGACCTGCTGTGCAGGACAGCAGGGTATTTTGCCCTGCTGAGAAAAACCCTTTTTGTTTGGGGTGGGTGGGACTTTTTAACATATGCGCTCCTGCAGAGGCATCTCGGCAAGGCCTTTGTTAAGATGTATTTCTCAGCGTTTATTAGTGAGATTTGGTTCAGGGAGACTGTCTTCTGGAGAGGTAAAACCTTAGCTAGGAAGGCCATGTTGGTGGGGCCTTTCCGGTAAGCAGCCTGAGGTGACCCCTAAAAATGGTGCGCTATTCACTTGACCCAGAAAACCCCACAAAATCATGCAAATCAAGAGGTTCAAATCTTCGTGTTCACTTTAAGAACACTCATGAAACTGCCCAGGCCATAAAGGGTATGCATATCCAAAAACCACCAAGTATCTGAAGGATGTCACTTTAAAGAAGCAAGGTGTGCCATTCCGTGGTTAAAACGGTGGAGCTGGTAGGTGTGCACGGGCCAAACAGCAGGGCTGGACGCAGGGTTGGCGGCCTAAAAAGAGTGCTGAATTTTTACTACACGTGCTCAAAAATGCAGAGAGTAATGCTGAACTTAAGGGCTCAGATGTAGATTCTCTGGTCATTGAGCACATCCAAGTGAACAAAGCCCCCAAGACGCGGCACAGGACTTACAGAGCTCACGGTCGGATCAGCCCCTACATGAGCTCCCCCTGCCACATTGAGATGATCCTTACTGAAAAAGAACAGATCGTTCCTAAACCAGAAGAGGAGGTTGCACAGAAGAAAAAGATATTCCAGAAGAAACTGAAGAGACAAACACTTATGGCCCGGGAATAAATGCCGCAAAAAATAAATGCAAGTAAAAGTGTTGGTTGTCTTAATTAGTAAATGTATTTCAAGTGTTAGCACACACACAAAAAAGAGATGGTAGGGATTTGGTGACTAGTGATTCCACAGCTGGTACCAGGGTCTTCTGGCTGCAAGAAGGCTGGTTGTTGGGGGAGGGAGCAGCTGGGCGGACGGTCCTGCAAAGGGTGGTCAGCAAGAAAAAACATTGCACACGTCACTGGGCCCACTGGGGTCTGCCTTTCCCTACCCTGTGATTCCCCCAGAATCTCCATAGATGTCCCCAGTGAGAATGTAGTCTTCTTTTTACTAAAAAAGTTATTTGGCTGCACTGGGTTTTAGTTGTGGCACACAGGGTCTTCCGTTCTAGCATTCAAACTCTTAATTGTGGCATGTGGGATCTAGTTCCCTGACCAGGGATCAACCCCGGGCCCCCTGCATTGAACTGTGGAGTGTTAGCCACTGGACCACTAGGGAAGTCCCGAGAATGCAGTCTCTGCAGCTAAGAAAGCTTGAGTTTAGGGGGTTCCTGGTGGAGCCTCTCCTAGCCTGTGACCTTGGGCAACCTCTGTCCCCCATCTGTAGCATGAGGGCCTTGTTGCAGGATTGTGGAAGGGATTCAATGGGAACATCCTAGACAGAGCTGGCCAGCAGTGCGGGGCAGGCTCAGTACACCCCGCTCTGCCTGGTCGAATGGGGCTTAGGCAGGTTCCTCTCAGCTCTATGAATCTTTAGTCTTCCCTGGAGGCTGTGCACGCGGCCCTTTTATCCTGGAATGAGGTTTCCCGGCTGGCTGACTTTCTCTCCATGTTTGATAAAACTTAACCCATAGACTGTTCATAGGAGCATCACTTAGAAAAATCCAAAGTGGAAACAGCAAATGTCCACCAGCTGGAGAGTAAATTGACAAAATGTGGTCTATGCATACCTTGAGGTTATTAAGGAGCTCTGATAGACACTACCTCATGGACGAGTCCCCAAATATGGTGCAAAGGGAAAGAAGGCAATCACAAAAGGTTGCATTGTGTTTGATTCCATTTATATGATGGGCTGGGGGAGGGAGGGTTGGGGAGTGACTGCTGATGAGTGTGTGATTTCTTTTTGGGGTGATGACAGTGACCTAAAATCAGATGATGATGGTGGTTTCACAGTTGTCTATGGGCATGCCTCATTTTATTGTGCTTTACTTTAGTAAGCTTCACTGATACTGCATTTCTTTTTAATAAATAGAAATTTTGTGGCAACTCTGCTTCAAACAAGTCCATTAGTGTCATTTTCCAAGTGTTATTTTAAACTTAAGGTCTGTATATTGTTTTTTTAAGATACAGTGTTGCTGCTGCTGCTGCTAAGTCACTTCAGTCATGTCGGCCATAGATGGCTGCCCACCAGGCTCCCCCGTCCCTGGGATTCTCCAGGCAAGAACACTGGAGTGGGTAAGATACAATGTTATCACATATTTAATAGAATGCACTATAGTGTAAATATTACTTTTATAATCACTGGAAAACCAAAAAATTCCTATGACTTGCTTTATTGTGATCATCATTTAGTTCCGTAACTGAATCTAAAATATCTCCAAGATACGCCTGTAAATATAAAAATAATTGAATTATATATTTTAAATAGGTAAAGCTGTGAGTTGTACAAATTAAGTCTTAAAGTTGTTAATTAACAGAAAATGAATTATTGTCCTTCAATGTCTGTTTTGTCTGCATGGTATACCACACATACTTTTGTATACAATGTATGCATTTATATCCCTTGTACACAATGCATATGTTTATGTGTAAGACAGAAAATTATCAGAGAGAAACTTATACTGCTGCTGCTGCTGCTGCTAAGTCGCTTCAGTCGTGTCCGACTCTGTGTGACCCCATAGACGGCAGCCCACCAGGCTCCCCCATCCCTGGGATTCTCCAGGCAAGAACACTGGAGTGGGTTGCCATTTCCTTCTCCAATGCATAAAAGTGAAAAGTGAAAGTGAAGTCGCTCAGTCGTGTCCGACTCCTAGCGACCCCATGGACTTCAGCCTACCAGGCTCCTCCACCCATGAGATTTTCTAGGCAAGAGTACTGGAGTGGGGTGCCATCGCCTTCTCCGGAAACTTATACTATGTTTTACTTAATCAAGTTAGATTAATGCAATGGTTCTCAAACACTGATTCATGGACTAGTGTTATTTAGTTATGAAATATTAAAAAAAATAAGACAAAGTAGGTAATAGTACTTTATCAATTCTTTGGGCACCTGATGCAAAGAGTTAACTCACTGGAAAAGACCCTGATGCTATGAAAGATTGAGGGCATGAGGAGAAGGGGGCAACAGAGGATGAGATGGTCGGATGGCATCATTGACTCACTGGACATGAGTTTGAGCAAACTGCGGGAGATAATGAAGGACAGGGAAGCCTGGCGTGCTGCAGTCCATGGGGTCGCAAGGAGCTGGACATGACCGAGCAACTGAACTACAACAACTAAGGTTAATTTTTTAGTTTTGACAAATGTGTTATGTTTAGAAGACGTCATCATTGCAAGAAGCTGGGTGAAGAGTATATAGGAACTCTGCCCTATTTTTGCAACTTTCCTGTAAATATAAAAATTCTCCAGAATGGAAGTTTACTTAAATAACCCCTCCCTCCAAGCAACAACAAGCAACAAAACAAGGATGATGGTAATGACTTTAGTACACACTCAAGACTAGAAGACTCTCCTTTATTCTAAAATTATACTCTTTCAACCTTTTGCTGTTAAAGTGTCCTTTTATGAAGTGGAGTTAGATGGAAATTGTATTTGTTTCCCACTAGAGTACATAAAAAATGACAATTCTAGGTGAGTTTTCCAGGGTTGCAACAGATGCTGTTGGGGTCCTGTCCCCACTGTCAGCCTTCAGTCTTGCCTGCATGGCTGGGAGTCTCTAAGACATGCTGTCCACACTGGCCCCTAAGGCCCCAGTGAGACTGAGCCCCCTTGGTCCACACAGGCACCCTGCCCTTTGATGTGCATCCATCATATTGGCTCCTTCCTTACCTGCCTCACCTCCCCACCCCCAATGGTGTTGGCTGGGACCACTTGAATTTCCTGCTCTGAGAGCCTTGGTCTTCTCCAGGGGTAGCCAAATTAAGTCACTTGAGGCTTGTGAATTCCAAGTCCTGGGGACCACAGACTAAAAGTTAGGCAGAGACATGGACTAATGTATATAGCCCTCAGGATGGCTGTTAGCAACATCCACGCTCAGTGATGGACCTACGGTAGATTCCTGAAGCTGCCACGAAAAAGTCCCAACAATTGAGTGATGTGTGTAGCAGAAATCTAAGTCTCACGTTTCTGCAGGCTCAAAGTCTGAAACTGAGGCATTGGAAGGGCCCTGCTCCCTCTGAAGGCTTGGGGAGCATCAGCCCTGGCCTTGTCTAGCTTCCCACTGTGGCTGGCCAGCCGTGCCTCTCCTCGGCTCGCTCCGCATCACTCTCACCCCTGACTCTGTCTCACGTGGTGTTAGTTCTCCCGCGCACCTCTGCTTTCCTCTCCTTGTCTCATACTCCAGTCGCATTGCACTAAGGGCCACCTTACCCCAGTGTGTATCCAAATAAGGTCACATCCTGTGATTCTGTGAGAACATGGATCTTTGAGGGACTCCACCCAACCCCAGGCAGGATGCAGCGAGAAAGCAGACGAGACCTGCCTCAAGATGCTGTCACATGCGTGGGCCTTGTGGGGGTGGGGAGATTTTAACTGAACAAACACACTCATCAGTGAGTAACAACAAAGGTGAAGACTTTCCAGGGCTTCCCTGGTGGCTGAGTGGTGAAGAATCCCCTTGCCAGTGCAGGAGATGTGGGTTCGATCTGTGGGTGGGGAAGATCACCTGGAGAAGTAAATGGCTACACACTCCTGTGTTCTTGCCTGGGAAATCCCATGAACAGAGGAGCCTGGCAGGCTTACAGTCCATGAGGTCGCAAAGAGTCAGACATGACTGAGGGACTAAGCACACAGTGGCTTTGCTAGCAGGGCCCACACTTGCTGGCTGCAAACCACAGTAGCGGTTACACCCAGAAAAACCACACTCAGCACTGGCTTACAACGTAAGTGGCCTAAGTAATTGCATCTGAAGCCCCATTTGCAGAAAGGGGCTGACTGACAGTTCATTCTCTCTGAGACATTGAGATTGATTACCTAAGAAAGACAAGGAAATCGCACAGGAAGCCCCATTATTGGGGCAAAGTGTGTAACTCTGTAACTCACTGACTGCACTGCGTCCACGGAGCAGGGGGTTCGACGCCGGGCTCTCTGGGAAGCTCTAGATATGAAATGACTTTGCATGATGCAGCTCCGATGCTAAAAGCGCAATGCTCAGGACTACATGATTCAGTGAGAAAATATAAATGGAAAATTACTGGAGCTGAAATTTTATTGCCAAGTTATTTATCTTTGTTATTACTTTCCGAATCCTTTTGTGCGTTTTGTTCACGGCGCTGGATAGAGGCACTCTTACTTACACTTTAAACAGAGATTAGGAGGGAAAAATATTCCTCACGACACCACAAAATACCAGATTAAGTCTCAGCCAGGCCTGTGACTTCTCTCATTACAATGAAATATCTAGACACTGAAGCAACAATAATAGTAAAAAAAAAAAAAAGTTCTGCAGTTCTTTTCACAGACAGTTCACATGGCTTCCTATTGATGCCACTTAGCATTTCTTATTAGAATAATAATGTGAGAACAGGGCTCCCAAAGACATGGCCTGGAATTTCCTAATTTCCTAATTCCAGCCTCCAGCTCATCAGGCAGGTATTCTGGATCACTTCCAGGAGGGGATGGGTGACAGTGACCTAGGTGAATCAGACCACTGAGATAATATCAGTATTAATAACAATAATAACCTGCCTTTTCCTCTTATAGAGCTCTGTTTCCTTTTTTTTATTTAATTAAAAATTGCATACGATTTTATTAAATTGAAACTGATTTTCTTTGTAAAATAAAAAAGACATTTAAAACAGATGATACATAAACATACATATTTATGTGTTCTAGCAGAAGTTCACATTTTTTTTGCATTCATTCTTTGAGCAATGATTTCCTGCCACATTCAGAGAAAAAAGAATTACGCTTTTTGCTTTTGGTTCTCTTACCTGATTTTTTACAGTAACGCAGCATGGGCAGTGGGGCGTGTCGCTGTCCTGACACCAGAGCGCAGGGCTGTTCAGAGGCAGGCTGTGGACCAGCAGTGCTGAGGCTGGTACCTGGCAGCTTGTGAGAAATGGTAGAGATGCTGACCCTCAGCCCAGGCCTGGAGCTGAGAGTTGGGGCCCCAGAATCTGTGTGAACAGCACTCCAGGCGACTCTCAGGAGGGTTTTTGGGGTGCAGAAGCTGGTTCCTTTATGGCATCGCATTTGGATGGCCATAAAGACATTGTTGTATGAGGTTAGGTCCCCTGGGTTCAAATCTCTGGTTCACCACTCCATCACCGCCCTCTAGGACATCAGAAGCGTCAGTTCTTCACTTGCCTGCCTAAAACTAGGCGCATTCTTATAGTGAGGGTCAGGTGCGGGGCATTTTCATTGGTCTGCCTCCTCATTCTTCGTGTAACCTTCCTAGCCACCCCACATAGCCAGATAGGTGTGACATACCTTCAAGGAAGAAGGGGACTGAGTTTTTGCATGGGCGAATCACGTTCTGAGGCTGCTGGTCTGAGTGTCCATCAGAGTCATGCATGCTGCTGACAGAATGAGTTCTGCTGCCCCAGAAACCTGATAGAGTCTGCGGCTGGGCTGGAGGATGTGGGGGATCACACCATCAGGAGGTGTGGTGGGGAGAAGCATCGGCTAATATGGAAGCAGAGTTCAGGAAACAGTGAGGCAGCAGATTCTGCAGACTGCAGATTCCACAAGAGACCATGACGATACCCCCCCACCTGACAAGTTCTTACAGAACTCTGCCCCGCCCCCTCCAAGGTTCGAGTCTCTGCCCCTATTCTTTGTGCTGGCTGTATTGGGTAGAGGTGGTGGGAGTGAGGCTGTGTGGCTTCTGGGGCTCTGTTGAAAAAAGTGAGGCAGGGTTCCTCTGGCTCTGTCTCTCTGTGGACAAACCCCTTGTGGAGCTCTGAGCTGCCAGGCTGGGATTCCTCTCACCTGCGGTCACCATGCTGTGGACAGGGTATGCACAGAGACAGCGAGCAATATCCCATCTTGGCAGTGCGGCATGGAGTCAGACAGGGTCTATCTGCTATCAGAAGTAGGGACCTGGTAGCCAAAAAGCACTGATTATGTCCAAACAGAGCTGTTTTCTGTGAATTTGTGTTCTAACATGAGAATCAGGGATGGGGATTGCACATCAAATAGAAGAGGAAAGAGTGGTGGCTGTCAGGATTATCCCAACAACTTGGATATTTTGAGAAAGGAGCTGAAGAGATGGTAAAGACTTCTAGAGTAGTGCGCTGGGAAACCTGTGGTGGGCCAAGTATTGGCTCCCAAAGATGTCTGCTCTAGTCCCCAGTAGTTGGTGATGGACATGAAAGCCTGGCGTGTTATAGTCCATGGGGTCGCAGAGTCAGACATGACTGAACGACTGAACTGAGCCCCTGGGACCTGTAAATAACTCACCTTACATGGCAAAAGTGCCACAGGAGATGTGGTTACATTAAGGACCTTGGGATCGGAGATCACCGTGGATTATCAGGGGGCTCTGTGCACTCTCAGGAATTCTTACAGACCTGGAAGAGGAAGGGGGAGGGGTGTTCAGAGACAAGAGATAAGAGAGGGCCTCCACCCACCACTGCAGTGCTGAAGGTGCAGGCAGGGAGCTAGGAGCCCGGGAATGTACGTGGTGATACTAAGGAGCTGGGCAGGGCCCTCAGCTGACAACCAGCACGCAACTGGGGCCTCGACACCCCAGCAGCAGGGCAGGGCATGCTGCCCTCACCGTGAATGAGCAGGAATGCTTTTCCTTTGAGGCCAGTGCAAACTTCTGCCTTCAGACTGGGGAAGTAGCAAGTGATGTCTAGTCACTGCATCTGTGACCCTTTGCTACAGTGCTTAGTCACTCAGTCATGTCTGACTCTTTGTGACCCCATGGACTGCAACCTGCCAGGCTCCTCTGTCCATGGGGATTCTCTAGGAAAGAATACTGGAGTGGGTCGCCATGCCCTCCTCACAGAAGTAGCCACAGAAAAGGGATAAGGTAAAGAGCTGTGTTGTATCAAATCAACAGAGCTGAGCTCAGCGCAAATTCTGGCTCATCCTCTTAACTATGACCTTGACCTCTTAGAGACTGAGCCTCCCTGCCTCTTACAAAGAAAGAATAGAATGACCCACCTCCGGGGGTTGTGTGTTAATTGACTAAGATTATCCTTGAGGGCAGTTAGCGTAGTAATACCCAACTCATCCTAAATGCTCAATGACTGTGGGATTGAGAAATGAGGGAAAGAGAGCTCCTGAATAGTTTCAGGATTTTTTTTAAATAGATAAACTAGGTCAAGAAGAAACATAGCTTGAATATATGTTGCAGGTTAATTCAATTTTGAAGTCTTTTGAGAGCTTTAGTATTTTCAGCACTCTGAAATTGTAGAGTGCTGAAAATACTCCCAATACATTGAAATTTCATTAGAAGGTAATGCACAAAACCACACCTTATTTTTCTCAAAAGAAAAAGGATGTGAAGGGAAGGAGGAAGGAACACATCATTTTAAAATTCCACTTCCAAATGCATCCATTTTGTGACATTTAAAATAGCAATCAGATCCATATGCCTCAGCTATAGTGTCGCAGAGAGTTGAAAACCAACCACATGAGCATGGGATTATTTCTGTCTGTAAAGGTTAATCTTGGAAGAGAGCAAATGTGCATGTCCCCCATTTCATATGGCCTAATGCGGGGTTTCTCTTTTGAATTGCTTTTCCCTTACACACACACACACACACACACACACACACACACGTACGTACACAGTCTTTTACCCAACTCATTTATTTGTCTCTTTCTGGAGGGACTATTAATAGAAGTTTGGTGTGTTGGGGTTCAAGTCCTAGCTCCACCACCTGCCAGGGCTTGGGATTGGGTTGGTTCCTTGTCAGCTGTCTCCGAGCCTGTGAGCCCATGCCTGTGACATGAAGACTGTGGGGGTAACTGTGTGATGGGTGGGGCTCCTGGAGGGGGGAAAAAAGAGACTTCTTATGGGGCACTTAGCAGAGGTGGTGCCTCGGGTCCTCAGGCTCTCATTGTTTCTGGTGTGTTCGCTCACCCAGGCAGGCCAGTGTCTGAGCTGGAGTTTTCCAACTCTAGCATCTCAGAATGCTAGAGAGTTAATGAAAGCTCCAGGACTGGGCATCTCATCAGCCTGCCTTCACTTTTCAGCTCCTGGGTGTTCTGCCGATGACTTTGCTGCTGTTTTTCTGATGCGGTGTGCACTTAAATACATTCACCACCCTCCAGTCTGCGCCCTCCCCCACCTCACGGTATGAATATCCAGACTGAGCCCTTGTCCTCAAGTGACCCAGCCAGGCCAGTCTCACGCACATGCAGTGACAGAATCCATCGTCTTTGCTCACTGGTTTATTAACACAAAATTACTTTTTAACTCACGATTACAATAACAACGATTATTGCAATTGAATTGGAATTCAAGGAGCCTTGCGGTGGTTCAATGATTATTTTCATCTTGCCATTACTGATGTTGTTAATAACTCATGAGAGTTACATTCATCATCCGCTCTGATCAGTGTCACGTCACCCGCAGTGGAAGCAGGGGCCTTTATTAGAGCCCCGTCCAAGGTGCATGTCCTTGTTGGCATCTCCGTCAACTTCTGTTTGACCCCTGGACTGTCCCCGGCTTCCGCCTGTCCAGTTGTCTCCATGGAATTCTCGGGCACGGCAGTATCTCAGTCCTGTTCCCCTAAACACATTCTTCGGTTCGGGAGTGTTTATGCAGCCCATTTGCAGGATGCCATAATGGAAACTCATTCTCCCTGCCTTCAAGCTGGGGAGCAGAGGGAGGGCGGGTTTGCCCACAGACCCTGGGCAATAGCCGCTGTGGGAGGAGTGCAGGCCCTGGGCTGCCACTTTTCTTAGGGAAAGGGTGGGCATGGGGCCAGGCATTCACCCCAAGACCCAGTGGTGCTGCCTGGCATGAGGTGGGGACATCTCTGTATTAGAAAATGGCAGGAAACAGGACTGCCTGGGCAGCAGAGTGCTCGGTCCATTGTGATCGGACCAGGTGAGAACGATGACACATGAGGGAATCCTGAGGTATTGCTGGGAGTCATGCATTTCAGGGTCTCCTTGAGGCTGAGGTCAGGGAGGGGCTGGGGCTCTGTGGGGAGAGCTGTTTATCTGAAGTGGGAAATCTGCAGACCCACTCCCCGGGGAAGGGGGTGTGACTGTGTGGCACCAAGTGGTTTTGCACAGGACACTGGGGTTGGCAGAGTGAAACGGATACAGACACGGAAAATAAAGGAAGATGAAGGCTCCCAGGAACTCGAAAACGCACGATAGGGTGTCGTGTGTAGGTTTGCAAGGGAGCAGCTTCCCAGTCTGCTGGGAAGGTCGTGCAGGGGGCCATCAGGGTGGCCTCGAGCTCCAGTGAGTGCTGTGGAATCTTGACGAGCACTAGGGAGGCTGAGCAGGGCACTGGCCACCACATCTTAGGTTTCTACATTTTTAATAATTTTTTTTGTCCATTTGCGGAGCCTTTCTGCATGGGAAAGGCTGTGCTTTGGGGGCGGGGGTGCAACTCAGGGTCCTGTCAAAACTGCAAGCACATCCAGGTGACCCATGCCCTTTACTGGCCCTCACCCATCTCTTCAACCAGTATTTCTGAGCAGCTTTTAAAGTACCAGACAGCAGGGCTAGAGCTGTGAGCAAAACTGTGAAGTCCCTGCCCTCACAGGGCTCATGTTCTGGCCCAGAGACAGGCAGGAAGTACGTAAGCAGTCACGTGGCTTGTCCTGGGGTGGGGTGGGGTGGGGTGGGGGGGTCATGCTGCAAAGTGAAACAAGCTGAAAGCTGAAGAGATGGCTGGAGACTCCGTTGGGAAAGGTCTTCCTGGAAAGATGTGTTGGAGGGAACAAGTGCAGCCGGAAGTGAGGGACCCACGAGAACTCCCTGGGGGCAGAGCTGTGCTTGGTCTCACAGTGTCTTTGCAGAAGAGTAGGGGGAGGGCGGCGGGGTGGAGGGTAGCTGGGGAGGGGGCAGACCACCAGAGAAGCACAGCCTGGGAGCCTGGAGAGGTGTGCTGAGACTGATGCACGAAGCTGGCTGTGGGGCAGAAGGATAGGTGTGCGTATCCAAGTCATTCAGGGGATCCGAGTAATCCACTCAAATTTAGCCTCTGTGTTTCCTGATGACCCTCAGGTGGAGCTGTGGACAAAGTGTGTGTACTCCTCGGTCATGCTCACAGTGGGATCCTGCAGTGGTACCGGTGGGGACGGAACACACAGGCGTATGGCTCAGCTAGCACTTCTCAACCAGGGGTGATTCTGCTCCCAAGAATAGCCTTAGACTCTCTGGTTAGAGCAAGACTGAAAGTGACACTTGGCAGGTCCCAGAGAACTTGGATTTCAAACAAAGAGAGTTTCTTCATGTATTCAGTCACAACATCTGCTGAACATCTATCCATCCATGTGCAGGACACCCTGCAGTTTGCTCCGTCTCCCAGGAAATCATTCAGAATGTTTACACTACTGCCCCTGCTCATTAGAAACAGACCTTCTGCCAGGCAGTGGGGAGCCACGGCAGTGCCACATCAGAATCCAGGAAACTGGTTCAGCCACGAGGTGTGCTGCTCAACTCATGATTGCCCTGGGAACTGCAGGTTCCAAATGTCATGAGTGCCCCCTCCCAGGGTCTCTGATTGGTAGAATGTGCCCATGAGGGTCCCTTCTCCCAATCACTGCCCATGGAGCCCCTCTTGGTAAAGGCCTCTGGTTCTGCTGTGCCTTGCTGTGAGCTGTCTACAGGCGGGGCCTTCTGCACCACAGGCATTGGTGCTATTTGCTGAATGAATGAAGGAAAGAGTGGTCGTGGTGTAGTGCATGTCACTCAGTCCTGTCTGACTCTTTGTGGCCTCATGGACTGTAGCCCATCAGGCTCTTTTGTCCATGGGATTTCTCAGACAAGTATTCTGGAGTGGGTTGCTATTTCCTCCTCCAGAGGATCTTCTCAACCTAGTGATCAAACCAGAGTCTCCTGCATCTCCTGCATTAGCAGGCCATTTCTTTTTCCTACTGAGTCACCCGGGAAGCCCAGCTGCGGTATAGTGGGTTCAGTGAAGCTCACTGCAGGGGAAGCCATGAGTCCATGTCCAGCATCTTTCCTGCAGAAAGCGGGGACTCTGAGTGCCCAGCACCAGCCTCACCCACTCCTGGGGGTTCCAAGACCAGGATGGTTATTGTGAGCATGTGCACAGCAGCCAGGGACCCGCATGAGCTGGTGGAATGGCTGGAGAAGGAGGAGGGGTTAACTTAGAAGCAAAGAGAGGTCCTGCCTGCAAGACACACTGGAGCTCAAGGCAGATGTTGTTAGGATTTTCAGCTGCAGAACATCCCCCTCCTCCTGCATTAGAGGAGCAGCCCAAGGGTGTTCCCTCCGTACCTCGGACCCTTCTGGAAACCACCAGGACCTTGGACAGGGAGGTCATGAAGATTTTCTGCAGCAACAAAAATGAAGCCCAGAACGAATCTATTTTTACCACTTCCAGTGTGGGCTCACCTGACCTGTAATTGTGATGTTCATGCTGGTTTTGCCTCTCCGCCCCTTCCTATCAATTTGATTTGGGAGATAAATATGCTGTGGCATCACTGAGAGAGAAATACACCTCAGAGAGTGGAGTTGGGGGTGCTCGGAGGGCGCTGAGTGAAATTTTAATCAGTTCTTTCTGGTCTCTACCTGCTCGTGTAACTAATCACATACATGTGTCCAGAGGGCAGAGCTTGGCACAATATGTTTCCATTAACAAATCACTCCTTAATCAGCCTCCCCCACCCAGGGCAGCTCAGGGAGCAAGAGGTGGTCTTTCTGTGACTTGGGATGCTTGGGGGGACACAGCCCAATCTTTGTGTGTGGTGGGCATCCCATGCATGACCTTTCACCGAGTCAGCTTCTGCGTTTCTTGGCCCCATGGTTGGGTCCGCAGGGACCTTGCTTGCATGGACTCTCCTCCTCCTCTCCTGCTTCATGACCTCAGGGCCTGCTTCAGCCTAGACACTTTAGTCAGTGGCTGATGGCCACTCACTCTCATTCCCACCTTGGGGAGGGGTCTTCTTATTGGGAAAATCATTTTCCTTAAATGTGTCAATACTTGATTCCAACAAACTCCGTCCCTCCTGCTGGAAGTCCAGACCACCCGCTCAGCCAGAGTGGCAGGTGCGTCCTGCGCTGTGGGGCCCAGGTGCACTGCAGGAACCCTGAACTCATCCCTGCATCTATACTTACCCCGTCTCCAGTGAGACCACCTGCTTTCCTGACCTCACACCCGAACACAACCCAGGGGACAAGTGGAACTTCTTGGTGGTGGTTGCTAAGAGTTCTTGTTACCAAGAAAATCCATGCAAGTAATAGAAACTGCTGTTTGGGTTTTTATTTTTTTTAAGAGGACAAAAATCAGGGTTAAGCCTGGGTTTCAGTCTCCTGCCAAAATATACTAGAGAAAAATGGAGGGTTTTGTGAAAGGAAACACACCCAGGATCACAGGAAAGGCTTAATAGCTGGATTTTTACCTGACAGAGGCTGTGTCCACTGTGAGATCAGCTTATCTCTTTGTCTCTCCCTCTTTTACCCTCCTTGGCTTTCTCATCAGTAAAATGAGGTTGGAGAAAATAGACTGTCTCATAGGATTGGAGATACTGCTTGTAAAGTGCTTATTAGCACAGGGCCTGGCACACAGCAAGTGCCCAATAAATACTTGGCTGTTAGAATGGAATTACTATGCTTATTAGCAATCAATCAATCAAAAATATGAAAGTCAGGCCATTCCTCAGTGATTAGCCAGTGCATAGGGGAAGGGCAGAAAAGAGTTTGGGATTTTCTTTCCAGAATTTCTGTTCTATCTTATTTTCCTGTATCTAGCTCACTTTTCTTCATTAGTCATTAGCTACTCTTTGTTGAATGTTTACTATAGTCTTGGTGCTTTTCACAGACTGTCCTATTGAATCCTGAGTTGTCTGTGACCTCCCCACTTTGCACTCTGTGTGTGTGTAGATCAAGTGTGATTAAGTTTAAGTGTGTTGCTGAATGTTCCAGCCACTGGGTGGTGTGACTGGGATTTGAATCCAAATGGGTGACTCTGAGTTCCTTCTCATGACTGATGCAGGGTGAAGAGGCATCATCGTGGTGAAGGTGCTCTGTATAGCCCGGGTTTACATCTTCCTGGGTCTCTCCTGAAACTCATTCCTGCCCTTCCCAGGTGGTGCAGTGGTGAAGAATCTGCCTTTGGAGAAGGAAATGGCAACCCACTCCAATAGTCTTGCCTGGAGAATCCCAGGGATGGGGGAGCCTGGTGGGCTGCCGTCTATGGCAGAGTTGGACATGACTGAAGTGACTTAGCAGCAGCAGAAGGAGATGCAGGAGATGTAGGTTTAATCCTTGGGTCCAGAAGATCCCTTGGAGAAGGAAAAGGCAACCAACTCTAGTATTCTTGCCTGGAGAATCCCACGGCTAGAGGAATCTGGCAGGCAGCAGTCCATGGGGTAGCAAAGAGTTGGACATGACTGAGCATGCAGGCACGTTGAAAGTCCATAAAGAAAAAAAAAAAAATCCAGAATGAAACTTATTGCTATTGACCGACATATAATGGTAAGGATTCTCATGTGCAGCCTCCAGCAGGGGGCTTCACTGTGTCCATTTCTGCCAATGCACCGAGGATGTTCTTGGTGTCCCCCTGGAACCTTCTGGAAATAATGCTTGTCATTGCAGCAGCTACCCAAAGTAGAGAGAATTAAGTTTGCAGCAACATCAAAAACCACCCACCCAATCCATTTTTCTTTGCTTGCAGTTCGTTTTGTATTTTCTTCTCCTATCTCCATCATCTTTTTTCCTCCATGTGACAAGATTCACATCTAATCCTCTATTTAACATACCAATGCTTCTTGCAGAAACTATTATCTACTGTTCCTTAGAGTGTGGGTTCATTAGCCTTTGCTTGAGAGGGGCTGTATACTGTCGCTTCTCTGCCTGTCTTTGTAGGTTTTAGATTAATTCCTGCTGTGGTCATGTTCATTGGGATAATTTTATCAAGATTTCCTTTCTCTTGTGTTATTACTTGCTTTCTTGGTTACTTTATTAGATTTTAAAATATCTTATTAAAGCCACTTCTTTGCTTCTGACGAAAGTATAACTTTCCCAACTTTGCTCTTAAAAACTTGCAGACCAAACTCTTGTTAGGGCCTCCTTAGAAGAGTGGGGCAGGGCTGGGTGGAAGGGTTGGTGAGAGAAGACTTTCACCTTTTAATATAAATGGTTCTGTATGGCTTTATTTATAAGCATCAGAAACTCTTTCATTGAATTATTTTAGTCAATAAAAGAAGGCATTTAGACTTGGGAATGTTAATATTTTTTCCTTATAACCTTTTAAAAAAGAGCAGTTCTGCTTTTGAAGATATAGAAATATAACAAGTGTGCTGTGAAATAAATTTTAAGAACTGGATGTTAAAAAAAAAACTGACTAATGGCGGCCCATCCAGTGAAAATAATGACACCGTAGCTGCATGCAGTTCAGGAAAATGCCTTTCTTACATTTATTTTAATGTATTTGTTTGGTTGCATCTGGTCTTCGTTGTGTCCTGCAGGATCTTTCACTGCGGGGCACAGACTCTCTTGTGGCAGGCTCAGTAGTTGGGGCACTCGGGCTCCAGAAGTCACAGTGTACAGGCTTAGTTGCCCCACGGCATGTGGTATCTTAGTTTTCAGACCAGGGATTGCAAGTGGGCCATGGGTTGGTTGGATTCTTAACCACTGGACCACCAGGGAAGTCTTGGGAATATGCCTTAATAGAGACGTTTAAGGCCACTTGGTCTAATTACAGTTTACCGCTCAGGTGCTCAGGTACTGGGTTTTGCTGGGATGTCCAGTGTGCAGAGGTGTAGCTGCGTCCCCCACGTTCACACCACGGAGTGACACCTGATGTGAGCAAATGATTTCCATCTCGGCCTTCATGGAAAGCCACGTGTTCAGTTGTTAAATCATATCCGACTCTTTGCAACCCCAGGGACTGCAGTACACTAGGCTTCCCTGTCCTTCACTGTCTCCCAGAGTTTGCTCAAACTCATGTCCAGTGAGTTGGTGGATCCATCCACCATCCAACATGCCATCCAACCACCTCATCCTCTGTTGCCCCCTTCTCCTTTTGTCTTCAATCTTTCCCAGCACCAGGGTCTTTTCCAACGAGTTGGCTTCTTTGCATCAGGTGGCCAAAGGATTGGAGCTTCAGCTTCAGCATGAGTCCTTCCAATGAATATTCAAGGTTGATTTCCTTTAGGATTGACTGGTTTGATCTCTTTTCGGTCTGAGGGATTCTCAAGAGTCTCCTCCAGCATCATAGTTCAAAAGCATCAGTTCTTTGGCAAAACCCACGTGGATTGGCAGTCGATGAAGACTGGAAGGTGTTTGGTGATTTAGATGATGACAAGCCTTTTGAAAAATGACCAACGGAGCAAGGAGACAGAGACCAGCCCATATCTGGTCTTCACCAAGAGTTAAGTCTTTACCTGGGCATGTGTCTGCTTCTTGCCTGCAGACAGGTAAGCTGGTTAACTTGTCGTGCAGGCAGGACGCCTGTGGATGGAAAATAAGCTGGGCTTGGAGAGCGACCCCTGATGGACAGAGAGCCTGCCTGCACTTGGCTGACATCCCTGGCGGGCAGCCAGCCTCCTCCCCTAACCAACATCCTGCAGGCACCTCCTCCCTCGCCTTTGTCTCTCCCTGCCTCTCTCCCCCAGTCAGCCAAATAGAAACGCTTTTCCGAAGCTACAGTAGCCAACACATTACCAGTCCCTCTCTCTCTCCACACCCCCACAGACTCCCCTACTCACATATGAGATGTGTTACTTAGATACGAATCTAAAATTAATGTATTCAAGCTTGGTTCTTTGGGGAAAAGGGGGATAATCAGCAAATGTCAAAATGTTTCCTCCAGATTTCTAAATGAGTGTAAAATAAAACAATAGAGCCCCCCACCCCCTCCCAGGAATTACTTGGACATCCATTTTCCCATAGACACAAGGCATCTATTTGCTGTTTCCTAGAGTGAATCCAGTTGGGAATACTTAATGCTGAAGATCTCAGAGCTCCCAGGGAGATGCCACCCCTTTCATAAGAGGGGTGCTGAGTCCCAGGGATCTAAGGTGGCACCCTTGGACTCCAGGTGAATCACTCAGCTGTGCCCTCATGACTATCATGTCTCTGTAGTTCTAGGAGACCCTAGCCACACACCTAGAGTGAGCGCCTTCTCTGGAGAGCTCCGGTAACCTCTAGAATCTCGTATAACTGGAAATCTTTATTGGAATTATCCAAGCCATTACCCCGCTCACTGTATTAGCTCTGCCCTCGAGCACTCTTGACTGCGTATCATGGGGATGGAGTGCTTTGTCAATTGGAACTCAAGCCTCCTGATCTTAATTAGAGATGTGCCAAAGTACCTGAATTTAATGGAGAAGGTTGGCAGACAGTTCTCTCTCCACCCCTCTTGCATTTAATGACTTCATTACTGATTACTGTCCACAGCCATGCAAAAATTAGACATGCTCTGCAGAAAAGCACCAAGGTTGACATGCAGCTACACCGACATGGCGAGTTCCATGTGGAACTCTGCACATTTTGCAAAATGGGGAGGGCCAAAATGTCAACACATTCCCTACCCCCCTGTCCATACTCAGCCCAGCAGGTCTGGGAGGGGATGCTACCCAAGGTAGGGTGATGCATTATTCATGTGCTATCTCCCAGGCACAGATAATTCAATATTCTGCTCTCAATAATCTTTTCCAGTGTTATCTGTATTCATCCTCTCCTTTTGTAAAGAAGGCTGCTAAGTAATTGTTAAATATCTCTCGTGTTCCCGGAATAAATTGGAGATACAGAAAAATAATAGGGATATGATGGCAGCAGATTCATTTGGTCGTGCTTGCCCTGATTCAGGGGGGCAGCACGGCCGCAAAAGCTGCAGCGTCCCTGAACCACCAAGAAGAGCTGGAGTCACAGCTCTTTTTCTAACAGAGAGACTCATCCTGACATCCGTGGCCCTTAGTACTCCTTAATCATACATCACTAGCTCCTATGAGTATGAGGGGGCCAGCTGGTATCATCGGCAGCTTCCTCTCCACCCATGAGCCAGGCAGTGATCCCAGTCCTGTGGATATCCTGCCAGCCTCATTCTCTTATTTAAGCTAAACATTTCCCTCTGAGGCAGGAACATTCTAACTATTACATCCGTCTGCTCCGCAAAGTGAATTCGCAGGTTCAGATTTTCCCAGTCCAAGCAAGGGCTTGTAAGCATGGTAAATACAGCTTGAGGAGACTGTTTCTGTAACACTTGATTGGAAGGAATAAATAGCAGTGGAGTGAAAAGAAAGGTAGAATGTTCCTCAAGCTGCCACGAGAAGAGTGGAGACAGGAAGAGGGTGACTCTGTTTCCAGGAAAATCCACTCAGCGAAGGCATGGTTGCTCTAGATTTTACATGGAAAGAAAACATCCAGGGAGCGTGATCTCGGGCACAGACCGTGGGCTTGATCATTCTTCCTCAGGGAGCCATGGGCTGGCTAAACTCAGGGGCTGGTCAGGTGCTGTATCCCCTTCCTCTGAGCACCGGGGATCCCAACAGGAAGGAAAGGAGGTGCCTTTGGAGAAGAGCTCCTGGCTTGGGGGACCTATTGGGCTTTGAAGGTGGATCATGGGAGGGAGGGCCAGCGATGCGCACAGGTAACCCTGTGTTTAGTGCAATCCTAATAGCCTGCTTCAGGTAGGTCTGGGCTTCACTCTCATGGGGGCTATTACGAGCTCCTCTTGCCATTGCCTTGAGCTGCATAGATCCGCTCAGGCACTTGACACCATATACTGAGAATGGAATCTAAGACCACATGGTCACAGGTATTTATAAACATGTGTCTACCAAGTAACTACTCACCAAGGCTAGTCTCTCTTGCTGTCAAATCTGCTTTATATTCCTGGCTTTTTGGTCATGTTCAATGTATCATTTGTCCATATTCTTCTCCTGTCCTCTGGGATGCTGTCCTGTGCTGCTCTCCTCCTCTGCTGGGGCAACTTTGTTTTTCCCAATACCATCTCTCTCTTCCTGGTCTCTGGCCAGAGCTCCTGGCACGTGCCCCCTCCCTTCCTCTGATCACTACTCACAGCTCAGATTTGTGTCCTGCTCTTCAGGAAGGACCTACTCCCTTGACATTCTTGTTTTAGAGCTTGTCACATCAGTCATTAGAAAAGACCCTGAAGCTGGGGAAGATTGAAGGTAAAAGGAGAAGCGGGCAGCAGAGGATGAGATGGTTGGATGGCATCACTGACTCAGTGGACATGAATCTGAGCAAACTCCAGGAGACAGTGAAAGACAGGGAAGCCTGGTGTGCTGTAGTCCATGGGGTCGCAAGTTAGATACAGCTTAGGGGATGAACAACAGCAACACATAAGTCCAGACCCGAACCTCCAGAGGTCTTTGCACAGGGGTAGACACCCCAAACTCACATGCTCTAACACATGGGATCTGCCTGCTGCCAAATTCCTTTCTCCTCCAACTTCTGAGGCCTTTAAATAGAGCCCTGTCCTGCTTTCACACTCCCCAGTCTGGGAGAGAGATTTTTCCCCAAGGCAATTTGTCCCTAGGGGGTTGTAAATGGGCCTGTATTATCAACGCCATTGAAGCTGCAGTCTTCTACTCCGTTCTGAAGTGTCATGTGTCGACGGCATTAGTAGGGTTTGGAATCCAGAACTAAAGGTGTTACCTGCTGGATAGACTGTGAGTGAGCCCATACAGCCCTCATATGATGCTGCACTTGCCAGTCCCCACAGAGCTGCACTGGCTCTGTGACCTGGGCCAGTTAGTTCACTTCTCTGGGCTGATATTGCCACCTGTAAGAGGCATTGGTCCCTTAGGATGCAGACTCTAATGTGTACTGGCATGCGCTGCCTGCTTCCCATTGCTTTCTTCTTGGTTAGCGGGGCCCCCATTGCCCAGGGAGTACCTTTGATCCAGAGCAATCTCCCAATCCTCTCTTAGGGATGGGCACATGACCCAGACTGGACCACGCCAATCAGCTCAGGATGCTCACATGATCGGGACTAACCAGTCATCTCTGGGATGCACACCTGACCAGGCAGCCCTAGTCCTCTCCTCGGATTATCAGCTGGTGTCCTCTTAAGATGGAGGCTGGATTCGAGGGAATTCTCAAACATGTAGACTTAGATGGGCCTGCAGTCCCAGGGTTTTCTGGCCGTGTGAGTTTATTTCCTTTGTCCCTGCTGGTTTGATTGAGAGTTTCTGTGACTGGCAGCTGACGAATGGCACACAGGGCCTGGCACAGAGTGGATGCCGAGCATTTCAGAATGGGGGCTGCACCCCAGCCCGTGGAAAGACAAGCAAGTGGGTTTTGCTCCCATGCAGGGCCTGATAGCAGGTGGCTGAGTACTGGAAGAATGACCCTTTACGGTCGTTGGAAAGGCCACTTGCTTTGGAAATACCTGGGAGAAACAAAAGGCACCTCTTTAGGCCCTAAGCACTCAGCCTTTTAGCAGAATGGAGAGCTCCCATCCTTAGAATGGGCAGTGAATGAAAATGTATTTCTTCAGTGCGACTCCAATAGACATTTCCTGCTCAACTGGTAATTCCCCCGCACCCAAGAGAGGCTAATGAAAATGCACTTTCATTCCCAATTCCTGCTGTAATTCATTCCTTTTCAGCAGCGGAGAGTACGGCATTTTATCCATGGATTGCAGGCAGAGAAAAGTTTTGCTTTTCTGGAAAAGAAACTGATACTCTTTTGTATATGATTAAATCTTTTTTTTAAATTGTTTTTTATTTTTAAACTTTACAAATTGTATTAGTTTTGCCAAATATCAAAATGAATCCGCCACAGGTATACATGTGTTCCCCATTCTGAACCCTCCTCCCTCCTCTCTCCCCATACCATCCCTCTGGGTACGATTAAATCTTGATGTAACTTGAGCCAACGTTTTGGGGTCAAAGTGTTTTGAATTCCTCCCAGCGTTGGTCTTGGAGGCAGAAGCTGTCTTTCTGATGAGCTAAACCAAAGTTAAGCTAGTTAAGGCCCTTGTTGAATAAGTGACAATTGGTAATCTCTCAGAATTTCAGGGACCTAAATAAATCGAGGGAAGTACACGAGAGTTCAAGTGAAGTCTTGTCTCATAGAGCCTGACAGTTGAGCATCACGTAACTGGGACTGACAGTATCAAGCCATGAATTATTCCTGCATAATGATGCCCTTCCATTTGAAGACAAAAGCTGTCATTACTTCATCACTCGGCTGTGTCTTATTTATTCTGGGGGTGCTCTGCACAATCCATGAGAAAACATTTTCTTTTTCCCCCATGGAGGACTGCTGCCTCCATCAGGTGAAAATAGTCCTCTTCTAATCAAAGAACTCACAGTCGATTATCCCCAGAGTGATGAAAGTTCCTGGAGATCACTGTAGGGGGATCAGAAGGAAGGAAATCTGCTGTCTCTCCTTGATTCACTAGCTCTGCTTTTGCACCTTGCTGGAGGGTGTGCAACCTCTTTCTAAGAAGTGACTCCTTCTGATTTCCCCAGACTGTTGATGGGAAAAGTCAGAGACCCATCAACCAAGGGCACTGCTTCTAATTCATTTTGAGGGGCAGTCAAGGGCATTGCCTCTAGGTCACTGGGGGCCTTCTGAGAGGAGACTCTGGCTGTGGGAGCACCTTTGGAGGTTTACAGGGGCCACCTGGGGACCTGGCCAGGGCAGGGTTGGCTCGGGCCTTCCTTCTGGGGCCCCTCAACATGATGTTTCATTTGGGTCCTTTTAGTTTTGATAGACTCAGTGTGTGAAGGGAACCTGCAGGCTTACACCCAGGCTGTGCATTTTGTCAGTGAGGCAAATTAAGTGCTTCTTAGGTGGGTGTTTTAGGACGAGCACTGGAAACTCCTGGGTCCCCTAGTAAGTAAAACTGCTCCTGACTAGCTAGTGCCTTTCTGCTTCTGCTTCTCGCTGGCTGGGAGCTTGATGTCTTAGTCCATTCAGGCTGCTATCACAAAATACCAGACCAGGTTATAAACAACAAGCAGTATTTCTAATAGTTCTGAAGTCTAGGAAGTCCAAGATCAAGGTGCCTGCAGGTTTGGCATCTGGCAAGAACCCCCTTCCTGGTTCATAGATGACTGACTTTTCACTGTACCCTCATGTGGTGGAAGGGGTTTGTGAGCTCTCTGGGGTCTCTTCTATAAGGGCACTAATCCCATTCAGGAGTGTGCCACCCTCCTGAACTAATCATCCCAAAGTCCCCAGCTCCTGATGCCTTAGTTCAGTAATGTTAACATAGGAATTTGGGGGGAAATAAACATTCAGACCACAGCCCCTGGGAATGTTATCAACTCTCCCTGTGGCAGGAAGGTGATACTATCCATGTTCTAGTGCTATTGTGGGGAGCCAGCAATTTAACACATAAAAGATGCACAATGCTGGCACAGTCAGAAACTCCAGCCTTTATTTTTCATAGGTCATTGGGCTAAAATATTGAAGTCTTGACAGAGGAGAAAAATACTCTCCTATTTTAGGAACTATCTTATTGTTGCTAGGCACCAAAAGTTAATGTGCATTTTACCTCCAGTGATGGTGCAAGTCCATGGACAGTGATGATGTGATGTACCCAGATTTTGCGCTTGCCCACATCTTCAGGTTAATCCACTTGCACACAGTGGGGTCCTTCACAGGTGAGCCCTTGGCGCTAGAGAGACAATTGTTCAGTTGCTAAGTTGTGTCTGACTCTTTGTGACCCCATGGACTGTAGCATGCCAGGCTTCCTTGTCCTCCACTATCTCCTGGAAGCTAATGAGAAGTGAACGTGTTAGTCACTCAGTCATGTCTGATTCTTTGTGACCCTGTGGATCGTAGCCCGCCAGGCTCCTCTGTCCATGAAATTCTCTAGGCCAGAATACTAGAGTGGGTGGCCATTCTCTTCTCCAGGGGATCTTCCTGACCAAGGGATTGAATTTAGGTCTCCTGCATTGCAGGCAGATTCTTCACCATCTGAGCCACCAGGGAAGCCTACTATCTTCTGGAGTTTGTTTAAACTCATGTATTTTGAGTTGGTGATGCTATCTAACCATCTCATCCTCTGCTGCCCCCCTTCTCCTTTTGCCTTCAGTCTTTCCCAGCATCAGCGTCTTTTCCAGTGAGTCGGTTCTTCATATCAGGTGGCCAAAGTATTGGAGCTTTAGCTTCAGCACCAGTCCTTCTAATAAATATTCAGGAAGAGTGATAAAGAAGGCTGAGTGCTGAGGAATTGATGCTTTCGAGCTGTGATGCTGGAGAAGACTCTTTAGAGAGACAGTTGCAGCTTAGAAATTGTTAGTCTAACCTAGTCCAGCTTCCCTCATGGAGAGTCCAGAGGTGGAGAGTAAGTGACTCTTGTAATCTTTGTGATCTACTAAATACAGTGGTTCTTATAATGGTTGCTGCCCTGTTGAATAGGATATTGGATTTAATGACAGCCATAGCATGAAGAAGCATTGATTTATTTTAGACATAGATTATAGAATGTCCCTTGAGAGCTGGCTAGTAATGACATACAGGATCTCCATTGGGAGAAGGCTGGAGTAGCATTAACTTAAAAACAGACAAAAACATCCCACATTTGGGAACCAAGATGCCAGCTGGGCATACTGGAGCATGTAAGGTGTTTCAGTGTTTAGAAGCCAGAGATTTAGGCTGATCTTAATGAAAACTCACCCAACTCTCAGTCTTGCTTGGTGGAACCCTTGAAAAAGTTATACCTTAAGAATTGCTGACATTCCTATTCCAAATTTCAAAGCTATGGATCATAGCCCAGGAACACAGGGTTGCAGTGACCTAGATAATTTGGGTCCAAGTATCTGTGAGGTGTCACCAAAGGGTGGAGCTTGCCAGGACATGGGAGGATGAGAGAGAGAGACAGGTGCTAAACTGCAGATGTGGGAAGCTGGCCCAGCTGAGGAAGAAGGCAAAAGTAAGTGATTTAGGAGAATTTTAAGAGAATAGATTCCAAGGAAAATGAGAGATTGGCATTGGAAGGGGAAAGAAATCAAGATACTGGTTTACCTCTTTCCTGGTGATTCTATTTTTCACAGAAAAAAAAAAAGATTATAGTAATTGCTTGGGAATTTTGACTGAGGTTGGGCATGTTTGTTTGGGAAGGGAGCACATTTGAAGGATAAGATTTTCGTAAGGGAAGTGATTTTATTTCTTCTAACTTAGCACCTTTCTTCAAGCCACCAATCTCCTGTTTTCTGAATAGATGAGGATTTGTTGTTTGGTCACTCAATCATGTCTGACTCTGCATTCCCATGGACTGTAGCTCACCAGGCTCCTCTGTCCATGGGATTATCCAAGCAAGAATACTGGAGTGGGTTGCCATTTCCTTCTCCAAGGGATCTTCCCAACCCAGAGATAGAAAGTGAGTCTCCACATAGATAGGGATGGTTTGTGATTCACATATTAACTGTGAGGTGCTTCTGGAATGCATGAGAACGATGCTTAAGAAAAGGGCTGAGTAGTCTCAGCATTGCTTTGACTGAGTTGCAAAGCAATTGATTTAGGCCATCAATTTACTTAGCCAGCACGCCCCGCCTCCCACCATGCACACACACTTGATACGGAAGTTAACTTTGCGACCTGCAGGTGTGGAGTATCACAGGTGGAACGTCGTGGTTTCTGTATAATACTTGCCTCCAGGTGCCCTTGTGAAAACAGCTAAAAATAGGGACCTTTGGAAAGAGAAATCACCAACTGGGGAGCCAAGGACTGGAAGTGACCTCAAAACCCAGGAAGATAAGCTTTCTTGTGGGTTGAGGCCACTGGGAACCTGTGAGGAATTTCCAAGAAGTTAATATCTGCACAGCTCTTACGTTACCTAGACTGTTATTTATTTAACTGCTGCTGGCCATTAAGAATTGTTTTCTTACTGAAAAGTAACCAGCATTTGCAGTAGCAACTTGCAATCTTCATAGCTCTTTCGTACACACAATGCACATGCAAACCAGGAGGCAGAGGGAACAAGTTTTGTTTTTCTGGAAAACAGAGATAGGTGAAGCTGGGACTCAGATCCAGTCTTCTGACCATCCAGTGCCTATAAACACCCACCTCTCATTAGCATAACTGGGTCATGTGTTTTCCAGTGCCAGCCTAAAGAAAAACATGCCATGAGAGCTGAGGATTTGAGTTTTATTTGGGGTCTCACTGAGGACTCTAGTCTGGGAGACAGCCACTCAGGAACTCTGAATACCATGCTCTGAAGAGGTAGGGAAGAAGCCAGGATATGTAGGAATTTGTTGGCTGGGGTACACTCAGTAGAGCTTCAGTTCAGTTCAGTTCAGTTGCTCAGTCATGTCTGACTATTTGTGACCCCATGAATCGCAGCACACCAGGCCTCCCTGTCCATCACCAATTCCTGGAGTTCACTCAGACTCATGTCCATCGAGTCGGTGATGCCATCCAGCCATCTCATCCTCTGTCATCCCCTTCTCCTCCTGCCCCCAATCCCTCCCAGCATCAGGGTCTTTTCCAATGAGTCAACTCTTCACATTGGGAGGCCAAAGTATTGGAGTTTCAGCCTCAGCATCAGTCATTCCAATGAACACCCAGGACTGATCTCCTTTAGGATGGACTGGTTGGACCTCCTTGCAGTCCAAGGGACTCTCAAGAGTCTTCTCCAACACCACAGTTCAAACACATCAATTCTTTGGTGCTCAGCTTTCTTTATAGTCCAACTCTCACATCCATACACGACCACTGGAAAAACCATAGCCTTGATTAGACGGACCTTGGTTGGCAAAGTAATGTTTCTGTTTTTTAATATGTTATCTAGATTGGTCATAAATTTCCTTCCAAGGAATAAGCCTCTTTTAATTTCATGACTGCAGTCACCATCTGCAGTGATTTTGGAGCCTCAAAAAATAAAGTCAGCCACTGTTTCCCCATCTATTTGCCATGAAGTGATGGGACCAGATGCCATGATGTTAGTTTTCTGAATGTTGAGCTTTAAGCCAACTTTTTCACTCTCCACTTTCACTTTCATCAAGAGGCTTTTTAGTTCCTCTTCACTTTCTGCCATAAGGGTGGTGTCATCTGCATATCTGAGGTTATTGATATTTCTCCTGGCAAACTTGATTCCAGCTTGTGCTTCTTCCAGCTCAGCGTTTCTCATGATGTACTCTGTGTATAAGTTAAATAAGCAGGGTGACAATATATAGCCTTGACGTACTCCTTTTCCTATTTGGAACCAGTCTATTGTTCCATGTCCATTTCTAACTGTTGCTTCCTGACCTGCATACAGGTTTCTCAAGAGGCAGGTCAGGTGGTCTGGTATTCCCATCTCTTTCAGAACCTTCCACAGTTCCACAGTAGAGCTTATGTCTTGGCAAAAAGAATATAGTTTATCACATGAAACAGATAATGATTTTAGTGCTTTTCTCTGTATGGGAAGATCTGGGATCATTGAAATTCTTCCTGAAATGTATGTCTTGAGTGTTGAGGGGCCTGTTAGTCCAGAGCACAGAGTGCTTCGTTCAGTCCTCCATCCTGTGCTCCCCTCAGAGTGCACTGTCCGTGGGTGAACAAGATCAGCCACATTCTTGGTTCCTTATTTTGTGCACCCATCACTAGAGAGGTCCTGCATTCTGTAGTCCATGGTCCTAACTGGGAGAACCTTTAATGCCTGAGCTGTTTGTAAGGCCTCCTTATACAACCACTTTGTCTTCTTGAATTTATTTTTCTTAGGGGTGGTTTTGGTCACAGCCTCCTGTACAGTGTTATGAAGCACTGTCCATAGTTCTTTGGGCAGTCTTATCTATCAGATCTAATCCCTTGAATCTATTTGTCACCCCCGGTGTATAATCATAAGGGATTTGATTTAGGTCATACCTGAATAGTCTGGTGGTTTTCCCTACATTCTTCAACTTAAGCCTGGATTTTGCAATAAGGAGCTCATAATTTAACATATCTCAACAACCACAGATATGCAGATAATACCACTCCAGTGGCAGAAAGCAAAGAGGAAGTAAAGAGCCTCTTGATGAAGGTGAAAGAAGAGAGTGAGAAAACTGGCTTAAAATTCAATATTGAAAAAACTCAAATCATGGCAGCCAGTCCCATCACTTCATGGCTAATAGAAGGGGAAAAAGTAGAAAGAGTGACAGACTTTATTTTCTTGGGCTCTAAAATCACTGTGGAGGGTGACTACAGCCATGGAATTAAAAGATGCTTGCTCCTTGGAAGAAAAGCTACCACAAATCTAGGCAGCATGTTCAAAAGCAGAAACATCATTTGTTGACACAGGTCCACCTAGTCAAAGCTATGAATTTTCCAGTAGTTATATACAGATGGGAGAGTTGGATCATAAAGAAGGCTGAGCACCAAAGAATTGATGCTTTTGAATTGTGGTGCTGGAGAAGATTCTTTGAGAGTCCCTTGGACAGCAAAGATATCAAACCAGTCAACCCCAAAGGAAATCAACCCTGAATATTCATTAGAAGGACTGATGCTGAAGCAGAAGCTCTAATACTTTGGCCATATGATGTGAAGAGCTGGCTTACTGGAAAAGACACTGATGCTGGGAAAGATTGAGGGCAGGAGGAGAAGGGCTCAATTGAGTCCGACACTTTGTGACCCCATGGAGTGCAGCCCGCCAGGTTCCTCTGTCCATGGGCTTCTCCAGGCAAGAATACTGGAGTGGGTTGCCATTTCCTACTCCAGAGGATCTTCCAGATCCATGGATCAAACCCAGGTCTCCTGGGTTTGATATATATATATATATATATATATATATATATATATATATATATATATATATAAAAGATCTTGCCTTTTTGAGAACAACAATAGCAGTGGCCGCCATGGACACTTTTACTTTTAACTTAAAAGTACAGCCAGAAGGCAGGAGAAGGGGACAATAGAGGATGAAATGGTTGGATGGTACCATTGACTCAATGGACATGAGTTTGACCAAACTCTGGGAAATGGTGAAGGATAGGGAAGCCAGGTGTGCTGCATTCCATGGGGCTGCAAAGAGTCGGACACGACTGAGTGACTGAGCCACAACAATGACAGCCAGAAAACATGGCACCATAGCCTCCAAATTACAGCCCCCAAGTGGCTCGATCCCTGAGCAACTGGGTGGGTAAAGGACGCCCCTCCAGTGATGTCCTTATCATGGCTGAGTTATAGGTGAGGAGAACCATCTGGTCTTGCCTGAAACTCTTTCCCTCCTGTTATTAAGAGATTACATTGGAAAGAGACACTTGCTGTTTGGGGGGCTATTAATAACTTCCCATTTGTAGCATCACCCAGATCCCCAGAGAAACGCAGCATTTCACTTACTGCTACCAAACTCTTGCTGGATTGGGTGGATAGACAGACAGGTTCAAATGGGTACTGGGTCTGCTGGTACAGGGGGCAGTGAGGAAGGGGGCGCTTCGATATCATGTCAGGATGGCATTTGAATAGGAGAGGATTCATCATGGCAGGAAGCAAAGGCTTCTCTGGCTCGTGAAAGTATTAAATATAATTCATGGTGGAATGCTCAGACTATATTTAGCTGGATATTGGAAAGGGTGGAAGAAGGATGTGTTTAAATAAAGGTTTGGACAGCTTGTCGTATACAAACTCATCACACTCCATGTACACATATCTCTGCAAGTTAAGAAAAAACCAAGCTGCCATCTGATGGCTCCCCTCCATGGTGGTTTCTGCTCCTGTTCTGATCTCAGAAACTCTGAGCGCAGCAGTTCTCATTAACGCCGATCTTAATGGGAGATATTTGTCTGCTCTGCTCGGCCGTTTCTACTTGTATGAGATTGCCATTTACAACAACAAGTGTAATAGCATCTTTGAGCTTTTTAATTAAAAATTAATTAGGAGATTTAAGAACAAACTCATTGGGGGTTACTGTACAATAACATGTTTACAAAATTAGGTCTGGGCTCTTTGTTCCAGCCACGTGTTTCCATCAATTCTCTGTCTATTAAATGTAATTACGTATGATGCGTCCTCAAAATTATAATGTAGCATTTAAAAAGCAGCTGGGAAAAGTCTATAATTTTAAGTTTGGAATTATGGTAACTATTAAAATGCAAATAAAGGCAATCATGGTTGGTTGGTTGGGGAGTGAGAGGCAAGTGTCTTAAAAACAAAGTTTCAGCCTCGGGGTCCTTTTAGAATGACTTTCTCTCTGTTGGCCTTACCTTCTTACTTCAGTTGGGATGTTTCCTTGGGGAAGCCAGACTGCACAATACAAAGTAATGAGAACAACGAGTGGCGAGAATAAATGTTCTATACATGCCTTTGGCGTGTATTCTAGCACTTACTTCTTTTTAATGAGAGACTGTTGTTGATTAAATGTTTGCTCTGGAGTTATACGTGTGTGCTTCTGGAACACTCTTCATTCTCTTATCAGAACTGGTGCTGTTAGTCACTTTGGAAGCAGGTTCAACAATTGTTTTCTGAGTGCGTCTCTTCCACAGGTAGTCAGTCATATGATGAGAGTGTTTTAATGTCTGCTCAGGCAGGGGTTTAGGCTTCAGGACATCAGTGTTCTTTCTCATCTCCTTGTTACCAGAGATCTGAGGCAGGGGATTCATGTGACATGGTGCATAGACCCCCATCGGCTTGATAACTTTTGTTAAATGGATGGAACTGTGTAACAACTCAAAATTATATGAAATAAGTAAAAACCAGTGCGTCTCAGAGAAGAACTCAGGGTGTGGTTTTGCCACCATCTTCGTTTTCCGAACTCCATGGGAGAGGTTAGTCCGAACTGGAGTTGGAGATTTTCCTTTATACCAATCAGGAACATTGAGCACAAATTGGGCAATTATTCCATGGGGAGGGCTTCACATTTTCAAGCATTGTGTGCTCTTGTGGGCCTTTTAGGAAACATTGTAAACAACAAAACAGGGACTAGTTATTCTGAAGATAACTGATGTATCCTGACAAGAAAAACAAACCATCCTTATATCATATAAATGAGTATTTGGCTTGAAAGGTAGTTTCTAGAAACATATTCATATGTGGAGTCAAAAAGTGCTCGATTGCCAGCATCTGAGATGAAAGGCAAAATGCTGTCCTCTGACAAAGTGTATCGCATGATTCATACAGTAGCCCTAGAGATACGGAGTCACAGAGGTAAAAGTCAAGGACTTTGAGTAAACTTATCAAATGCGAGACTGAAAAGTGAATGTTTCCAAATTAACATTCTCTAGTTGATTCAAGTATACATACGTGCTTTAGCTAATTACTTAAATATTATTAATAGTCATTGGGCTTTTTCATTTTATTCCAGGAGTTTTTCTACCCAAGTTGGTCAAAGTATGCTTGGGGATAACCTCTTATTGGAGAAATAGGGAATCCCTTTACCCTGGGGGCACACGTTTATCTTTGTGTCATTTTCCAAACCTGGGACCAGAATCGATGATGGGAATGATCAATGGAGGTGGAAAGAGCTGGTCACTGAACACCTGTGCATTATGCAGGGGCCAGGTTAACAAAATTCTGATTGAAGTCAACTAATCTTTGACTTGGAGAGGGTAATGTGAGGTAATGTTCTCAGTGTGTGGTAAACATCAGGCTGGCCTGTGGCGTTTATTAAAAAATACAGACTTTTGGTCACCATCTCCCAGAGGGCTAGAGTGGGACCAGAAACATGTACTTGGAAGATGCATTTCAGATTAATTGTGATGGAGGGGGACTGAGGATCCCATTTGAGAAACGTGTGTCCTAGGATAGGGGGGCTTGTCTGAGGAAACAGCCGTCACACTGAGGCCTGCAGAGGAGTCCCGGGAGGTGATGTGCGTGTGATGATCCAGCATCACGGGAAAGCCTGGGTGACGAACACCAGTCAGAGGTCAGAGTGAAGGACCTAGACTTCTGTGTGAGGTTAAGAGGAGCTTTGCCCAAAGAGGGATCTGGGCTTTGACCTTGGAAGCCAGAGGTGACCGCCCCAGGCCTCTGAGACATCCTGCCCAATGGGAGTATACTTGTTAGCTGGACCTTTGACCACCAAACTGCCCCATGGTGTGATGCATGGTGGGGCCCTTGGGGTACACTGCATCAGCTCCTACCTCTGGGGGACTGGAGACTGGAAGTGTCAGCCTGAGCCTTCAGGAGGGATTGGGACTATAGTCAGCTGTGCAGACAGTCTGATCAGGGCTCAGCGAGGACTCTGGACACGGGCTGGGTGACCTTCCCCCCTTGGCTGTATTCTGGAGCATCATTGTACGTCAAAGCTGGGGATGGTTATTGCGCAGAACCCCCCGGGGAGAAGACAGCCAGAGGTTTCCTGTGTGGGGCCTCCCAGACTTTGCTTCTCTCTCTTTGGCTGGTTCTCATTCCTATCCTTTTGCTACAATAAAACTGTAATTGTAAATATAGTCCTTTCCTGAGTTCTATGAGATGTTCCAGTCAGTTATCAAATGGGAGGAATTCTTGGGAAGCCCAGGACTTGCAGCAGGTGATCAGAGTGAGGGAGGCCCTTGGAACCTTGAACCTGAGCTGGCATCTGAAGTCATGGGCCAGCTTGTCAGTCTGAAGGTCCATGCCTCACCTGAAACTTGGCCAGCTCCCCTGCAATATGTGTCAGCTTGGACCAGCCTCAAAAACACAAGGTTGAGGGAAAAACAAGCTCCAAAAGTCAGTAGAGTGTGATACCATTTATGCCAATTAAAAAAAATAAAACAATGCCATGTACTTTTCATTACTTTATATGTACACATATGCACAGAATCTGAACTTTAATACATTTACAAGCTTGTAAAGTGCATGGGCTTCCCTGGTGGTTCAAACAGTAAAGAATCTGCCTGCAATGAAAGAGACCAAGGTTTGATCCCTCTATCAGGAAGATCCCCTGGAGGAGGGCATGGCAACCCACTCCAAGATTCTTGCCTGGAGAATCCCATAGACAGAGGAGCCTGTCAAGCTACAGCCCACGGGTTGCAAAGAGTTGGACACCGCTGAACGACTAACACTTTCACTTTTCAAAGTGCATGAGTAAACGCATATACTATAGTTTATATATACACACATATATTTTATCATGTTTATTTATATGCAAAGTATTGCAATATTGAATTGAAAGATGCACACCACTTCCATAATAGTGGCTGTGTCTGGGGCAGGATGAGAAAACCAGAGTGACAGACTGTTAATGTTTGTTGATTCTGGGTCATGATCATGGGATGCCAGTACTCTTACTCTGTACGTTTTCCTGTATTAAAAATGAATGCAGAAAAAAGAAATCAAGGCAAGGGAGACAGAGTGCTTTTAGTGCACTGTGAGGAGGCCTAGTGGGTGGATCCCAGAGGCAGGAGGAGAATTCTCTATCTGCCTGCCCTACACAAGAAGGGGTTTAGGAGTTGCCTGTCTTTGGAAGGTTGCCAGGGAGGGCACAGCTGTGGGACCCGGGGAATTCAGATTAAACTGCACCTGCCAACTCCCAGTGGGGGAGCTGTCCTAACTGGTGACCTGTCCATGGTCCTGGAGCCTTCTCCTGTGACTCACGGTGCACACTGGACTAAGGGGTCACCTGGCCACCTGGGGCCTTCGGGTCTGCCCCTAGCTGAGAGCACCTGCAGTCTCCTCTCCTGGGCCCCCTGCTTCCCTGCCTGCTGTCTGGCTCCTCCCATAACTGTGGTTTCTTGCCTCCTCTGTCTAATTATGCTCAGCAGTGGCACAAGTCAATAAAAATCCCATCTGGCTCTCACATCACAGAGACTGTATATGCCTTGAAAGTTCACTTGTGCTGAGCTGAGCACACGCTTCTAAATCACAGGTGCCACCAGAGTCAAGGTGACATGGCAGGAACAGGAAAAAACCAGCCACTGGAACCACAGCGCCAAGGGGCAGTATTTCACCCTTAGTCAGGAGAATGAAGGCTGCTTTCTGGTCATACAGGTGATCAGAGGGACTGAGGAAGCTTTACAGGTACCTATGCAGACCCGTGTGTGTTGGGCCCTGTGGGCATTTCACCCAGAATATGTCACCAACCTGCAAATTGCACTTAGTGCCGTTTGATATATTTGGGGACCCGGTGAAATGGCACCAAGCATCACAGATTCACCATCTCAGCACCTACAGGCGTTTTGACAGCCGCCCCCCCCCGCCCTCCACCAAAAGAAACCCCACAGTGCTGCTGGGACAATGTCAAACCACAGGTGGACACTGCTCCTCCCTACTCCAGAGGGTCCTGGGACCCTTCTTGACACAATAAAAGTTTTCCAGGTGAGGGGGCATCTCAGGCTGGACAGCAGGGCTAGGGGAGCCTGGGTTTCCAGAGTGGACATGGACCTGATGCCCTGATGCACGTGAAGTGGGGAGCAGTCCCTGAGGATGGGGTGTGTGGTGAGCCCTGGGGGGTGAGAGACAGTGGCAGGTGGTGAGCTCCAAGGTCAGAGGATGTGGTCGTGTGAAGAGTGTGAGAGGCTGTTGAGTGTAAGGAAGAGCCGAGTGGACACTGGGTAGACTGAAAGGCCTTGGGAGGGATGGACGTCAGCCAATGTGGACAGAGGTGTGGGTAGGAGAGACAGCAGTGGGAAAGGAGGCTGGAGAGACAGGCAGTGGTATAGGATTACAGACAGTAAGGATTTGAATCTCATCGGGGGTGGGGGGAGTGGGAGGAGGAGGAGGAGGGAGAGAGAGACAGAGGCAGGTAGAGATACACAGAGAACCAGAGAGGAGAGGAAGGGGAGAAAGACCTGGAGAGGAGAGAAGGATGGAGGGAAGATGGAGGCAAGAGGAAAGGAGGGTGGGAGAGGAGGAGGGAAAAAGGAAAGAGAGAAGAGGAAAGGAAGCATGAAGGGATGACTGTCAGCATGTCCAGGGCTGCAATGGCAGCTGCCCATCTTCCTGGTCACTGCCCTGTTGGCAACCACAAGTCTCCAGGAGCTGCAAGGTTCCAAGCTCTGGCCCCAGAAACCACTGGCTCATATCTGACTCCCATGTTCTCCCTTTGACACCATCTCTATTGCCTCCGACTTCCTGCTTCTGTGGCCCCAGCCTGGTTCCCCACCTCTGGCCCAGGACTGGATGTTTCCTTAGACTGTGCATTCAGTGACTGAGCCTTGGTGTCTTCCAGCAGCTCAGGCCTGGGGGTCCCCTCCTGGGCCAGCCCTGCTCTTGCTCTGGCGGTGCCTCTGGCCCCTCCTGCCTGCCCCCAGGAGGGTGAGCAGTTGCTGACACGGTCCTGCAGGGGCCAACCTCAGGGGGCCTTGTTGCAGCCCTGTGTTCCGGGGCCCCAGAAATCAGCCATTTCAGTGGAGAGAATACATTTCTTGGCAACCAGAACTGGTGGACAGTGTCTGCCCGTGGGTTACATGCTGTAACCCACAGCCCACGTCAGGGCAGCTGCCTGTGAGAGTGAATGAAAGGCTTGTTCTAGTGACAAATGTGACCCCAGTCCCATGTCCCTTGCAGAATTCTAATTTTGAACTTTGTCGATAATTCTAATAAAAACTTGTGATAATTAAATTAGAATCAGCCTATAGGTTTTTAACATGAAAGGAGAAACAATTTGCCGAGATAAGGCAATTTGGAAAAAAAAAAAGAAACTGCTCGTACTATGTATTTATGAAGTAGAAATTCGTTTTCCCATCCAATTTTCGCTGGCTGTTTCATGTTGGGTAATAGGTCTGTCTGACAACAATAACAGGCTCTGATGGAAACGTGGGCACTCTCTTACCATCAGGTTCTGTTTTAGAGCAGGCCAGTGATCACACATGGTCATTAGGGTCTGGAGGTCTCATTTGACCGACCCAGGCTAATTACAGTGGAAGCAGGTTTGCCAGGGAATTCCCACCTTCCTGGGGTTTCCCAGGTGGCTCATTGGGTAAAGAATCTGCCTGCAGGAGACTCAGGAGACACAGTTTCGATCCCTGGGTTGGGAAGATCCACTGTAGGAGGGAACTGCAACCCACTCAGGTATTCCTGCCTGGGAAATCCCATGGATAGAGAAGCCTGGCAGGCTACAGTCTGTGGATCGCAAAGAGTTGACTGAAGTGACTTAGCGTGCATGAGATCAAGGTGAGGTAAAGAGAGGTGAAGGTGTGGTGCAGGTCTTGTCATGTCGTAAGCAGTTAGTGGTTAGCCGTCAGTGGTTAACAGATCTTTATTTCTTTGTCCTCTCGCTCCTGGCCTCACGTTTGTGCCTTGCACCCCACCTGTCATGCATGCCCTTGTGGAAAAGACCATGTCTCATATGGTCCAGAGCTTGGATAAGGTGCTTGGTGGGAGCTCAGTGAGGCCAGCAGGTTGGTGCATCCACCCTGTTATCCGGCAGGCTGTCTCTCTTCTGTGCTGCCCCAGATTGTGAAGACTGGTTCTGACAGGGCCGCTCAGAGGAGCGCTCTGTGGTCAGCAGTGCACCCCATGGGGCTCCTCTCTAGCCGTGCTGACCCATGTCTGAGCTTCTGACTCTGACTGCCAGAGTCTCAGGAGTGGGTGAGCATCTGCCTGTTTTGCTCACCCCTCAGAAACAGCTTGGGCACAAATGGGCTCTCCTGCGAAGAATCATAAATTCATAATCACATTTAATTCCTCAACAACAAAGACACACATTTGTCTAAGGGCTAAATACTGAAAAATGCATAGAGCAAGGAGAAGGTCGTCAACAAAGATTTAACTTCAAGCCCCATGACTAATGATTTATTTAGGGTGTTGTGTGTTCTGGCTTGATCACAGCTGACCACGTTTGAAAACAGCCAGATTGTGTGGGAGGCACAGCAGGAGTCCACTGCGGGCAGCATGAGCCGCGCAGGGGGATGGGAAGCCCATGTTTGTGAGCCCAGGGATTTCAGCAGTTACGCCATCTCCCCGGACCTCAGTTTCCCCACTTGCACAAGAGGAGCTGAGCTTCCGTGTGCAAAAGGACCAACGCCAAGTGTAGAGCCATTGCACCTTAGCTGCCGTCACTGTTACCTGTGTATTTAGGAGTACGAATGGGGCTTCCCTGGTGGCTCAGCAGTAAAGAATCTTCCTGCAATGCAGAAGACACAGGAAATGTGAGTTTGATCCCTGGGTTGGAAAGATCTCCTGAAGGAGGTTATGGCAACCCTCTCCAGTATTCTTGCCTGGAGAATCCCATGGACAGAGGAACCTAGAGGGCTACTGTCACAAAGAGCTGGACACGACTGAAGTGCCTGAGTATACACACCCAGGAATACGAATGCAAATACAATTTGTTCTTCCTGAAAAAAATCGTATCTTAATTTTTTGTACTCTGAAGTGAGATAAATATTTTAATTGACTGATACAACATGTTCTGCATCTGACATCCTAATGTACGGTGAACACTTTTCCATTTATGAGTGGTCTTGAAAGAACCGGAG
The DNA here is from genome assembly GCF_003369695.1 of Bos indicus x Bos taurus. Lineage (NCBI taxonomy): Eukaryota > Metazoa > Chordata > Mammalia > Artiodactyla > Bovidae > Bos > Bos indicus x Bos taurus. Next base: position 27,102,652 of record NC_040088.1, read on the forward strand.
ACTTTATTTTGGGAAAAGAAGTATCTCTGCCACCAACAGACCTGTCATTCATTACTGCGGACTTAGTGGGCTTTCAGCTATTTGAATGTGTGTATCCAACACAATGTAGAGGAAGTTGTGTGACCTTGAATATCTGTATTAGAACCACAGATTGCCGCAAACATGAGCTCTTGCACAAAAGCTAAGAGCTTAAAGGGCACACGTAAGACCAGTTAATTTCAAGCTTGTACCTTCTCAGCTGGAGGAGTTTTACAGAGAGAAAAAAGGGGCCAGGGAGACAGTGAATTTGACGAGAGACCCCACAATCTGTGATGCAGACCCACTGCCTCTTCTTTCTGGCTATTTTAAGACAAATAGCCTGAAAAGTGTAAATATTGACTGAACTTGATCCAATAGTTATGCAAAGAAGATACAGCCCAGAAAATAAGAAGCAAAGAGAAAGCAGTCAGAGGTTTGCTGGTTGGTGGGTGTTTGGTGTTTCCACCTACTGGTACCAAAGCCCAGAGCTGAGCATTACCCCTCGGTTTCTGCAGCCTCTTTGATCCTGGAGGAGCAGCAAGAGGCCCCTGGGTCTCAGTTTTCCTCCTCAGAGGAATAAGAAGCCACTGAAGGATTGTAGACAGAGGGGTGAGATGATGAGGTTGAATTTCGGAAAGCTTGTGTTGCCTGCTGTGTGCAGAGGGGATTTTAACAGGACACGGATGCCAGTGAGAAGGTTCCGAGACCGGGAGGGTAGAAGTGATGGAGTGGTGTGATGAATGATGACAGATGGAAGTTCCCAGACGTGCTCCTCTTCTGTGGCTTTTCTGGCAGGCAGCTTTAGAGCTGGACTTTTAACCTGTTTCTCCCTTGAACAGAAAGGAAACCCCCCAGCCCATCACCTTCTTCCACTGGGAAATCCAGCAGGAAGGAGGGACCTCACCTTTGACACACGCAGCCGCAAAGGTTAAACAGCAGAGGTGATGCTTGGACCTGTACCTTCATCCTTTAAAAATGGAAGTTTGAGAGGAAGGTTAACGTCAAATAGAACAATATTTGCTGTAAATGGTGAATGCCACAGATACGGAAAGATAACTTTTTTGATGTTGGCTCTTTCTTTGAACTTTGAAGGGCCCACTCTTCGGCTGGCTTCTTTCAAGCCATCCATCCTTTCCACTGTCAACGCCACATCACATATTAAAGCCCTCTGCACCAGCCTTTCTTAGCAGTGCTCCCCGCACAGGTTAGATGAAAGTTGATGCAAACAGCAGCATCATTTCCATGAGTTAAGAAGAGAAATTAACTGAACTCTGGGGCTCTGGGGAGAGCGACCCTGATAAACAGGCCTGGCATGGAGATACAACTCATGGGGAGAGAATTGGGGTTCACGGCTTCCTGTTTGGGGCAGAGCACATGGAGTCCTGGGCCAACCTTTCAAGGGCATGACATGGTCAATTTCTTAAGCTTATTTGTCACACTCTTATGGATGCCATAATTAGTTATTTAATTATGATGTGTAAAACAAGAAATTAGTGGGGATACAAATGATGAAATTTAATTATTTTGCCACCCCAAGGTGATGAACTTCCATGTCGACCCAATGTTGGGACTGGAACACAGCTTCCCATAAAACAACTCTTGGTGGGCAGGATTCAAGATGCGGGGAATAGTCATCACACCCTCTACATGTTGTGAGGGGCTGGAGGGAGACAACACGCCTGGTGCAGGACAGTGACTGTAACCAAGCACTCGAGAAGGTGCTGCGTTTAGGCTCCACTCCTCCTGCCCTCCTGGGACTCAGATCTGTCATTGGCTTCGTCACAGATGGGGAACTGGAGATGGAGCATGCCAAGGAGCTTGTCAGGAGTGATACCTCTGGAAGGTGGTGGAGACGGGTCTCCAATCCAGGTCTCGCCTGTGGGATCACTCTCTGCTCTCCTGACATTATAGCTCATCCAGGTCTGTGTGGAGGAGAGATGGTCACAGACACCAGAGTCAGGAGGCTCATGGCTAAACTGCACAAGTGCTCTCCATCGGCCCACAGCCAGGGACGTGCCACACCCACAGCTCCCAAGTGTTCTGTATAAGCTACTCGCAGATGGCGTTCACTCCATTGTACACACAATTTAACAGTCTCATGCTTTTAAGATACTGCCATAGACTGTTTGTGTTCCCCAGATTCAAATGTTGAAGCCTCATCCCCACTGGGATGGTTGAAGGAGGTATACTTCCGGGAGGTGACGAGGTCCTGAGGGTTCAACCTCATGATGGGATTAGTGCCCTTGTTAAAGAGACCCCTCAGAGCTCCCACCATGCGAGGACACAATGGAAAGACAGCTTTCTATGAACAGAAAGTGGGTCTACAGCAAACACCAGATTTGCTCATGCCCTGATCTTGGACCTCTAGCCTCCAAAACTGTAAGAAATACATTCCTGTTGTTTGTAAACTACCCAGTGTGTGGTACAGTTATAGCAGCCTGATCTGATCAAGAGGAATACTGAGTTCTTTGAGAAAGCAACTTGCAGGTGTTTGGGACTGAACACCAAATCTATCTATGTGTCTATCTATATTTGAAATATATTTGTAACAGATTTGGATGATACTGCTTCTTACTCTTGTGCATGGAAATAGCCAAGTGAGATTAGAATAGTTTGTTGTGGCTGATATAACAGTCACCGCAAATTTGATGGCTTAATGCAATCGCTACTTTTTCCCTCGCAGTTCTGGAGGTGGAAGTTCAAAACCAAGGTGTCCGCAGAGTCATGCTCCCTCTGATGCTCCAGGAAAGGGCCCTTCCTGCCTCTTCTGGCTTCTGGAGGCTCCAGATTCTGGCATCACTCTTTCTTGGCCTCATCTTCACATCACCTCCTATGAGTCTGCATCTTCTCTTCCATATTCTATAAGGACACTCACCACTGAACGCAGGACCCACCCAGGTAATCCATGAAGAGTTCATCTCGAGACCCTTAGCATAACTACACCTGCAGAGACCCTTCCCAAAACAAGGTGATTTTCACACGTTCCAGGATGTGAACATGTTTTGGGGGCTCACTGCTCAACCTTGGAATGACTGAGTGATCATTTATTCAAAGTACTTAGAAAAATGCCTGGCACCAGTGAGAGGTCCAGGAGTGTTAGCTGTTGCTATCATGTTAATAATGACTGTTTCCTAGGGGAGGGACCCTCTGGCCCTTTGGTTAAACTGGACTGATGAGAAAGGAGAGCAGGCATAAGGGGTGAAGGAAGAGGGTATGGGGGCCCCATTCTCACCCAGCATCACTGCCTGTGGGAGCTCCTTGCCTTGGACCCCACCATCCTTGGGAGAGCTTGTCTCTTGGTGTCTGCTTCTTTGTTTGCTCATAGAAGATGTTCTAAAAGTGTCACATGCTTTCCCTCCTGTGGAGCTCAGCTCTGAAGCCCCCCAGCCAGAGCACTTGTGCCATCCCTAACCTCAGAGCTACCGGCCACCTGCCCTCATGGGAGTTGCAGGTAGAGCCCAGGCAGGTGGGTCCGCTGAGCTCCTCGTCCACGGCCTCTCTTGGAGCTGCTCTGAGCACTGAATGGATGGATATGATGTTTGTGAGGCTGTTTGAGCCCAGCTGAGTCTCCCTCTCCTCTGAGCCCTTACATTCCCTGAACTGACCACGTGCAGAAAGCTTGGTTGCCGGAGGACCAGGATGGAAGGGCTGGGCTCCTGATTTACTGCTGGCGCTGTAAATCGGGCATTGGTCCTCAGCCACCTCATTCACCGCCTTCTCACCCAAGTCTCCCGCCCTCCTGACCTCAGCAACCCTGGAGTCTGCCTGCTTGAGCTGCCTCCCATCCCATTTGTTCACCACCTGCCCACCTCACACTAGGAGAATAGTACTGTCTTTAAGCCGCTTACAGCCTGGCATATGAGATCGATTGGGAAAGAAGTGACCCCCTCACCTGCCTACATCAGCCAGTTTCTAGTATCACGGACTCTTCAGGAAGACCCACCTCACGACTGCTCCCCACACTCACGTGCTTCCCCAGGCTGTGAGTTATACACTCGCCGAGTTGTTTCTAGTTCGCATGTCTGTTGGTTAGCCCCACTAGCTGATGCAATTATACCACGTAATTAACTAGTACACAAAACAATGCCATCTGAGTGCAAACAGGAAGAAGGCTGTTGTTTGTATGAAAACAGTTGAATTTTTGGAAAGACTCAAAAAAGGCAAGGTACTAAAATCTTCCCTTAAAATGTTTCTATGAGACAGCAAGAATGGATTGAAGGGAAAAAAAAATTCACAATTCCAACAATGACTGAACCTGCTGTTGCTGCAGATTTCCTGTGAGTTCTCCTGTCTAGTTAAATAAACCGGAAATGACATCGTGGGTGTAGTGGCTGCAAAGCCCAAAATCTAAAAGCAAAGGGGGATTGTTTTCCCAAAAAGTCAGCAAATATGTAATTGATCATATGTCTACATGTTTTATGTCCAAATGTTTAAGGCATGTATCACGTTAATGATTTTCTACTTTGGGTGACTTTTAAAATTCACTGTTTGATCCTTCTGCTTTTGTCTGATAAGAAGATATCTGCTGAGTAGGTATCATGGTCAAGGGACCAGGTGCCCCATGGAGCCACGGGAGGCTCGGGTCACCCTGAGGTCCAGGTGTGTTTTCTGCAGTCTGGAGGCAACAATCGGAGCATCTCCCCCACGGGGCTGTTTGAGGACTGAACATGGCGTGGAAAGTTCGTGGTGGTGCCCGGCTCATCCCAAGCACCAAGCACCTGGATTTTAATTGCTGTTATTATTCAGAAAGGAGGGAGTGTTCAGAAAGAGTGTTTATTTACTCCTATAAGAAATTGTGTGTGTGTGTGTGTGCACATGCCTGCTCAGTCATGTCTGACTCTTCGCAATCCCATGGACTGCAGCCTGCCGGGTTCCTCTGTCCAGGGGACTTTCCAGGCAAGAATACTGGAGGGGGTTGCCAATTCCTTCTCTAGGGGATCTTCCTGACCCATGGACTGAACCCGCCTCTCTTATGTCTCCTGCATTGGCAGATGGGTTCTTTACTACTAGCGCCACCTGGAGAGATTTATATGTGTATATATCTGTATTTCTCTCTGTGTTCCTTAGAGGATAACTCCAGGAATGACTTTCCTTTCAGTCTGTTTTTAAAAATAATCCTGAAAACTCACTTCCTGAGAGAGAAAAAGGAAGTGCAGACAGAAGATAAAGTGTAAGCAGCAGTTACCTGCCTGTCAATCCTCAAAGTCCCTAGGATGACTGTCAGCGGGCCTCGTGGTTGAAAATGCTGTGTCCTGTGAGTGGAGGGGCCACCTGGACTCAGATAGAGCCTCCATGTGTTTAGCTTGCAGAACCTGTCTTACCTGGTGTCTAGTTAGAAGGCAGCATCTTTTAAAAGGTAAAATATAGCCCATGGAGATTATTTAACTTTTTTTTAAGCTCCTTCTATAATAAAAAAGAAACATATAGCATGGAAATGAGCGATTTATGGAAACACATAAAGGAACACATTTTCCCAGCAAGTCATTGAAATTTAATTTAGAGATATAGACCCAGATGATGGGATGCATTTTAAAGTTGCTTGTTTCTCCTCCTCTGGGTGACTTTGACTTGCCTTTGTGAGAGCACCTGAGTCTGGGAAACAACCTGCAGGATCCCCAGGATGGCCAGGCTCCCTGAGGACCAAGCGGGGATCACAGTTCAGTCAACAGGGAGGACCCCTCATAGGACCACAGGCCCGGAAGTCCACCCTGGCATTGAAAGGTACAGGAAGTGGGGTCTTCTTCTTTTCCTTTATTTCCACATCACTTGATACCATTGGAAAATCATTCAACAGACATTCATTCAAAACTGTTAGCTAAGTATGGTCATCCCTCAGGGGTCTTGCTCCCTGAGGATTCCCAAATCTGAGGATGCTCATGTCCTTTATATAAAAAGATTTAGTATTTGCATGTAACCTCCACACATTCTCTCATATACCTTAAATCATCTCTGATGACTTATAATACCTAAAACCATGTAAATACTTGTAAGAACAATCTAAATGCCATGAAAATACAGTTGACCATTGAACAAAATGCTCTTGAGCTGTGTGGGTCCATGTGTATTCAGATGCTTTGCAATAATGCACAATCTGCCCTCTGTACTTGGGGAATACACATCTCGTCTGTGGATTCAATCAGCCTCAGGTGGAAATTTCCATCCTCAGTTGAATCTGTGGTTGGAAACCCTAGTATACTGAGGGGTGACTCATTGCGAGAGTTCGGCAAATTCAAGCTTTGCTTTTTTGAACCTTCTGTAATTATTTTTTCCCAAATATTTTCGAACCACCTTTGGTTGAATCCTCAGATGTGGAACCTGTAGGTACAGGGCTTCCCTGGTGGCTCACTGGTAAAGAGTCTGCCTGCAAAGCAGGAGACCCAGGTTCAATTCCTGGATTGGGAAGATCCCCTGGAGAAGGAAATGGCAACCCTCTCCAGTATTCTTGCCTGGGAAATCTCATGGAGAGAGGAGCCTGGTGGGCTATGGTCCGTGGGATCACATACAGTTGGACAAGGCCTGGTGATTAACGACAGCAAAGCTCTTACTAGTTTCATGGGCCCCAGAGTGGAGCTGCAGACTTTGTTTCTTATCTCATGTGATCCTCCTTGTACCCTGTGGGGAGGGTGTCTTTACTCCCCTTGGACAGATGAGGAAACAGGCATGAAGAGATGAAAAACTTACCCATGTCCTCAGAGTTGGTTGTCAGGGTGTGGGGTTTTATTCTACCCACCCGGGCTCCCACGGTTCATCAATTTCATCTCCTGATGGTCATTCCTTGGTTTCTCTTCAGCTTCTGCATCATCACTTCCCTTCTTACCTCCCTTGGATTCCACAGTATTTCACAGAATCTTGCCCTTACATGCACTCTCAGCTGTTTCCCTTTCTCTTGGCTGCATTCACATGGCAAAGCCCAGCTAGGCGAAACCCAGCTCGTCTCTTCTTGCTGTGCCCAGGCAGGTGAATGTGTCTAAACAAACAAAATACAAACGAATAGACACCACCACTTGGTCCATGCTCTGTATTTATTCTTTAAATGCAGGACCACAGATGTCTTTCTTTCTGTCCATCAGTCCTGTATTCTTTCTGTGGTCTGCCCACTTACCCACTCTCTGTGGTAACTGCTTCACACCTTTTCTGCTTCTCAAGTTGCCCACACCTCCTTCACTGTATCCATTCCCAGCTCTTGACCTTGTTCCCTATTTCACTCAGAAAACAGAAACACTCCAAGGAAACTTCTTGTACTTCCCCATTGCCATGCACATCCACCAAAACCCTCTGGTCTCCAGCCTCAGCCCTTCTCCTGCCACTGCCAACCTCCCCATCTGTCCACGAGAGCCAGCCCTTCTCACCTTCTCACACGTGGCTCTCCAGCAGCTTCCCTTTTACGTTATTCAGCATCACATTTCCTCCACCCAAGCAAATATGTTAATACATGTTCTCTCTCAGACAAATACCAGAAAGCCCTTCCCCTTTAGTCACTGTCCTATTTCTCTACACCCCTTTACAAAAAATGCATGGAAACAATGTCAGTTTTCATTACCTCTGTTTTCTCCCCTCCCAGCTCCTCAGGGGCCCCTGAGATCATGCTTTCATTCCCACCCCTCCATGTAAATGGGTTTCGTCACCATCTTCATGATCTATACACTGCTAAAGCTAGGGAACTACTCTCAATTGCATCAGGCATTACATATTACTTTCTCCTTGAAACCTCTCTTGACTTGGCTCTGGGGACATTATTTCCTCTTAGTTTTCTTCTAGCTCTATGGCTAGTTCTTCTCAGATGTTTCTTTTTTGTCATCAGCTCCTTGTCATCTCCCAGACGTCTAAATATTAGAATGAACTGGTACTCTGTCTGTGGGCCTCTCCTCTACCTGCAGCAAACATCAGCCTTGCAGCAGAGTTTTGTTCAGGATGAAGGTCTGTGGATTGTTGCACCAGGGAACTTACGGATGTATCAAGATGATGTCTGGGTTCCTTTATGTTTAGTCTGGTCAGACTCATGTGTGACTTTCATGTGTCTCATTTCCTTTGAGTCTGTGCATTAAGCCAGAGGGCCAGGTGATTGGTTATTGATTGTTTCATTCATTTAGCCATATTAATTGAGCATTTACTGTATACCAGGCTCTGGGCTAGCCATTGAGGGTGGACCAGACTGGCTTCTGGCATGCAATGGATTCACCCGTACTGAGAGTTTCCCAATACCATGTCTCCAGAACAATCCTTGTGGTGCTGTGTCTTGCTGTCCCTCTTCACAAAGGTCCCTGCAGGGCTTCCCTCTGCAGCCACCCCCACGTGTGCCTCATTCCTGCGAGGGGGTGGGGAGGTTTGAAAGCACCAGAGATATCTGATCAGAACAACCGAAACACACACACGTCTTTGAGCACTGCTGTTTCTGCTCTCCATTTTGATGGTGACAAATATGAACCATTGTTAAATCCATGTTGATGGCATAACTGTTCACAGCCGAATGGAGAATGTGGCTGAAAATGACAACTTTTGTCATGGGGCTGCCTAGTGTTATTTAAAACCGCCACATTATCCAGGAAAGAAGGAAGAAAGAGCCAATCCATGGCCAAAATCATTCCTAAAATGGTCTAGTCTTTTGTATCCATTATTCAGCCCTTCAAAAGTACACCACTTCCCTGGAGAGAAAGCATATTGACATAGTTCCCAGTCTCTCCACCCAAACAGTGTTCCCATGCGGAGGAGGAGGGTGTGATGCACCTGCTCGCTTGCATGCTTAGTCACTTAGTTTCATCCAGCTCTTTGCGACCCCTTGGACTGTAACCCACCAAGTTCCTCTGTTCAAGGCATTCTCCAGGCAAGAACACTGGAGTGAATTGCCATTTCCTTCTCCAGGGGATTTTCCTGACCCAGGGACGGAACCCAGGTCTCCTGCATTGCAGGCAGATTCTTTACTGTCCGAGCCACAAGGGAAGCCCTACATACACTGCAATTAAGTCTAATTATATTGAAACCTAACAGCCAGGTTTCTCTGTCCCTGCAGTTTCCAGAGTGTGAAGAGAGAAGGAACAAACAGACCCCCAAATAGTGACAGAGCCTTGATGATGAGAATGTGAATGCGCCCTGTCTCAGGTTCTCACCCTTCCCTTTTCTGTTAGGCCAGGGATGGGGGACGGTCTCTGCAGAGAATGGCCACACATGGTGGTTCTGGCCCCTCCACCCACTGCCCTTAGTAAAAGGTGCTGCTGGGTGTCACCCTGCCTCTCTGCTTGGTTCTGCTTGCCTTGAAACACATTTTTGGAGGAAATGACCTGGAGAGTCGCCAGGTTCCTCATCCTCTTTCTCTTCAGTAACTTTCTGGAGTTCCCCCTCCAGAATAAACAGTAGGGGGAATTCATTCCAGATAAAAATTGCACGGAAAAAAACCAAAAGACCAAAACCAAATGGGAGTTGAAAATAAATAACATTGTGTTGCTTGATAAATGCATTTGCAGCTGCAGCAGAGACTCCCACCTAAGGAGATATAATTATGAATCTGACCTGGTGAAACCGATGCAACGGTCTGCACAGAAAAATGAATAGTCTAAGCAAGGCCTGGGGTGGGTTATTTCCATATATTTGTCCTGGAAAAGTTAATCAAAGTGAAGCAGAGATGGAGGAGTCAGTTATTCTGATAGTATTAAAAAATTAAATTCCTCTTAGCCCTTTGCAATCTAGTCACATCTCTCTTTCTGTTTCCGCTTCTCCACTGACTCTATGCCTACATGTGTATTTTCTTTGTGAAATGTATGTCACTCTTTACTTTGTATAAAGGGCCATACAGTTTTCTTTGGGAAAGTGCAGAAGCAGGAAAGGTGATGGCAGGGGAAGAGCCAGTGACTTCTCACATCCTCAGCCTCCATCCTTAGGGATGCCTGAGAGGCACCATGGGTACCATTTTACCTGAACTAGGCATGGGCGAGGGTGTGGCTCCTGTGGTTTTAGCTGGTGTGTGTTTGCCTGGTGCATGTCTCCAGGATGGTTAAGAGCATCTACGTGTGAGTTCCTGAGAGCAGTGAAGGGACAGGTCAGGTTTCACGAATTCCCCTGCTCTCCTTGCCCTGAGCAGAGCACAGGGTGGTGACAGCGCTGTTCCTGATCCCACCTTCCAGCCCAAGGACAAGGGCTCAGCGGTGCTGCTCCGAGGTCGGTGAGCAGGCGGAGCCCCCTCTGCAGGTTGAGGTGGGAAAAGGGGTTCAGGGCCGAGAACTCAGATGCCCCTGGTTGTTACTGGAAGAGCTGGTGCGGGGCCCTGCCTGGCCCCGGGCTGTCTCCCCCAGCACGGGGCAGTGGGCTTGCCAGGCCAGCTCTGACCACCACAGGGGGAGACTAGGGCTTCCTATGTACCCAGTTGCTATAGTATCAGGAGTCAGCAGGGCCTCTATCCCATGCAGGACCCTGGTTCTGGTGGCAGGTCCTCTTCCCCTGCCCCCGCGCCCCCACCCCCACGCACTGGGTCCCAGACGGTTCACAGTGGAAGCGTCTTCCCAACCTCGGTCATTGCCTTCCTTCCTCGGTGGTTTTGGTGGGATATACTTGGCACCACACTCCACCTTCATGATTTTGCCATTTCTAAGTCACTTCTATTATTATTCACTTATTTTCTCCTGAGGTGACTTTATATACTTTATTTGTGAGAGCAGTTTAGATTCACAGCAAAAGTGAGAGGGAGGTACAGAGGTTTTCCATAGACTCAGAGTTCCCACCCCACAGCCTCCCCCATTGTCTGCATCCCCTCCAAACAGTGTATTTGTTATCACAGCTGAACCTACATCGACATGTCATCATCACCCAAACTCCATAGCTGTCCTGAGGGCTCTCTCTTGATGTTGTACATTCTCTGGGTCTGGGACAAATATATAACAACATATATCCATCATTATTCTGTCATACAGAGTATTTTCACTGCCCTAACAATCCTGTGTTTCATCTGTCCATCTCTTGTCCTTCCCCCAAACCCTAGCAACCAATGAACTTTTTTACTGCCTCCATAATTCTTTCCTTCCCCAGAATGTCTGATCAGGGCAATCAACTTGATTTCTTTCACTTAGAAACATACATTTAAGCTAACTTAGTTAACTTTTAAACTGAAATAAATGTATTTTTGAGGGAACCAGGACTATAGATGGAAGGAAAACTTGTACCATTTGTATTAATAGGAGATAACAGAAAAAAATGGATACAGTATAAAGTGAATATATTTTAGCTAAATGTCATTAATTATCAAAGAATCAGAGCCCAAGATCTGTTTCTTTTATTGAAAAGATAAATGGGTAAATTGAGGTGTCAAAGACCCACTATCATGAAATAGAGATATTCTTCTTTATCAGAAGAATTGAGAAATAATTAAAAAGGAACAATACACATTGCTGTGTATATCAAATAAGTTGATGCCAGTACGATAGTGGCAGTGAGTTCACATTTGTAATTAATTTCTCATTTAATTTTACTCTGTGAGAAGTTTGAGGGCAGAGAGAGAAGGGGGAGACAGAGGATGAGATGGTTGGATGGCATCACCCATTCAATGGACATGAGTTTGAGTAAGCTCTGGGAGATAGTGAAGGACAGGGAAGCCTGTCATGCTGCAGTCCATGGGATCACAGAGTTGGACACAACTTAGCAACCGAACAACGACAATTTCTAGATTAAAGATGAAGAAATTGAGGCTCAGAGAAGTTAAATAATGTGCCAGATTGAGAAGGCGATGGAGCCAGGATCTGAATCTGGGCTTTGGACCTCAGATCTCACATTCGTGAACGCTGTGTTCTGTCTGGATGGGAGAGGGTGTGGTTTGTGTAAAGGCTCCCAGCTCCTGGCATCAGACTTATATGTGGGGTATACTGTATTTGCCTCACCAGGGTTTTGATCAAGAGAGAAATTTTCTTCTCTGACACTGTCTTATTCCCGAAGATCTCGGAGCAATCCGCTAGAGGTCCAGGGTGCTCTCTCTTCCCACTTTGGAATCAGCTGTCAACCATGCTGCGTGAGTGGTGCCTGCCCTGCTGATATTGTAGGTCTCATCAGGAGAAGCTCCTCCCTTCGTAAGCATCTTCCTTTCTCAAGTGCCTTTGGCAGGGAATCATAAAGCAACACACAGCTGCCTTCCTGCACAAAGCACTACTTCCCAGCCCAAGGGTGTCTGTCTCCCTTAATGCCTGATGCCTGGACAGATTAGGACCCAGGCTTGGAGTCAGTTTATCAGAGAGGATCTCCAGTAGCCCCAAGGAACCTTTTTAACTACTCAGTGACGAAGGATAGGAAGGGGTGAGTAGAATGCTTGTCCTGCAGTTGGACAGTTTTCTGACCAGTGACCTGGGGAAGTGACCTGCTGTGCTCACCAGACAGATAAGAGCTGTAAGCCCGTCACCTGTGAGCATCTGACAGGGGTTATTATGTGTGCAGATTTTATGCATGAAATTCAAACATGGAAGGAGGTGCCCCCTAACTTTTATGACCTGCAGATAAGTTATATGCTGAGTTATGCATCTGACTAATGTTCTGGCAGGTCTGGGTTTTCTGAGTTGACCATGTCTTCGATTTTGAGCAGGAAAATTGATGTTGCTGCAGGTTCTTGTTCTGAACCCTCCTTTCTTCCCTTCTTCCATCCCTGCTTTCACTCAACAAATATTAGTGAGGCTAGTATGTACCAGTCACTGTGCCTTGTGTAAGAGTTATCCTGCCTGTGCATACCTGGGCAGGCTACTTGTTCCACCCAGCCTCAGGGGAAGTAGAGATAATGAAGGTACTCACCTTCCAGGCTGTGGTTGTGATGATTGGATGTGCATATATTTCAGGATAGGTACAGTTACAGGGAGATGGGGAGTGGGCATGCTGAGGTCTTTTTCCTCCCCATAATGGGGCTGTGTGGGAGGGAAAGATGGAAATGGGACCCATGTGGAGAACTGACTGGTGGAGGTTGTTGTTGTTCCATCATGGTCGTGTCTGACTCTTTGTGACCCCATGGGCTGCAGCATGCCAGGCTTCCCTGTCCTTCACTATCTCCTGGAGTTTGCTCAGACTCCTGTCCAATGAGCCGGTGATGCCATCCAACCATCTCATCCTCTGTCACCCCCTTCTCCTCCTGCTCTCAATCTTTCCCAGCATCAGGGTCTTTTCCAATGAGTTGGCTCTTCACATCAGGTGGCCAAAGTATTGGAGCTTCAGCTTTAACATCAGTCCTTCCAGCAAATATTCAGGGTTGATTTCCTTTAGGTTGAATGATTTGATCTCCTTGGTGTCCAAGGGACTCTCAAGAGTCTATTCCAGCACCATAGTTCAAAAGCATCAAAAAGAAGACTTTTACACTAATGAACAAGGTTAAAGATGTTTAATCCACACTGGCAGGAAGGAGAAGGGAAGGGCGGAGACCCCAGTCACATTCCTGCTCTTCTGGACCCAGCGGCTGCAGCACTCTCGATGTGACAGGGAGGCACTGGGTCTTCCACCAGCCACTGGAGCAGCAGGACCTCTCTCTTCCCCATGTCTCTATCAGCTCTCAGTGCTATTACTCCATCAAACTATCGCCATTTTGATGAGTGTCAAGCAATAGCTCATGTGACTTTAATTTGCATTTTCTGATGACTAGTGAGTTTGAGCGGAGAAAGCAATGGCACCCCACTCCAGTACTCTTGCCTGGAAAATCCCATTGATGGAGGAGCCTGGTAGGCTGTAGTCCATGGGGTCGCAAAGAGTCGGACACGACCGAGTGACTTCACTTTCACTTTTCACTTTCATGCATTGGAGAAGGAAATGGCAACCCACTCTAGTGTTCTTGCCTGGAGAATCCCAGGGACAGGGGAGCCTGGTGGGCTGCCATCTATGGGGTCACACAGAGTCAGACATGACTGAAGTGACTTAGAAGCATCAGCAGTGAGTTTGAGAATTTTTTTCATATGTTTGTTGGCCATTGGGCTATATTCTTGAGAATGACCTATTCAAATCGTTTTTGTTCATTTCCTGACTATCAGGTTAGTTTGTACTTGCTTGGACTTGTTTGAAAAGTCCTTCTTGTCATTTCTGTAAGAGGTCTGTGTCTGCTTTAACTATTAACCCGTGACCTGTCATCTGTGTTGCAAACGTATGTATTTCTTTTTGGCCATGCTGGGTCTTCTTTGCTGCATGGGCTGTTTCTCTAGTTGCAGTGATGGAGAGCTACTCTCTGGTTGTGGTGTGTGGGCTTCTCACTGTGGTGGATTCTCCTGTAGAGCAAGGGCTTAGGGTGCAGGGGCTTCCACAGTCGTGGCTCCCACACTCTAGAGCATGGACTTAGTAGCTGCGATGCCCGGGCTTAGTTGCTTTGAAGCACGTGGGATCCCCCAGATCAGGGATCAAACCTGTGCCTCCAGCACTGGCAGGCGGACTCTTCACTACTGAGCCATCAGGGAAGCCCCACAAATACTTATATTTTACAAACCCTTCATTTATCTATTGACATTTTTGTGGAGACATTTTCAGCTCAGTTCAGTCACTCAGTCGTGTCCGACTCTTTGCAACCTCATAAAACGCAGCATACCAGGCCTCCCTGTCCATCACCAACTCCCAGAATCCACCCAAACCCATGTCCATTGAGTTGGTGATGCCATCCAACCATCTTATCCTCTGTCATCACCTTCTCCTCCTGCTCTCAATCTTTCCCAGCATCAGAGTCTTTTCAAATGAGTCAGCTCTTCACATCAGGTGGCCAAAGTATTGGAGTTTCAGCTTTAGCATCAGTCCTTCCAATGAACACCCAGGACCGATCTCCTTTAGAATAGATTGTTTGGATCTCCTTGCAGTCCAAGGGACTCTCAAGAGTCTTCTCCAACACCATAGTTCAAATGCATCAATTCTTCAGCGCTTAGCTTTCTTTATAGTCCAACTCTCACTCCATACATGACCACTGGAAAAACCATAGCCTTGACTAGATGGACCTTTGTTGGTTAAGTAATGTCTCTGTTTTTTAATATGCTGTCTAGGTTGGTCGTAACTTTCCTTCCAAGGAGTAAGTGTCTTTTAATTTCATGGCTACAGTCCTCATCTGCAGTGATTTTGGAGCCCAGAAAAATGAAGTCAGCCACTGTTTCCATTGTTTCCCTATCTATTTGCCATGAAGTGATGGAACCAGATGCCATGATCTTAGCTTTTGAATGTTGAGCTTTAAGCCAACTTTTTCAGTCTCCTCTTTCACTTTCATCTAGAGGCTCTTTAGTTTTTCTTCACTTTTTCCAGAAGGGTGGTGTCATCTGCATATCTGAGGTTATTGATATTTCTCCCAGCAATCTTGATTCCAGCTTGTGCTTCTTCCAGCCCAGCATTTCTCATGATGTACTCTGCATATAAGTTAAATAAGCAGGGTGACAGTATACAGCCTTGACGTACTCCTTTTCCTATTTGGAACCAGTCTATTGTTCCATGTCCAGTTCTAACTGTTGCTTCCTGACCTGCATACAGGTTTCTCAAGAGGCAGGTCAGGTGGTCTGGTATTCCCATCTCTTTCAGAATTTCCCACAGTTTATTGTGATCCACACAGTCAAAGGCTTTGGCATAGTCAATAAAGCAGAAGTAGATGTTTTTCTGGAACTCTCTTGCTTTTTTGATGATCTAGCAGATGTTGGCAATTTGATCTTTGGTTCCTCTGCCTTTTCTAAAACCAGCTTGAACATCTGGAAGTTCATGGTTCACGTATTGCTGAAGCCTGGCTTGGAGAATTTTAAGCTTCACTTTACTAGCGTGTGAGATGAGTGCAATTGTGCAGTAGTTTGAGCATTCTTTGGCATTGCCTTTTTTGGGATGGAAATAAAAACTGACATCTTCCAGTCCTGTGGTCACTGCTGAGTTTTCCAAATTTGCTGGCACATTGAGTGCAGCACTTTCACAGCATCATCTTTCAGGATTTGAAATAGCTCAAGTGGAATTCCATCATCTCCACTAGCTTTGTTCGTAGTGATGCTTCCTGAGGCCCACTTGACTTCACATTCCAGGATGTCTGGCTCTAGGTGAGTGATCACACCATTGTGATTATCTGGGTCGTGAAGCTCTTTTTTGTACAGTTCTTCTGTGTGTTCTTGCCACCTCTTCTTAATATCTTCTGCTTCTGTTAGGTCCCTACCATTTCTGTCCTTTATTGAGTCCATCTTTGCATGAAATGTTCCCCTGGTATCTCTAATTTTCTTGAAAAGATCTCTAGTCTTTCCCATTCTATTGTTTTCATCTATTTCTTTGCATTGATCGCTGAGGAATGCTTTCTTATATCTTCTTGCTATTCTTTGGAACTCTGCATTCGAATGGGTGTATCTTTCCTTTTCTCCTTTGCTTTTCTCTTCCCTTCTATTCACAGCTATTTGTAAGGCCTCCTCACACAACCATTTTGCTTTTCTGCATTTCTTTTTCTTGGGGGTGGTCTTGATTCCTGTCTACTCTACAATGTCATGAACTTCTGTCCATAGTTCATCAGGCACTCTGTCTATTAGATCTAGTCCCTTAAATTGATTTCTCACTTCCATTGTATAGTCATAAGGGATATGATTTAGGAGACATTTTGCCATATAAAAATTTTCAAATTTTATGTGGCCAAATATGACTGTCTTCTTTCTCTCTTTGTTTTAATCAACATCTGAGTTTCCAGCCTTGGTCAGGGATGTTTCCCCTGCTGCTAGACTCTAGACAGAATTTTCTAGATTTCCTCTGAGAAAATAGTCACGCCCCTACATGCATACTCCCGGTTGAGCCTTGTCTTTTTTGAAAGTTTAATTAAATTTGAAATAGGAGAAATATGAACAGATAGGAACTTGTTGCTTCAATATTATTTGGTAATCCTGTATCAAGATCCTTTTGAGATTTGCTGGGAAAGAAGTGTTTTGACAGAACTTTGGGCAAGAATTGGTTTGCTATGATTTCACCAGTGGACAGTATTTCTCGTCCTTCCAGCACCTATCCCACCTCCCTGGCCAGTGGCATCCCAGGTTCTTTGGGGAGATTGTCTCCTGCCATTGGAGGCATTCTGTCCCGCCTTTCAGCAGTGGTTGCAAGTTGAGTCCAACAGACTCACCCTCCTGAGCTGAATGGAGGCCCAGGAGGGAGGGAAAGGGGTCCTATGGCCTGGCTCATGCTTTTCAGGCTCAGTCACCTTTCCTTTTGGCCTCCAGTGTGTGTTTCTCAGAAGCAGTGTGGTGACTCTGTCTAGAGCATCTTTGATTCACACTCCTGGACTGTGTACTGTTCTGGATGTTTCCATGGCCCTGTCAGTCACCAGCACTTTGGAGATGTGTTAATGCTTCACATAACCCATGTTTGCACAGCAGACCTGGGTCCAGGCTGAGCACTTGGACAGGCTTTGGCCTCCCAGAGGAGCTTATTTGGTCGGAGCTCTAGAAAACAGCCTGGTGGCTCAGAAGGTGAAGAATCCGCAGCAATGCAGGAGACCCAGGTTTGGTCAGGAGAAGCCCCTGGAGAGGGGAATGACCACTCACTCCAGTATTCTTTCCTGGAGAATCCCATGGACAGAGGAGCCTGGTGGGCTACAGTCCATGGGGTCACAAAGAGTTGGACAGGACTGAAGTGACTAACACTTTCATTTTTTCACTTTCCAGAGGACATGGGTGACTCCAGGCTCATAGCAGACTTGGGGCGGGTAATTAGGTTCCTGATGTTTAGCCAGGATCCTGGAGTGTCACACAGAGAGCAGGGTGGGCACTGGCTGAAGAGCCCTTTCTCAGAGCTGTCTGCCTATGTAGTCAGGCAAGAGGCACAGACCTGGTGGTCAGTGTGGAGCAATGGCATCAGCTGGGGATGGAGCTTTGGAGTTGTGATCCAAATGTCTGACCTCTGGCACCAAGGAAGCCTTCCCAGGAGGTGGTGATGAAGGTTGTGCTCAGGGAGCGGGGAATGCCCAAACTCTGCATTTTGATGTTGCTGTTTCACATTCAGAGCTGTTTGGCAAGTTCCCTCAGTCTAAATACTGTATTACCTGATGGTTCATGGGTACAGTGCTGAAGTGTTTGGCTTAGTTTTCCCAAATTCAACGTTATTCTAAATGAAGTCAGTAAAGGCCTGAATTCCTGAAAACTGGGGTTATGGATATTTTTGTAGGATGATTTAAGGCAGTTTGCCATATCCCAGCCACCCCATTAGAGTCCAGAGGAAACACACCCCTGGGAGGGGTGGTCTGAGTCTTGGCAGCATTCTTTTAGACCATTCTTTTGTTTACATGTTTATCCATTAAAACAATGTTGATTTCACTCTTATATAAATTCCAGTTTGAACAGAATTAATGGTGGCCCCTGCCTGCCTTCAAGGAGCTGAAATGTAATGGAGAGGAGAGAAAACAGTTTAAATTGTGTGCTGCTGTGCTGTGCTTAGTCGCTCAGTTGTGTCTGACTCTTTGCAACCCCAAGGACTGTAGCCCACCAGGCTTCTCTGTCCATGAGGATTCTCCAGGCAAGCATATTGGAGTGGGTTGCTATGCCCTCCTCCAAGGGATCTTCCCAACCCAGGGATCAAACCTAGGTCTGCTGCATTGCAGGCAGATTCTTTACCATCTGAGCCCCCAGGGAAGCCCAAGACTACTGGAGTAGGTAGCCTATCGCTTCTCCAGAGGAATTTCCTGACCCAGGAATCCAACTGGGGTCTCCCGCATATGCAGACAGATTCTTGACCAGCTGAGCTACCTGGGAAACCCCCTTAAGTTATATACCTTTGTGTAAACTTTCAGTGTGAATAAATGAGCACCAGGGAGGTGCAGGGCATCCTGGTGCTGTGAGAGCAAATGATGGGAGGTTTTGAGCTGGTCTTGAGAGAACAGGGAAGCCTTCTTGAAAGAGGTGATGATTGCTCTGAGAGTGCAGAGAAAGAGGGAGAGCATGAGGAAGGGCCTTCTGGCAGGAGGTAGCTTAGAATTCCAGGGCCTGGAAGAAGGTCCTAGTGGCTGGGAGTCATGGAGTAAGGGGAAATAGCAAGAAATGAAACTGGAGGAGTGGGTGGAGCCAACCCCACTGGGCCTGGTGCCAAGTATGAGAATCTCGGCTCACCTGTCCAGCTGCCCACGTGTCCGGGAGGCATCAGGGAGGCCGTGTGGATGCTGATCTTATGGCTGATGTTTCCCAGGCCTCGCCCCCATGCCCAGCGCATCCACCCAACTTGGCTCTCAGGCTGTGGTGTTTCCAGCCCTGCCTTGTTCTCCTGACACCTGTCCCGTGCTCACATCTCCAGTGGCCTCCCACTCCCATGTTCTGCTCACACACCCTTCTCTACAGCCTCCTTCTGCCTAGATCCCCTGCAGCTTCCGAGTGAAATGAGTCAAAGGGCTGCCCAGATGTGAGCCATCACCATGGCGATGGTGACGGTCTCTCTCCAACACCCGTCTTCCCCGCGCAGACTGTAAGCATTGAGAGGACAGGGCACTGGTCTGGCTCCTGCCCTGGGGCAGCCCTCTTGCTGCTGGGCCCCTCCTGCACAAAGCTTCATCAAAACTACAGGTTGGCAAGAAGCAGCCCAGGGAGCTCACCCCACCTCCAGATCCCACAAGGGTGCCTGTGACAGAGGAGCTGTCTCTCCTGCAGATGCAGACAGACAGACAGTGGGGCGGCTGGCAGCCTGGGAGATGGTGAGAAACCAACTCCAGAAGCTTTCTTGCTGTCAGGACTTCACGCCCAGAGCTATTTTCAAATGCTAGTCACAGACTTTTTGAACCGCATTAGAATAAACAGAATTCGGAATTATCTTCTCAGCAGTACATGAAATAACTGTCTGTCACCCAAAAGGGAAGAAGAGAATGATAAATTTCTAAGGTAAAAATCCTAGAAGGGGAAAGATCCACAGGCGATTCTGGAATCTTCTGCATACCAGATGGTTGCTGCTCCCTCTCCAGCCTCGACTGGACTCAGGTGCTTTGCGAGAGGAGCAGCCATCAGGTCTGCAGGGGCTCAGGGTCATGAGCTGGGCTCTTGGAAATGGCTATGCATTTGCTCTCCTGGGAGCAGCAGGTCAGGATAAACGGTGGTCAGGCATCAGGGTGGAGTTTGGTGAATGACTCAGGAAGGGAACCCCGAGCTGACCCTGAGGGGCTGACCACTGAACCATGCAGCAGACCACCACTCAGGTCTGCACACCCAGCTCCCCATTCCTGATCAAGCCTGAGCCAGGACTGATGTAAACATGACTTTTGTGGAAAGCTTGAGAAGCACCTCAAGTGCCTTCCCTTTTTATTCCCCAGGTATCCTGTCAAAGGTGGGCACCTACTGAGTGACATCTGTATGCATGGCCTCTGGAGCCTCGGCCACAGCGAACCCCTCGCCTCTGTGCCCCTTGCTCACTCCTGCCTGGTGCTGTAGCCACACTCTCTCCACCAGGTCCTTCGGTAGACCAAGGGCCTGCCCCTCCACCCGCACACCCCAGGGCCTTTTGCGCGTGTTCCCTGCCCGCCCACCGGAGGGTCCTGCATGTCCACCTGGCGTCAGGTCTCAGCTTGGGTGGTATTCTCTGTGTGAGTGTGTCCTGTCTATAGGCCAGGCAGTGCCTTGGGAACAGGAGTGCTTGGGCATTATTCTTGACAGATTCTGACTGCAGGGGCTGGATCAATGGATGACAATAGGCTTTGTCAGGACCAATAAATACGATGAGCTCCTACCTGAAGGATAGGCTGAGGGGCCTGTGACTCGGTGTGGATGCTGTGGGTGGGCAGCCCTCTCACTCTGCCAGCTTGGACCAGCCGTCCTATAGGTCTACACCCATCCACGCCTGTGTCTCCACATCCTCGGTCCAGTGGGCCTTGCACTTTGAGAAGCTCTGTTTGTCCCCACAAATGTTGTGTTGCTAGCCGCAACGGGCCTGGAGACCGGCAGTGGGACTGGCCATTTGGCTTGTGTGTCTGTGCCTTTGGTGTGTGCACTGGGAGTTGAAGCGTCATGAGTCAGCTGCCTGCGGGATGGGTGCTCGTGTGCTCCAGGGGGGAACTGTCAGATGGGTGATGGGCAGCAGATGTTCTGGGCTTGCGGTATAGACACCAGGGCTTGATCTCTGATCCACAGAACCCTGTGTGCTTTTCTGTGTCTAGGAGCTGGGGCCCTGGCTCAGGGTGGTCACTCAGTAGTCACTTCCTTCCTGCCATGTGCCAGGTACCGTGTGTGTGTGTGTGTGTGTGTGTGTCTGTTGGGGGCACATGAAACCACGCAGGATCAGGCATTACATGCCTCCCATCTTAGTAGAGTTCAAGGTCTGTGGGACAGAAGGTCATGAGGCCCTTGTACCCCATGCTGCAGCAGACATACCCCGAGGGTCCAGGGGAGGGTGAGGTGGGCAGAAACTGCAGCTGGGCAGCGTGGGGGCCTCCCCTCCCAGTGTCCTTTGTGACAGCCTCTGTCAGGCCACGGTCAGCCCACTGTTCTCCTCCGTGGTCACAACCATGTTATAAGGGGAAACCAGCTCTCCTCTCTGAAGGGGGACCCCACACCTTGGGGGTGGGCCTGAGGGTGACATCCCCCACTGTGCAGATGGCGGGCTATTTAAATGACACTTGCCCGCATCCTGAGATATTCAGAGCACAGCCTCTACAGGTGTTCATGCCTTCATATTCAAGCTGCCGGGAAAACAAAAATGCCATATAAATCTCCTGGCCCCTCCCAATAATCGGACTTACCAGTGAGAACGGTCACTGCTCCTGTTCTCTGAGGACCAGACCAGCAAAGGACCTGGATCCCTGTTTACAAAGAGAGTATGAAGTCCCTCAGCATAAACATGTGTCCTAAGGGGCTGATTCTCTCACTGTCTGGAGGAGGGAACACACAGTTTTCATTGGCGCACTATATTGGGAGAAGGACTGGTGTCTCCAAGTTGAAAAAGAATCCTCTTGGCTTTGATATTTGAAGGAAGTGTCCAAACCATCAGGCGTTCCTGCCTGCTGCTCTTTTCACTGCACCAGCTGGAGTCGACATTAAAGGGCCCTGTCTCCCATTTGCAGTGAAAGATGTTTAATTGAAAGGCTCTTCCTCGTGTTTCGGCAGGCCTCAGCACTCAGCACCAGGTCTACGCAGGAATTCTGGGATGACGATCAAGAAGGGTGTGTGTGTGTGTGTGTGTGTGTGTGTGTGTGTGTGTGTAATTAGACCAGGATGAGGCAGGATTGGGGAATCTGCCAGAGGAAGACACGGGAGCATGCACCCGCTTCATCAAGGTCAGGTTGCCTGTGAGCGTGGCTGGCCTGGGTACCAGCACCTGGTGGCTCTCGGCAGAGCGCGTGAGCTCAGCTCCCTGATCCAGCCCTTGCTGCCATCTGCCTCACCCATGGGTCCTCCTTCTCTTCTGGGACCATGGAAACTCTTCCCTCCCTCCAACCTCAGGACCTTTGCAGGTGCTGCTCCCAAAATGTTCCTCCACTGCTCCTCACCCATGTGATCCCTTCCCACCATTCTTTCTGCTCAAACTCACCTCTTCAGAGGCTTCCTCTGACCACCTTGTGTAGAGTAGCCCTCCCCACACCCCATCCAGTTACGTTCATCCCCTGCAAGGTTTGGCCAGAGCTGGAGCTTCCCTGGGGGTCGCTTATGTGTTGACCACCTGTGCCCTCCAGTGGACTGTCCACCCCAGGGGAGTGAGGACCTGCTGGTCTCTGCTACTAAGCCCCTGATGTCTGTGCTGGGGATTCAGTCAGCATCTGCTGAAGAAATATTGGACAGATGAATCCTTCCAGATCCAGGTCCTGTGGGCTCTTATTAAAATTTATAAAGAATACAAAATCCCACATGCAAAATGAGTTAGCAAAGAGTTTCTTGTGTGTATGTGAAGTTTCTTCAGTCATGTCCAGTGTTTTGTGACCCTATGGACTGTAGCCCACCAGGCAGGCTCCTCTGTCCATAGGATTCTCCAGATAAGAATACTGGAGAGGGTTGCCATTTCCTTCTCCAAGGAAAGGGTTTATTTAAATGCTAAGAAGATGATGTATTTCAAAAAATTGAAAAATGTGTACAATATTGAGTATTTTTATTAATTGGCTTCCTGGTGATATAATACATTTTCCTGATGCATACTTTTTACCTCTTCATGTGACAGAGATGTTGTGGCATTGTTTCCACAGGGAAAATAGAAAGATTATACATGTCTCTCCTAGTGGGGTTGGGTAAAAGTGTTTTATTTTTTCATTATGGTTAGGTGACGGCTCACAGCATGCAGATTGACACCCAGACACACTCACTGTCGCCTTGTGTGAGCTTTAGCCCTGTAGACACAAGACTTCTGATGAAATCTCTGTCACCCCATCAGGAAAATGAACAGAGTGTTGACACTTGCATGTATGCAGCATGGATTCTGGGACAACGTGTGTTTTTACTGACTGCTGACGAGACCTGAGTCCTCGTCTTAGAGTAACTTTTTTGTATTAGGAAGAATTTTCTACCATCTCTTGTCTGGCTCCATGTGTTGCAAGCCTTCTTTCTCCTCTGCTGTCTATGGGGTGCTGGGCACCACGGGAAAGCTCACCTCATGATGGATGCACTGTCTGGTCCTGGATGCTGGGGTGTTGGGGGAGCTGGCCAGGCAGCTGGTGGGGCTGGAAGCTCCAGGGAGGCTGGCAGTGGGACGAAGCTGCCACCAAGCCCTCAAGGAACGCGTTCCAGAGGTACCAAAGTCCTTCCAACCATCTGATGGGAGGCGAACACAAGAAGTCTCAAGGAGGGACTTCAGGGCAGAACAGTTGGTTGGTGGTCTGAACTGACTAAGGTTGAAATATCTTCCCCTTTCGAGCACCTCAAAGCCTGTGACCACAGGAGCACATGACTGGGATCTTCCAGGTCATGGAAGGAAGGCTGTATAAGTGAGGGGCTCACAGTGGGCTGGCCTCCAGTCCTGTTCATCTACAGTTCAAGGAAAAGGGACACCCCTTCCCCATTCCCCAACCCCTTGCCCTAGGGGGCCCCTGCTTCCATGGGGTGTGCCTGCCCCAGACAAGCCTACCTAAATCAAGCCCCTCTCCCTTCCCACATCACCATCCAGGCTCTGATGGCATCTCCAGTCAGGACATGACGTCAGAGGTCACCTCCCTTGTTGCTGCTGACTCTGAAGTCCTTGGCAGCGTGGGCATAGACAGCCATCCTGGAGTCTGCATTTGGTAATATCGCATAGTTTTGAAAAGAAAGCTCCGCTCACAGTCCTGATGGAGGCAAACATGAGTGGCGAGCTGAAACCCTCAGCAGAAGTGGGCAGGGGGCATGCAAGGCAGCTCCTGAGGCTTTACTGGGGCAGGAGGGGCATCCTCCAAGGTGAGATGATGAGAGGGCATCAGGTGGTGGAAGGACAGCCACGTAGACAGGGGTGCCTGCTGTGACAGAGTGCGTGTGTGACTGCTGCTGTGCATTTGTAGTTAAGAATATTCTACACAGAGAGCTAGTCAAGGGAACACTCGTCCAAGCCTGGTTAGGAAGGAACTCTTCCGGAACTTTTGAAACTGCAAAAGGGAATCACTGAGAAATACCGATTTACAAAAGAGAAGGCAATGGAGACCTCGTCTTCGATCCAGCCTCCAGCTTGCATCCTGGTGACAGTTCTCTCAGGGAGCCAGGGGTGGTTTATCTTCCACCAAGGTTTAAGCAGTCTAGGAGCAGCGTGTGCTGAGCAGGGCTCCTAAACTCTGGCATGCACCCAGATTACAAAGAATACCCGAGCCCCCTCCACTCAGAGATACCAACTCAGCAGGTCTGGGTGCAGCCAGGGATCCTGCATTTCCAGCCAACTCCCGAGCAAGGTGGCTGGCTCAGAGGGTTGGTGACTTAGAAGGCTGGGGCTGGGTGGACCTCGGGTCTCAGCCTGGACTTCCCATGCCCAGTGGAGAGCTGTGTGGGTGACACTCAGGAAGCTGAATGTGACTTGTATAGGTTTGAGAGTGTGTTCTATGACTGTGGAGAGTCTTGGCCCCCAGCAGAGTCCTGGGCTAGCCTGGGGGACTGGGGGCACCAGGGGATAGGATCCACGTGAAGGAGGACTCACTGGACTGCTGGGGAGGCAGCATCCTGCCAATGCCCTGCCTACCACGCTGGGAGCCCAGCCACCTCCCATCTCGCCTCCCGGACCTTGCCCTTCCAACCGTATCAAGCTTTGAGGGGCAATTAGTGGATCAGTTGACATCTTCCCTGAGCATTCTCGGGTCACAGAAGCTAATTAACCTTTTTCTTGCCTTCCCAACAAAGTAACAGCCGCCAGAGCCAAGCCTCCTAGAGCAAAATGAGGAGGGGAGAGAAAGCCAGAAGACCTATCTCCGTTAAAGAAAAGATTGGCAGGGGATTTTTAGAATAAAATAAATGCCAAGCGAGCGAGGTGTGGGTGACATGTTCCCTGGAGCAACTCCTCAAGCCCAGGACAGTTTCAGATGTTGTTGTTGTTCAGTCACCAAGTTGTGTCTGTCTCTTTGCGACCCCATGGACTGCAGCACACCAGGCTTCCCTGTCCTTCATTATCTCCCAGAGTTTGTTCAGACTTATGTCCATTGAGTTGATGATGCCATACAACCATCTCATCCTCTGTCATCCCCTTCTTTTCCTGCCCTAAACCTTTTCTAGCATCAGAGTCTTTTCCAATTAGTTGACTGTTAGCATCAGGTGGCGGAGAAGGCGATGGCACCCCACTCCAGTACTCTTGCTTGGAAAATCCCATGGACGGAGGAGCCTGGTAGGCTGCAGTCCATGGGGGTCTCGAAGAGTTGGACACGACTGAGTGACTTCACTTTTATTTTTCACTTTCATGCATTGGAGAAGGAAATGGCAACCCACTCCAGTGTTCTCGCCTGGAGAATCCCAGGGACGGGGGAGCCTAGTGGGCTTCCGTCTATGGGGTCGCACAGAGTCAGACACGACTGAAGCAACTTAGCAGCAGCAGCAGCAGCAGCAGCAGGTGGCCAAAGTATTGGAGCTTCAGCTTCAGCATCAGTTCTTCCAATGAATATTCAAGGTTTATTTCCTTTAGGATTGACTGGTTTGATCTCCTTGTAGTCCAAAGGACTCTCAAGAGTACAGCACCATAATTCAAAGGCATACATTCTTCACCACTCAGCCTTCTTTATGGTCCAACTCTCACATTTGTACATGACTACTGGAAAAACCATAACTTTGACTATACAGATCTTTGTTGGCAAAGTGATATCTCTGCTTTTGAATATGCTCTCTAGGCTTGCCATAGGTTTTCTTCCAAGGAGCAAGTTTCTGTTTCTATGTTTTGCTGCTATTTGTTCCTAGCTTGAAAACAGGTGGGTGCGTTTACCCCAGGGAAATCTACACTCCTGAGAAGATGGGGCTTTTTTAACCCCCAGGGGACCCCATCGTGAGACATTCACAGCATCCTACTGGATGGCTAAGACTTTCTGAGCTACTATTTGCTCAACATTTTCTTCTGAAAATTTCACATTGAACAAATGAAATAGGTTTATTTTACTTTAGACCAGGGACCAGCAAACTACAGCCTGAGGAACAAAGCTGGCCAGTAACCTGTTCCAAATATCAGGTTTTGTAGGGGCACAGGCAAAACCATGCTCATTTGCTTACGTGTTGTCGATAGCTATCTCAAACCACAGGCAGAGTCGAGAAGCCCTGTGGCCGCCAAAGCTAAATATTTACTCCCAGGCCATTTGCAGAGAGTTTGCCAACTCCCGCTTCTGACAGATGCTTCTCAAATGTTAATGGGCAGACAAAGCCCCAGCATCTGGTCTTGGCCACAACCTCACACCACAACTGAGTGTGAAGTAGGCTGTGCTGTCTTAAAGAGCAGGCACCGCACAGCAGAGATGGAAGGGAATCTAGGCAATATCGTGAAATTCTCGTTGGAATCTGCTGCTGCCAACGGCTCCGAGCCTGGGGTCTCTCTTGGTCTGAAGACACCAGCAGGTGTCTGAAATGTGTGACAGATGTGCTGGCAGCAAAAGACGACTCTGTTCTGCTTGAGAGAGATTAAAAAACGCAAAGACATTGTTACTTGTTAAGGTGGTGAGGCTACTGGGCTAATGAATGGTTTTGTTTTTTGTTTTCTGCACTGTTGACCCACAGTACCACCTCCTTTTCCATATGTCTTGAACATCACTGAGGACCTAGCCTGGCTTGGTGCGGAAAGTGGAAAAGCGACTAAAAGTGATGGTAGATCATCTTTTACTAAGCTCCAATACTTTATACTTCAAGGCCACATCTCTTGCATTATTTTAAAACTGCCTGGCATTTCTCTAAAACTAATGGCACAAACCACTGCGTGATAAATTAAAATCCTTCCCCCTCTGTCACACTGCAAACAAGTAGCTCCTCCCCAGGCCTTATAAAAGTGCTCCTGAGATAAAATATGTACTTGTGGATTCTGCAGGTTTTAAAGAAAGTCCTGAATCTTCACAGATTTACTCGAGGGAGGGGTGTTTCGTGTAAAATGTGTTTTCCTTGACATTTAGAGATCTTGCAAAGTGGTTTATTACAGATCTTGTGGACATCTTGATATTTAATTAAATTTCAGAAATATATTCTACGTGTTCATAAGAAGGAATTTGAAGAATGTATTTACTCACTGTGTGTTTGCTATTCTTTTTCTGTTTCTAACACAAAATTATCAGTTGGAAGTAAGTCATCAGAGGCACTTAAAATTTTCCGGGGTCGGAAATCTAATTAACCCCAGCAACTGCGCTTAAGATGTTAAATAATATAAGTCAAGTCCTTACTGGAATTTTCGATAATATTCAGTCTGGGTGATATATTTACAAGTTTTTTTTTTTTTTTTTTGCAACTGACCTTTAATGTCCATTTTCAACAGGCATGAGGGAATGGAAAGAAGACTGGAAACCAGTGCCTTGTGAGGTCTCATTTAATACATTTTAGTAAATTATTGTTGTGTGTAAACCGCTAAATTTGTTAACGATTTCACCCCTTTACATTTTTATAGACTGAATTAAGAGGAAGTTCATAGTGAATGGAGCTCTTGCCTGAAAATAGCTCTTTCTCTTAATTTATGCTTAAAATGAGAAAGATGGAGCCCAAGTGTGTTCAACCCACAAATCTGGGGGATGCATGTGTTTTACGACCATCTTATTGGTGGCCTTGCTGAATGCAATTTATGCCTTTTGTTGTCTCCTGACAAACTAGCTGTTCTTGCATGTTCTTGGGAGCTGTGTTTCATTTTTCTTTGAGTGAAAGGAGTACGTCAAGGCTGTGTATTGTCACCCTGCTTATTTATATGCAGAGTACATCACGAGAAATGCTGGGCTGGAAGAAGCACAAGCTGGAATCAAGATTGCTGGGAGAAATATCAATAACCTCAGATATGCAGATGACACCACCCTTATGGCAGAGAGTGAAGAGGAACTAAAAAGCCTCTTGATGAAAGTGAAAGTGGAGACTGAAAAAGTTGGCTTAAAGCTCAACATTCAGAAAACTAAGATCATGGCATCTGGTCCCATCACTTCCTGGGAAATAGATGGGGAAACAGTGGAAACAGTATCACACATTTTTTGGTGGGGGGCTCCAAAATCACTGCAGATGGTGACTGCAGCCATGAAATTAAAAGACACTTACCCCTTGGAAGGAAAGTTATGACCAACCTAGATAGCATATTCAAAAGCAGAGACATTACTTTGCCAACAAAGGTCCGTCTAGTCAAGGCTATGGTTTTTCCAGCAGTCATGTATGGATGTGAGAGTTGGACTGTGAAGAAAGCTGAGTGCTGAAGAATTGATGCTTTTGAATTGTGGTGTTAGAGTAGGCTCTTGAGAGTCCCTTGGACTGCAAGGAGATCCAACCAGTCCATTCTAAAGAAAGTCGGTCCTGGGTGTTCATTGGAAGGACTGATGCTGAAGCTGAAACTCCAATACTTTGGCCACCTCATTTGAAGAGTTGACTCATTGGAAAAGACTCTGATGCTGGGAGGGATTGGGGGCAAGAGGAGAAGGGGATGACAGAGGATGAGATGGTTGGATGGCATCACCAACTCAATGGACATGAGTTTGAGTGAATTCCAGGAGTTGGTGATGGACAGGGAGGCCTGGTGTGCTGCGATTCATGGGGTCACAAAGAGTCGGACACAACTGAACGACTGAGCTGAGCTGAGCTGAGTCTAGTTTTTCCAATAGCTGCTTTCACAATGCCCTGAGGACCGTGAGACTATATGTTTTGCTTTTGCTCCTAACTTGTCAGAGCAAGAGCCAATGGAAATGGTCTGTAAAGGCTGTTGAAATCTGGAAGGAAAATACAGAAGACGTGAATGGTTGTTGTGGAAGGTCCTTGGTAGCAGTGAAGTATCAGAAGCAGACAGTGGGAAGAGCCAGGTGGGTCACCTGGGAAGGCAGGCGACAGGTGAGAGGAACTGGCCTGCTCCTAGCTGAACATCTCCTTGTCCATTAAGAACTGTAAACCTTAGGGGAGGTAAAAGTTAGAGGGAGGGGGCCTGGTGGCAGGCATTGATGTCCAGTGGACAAACTGGACTAGAAAGATCTAGAAGCTGAATGTGGCATCGATGTTGGCTACAGATGAGGAAGCAGAGGTCAGTCCCCAGGGACAGGGGACATTTTTGCATGAACATAATTACAGTTAAAATTTCATTCTTTATCTGGAATCCTAATGGCATTGAACTCTTGTTTCCTATGGCTGCTATAACAAAGCCCCTCAAACTCAGTGGCTTCAAACTACACACATTTAGTTTCTCGCTATTCTAGAAGTCAGAAGTGTGAAACGACCCACTGGACTAAAATACAGGTGTTATCAAGGCTAAGATCCTTCTGGAGGCTTCCGGAGGAGACCTTGCCTTTTCCAGCTCCCAGGAAGCTATGCCTCAGCTCACGGCCCCCTCCCCCATCTTCAAAGCCAGTGCCTGTGGTCAGAGCTCCTGTCCAGCCGCCATCTCTCTGGTTCTTTCCACTCTGCTTCCATCTTCTGCTTACAAGGACCCTTGTAATTGTGCTAGGCACACCCAGGTGATCCAGGATAATCTCTCTCAAAAACTGTTTGACCATCTGCAATCCATCTTTATTCTTAATCCCCTCTTGCCACGTGAGGAGACACATTCACAGGCTCTGGATATTGGGCTGTGGGCATCTCTGGGGGACCCTTCTTCTGCCTGTCATCAGCCAGTTCAGGACAAAGGGCTGTTGTGCAGGAGAAAAGTGACCTGAGTTGGTGCCCAACAGGACACGCCCAGAGGCCTGAGTGACCCTTGGTTCTGCTGTGACACACAACCTCCTGGTGTAGCTGTGAGTGCTCACAGTCTGGGGTCAGACATTCATTCAGAGCACATGTACTTCATGATGCAGAGGCCTCAGCTGGGAGGATTCAGAAACTGGGAATGACTCAACAGCTGGGGGCTGGAGTCATCCGAAGGCGTCTACCTGTGTGGCTGGCCACTGATGCTGGCTGTTACCTGGGACCATGACAGGAACTTTGGCTCTCATCTGGGATACCTGCACATGGCCTCTGCATGTGGCCTGGGGTTCCTCACAGCATGGCAGCCTCAGGGTGGTTGAGCTCCTTACGTGGCAGCTCAGGGCTCTAACGAAAGTATCCCAGCTAGTGATGTGGAATCCACATGCCTCAGAAGCCACGCTGTGGCACTTCTGACACTTTCTACTGGTTATAAGCAACTTACAAGTCCTGCTCCCCTGCCACCATTTCAGTTCACAGGAAGTGGAGTTTGATTCCATCTCTTAATGGGGGAGTGGCGCGGATCAAGATGAGCCTGCGGGGCAGGAGAGAAGGAGGTGTCCGTCTCTGGAATTCTAGGATCCTGGCCTGGCTGAGCCTCAGCAAGGATGTACTGGCTGTTTCTGGCTGAGCTCCATTCTTGGGTTGCCAGATGTAGCAAATAAAAATAAAGAGTGTTCACTGAAATTAGAATTTCAGATAACAAGAAAATTTTAAGTATAACTATATCCATGTAATAGTTAGGATGTGCTGTGCTGTGCTTAGTTGCTCAGTCTTGTCTGACTCTTTGTGACCCCATGGACTGTAGCCCACCAATCTGTCCATGGGGATTCTCCAGGCAAAAATACTGGAGTGGAAAGTCATGCCCTGCTCCAGAGGATCTTCCCAACCCAGGAATTGAACTGGGGTCTCCTGCATTGCAGATGGATTCTTTACTAGCTTAGCTATAAGGGAAGCCCAATATTTAGGCTATACTTATGCTAAAAATCATGTGTTATTTTTTTTCCTGAAACTCTAATTTAGCTGGGTGCCTTGCATTTTATATGGAAACCCTACTCCTGAATGTAGGGTTTAAATATTTTGAGCATGACCTCTGGAAGGGTCAAGGAAGTGGGAAGATTTTGAGAGTGAGCCCTTGTAGAGGGGAAGAGATTCAGACCCGAGGGGGTTAAGCTGGTTCATTCTTCACCGATGTCTGCAGAATCAGCCTGCCCTTCCCCTCTTACCACTGTCAGAACACCCCAGCCTCCTGGTAATTAGTGAGAAGCATGGAACCCATTCTTCTGATGAGCTTTCAATTAGCCTGTGTCTAATTTTCAAATGCTCATGAATAAATGATTAACTCAGATCAGAAACAAAATCAAAGACCTCACCGCTAATAAACATGAGGGGTTGAGAGATTACCTCATCCTTCTTTCCATCACCCTTTCCCGTCGGGAAGACAAGGAGGACATCCAGCAGCTACTGAACTTGTTCTCTGCTGGGTAACACCATGGATTCTCTTCTATGTTGGAAATAGGTTTGTGGCAAACCTATTGGCTCCTTTCTAGTATTATCTGAACCACGCAACACAACAGGCTGGTGACCAGTCAGGGGGTCATCCAGCTAGAAAGCTGCACGGTTGGGAGGACACAGCCTGGGTATACTCCTGGCCTGGAATTTAGTTTTTCTGTTCCACTCATGGTCTCTCCATTTCTCTAAGAGCAAATGTCCTTTTCTCAGAGGACAGAACAATGAGCTTGTTTGCAATACGTTGTGGTTAATAGATCCCTCTGTGGATTGAATATTGTTTCCCAAAGTGGTATGTTTCATCCTAACCCTGTGAAAGTGACCTTATTTGGAAACAGGGTCTCTGCAGATGCAATTAAATTAAGGATTGTGGATGAGATCATCCTGATTTTAAGGTGGGCCCTAGTCCTATGACAAACTTAGACAGCACATTAAAAAGCAGAGGGTTCACTACGCTGACAAAGGTCTGCATAGTCAAAGCTATGGTTTTTCCAGCTATGGATGTGAGAGTTGGACCACAAAGAACACCGAGCCCCGAAAGATTGATGCTTTCAAACTGTGGTACTGGAGAAGACTCTTGAGTCCCTTGTACTTCAAAGAAGTAAACCAGTCAATCTTAAAGGAAATCAACCCCAAATATTTATTGGAAGGACTGATACTGAAGCTGAAGCTCTAATCCTTTGGCCTCCTGATGTGAAGAGCCAACTCACTGAAAACAAAACAAAACAAAACAAAACAACAACCTGTTGCTGGGAAAGATTGAAGGCAAAAGGAGAAGGGGGCAGAGGATGAGATGATTAGATAGCATTATTGACTCAATGGACATGAGTCTGAGCAAACTCCAGGAGATAATAAAGGACAGGGAAGCCTGGTGCACTGCAGTCCATGGGGTCATGAAGAGTTAGACACGACTTAGTGTCTAAACAAGTCCAATGCCTGGTGTCCTTAGAAGAGAAGAGAGAGGGTAATTTGAGACAGACAAGAGGGGAGATGACCATGTGAAGACAGAGGCAGAGACTGGACACTGAAGACACCAGGAAGCTGTTAGCAACTGGGAAAGAGCCTCCAGGGGGAATCACTCTGCTGACACCCAAATCTTGCTCTTCTGGACCGCAGAACAGTGAGACAGTCCATTTCTGTTTGTGTGTGAGACACAGACAGTGATTTGTGATCCCGAGCCTGCCCATGTGGCACTGGGGAAAGACAAATCATGTCAGCCCAACCCCTGCTGGGGGCTTCAGAGGGAAATTTAGAGTAACGTGGAATCTGTGTGCTTTCCTTAGTCAAAGAATCAAAATTACGGTTGTTATACCTTGAACTACTCAAGCACTTAAATCAAGTCTAAGAGCAAGCCAGCCAGCTGCTTAGTTGTATGGGTCCCAGACAAGGAGACAAGAGGCTCGTCGAGTGTAAATCAAAGCCCAGCACCTCTGGCTGGAAGGAGAACTTTAGAAATGTTACAGCTCCTGCTTTCCTGTGTGCAGACACCATGAGGGCAGAGTCAGAGGCAGGAATGACTCTCTGTGGTTTTCTCATCTCTTAGGTCAAATTCCATGGAGTCACCTCCAGCCCTCGCTATAGCCCAGATGCCATGAGAATAGACCTTGTCATGCATCAACTCGCCAGCTCCCAGCTGCTGTTCCCTGTGTCTGCTGGTGAGGAGCACGGCTCTGACTGCAGGCTGTGCTAACCCCTATACCATGGCTTTCTGCAGAGTCAGCTGGATTCTCCTTTCCCTGAACCATACAAAGTGCCAGCTTCAGCCCCAAGCCCTGAGCAGCTGCCCTGTGAAGACATCAAGGCCCTGGGAGAGGATGTAAAGATGTGTTGAAAGTGGCATTGAAGACTTCAAACAGGGCAGGAGCCAGCTCAGCACAGAGCCAGTGGAGAGGGGCTGTTTTCTGGAGGAGTTGAATTTGCAAATGTGACCATGGAGGAAGGAATGTCTGCTGAGACCAGGGCACCAATGATGTAGAAACAC
The DNA here is from genome assembly GCF_003369695.1 of Bos indicus x Bos taurus. Taxonomy (NCBI): domain Eukaryota; kingdom Metazoa; phylum Chordata; class Mammalia; order Artiodactyla; family Bovidae; genus Bos; species Bos indicus x Bos taurus. The sequence continues at coordinate 27,136,273 of NC_040088.1, forward strand.
ATTGTTTCCTCATTGCCTCCACTTCAAGGAAGTGAGGAGTTCTTCCAAGTGGACACTCTGCAAGTGAAATCCACAGGATTTGGGAAATGAGATGAAACCACTCCAGATTGCAAGACACACTTTTTGCAATGCTTGAATGGGCTCATTCACTTCCCAGAGCTGGGAAATGGCTGGGAGGCCTTGAGTTTTGATCTTTGGGCTTGATTTTCTTTCTCTCTGCTCCCTGGCTCTGAGCACAAAGTCTTGTGGACAGCGAGGGGATGAGCCCAAGACCCTCTGCTGTACTGTCACCAGTTTGTAACCTGAGCAAATCCTTATCCACTCCAAGCCCTCATCCCCAACAGTAAAGCTGGGAGGAGGGTCTCTCCTTACCAGCCTCAGAGGGAGCTTGGAAGATCCAATAAGGGTATGGATGCCAAGATAATAGTGTTGACTGACAGGGGTTGCCTGCTTCATGCCAGGCAGGTGCTAAGGTGCTTTCCATGCAGAGTACAGGCTTGTTGCCTATTTTACACAGAAGGGTAGGGAGGCCGAGAGAAGTAAAGGAATGCTCCCAAGGTCATTAGGCTAACTGAGAAGACAGGATACCAACCCACGTCTAAATGATTGCTGTAAATTGTTCCTCTCAGGGTCTCACTTTTTGTAAAGGACCAGATAGTAAATATTTTTGTCTTGGCAGGCCATAAAATCTCTGTTGTATCAACTCAACTCTGCCGTTATGACACAAAACCAGCCATAGATGATACATAAAGAGAGGATGTGGCTGTGTGCCAGTAAAACTTTATTTACAAAAACAGGCATGGGATGGGAAGAAACTGCTTAGTGGGTATGGGGTTTTTACTTTGAAGTGATGGAAATAAATGGAACTGGAGTGGTCATTGCACAACCTGCATATTTTCTAAATGCTACAGAATTGTTCCTTTCCAGATGTTTAATTTTATGTTAGATGGCTTTCACTTCAAGAAATTATTTTTTAAAATTCAGATAATGAACCCAGCTTGGCCCATGGGCCATAGTTTACAGACATCTGCAAACTGTCTCTGGTCCCAAACCTAGTGAAATGAGGATATTTGAAAGGAGTTAGGAATCAAGTCTTTTTCAGCTGATAACACCTTACACTTACTGGGTCCATTTAGAGAATAGACACCTGACCCAGGCAGGCAAGACTACCAGTGTGGATGTTGAGGCTCAGAGCATCTTGGCTCTGTCAAGTACCAGATGTGTTCTCATAGGCAGATTGTCCAATCTGGACTTGTTTCTGGGTTCTCATTTCTGTTCCGTTGGTTCTTGTGTCTGGTTTTGTTGCCAGTACCTTACTGTTTTGATTACTATAGCTTTGCATTATAGTTTGAAATCAAGACGTGTATGCTTTAGGATTTTTTTCTTCTCCCTAAAGAGTACATCATGAGAAACGCTGGACTGGAAGAAACACAAGCTGGAATCAAGATTGCCGGGAGAAATATCAATAACCTCAGGTATGCAGATGATACCACCCTTATGGCAGAAAGGGAAGAGGAACTAAAAAGCCTCTTGATGAAGGTGAAAGTGGAGAGTGAAAAAGTTGGCTTAAAGCTCAACATTCAGAAAATGAAGATCATGGCATCCAGTCCCATCACTTCCTGGGAAATAGATGGGGAAACAGTGGAAACAGTGTCAGACTTTATTTTTCTGAGCTCCAAAATCACTGCAGATGGTGACTGCAGCCATGAAATTAAAAGACACTTACCCCTTGTAAGGAAAGTTATGAGCAACCTAGATAGCATATTCAAAAGCAGAGACATTACTTTGCCAACAGAGGTTTGTCTAGTCAAGGCTATGGTTTTTCCTGTGGTCATGTATGGATGTGAGAGTTGGACTGTGAAGAAGGCTTAGCACTGAAGAATTGACGCTTTTGAACTGTGGTGTTGGAGAAGACTCTTGAGAGTCCCTTGGACTGCAAGGAGATCCAACCAGTCCATTCTGAAGGAGATGAGCCCTGGGATTTCTTTGGAAGGAATGATGCTCAAGCTGAAACTCCAGGACTTTGGCTACCTCATGTGAAGAGTTGACTCATTGGAAAGGACTCTGATGCTGGGGGGTATTGGGGGCAAGAGGAGAAGGGGACGACAGAGGATGAGATGGCTGGATGGCATCACTGACTCGATGGACATGAGTCTGAGTGAACTCCGGGAGTTGGTGATGGACAGGGAGGCCTGGCGTGCTGCGATTCATGGGGTTGTAAAGAGTCAGACATGACTGAGCGACTGATCTGATCTGAAAGAATTTTTTTGGTCATTTTGGTTCTTTATGATTCCACACAATTTTAGGAATTTTTTCCTATTTTGTGAAAAATGCCATTGGAATTTTGATAGGAATTGTAATGTGTCTATTGAAGACTTCGGTATGGATACTTAATATTAATTCTTCCAAACCATGAAAATGGGTGTATCTTTCCATTTATTTACATCTTTTTCAATTTCTTTTATCAATATCTTAACAGTTTTCAATGTACATATCTTTCACTTCCTTGGTTAAATTTATTCCTAACTATTTGATTGTATTTGATCTTACTATAAATGGGTTTTATTTTCTTTTTCTTTCTTTTACAGATAGTTTATTGTTAGTGTATATAAATGCAACTGACTTTTTGTGTTGATTTTGTATACTGCAACTTTACAGAATTTATTGTTCTAACAGATTTTTAAGGTGTGTGAATGTGGAGTCTTTGAGATTTTCTATATATTTGATCAGATCATCTACAGAGGAAAATTAACTTCTTAGTTTATGATTTATACATACTGTATTTATTTATTTATTTTGCTTAATTACACTGGTTAGAATTTTCAGTACTGTGTTGAATAGAAGGAGTGAGAGTGGGCATTTTTGTCTTCCTGATCTCAGAGGAAGAGCTTTTGTCAAGAGTGTGTTTTCCATATATGCCTTTCTTTCTATACCTAATGTGTTGAGAGTTTTTATCTTAAAATTCTTTAACTTTGTCACATGCTTTATCTGTATCTGTTGAGATAATCATGTGGTCTTTATTCTGTCACCTTACCAGTTTATTGAACCATCATTGCATCCCAGGGATAAATCCTTCTTGATCTTGCTGTGTGGCTGGCAGAGCCAGGTTATTGGCCACTTCAGATGAGATTATGGTTCTTTTACTCAATGTACAGGTGTATGTGACTTCTTCCAGGCTCCTTGGCATATAGTGCTGAAGGCAGAACCAAGGACTAACAGACTGTAGCTGAGTCCTCAGGGGAATGGAGCTGTTGCTGGGTCTGTAGTCAAGAGCACAGTCAGAGAGTCAGCTACGTGGCCCTGTATTCTCAAAAAGCTCTTGGACTTCTTGAGGTTTCATCATCTCCAGCCTGGATCCCAAAACTCACACAAAGGCACTTTTGTTCATGGATAAATGCCAGATTATTGTTGCTGAGCAGGGATATGAGTGAGGGGCTTTCTCTTCCTCTGTCTTATTGCTGTCACTTTCCCAGCCCTGGTTTTCAAGAGTCAGCACATCAAGCCCTTGGTCAGCATCGTGATGAGAACAGTTCAGAGGCAGCTCCAAACAGATGTGGCTACTTCTCAGGATTCATGAGGCTTTGTGAGCAAAGACTAGACCTGATAACTTGTGTTTATCATGAGTTTAACAGAAATGGCAAGAAACTTCTCCATTCTTTGGGGCTCACAGCTCCTGTTATTGTCCAGCTGACAAGAAAATATGTATCTGTTTGGCCATAAAATCCTGACCTTCGCCTGGATATGCATAAGAGTTCAGGAAGGATAGGGATCACAAAATGGCCAAGCAGGAGAATGTACTAAAGAGTAATTGTCCCAACAGTAGCATGTTGAGGAAATCCCAGGCTGATGAGAGTAGGGAGGACTGCTTTCATCCCAGGACCTGAAGGAGCAGGAGGAGGAAGCAGTTACAGGATCCCAGAGAGGACTATCTGGAGCCACTGTGGTATGGAGTGGTCACCTAACAGAAATGGTGGCTCCAGAAGAAGGATGCAGCCGACTTGCAGCACAGGAGCAGAGAGGGGACCAGAGGAATAAATAACTTGGTCTTTCTTCATTCTCAGATGAACTCCCCCTTGTGGCACCAGAGCAGACCATCAGCCCCTCTAAGTTTACGTCATCTCTACAGCAACCATTTCAGCCAACATTGGGATGGTTTCAGTGAAAGTCCTAGGGAAGGTTCTGGTTGGCCAGGACTGAGTCTAGTGCACTAGGATACAGCATTCTGATTGGCTAATTCTGGTTTGCAAAAGTGTTCAGACGAGAAAGAGAAGTTCTGATGGCAGGAGAATGAAGGCAAAGAAGGGAGTAGGTGATGTGAATTCTACCCAGTGATGTCCACTCTCAGAACCATGCTCTGGCCTTCCCCTGATCATCAGCACTTTGCACTTATCTTCTCCAGAATGCTGCTGATCTCCCTGTATGTCTTTATTCTACATGTAGTTTGAGCTTCCCCCCTAATTCCTCAAAATGGGATTGAAATCAGACTATTTTAATGTTGACCAAAACTTCACTGAAAGCTTGAAGGGACAGGAAGAAGCTGAACAAAGTTTATGATTTCAAGTCATGTTCTACTATGGGAGTGGGTCCCCACTGAACAGGCTTCTTTTTAACTGTCAACCTGAAACCAAGTACTTGCAGCTAGGCCACCAGTCCCGAGATCCCTCCTCCAACCTGCTAACAATGGAAGTATTTTGGGTATTTTGGAACCAACAGAAGGAAAAGCATCCCCATCCCTTCACCACACACAGACACAGACACACACACACACACACACACACACACACACACACACACACAAATACACAATCCGAGGCTCATCTCCCAGGATGGGCCATCAACTCAGAGGTAAATTCTGTCCCAAATGATGTTATCCCTCACGTTATCATGCAGGGAAATTTCACATCTTCTTGTTGGGAATCTCTCCATTCCTAAAGAGGATTTTGGCTTCTTCTTTGCAAAATCAAAGGGCTTATTGAAACGTTTTATTTTATTTTATTTTTTTTCTGAAATAAAACAGCAGTCTCCCCTCCCAAGGATGGTTCAGAAAATTGCTAAGGGCTTTAAAATAGCAGGGTGTTTCCACTCCCACCCATCAAGTATTCAAAAATGGTGAGGGGTGGGCAGTCGGGACTTAAGAGTATTCAATTTTCACAAAGATAAATTAAAATCAAAATGCATTATTGCAAAAATATGTTTACTGCTAGGAAAAATTGACCCAATGTGTGTCAAAGGGGAACGTTCTAGACAGGCAACTCAATTTTCCTCATCCAACATGAATCCCAACTAGACCCCAGGGGTCCACAGGTCAGGAGTTCTGTATTTGGCAAAATGCATTCTCTGTTCTTCCACCCATGTCAGGCACTCTACTGTAATCAATCCCTCATGGGTCCTGTTTTTATTTTTTCTCATTTTTTTAAAAGAGGTTTTTAATAGATGTGCTGTCTCTGCCACCCCCAGCCAAGTCTTTGCAGTTTCCATAATCACAGAGGTAGGAGATCAAAACAACAGAGGAGAATCTGTGTGGAGGTTCTGTGTGCATCCCTCGCAGTGGGGACATTTTGCCCAATAGAGATTTAATTGGTGCCTTTGCATTCTGAAGATAATGCTATTCCATTATCTGCTATTGTTATCAACATTTTCTGTAGAGAAAACCTTTTTTATTTTCCTGTGTCTATGCTCACATTGCCTCACTGTATTCTTTTATTTGGGGGAATGTTTACCACTTCTGGGCCTGCTGCATTTCAGTGAGGAAACCAGTTGAGATCAATCGGGGCATTAAGAATTGATCTGAGAGGAGAGGCAGGGCGCTCCACTGTGGAGCCTGGCCAGCAGCTGCCGTCGCTATGCTGCACTCTCCTGGGCTTCTGGTTACCTCCTGGAATGTCAGGACCCCAGCCTGTGTCCCTCAGAAGCCAGGACAGCCACAGAATATCAGGTCCTCCCTGGCTCTGCCGAATGTGCCACGAGGCCAGCGCTGTGCCAGCTTTCAGCAGGAACGTATGTGCCTTGAGCTGTTCTTTCGGAAGCCAGTTTCTCCTGGGAGTCCCACACTGTCTCTGCACAGCTATACGTGTCAGAAGACAGAAAGGCAGAGCTAAAGAACCCGCAGCTGACTTGTAGAAAGCTGCTGCGGCAACAAGGAGGGAACTCTTTGCTGGAAGCTGTTGATCGTTTCTGCATACATGGCTGAGCTTAGGGTCCAGGGGGCGGCTGAGTGCAAGGGTGGGGACAGATTCTAAGGTAATGACAAGTCAGCAAAACCTTCATGGTGTTCACAACACCCTGCTGTTTTCAGAGAACAATACAAAGGCACCAAGAATTAAATCCACAGACACACAGGATTTTCCACGTGACCTGAGAGGAATCCTTGAGAACTTGCCTGAAGCCTTGGACCCCAGATTCAGGAGTCTTAGTCTCTCATATCTGCTAAGAACATGCTCCTTCATTCATCCATTCAATAAACATCGATTTGAGAGTTGATGGGGTGACAGCCTATAGTGATGCCTGCGAGAATAAAATAGACACAGCTCCTCTCCTTTGGAGGCTTACAGTTGTTTCTGCGTTTTCAGAAGATAAGCAAATATGTGAGCAAATAGAGTTACAGACAGTGCAAATGCTGTAACGTTAACCAGAACACTGGTCAAGGAAGACCTTTGTGAGGGTCTGGCACTCAAGCCCTGCAGGGGAAGTGCTGGGAAGCATGTTCCAGAAAGGGGTGGGGCATGTGCAAAGGTCCTGAGTTCTGGAGATGTTCATCATGGCCCAGCACAGAATGGAGGCCAGTGTGGTTCAAGCATAGGGAACCAAGGGAAGAGAGATAAATGGGCCCATGCTGCAGATGTAGTTGGCGAGGCAGGAGTTTAGACTTTTTCCCTCCTAAATTTAATAGGAAGTTACAGCACAAATTAGATTTAAAATTCTCATCAGCTGCAGAAAAGAAAGTGTGCCGGGAGGGGCAGGAATGGGAGCCGAGATGGCTAACTCTAGTAGTGGTCCATGTGAAAGATGATGACAGCTTGAGTTCAGATAGTCCTGTTGGGTGTAGGGGGCATGTGTGACCATGCTTAGTCATGTCCGACTCCTTGTGACCCTATGGACTGTAGCCCGCCAGGCTCCTGTGTCCACGGGATTTCCCAGCAAGAGTACTAGAGTGGGTTGCCATTTCCTCCTCCAGGAGATCTTCCCGACCCAGGGATCAAACCCACGTCCCTTGTATCTCCTGCATGGCAGGTGGATTCTTTACCAATGAACCACCTGGAAAGTTGTTTGGGGGTGTAGGGGGCTACTGGTAATCCAGCTCTCTGAAAAGAAAGGTCAACAAACCTGAGGGCTGGGGTTTGCCAGTTTCCAGTGTAAACACTCCCTCCACTGGCTGGTTCCAAGCCATCCCTAGAGGTCACTGAGAAGTAACAGGTCAACCAGCTATAGTGCCTGCAGTAGGAGGACCTTGGTCAGTGAGGCTGGACAGAAGTAGACACGAGAGTGAGGGACATTGAACAGTCTTCTGCTTGTTGATTTGGGAGGTGGGGAGGCTGGAGAAGCCACAGATGTGGACAGAAGGAGAATGGAAGGGTGGAAGGGTACAGATTTGTGGGTGGGACAGGGGCCATGAGAACAGAACTCACTTGAAGCCCCTTCCCTTCTGCATCCTCGGGCACAGGTATCAGGTCTGCATGATTGATGATTTGTCGCTCGTGTAAACACATGACCCTGCTCTTTCAGCACCTGCCCGGCTAGATTTGCTGGGACCTGTGCAGTGAGTTATGGAGCAAGAGATGGGCTGGGAATCCGGAGATCGGGAAACTGAGGCTTAGGGATGATAAGCATGGGTTTACACAGGTGGATAAATAGGTTGGATCCAGGCCTTTTGACCCAAAAAGATGAGCCTCTCTTCTATGCCTGGTTGCTGGTTTGTTGATTATTAAAAGTCTACTAAAAACAAAACATAAAAGCTAAATACCTTTTTTTTCTTATTTTTTCCTCTGCCCCTATTTTCTCTGAATTACTATGCACAAGAAGAAGTAGCCCACCCAGAGAAGTGGATCGGTAAATGTTCCCTCTCTAGTCAGGTGGTGAGTGTGAATCTTCATCATAACCTGCAGCAAAGGTGGCATCACATGTGTTCACCTGCAAGTTTCAGGGGGTGGGGTGATTTGAGCTTCATCTGTGTTAATCCAGCAGGCACTGCTTAACCCAGGTATACACCCACTGAGATTGAAGACTCAATCCAGGAGCTTTCTGCTGCTTTCTTGGCTGTCCCTTCCCCGCCACACACACCTGCAGGCACCCTAAGCACAGCTTGGGAGTGACTGTCAAAACTGGTGGATGATGTTTATATCAGGACGCTATGTGTGCTCATTTAACACTTGATGGTGGCAGCAGTCTGCCCACTGGATGGGATTCACCACTCATACAGTGTTAACAAGTTTGCAGGAGGCTCTTGTTCTCAGATCTACATCCTTTTATCCAGGTCTGCATCCAGGTACAATGTGGAAGAGAAGATGGAGAGCGAGCTCTGGGGGGTCCCACAGAGGTGGGTTTGAATCCTCGCTCAGGCTTCATTGCCTGTGTGGTTTGGGTGCAGGTCCTACTCTCTCTGAGCCTCAGTTTCCCACTTGTGTAGGGAGAGTCATCTTAAGTCCCACCTCTCAGAGCAGCTCCAAAATCACGTGTCCAGTTCAACCAGGGCAACAGTGGTCATCACCATCATCATCCTGTTTCCACTCTGAGTCCAAAAGCTCATGGACTATTCATCTGCCCCACCCCCTCCTGCCAGCAGCATCCACAGTGCTCCCAAGTGGCTTCTGAGGGTTTGGAGTGTGACCTGGACACCAGCTCGATTCCTGGCTCCTTCCTGGAGACCCTGTGGTTTATTGCGCCTCCCAGGAGTCTCCCTCCTCAGAGCTTCCTTCCCTGAGCTCACTCACTTTTTGCTCTGCCCTAATTGTGACATCTGGTGGTTCACAGCACCACCACACCACCCCACTCACAGGAGCTCTGTTTGTCTGGGGGTTGGAGGGCTTTGCAATGATGGCATCTACACGTGTGTCCCACTGTTAGATCTCCTCGTCGCTGTTCTGAGAAGCCTTGGGCTCCTTCAGCGGTGGCACCTGTGTGTTCCCACCTCCTGCGCCTTCTCTGGTCCTCTCTCCTGTCTCTGCTGCTCCAGCCCCAGGGCCTGTTCCTATGTGGAACTCTGACACCTCTAGAAAGACATGGGGACTCCAAGGCGCTGCTTCCAGCCCCTTCATCCTTCCATCTGAGGGTCTTTGATACAATAGCTCAAAAAAAAAAAAAATTACCCATAGAAATTCCCTTACCCACCTTTCTGTCCTCTCCCTCTGGCCACAGTTGGGTCACAGTTGGTCCCACATTTAAAAATCTGAAATCTTTAAAGGGTGAAAAACAGATGTTCAGAGTCCATTTGAAAGCACTTCATGGAAAGAACTGTTTTTCACGTAGCATCATTGTGCTCCAGCTGAGGAGGGCTCCTGTCCCAGATACCGAATCCATAAAACTGTGAAATTCTCTCCCACAAGGACCTTGGTGACATGCAGAAACCAAGAACCGATTTCCACATTAAGAGTTAAAAGGAAAAGGTACTATTAATTTTCCATTTTTAGTCATGAAATTTGCAGTTGTACGCTTATGAGAAGTATTATTTTAACCTTTATATTTCTCTTTACATTACTTTCTGGAGACAGAATTAAAAGTTAAAAATTGATACCTGACATCAAAAACTCAGCATGCTAAAGGGTACGAGCCATGAACAAAAATAAGAAGAAATGGTGGCCTTTGAAGACTTTGGGAATAGAAATATACCAAGAAGTACTTTAATTGTCCACAAAGATAAATGTCAGAGAAATTACCTATAAAGATAGGTGGTGGGGAAAGAGAAAGCAAGATTTGAAGACTTTAGAATGAGTTCCCATAATTAAAACAGCATAAAATATCTGAAGAGATTCCAGAAATTAATCAAGATGGTGGACGATAATGCATATCTGTTGGCTAACTGATGTTTCTTTTCTGTTTATAAACTATGGGGCTTTGCTTTGTTTCTCTAAGGCTAATGGAATACTTGGCATTAGCTCATCTTCCCTGCCGCAGTTGGGAATTTTCCTGTGCTGACCTGCCAACAAGGGGTCCCAGGGCTTATTGGTCACATGCGTGTGCAGGGCATTCCTGTTCATGGCCAAGTGATGCTCTGCTTCCAAAAATCCTGAGAAAAGGAGAGGGGAACTTACCCCAAGGATCTTGTGCATCCCTTTTCTGATTATAAGAACAGACTTTGTCAGTGAACCATGAGTATAAAAAATAAAAGGGGACAACAGAGGATGAGATGGTTATATTCCATCACTGACTCAATGAAAATGAACCTTTCTTACCTGGTACCTGAGACTTTCAATTCTAAGAGCAGAATCTGTTCAGTCTGAAAATATGGCTGGGGATTCAGGGAACTTTCTACATCAGAAGAAAAAGTAGATAGACAAGAAAATGCCTTTGCTTTGACCAAATAAAACCTGATGGGTCCTTTAAATTGGCACATCTGCAAAGAAAAATGATTCCTAAATAGGAATGAGGATTGACTTAGAGCAGAGAAACTCGTCCACTGCCTCCTATCATTAGTACACAAACACGTAGGTTCAGCTCCAAATACCTTTTTGAAAATATTAAAAAAAGATCCACAAGCTCATACCTCTCTGTGCTTCATTGTTTTGGCTAAAAACATAATGGAGAGGTATTTTCAGGCTCTGCAGTCCTCTTTGGAATTGTTTTGAGGAGTTCTGTCATGATGAGTGTGTGAAAGGCTTCAGTTCTTTCACATCGCGGACCATTTGGGTTAAAATAGAACTACATCTCTTGTCCTATGTACCCTGGAGGTCTGGACTTTCTACCTGAGAATCTCTCTCTCTCTCACACACACACACATGCAGGTGTGCATGTGTATTAGGATGACCAACTCATACTGTTTTACTTGACTTATTCAGCATTAGGGGCTTCCCAGGTAGCGCTAGTGGTAAAGAACCAACCTGCCCACCTGTAGGGGATGTAAGAGATGTGAGTTCGATCCCTGGTTTAGGAAGATCCCTGGAGAAGGAAATGGCAACCTACTCCAGTATTCTTGCCTGGGAAATCCCATGGATAGAGAAGCCTGGCAGGCTACAATCCTTGGGGTCGCACAGAGTTGAACATGACTGAAGCAACTTAGCACATACGCATTCAACATTAGCCCTGGGAGTCTTGTGTGCCAGGACACAGTCCAGGTGAATGAAGGCACTTGTTGTACATGCATGTATAATGGGAAAGGCTTCTTTTCTCCCCTTTTGGAACCTTGTGCCTCCAGTGGCTATGATGCTAGAAGGTGAAATGTGAGGCTGAGAGGGAGACAGAGGCTCCGTGAGCATAACAGGGAGGAACAGCATGGGCTCCCAGAGTCTTCTACATGTTTTGCCCCGAAGCCTCACCCCCAGGGGCCCTATGGGTTCTGAAGTCACTGGCTTTCCTTGACTTCCCCCCACCTCTCACTCCAGGCAGCAGAACCAGAGGCAGGGAGAGAGGATGGGGAATCAACCAACTGGAGTTGACTGACTTGAGATTGAAAAGAAGCCTGTTTTATTTCCATTCTTGATCTCATGGAATGTATCTACTTCTATCTTAATTAAAAAATAAGAAGAGACAATAAAATGCGTTATTACAGATTGGATGGGTAAAGCAATTGGCTTGACAGTAATCTAGGAACTTAATTATAGCCAAACATGCCCATGTAATACACATTCTCAGAGAGGAAGGGTTGAAGAGGGTCAATAAATCACTGTTTTTAAAAACAGGAGAAGGCTTTGTAATCGTCCAGTTACAGCTGACGAGGCCATAAAGAAGCTATAAGCAGGCTGGGTGCCATGCATCATGGGCTTTAATGTGCCGGTGTCGCGTTGCAGCGGGAGGCTGTCTGGGAAAGAGCCGAGCTCTATGGTTATTTGTCTGGAATGGAAGCCATCACTCAGGGTGGAGGCTGGTTAGTGAAGATCCTTCACGGTCAACTGCAGCATGGTCATGCCTGCCTTTGTCTAAAGGATCAAGAGGGAGATGGATGCCGGCCAGAAACAGCTGCAGCCCTGACTTTCTTGGGGGCAGATTCCCTGGCAGGTGGGCTCTGGGAACTGACCCAACCTGCCCAGACTTGCTACCCTTCCTCCAGGTTTGGGGGGACTTGGGCCATCCTCCTGGGGCCCACTGCCTTGTGTAGAGCTGCAGGTGCCTGATTGTCTATTCTAGCCCTTGTGCTCTGGCTCCTCCATCAAACACCAGCTCCTCAGAGAGGCCTCCTGCCTGCCTGTCCACTGAAGACCCTTCCACCCCACCTGCCTCTTACCAACAACCCAGTTACTGGTTTAATCTTCTTCAGAACAATTCTCCCCATTGGAAGGTGTCCTGTTGGATGGGTTCTTTACATACCACCAGTCTTCTGAGTGGGATGCAAGCTCCAGGAAGGTGAGGGCAGGCTCAGACTTGCTGCAACTCTGCCTCTGGTACCTGGCCTGTGTGTGTCCTCTCCACCCAATGGTAACAGCACCTGTGTCAGGACAGCCCTGCTTCCCCTCTTAGTCTGTATAGTCTTGGTGAGGGCTCACCTGGCTCCAGGCACAGAGAGACCACCTGGCCCCAGCTAGGCCAGTAGTGTTCCTCACTCTGGCTACACTTGTTCGGGGAGGAGCTTGAGACTCAGCAGCCAGTGAGCCCTGGGACTTGTGCTGGGGCCCTTGGGAATGGCTCTTCTCTTTGCCGAATGGGAGCTAGTGAGGGTGACCCCAGAGCTGCTGGGGGCCCTCTTAGCACACCCCTCACCCCTGAAACTGGCCTCGGATCGAAGACCAAGGAGATGGACATGCACTGACAGTGAACTCCTAGCCTCTGAGCCTCCCAAGTTGCCTGGTCACAGGAACCATTGATGTTCTTGTTTCTGATCAGCTGGTTTGCATCAGGTTTGTGTCACATTCAACCAAAAGGGCCCTGACTAATACATTATTAGTCTGTCTCTTGCTCCCCAGTCTTGGTTTCACAGATTGCTGGTGAGGCTGGGCCTGGCGCAGTGTACTGACAGTGGTGCTGGCGAGAAGTGGTTCTCATTCCTGCAGGATGTTATTCTAGCGAGAGTCGGGCCAAGCAAGTTCCACTGCCAAAGGCATCACTGGGGACGGTCACATACAGGTGGCTGGTTTGTCTCAGCAGATGGTGGCACCAGCTCCTCTGAGCCAAATCTCGAGGACAGAAGGGCCCGGTGGGCCTGCCCCATCTCCTGTTGCCTCTTGGAGACTCTTCAGGGTCTGTTCAGAGGTTCTGCCATTCATTTCCTGCCCTTCATGCTGGCCCTGGCTCTAGTACATGGCTGGCTGCCTCCTCCACTCTCAGGATCAGGCAGGAAAATCGCCTACATGGGCTTTAATTTCATCTTTCATTTTTAAGAGATGAAGCAGATCAGGAATGTTTCAAGGAATCCCAGCGTGTGAATGATAAAACAGGAAGCTTCTCTGAAAAGAGAGTATTCTGTGGTTCAGGTAGGTCAGGGAAACGCTGGTTTAAATAGAGTCGAGTCCATTTCGTGCTGCAGGAACATGCAGAATTTCTAACACGTGTGCTCTCACTCTCCAAGAGGCAGGTGTGGTGGCAGTTTCTGCTGTAGGACTCTTGTTTGGGAGCCTCTCTTAGGATTTCGTGTCCTGCAGAATGCTCCTTGGAAGTATTTTAAGAATAAAGATGTAGATGGGTCTTCTCCGTTCCTTAGTGTACAAGTTCCCTGGGTGAATCTGTGGGACTAGGAACTATCATATAAGGGGCAAGATCTCATGGTCCCCCCTGCTGCTTCAGAAGCTTCTGGAGGGCCGTGTGGGTCTTTCTCCTTGGCCATCCCACCCCAGCACCTACCCTGGAGCCTGGGCATGGCTGGACCCCCATGCTTGCTGGATGAGGGAGTGGGTGAAATATGGCTGAGCACATGCTGACCGGGAACCAGGTGAAGCCGTGGAGCAGAAGAGCTTTCTCCAGCCTCCAGGAGACTCTGATGTGAAGGGAAGGGCTATTTATTTCCCCTGTGACTCCTGAAGCCGGAACTGTGGTCGATGGTGGCCTTGCCACAGAGGAGGAATCCAGCTCCATAAGAAAGAGGCTTTTCTAGTTGTCAGCAGCAGCTTAACAAGCGACAGGCTGCCCCCAAAGTGGGAGCATGTGAGGGTTGTTTATTTTAAATCTTTTTATTTATTTTTAATTAGAGTTACAACACATTACAATAATGTGTTGGTTTCTGCCATACATCAACGTGAACATTAGGTATACATGTGTCCCCTCCCTCTTGAACCCCTCTCCCGCCTCCCTCCCTCCCCCACCATCCGCCTCTAGGGTGTCACAGAGCATCGGCTTTAGGTTCCCTGTGCCATGCATAGAACTCCCACTGGCTGCTTATCTTACGTACGGTAAAGTATATGTTTCAATTCTACTCTCTCAAATCATCCCACCCTCTCCTTCCCCTACTGTGCACTAAATTCTATTCCTTGTGTCTGTGTCTCCTCTACTTCCCCGCATGTAGGATCGTCAGTACTGTCTTTGTAGATATGCGTGCATGCTAAGTCACATCAGTCATGTCCGACTCTTTGCGACCCCATGGACTGTAGCCTGGCAGGCTTCTCTGTCCGTGGGATTATCCAGGCAAGAGTACTGGAGTGGGTTGTCATGCCCTCCTCCAGGGCATCTTCCTGACCCAGGGATCAAACCTGCGTCTCCTTCACTGCAGGTGGATTCTTTACTGCTGAGCCACTGGGGATGCCCGATTCCATGTGTATGTGTTGTTTTAGTAATAGAAGGATGCTCCTCTCAGGTTTGGGCTCACCCTCTGTGGTTTCTGACGGTAACTCTGAGTCTGCAGTTGTGTTGAAAGGCCCATGTGCTCTCCCTCTGGAACTCTTCATCTGTGCTCTAAGCGGCTTCCAGAAGCTGTTGGCATTGAACGCCATATTTACTGAGCCAACTTCAAATATTTGAGGGTATTGGTAGTGTTTATTATTTGCCTTGAGAAGCCCTGAATCCATGCTACTGGGGACAGTTTGGTTTTCTTTCATAAATTCAGCATCGATAAAAATAAAAGAACAGAAGAGTTGAGAGGAGCCCGCGTCTCCGTGTGCACTTGCGGAGGGATGTCTCACCCTCAACTTCTTCATAAATCCCATTTGTCTGTTCAGATAGTTCATGCTCCATAAGGTGCGGATGAATTCCTGCAAGAATAGCATAACACCTTCCAAAGCAGTGTCACCATGGCCCCCACAGTATTTGTTTATTGGGTCCTTTCTATGCTCAACAGGACAAAGAAATTACCACTCATTGCCGCAGCAGTGTGTCACGGCGAGACAAGTCTGAACAAGAGCCATCTTTTTTAAAAGTGTGAAAACAAACCCTCTGTTGTTCGTGAAAACTATTTTCTGGGTCATATTCTTGTCTACAAACAGATAGGTATGGGGGACCAAATAGGGTCGCTTTTGATCATGATGATTAAGGAACAGAGGAGGAAGCCAGTTTTCTAACTGGGAGTCTTGCACCAATGGAATACACACAAAATGCAATGAGCAAAACTGAGATTGCAGGATGGAGGGGGATGTGCATGGTGCCGCATCCTTCTGGCAGCTGTAGCCCGTGGGCCTTGGGGCTGGGCAGTTAAGATGGAGACCATTTGGCCACTGGCTTCTGAGCTGGTGTTATTGCCATATGATGCCTCGTACCATAGGGATGTAGTGATGTCCTGCACAGGCCTGAGCCATAAAGCAAGCCTCTGACAAACGTTTCATATGTTCCAAAATTATGTAAATTCCTGTGGCCCCTTCCATCAATTCACTCCTCCGCCCTACCATGGTTTATCCCCATAGGATGTGGGAGGTGAGGTGGGGAGAGGAGCAGAGAGAGATACCAATAAGGAGATTCGGCCACCCTTCCCAGCTTGTCTTGAGTGGTCTAAGCTTATGTTGCAAATGAGCCATGTCCAAATCTTTGGGGCTCCATTCTGTACCCTCTGAATCTTTAATTCTCTATAGGAGAGATCAGTGGTCCTCCAGATGTGGTCCTCAGACCAGCAGCATCACCTGGGAAGTCTGCTGGGAATGCCAGGGCTAAGCCTCCATCCCAGCTCCTGAAATCTAAATGCTGAGGGTGGGCCCTAGCCATTGTGCTTTACCTGCCCCCAGGTGATTCTGGCGTGTGATAGAGTTGGAGACCCACTGGGATGCACGCTCCATGGCACTGTCATCCTTAACCTGGTGGACAGAGAGCTCTGCCTTTCCTGGTTAGCAGAGCTCCTCTAAATAAGCCAAGAATCGCAAGAGGGAGCAGAGGCCCTTCACATCTGTGTCGAGGGGCTCCTGGTAGAGGAGAAGCCACGGGCAATACATTCCAGGGCAGGGATTCAGGACAGACTTCAGGCGCAAATCCAGGCTCGATGCTTCCAGCTTTTTGTATCCTGGCTTCTTCTTTCATAAAATGGCTATCTATAATACTTTCCTTCTAGAGATGTCAGAAGATTACATCAAATGAGTAAAGCATTTTTAGACGTTCACCTGGAAAAGACTAAGAGCAGGGGGTAGTTGTTCGTATTATTCCTCCAAGTTCACTTTCACTTCTCCTCCCTGATATTAATGTGTCTCTACAGCGCTCTTCCTCTCCTCATAGCAGCGCGTAGAAACAGAGGCATCATCATCCTTTCATTTTCAATTAGGAGTGCAATCCGGTTACGAAGACAGACACTCAGTCTAAACAAATGGGCAGTGATGTTTCCCACATGGGAATCTGAAGGCACTGCTGGTGTGATGCCCTGACGTAACCCACTGTTGAGAAGGCAGATTTGGGGAATGAAAATTGATTGGTGATCATGTCCCCCCCGTGCTTGGCGGCTGCTTCACTCTCATCATTGTTTTAACTTTGTAATTGTGTGAACTCAAACTTTATGTGATTATCTTTCATTATTAATAGATTTTAGTCTGTGTGTACATATGATAGGTAACTAAGTAGATAAATGATAGAGAGATAGGTAGATGGATGGATGGATAAACTAGATAACTAGGCATGTAACACAACAGCAAACTAGCCCAGTTACTGTGCCCACTTGCAGCCTTTTGACCAGCAGTGAATAATCAGCAACGATCTATACTGATTCTCTGTGCTTTGCTCCCCACCTCCCAGCCCCAGGAAGGGGTTCTCGCCTTGATGTGGTGAAATCCCTCAGATGTGGTTGCCTGGTGGAGCCCAGATTTGCATCCTTCTTCAGGGGTCCAGAGCCTATGAAGGGAAAGTAGCGAGCTAAACTCTGGGATGCAAAGTGAGCAGGTCATGGCCTCAGCTTGCATGAACTTTAAATATTAACTGGGAAGATGGCAAGTTCACAGCCAAGTGCAGAAGCACAGAATTGCCTCTGTGGTCAGTTCTGCAGAAGTGTAGGGGCTGCCAGGAGAGTGGGTGGGTAGACACGGCCCCGGGGTCCTGGGAGGCCAAGGAGAGACATCTGAGCTGATCTCTAAAGGACCAATAGGACTCAGCCAGGTAAATCTGAGCTGATCTCTAAAGGACCAACAGGACTCAGCCAGGTAAATCTGAGCTGATCTCTAAAGGACCAACAGGACTCAGCCAGGTAGACACAGGGAGACATCACGTGGGGGAGGGGACCAGATCGTGAAGGTCCCAAGCAGGCAGGACGATGAAGGGTCCTAAGAACCGGAGGGTGGTTTACTTGTCACTTGTCCCACATGAGGCTGCCCAGAAGTGAAACAGTGACCTCCGGTGGCTGGGAACTACCCTGTGCCTCTTGTAGGGAGTGGGGCCAGTCCCTGGCTCCCCACAGTCTATGACAGGGAGTGTCGAGACCCCAACCCGGGGCCAGGGATCAACCCAATGCAATATGGAGCCTAAAATTTATCTGGTTAAGATGGGGACAGAGCACCATGCCTGTGGGATGGCTGGGCCACCCTCAGCTCCCTTCCCATTCCTGAACCTAGTTCTCTAGCACGGCCCTCAGGCCTGTGGACTCCCAACAGCCTTGCAGGAACCCCCTCACCCCTAGTAACTCTAGGGAGTCAGAGAGATGCCCTTGTTGGCAGCCCAGACCCCTACCCATCACAGGGGCATGCAGTGTGGGACACAGAGCCGGGGAGGGGAGCACACTCACTGTCTCCCCACCAGCACATAGGGCCTGTGTCACTAGAGGAGAAAGGGGCAGGAACTGAAAGCCATACAGAAGTCTCCTTACTTTCTGGGGGATGAAGGGTTTGAAAGACTAGAAGGAAGACTCCACTTTCTATTTCTTTTGAACATCTGGAACTCTACAGAGTGTTAATTTTTAAGCTGCCACTAGGAATGATGAAAGAAACTGGTTATCCATTTAGAGGGTGATTATCAAGTTGCAGCCTGCATGAAGTCAATTTTTATAGCTCACTCCTGACCCCCTGAAATGCAAAGTCTATAATGACATTTTGGGTAATGTTTCGAGTTCAGTGGTATAGCGATAAAGAAATCTTAAGCGCAAAGTGCTTCTCTCCTTCCCAAGTAAGTCCTTCTCTCAGCAAAATTTCACTTCAAGTGTCTTTTCATAATAAAATAATTCTGCATTCCAACTGAGAGCTCCACGCACTCCCTCACTCATCATGTGGTGAGAGCCTGCTTTTGCACCGCTGGGCAGGGTTTGCTAATGGGCACTTTATTGCTAAGTGTGCTGTCCCTTTGGGGGAAAAAATAATTTCATCCCCAGCGCATGCCTCGTCTCCAAGCCTACTGATCAGTGGTGTTATTATGCTTGCAAGAGTCATTTGTAAGCTTTTCAAGTGATATACCAATGTCCTTTTTTTCAGGTAAAAGAGAGAAAAAGTTAAAAGCAAAAAAGCTATGTATTGGGGGAGGGGCTGTGAGGAGAGTCATTGCAACCAAGTCGATGTTTATCTTCCAAGTGCTGTGTATCACGGAACACCCTGCCTGCTCCTTCTCTGGGTGTCTTCCAAAAGCAACCGTGGCTCTTAAATCAGATTGGAGTGGAATCAGAGAGAAACTCAAGTGTCCTCCTGCTTCTTGTTAGCTGTCAGACTGAGGGGAAATTGCTGGAGGATTCAGAGCCTTTGTTTTCTCATCTCCGAAAAGGGAACAGTGATGCTCTTTGTTCCTAAAACGATGGCGAAGATGATGATACACATACTTCAGTCACATCCGACTCTCTGGGCGGTATAGCCTGCCGGGCTCCTTTGTCCACGGGGACTTCTCTAGGCAAGAATACTGGCGTGGGTTGTCATTTCCTCCTCCAGGAATTTTCCCGACCCAGGAATCAAACCCACATCTCCCTCGTCTGCTGCATCGGCAGGTGGATTCTTTACCCCTAGTGCCTGAAATGTTGTGAAGATTAAACGACACGAGAAGGTGCAAAGGGCAGGGAGCGCGGCTCTGAGTGTGTGAGAGTAATGGCTCCCTTCTCCTGCTCTGTGCAGCGTCTGTCTGCAGCTGCCTCCATACCCCATGACCTGGCGTCTGAAGCTGCCCCTTTGCTCCTTTACTGTCGGAGACAAGCCAGGTGGGACAGAGACAGTGTCACCACCTTTCTTTTTTTCCCTTAAAACCTTGCAGAGTTTGTTATTTAAAAAAAAAGAAACATCTAGAATTCACATGTTACAGTGCTCACAGCTTACACCTGTGAGAGGGGTGTGTGGGAGAGAGAGACAGTGTGTGTGTGTGTGTGTGTGTGTGTGTGTGTGTCTGTGTGCTTACGTGAACCGGCGGTGTTTTCCATAAACATTTTTGCAGGTGAATGAACTGCTGGCCAGGAGGTTGAGTCACCTGCTTGCAGACACTTCTTAAATAAAAGTCACAACTAGGCTGTGAATCCAGGTGCTCTTACCTCAGGTCCTGCCACTTCATGCTAAGAGAACCTGCCATTTTTCTTGCCATTCTTTGGAGCTCTCGTGCTGAAAGAAATTAATCCAGGTTTCGAACATGATAGCCCAGAAATCGTTGATTAGAATGTTCACGAAACTCACTACCAGGGAATCCCAAAGCCATGGGCACCACTCTTACACAGGTATACTGCCCGCAGAGCGTGTTTCAGATTCAGCCTATGTGGGCTGTGGGGGCCACTTCTACTGCCCCCGCAAAGGGAGTTTAAACCTTCTTGGTGGTAAGTAGCTGGGTTCAGAAAGAATGAACAGACAATGAACTGTTGCCAGGCAACTTCTGTCATCTCCCCAAAGATACACAAGGATGTCCTACCCACAGATAAGGGAATGGGTCCCCCAGCTTGACTGGCTGTAGACAGACTAGGGGAACTAAGGCAAAAACATTCTATCACTATTTCCACTAGTAAAACACATAATTTATAAGTTGTTGTTGATCAGTTGCTAAGTTGTGTCTGACTCTTTGCAACCCCATGGCTCCCCTGTCCTTCACTGTCTCCCAGAGTTTGCTCAAATTCATGTCCATTGAGTTGGTGATGTCATCCAACCATCTTGTCCTCTGTTGCCCTCCTCTCCTCTTGCCCTCAATCTTTCCCAGCATTAGGGTCTTTTCCAATGAGCTAGCTCTTTGCATCAGGTGGCCAGAGTGCTGGGGCTTCAGCATCAGTCCTTCCAGTGAATATTCAGGGTTGATTTCCTTTAGCATTGATGCAAGTAGATTTTTCTTTTACAGAGTCTTTTCAATGCTTTTGATGAACTTAATTCTTAAGAGATTTACAGCTCTAGGAGAGTTGAATTGGTTTCCAACCAAGTTTCCACTTACCTTGCCTGCAAGCATGCTTAGTCACTCCGTCATGTCTGACTCATTGTGAGCCTATTGACTGTAGCCCACCAGGCTCCTCTGTCCATAGGATTGTCCAGACAAGAATACTGGAGTGGGTAGTGGGGTCACCACTTCACATGGAAAGACTAGTGGTCTCTTTACTATTTCTGACACTGTCCTTCTAATCTTCTAAATCTGTGATTCTCACCTGGGGGCAGTTCTTTCCCTTCAATTATGGCATGCTTGGCAACATCTCAAGACATTTTTGGTTGTCACAACGAGGAGGAAGGGGTGCTACTAGCAATGAGAGGGTAGAGTCCAGGCACCCTGCCGAACATACTACAGCGACAGCTCACCACAGATGTCAACATTTCAAAGGCCAAAGAATCCCACTTTAAGAACAGAAAGGGGCTTCCCTGCTGGCTCAGTGGTAAAGAATGCACCTGCCAATTCAGGAGATGTAGGTTTGATCCCTGGGTCAGGAAGACCCCCTGGAGAAGGAAATAGCTTCCCACTCCTGTATCCTTGGATGAAGGAATGGCAACCCAATCCAGTATTCTTGCCTGGAGAATTCCATGGACAGAGGATCCTGGCAGGCTATAGTCCATGGGGTTGCAAAGAGTCAAACATGACTGAGTGACTAAACAGCCTGTATCCTTGTCTGGAGAATCCCATGGACAGAGGAGCCTGGCAGGCTCACTCTTTCCTCTCTACTTGTGTCAACATATGGAATGTCCCATACTAAAATGTTTTTAAAAAGCAGACAGTGCCCCAACTTCAGAGTTATGCCTACCAAGTTCTAACAGCTGGAGTCATGGCGTCTAATTCTGTAGGTTACCATGTACCCTGCCTGCAGCATCTGCCAGCCTCGTGATGGATTCCCATTGGTTTGTATCTGGGACTTTAAGCAGCTGCCTGTGGACATCAGGAGGTTAGAGACAGAGCAGGAGTTCCAGCTCAGGGCTTTCTAACCCCAGATTATGGCAGGGTTTCTGCTCCATCACACTGGTGTCCACCTCCCCAGAAAACACAGGTGTTTGGTGTGGGAGCAGGGGAGCATGCATACATCACAGGTGTGTATGCTAATTAGCTCCCTCCCAAGTCTGCACCAGAGCACGCCTTGTCAACTAGTATTTGGACAGCCGAACCTCTAAGGAACCACAACATAAAGCCTGATTCCTATCCTGGGAGTTGTAAACTAACCCCAGGTTAGAAGTGTAAACATTTTACCCCTGGGGAAGAGCTGTTTTTAGCTGATTACAAATGGGAGAGGTTGGCAGCTGTTAATATTGATGGTTATTCCTTGAAAAATGACTTTGAGGTATGACTAATCAATTGTCTCTCAGAATGAAGAATGGAACAGGCTGCTCTTCAGGAATCTCAACACAGATTTTTAAAGCTGTGCTTTATAGAAGAGGCAGGAAAAATGAGCCAGACCTTTGGCACAATGATGAGTTGTTCAGAGTAAATAAAGCAATTATTAGCATCTAGGTTGGACCTCAGATTTATGAAATTTCTTTTTTTTAAAAACTTGGACGTTGCCACGCTTTTGTGTTTCATTAAATGTGGTTCCATGAAACATTCTGACCAGTTGTACTGAAGTGTGCGTCTTGGCACTGTATTGAGAGTTAACAAGAGCTGGGACTTTTTTTTTTTTTTTTTTCCCACTCAGTAAATAAGTAGCTTTCACTCAGCTGTAAACATCTGGAGGATTTAGGCCCTGGCTGGTCACAGACTTGCTTTGCTGTATCTAGAACTGATGCTTGCATGAAAGGCGCATGGCCATGTGAGAGGGGTATGTGAGGGGACCCTGGCTGGGAACTGGGGCCTGGATGTATGGTGAGCAGACTCTAGGGTGACTTAGAGTCTGTGCCTGGGTAATCCCTTCTCCTTGAGTGTGGACATGATCGGTGGTTTACTTTTATCTGATTAACTATGGCAAAGGGTATGGAATGTCACATCTATAATTGCCTTAAAAAAGGTGGTACCATCTGTTTTACTCTCTCCCTCACTGGTTTTGTGAAAGCAAGTGATTATGTTGCAGAACTTGGTCCCCAGCATGGTCAGACAGCAAGGAGCTGAGACCTCAGTCTGACAGCCAGAGAGGCTGAAATCTGCAACAACCATGCTCTCCTCTGTAAATGCAGTCATTGTTTTTGGAGCCTCTTGATTGGCCTTTGTCATGATAAACACTGCAAGGATGATTTCCTGGGCTTCCCAGGTGGATCAGTGGTAAAGAATCCACCTGCAATTCAGGAGTCTCGGGTTCGATCCCTGGATTGGAAAGATCCCCTCGAGAAGGGAATGGAAACCCACTCCAGTATTCTTGCCTGGAGAACCCCATGGACAGAAGAGCCTGGCCAGCTACAGTTCATGGGGCTGCAAAGAGTCTGACATGCCTGAGCGACTGAGCATGCACACACGCACTGTGGAGTTACTGGAGGGTTTTCAGCTGGGGATGGAGTGGAGTTTGTAAAACCTCAGTGTGAGGAAATGTGTCACTTTTTTTTGGATCTGTGACACCCCACTGGACTGTGAGAGACATGTGAATAGGGGCTGAGTCTCTTTGATTTTTTTTTTTTTTTTTGGCTGCATGGGTCTTAGTTGCATTGCTGCCTGTGGGCTCTTAATTGCAGCACGTGGGATTTAGGTCCCTGACCAGATACTGAATCTGGGCTCCCTGCACTGGGAGTGAGAATCAACCACTGGATCTCCAGGAAGGCTCCTTGGGGCTGCATTTCCACCCCTTAGGACAGAATCCTGCTGTTACAGATGTGGGCATGAGACTGTTTTGGGAAAGAGAAAGAAAGAAGGAAGGAAAAGAGGGAGGGAAGGAGGAGGGAAGGAAGGGAGTTGGCAGGAACCCAAGCTGCCACCCTTCCGCCTGGAGCACATGTGGGTTTGGGGTCTTTCCTGGCTGTTTAGTTTAGTTTTTGCATCTGCTGCATTTGACATGTCTCTAAATTTGATACTCTTTTCTCCCTCCTTGTAGTTGATACCAAATTTCCTTACCTTGGGAATTCTGAGTCTTTCCATCTGGGGGGAAAAAATTTCTATGTTTTTGACGCTCTAAAACAAAATTTATAAGAGATCTTTTTCACTCATTATTTTTTTGTTCAATTTTGCATTTCTTTTACTGATTTTATATTGGAGTCTTTCTCTCAGCATTTTTAATTAGAACCAGTCTGTATCCCAGGCATTCCTGGAGTCAGAATGCAGTAATCAGTTGCAAAGATGAGCAGGGCTTTTGCCTGGCTGTATGTACCTGCCCTAGCGTTTAGCCATGCACACACACATTCTCAAAGCAGCCCAGTTTCTGGCCATATCTGTCCAGAGCAGCCTTCCATGGCAGTTTCATTTCTTGGCCTCAAAGCGACTGCATTTTTCACCTTGTAATGATTTAGTTAATGCATCTGTTAAATAATGCAGTCACTTTTATAAATTCTCCATCCATCTATATGGGAGAGAGTATCATCTGAACAGCCATATGGTTGACTTTTTAATGAATGCAAAATACCTGGATGTCACATGGAAAGTTCTGGATGGGCACACAAATTAGGCATCATGATTTCCTGTTAAATACCAAACCCAGATAACATCCTCTCCTCGGAGACCATTATTATGTGGTTGTATATTTAAAAAAGGGAACGGTTCATGGAGGAGGCACAAAGCAGCAGTGCATACTTAATAGCTTGCTCCAAGGAGCAAATTAAGCCTGGAACTGTCGACGTATTAAAGTTAGCAGAGCGGGTCCTGAGTATTAAACATAGAAATTTCTGAGAGAGAGAGGGTTCATTCTTTTACATTGACTCAATGGTGAAATAAAGTGAACTCTGACAATGTGATTTAGCAAAGACTCTAAAACATAACGTGTTGGAATGGCTGTGTATCAAAAGGTATTTTTCTGTTCTATTACCTTTAATGAATAGCTTAGATCACTGAATATATTCACTGAGCTATGGCTCAGTGCATTTTTGATAAGGAGACGAAAAGCACTACAGGTTTTGGTGTAATTTTATCTGCGATGGGGTTGTGTGCCTGATGTCGTGTATATACAAAACTACGTGTATGGATGCATAGAATATACATATTTGTTTTCACACGTGCCCATGTGAATATTTTACCTGTAGGGACTTCCAATGAATTAGAATCAGTTTGATAGTAAAGAGTTCTATTGTATTTTTTTCATCTTAAATAAATAGAAGTGCACAAAACCCTTTATTGGAAATTCACTGAAGGTAGACGTGTTATCAAATTAGTACCCAAAGGGCCAGCTGGTGACAGGTCATGAGTCTATCTCAGATGACTCACTGCTCCATGAAAAAGGCACCAGTCTTTGAGCCCTTGGCCCTGTGAGGATTAAATGTCTCCCATTCCACAGTCTCAAGCAGAGTTGAAACCAACATACCCTTATTTTCAAAGTTAACGTGGGATGTTTCAATTTGCCTTCTGGTCAAAGTGTCTTTTGGCTGCTGGAAGGGGCAGCCCCCTGTGTCTTCTCCCCACACGGGGACTCCCCACGAGTTCCATTACCGCCCCTTATCCTGTATCTTGCGGTCCTCTCCTGGGCCTGGGCTAATGTGCCTCAGCTAGAGCCACAGCTTGGCTGGCTCCTTTGTCATCCTACAGCAAGGCACTCTTAGATCCCCTCCTGTCTAATCCTGTGGTGTTTCTCAAACAATCACAACTCAGTTCTTCCACTCTGGCCTTATTTTCCAGCTAGGACACCCAAGTGTATTAGTTGCTCAGTTGTGTCTGACTCTTTGCAACCCTATGGTCTGTAGCCTGCCAGGCTCCTCTGCTCATGGGATTCTCCAGGCAAGGATACTGGAGTGGGTTGCCATTCTCTTCTCCAGGGGATCTTCCTGACCCAGGGATTGAACTCAGGGCTCCTGCATCTCTTGCACTGCAGGCGGATTCTTTACCATCTGAGCCACCAGGGAAGCCCATAATACCCAAACTGACTTGAAAAACCTGAACCTGGTCCACTTGTCCATATCATTCTAAGGCTTTTCTGTCTTCTGAAGCTCATTCATTCATTCATGAAACACATTTTATTGACATCCTCTGGATTGGAGGCAGTGTCCCAATGTCAGGTGTAGGTATGGCTGGGAATGAGACTGACAAGGTTTAGGCAAAAATGGAGCTTCCTTCTAACCAGAGGAGACAGTAAGCAGTTAACTGGTAGAGAAACTGATGTCACGTGGTAGTCAGTTCTGTGGGTGGTGGCGAGCCAGGATCACCCCAGCTCAGGATTCCTCATCCCGCCTTCGCATGCTCTCATCACAGCATGTACCATATCGTATGAAGAGAGGCCTTTCTGCTGCAGAGTAAGCTCTCAAGGGCAGAGCCGTGCTGCTCTGATCTTTTCATACATAGCATGGTGCCTGCTGGGTGGCTTCTGGAAAATAAATTCAGTAATCCAACCCACAAATATTTACTGTACTCTTGCTATGTGGTTTGCCTTATTCTAGGTACCAGAGAGCAAGATGGGGGAGGCTCTGCCCCTGTGAAGTTACTTGTGGGCATAGGGCTAGAGAGGAGGCCAGATAAACAGCCCAGGACAGCTGGAAAGGAGGCACCTGTGGCTGGGCTGTGAGGAAAATGGATACAGTGCAGCGATTCTTGGACATGAGTGAGCTTAGGAATCACTGGGAGCCCCAGTTGCAGAGTTTCTGATCCGGGAGATCTGGCTGGGGCCTGGGAAGGTGCATTTGAAACAAGCTCCCAGGTGCTGCTGCTGGTGGTAGTATACACAAAACACTCTGTGATGATGCTTGTGGATCCCTGGAGCAGGGAGGAAGAGGAAGAAGAGGGGGAAGAAGCGCTGGGGTCCAGCCCCCATGGATCCAGGGAATTTGAAGCGGGGCCGGCGTCGGTGATCAGGAAACAATAGCTTATTTAAATGTTAATTAAAGATATAAAGAGTGGTTAAATAAGGATAGCTCAGTGAGAAAATTTAGTGGAGAAAAGAGGCTGAATAACTTGGTTTACGTGGAAAACTAATAAAATTCCAAGACAAGGAATTTGCATCACCTACGTAGGCCGCAGGCATCCTCCCGTTCTCCTGAAGGAGAGGAGACACTAAGGCTTCCCCGGTCAGATCTTAGAAGCCCAGGCATAATTAGTAGGCTTGATGAGCCTCCATGCTCCAGATGGGAATTCAGCCAGAAGGTGAGAGAAAGAACGACATGGGGAGACCAAGCTTCGGTGAACAAGGCCTGCACTTAATTTTTCAAAGTAGTTTTTATACCTTAAGTTGTGCATAGAGGATAATGGGGGAAGGGGTAGAGTCATGCAAGGACAGCAGTCCTTGATTCCTATCGAAGCCAGGCTTTCAAACTTATCATATGCAAAAGTTTAGGTGATTTACATCATCTTCTGGCCAGGAGGCCTGTTACCATTTTATGACCCTTTCTTTATTTTTCTCTAAAGGTGATTATTCTAAAGTCAGGCTCCACCCTCCGAAAGCATTAGATAAAGTTGCATTCCTATAGGGCAAAGGTGTGTTGGGCTGTAACAAGAAAAGAATTAACTCAAGGGTCCAAGGTTACAAACATTAAAGCTATTACTTACATTCCTATACACCAATTATATTAATCAATACACTCTCAGGGACACAGTAGGTAAGGGATATGGAAACTTAGCAGCAAACATTGGCCCAACAAGTGAAAAACCCTTCACCAATACAATTTATAATCAACCCACTATACTACACTAATAATTTCCTAACTTCTCAAAAGAATCTGTTTTTAGAAAGTTTAGAGCATCTCATGCCTCTCACAGTTGGGAGGCTGTGAACAATCACATGTGGCCAGAAGAACCTGTTCAGGTAGGCTAGAGGACTTCCAAAGGAGTTTGTAGGTTGAAACACTCTTGTCATGCCCAGGAACTTTATTAACTGGAGCTGTAAGTTAACTCTTTTTCAGAGAGAGGTGGTGGGGGACAGCCTCTCATAAAGTCAGAGGTGTACGTGAGAGCACAAAGCAGTAAAGTGGGCAGACTTTGGTTTTGGGGGTAGATGCTCAAGAATTTCCGGGGGGACTCCTGAGGCTCGATCCCTCCTTTGCGTATGCTGAGCCTCCTTCCTCATGATGTTTGCCACGGATGGAGCTCCTCATGCTGGCTCCTGGCAAAGAAGAGATGGGGGAAGAGGAGGAGAAGGGGCAACAGGGCAAAGTCCCTGAGGCCAGGGGCAGCCTGGTCTTGGGACACACGAGGCCTGAGCCTGGGGTTCGAGAAGCAGGGAAAGAGGGCACAGTGCACAGGAGGTTTGGCTGGTGGTTATAATGGCCCACTTGAGGGATCCAAGCTAGTCTCCCTATCTTTGCCAACTGATTAGCAACCTTAATTCCATCTGGGGCTTCAATACCCTCTGCCTTGTAACATCACAGTCTCACAGGATCCAGAGAGTTGGGCTTGGGTCTTTGTGGGGGACGTTGTTTTGTCGACCACACCCTGCATATTTTTAAAATAAACACTGCGGATGCAGCTTAGAGAATAACAGGGAGAAAAATGGAATTAGGGAGACCAATGACTAGGCTGCCACCTTGGTCCTGGTGGGAAGTGGCCTCACTTGAACTAGGTTGGGGTTGCAAAGAGTTGGACATGTAACCTTCTTGGGAATATAATGGGATGCTGACAGGATGAGCATGGGGTGAAACAAGGAGAGATATAAAGGAATGGGAGGTGATGCTGTTAACTGGGGGAGAGAAGGAAAGAGAGGGCCAGAGAGTCAGGAGGAGGTTAATGTTGCTTAATCTAACAAATCACCAGTTCTACACTGGCTTTGGAAATGCACTAACTTAACTTTGTGAACAAGACGTGAAGCTCAGGCTGGAAACATCTCAAGGACTCTATCACTCTGTGGGTTGGTACTTACTGATTTTACGGGGTAAAAGGAATCTATATCAGTTCTGGAATGTTCCATGACAAAAAACAAGCCATTTGGAGACCTAACTTAAATGGCAGGCTGACCTGAGTTTGACTCCCATCTGGGAGGTACCGAGACCACCCTGAGTCTCCCCCTCATCATAAGTAAAATGGGTCTGAGAAATCTATTTTAGGGTGCTGTGAAGATTGCCTATTCTGTCTGTAAATGCCTGTCTCTGCTCTGAGGAGTTTGTCCCTGTGTTTCTGTGGTCTCAGTTGCTTCACAATGGGTAGGGAAGCCTTGGTTCTTCCAAAAGTAATTTTAGGCAACAGTCTTTAGGGCATGATTTTGAATTAATGACCCAATTAATGTGGTCCATGTAGATGCTCCTAAGAACAGCCTAGAGTTGTGAAAATAAGTTTTTTTTTTTTTTTTTTTAATTTTGGCATCCTTAGAAATTATTCTTATCACTCACTCTTCGGGATGGGCCAGCAGGCATTTAGATAAGTTTTTCTAATTATGTATCAGAGGATCTCTGTAAACATAAAGCAACTCTTTTTGAAAGGTGGAGATCACTAAATATCAAACAATGCATTACCTGTTGTTTTCTGAACTGACTCTCTTTCCTCCTCCAGTAATATTCTCCTCGTCTCTGTGTATTTTCCCATCTGGGTACACAAACAAAAACCTTGTAAAAAGTGAAAGCCCTACTAATATGTTTGTTTTTTCAAACGATTGGCAGTGAGCGAGCAATTAGCAGGTCCGATCTCGGTTTTGAATGCAGCCGTGCATTCTGGGCAGCCATGCTTGACAGGCTTCCCAACCTGCAGACACTGGGAATTTATTTTTCCATCTATATTCATGACACTCATGATCTGAAATGGCCATTCTAATGTCCCCCCACCCCTCTTTGCAGCAAATTAGTGGAGTCAATGGCTTCTGGCCCCAAGGTCTCATCTGTTGTGCCAAATGTAAGCTGGATGCCAAATTCCCTTCCAGCATCAGAGGGATGCTCTGGTACTTTATGGCGCTCTGGACATGAAGGGATCCTGACAGGCCTTCTCCACAGACTGGGACGGGGCCAGCTTCACGGAGCAGCTGTCCCCACTCCCGTCCCTGAGATGTGATGTCCGTGGTGAAAGTGGCTGCTGGTGGTTCCTCACAGAGCAGGGATGGCCAGAGGGGAGGGGTCCATGGGGCTCTGCGTCAGCATGGAGATTATGCTTGGTTGTGGGGGGGAGTCAACAAATTTCAAACTCTTGCTTTCATTGTGATTATTTATGCAGTAACCTAAGGTTGTTGTGTATGGCTTTTTCTATTCAACACCATTTTAATAATATTAAACGTGGTATACACAATATATGATTTTTTTCTTTTTTTGAAAGAAGACTATGTCTTTTTCTTTTTTTAAAAATTAATAATTTATTTATTTGGTTTTGCCAGGTCTTAGTTGCAGCATCGGGGGTATAGTATCCTGACCAGAGACTAAAGCCCAGCCACTGGACCACCAAGTCCCCAATATATGGCTTTTACAGAGTTGAATACAAATATAATATAGAATTCAGAGGTATATGCACATACATGGTTTTTCAAAGTAGGATGTAGATCATGGAGAGAAGCAGAGGGTAAATTACTGTTTTCTTCACTCCTTTCATTTTATTATCATTTTCTATAAGTAATATTTTAGCTTTTAGTTATCTTTTTGCATGTGTTCTTATAGGGATGTGTATATATTCATCACAGTGTCATTTATATAATACTTTCACATCATGTTTACAAACATCTCCATCATCTAGGTGCACATCTGAGAAGCCTGATTGAGATGAATACTTTAATTCTAAAGGCACCTTTTCCTTATTTACCTATGAGATATTTCAAATGTATGAAATAGCACATGTGCTCTGCTTATTTTACTAAGAAACACTTCACATGCATGAAGTAGCACATGTATTAACACACGAAATAGCACATGTACCATGTGAGTGCATTTAAAAAACAATGGTGAATGGATGCTCCACCTACTCAGGTGAAGGAAGTGTTAGGTCAGTGGGATGAGGTTTAGAACTGATCATGAGATTTAACAAGGTGGTCCCTGGTGATGTGGCTGAGCAGCTGATATGGGCAGAGGGCATGAACATCAGCTATGGAAAGGTTTAGGGAGAGTAAGAGAACGGGAGTGGTGAACAAGTGTAACCATCGCTCCTGAGATGTTCTTCTATGCAAGGGAGATGAGAGATGAGCTCACTGCTGGAGAGAGAGGTGAGCTGAACTGAATGTTTTTAAGATGAGAGGAATTTGAGTACCTTTGTTTGTAGACGGGAATGAATCTGTAAAGAGGAGAGAGCTGATGACGCAGAAAATGAAAGGTGACAATTGCTCAATGATGCTCTTGAGTCAGGGAGAGTGCCTGGGGTCCAGGGTCCAGGCAGAGTCTCCCACCTTAGGAAGGTGTTGACTTGTAGCAAGAAGACAGATGGAAGACACGTGTTGGGCAGATACAAGCTGAAGCATGTGCTGGTGAGGATCCATTCCTGTCTTCTGGGTGCATCTCATGCTCAGTGAACAAGGAAGTGAGCTGAGGGCAAAGTCGGGAAGAGGTGTTGGGGTCTGGAGAGAGAGGAGGTATGAGCCAGAGTGGGGAGGGGCTGGACTGAGAGGTGCTGCAGCATAGTCAAGCAGCCCCAGAGGCCCTTGAGAGGTGAGTAGACTTGAATTTACAGTGAGACCAGTAAACGTGTTTCTAGATTCCAGCCATATTCAGCTGGGTGAGTGCTGACCTGAGTTGGCAGAGAGTGATTTAATCTGAGCTGGACTTTTTCTTGGGGAGAGGGGAAGGGAGTTGAGAATCTGAGAGGATTAATCTGTACAAGGAGTGGGTAGAGACTTGAGGGGTCTCCATGGACTTTAAGTCTCTGGCATTTTGAAGAATGGCTGGAGTTTGGCTGTAAAATGTACCTGGCTGTGATACCCAGCCAGTCAGCATTTGTATCAAAGTGTCTTCATTTATTAAATGTGTGATTTCAGAGACATTCGTTAACTTACCTGGACCTCCAATTAATCCATTGGTAAAATGAGAATGATTATACCTATTGAAAGAGATTGTTGTGAGGGTTGAAGAGGTAACATTTGTGAATGCTTAGCACAGGGCTGGCCCATAGCATGAGCCCTGCAAATGTTAACTATTATTATTAGTTGTAGAGTTATGACTCAGGCTTCCACAGTGGCTCAGCGGTAAAAAAAAAAAAAAAAAAAAATTGCCTGCAGTGCAGAAGCCACATGAGCTGAGAGTTTGATCCTTAGATTGGGAAGATTCCCTGGAGGAGGCATGGTGACCCACTCCAGTATTCTTGCTTGGAGAATCCTATGGACAGAGGAGACTGTTGGGCTACAGTCCATGGGGTCGCAAAGAGTTGGACACGACTGAAGTGACTTATCACACAGCACACACAGTATTATAATCATACTGTCATCATTATCATCAATTAGGGTGACCAGCAGTCCCCAGTAGCCTCAGATTCTCCCAGTTCCAGTGCTGGAAGTCTCAGGTCCAGGGAAGCCCTGAGCTGGGAAAGCGTCCCAGCGCGCCAGAGTTGAGCCCTGCCCTGCACTGTGGGGCAAGAACCCATTAGCTTTAGTGCTCACATCCTGTTCTCACAAGTCAAATGGTGTCATCAGAGTTTACACAACCCAGTCACACACCCTCAACAAGCACCCCAGACCCACTGGGACACAGAGTCTCCATTCTTCCCTGGACAGTGTCCATGAGATTGGTCATTTGAGGCAACTGAAGAAAAACATTTCTTCACTGTGGAAACATTTTAGCATGAAAAACGCTTGGAGTCTTGGTTTCCGCTCTCCTCTGGAAGCACTATCGTTTGGAGGAGGCCAAACAGCTGTTAGTTTCACTCTTGCAAACCAATCATTTCTAAATAGAGCGATACCACAATCTTAATTTTCCACTCAATGGTGAAAGCAGTCGCATTATTCAAAATTATTCATCAGCACTTAGTAATTCACATTCTAGAGCAATCTGGGAGTGCTTTAATGTATATATTACAGGCGAGATTTATAGTGGGAATTACAGTATGGCAAATCATTCTTTAAAATGGTGCTTAAATCACACAAATTTAAAATACTAATTATGCAGAATATATTCTGAATTTTTAATTCCTACCTTTGTTTAACAATACTCTCATTACCAACTTCAAAAATGGGAGAGCTGTGTCTTCAGAAACACTCAGTCTGAATCCGTCCATAATGGAAACAACCCATATTTTTACTACATTGCTTTCGCCCCAATGCCCCCATTAAAAAAAAAAAAAAAGTGAATAATGATCATGTAAAAGTCACAATCATTACAGGATAATGAAGCATGGAATTCCATCCTGAGACAATATTCATCTCTGAGAAGTGCTTGCGAAGGCTTTGATGGCCATGAAATAACTATTTAAGTTAAAAGATAAAATTTAAGAAACATTTCTGCGAACCACGGAGCTCTGAAAGAAACATTATCATCATTTGGTTTCTCATGTGTCCCCACCAGTGGAGAACCTCTGAGAGAATTTACAACCCCTGCAGTTTCCTTACCTTTTAAGAAAGGCTGATCCACTTCTTAAAACCCAGGAAGATGCTCCTCATTTCTCTCCTGGAGTCCGGCCAGAGGCCAGACAGGAGGGGAAGATGCCTCATTTACACACCCTCTGTTCTTAAAGGCCCCTCTCAGGATACATTAAAGACAAGCCTTTATTTTCAAGGAGCTCCACACAGCACCTGCCTCAGCTCCACATTGCTCCTGCTCTCCTGCCCCTCAAAAGTGGTGGTTGCACGTTGATGAGCAGAATATCTCAAAGTCATTTTCGTCTCAGCCTCAGTGCCTGGAATAGCAATTGTGTGGGTGGAGGGGAGGTAGTGAGTGACTAGACCCCCACCCACATGACTCTTCAACACCCAGCTAGTCAGCAAAAGAGTGGGTGCTTCTTGAAGGCTATTCCTTCCAGGAGTATAGGCAGCATACTGGGATCAGAACCCACAGCAAAACATTCAAACTCTTTTCAACAGTAAAGAAAACTTTAACTGGACATAGGTGCCAGGTGAGCTATAGTCCATGGGTCAGAAAGAGTCAGCCATGACTGAGCAACTAAGCACATGCCTGCCCCGGAGACTTCCTGTGAGTTAGACTGGTGGTGTCTTGAGGCTGGACCCTGAATCGCCCGCAGCCTCTCTCCTGCATTGCACAGAACTGAGAACGTAACCACCTAGGGAATTTCTGGTGAGTGTTTGCTGGTTGAATGTGTGAGTAAATGTGTACCCAAACAAGTACCCAGGGATAACGCCTGGCTCTACAGTTTCTCATTGGTAACAGATGTCCTGGGTGCAGGGCTTGGCCTGCTCTGGAACATTCTCTGCTCCAGAACTTTCATGGTGGAGTTGTTCTTGACTAGCATTTTGGACTCTTATGTCACCAGCTTAAACATGAGCAAAGCCTAGAATGTGCCCAGATCATTGTTCCCTTCAGCTCAATGGCTCCATCTCCACCAGGGGAAGACCTGTTAGGACTGGCTCCTGACTCTGGGTGGCTGGTCTGGCATTTTCAGCGTTTGAATGAGTTCTTACATTATCTCTTCTTTGGAAAAATGTATCTCTCCTCCTGCCCCCAGCCTAAGCCGCACATCTTGCATTTCTCGTTCACAGTCTACCATTTCCCAGATCACCTTTCCTTTTGGATCCAGATCACACAGAGCCTTTGAACAGACATGTTTCAGGGGATGCACACCGCAGCCTGTTTCCGGCCCTGCGGGTGGGAATGCTGACCTGATTTTTTTTTCTTTTCAGGAGTAGCTGATTCAGATTAATCAGTTAGCAGCTGGCACTTTATGCTGACTCTAGGAAGAGTCTCAAAGATTCAGGTTTAAATTGGAGAAGAGGAGGAGAGAAAGGAGAGAGACAAATGACAGTAAAAAGGTAAGGAGGATAAAATGACTTTTTCATTTATTAGTATTACTATTATTTCTCCCAGGGAGAGGTTGGTCATTCCTTATACATATATGTTCCATATATATATAGAACATGACTGTGTTCAATATAAACATCAGTATTTAAGATTGTCCTGTGAAGTGTCTACAGCTGAACTTGACCTTTCTCTGATGTTGGTGGGAGAGGGCAGCCTCTAAGACAGTCCCTAAGGATCCCCACCTCATAAGTCTTCACTAGCCTTGAGCATGGGTGGCACCTCGTGATGGTTCTCTGGTTGACAGAAGGTGGCCAAGGCTATGGAAGGTCACTTCCAAGATAAGCTTCTCCTCTTGCTCACCATCTTGTGCTCTTTCTGGTTCCCGTCTCCGTATCTCTTTTCCTCTTTCTTTCTGCTTCTTTCTGTCTGTCTCTCATGACCATCTGCCATGTCTTAAGGACACTCTACCAGCTTATAGAGGTGCCCATGTGGCGAGGAACCAATGTGCCTGGTCTCAGAGGTCACTCTTCTGAGACTCCAGAGATGGTGGTGACCTTGGATGTGGAGGCTTTATCCCAGTTAAGTCAAGCCCTCCAAGAAGTGGAAAATGCATGTGTGAGTTCCAGTTGGCCAGTCTGAGGTTCCTCCACGTCAGATTCCACATCCACACACATGACCAGCTGTGGGTCGTGTAGGACTTGCAGTGTTTACTATGGAAACAGTCTGCATGTAGTGGTGTTCAAGGGTCAACTGTGTATATTTAAATTGTGCAACACAACGATTTGCCATCCATATACATGGAAATATTTACCACAATCAAGTTAATTGACATATCTGATACCTCACAAAGGTGATTTTTGTGTTTGTGTGTATGTGATGAGAATGTTCAAGATCTACTCTTAGCAGATTTCAAGTAGACAATACAGTGCAATTAACTACGGTCACCATGGTGTTCACCAGGTCCCAGAACCTACTCATCCTATAACTGGAAGTCTGTACCCTCTCATCAACCTCTCCCATCTACCCCTACTCCTTAGTCCATGGCACCACCATTGTGCTCTCTGTTTCTATGACATGGTTCACAATTGGCAATATATGGAAACAATCTCAGAGTTAAAATTAATGAGTGGATAAAGGTGTGGTATAAATGTAGACTATTTATTTATGTAATATTTAACTATGCACACACCCACTCCAGTACACTTGCCTGGAAAATCCCATGGACAGAGGAGCCTGGTGGGCTGCAGTCCATGGGGTCACTAAGAGTCGGACATGACTGAGTGACTTCACTTTCATTTTTCACTTTCATGCATTGGAGAAGGAAATGGCAACCCACTCCAGTGTTCTTGCCTGGAGAATCCCAGGGACAGGGGAGCCTGGTGGGCTGCCGTCTATGGGGTCTCACAGAGTTGGACACGACTGAAGTGACGCAGCAGCAGCAACTATGCACACAATGGAATATTACTCAGCCATGAAAAGGAAGGAAATCCTGCCATTTGGAAGGCATTATGCTGACCAACCTAGATAGCATATTCAAAAGCAGAAACATCACTTTGCTAACAAAGGTTTGTCTAGTCAAGGCTATGGTTTTTCCTGTGGTCATGTATGGATGTGAGAGTTGGACTGTGGAGAAGGCTGAGCACCTAAGAACTGATGCTTTTGAACTGTGGTGTTGGAGAAGACTCTTGAGAGTCCCTTGGACTGCAAGGATATCCAACCAGTCCATTCTGAAGGAGATCAGCCCTGGGATTTCTTTGGAAGGAATGATGCTAAAGCTGAAACTCCA
The DNA here is from genome assembly GCF_003369695.1 of Bos indicus x Bos taurus. Classification (NCBI taxonomy): domain Eukaryota; kingdom Metazoa; phylum Chordata; class Mammalia; order Artiodactyla; family Bovidae; genus Bos; species Bos indicus x Bos taurus. The sequence continues at coordinate 27,172,657 of NC_040088.1, forward strand.
GTACTTTGGCCACCTCATGCGAAGAGTTGACTCATTGGAAAAGACTCTGATGCTGGGAGGGATTGGGGACAGGAGGAGAAGGGGACGACAGAGGATGAGATGGCTGGATGGCATCACTGACTTGATGGACATGAGTCTGAGTGAACTCCGGGAGTTGGTGGTGGACAGGGAGGCCTGGCGTGCTGCGATTCATGGGGTGGCAAAGAGTCGGACACGACTGAGCAACTGAACTGACTGACTGACTGATGCTGAGTGAAAGAACCACCAAACACAGACAAATAGGGCATTGTCTCACTTACATGTGGAATCTTAAAAAATCCTGGAATATCAGTGGCTCACTTCCCTGAAGCTTGTGAGCAGACCTCTTCAGATCTGACCCCAGCGCAGGACAGGATGGTTTGCTGGCAGGGCTCTGAGGTTGAGCAAAGTGATGATCTGACAATTGATGCTGCCCTTGGATACCAGAAGACTAGCACAGCCTGTGCTGGGAGGCCAATAGAGCAAGAGGCCCAGCTGGAGGCCTCGTCACTGAGACACAGGCCATAGGTGGTCTGTTGCTGCGGGGATGTGGGGTGGGGGGAGAGTTAGCACTACAGCAGGCTGAGCAGGAGGGAGGGTGCAGAGCCACGGTACCACACGTTTGCATATACTCAGCAAGTGGCCTGATTTCCCACATTTCTGTTGTAGAATATTAACTCTCTTGACAGATGAACAAAGCTTACATTGTTCCTGCCTAAGAGGCCTGGGCTGCAGGGAATTCACCCTGACAAGGGGATAGAAATCTGAGTTCCAATATGGGAACAGACGTCACACCTTTGGTTCAAGCTGGTGTGTAAATTAAACACCAGCACCTCTCAAGGCTGGCTGGGTGCTGTCACTGTGGCGAATCTGTGGGTTCCTGCCAGACTGTGGTCATCATGCCGGGCATGGAGGGGATGGTGTGCTGGGCTGTATTCTTGCTCCCTGCAGCCCTCATTGGGTGATTAAACAAATATGCCCCTTTTCTTAATTGTGTGAAATGGATAAAGAAGCGCTATTGTGATTGAAACTGAATCTGGCTTAATTAAGATGAATCTCTGTGCAGCTCTGCAGCCCCTTGAACAGCCAGGACTCTGTTCCCTCTTGACCTTCAGAGGCTCAAGCTCCATGGGATTGGTGTGGAAGCTGAGTTAAGAAGCCAGCTGGCCCCTCGTGATGCTGCTTCTTCATAAACTTGGTTGATGAGATTCCTGGCATGTTGGACAGGGGTTGGGAGAATGTCTGTTACAACGCACCCCTGAGATACAATCTGTCTGGCTTTTCCCTTCCAGTTTGTTAGTATTACATGGGCCAGAATAGACCCAAACCAAGGGTTGTGTGTGTGTTTGTCTGTATACTGTTTATTGAAGAATAGCATGCCTATAGAAAAACACACAGAGCTCTAGTGGCCAGATAATGGATTTTCACAAACTGAACACAACCTGTGTAAATACCTCAAATCAGGAAAAGATTGACTACAGAATGAACCCCTGAGACACAGTCTCTTGCTTGTGTATCAGCCAGCTTGTGCTGCTGTAACAAGAGGCCACAGCCTGGGTGGCTTAATCCACAGAAATTTGTTTCTCATAGTCCTGGAGACTGGAAGTCCGGCCTCAGGGGTTGGTATGGCTGGGCCTGGTGAGGCTCATTTGTTAGTTTGAGCATGGCTGTGTCTTCATGTGGTACAGGCGGCAGCCTGAGGCTAGGGGGTGGGGAGAAACAGAGCTCTCTGGTGTCTCTTCCTACAAGGGCACTAATCCTATCATCGGGGTCCCATCCTGGTGATGGTCTCACACTCTGATGACAGAGGAGCCATTTTCTTCACACAAGGACTGTCTTTATAATTTTAATTTCTTGGCTTGGAGTCTTTCTTAAGAAGCTGGAGGGGACACAGTAAATCCATCTTCCATTAAAAGAATCACTGAGATTCCTAATTTTTCCACAACCATTCTGATGATTTTTTTAAAATTTTATTTTATTTTTAAACTTTACATAATTGTACTAGTTTTGCCAAATATCAAAATGAATCCACCACAGGTATACAAAACCAATGTCAACCTCATCTTCTTTTCTGGTTTTTCTCTGCAAGAGTATAAGTATCTATTTTCTGTAAACACACACACACACATATACACACAACACAAACACCCACACACATATACACATATGAGGACACACACATCTCTTCTACTAAGTGTACTCTTACATATTTGGCAGAGCAATCCCTTCTTAGAATATTCAGCAAGTTATTCACACTAAAACCCCTGCAGCTTTCTAAAAGATGTATTTCATTTTGTGTGTGTGTGTCAGACAGAATTAATCAAGGTGCTAATGATTGTTCTGCAGGTGTTATTTCAAAAACAACCAATGCCCCCCAAATCATTAAATTTAGAGGGAGACTTTTGATTACAGGAGCTGATGACTATTATTTCTAAACTAGAAGAGAAGTGACAAAAGCCAATGACACAGCCATCAGGTCAGAGCTAAATTTATGCAGGTTTGAAATCTGTGAGGTTCTCACCTCACCTTCTCTGTTTCCTATATAGTGACTTGTGAGTGCATATATGTGTAGATATTTATAACTGTTACCCTGATGATTGGGGGAGGGATTTGAAGGGATAAAGATGCAGAGATTTATTCAACAACGTTATTGAGGAGCTAATGAGAGATTGACCCAACCCTATAAAGATGGATTGGACACAAGACTCTTCCTACTGGATTTCCCATTTTACCCAAGACATGGAGTTTAAATCCATAAGTACCTGCCTGTATGTGTAGTCTCAGAATTGACAATATATTCACATGGGCACTTAAGCATGGGATTCTGTGATGGGAAGAGGCCCCAAGGAACAAATAGAGGGGCTGCAGTGCCTTATTTCCTTGGATTCTTTAAAGCATAAAGGACTCCCTAGGAATTTGGTTCCAGATAGAGAACAATAATCTTCCTCTTTTTTAAAAAAAATCTCTCACTCTACCCCAAATTATGTTACCTCATCTCAATTTCCAACCCGTCCTGGAGAGCTTGAATTTGGGGCTCATTAAAAATTTGCACTGTCCCAAATTGTAGCAAGGAGAATAAGACAGAGCCTGCCCTCATAGAATATTCTAGAAGGTTGTTTCTACTTTGTGAAAACCTGTGCTCCGTCTCAGGGGCTGTCAACTGGATGTGATTCTGCCCGGTGTGGGGATGGGTGCTTGACAACACCTGTCTCAGGTTTGTGTCCTGACTTGAGGTCAGGAGGAGTCTCTCTTTTGCTATGTCCTGGCACCCAGGACAGTCCATGGCGCAGAGTTGGTATGGAGTAAGTATTTGCCAAGCCTGTGTCTTCTGAAGGAGGAGACACCTAAATCCGGGAGGAAGTGGCTGAGCATCCCCTGTGTTCTGGGCATTGCTTACACTGGGGGAGATCCTCCTCCAGTCTTCGACCCCACAACCCAGAATGACTCAAGCTTCTGCTTCCTCACTTTTAAAGTTGTGCATCAGGTTTCTGATTCTGACAGGGACAAAAGGAGGGGAGGGAGGGAGGGGAGGGGAGTGAGGGTCCCTCAGCCACTGCTGAGGACACCCTGCAGCCAGGCTGCCTGCATCTGAGGGGTCCTGTCTCCTGGGGCTGCTCTGCACCGCACTGAGTTAGCACATGTGAGGACTTAGTGTAGTGGCCAGCCCACAAGCGCTGTTTCCCTGTTGGCTGTCACTGTGCTGCGGGAGCTTATTTGGGAAACACTAGCATTTCTAAAAGTTCATCATGAGGAAGAATCAGAGCTCTCAGCTAGACCTCTTATGCTGATTTGATCGTGTATTCGGGACTTTGATTTTGAATTATGTCCTGGGAGGGGATGCTGTGTTCTTTCCAGTACAGAGAACCTCTGAAAGTCTTAATACCAATGCTGTGTTGATGGAAAAATTTGGGGAAGGAGGACAGTGGAGAGGAGGGAGTGCCAGCCGAGGGTGGACCCAGGTCCAACCATGTGCCCTGAGAGGGGCAGCGACCCAGCCCAGTCCCTCCTTTCATCTTGCCCCAACGTGGCCCCCAGAGGTTGAGCTCAGCTCCCTGCCTGGTCCAGGAGCTCTTTGTCCCCCGATTCTGTTTCCATCTGGCCCCACTTCTCACTTTGCTAATGGATCTAACTCTGGTCTGGACTTAACTCTGAGTGAGGGGAACCCCTCTGCTGGTGGAGGTCATGGTGTGGGCTGCACATCTCATGGGGTCACTCAGCTTCTGCACTGTTATCTGGGGCCCCAAGGATGGAGTGGAGGGCATGGCAAGCCTGGAGCAACTTTGAAGAGTAGATTCATTTTCCATTGCTGGGTTATAATTACTGTGTGACTCGATTGCTTTTAAGGACCACACTGATTCTCTGATGGTTACTATGGTTCCCGCTCAGCATCACTTGGGAGAGTGCAGTCGGGACGTTGACCTGGCTGCATCTTCTGAAGGCTCCATTCCATGGGCTTCTCACAAGACTATAGGCATGGGTCCTGCTTCTCACCCCCAGGCTGCTGGAGCTTCTTGTGGGGGTGGGGAGAAGGGAGAGATGGAGACCGAGGGATCTAAGAGAGAGAGAGAAGGATACAGGATGGCGCCAGCTCTTGGACAGCACACTCTGTCTCTTTTACCACATTCCACCACCACATTCTATTGAAAGTAAGACCCTCAGTGCATTTGAGACTCATGGGGAGAGGAATTAGTCTCCACCCTTTAAACTGATACTTACTAACGAGGGCATGTGGGCATCTAAGGAGGATAAAGGATCTACAAGAGGAGAGACTTCCTCATGGAGATTTGTCTCTTGGTCTCCTGTGTTCGCTGGACTTCACAGTCTCGTATGAATAGAACACAAGCCCTCTACTCTTCCCAGGTGTGCAATATGCAAATCAAGTATCTGGCTTTCAGAGTCAGTCTCAGCGGACCTGAGCTGTGAACTTTCCCTTTACTGACCATGGGAAGCCTGGGGCCCTTCAAGCTGCCTGGCAGCCTGTGTACACAGAATTCACCTGCCCAGAGCTTAGCTGCTGAAATTTAGACTGTTGCCCCTGGGGACTACACCTGATATTAAGGTGCGAGTGTTAGCCTTTCTAGAAGGGAGAAGGAGGCTTTCTCACTGGCCAAGGAGGTCAGCCCCCGAAGCAGCTGTAAAGCCAGAGTCAGGCTGGATATTTCGCTCATCTGTTTAGCCAGGGCCTGTGTGTTCCCCCAGCTCCCATCAGAAAATGCCTTCCTGGAGCCTGAACTACAATTCTGTCTGAAGTCTCAGGGTTGCTGCCTGACAGTGCTGTCTGAAGGCATGAGCTTGTCTGCAGAGATCCATGAGAGGGCTTGAGGGACTTGCTGAAATTGTGTGCAAACTCCGTGTCCATCTATGTATCTTCCTTTGATAGAAGGTCCTGTCCAGAACTTTTTTCAGATTCTCTGAGTCCCTGATGAATTCCTGCAACCAGGCTCCTTGCCTCCCACTCAAAGGTGAAAGTGAAAGTGTGTCCGACTCTTTGCAATCCCATGGACTATAGTGTCCATGGAATTTTCCAGGCCAGAATACTGGAGTGGGTAGCCCTTCCCTTCTTCAGGGGATTGTCCCAACCTGGGGATTGAACCCAGGTCTCCCACATTGCAGGTAGATTCTTTACCAGCTGAGCCACCAGGGAAACCCCCCACTCAAAGGTGCATTTGTCAAAAAGTATCACAACCCCCCACCTTTACTTCTAAAGCAGAGGACATGGCTCTCTCCTGACATCTGTAATCCTGTGCATTGGGTGAGTAAAAAAGGATCAATGCTGTGACTGGTTGTGGCAGCTACCTTCATCCTCCCGCCCTGCAGGCTAACTGAGCTTCAGGACCATGGACAGAGGAGCTTGGTGGCTACAGCCTATGGGATCACTGAGTTGACTGAGCATACACACTATGGCACCACAGTATAGAAAGGGTCTCTCCTCTTCCTCTTGCTCACCTGCCTTCTTCACATAGGCCCGTATCCTGACTTTCTGTGTGCTGCCAGAGTTTGGCTCTCTGAAGCTAGTTCTGGGCAGTAATTCCCATTGCCATATGCCAGTCTTGCCCAGAAGAGAACTGAGTATTAGCTAAATGGCTATCAGTTTGTTGCATGCAAAATAAGCAAGCTCAACCAGCAGGCAGGTCAAAACAGAACCTGGAAAGTAAATGCCATGCTCCCAAATCTGCCCCTTTCTGACTGCACAAAACCCTTGCCTCTTTCCCCACCCCTACCCTGCCTTAGCAAAACTGTCACCAGGATTCAACACCTGGCCATCATTCTGTTAATGACTGAAACTCAGATGATTTGAGTTCTCTTGAGGCTCTCCATCTAGACAGGGCATATTTGATCATCTGACCTCCTCTGGGGTGGACAGGTCCCAGAACTCCATGGCAGCAGGGACTGTGTACTGCCCACCCACCCCCACAGGTGATCTCACCCCAGCAGCCAGAGTATCCTTTACAAAGGCCAGCCCGTGTCCCTCATCTGCTCAAAAACCCTCAACTGACTCAGAGCAAAAACCAGGTCCTTCCCCCAACCTGCACAGTGCTGAACTGCCCTCCACTCTGTTATTCTTTCCTCCCCATGCCTACTTTGGCCCCTCTCTCACTCCTGCCAGCCACACCCTCCTCCAGCCCACATACCTTCATGCAGTTCCTTGGGCACACAGAGAGTGATGACCAGGTTGCCTTCAGCCTGAAAGCCTTTGCACTTGCCGCTCTCTCTGACCAGCCTCACCTAGAAAGTCACCCCCCAAGGAAAGCTTCCTATTTACTCTTTCCCACAAGGCCCTCCCCACCCATCACTCTCCAAGCCTGTTAGCCTGTGGCTCAGTCCATCCTTCCCTTGCAGGTGTCCAGTCATGACTCCCAGAGTGCCATGCAGGCAGAGGCCTAATGGCTTTGTTCACCGCCGGGTCCTCGGGGCTGCAAGTGTGCGGCAGGAGCTGCTACTGCTGTCTCTGAGGACCTAGTGAGGGGGACCCAGGTCCTGCTGACCCCCAAGCCCCAGTTCTTCTCTCCCTCCCTGCTCCGCCACGCTGGGACCTTACATCACTGCTCCTCACTCCCTTCTCGGAGGCATGGCCAGAGTAAGACCCCTCACACATATATATTAATAGCTCTTTTTCAGTGTATAAAGGGACTTTCCTGGTGGCTCAGAATCCACCTGCAATGCAGGAGACCCAGGTTTGATCTCTGGTTTGGGAAGATACCCTGGAGAAGGAAATGGCAACCCACTCCAGTATTCTTGCCTGGGAAATCCGATGGACAGAGTAGCCTGACGGTCTATAGTCTATGGGGTTGCAAAGAGTCGGACACAACTTAGTGACTAAAAAGGTCATCTTAATAGGTAACCTCAGCACCCAGATTCATAGAAGATACTCAGGGGGTGGATAGTTGAATGATGAATGAATGCAGGAAGGAAGGATGCTTAATGAGCACTGCTGACTCCAGCTGAAGGAGTCGGGGGACCCTCCCAGAAGAGTGGACATGAGCCCTCTCCTGAGGAAACTGAGATAATCCCAGGAGTTGGGCCAATGCAAAGGCTCCATCGAGAGCGTGTCTCCTCCTCCTTGCCGCTGGCTTCTCCCCACTCTGCCTTGAATGGACTCCTCAGGCTCCCTGCCTTGCAAACCATGGTACCTGGCTGTGCCTTCCAGTGCCTCTTTCCCTTTCCTTTCATGCTGGCTCTCTAGAATGTGGGCTGCAGATCCCTCTCCTCCTTCTTCTCCGCCTGCTCCCGCCTGAAACTTTTATAGCATTTCTCATGTGCAAGCGTTGTTCTCCTTTGGAAATTGAACTCTGTTGAGTAAAGGTGAGCAAGAAAGCTTAAGATCAAGGAGCCCTGTGAAGACTGAGAGTGATTTTTGAAGACATGAGGGTGCTGGTGGAAGGAGAGGAGGCAGGAAGATGCTGTGACTATTTAGGAAGGTGGACATGCACCCCTGAGCCCTGGGAAGAAGCTACCGTCTGTATTCCTAGGAGAACCTGCACATGTGTGTGTGCTGAGATGATGAGAAGGAAAGTGAGTGTGTGTAGAGATGTGTATGATGGATGGTCTCACACACACACACACACACACGGCACGATTATAGGCATCAAACAGCGCTTTTCAGTTCAAGATTTTGACTCCTGTTGCTTTAAGTGTAAAGGTTGAAATGTAAAGGTATCTGTACAATTAGACCCAGAAATTCTCCCTCCAGTTATTTATCCTGAAAAGATACATCTGTATGCAAAGATGGATATTTAACGATACTTAACAGCAATGCTGTAATAGCCATCAGCCTGTCCACCCATGGGAGGCTGAGTAAAAGGGACTTGGGTTAGATGGGGTGGATGCATATAAATAAGTTCAATGGAATTAAGTGAATACCTACTTGCCAATTATAGAAAGCTTATCAAGACAGTTGCTTTGTGAAAAAGAATATTCATATTTTTAAGAAATGCTGAGGGGTTCCTCATACACATCTGTGCCTGCATCTTTTTTATGTTTAAGTTTTCACTGCATTTAATTTTAATATTAGTATAAGGATGTCCAGTTCTATGGGGTAATTTAAAATTACCTTGCCAGAGCCAGACACAGTGAGGCTGGCAGGGTCTGAAGCTGGGGAGCACCCTGAGTAGGTGCTGAGACCCCAACTCTTCCTGTTGGTGGTAGGCTTTCAGGCAGGACCTGTGCAGGCTTTGGGGGCAAAATGAAATGACCCTTTGCTTGTCTTCCACACATTCAAGGTGAGTGGCTGTCCTTTGAGGGGCTGTCCTCCACTCTGAGATCAGCCTTCAGCTGAAGACTGAAGCATCACGCATGCAGGCCCTTGGAGTCTGTCTTTGCAGCCCTGTCTTTCCAGTGGCTGTGAACTCGCCCTGCCTTGGCCTCCCTGAGCTCCAGTCTCTATCTCCTCATTTCAGAGTGACACCCGACTGTTCCTGTCCACTCTCCTTCACAGCAGCCCTGAACCTGCCTGGGCTTTAAACTGATGCAGTTAGAGGGCTTACATCATTTGTCGTCCTTTTCCTGGGTTAGGGGTTGGGGGTCCTCGGTTCTGCACTGTGCTCTGCCTAGTAACTGAAAACCACAGTTTCATAAACCTTTACAGTTTCCTAGATGTTTAGGATGGAGAAGGCAATGGCAACTCACTCCAGTACTCTTGCCTGGAAAATCCCATGGATGGAGGAGCCTGGTAGGCTGCAGTCCATGGGGTCACTAGGAGTCGGACACGACTGAACGACTTCACTTTCACTTTCCACTTTCATGCATTGGATAAGGAAATGGCAACCCACTCCAGTATTCTTGCCTGGAAAATCCCAGGGATGGGGGAGCCTGGTGGACTGCTGTCTGTGGGGTCACACAGAGTCGGACACGACTGAAGCGACTTAGCAGCAGCAGCAGATGTTTAGGATGGACGAGCAGTTAATTTTTCATTAAATCCCATTGTCTTTTAAATTTCAAAGCAACCTTATAAAGCAGGTTGAGTTTCTTCTGTTTTATCGATGAGGAAACCAAGAGAAAAAAAAAAGTCTTAAGGGCTTTCTTGGTGGCTCAGCAGTAAAAAAATCCGCCTGCAAAGCAGGAACTGAACGAGACCCGGGATCAATCCCTGGGTTGGGAAGATCCCCTGGAGAAAGGAATGGCAACCCAGTCCAGTATTCTTGTCTGGAGAATCCCATAGACTGAAGAGCTTGGAAGGCTATAGTCCATAGGATCGCAGAGTTGTACATGACTGAGGCGACTTAGCACAACACATTCTCACAAGGTACTGTAGGTGGACAAATCAGAATCCAAAACTAGGTATTCTGACTCTGAAATCTACCTTCTCATCCTCCCCTTACCTGACTCCTGCGTGTGGGGCCTGTGCTGGACGTGTGGGTGCACAGGTGCAGAATGTTCCTCTGAGATCCATGGTCTGATGAGGGAAACCCAATTTACAGCTCATTTTCTAGGGGGGCTTCCTTTCTCTCTTCCTCTGTAGTCTTCTGAATAGACCTGTAGCATTGAAAGCTTGTTCTCCCTGTTAATTAGCCAGCCATGGATTCCTCTGAGAGTGACAGCAGGTTTCTTAGTAACACTTTAACAGCAGACACAGTAAAAAGCGTTGTTTCTAGATCGAAGTGCCTCCCTCCCCAGCAGTTACCTTGATCTTCTGAGGTGTCAAGAAGTAAGCCTTTTTCTTATAATGGCTGAGGCACTAATTTTTAGAGATGCCAATATTTTCATGAATCCACATAGTCAAAATTAAAAGTTAGTTACTGGGCTCAGTAATGGACTGTAACCCACTAGGCCCCTCTGTCCATGGGGTTTCCCTGGCAAGAATTAGCTTTTTTCTTTTGATGGCCAAGGCACTAATTTTCAGAAAGATGAGAATACTTTCATGAATCCGTATAGTCAGAATTAAAAGTTAGTTACTGGGCTTGGTGATAATGGACTAAGTAATGGGCTGTCATCCACCAGACTCCCCTGTCCATGGGATTTCCCAGGCAAGAACACTGCAGTGGGTTGCCATTCCCTCCTCCAGGGGATCTTCCCGACCCAGGGATTGAACCCAGATCTATCACATTACAGGCAGATGCTTTGCCATCTGAGCCACCAGGGAAGCCATAATGAGGAGGCCTGATCGCCAAACCATTCTTTTCCCCTGTGTTGATCCACTGCAAGATCAGAGAGTCCATTCAACCCTTGAGATGGGATAACCAGGCACACTGCTTGACAGTCATACTAAGGCTGCCCATCACAGTGTGCAGGCTCCCCAGTGGGAGATGGAAGTGGTTTTCCATGAAGAGAAGGAAGTGGATGACTAGCAGGTAGGCATGCAGGGGCCCTGCATCAACAAATATTATGACAGGGAAGATGCTACAGTTTAAGGACTCCCTCCCCCTGCCTGTTCTGGGCATGGGACAAAGTTTGGACGATGCATCGGTCTCAGTTTAAACACAGCAAACTTGTTGACACTCACATCTTCTCATCTTCAGTGAGTGTGTCTGCAGAGAATAGTCTAGAAATAAAAAGAATGCAAATATTCATCATATTTCTAGGTTTCTTCTGGCTCTACCTGGTTAATTTCTTCATACAAATAGGACGAATCTTGAAAGCCTTGATTAAAAATGTGTTAGATGCCAGGAGCACAATATTACCTCTGCCTTGCAGGATAGATTTGAATATCAAAAGTATGTGAAGTGCCACTGAGCATTATCCAGCATATGCTAGTGAGTTTACTGTTGAATCTGAAACCCCTCTACCATTATGTTGCTCTGTTATGAAGTGCCCTAGACCTTTAACTCATGAATGTTTTGTGTGGTACATAATTTGAAATGTAGTAGGACAGTAATTTTTATAGAATTTGAAATATTTTCACTTCAGATTGTCTTTATGACATTCTAACATCACCCCATGTGAAGGTCACTAAAGTAATTTTCCTAAAAAATGCATTTTCATATTAATAAAGATTCCCAAGTTGTAGAAAGTATACCACATTAGTCTCCAGGTTCTTATAATGATAGCATTTGGCCTTTGTTTTAATAAGTTTTAGGTTTCAGTCATTCTGCCATTCAGCTCAGTTCAGTCACTCAGTCGTGTCTGACTCTTTGCTACCCCATGAACTGTAGCACGCCAGGCCTCCCTGTCCATCACCAACTCCCGGAGTTCACTCAGACTCACATCCATCGAGTCAGTGATGCCATCCAGCCATCTCATCCTCTGTTATCCCCTTCTCCCCCTGCCCCCAATCCCTCCCAGCATCAGAGTCTTTTCCAATGAGTCAACTCTTTGCATGAGGTGGCCAAAGTACTGGAGTTTCAGCTTTAGCATCATTCCTTCCAAAGAAATCCCAGGGCTGATCTCCTTCAGAATGGACTGGTTGGACCTCCTTGCAGTCCAAGGGACTCTCAAGAGTCTTCTCCAACACCACAGTTCAAAAGCATCAATTCTTCGGCGCTCAGCCTTCTTCACAGTCCAACTCTCACATCCATACATGACCACAGGAAAAACCATAGCCTTGACTAGATGGACCTTTGTTGGCAAAGTAATGTCTCTGCTTTTGAATATACTATCTAGGTTGGTCATAACTTTCCTTCCAAGGAGTAAGCATCTTTTAATTTCATGGCTGCAGTCACCATCTGAAGTGATTTTGGAGCCCCCCAAAATAAAGTCTGACACTGTTTCCACTGTTTCCCCATTTATTTCCCATGAAGTGATGGGACCGGATGCCATGATCTTCGTTTTCTGAATGTTGAGCTTTAAGCCAACTTTTTCACTCTCCTCTTTCACTTTCATCAAGAGGCTTTTGAGTTCCTCTTCACTTTCTGCCATAAGGGTGGTATCATCTCCATATCTGAGGTTATTGATATTTCTCCTGGCAATCTTGATTCCAGCTTGTGTTTCTTCCAGCCCAGCGTTTCTCATGATGTACTCTGCATATAAGTTAAATAAGCAGGGTGACAATATACAGCCTTGACGTACTCCTTTTTCTATTTGGAACCAGTCTGTTGTTCCATGTCCAGTTCTAACTGTTGCTTCCTGACCTGCATACAAATTTCTCAAGAGGCAGATCAGGTGGTCTGGTATTCCCATCTCTTTCAGAATTTTCCACAGTTGATTGTGATCCACACAGTCAAAGGCTTTGGCATAGTCAATAAAGCAGAAATAGATGTTTTTCTGGAACTCTCTTGCTTTTTCCATGATCCAGCGGATGTTGGCAATTTGATCTCTGGTTCCTCTGCCTTTTCTAAAACCAACTTGAACATTAGGAAGTTCATGGTTCACATATTGCTGAAGCCTGGCTTGGAGAATTTTGAGCATTACTTTATTAGCGTGTGAGATGAGTGCAATTGTGCAGTAGTTGAGAAATTTGTATGCAGGTCAGGAAGCAACAGTTAGAACTGGACATGGAACAACAGACTGGTTCCAAATAGGAAAAGGAGTACCTCAAGGCTGTATATTGTCACCCTGCTTATTTAACTTATATGCAGAGTACATCATGAGAAACGCTGGACTGGAAGAAACACAAGCTGGAATCAAGATTTCCGGGAGAAATATCAATAACCTCAGATATGCAGATGATGCCACCATTATGGCCGAAAGTGAAGAGGAACTCAAAAGCCTCTTGATGAAAGTGAAAGAGGAGAGTGAAAAAGTTGGCTTAAAGCTCAACATTCAGAAAATGAAGATCATGGCATCCAGTCCCATCATTCCATGGGAAATAGATGGGGAAACAGTGGAAACAGTGTCAGACTTTATTTTTTGGGGCTCCAAAATCACTTCAGATGGTGACTGCAGCCATGAAATTAAAAGACGCTTACTCCTTGGAAGGAAAGTTATGACCAACCTAGACAGCATTTTCAAAAGCAGAGACATTACTTTGCCAACAAAGGTCCATCTAGTCAAGGCTATGGTTTTTCCTGTGGTCATGTATGGATGTGAGAGTTGGACTGTGAAGAAGGCTGAGCACCAAAGAATCGATGCTTTTGAACTGTGGTGTTGGAGAAGACTCTTGAGAGTCCCTTGGACTGCAAGGAGGTCCAACCAGTCCATTCTGAAGGAGATCAGCCCTGGGATTTCTTTGGAAGGAATGATGCTAAAGCTGAAACTCCAGTACTTTGGCCACCTCATGCGAAGAGTTGACCCATTGGAAAAGACTCTGATGTTGGGAGGGATTGGGGGCAGGAGGAGAAGGGGACGACAGAGGATGAGATGGCTGGATGGCATCACTGACTCGATGGATGTGAGTCTGAGTGAACTCCGGGAGTTGGTGATGGACAGGGAGGCCTGGCGTGCTGTGAGTCATGGGGTCGCAAAGAGTCAGACACGACTGAGCAACTGAACTGAACTGAACTGTGCAGTAGTTTGACCATTATTTGGCATTGCCTTTCTTTGGCATTGGAATGAAAACTGACCTTTTCCAGTCCTGTGACCACTGCTGAGTTTTCCAAATTTGCTGGCATATTGAGTGCAGCACTTTCACAGCATCATCTTTCAGGATTTGAAATAGCTCAACTGAAATTCCATCACCTCCACTAGCTTTGTTCGTAGTGATGCTTTCTAAGGCTCACTTGAGTTCACATTCCAGGATGTCTGGCTCTAGGTGAGTGATCACACCATCGTGATTATCTGGGTTGTGAAGATCTTTTTTGTACAGTTCTTCTGTGTATTCTTGCCATCTCTTCTTAATATCTTCTGCTTCTGTTAGGTCCATACCATTTCTGTCCTTTATTGAGCCGATCTTTGCATGAAATGTTCCCTTGGTATCTCTAATTTTCTTGAAGAGATCTCTAGTCTTTCCCATTCTGTTGTTTTCCTTTATTTCTTTGCATTGATCACTGAAGAAGGCTTTCTTATCTCTTCTTGCTATTCTTTGGAACTCTGCATTCAGATGCTTAGATCTTTCCTTTTCTCCTTTGCTTTTCACTTCTCTTCTTTCCACAGCTATTTGTAAGGCCTCCCCAGACAGCCATTTTGCTTTTTTGCATTTCTTTTCCATGGGGACGGTCTTGATCCCTGTCTCCTGTACAATGTCACGAACCTCATTCCATAGTTCATCAGGCACTCTGTCTATCAGATCTAGGCCCTTAAATCTATTTCTCACTTCCACTGTATAATCATAAGGGATTTGATTTAGGTCATACCTGAATGGTCTAGTGGTTTTCCCTACTTCCTTCAATTTACATCGAATTTGGCAATAAGGAGTTCATGATCTGAGCCACAGTCAGCTCCTGGTCTTGTTTTTGCTGACTGTATAGAGCTTCTCCATCTTTGGCTGCAAAGAATACAATCAATCTGATTTCAGTGTTGACCATCTGGTGATGTCCATGTATAGCGTCTTCTCTTGTGTTGTTGGAAGACGGTGTTTGTTATGACCAGTGCATTTTCTTGGCAAAACTCTATTAGTCTTTGCCCTGCTTCATTCCGTATTCCAAGGCCAAATTTGCCTGTTGTTTCAGGTGTTTCTTGACTTCCTAGTTTTGCATTCCAGTCCCCTCTAATGAAAAGGACATCTTTTTTGGGTATTAGTTCTAAAAGGTCTTGTAGGTCTTCATAGAACCGTTCAACTTCAGCTTCTTCAGCATTACTGGTTGGGGCATAGACTTGGATTACTGTGATATTGAATGGTTTGCCTTGGAAACGAACAGAGATCATTCTGTCGTTTTTGAGATTGCATCCAAGTACTGCATTTCGGACTCTTTTGTTGACCATGATGGCCACTCCATTTCTTCTGAGGGATTCCTGCCCACAGTAGTAGATATAATGGTCATCTGAGTTAAATTCACCCATTCCAGTCCATTTTAGTTCGCTGATTCCTAGAATGTCAACATTCACTCTTGCCATCTCTTGTTTGACCACTTCCAATTTGCCTTGATTCATGGACCTGACATTCCAGGTTCCTATGCAATATTGCTCTTTACAGCATTGGACCTTGCTTCTATCACCAGTCACATCCACAGCTGGGTATTCTTTTTGCTTTGGCTCCATCCCTTCATTCTTTCTGGAGTTATTTCTCCACTGATCTCCAGTAGCATATTGGGCACCTACTGACCTGGGGAGTTCCTCTTTCAGTTCCCTATCTTTTTGCCTTTTCATACTGTTCATGGGGTTCTCAAGGCAAGAATACTGAAGTGGTTTGCCATTCCCTTCTCCAGTGGACCACATTCTGTCAGACCTCTCCACCATGACTCGTCCATCTTGGGTTGCCCCACAGGCATGGCTTAGTTTCATTGAGTTAGACAAGGCTGTGGTCCTAGTGTGATTAGATTGACTAGTTTTCTGTGAGTATGGTTTCGGTGTGTCTTCCCTCTGATGCCCTCTTACAACACCTACCGTCTTACTTGGGTTTCTCTTACCTTGGGCGTGGGGTATCTCTTCATGGCTGCTCCAGCAAAGCACAGCCGCTGCTCCTTACCTTGGATGAGGGGTATCTCCTCACCAAGGCCCTTCCTGACCTTCAATGTGGGATAGCTCCTCTAGGCCTTCCTGCGCCCGTGCAGCCACGGCTCCTTGGACTTGGGGTAGCTCCTCCCGGCCGCCGCCCCTGGCCTCAGGCGTGGGGTAGCTCCTCCCGGCCGCCGCCCCTGGCTTTGGGCGTGGGGTTGCTCCTCCCGGCCGCCGCCCCTGGCTTTGGGTGTGGGGTAGCTCCTCCCGGCCGCCGCCCCTGGCTTTGGGCGTGGGGTTGCTCCTCCCGGCCGCTGCCCCTGGCCTCAGGCGTAGGGGCGTAGGGTAGCTCCTCCCGGCTGCCGCCCCTGACCTCGGATGCGGGATAGCTCCTCTCAGCCGTTCCTGCGCTGTCGCAGCTTGGTACTCTCAGCTGCTGCCCCTGACCTTGGACGTGGGGTAATTCCTCTCTGGCCGCTGCCCTTCAGGCATGGGGTCCTCCCAGCTTCTGCCCCTGACCTCGGACCTGGGATAGTTTCTCTCGGCCGCGCTTAGTGCACCGGGTGCAGCCGCAATACTGAATAGAAACCATAAATAATGGTAAAATTCCATTACGGAAGGCCAGCACTGTAAGCCTAAGACAGTCTAACTAGGACTCTGCCCACAACCTCTGCATCCACTCTGGTCTTCCCTCCACCCCAGGCACAGGAGGACAAGAAAATAGCTACAACTTTCCAGTTTTTTACCCTTTATGATAAAGTCAGAAAAAATGTGCAGTATATTTTTTCTTTACCAAATGTATTGCTTTGAATATGTTTTTTCTACAGTTTGAGCTCTTGAGGACAGGAACCCCTTTCTCTTCCAGCATCCTCTCTATTCTATCATCTAAAATGATTTCTGATGCATAGCAAATGTTTGTTGAACAAGGGTGTGTTAAAAATACACCTGTATGACCACCAAGATGCAACAACTTGCCTGAAAATAATTTCCTCAAAACCCTAGAATGGGGACAATTGTAATGGGCCTTAGCAATGTGTGCCGGCCTCATTTTGTTTATAACAAAACAATGGGCAAACTGTACAAGAACTTGCATTGGTTTGCTATGTCTGAGGCTACACATTGTGAGAATGGTCCAGTGAGGAATTCAACCCAGTTTGGGTGGCCCCAAGCATGTATGCATATTTGCATACATCCAAATATGCCAAGGATAAATCAGTCTAGTCATTCAGTAAATCCACCCTGTGAGACCAGCATCTTCCTTATATCAAAACCAGATAAGGGCTTTAAAAGGAAGTGAAATTATAGGCCAAGTTCTGTGATCAAAATAGATGCAGGATTCTTCCAGTGAATGGAATGTAGCCAGAGTGACTTCTCAGGCTTTTTTAGAAAGGTCAGTAGCACTTTCCTGGTGCTCTCTAGGGGTTCTCACTCTTGGGACCAAACTGCTGTCAACATATTGGCCAGGCTGTGTGGAGCCCAAGGGTGATGTTCTAGCAAAGAGCCTTTGTCGAGGTTCTGGTTCAGGACAAGCATCCAAACTGGTTTGTCACTGAGGAAACTTCACTCCATCCCCAGGCACAATGACTCTATAGCCACCCAAAAATACCCAGTGAGGACCACCCAGCTGGTAACCATCAACCGTAGAACCGTGAGAAACAGTAGTGGTGGTAACGATTGGTGTTACTCTACATCACTGTTAGGGCAGTTTATCACTCAGATGATAAAGGCTTCCAAGGTGGCGCTCGTGGTAAAGAATCTGTCTGCCAATGCTAGAGACATGAGACACAGGTTCGATTCCTGGGTCAGGAAGATCCCTTGGAGGAAGGCATGCCAACCCACACCAGCAGGCATGTTTAGAGAAACCCATCAACAGAGGAGCCTGAGCAGCTATGGTCCATAGGGTTGCAAAGAGTTGGACATGACTGAACAACTTAGCATGCATGCACACACGCAGTGCTTAGGACTCTGTGCAGTGGACTGGGCGTGGGAGATGTCAGAGCATCTCCAGGTCTGCGTGGCCCTCAAAGTGTGCTCTCCTTTGCTCCCTGGGCTATGCATTCTGCTGTTTCAAGAGAAACTGGAAATCCAGATTTCTATGTGAAGCTTCCTTATTTGGAAAACGCTAAGATTGGCCAAATAAAATTCCCCTGCACTGGGTTTGACCCCTGGCTGTCTGCAGGTAACTCACAGGATGAGAATTAGCCCAACTGGTACTCTGTTACAACAGCATCCAGACAGCAGAATACAGGCTATCTTGCCATAATCTACTCTTTCCTTGGCACCTGCACTTCGCTTTCGATCTGGTGACTTTGGGAAAAACAATTTCCATCCCATGGATGTACACGAGGCCATGAGATGGAGCCAGGTTGACCTTCTCTGCAGCCTGGTTGGAGGGAGTGAGTCTTGTTTTCAGGAATTATTAATTGCTGACCAGAAAGTCCAAGCAGAAGCTATAAATGCAGAATACCGATCATGCTAGAAGGCTTTTGAGGTCTGGCTCTCAACTGCAAAGGCAATGCTTATTTATTCATTCTGCTTAATACAGTTCAGTAACCTTTAGAAATATTTTGAAATCTGAAATATGTCTTGCCTCCACTGGTGCCGGTATCTAGACAAGTCTATTTAGTGGGGCTTGTAGCATTAATTAAGTCTCTACAAATGAATGGCTTTTTATCTCCACTTGGCTTTTCAGGGAGTGGTTGGAAAGTTAATCATTTTGGGGAAGGAATTTTTTGAAAGGGGGCTTCCCTGGTGGTTCAGATGGTAAAGAATCTACATGCAATGTGGGAGAGCTGGGTTCAACCCCTGGGTCTAGAAGATCCCCTGGAGAAGGAAATGGCAACTCACTCCAGTATTAGTGCCTGGAGAATTCCATAGATAGAGGAGCCTAGCAGGCTACAGTCCATGGTATTGCAAAGAGTTGGACATGATGGAGTGACTAACACTTTTTCACTTTTGAATCATGCCATAAAGTCTGGGCAACCACTTTTCTGAAAGACTTGGTGTCAGAAACAGGGTTACTGGACCCCTGACCAGGATGGCCAGAATGTGCAGTCCATTCCCCTCTAATCTTCAGGCAAGCTTCTCCCTGTCTCCAAGCAGTGACTCTCTTTTACTTTAGTCAAATTATAATTGTAAATTCTTTCTCTATCCCAGTGAGATGCACTTAAAAAAAATTCTGTCTTGCCAATTTTGCAACCCAGAAATATCTCTCTCAAGGATCTGGGAGCAATCCCTTTGTAATGGAACCCTCAAGGGGAACAGCAGCCTCTGTCCTGGTTTCTGTGAGAGAGGAGATGCTTAACCCTGATGGGCTCTAGTTTGTAGACACAGGTGGCCTGATCATAGAGAAGAATGTGGGTGCACTCAGGAGTAACTCATTTTGCTGGATCATCCATTGACCGCCTTCCCTCCCCACTGCCCTCCAGTTCTTGCTGGCTCACCCCAAACAGTTTCCACCTTTTGTTTCAGTTTCCTCCATCTCAGATGAGCTCAGGCCCCCACTCTTCATTTGCAGTAGTCTTGAATAAAATCTTCCTTGCCTTGTTCAACGTTGCAAAATTTTTTGCTTTGAAATACACCATTCATTATTTTTTTCAGTTATTTGTATTTTTATTTGTCTTTTCCTTTATCAAATGTTGGACTCTACTGTGAGAGAACCCATTGACTGCTTGCAGGAATTATGGTGCAGGATTTAGAGAGGTCACCCATTGGCATGTGTTGTCACTGGCGTAGATTCACAGCAGATTCCCTTATGACTGAGTGAAATGCAGAGATGTGGCTTCCAGATCAGCTCCAAGAGTTCACTGTGTGCTTTGCAAGGGTTCGGTGGTCATAGAGGGCATCCAAGTAAAGTCAATGGTTAGAACGTGAGTCCTCTCTAACTAAAGCCCCATGACTGATCTAGACCTGTCTGGTGTGAGAGACCATCAAGTTTGACAAGTTTTGCTGATTATTCCAATGAGAAGACAGATACTACAGGTATGCTGCTGCTGCTGCTGCTAAGTCGCTTCAGTCGTGTCCGACTCTGTGCGACCCCATAGATGGCAGCCCACCAGGCTGCCCCGTCCCTGGGATTCTCCAGGCAAGAACACTGGAGTGGGTTGCCATTTCCTTCTCCAATGCATGAAAGTGAAAAGTGAAAGTGAAGTCACTCAGTCATGTCCGACTCTAGCGACCCCATGGACTGCAGCCTACCAGACTCCTCCGTCCATGGGTTTTCTAGGCAAAAGTACTGGAGTGGGGTGCCATTGCCTAGACCCAAATGGCGCCCATTGGATGGGTGCAACTCAGCCTTCTTTTGAGTGTCTGAACCTGTTAACTGCTGCCAGAATTGTGACCTGAGCTATGTGAGTCTTTCTTATCTCATTGTCTAGTTATTAGTTCTGCTTCTGCTGGAAGATTACAACTCTGCAACCAACAGGCACATCTCTACTACCCAGCCCCCATGAGGATGGCCACTGAGCAGGTATTTATTGCACATTTAGGTTGCATGGACTGAACCTGTAACTTACTGACTACATTTCCCATAAACCAATGTATTTGCATTTGTCTGAGAACCAGTGGGTCTTGGAGAATGTCCCTCTGATTACTTACCAAGTATGAGATCTTGTCCTTCTCAGCAAACAGGTTGTTTCATTTCCTCCCTGCGCAGACGTTTACACTGCATACCTACCATGTGCTCAGAGTACTGTGCCAGACCCTGGAGTAGAAACGTTTATATAAAAGGTGGCCAATCCACACATCGAACAGAGAGTAGATTTCCTTCATTATTAGATTTTGTCCACCTAAGAATTGCTTAACTTAATGAATATAAAATGTGATTTGATTTTTTTTCAAAGTCAATTTACAAGAGCCACTCTGCACACATCTGCTGTGTACAGATGAATTCCCAATTTATATACATGGAAGTGGGAGTGATTTTCCCATGAATAGAAGAAGAAATATTTATTATCTTCTGTATCCTGACTACATGTTAGGCAATTTGGCAATATTCGTGTATGTGTTTTTGTATTTCACTCTCTCAGTAGCTCTCTGAGTTAGGTAATGACTCATGCCTAATGATTGACAGAAACACTCATGCTTACCATAATTATTTCAAGTGAGACCACATAGTACCGAAGCTGAGATTTGACCCCAGGTCTGTCTGCTGGAGAACAATGACAATTAGTCCCAAGAGAAGAACATGATTTTCATGGATTCTTAGGTCAGTTCTCTTTCTCTGAAGCTATCTGGCCTCTTACTTCACTTTTAAGAAAGAAGACCTAATGGAATGTTATTCATCCATGAAAGTAAAAGCAGTGATGCACCTTAGAATGTGAATGAACCTTGAAGACACCATGCTAAGTGAAAGAAGACAGGCACAAAAGTCTATATTGTATGAAGTCACTGATATGAACCATTTGGAGTAGGTGGATCCATAGAGAAAGAAGAGTCATGGTGGCCCAGGGCAGGGTGAAAGAGGGGTGATTGCTGAGTGGGCACAAGGGATGACCATGTTTGGGAACTAGACAGAGGTGATGGTGCACATGTAGTAAATGTACTGACACCACTGAATTGGGCCATACCTTTGTTATCATTCAGTCACTATGTCGTGTTCAACTCTTCGTGACCTCATGGGTTGCAGTACACCAGGCTTCCCTGTCCTTCACTATCTCCCAGAGTTTGCCCAAATTCATATCCTTTGAGTCACTGATGCCATCCAACCATCTTATCCTCTGTCATCAGCTTCTCCTGCCCTCAATCTTTCCCAGCATCAGGGTCTTTTCTAATGAGTCAGATCTTTGCATCAGGTAACCAAGGTGTTGGAGCTTCAGCTTCAGCATCAGTTGTTTCAATGGATAGTCAGGGTTGATTTTCTTTAGGATTGACTGGTTTGATCTCCTTGCTGTCCAAGGGACTCTTAAGAGTCTTCTCCAGCACCACAGTTCGAAAGCATCAATTCTTAAGTGCTCAGCCTTCTTTACGGTCCAACTCTCACATCTGTACATGACTATTGGAAAAACCATAGTTTTGACTATGCGAGCCTTTGTGGGTAAAATGATGTCTCTGCTTTGTAATATGCTATCTAGGTTTGTCATAGCTTTTCTTCCAAGGAGCAAGGGTCTCTTAATTTCATGGCTGCAGTCACTGTCCACAGTGATTTTGAAGCCCAAGAAAATAACATATGGTTAATTTCATGTTCCATGAATTTTATCCCAATGGAAAAAAAAAAGAAATAAAAAAGACAGGTTCCCCACCAGCCTGGAAGACAAGGACCGATGGAAGATGCTTCCTGCCCTGCCAAGTACTGCGCTGTTTTTCATAGCCTGTGGTTCTGTCCTCTGAGATTTCGACACTGCCAGGTGGCCATGCTGGCAGACTTGACATGAGGTCTGTGAGCGTCTGCTTGTCCATAAAAGTGGGTCCTCCAGATGTGAGTAAATGGGTGGATGCTGGTGTTACCACCCCACAAAGAGAAGAGCTGTGTGAGCTCAGCCTCCTGGGTCCTGGTGAGACCTTCTCAGCCATGTGATCCTTCCCGTGCCCTTCCAAGCTCAGTTTCCTCATCTGTGCTGGGGTTAAGAGTATCTTCCAGACTGGGATGTCATGGGGGTTAAGGGGCAAATGGACCATGCCTCACTCGTCCAGTGCAAGCTCTTGGCCATTACAGGAGTCAGCATTCTGTGTGGGTACAACCTTCTTGTTGATGAAAGTGGGGGTGGGGCAGAGTTTGCATCTCCCGAGCAAGCAGGAGACTCAAGAGAAGGGTCTTGAGGGACCTTCCCAACAGGCCTTGCCCATGACCTCCCTGCAGGTGCCCTCTGTCTCCCTGGGGTCTGCTTGACTCTAGGTCAGATGAGGGGCCCCTATGACAGGTCTGGTTTTATTCAGTCGATTCCACTGGGCCACTTCGGTGGGCTCCAGAGACCAGGAGCTGGTGTTCACACACGCATATCCTTGGAGAAGCCTCCCAGCTCCTGGACAATAAGATTCACAGGTGTCCTTGAGATGACCACACACACGGTGGCTTTGTAGGAATAGTGACAATTACAGTCCAGTCCCTGAAGAACAGGAGCGCCTGTTGCCGGTTGCCTTGACCTGGGAACAGAGCTCATTTTCTCTGAGTGTGCTGTTTACTCGCAATCTCGGGCTGGTTCTCTGAATCTCTGAAGCACACTTTGGACCAGAGGCAGCGGCGTGCTGGAGGCCCAGGCTTTCGCGGGGCTCTTGACATTTGGGAGGCAGAGCTACTATTGTTCTCTGCCTCCGAGATACTAAGCTCAAGCCCTCGAGTTTGTTTACTGCATCCTTTCACTTAGGGGGAAAAAAGGGAACATGTTCCTTCTCTCAAATGTGAAGGGGCTGATTCACCAAGAAACAACCTACCCATAATCATATGCAGGAGGATTGGTAGCATTTGTAGTATCTGTTTACTGGCTTACGGACAGCTGCAGTAAGCTTTGCCCTCAGCAGTTTGAATCCCTAAGAAAAAGGCATTCTCAAGCTCCTTGGCTTTATCCAGCTGAGCACGACTGAATTCCCAGGCATCTTCCTCTCCACTCGAGAAGCTCAGCCTTGCATAGATGCCTTGAGAGCCAGAGCATCATCTTAAAGAAGTCGGTGGTAGGCCACTGAAGGCCAAGGACTGATGCCTGTCTCTCTCAATACTTTCTTCCTACCTCTGCTGCCCAACTGGTAGTGAGAAAACTTTGGAGAACTTTCTGTTTTAAGAAGAAAACCAGCCTGTGGAAATGGAATCCTTCTTTTCTGCTCCATTTTCTCTGAAACCAGAGGACAGATGGTCATCATCCTCCATGCTGAATTTAAAAAAAAAAAAAAATCTCACCAACATTTAAAACCAAAAAGACCAGCATGTAAGAAATATCATCTCCCCAGAATTCCAAAATACAAAATAAGCAACAGTGTTTCCTGGTTGTAGGAAAGCTCCATGTTAGACTTCTCTTTTTATTATTTTATAACAGGCTTAACAGTCTCGGAAAAGCAGCAACCTTTAAGCTCAAAGAAGAGACATGATATGGGGCTAATTTACATGACCTCTGCCTTGCCCAGTGGCTCGGGCCTTTTGTGCTGCCGTCCCCAGCAGAGAGTCCCCAGAGAGCCCTCTGAGCCTCACTGCTCTTCCGGTGCCGGCATACAAAGGTGGGAACAAAGCCGGGCCTCATTATGGATGTGCGGGGAAGCATGCTGCTGCAGGAAACTTTCGGAAACGCTCTGAGGATGAACAATGGTTTCCAGACACCATGAGCAGAAACACTTCCATCTCGGAAATAAACGCACATGAAAGACCACCTCTTAGTGGAGAACGGATATTAACTTATCCTCTTAAAAAAAAAAAAAAAACATAACCTGGACACAGTGACCTTTCCAATACCTCCATGAGCTGCAGTTTTAGAAGAACATAATAAATGCCACTAGATACCGTGGAACAGAAAACATGAGGATCTGACAAATTAAACTTTGTAACACACGCCAGAGACACCCAGAATGGACCTGTGAGTACAGCCGCTGCTGTTGGATTATTTTTTCCATCAAAATGTTGACATTCAGAATATTCAAGAAATATGACTGCCCTTTCAGACTTCAAATTTGGGTTTATTTCCCGGTGATGCTGTGTTTATTTACCCTTGTATTAGTGTCATGCATCAGAAATGGGTTTCCATGAAAATAGAATCTCTTACTTGACTTCTCGCTATCAAAATTCAGCATGAATCCCATTAAAAGAATGAAGTGTTAGGTTAGATTTGATGCACTAATAGCTCTGAAAATGTGTAGCATTTTCACAGCTAAAATCTTTTCTGGTGTGATTTTCTTTCAACCTTTTTGTTTATGAGCATGTGTGAATTGATAAGTTATCAGGAGCTAGAAATTAAATTAGCTCTCAAAGGTAAGAAAATAATAGGAGAGGACAGGTTTACATATATTTTGGGAAAATGCTCAAATTTTGATGGTTTAGAGAAAGGTCAGTTTCCTGTGCTAGAATTTATCTATATTCCTGCTCATTTAGGGTACATATAGGACAATATTCCCAAGATAAATTGTTTATTTATGAATGAGGGTCCCCCTGCCCCAGCTCACCAACAGACTATCTCCAAGTCAAGTATGGTTATTTACTTTTTAAAATTGTGTGTGTGTGTGTGTGTGTGGCTGGATTGGGTCTTAGTTGCAGCACGTGGGATCTTTTGTTGTGGTGGAATGGCTCAGTAGTTGTGGCTTGCAGGCTTAATTGCTCCGTGGCATGTGGGATCTTAGACCAGGGATTGAACCTGCATCCGCTGCATTGCAAGATAGACTTTTAACCTCTGAACCCCAGGGAAGTCCCAAGAATGGTTATTTACTTTTAGATTCTCTTGTCTTCATGCTCGTATACCCACTTCCTCAGATTTCTGGATCTATAGAAAGGGCAAGGAACGTGACAGCATGTGCCCCCCTCTCTACTAAGATGTCTCATAGGGCACCCAGCTGACCAAGGGGAATACAACTCAGCGTCCAAGTGACCGAGGGATGACAGAGCAATGCCTGCATCCTGGTGCTTGGTACTCAGAGATAGTTAGCTCAAAATACAGTAAAGTAGGCCATTTAACGTTCGTTGGGAGTGAACTGTTGTGTCAGCCAATAATGAACCTGAAAATGACACTTCTGCAAGAAGAGGATGCCCATCTTGCAGATCTATTTTCTTATCCTTAATGAGCATGAAGTGATTTTATTTTAGTCCATGGTCCTACAGAACCAAAAGATTATGGCATACAATTATCTCACTGTCAAAAATTATGCTTCTGATGAAAATGAAATCCATTCCCTTGAATATTTAGCCCTTCATTGAATTGATCTCTTTTTATATTTCACTTAGGCACATTCCTCATTTTTAAGAGATTCAGAAGTTAAGGTACAACAACAGACAAGTGTTTATTGGGGTCTAGCATGAGGATGCCTACCCCTTGTAACAGCTACAAAGTGAGAGATGCTAACCACACGTGAGCCTTATCAGAGGTGGGCTCCACCTGGTGAGAGGTGGGTACAGAGGGGTTCAGACAAGTGCTCAGTAGTCTGAGAGTAACAGGTCAGAGGCAGGTCCCAGCATGCAGAAGGGCTCAAGAGAAGCTTTGCAGGTTGGGTGCAGTCCAAAGAGACTGACCAAAGCAGACATTTTGCTCTGCCCCTCTTTCCTCCCTTTACAAGTTAATCTGTTAAAATGTTTAACTCTCAAGCAGCCCTGGACCAGCCTCACTTGTTAACACCCTCTTCCATGTCATTGTGCAGCCACTGCTTTCCTCACCCAGATGTTGTAGCTGCCTTCTAGTGTTGTGCTCTCAAACGCTTCCCCGTGGGGCAATCAGAGGTGCAAAACTCCTCCTGCCATTTCCCATCTCAAACCTTCAAGGACTCCCCAGTCTCTTTAGGGTGAGCCAATATGTATTTGTCTGATGCCCAGGGCCCTTCACACCTGGCCCTGTACTCCTTCTGGCTTCATCTCTGGCTTCACTGCCTAAGCTCCTTGGTGCTCACACAGTAATTGATGTTTTTCTTTAGCTTCTTAAGAGCGTAGTGCTCCTCTCCATTTCCGTCTCTGTCTATCTCTACCTCTGTTTCCCTGTCTCTGTGCCTGATTCTCTCTGTTCTCCTGGCCTTTCACACACTGTGCTCTTTGCCTAGAATACTGAGATGTTCTTCCTTGCCTGGTTATCTCCTATTTGTCCACTAGATATCAGGTTAAACATTGCTTCCTCTGGAAAGTCGTCTTTGATCCTCTTTGAGACCATTAGAGTATTTCTCATACTGTATTATAGTCATTTTACTAATCTCCTTTGTGAGACCACATATTACTATCAGAAATCTGTAATTTGTGGACTTTGAGCCTGTTCCTGTACATTGCCTATTTCTATAAATAAAATTGTGTTGGGACACAGCCATGGCCATCCGTTGTTGTGTTGTCTGAGACTGCTTTTGCACTGCAATGGCAAAGGTGGGTAGTTGCAACTGAGGCATATGCCTCATGAATCCTAAAACATTTATTAATACTATCAGTCTACTACCAGAAGACATTTGCTGACCCCCCTATAAACAGTTGCTTTGGAGACCCTGGCACTGCTGTGTCTTCAGAAGCTGGAAATAGGCATCAACTGGACGTGTGTTGATGCGTGAATGTTGGGAGGCAGAGAGACCCGGCACTGCAGAAAGGAGTAGAGACACCTGGCTCACCTCTGCAGGAGCTTTGGCATGTCAGAAAATACCGAGCCCTGGATATCTTACTGAGGCTCTTACAGATGCTACTTCTGCTGGTTATCCTGTATGGACAGTTTACTGCACGCTGAGTGTGGTGCTGACAAGTTTGCCTGGGCTCTCTCACTTAATGCTCTCAACAGTCCAGTATGGTGGGTCCTATTGTCACATCCATTTTGCAGAGAAATAAGCCAAGTCTGAGAAAACTGAAATGACTTGGCCATGATCCCACAGCAGGATGTAGTCTGTGCAGACCCCTATCTCAGGTCACATATGAACGTTAACTCAAAATGGTTCAGAGATACTAATCTAAGGGATAAGATATAGGTGAAAGGAAGGAAAGATCTTCATAAGGAGGAAGATACCTTTTTCATGGGCTGAAAGACCGAAAGACTTGCTGTTGTGAAGACACACTGTTCCACTTAGAAAAAGATGAGTACATTTTCATGACCTTGGGTTTTTCAATAATTGCTTAGACATGACATCAAAAACATGAGCAGGAAAATAGAAAATAGATGCAATGAGCTTTATCAACCTTGAAATCATTTCTGCATCAAAGGGCACTATTGAGAACGAAAAGGTAATAAAAAATGGGGGAAATTTATAAATCATGTGTATGATGAGGATTTGGTGTCCAGAATATACAAAGAATATTTACAGCTGAACAATAAAATGACTAAATTCCCAGTTAAAGAACTGGAAGAAGGGCTCAAATAAACACTGCACCAAAGAAGACACACAAATGGTCAACAAATACGTGAGACATGCTCCATATCAACGGTCGCTGGAGGAAGGCAGGTCAAAATTACACCGCCTTACGGCCACTAGTGGCGGGAGTGAACACTTAATACAGGATTACCTTTTGGGGTGATGAAAAGTTCTGGAATTGTATAGACATCACGGTTGCACAAGAGGATGAAGGTACTTAATGCCATTGTATTGTACACATTAAAATGGTTAAAATGATCAATGAAACACTTTGGTTATTTCGCTGTTGTTGTTTGATCACTACATCGTGTCCAACTCTTCAATCCCATGGACTGTAGCCTGCCAGGCTCCTCTGTCCATGGGATTCTCCAGGCAAGAATGCTGGAGTGGGTTGCCATTTCCTCCTCCAGGGGATCTTCCTGACCCAGGGATTGAACCCATCTCTCCTGCATTGGCAAGCGGATTCTTTACTGCTGAGCCACCAGGGATACCCTCTTGTTATTTTACCATGATTTAAAAAATCTATCAGTTTCTCCAAGCAATAAAATCAATCTTTATTATGCAGCATGGCAATTTTATAATATTTTAAATATCTATTTTTTCCATGATTGGAAAAGCAATATTTGTTTGATATTCAAGGTTTCAGACACACAAAAGGACTAAAGGAAAAATAAAATACTCCTGTATTCCTGCAATTAAAAAGTAGCCACAGTCAATTTTTTAATGTCAGTCCTTCTGGCTTTTGTTAACATGTGCATATGGGTATGTGCGCACAATCATAGCTGTTGTTATTTTCATCTTTAACGAAACTGTTATTATGCAGTAGATGATGTTGGTAATCTGCTTCCCCTCTTAGTGTATCATGAACATTTTCCCTTTTGTCATCTTGTGTTCTCCCACATCTCATTACATGGCTAGATCATACTGCATCCTCGGGTTGTATTATAATGTCATTTATTCAGCCAATTCCTATTGTTGGATGGATCCTAACATTTCAGAGTTGGAATGCACTATAGTCATTATTGCATCCAACTTATTTCTTTCCCGAGCTTTATGGCTGCGAGCCTTAAACACGTGGCACACAAAGACCATTCAACATTTTGAAAATAGAGTTAATTTTTCACTTTCCAGCTGGATTTGGGTGTTGCATGGGCTTTGGATTCATCATTCAGGCGCCTAAAAGATGGAAATAGTGCAGGAAGAGGAGGAACGGGGAACGAGCCAGGTGAAAATAGTGCCCAGCACATCAAAATTCTATCCTGAATGGTTTTGTTTTCCTGAAAAAATAGATACTCAGACTACAAAATCGGTTCCATTGAATCTGTTGATAGCAGTTCCATCCTGTAAGATAGAGAATGCCTTGAGAGGAGGCTGCACTGTGTCTCCCGCGTTCAGGCAGCTTGTGGACTCACCCACAGTTCACGGAACAGGAGCATCTTGTTCCTTGGTTCTGCTGTGCCGAACATCCTTGTGTTTGCAGAGGCAGGGGAGCCGGGCAGGAGACGCAACTTCTGTCTGTTTCACTTCCATCACTGGTGGGAATCACAGACATCAGAACATCACCTACTGATGTCTTTAGACCCAGATGACTCAGATCAAAGTAAAAACACGTATGTTCATACCTTGAGGTCTGCAGGAAACATAACACCATTTTGGTTGTTGGAAATCGGTGAAGCAGTTATGAGTGCTTCCCAAAGCATCCCTTCATGATTGGCAAGGCCTTTAGGTGTGTGTGTGCATATATATATATTTAAATTAATTAATTTATTTATTGTTGTGCTGGGTCTTCGTTGCTCCCAGGGCTTTTCTGTAGTTGCAGCGTACAGGCTTCTCATTGTGGTGGCTTCTCTTGTTGCTGAGCATGGGCTCTAGGGCAAATGGGCTTCAGTAGTTGTGGCTCCCAGGCTCTAGAGCACAGGCTCAGTAGTTGTGGTGTGTGGGTTTAGTTGTTCCACAGCATACGAAATCTTCCCAGGCCAGGGATCAAACCCACATCTCCTGTGTCTCCTGCATTGGCAGATGGATTCTTTACCACTGAGCCACCAGGGAAGCCCAACAAGGCTTTTTTTTTTTTTTTTTTAATATAAAGCATTTTTTACATCTTTATTGACTTTGTTACAATACTGCTTCTGTATTATGTTTGGTATGTTTTGGTTTTTTGGCCACAAGGCCTGTGGAATCTTAGCTCCCTGGCCAGGGATGGAACGCACACCCCTTTCACTGGAAGGCAATGTCTTAACCACTGGACCACCAGAGAAGTCCCAAGCCTTTCTAAGTAGAGCTACTAGCCTTTGCATGTCACCAGATCATTTCCTTCAGTGACTCCCTCTGTTGGTTTTGTTGGATGTGGTAGGGTGCACATGAGGTCACATGAAACTGGGTAAGTTAACTAGTTCATCTTAGGTTTAAGTTTAAATTAGTCTAAGAAGGATCATTCTTAGACCATTCTTTTCTACTGGGTTGAATGAATTTTTCCGAGTTACAGAAACATTTTATACATCTCAGGCAGTAATTCTAGTCTTGTTATATATGTTGTGAGTTTTCCACGTATATTTTGCTTACTATTAAACAGTATCCGTGGTGTGCTTCCCTGCTGGCTCAGACAGTAAAGAATCTGCCAGCAGTGCAGGAGACTTGAGTTCGATCCCTGGGTTGGGAAGATCCCTTGAAGAAGGAAATGGCTACTCATGCCAGTATTTTTGCCTGGAGAATTCCATGGACAGAGGAGCCTGGCGGGCTATAGTCCATGGGGTAGCAAAGAGCTGGACATGACTGAGTGACTTTCACTTTCATGGTGTGCAGAAACCCAACAAATATATATCAGCACTAAATGGGATTAACTTGAAGGATGCAAATCCATGCTTCTTCAAGCCAGCATGACTCAGGTTTTCCCATCAAAGCTTTGGTACTTCTCTTTAGTGCAGACTCGGCTTACTCTTAAGTAAAAACAATAAAAAGTAGGAAATGTGTATCAGTCCTTTCTTCTAATTGATTCTTTTCCTGTTTCTGTTTTTGTTCACTCTTCATTGTCTTCAGAAAGTTTCTTTTTGAAAATATTTTTCCATAATTTATAGGTGTTGTTTATAGAAGGCTGTTCTGATAGTAGCTGCTCTTCAATATCAGAAGAATATATCATTGATAACTGCTTATCTAAAGCAAAAATAGTAATTATATACCATGGAGTTTATAATATCAAATTAAAATCTCAACTATAAAAAAAAAAGAAGTTTCAAAATTTTGCATAACCAAATATGTCTTTCTTTCCTTCATGGTTTCTGCAGTTTATGTCTTAGTCTGAAAGGTCTTCCCTCCCCAGCATCTGTGTTCTTTTTTTTAGCATTTCTTTATTCACATCCTGCCAACCCTCTGTTTTCATCTCTCAGCCACCTGAATCTAGTGTTCATGTGTGGTGTGAGGTAAGGGAATGAGGAAGGCTATTTCAAGATCACAGCTATAAAACCATACATTCTCCACCAACACATGGGTCCTTGAATGCATTTTCTCCCCTTGGAAACGAAGTATAAAAGCAAGTCCTGCTGGCACCAAAGACAGAGCTTCTTTCAGGAGAACTTTCTCCTAACGGTCTTTCTCCTTGTCAAAGTCAGCACAAAGGCTGGAAGCTTGTTTCAATCCCCCAGTGGGCTTCTCTCTAAGGGAAGACCCTGTAAGGTCACTCGCAGATTTGTAAAATGCCTTCTCATGCTTTGTGCTGAAGAATTTCTAATGTGGCCTCATTATATCTTGACCAACTTAATGAGCTTTCCCAAGTGAATAGATACCTATATGCTATAAGATCAGAACCCTTATTTCAGATGATTCTTCTGAGAAAGCCTTCTTCTAGGTCCTGGTCCAGGGATTTGCCCCTTATGTAAATGTCAGCAGGGAACAAGAGAACCATGATGGGTCAGGCCTGAAGTAATGGGGCTTACAGTAAGTTGCAATGTTCCTCCTTTGCAGGGAGGTGTGTTTGATCCAGAATCTCAGTCATCCTGGCTTCCTCTCATTTAATATTTTCCTCAGTGAGGGGGAGCCAGCAAAAGGCCAACAATCCAAACCTGCATCTATCAGCTGGGGTAGCATGTCCCTCTTTCTTGACCAGACCACAGAAGACAGGCAAAGAATATCTTATAAACGTTTCACACCCAGGTTAGGTTAACTAGAGGAAGGGAAAAGGCACCGAGTGCTTGGAACACAATGACAGCTGGGTTATTCCAAAAGAACACAGCATCATCATAGCTTGAACTGACTTATTTTTTTTTTCCTTGCCTTGAATTTTCTTCCACTTGCACCCCTTGGTGGAGGTATCACTCACAGATACTCTGCCAGTGTTTCAAGAACATAGTATATAAGCAGTGTTCTTGGAATTGACAGGCTGAACCACCAGCCCCACTCCCCGATGACTTTCCCAGATTAGTCCAGAGGATGGTGCTGGGTTTAGTAGGCTGGGATGCTATATCTGATTTATCTCTGATGAAATTAAATTTCTCATGAACATGTTTCATATATCTTTGTCCCCAGAAAGCACATGGACCTCCCTGCAAACTTTTGGGAGCAACCTCTATCTGTTGAGTTTTCTCGGAACCTGTGAAATACAGGGAAAATTGAAGTTTTACAAACCCAACCCTTCCTGGAGCTTGTTCTGCATTCTTCTTCCTACTCTCTTGAAATGTGCTCTTCTTCAACTTCAGTAAATGAGCTGGAGGCGCGTGTCTGCCTCACCCCCACATGATGGAAATGGGAGCAAAAGGGAGAGACACAGAAAGCCTAAAATGTACGTCTCAGGGTCTCTTCTTTATCCTTTCCTATATGCATGTACTGGCCAGATGGAGAATGTCAGATACACATGCCTGAGAAAGCGCTGTGCTGTCCAAGGTCCTGAATGATGGTTTTTGCCAAGTTGGAGATTGGACCATAGTCAAGCCCGGAGGCTCATTGTGAGATGCAATTCCAGGATTCCTGAGGGCTCTTCTCTTCTTACAAAAGGGAAAGATTGTTCCAGCACTGGTCCATTTATGTCTTTATGGGTTCTGGCAGAGGAACAGGCAACTTCTCAGAGCTGGGCTCAATATTTTATCACCGCGGGCACTTGAGTGCCTGCTTAATTATCGTTAAAATGCAACTATGGATCTTCCTTTTGTCCAAGTTAAGCATTTCTGAGAGTTCAATGCATACTTAGGTATAAAGGAAAAAAGTCCCTCCTTCTGCACCAAGATCACCACGTTGAGATGAGAGGAGTGGGGCTCGGGTTGGCTGAGGACACCTGCTGGCTGCTGCCTGGCACCTCCACCCTTGGAGGCAGGAACCTTGCCACCGAGTAGCAGATGGCCCTGGGCTGGGGTGGCCAAGAGACTCTGCTTCTGCATCCAGAGTGTTTGCAGAGGCTCGAGGCTCTAATTCACAGTGTCAAATGGGTTTGCCTTCCATGGCCTTGAGTCCCTCGGTGCAGCAGTAGGGGGCCAATCTGCTCCAGTGTTTACAAAGTAGAGGCTCTGGCCCAGAAGCCCACTCAGGAGACCCTTCCTGAGAGTCGAGCAAATGTTCTACAACACGTGCTGACAGCTGGCCATGCAGGAGGCCTCACTGCCGGGGACCCTGGAGAAGGCCTTCGGCGGAACTGGCAGGACATGGCTCTGGGAGACCATAACATTCCCCCCAGTAGCCAAAGTGACAGAGGGCTGCTTTTTGCCTGGGCTCTGGACCAAATGCTTCCCCAGAGCCGAGACACACTGTTCAGCAGACTGAAAGCAAAAACTAACAGACAGACAGGACGAGGGGACTCTGTGCAAAGGGCATTGGGAACAGCAGCTACTGTCTGCTTCAGACTCCCTGTCCATGGGCCATGGCCTACAGTGCCACTGGTGGGCACTCAACCCGTTCATCTTCAGAGCAGCCCTAGGAGGCTGTTACTCTTTCATCATTGTGCCCCTTTGATACATGAGACTGAGGTTCAGAGACACCAAGTTACCCCCCCACCCCTGCCCAAGTCACACAGAAGTGAAGGAGACAGGACTTCAACCAACACTGTCTGAAATAGCCATAAGTCACTTAGATCTACCTTGTGAATAAAGATGGTATTTCATATGCTCTTAAAAACAGCTAAAGACAGTGAGAAAATAGAAAGAGACCTCTCCTGCCCCAAACTCCCCATCCATCCCCCTATCTTCTCACCAGCAGCCCAGACCCTGTGGCACCAAGCCGAATTTCCTTCAGCAGACAGCTGTATCAGCCTGCTGCAAAGCCCTAGGAAGCTGATTTCTTTCATCCCCTGTAACTGCCCTTGGTATAAAGCCCTCGATGACGAAGCTTATCCTGATCCAGTTACTCCCCAATTATCTGGTTTGTTCTCTCCTGTGGTCTGACCCACACCCTCTGCTCTTCTTCATTCTCAGCATTGGTCGTCACAGATTAGAAATCTAAAAGTGTGCTATAATTTCCCTGCCAGTTGTTCAACTGGTGAAAGGATGGCTGAATAGGCCCCGTGTTCATACTGAAGAACTGTGGACAAGTGAGAGTGACAGCGACAGCCACTCCTTTACAGCGTGACAGAAATCTCCCTTCCCCTCCACCTGGAGCCTCACCGGGTGGCTTGCTGTTTTCATAATAACAAGTTAGATAGAAAATGAGTGTGTGTGTGTGTGTGTGTGTGTGTGTGTGCACGTGCATGCGCACGTCTGCGCGTGAAGCTTCCTGGTTGCTCAGATACAAAAGATGAAAATGTTCTGTTTGTGATTTTAAAGTCTTTTTAAAAAACTTTTCTGGCTTTCTTTCCTTCCCTGTGTACAGCCTACAGGTGCAGGAAAACCCCAACTGAGGTCCCCACTCAGCACCCTACTCTTTGTGGAAAGGGTGCAGGCACTTCCTTCAGGAAGGTTAGGTGCTGATTTGCAGGCACTTAACATTTTGATTGCCCATTTCCAGTCAAAGTGCTGAACACCCAACCTTGAGGGCTGCCCCTCCTCCACCCCACCCCTCATTCATTGAGACTAACTGGTGTCTTTTGGCTGGAAAACCAACCTGTGTATCCGTAGGCTCCACCCCGAGGTGGGATGCTCCTCCAGGGCAGTGGTGACTAAAGGGTCACAGGGATCTTCAGTCTTGGTTTAGAAAACACAGTGATGAAGTGTCAGGAAGGCTCCCTGGCTCAGTACTGGCTGTCATAATGAAATGCCACAATCCAGGAGGTCTAAGCAACAGAAATTTATTTCTCCTAGATCTGGAGGCTGGAATTTCAAGATCAAGGTGCTGGCAGGGTTGGTTTCTAATGAGGCAACCCTTCCTGGCTTGTAGATGGCTGTCTTCTCATCATGTCCTCACATATGTTTTCTCTGTGTGAGCATCTTGGTATCTCTTCCCCTTCTTATAAGGGCACCAGTCTTTTTTTTTTTTTTTTTAACTGTTGTTGTTCAGTCGCTCAGTCGTGTCTGACTCTCTGTGACCCCATGAACTGCAGCATGCCAGGCTTCCCTGTCCTTCGATATCTCCTGGAGTTTGCTCAAACTCATGTGATTGAGTCGGTGATGCCATCCAAATATCTCGTCCTCTGTTGCCCCCTTCTCCTCCTGCCTTCAATCTTTCCCAGCATCAGGGTCTTATCTAATGAGTTGGCTGTTCATATGAGGTGGCCTAAGTATGGGAGCTTCAGCTTTTTAAATGAATTAATTAACTAATTTGGCTGTATCCCATCTCAGCTGAGGTGCAGGGAATCCTCATTTTGTCATGCGTGTGGACTCTCTAGTTGTGGTGTACGGGCTCAGAAGTTGTGGCTCATGGGCTTTGTTGCCCCATGGCATGTGAGATCTTAGTTCCCCAACCAGGGATTGAACCCTTTTCCCCTGCTTTCCAAGGTGAATTCTTACCTGCTGAACCACCAGGGAGGTCCCAAGACACCAGTCTTATTGGGTCAGTGCCCCACCCTTATGACACCTGCTGCTGCTGCTGTTAAGTTGCTTCTGTCCTGTCCGACTCTGTGCAACCCCATAGATGGCAGCCCACCAGGCTCCCTGGTGCCTGGGATTCTCCAGGCAAGAACACTGGAGTGGGTTGCCATTTCCTTTCTCAATGCATGAAAGTGAAAAGTGAAAGTGAAGTCACTCAGTTGTGTCCGACTCCTAGCGACCCCATGGACTGCAGCCTACCAGGCTCCTCTGTCCATGGGATTTTCCAGGTAAGAGTACTGGAGTGGGGTGCCATTGCCTTCTCTGCTTATGACACCAATTAACCCTAATTATCTCCTGAAAGGCTCTGTCTCTAAATACAATGACACTGTGGGTTAGAGCTTCAACCTGTGAGCTTCCAGAGGACGCACTTCAGTCCCCAGCACCCACATTACTGGAATTTAATTTCATTGTAAGTTAAAAGCCAAGGTGTTTGTATTGCTCCTGAACATTTACAATCCAATGCATTTCAGTATTTCTTTCTCTTCCTCTAATGGGAAGAATGAGGTGAGAACTGAGGAAGTGGAGTCACAACAGGTAGAGGGAACAAGTACCCAACATCCCATCTTCAGCTCCCATGTTTCCTTCCGGCTGTTTCCAGGGACGGGGCATGCCCTCAACTGTTACGGTGGCTGAGCATTGCCCTGGGCCTTCCTTAGGGAGTCTGCCTCCCGCACCCTGGGTGGATGTGTGTCAGGCTTACCCAGGACCCCATGCAGTCACTGTGTCTGTGTTAATTTTGTGTAGCAGCTGCTCCCGCCTCCCTCAGGGTATCTGCTGTGTAGTCAAAATGTTCAGTCTCTTCACATGAAGACTCAGGCTTTCAGATTTCTGTCACACTCCTCTGCTCCTTTCCAAGCTGGAGATTGGGTGTGGACGTGGTTTGCTGTGTCTGTGGCAGAGGAAAGAAGGAGTCCTAGGGTTATGAGGACGTTCCCATGTGACCCCCTCTTGGCAGGATCTGCAGCGATGCCCCTGGTCACCTGCTGTCTCTGAGGATGCCCAGCCTTACTCCAGGCCTTACCAGGGAGGTGTCACCTGAAGTTGCCCACTGCCTGGAGGCAGGGCTCTCCCTTTAAGATGCTGATTTCCTTCTCAAAGAGCCTCTCACTAATCTGAGCCCCACACGTGTGCTTTTCTGCATCTTCCCAGAGTGGACGATGCTTTAGGGACACCCTTCCTGCTTCACAGGGGTTAGAGGGGTGGGCGCTCAAGTGGTGGCGGCTGGGAGGGGGGCTCACGCAGCCCCTGGAGAAGTGAAACTTCCCGATTCAGAGTGTGTTCTCTTTTATAGCTTTGCTCGACTCAGGTCTTTCTGGCATGCACAGCCTTTTGAAGTAGCTCAGCTGACTTGAAGCAGAGAGATTAAAAGCTGAATTCCTACTGCTGTTCATGCCTTCCTGAGATTAGGGAAGGCAGCGCCTCGGTCCCTCGCTCTAGGCGTCTGTTCAGGGAGCTGAGTGTGAACGGTCCCCTCTGCTCTCCCCGGGGTGGAGCGGGGACTGATGAGAAGAGCAGCCTCTCGTTCCCTCCCTTCCGCCTCCACTCAGCCATGGGCCACAAGTCTGCAGCATCTCACCACGAATGTGGCAGGAAGACAATGATCACACATGATTACAAGAAAAAAAAAAAAGATTAAAAAGAGAGAAAGAGAAACTCAGCTGCTGGAATAGAAGCCAAATAGGAATGAGTCCCTTGCATGATCAGTAGTGTTCAGGGGGGATTTATCCATGCACGGCTGTCCCATACCTGGGGGACCCCCACCACAGCTCACGCCCTGTGCAAGGCAGTAGTGCTGGATTTGCTCTCATCTTCTGGGCTGCTGAGCAAATATATTTAACTTGGAGGTACTCTAGCCAGGAGGGCGATCTCCCCAGATGGTAATTTAAGCAACAACCCAAGAGATGAATGCAGCATCTCATTCCATGAGGTTCTGGGAGACCTGGGGGATCCTGCTGCCAGCCTGGGTCCACTGGAAATTCAGCGGAGATGAATCCCCACATTGGTGGTTTGACTCCCAGCCTCTTTTAAGTGTACGGTAATTATCCGGTTAGTTAATGCTCCCTTCTCGAGTTGAGTAGGCTCCTGGGGGAAAAAAAAAAACAGTAGGTGGAAACTCAAGGCTATAATAATGGCATTCTACTCCTTGAGGAGGGTTTGATGGGTGCTTTTCCACAGAACTTAATTCAGTTTTGAATATGAATCTGGATGAAAACAAAACAAATCTAATAGCAATCAATAGGATTTCTCTATGGCAGATCTCAGGTAATTTAAGATGAACTAGGAAAATCCCATGGACAGAGGAGCCTGGTAGGCTGCAGTCCATGGGGTCATGAAGAGTCAGACATGACTGAGTGACTTCACTTTCACTTTTCATTTTCATGTATTGGAGAAGGAAATGGCAACCCACTCCAGTGTTCTTGCCTGGAGAATCTCAGGGATGGGGGAGCCTGGTGGGCTGCCGTCTATGGGGTCGCAGAGTTGGACATGACTGAAGTGACTTAGCAGCAGCAGCAGCACAAAGCAGGGATTCTCACATGGCTCTAGTGGTAAAGAGCCTGCCTGCCAATGCAGAAGATGCAGGAGAGGGGGGTTCAATCCCTGGGTCCGGAAGATCCCCTGGAGGAGGGCATGGCAGCCCACTCTAATATTCTTACCAGGAGAATCCCATGGACAGAGAAGCCTGTCGGGCTACAGTGCATGGGGCCACAGAGAGTTAGGCACAACTGAAGCGACTTAGCACACATGCTTATAGCACAAGGCAAGCTAGATCAGACCAACAAATGCTTCATGCTTTTATGAGCAGGGTCTCACAGTGGTTCCTGTGGGAGAGAAGTTCTTAGCTGGAGGCTTACATATCAGCCCTGGAAATGGGATTCCAAGGCCAGCTGGTATGTTCCTTTTCAGGGAAGATAAGCATTTTTTTTTTCATTAGGTTCCTTACAGAAGGATCCAGCAGTCCCCACTGTGATAGGCTGCATAAAACCTTTAAATGATGATTCAGGGAAGGATTCAAAACCACAGGAGAGATGACACCAGGTGTGGGTCTTGGAGATGCAAACCACTGTCCTCTTTGTAAGGAAGGGGACCCTTGTGCATTAGACGACAGAGTGCTGGACACACCAGAGGTGATTAAGTGCAGGGGCCCCAGAGTCACTCCCTCCATCTGGACCCTGCTTCTGACCCCAGCTGTGTCACCTTAGGTAAGCGTTTCAACCTTTCTGTGCCTCGGCTTTCTTATCTGCAAAATGGGGATGCTTTGGTAGCATGCATCTCACAGAGGAGCTTTGAAGGTTGAGAAAATCCACGTGGAGTTTTGCATAGATGCTGTCACTCGGGAAAGCCGGTCCGTGCCCGCCGCTGCTCTCTGCCGGCCCTAAAGCTGTTGCTGCCACTCTTCTTCCTGGACCCCTACCTTAACATTTCTGATCATTTCTGCATTAGGCAATGGGCAATGGTGTGTATAAAGCAAAGCACCCGGCACCAAGCAAGCAGAGCAGATATTCTAGGAATGTTAACTCAGGTGCATCTTTCTTTCCGTCAAACACAGCCTCCCAGTGAAAGAGTCATTCAGGATGCCCAGAGGAGCCCAGATTTCAAATCTGATGAAGGCTGCAGTTCTATAAATTCTCTCTCGCTTTTGTGCTGATGGCAACGACTTTTATACGTATTTTCATTGTCTTTCTCTCGAGAGATAAATTTTGTGGCCTGCCACTGAATCTGCCTTCCAAAATGTAGCGTGGAGATTTTATTTGAGATAAACTATCATGTGAATAAAGATAGATACTATATTTTAATCTGGAAACATTCTATTCGAAACCTTTTTTTTTTTCTTTTTAAAAAAGTCAACATCACTAGTGCCATCATTCAAAGGATATGGACGTTTGGGGTAAATTTATGTCCAAATGTGCCTGAGAACCTTTGCCAGCCCTGGGTAATTTTATTTTTCACTCTGAAAATGACAGTTAGCTGTGGATGTCACACATGATCCCAGATTGCAGCCCCCAGACTGGGATGGTCTGTTTCAGTGCATCTCCAGGTACCCTGTGGTGAGCCATGGTGCCGTGTCTTCATGTGAGGGAGCCTCAGCTATGAATGACATGAACTTAGTGAGAAAAACAGAGCACGTTCATTGGTCAATGTGTTGATGCTGTTGAATGTCATAGGGATGAGAAAATAGAGACTGGCCATTGAGGATCTTAAAAGCCTTCTGTTTAATCTTGTCCTATTTTGCAAATGACAGCCAAGAAGGTGAGCAAGGAGGATGGAGCTACACGTGAGTGGTTGAAGGTACATGAAATTGTGATCACTTTAGGGTGTTTCCTGAATTGAAGCAGACTTGCTTTTCTCATAACAGCAGAGAAGCCCAAGTGTATTATGTCTGGTCTATGTGCATCCTGGGTCTGCCATGTCATGAGCATTATCCCATAGGATGAGGGCATCACCTTCGGGTTAGCACCACCCCAACACACCCTGAGCATCGCAGCAGCCTTGTCAGTGCTCCTGCAGATGTGAACGGTGACTCCATGTGGAACTGAAGGGCTGGTTGGTTTCAACACACTCAGGATAGGAAACACCTAAACCACACTTTTCTACATGGTGAATCCATCCACCCACAAACTGCCATGTGAACGACTCTTGCCCACTGTGTGAGTGTGGACGGGGGTGGGGGGAGCACCCATAAAGCACTTGAAATGATACTCTTCCAGGGAAGTGGCAAACTGCATGACATCAATATCTCATCCCTTTCAGCGGCCTCTGCATTCTCCAGCATAACAGGGATGAGCCAATGCCTGGGCAAGACCACACCAGAGATGGTTTTGCATCAGAAACTTGGCATGACTCTCTTCCCACCCTGGCCTCTCCCAACAGACATCCACCCTAATTTGCTCAAACTTGCATTGGTTTTTAGAAGACTGCATTGTCCCCCCAAATGGCAGGAACTGGCCCAGGATCTAAATTTGCTGGAATGCAATCTGTATATGAACATGGATTCATTTTTACCTCATTAGAACACAAAAGAAAATTCAAGTTCCCTTGGGGTGGGGGGTTTGGGGGGCTTCCCTGGTGGCTCAGAGGGTAAACAGTCTGCCTGCAATGCAGGAGACCTGAGTCTGATCCCTGGGTCAGGAAGATCCCCTGGAGATGGGAATGGCAACCCACTCCAGTATTCTTACCTGGAAAATCCCATAGACAGAAGAGCCTGGTGGGCTACAGTCCATGGAATCACAGAGTCAGACATGACTGAAGGACCAATGCTTTCACTTTCACTTTAGTGGATGGGGGGTACTTAGTAACAGAAAGAAAGACTTGGGCTGAAAATATACTTGGAAAACATGGGGCTGAATTAGTAGACATGATAACAAACCAAAAGGGATTCCATAAACAGGCATCACTGACTTCATTCAAAAGCTGGGCCAATGCTGGGGCCTTTGAAGGAGTGAATATGATGTGAGTGTGACCTCAAGGCGTTTGTGCTTGATGGGGACAAGTGTTCAGACACCACAGGTAACAGGAGCTGGATGCTGTGAGGGGACCAAGACGCCTGCTCACACAGCTCGAGCCCAAGCCTCTCTGGCTGAAGAAGCAGGAAGGAAGGAGAGGATAGAGAGCCTTGACAGGCGGCATGAGGGTCACCCGTGTGTGATGTGCTGAGGCCCCTGCAGGATGCAGATGTCAGGGGCCACTGGGATCAAGGGGAGAACCCTCCTCTTTCACCTTTGGGACAGTGGGTCTGCAGAATGTATGATCACAAGCCAGGCCACCAATAAAAAGTGGTGGCTCCTTCCTTTGAAACTGTGGCCGGGTGCCCGATGGTGAGTCTTTAAGGTGAAGATCAGTGGTACAGCCTCCACTTTGCAGATACAAAACTAGGCTTCAAAGCGTGGCTGTTCACAGACACCACCCAACAATGGGCACAGAGGGGAGGGAGGCCCTTCATCTGGACTCCTCCCTGTTTCTCCTTTTCCCTCTCTAAGAGCGCCTCTGAACTTTTCCCCAAAAATGCTTCTCTCAAATGAAGCAGCAAGCTCCTGGAGATAAGAGTTCTAGGAACAAAGAGTCTCCAACAGGATCCCACACCTCCTCCTATCCGCAAACCATGGTTTCTGGGAGCTCGACTTCCAGTGAAGGAGGCAGAGAGGAGAGTCTGGTGACTGAAACATCAGTCTTATTTGTGGAGTGACGAATTCTGAGAGTCTCTGAGGTGATTAATTGTTACTATTCTTAATATTGTGCCTGAGAATCCAGGCCAGGAGAACAGGGCTGTCTCTCTTTGATGTGTGGCGAGGATGCTGGAGTTGTTTTTGCCAGGGTTGAAAACCCTGGGTGTCTCTAGATGTTGTATTTCTCTTGGAAAGCTGCTCTTACAGGGCTGGTACAAAGAGAATTTTTTATGCTTCTGTGAGGGGAGGCCAAAAATGTATATAAGAACAACAACAACAACAAAAATCTCACCATCACATTTACTCCTTAAATTTACTGACAGGCTGTCACAATCAAATAAAACATTGATATTCACTTTGTGTACTTGATTTAAAGTGACTTATTTGAAGAAAGGAGGCACTTTCTTTGAACCACCTGCAATCCAAACACAGCCTGACATTAGTGCGTGGAAGGCATCTATGGGGCGATGCTGACTGCCTGCCTGGCCTCTACATTCCTTCTCTTTCCCAGCGGAGCCTCCATCCTGTAATTGCCCCTCAGCCTTGAGGTCCCTATGGATCCAGGGAAGCAGGCCACACCTGCCTGCCCAGGGCTGGGGTGCAAGTGAACTTGGGTCAAACACCTGCAGGAAGCCCGGGGATTTGGCACCAAGATAGACACACTTCCTCCCGTCCTTGGGGCTGTGTTGCATTGGGCTTTGATGTGCTGGAGCCACCCGGCTGGTGGAGGTGGCCAGCCTGGGGGCTGTGGGAATGGAACCAGCGTGGACACATGAGTCCCCTGGGAGCTTGCCCTCCTGCTGGACTTCCCACAAGATGAGCCACACGGTTTCCTTTGTGCTTCAGCAACTCTCAGTGGGGAGGGGAGTCTGTTATTTATAGCCAAGAGAATCCCGTGGGAAAAGCTGAGAGCTTGAGTTCTTATTATTCACATTAGAGTTGGGACCCAAGTGACCCCATGGAGGCAGGCTCAGTTGTGCTTGGCTTCTCAGAGCTCCTTCTTGGGTAATACCTTCTCCCAGAAGGTGGCATCTCATGGCCCCTAGGCTTTTTGTCCTACCGACCCAGGATAACAGCCTCTGAGA
The DNA here is from genome assembly GCF_003369695.1 of Bos indicus x Bos taurus. Lineage (NCBI taxonomy): Eukaryota > Metazoa > Chordata > Mammalia > Artiodactyla > Bovidae > Bos > Bos indicus x Bos taurus. Next base: position 27,215,629 of record NC_040088.1, read on the forward strand.
AGTGTGTTCCATTCCTGTTCTCTATCCCCCACCTGGGTGGGTCACAGCAAGTGAGCAGGACTTCCGGTGGGTCCACAGAGAGTGGATAGGACAGAGGCAGGGTCTGTGGCATCTTCTTTACCATATCAGGGCCACAGTGGTGATCACAGCAGCAACCACAGCCAAGGGGTCTCTTCCTGCTGGTCGCTTGCATTCCGTGTGCAGACACCCTGCCCTGAGGGGCCCTCCCTCCTTCCAGCACTGAGCACTCCTGCCTCCCCGTGGTAGGAATGAGGGTCCTAGGTTCACTGGCTGCAGAGCGGCCCTCCTGCTGCCCCTCACAGCACCCCCTGCCCTGCCCTGCCCAGTGAGGGCAGAAGCTATGAGGGCTGAGGTCTCCCCCAGAGGTGGCAGCCTCAGCCAGATGTGAGTCCGATGGTGAAAGTTTCTGCGATGCGAACTGTATCCTGGGCTCAGCGGCTTCTTCAGTGTCGTGAGAAATGTTTACTTCTGTTGAATTATGTTTGGTTGATGATTTCTGTGGTCAGCAGAGGGCAGTCACCCAGGAAGCAGCGGAATTGATGATGCCAGAAATTGCAGCAAGAGCTTCCTTTTAGTAAGTTTTCTCCCTCTGCCCTCTCACCTCTCATTCCCCTTATCTGCCCTCTAAAGGAGACATTACTCTCTCCTTTTTACAAATGAAGACACTAAAGATCAGAGAGGTTAAGTGAGTGTCCCAGATCACACAGCCTGAATATTGTAGGCTCAAGATTTGAACCCAGCTCTGTCTGAATGCCAGACCTGCCTGGAACCTTCACCATTACACTGACCTGCTCCTACACTCAAGGTCCTTTTTATAATTTACTCACGTAGGTGAAGTGAGACAGCTCAAAAGGTCTAATTTACCTGGCAGGTTAGGACCACACGTGTTCAAACAAATCCCCTGTGCCTTCGCCTCTCCCGCCGTGCCCTAGCTCTGCCTGCTGACAGTGAGAAGCCATTTGAAGGTTGGCAAAGCTCTGTTATTCTCCCCAGAAAATGGTAACCTTGAAACACAGGATAGCCCCACATATCCTGGAGCTAGGAAGATTATAGAGGAAGTAAAACCTCCTCATCAGGGAATCCAAAGATGCCGACCACAGTCACCATTCTGCCATTGTACAAGTGACGTTTTCATCACAGTGAATTAATAAAGTGTATTTACATTCCAGTCATTTCAAATGAAAAATCCTGGCAAAATAAACAAATGCTACTCTTGCTCCGTGAAAGGATACAGAATGAGTCCTCATAAAATCACCTTAAGCTTAACCCTGACCTCTCCTGCTTTAATTATGCACCACAACTCGGCAGACTCCCTTGCAACACGCGGCATTCATTACTGATAATTCCTATTTTATAACTTTTTTGTTTGATCTGTCCCAGAATTCATTCTGAAGAAATTCAACAGAATAAATGATCATTCTTCCCGACCACTTGACTGCCGCTTTGAATATATAATGTGGCTACACATGTATATTATTTATGAGAAATTGATTGCTGTAACATCTCAATATTCCTTTCATGCTCTGCGAATGTGGACTTAATACGTTTCTTTTGAAGCCCACGGCTGGCCGCGACAACCTGACACTACATCTAAGAGGCAGATGGATTTATTGGTTTGGGCCGCATGTCCTCAGTGAGGAAATGAGGGAATTCCTATGTAAAATCCGCTCTGGTCCACACCTCAGGAGCCCGATGACTGTATTAGCTCACAGGGCAATCCTTGGTCAATAGAGAGGAAGTGGCTTCTAAGCAGAAATGCTGGCCTGCAGTTTTCTGAGGACTTTCTCAAGAGAGAAGCATGTGCCCCAGAGGAAAATCCAGGATGCAGCTTCACTCCAGCTCAGATGCTGCCAAGAGCCCAAGACGGTGTACTTTTGGGGTCTCTCAGATCAGACCTTGACACAAGCACCTGAAGCCAAGGAGTGCATTTAGAAGGATATTCCAGGCAGAACTGGCTGGGGTGTAGGGAAACGAGCTGGATCAGGGGTGTAGTCAACACAGGATGCGTCAGTTATAGCCATGGTGAACCCCCGTGTGACACCCCATCCCCCGGCTCCCTGGGGCGAGGAAGGGGGCATATCCCCCTGTACCCTGTGTTGCTGGCCAAGCCCTTCCCTGCCCAGCGCTCCTGGCTAGGCCAGCCAGATGACTGGGGCTGGACCACGGAGGGCTCAGGGGACAGTATCTGTGGCAGCTTTGCTCCTTAGAGTCTACCACGCCCAGGCCTGGTCACCTGGAGACCTGGGAGTCTGACCCAGTGGCCTCATGAAGCCTCGTCTGCTTCCCTGTCTATGTCAGTAGATTCCAGGCAACCAGGTTCTGCCCACAGAGGAGGGAGGACGTGGAGCCCCAGATCCTGGTGGACCTAACAACCAGAGCCAGCTGCTGAGCCAGCAAGAACCTTAAGAAGAGAATGCTGGTACTGGGAGTACAAGAGACAGGCTGATCTTAAATCAGGTGCAGGAGGTGAAAGCCTGCACGAGGCACCAGATAGAAACAGGAGGTGCAGCTGCAGGGGCCAAACAGAGCCCTGGGCTGGAGCGGGGGCTGCTGCACCTGAAGGCCTTGCTCCTGGGGGCTCTGGGGGCCTCAGGAGCTCCTGGCAGAAGGTCTCCCAGTGGTCCCCGTCCCTCTGCTCCCAAGTGCGGCCCGAGGGCCGGCAGCTTCCACATGACCTGGCCCAGGCTGGCCTCAGATTCAGATTCTATGCTCTAACAAGGTCTAGGTGTTTTCTGTGTGCAGTGAAGTTTGGGAGACGTGGGTTTGAGCTTTCCGCTGGGGATCCCTGATCCTCCCGTGGTCTCTGGGCACAGAGAGAGAGGTGCTGACATGGTCTCAGAATTCTGGTGTGCTGGGCTCCATGGCTTCTCTTTTCAGTCTCCCAACAGGGATGCTGGCAGGCAGCCCCACTGTCCTCCTTGTACAGGTGGGGAGCCCCAGGCTGCCCCCTGACACACCAGGACCCAGGCATCCGGCCTGGACACAGATCAGCTTCCTCTGGGCCCCACACTCCCCAGGCCAGAGGGACCCTGTGGCCTGACCCACCCCTGTATCCCATGGGAGGTCCAGAGGGCCTTGTCCAAAGACCAACCCCAGGCAGCAGAGTGGCCTGATCAGGTCATATTCAGATGATTCTAGGAAGATTTCCAGACAAGACAAAATATTCTGTGTTGTTTTGAGCCCAAGCTGAAGGAGATGGTGAAAGATAGACAAAGTAATGGAGCTGGAGCCCAAATATTGTTGTTGTTGTTGTTATTTCAACTGAATATTTTCCACGAGTCATCTGATGCTCTTTAAAGGTTAAATATTACTATTGTTCATTTCCTCATCAGTGAGCTAATCAAGTATTGTGCATTTGCTTAAGGTCACAAGTGTTAGTTACTGATGAAAATCAAAATCTATTCTTGATTCTGTAAGAGGAAGGCGTGATTCGAGTACTCTTGTAGGAACGATTTTGCATTCAGGGTGAACGTGTTCTGCACAGCTTTGAATGTGGGGAAATGATGGCGTCCTCTCTGATAAAGGACCACAAATAGAAATCCGATCTCTGACCACTGTGTGTGAGTCTCCCGCCCTGTTGGGGTTTTCCTCTCCACCCCAGGACACGAGCGCTTGCTGTGGCCTCTGCGAAAGGATGCTTTACCCACATTGTCAACCCACTTGCTTTCCTGGCCCTTCCTGTCTTCTCTCTGAGGACCCTTCTGAGCATAGGGTGAAACGTCACACTGCCAGCATCGCCAGTCCTATGCCATACGTGTATCACTCACCATGGGACCCAGGAGTTCTCTATTTGCCAACTCATTCGCTTGCCCATTTGCTCACGTGTTCTCTGTCTTCCCACCAGACAGACTCATGAAGGCAGGAGTCTTCACCTCTTTTGTCCACCACAATTTTACAGACCCTCCCTGTCACACACAGAGTGCTTTGCCCTGTAAATACTTGTTGGCTGAATAAAAGCAGGCCTGGCAGAGAGGAGACGGAAAAGGACTCAATTTGAAGTAGTTTTGCAAGTTATGAATTTTCTTCCTTTCTATAAAAATAGAGTGGTCACAGTAAATCAATATGCGTACAATTTCCCTAGTGGGGCAGGCCCCCCTTCTGCCCTGGGACCTCAGGCATGAGAAGCTGGGGTCCATCCAGGCTGAGAGGGGGTGGTGTGGAGTGGAGGGAAGGCAGCAGGACTGAACTCGTGTGGGCTCTGAGTGTCTCTCTGATGAACAAGGATGTTCAGCCAGGCATCAGTCACAGATTCATGAGTCCCCAGGGCCCTTCAGCTCCTGTTGTTATTGAAACAATTGGGATCCCATTGCTGGGTGAACTCGTTTCCATAAGGAATGATCTTCACAATGCCAGGGCCTTTGGGATCAATGGGCTGTAGGGTGAGGAGGGAGCTCTTTCAAGCCATCCGCACTTGAGGCTGGCTCCAGACGAGATAATGGCCCCTGGTAATGACCCCAGACTGGGTAGATTACAGACTGATGAGCTGTCAGCGCATCACTCACTGAGGGCAGAGACGCTCAGCAGGGAGTCTGACCTTGGCTGAAAACCAAGGCCAGCATCCTGGGAAGGCGGTGCTGGGGCTTGTGGTTTGAAAGAAGAGGCCGAGGACCCCTAGCCCTGCACTGATTTCCTCCCTGGGGGTTTGGTCTCTATCACTGCAGCTCCATGTGACTGGAAGCTTTTGGGGGGCGGGAGTTCTTCCGTCCTCCCCATCTCTCCACCCAACTCCCCTCACTGACTCAGCGTCCAGGCAGTGAGTGGGTAGATGGGCACTGCAGGGTTCTGGAGCATCACCCCAGGCCCTGTTCTCGTGGGGGCTCCAGGAACAAGGCTGCCCTCTGCAGGGCTCCCTCACCCCACCTCTCCCCCTCCTTCCATCTGGGCTGAAGCTTCTCTCTCTTGTCTCTCCAGTCACCCTCCCTCATCATCTCCATCAGGACACCCCATACGTGTGCTTCAGAGCTCTGACTGAGATCATGGAGATGTCAGGTCTGTGCGTTTTGGCTATGCCATCACGTCCACGAGGCTGAGGGGGTCTGGCTGGTTCTTCATGACTCACCTGTCCACCCCTCGAGCCAGTGCCCAGCAGCTTCTCCATCCACATTGCCAAGCAGGAGGGACGGGCAAACAGCCTTGTTGGCACAAGATCCTGAGAAATGGTGCCTGTGGTCACTAGAGGAGGATTCTGACCCCAGGAGGGGTGCTTCTGGGGGCTGGAAACCTTGAGTCCTTGATGCAGGCTCGGTCCACAGAGTGCTCCCCTCTGAGCATTGACGTGTGGGCTTTCCTGCATGACTGTTGTGCCGTGAGAGAAAGTTAAAGTCGACGACTGGCACCCGCTAAGTATCAGATGCTGTGCTGGACACAGGGTCGGGGTGGAGACAGAGAAAGGAAAGAGCCAGCCCCCCTCTCTGGGCTGGAAGGAGAAATGCTCTGGAGGCCAGATTTTAGTCCCAGTGGCTGGCATGGAGATGGTCAGAGGAGGGTGCTAGGAGAGCTTCCTGGAAGTGGTGACTTCAGCATAAGTATTAAAGGTGGGCGACTGCAGTGGGGCGGTCCTTCCCTCCTATGGACTTGGGTAATTTGTGTCTGTTGCCTAATTCAGTGTCAGGTGAGAAAACCAGGCTCCATCTGAGACATGGGGCAGTTGGTGGCCGAGGCAACACAGCTCAGCACTGACCCACATGGGACATTTCCCCTGCTCAGGTGGCCTTTTGGTTTTGTGCAAGAGTGAATGGCTGTGGAGGGGACGTGGAGTGACTGGCGATGGGGCAGTGCTGGCTGGGGGCTGAGGTGTGGCTCACAGTCTGTTCCTATCTGACTCACTGTCCTCTCTGAGGCAGACACACCCAGAGGATTGGACTGGAGTCTCCTTCAGGAGTAAAGGAACAAGAGGTCACAGCACTGGTAGCAAGCAGGCTGTGTCTGCATGGAGGCAGGAACAGGAGCAGGGTCCCTCAGGAAGGAGGCAGGTTTTGGAGATGTATTTCTTGGGGTGGCCAGGGCTGGGGGCTCCCCTGGACTATTAGGAACTCTTGGGGACTCTTGTTGACTTCTGGTCACCTGTCCCAGCCCTGTCTCTAAGGTCAAATTGTCCTTTACAACTAAGGCCACCTGTCCCCAAATCAGCAAGGCCGAGGGGACCTCTCTGCTTCATTCCTCCACGTGTCTGCTCCCTGCCCATCCCCTCTCCTGGAAGGATCCCACCCCTTGGGATGTGGGAGCTGTGACGGTGCCCACTCCCCTGGTTCTTGGACTTAGTTGTCACTGTCCATTTTGGCCTTTGCTGCAATAATGAGAGTCTGCTATTAAAATCATTTTAAATAAGACTGAACTTGGGAGAGTTTTTCTTTGTATAAGTTGCTTCGCATTTTAAAACGTGGGCATGTTCCCCAGGCCTCCCAACCTCGGGTGTGTTTTATGGTCCCAGCAGGAGGTCTGACCTCACATTTGCCGGCATCGTCTATAATCAACGCACCATATTTCACGCACAGGTAGTGTCACAGCCTCCACTCAGGGCCCTGGTGTTCATTTGTGTGTTAGTCGTTCAGCCGTGTCCAACTCTTTGTGACTCCATGGACTGTAGCCAGCCAGGCCTCTCTGTCCATGCGGATTCTCCAGGAAAGAACACTGAAGTGGGATGCCATTCCTTTCTTCAAGGGATCTTCCCAACCCAGGGGTTGAACTTGGGTCTCCTGCATTGCAAGTGGATTCTTTAGCATCTGAGCCACCAAGTAGACTATAGGTTATCCTCCACCTGCTGCCCCAGGGCCTATCTGGTTTTAATTAGTATACACAGTGTTCTGCCCACAGTCCACATTCTTCATTCTTCCTGTGGGGGTAGAGGGTCAGAGAGATGCTGTGATCCATTAGTTATCATTACTGCGTTCAACGACTTTTCAGAAACATGCCAGGCTTCCTTCTCCACCTCAAGCTACAGCCAGAGCCGTCCTGGGCTGGAGATGCCGGGTCCCCTGGAAACCATGGGCTGTAATGAGGGGCTGACATATCAACTGCCCCAAGGAGCCCCCGAGTCATCTTCCGCAGGTCAGCCAGGAGCCTGACTGTAATGACTGTTTCTCTGAGATAATTAGTTACTCTCCTTCAATTAAAATCGGAAAATGCACAGGGCAGAACATTTGTCTCAGTTAACTTTCTGTGAGATGCATCTTCAGACTAATCATTGCTCCCCAAAGATTGAGGGCTGATTCAGGGGCCTGTTGACAAGTTGTGTCTGATTAGCTATTTCTCTGAAAATCGGGGAGGCACGAGTCTTCTCACCCTGGGCGAGCTAATTTTGTGACCGAGAGAGCATGTGACCTTGGTGGGCCTGGGGTAGATATGTGCAGCTCCCCTGTACGCTAAGAGGACCCTGTACTGTCTGTGACCCCAGCCGGGGTCTCAGATGTCCATGTCTGATCAGCAGCCTAGTCCTGCCCTCTGAACATGCCTGACAAACAGCTTGTTATTCAAACAGATGTTTCTGTTTGTTTCAGATTTAGCTTCCGGAGGGAATCTGGGTTTCTTGTTTACAATGTGAAGACCGTACTTCAGTTTGTGTAAGATGTTAGGTACCCCGAGTACCCAGACCACTGACTAGGGGGACGACGGCTTGGGGACAAGGAGTTTGGAGTAAAAGTGGTCATCCTCTGAATATTCCCAAGGTCCTCAGCCTAAAGGACGTAGGACCCTTCCATTCACAAGCTAATTTCTACCCTATTACTGCTGAACCTACTTTGTTCAACCCAAGCACTCAGTATTTTTTTCTTCTGATTATGTAGATAATTCATGTTCATTATTAAAACAAGGGAACAACACATAGAAATAAAATGAAGTTCACAAAAATCTCCTGAGTCCCCATCATTGTAATCTAACCCCTAAAGTCACCAACCTTTGGGTGATTGCATATTCTTGTGTGTACCTTTAAACATATACCACACACACACACCACACACACACACCATACACACACACACCACACACACACACACACCACACACACACACACACACCACATACATACACAGACACCACACACGCACATATACACACACACACCACACACATACTATTTCACTATCCGTTTTTTGAGGAAGGGATTGAACAGTCTGTTCATTTAGAAATCCCTCCAAGACTCTTTTAAAACATGATCACATATTATTAATAACTGTGCGGATTTACCAAAATCTAGCAAACTTTGCAACAATGATGGACATATACTTTGTTTCTAGTCCTTTCCTTTCGCCATACAAGAGCGCCACAGTATATTTTATAGGGCTTCCCTCGTGTCTCAGCTGTAAAGAATTGCCTGCCAATGCGGGAGATGCAAGATACTCGGGTTTGATCTCTGGGTCAGGAAGATACCCTAGAAAAGGAAATTGCAATCCACTCCAGTATTCTTGCCTGGAGAATCCCTTGGACAGAGAAGCTGGTGGACTACAGTCCATGGCGTCACAAGAGGAGGATACGACTTAGTGACTAAACCACCAGCACCATCAGCAGAACAGAATGCCTAGATATGGTCTGCATTTCAGAAATCAGGAAGGTGGACACTTGAATGTTAACTAGGATCTAGGTAGAATCTACAGTCTAGTAGGAAGGAAATTCAGGGGCACATTGTGTTCAAGCAAATCTAGACTTTCCCATGAGTTTTGATTGCCTCTGACTCCACACTCTCCTCTTTGCATCCTTATGGTAGATATCCCCCCGCCACCTCCGCGCTGTGGTCCCCACCACACACCTCAAACCTAGAAGAAGAATAGCCTGGGCATTGACAGGCAGATCCATTCACATGAGGGCAATGGGCAACTACAAGTTTGGGCAAGAAATGCTGAAAATGACAAACTTTTGGCAGGAATTTTGTTTTCTACTTTAAGATGCCTGAAAGGCATTTTAACACTAAACTCCCATGGAGCTTTCCTGTGGATGATATATAACTCCATTTACTGCTGTAATCTGGGTAACAAAATGAATACTCCATCATTGTACTATGAATAGTAAATTAACCCGGATAAAAGTGTTCTACATCCAATCAAAACCATTAAGTAACTAGGAGACCAAGATTGGTGAGGACATTTTGGAGGCAATTATAACTAATGAATACATTAACTTCAAGAGGGCGGACGGTTTCGGAGGCTTTCTGGTCTCTCCAAATAAAATGAGGGTAGGTGGGAAGAAAGCTGAAATAATTTTGTAAAAAGGACAGATTTATTGATCTACGAAGGGCCATTTAGAGGGAAAATGAGTTCTTAGGGGAGACTTGGGTGTATTAAACATCAGCATAATCATTAAAAAGGATGAAAGAAATGCTCCTTTCCCTCCACCTTTTATAATCAGGCTGGACCAGACCAAAGAGCTCTTTCTTCTGTAGCCTTTGTCCCTTTCCATGGATTTTGGTTTGGCAAATATTCACTCTTTTATATCATTTAATGTATTTTAAATGTAAAATTAATGCTTGCTAATTGCAAAATTACTGCAGATGGTGACTGCAGCCATGAAATTAAATGATATTTGCTCCTTGGAAGAAAAGCTATGACAAACCTAGACAGCATATTAAAAAGCAGAGACATTACTTTGCTGACAAATGTCCATCTAGTCAAAGCTATGGTTTTTCCAGTAGTCATGTATGGATGTGAGAGTTGGACCATAAAGAAAGCTGAGCACTGAAGAATTGATGCTTTTGAATTGTGGTGTGGTGAAGAAGACTCTTCGGTGTCCCTTGGACCTCAAGGAGATCAAACCAGTCAATCCTAAAGAAAATCAACCCTGAATATTCATTAGAAGGACTGATGCTAAAGCTGAAGATCCAGAAGAACTGATTCATTGGAAAAGACCCTAATGCTGGGAAAGATTGAAGGCAAGAGGAGAAGGGGATAACAGAGGATGAGATGGTTGGATGGTATCACCGACTTGATGGACATGAGTTTGAGTAAGCTCTGGGAGTTGGTGATGTACAGGGAAGCCTGGCATGCTGCAGTTCATGGGTCCATGGGGTTGAAAAGAGTCGGACTTGACTGAGTGACTTAACTGAACTGAACTGAATTTCAGACAGTAGGAAAAATACCAAAAAAAAAAAAAAAAGCAAAATGAAAGCAGAAGCAATCTATAATCCTATCACCCATATACAACCATTATTATCATCTTGAAAAGTGAAAGTGATAGCTGCTCAGTTGTGTCCATCTCTTTGCAACCCCAGGGTCTGTAGCCCTCCAGGGTACCCTGTCCATGGAATTCTCCAGGCAAAAATGCTGGAGTGGGTTGCCATTTCCTTCTCCAGAGGATCTTCCCGACCCAGGGATCAAACCGGGGTCTCCTGCATTGCAGGAAGATTTTTTACAATCTGAGCCACCAGGGAAGCCTTAATATTTTGGGGTAATATAAATGATACTTTTAGGGGTAGTTATAGATTATTCTGTTTACTTAAGAATAATGGTTTTAATAGCCTGCTAAAAATGAAACCACTTACTATATAAAAATCAAGCCATACAGAAAAATACAAAGAAAGATACTGTAAACTATGCCTAATCTCTCAACCACCAGAAGTTGTGGTTCAGTCAGTTCAGTTCAGTCACTCAGTCGTGTCCAACTCTGTGACCCCGTGAGCTGCAGCATGCCAGGCTTCCCTGTCCATCACCAACTGCCAGAGCTTGCTCAAACTCATGTCCATCAAATCGGTGACACCATCCAAACATCTCATCTTCTGTCGTTCCCTTCTCCTGCCCTCAACTTTTCCCAGCAACAGGGTCTTTTCCAATGAATCAGTTCTTTGCATGAAGTGGCCAAAGTATTGGCATTTCAGCATCAGTCCTTCCAATGAGTATTCAAGACTGATTTCCTTTAGGATTGACTAGTTTGATCTCCTTGCAGTCCAAGGGACTCTCAAGAGTCTTCTCCAACACCACAGTTCAAAAGCATCAATTCTTCAGTGCTCAGCTTTCTTTATAGTCCAACTCTCACATCCATACATGACTACTGGAAAAACCGTAGCTTTGACTAGATGGACCTTTGCTGGCCAGATTAACCAGAAGTTAATTATCCCCCATGCCCAAGTCTGTCTCCACAATGTGTGCTGATAAGAGATCAAGTACTTTCTACAGAAAAGGAATAATTCTGAGTTTACTATTTCTGTGTAAAAAGAAAAACTATTCTGTCTTTTAATAAGGTCTAGGCAGCACTGTTTTCTGTTTCCTCACTTGCAGTCGATTGCCTTAGCCCACAGACTCGAGCTCAGACTCCACAATGGCCTGACATTGAAGACTCTTCAGCTCATGGCCATGGTGCTCCTCCATCAGGCCAGGTGGCTAACAAGGCATCTTAGCTTCTGCCACCATCTCATACCTGCAGATCCAAGGGAGAGATGAGCAAACCCAAACACCAAACAAAACAGAACTTCCAAGAGCTAAGCATTAATGCCAGTGAATTAAAGGGTCACAGACCTTGAAAGAAATCAAATAACCCTGTACATGAGCATTCCCTTCACAGGGGACCCTAGCTCTTGCTGTATGAAATTGGACACATAATCATGTTTTTCAAGAGGAGTCAAAAACCTAAATTTTAATCAAAATCTCATTTGTACATGTTAGTAAATTTAAGCATTTTAAAAACTATGAAAAGCAAATGAAGCCCATGGGCTTCATTTGGTCTTCTGCTGACTAAACACGATTCTGTACACTTCAGGACATCCATCAGATTTGAACATCAAACGAGCAATGGGTGATTTTTAGGGAAACTGTATCCCATGCATGGCTCAGATGGTAAAGAATCTGCCTGTAATGCAGGAGACTGAGGTTCAATCCCTGGGTTGGGAAGATACCCTAGAGAAGGAAATGACAACCCATTCCAGTATTCTTGCTTGGAGAATTCCATAGCCAGAGGAGCCTGGTGGGCTACAGACCATGGGGTCACAAAGAGTGCGACATGACTGAGTGACTAACACTTTCACTTTTTCACGTCCCATGCAATATTTGAGACACATTCCATTGTTCATCTGAGATTTGAGCTTACCTGGGCATCTTGAGTTTTCTCTGACAGTCATCATTGACAAGCTCCTCCAATAAGCTCTGATTCTCTACATCTACCTGGTCGCATGAAGTCTATGGGCTCCAAGCAGGTATGTGGGGCCTATTCTGTGTGTCTCATGCCCAGATTTCAAAGTATCTGGCAGCTAAGTGTCATGTTTGTGACACTTAGCAATTTCCTTTTTCATCGATAACATAGGGTTTTTTCCCCTCTTGGTATTGTTTATTTCTTTTTTGTTCTCAGTGGATTTTGAGAAAGCTGTGGGGAGAAAATGCATTTCCGTATGTCCTTGACTGGCAGTCTTTGTGGTGGGCTTTTTCATTTAACATGATATCCTGTAAATTTCTTCACCATTAAACATTTTTTAGACTACATTTTTCTTGGCTGCATATAGGCACTCTTATGAATTTTCCAAACCTTCCTCAGGTGAAAGTTCAATTATATGTGGTGCTCAGAAATCCAGTGTACAAATATTTGAGCTAGAAACAGAATTTAATAGAGGAAATGATCTGCCCTTCTGTGTGGTCAGTGCAGAGGCCAGAAGGAAAGGGAGAGAACCATCAGCTAAAGGTCATTTTTGGCTGTTTCTCAGGATCTCTTTCATAGGGCAGCTCATCCAAAAGCTCTGGTCCTTGCCTTTCCAGAATATCAGTGGGTTCTATTATCTTTTCCTTAAAGATACCAGTGAAAGATCTCTCTTTTTTTTTCTTCTCCGAATCATCTGGGAATCCTTTACTATTAACTGGTTCTCGGTAGGCTTCTAATGAGCTTGGTAATTACTCATTTTATCTCAAGGCCAACCCTACTAACTGGGTTTGGTGTGATTAAGAAAATTGCTACCTCAAGCTATTACTTTTTTTTTTCCTAGTGGGGATGATTCTCATGTAATTAAACCACATTATGAAGAAAAACTTGATACATTGGCTTATTTGGGTTTTGACAATATGATTAAAAGTACTGCTGCTGCTGCTGCTAAGTCGCTTCAGTCGTGTCCGACTCTGTGTGACCTCATAGACGGCAGCCCACCAGGCTCCCCCATCCCTGGGATTCTCCAGGCAAGAACACTGGAGTGGGTTGCCATTTCCTTCTCCAAAGCATAAAAGTGAAAAGTGAAAATGAAGTCGCTCAGTCGTGTCCGACTCTTCGTGACCCCATGGACTGCAGCCTACCAGGCTCCTCCGTCCATGGGATTTTCCAGGCAAGAGTACTGGAGTGGGGTGCCATCGCCTTCTCTGAACTACAGCTATAGCTGTAGCTTTAACTGTAACTATATCCCCTCCCTCTAGAGCCTGCCTCCCAACCCATTCCAGCCCACCCCTCTAGGTCATCACAGAGCACTGTGCTGAGCTCCCTCTGGTTTATAGCAGCTTCCCTCGTTGTGATTGTGGTTCAGTTGCTCATCTGTGTCCCACTGTTTGTGGCCCTATGGACTGCAGCGCACCAGGCTTCCCTGTCCTTCACTGTCTCCCAGAGTTAGTTACTTAGCTTCCCGCTGGCTGTCTGCTTCATGCATGATAGTGTATACATGTCAATGCTGCTCTCTCAGTTTGCCCCACCCTCTCCTTCCCCCACTGTGTCCACAACTACATTGCTAAAGTGTCTCCCACAGAGACATCTACAATAAAGAAGAAAAAATAAAACACACATAGTCTCTCCTCTCTGGACACATCACAAGCCCAAAAGCCGACAAGATTCCGACCCTGGAGTCTTTATCACTGGCCAGAGCACAGCTTAATTTTCAGTTATGATTGAGTCCGTGTGGCTGTTGCCAAAAGCTTGTTTTGACTTGTAAACAATACAAGTTTGTGACAGAACTCAGCCACGGTGGTGGAAGGCGGAATGCTAAGCTATCATTTCCACAATCACACTTCAGGCTGGTTGCTGTTTCTTTGTTTTAATTCTTTGCCAGTATGTTTTCTATTATTTTTGCCAACCTCTTGTTTCCAAACCACTTGCCAGTGCTGCTGTCTATTCAAGTAATTGAAGGATTTGCTGTTGGAAAATGGATCATTTCAACTCCCAAAGATATCTATCCCCCCAGAGACTGGAAATTTCTTTTTCTTTTCTAGTCCTTTGTTGAGTTAAATGATGTTATATTCTCATTGACAGCAAACAGCAGTGTACAAAATTAAAATATATATAATTTAAAAATAAATATAAATAGGATTTATTTTATGTACAGTAATATTTAGAATCTCAGTCCACTTACAAAGGGGTCCCCTTGACTCCATTGATATTTTCTCTCTGAAGTGAAGCCACTTCGTTCACTTTCTCTACTTAGTCTTTTGGTCCTCAGCCTACATGTCTACATAGATGCATCTGTTTGCTGTCTCTGGTGCAGGGGGGAGGAATGTTGGTGTTAAACTGCCAGCAGTTAAAAAACTTTATGCTGCTGCTGCTGTGTAGTTGCTAAGTTGTGTCCAACTCTTTGCCACCCCATGGACTGTAGCCCACCAGGCTCTTCTGTCCATGAAATTCTCTAGGCAAGAATACTAGAGTGGGTTGCATTTCCTTCTCCAGGGAATCTTCCCAACTCAGAGATTGAACCTGGGTCTCCTGCATTAACAGATTGATTCTTTACCATCTGAGCCACCAGGGAAGCCCCAGAACACTTCCTGCTACTTACTGCTGCTAAGTCGCTTCAGTCGTGTCCGACCCTGTGCTGCAAATGCCAACTGGTTAACCTTGAGGAAGCTTATCAAATCTTGATTAAGTTGGAAAGGGGGAAAAGCCATTTATTTCTCTGAACAGTATCATTTTTTTTATGATCAAGAAAGTGTTATTTGGGCGGTTTTCTTCCCAGTAACCATGCAATTCGTTACAGAACCATTTATGCTGACATATCTCAGATTTTTCTTTCGCGTGTCAAAGATTGATCCCCCTGTGCTCTATTAAAAACAAACATCTATTGGAAAGAAAAGCCTCCCGTAGAAGAGAAAGGATTGATTCTGAGTCCTGGATCCGACCGACCTGCTAGGCAGACTCCAGGGACCTGTATGCACTGTTGAACTCGTACCCAGGAAAACTGCAGAAACCATGTTCTTAGTGGTGTTAGTGGTAACAGTTTTCTGCAGCCTCGGTTTTATATCTCTCTCCTTGACTCCATTCCTATTTATCCTCCTGCATCCTCCTGTCTAGGAGTCCTTGAGATCCCAGAAAATCAAGATAGGGAGAGTGGGCGCACACCCCAGAACTCTGCCTGGAGCTTTTCACCTGCGCCGCCTCAGGCACCGTTTTATAAGTGGCTTAACCCACATCCAAGTACCGGTCAGAACATTACTGGGGCTTTATCTACTCTCTCTCTCCTCTCAGGGCAGGGGCTGGAATACCCCTGCTGCTGAAAGGTGCCAAGAAAATATGCCAAGTGCATGGTAGGCGTCAAAGAACTCATGGACTTGGCAGGAAGAGAGAAGGGGCATTTTCAAAGGTGGCTAATGAAATCTGGAGACCTAAAAATGTGTATATGGATTGGGCTTTATTTTAAAAAGAGAATCGAGTGAGGAGCACGGAATCCTGCAGCATTAACCTGCGTAAGATCAGTTCCTCAGTGAGGCCCCAAGCAGGTTTCACGGGTTTCCTGTGCCTCCATAGGCACTGCTCTGTGGCATGTGTGCCAAGTCTGTGAGAGTCCCTCTTCCCCTCGTTCCCTGGTTCATCCCACACACACGTCCTGAGCGCCTGCTATGTGCCAGCACGGATGAACAGAGCCGTTACAGCCAGTGACTGACCCATGGCCACAGGGAGCATGCGTTTTAGCCCCGGGATCAGCAAACTGCAGCCCAGAGGCCAGATCCAGCCCCTGCCAAGTTTTGTATGGCTTATCATTCAAAATGATAAGGTAAGAAATGATTTTATATATATTTTACAATGGTTGAAAAAAATTCCCAAAGAGAACCACGTTTGGTAACATGTGAGAATGACATGACATTCCAATCTAGTGTCCATCCGAAAGGTCTTATTGGAGCAGAGCTCACCTGTCTCCTGGGGCTCCTTCCAATAAGACACCATGTGGCCCACAGAGCCTAAGCTATTTGCTGTCTGACCCTTACAGAAAACATTTGCTAACCTCAGTTTTAATCAATGAGAAAAATAAATGGCGAAATACGTTTGTTTAGATGGAGGCTGAATCTAAATCCATTCTCTTTATGTCACATATAAGGTGATCTTTCTCTGATCTGTTAAGACCTACGTGTTCACATGACTTTTTACTTATGCAGACCAAGCAGCAGATGCTGTTGGCTATTAACCATGTAACATGGGGAGGTACCTTTGCACACTGCTGTGGTCCTCTGACATGGAAACCATGAGACTTCTCATACAGTTCCCCTGGCAGCAGCAGAGGGTGGACGGAGGCAATGGGGGTGAGTGGAGGTGGTGGGGATGATTGGAGGTGGTGGGGGTGAGTGGAGACAGCAGGCACCAAGTCTGGGCTCTTTCATAGCCACAGAAGACGGATCCTCAGCAGGATGATGATAAAGATGAAAGTCCCCCATCCACACTCCAAGTCTCTATTATTTTCCTTCCAAACAATATATCTTGCCTAATATGAAAGGTCACTGTGATGGCGAACTTTTTTTCACACTTATTTGCTATCCATTCCTTACAGGATTTAAGGTAGTTTTAAGCCAAAATACATGTATATTCTCAAGTTGTTACAATAGCCAGTTGTTGTTGCTTTTCAGTCACCATGTCTGACTCTTTGCCACCCAATGACTGCAGCATGCCAGGCTTCCCTGTCCCTCACCATCTCTCAGGGTTTTCCCAAGTTCATGTCCATTGAGTCGGTGATGCCATCCAACCATCTCATCCTTTGTCGCCCTCTTCTCCTTCTGCCTTCAATCTTTCCTATCTACCTTCACTAGCTGGAGAATTATTTAAAACCCCAAATCCCCAAATTCTGAGTCTTTAGTCTGTTTTTAACCATAATTGAGCAATTCCTGATAATGTTTTTACCAGTATGAAGCAATCTTTTGGTAATTTACCACATAAGAGCCTTAGCTGATTCCTCTTCTTGGATACACACTGAACTATTATCCTCAGGATTATATTTCTGTGCTCTTGGTCCTTCTGTGTCCTTGCCAAGTCTGGGACCCAAAGGTGCAGTAGGACTTTAAGTCTCCAAGGATGTGTAAACCAGCTTCCCCGGAGGAGAACTTTGTTTAAAATGTGGAAAATATCTTATTTTGCTCTACCTCACTATTTAAAAACTCTTCCTTTAGGCTCAAATTAACCTCTTGTCTCAATAAAGCCAAATATTCTCCCACATGTGCCTTTGCTAATTGTTCTGTGTGTATCAGAGTCACTGAATCATGACCTTGAGCCTTGAGAGTTTTGATTTCTATGGCTGATCCCAGCGCAACCTCCTGTGAGTGTTCTGATCTGTGCATGGCTGTCAGTGGAGCTGTGGGCTTGGTCACTGAGTCCTGGTAGAACTTGACATTCTGGCTCGTCTGAGCCCAGGGCTGTGGGCTGAGGAAGCATCCACAGTCCCTGCTGACTTCGTTCATTTTCTTTGGGGACATGCATCGGTGGGCCCCCTCCTCCATGTCAAATCATTGTTATTAGAGCCTGCCTTACTGACCCTACAGTCAGCTGTCCCAAGGTCAAAGCCATCAGTATCTGGAGCAAGTATTTAATCTTTTTAAAGCTTCTGTCGCCTCATCTGTCAACCCCGGTGATCACAGAGTTAAATGCATAATGGATGTAGAAGTGGTGGTTTATCTTCAGAAAGGATGGCCCTGGGTGCTGTGCTGGTCGTCAACAGTATCTTTCTCGTCATTCTCATTCTCAAAAGAACAATAAGTGACAGCCTCACCCTGATCTTCCAGGGCATTCCTCCCACTTGGTCACATAACTTTGTATGTCTCTCTTTCTAAAATGTATCCTGTTTATTACATTTTTATCTTTCACTCATAGTGGAAAGTAATGTGTCTTTAAATAAAATACTGCCCCCCATCTTCTGTCTCCATTCCCTTCTCTGGAATTCCTATTAAATGTTTGTTGGGCCAATTGGTTCTGCTTTCCACGTCACTGAATCTTAACCTATTTTCTGTCTGCTTTTCTCTCTGTGCTGATTTCTGGGTAATTTCTTCATCTCCATCACTAGCCTGTTTATTCTTCTAGATATTTATCTGCTCTCTTACTCATTCATTGATTGGATTCCTAGGATGAATGAATAAATGAAAAGGAAAGACCAGAAATTCCTGCTGTTTCTGTATGAGAACATTCTGTTCCCATTTGATTGTTCAGTATCACCACCCATCCCTGTATGCAGGCTGTCTACAGGTCCCCCTCCCCAACGGGGAACTTTTGCTCTGTTCTTTCTTTCAGTCCATGAAGCTTAAAGACTTGAGCCTCCAAAAGCTCCTCCTCCCTGCCCCACCTACACAGTCCCTCCTCCCCTTCTTCTTTCCTGAGTCTAAACATATTGGCCAAGGAATTCCTTCCACCTTTGTAAAGTGCTGTTGTTATTGATCATTTCTGTAGCCTGGGGGTAAACAGGCTCTGAAGTCAGAGTGCCCTGTTTCCTTTCTTAGCTTCACCTTTTACCTGGACATGCGACCTTAGCCTTTCCACCTCCAGCCCTAGCAGCACCACCTCCTGGTGTTCCCTGAGGACCAGGTGGCCCCTGGAGAACACTCGGCACAGTGCACCTAACAAACATCCAAAAGCCCAGCTATTATTTTATTTCCTGGGTCTTTCTTCTCTCCCCAACCAGCCTGTAAATTCTGTGTCTCCCAAGCACCCTCCATATTACCCAGCAAAAAATCTATACATGTATTTGTGTGGGTTCTCTATGTTAAAAACATCAAACATCACACACAAGAGAATTCCCCTTACATCACAGGCTGGTCTGGTCCCCATCCCCATCACTGCTAGTGATCCTGAGGTGTCCTTCCAGACATTTTCCCACCTGTTTGTACAATAGACCTGTACTTACAGAGGTAGAGAGTCTTTGGTGAGTGTTAAACATTGGTGGAATTATGCTAAAAATACAGTTCTGCTTCTCAGTGATCAGATCTCAGGAAACTTCCTGTGTCAGTATGTAGAGCTGGCTTAGTCGTGGTAACAGCTGCTTCGTATTCCATAGTGTGAAAACGCAACTATAAGGACAACTGAATTCTCAGCCAATAACCCGCTGTCAGGTCGCTGCGGTATAGTCTCATTATAAGCAATGTTGCAAAGAATGTCCTTGAAACTGATAAGCACTCTTCTTGACCTGACTTTAGTCAGGCTCCCCCGAACCGTCTCCCCAGCACAGCCCATCCCCCTACTTCCCTTGTGAGATCCAGACTTGCTGGAATCCTGCTGAGGCCATGCATGGAGGGAGAACCTCCACACATATCTGATCACCCCCAACCCCACTGTCGCCCAGGTGCTGTCTGATCACCCTGGCCTGCCTTCAGCAGGGATCCTGTTAGGTAGGTTCATGGAGAGTCCCTCTTCTACTTGCTGTGTCTTTTTAGTCATTTTCCACCCATCCACGTCCACATCCCCACAGCTTGCTCCTTGGCTGTAAATCCCCTCTCCTTCAGGTTGTATTATGAGAACCGAGGCTGGTTCTATCATGTAGTCTCTCTTCCCCCATCACAGGAATCATAGGAATTAAAAACTCCCTTCACTGCTTTGACTTTTGTCTGCTTCTGGTTCTCCTTAACTACACATATACACACACATACATACACAAAGACACACATATATGTAACATTGTATAAATTATATTATATACATTGTATGTACACATTATATACAAGGCATGCACATTGTATAAATTATAAATTATATATAAATCACATATATATATGTACACTTTCTCTGTGTCAGTGACTAGATCTTATTTTTAATTTGTCTATAAATGCATCCAAGAGCTTCCCAGGTGGCCCTAGTGGTAAAGAACCCACCTACAAATGCAGGAGACATAAAAGACTCAGCTTTGATCCCTGAGTTGGTAAGATTCCCTGGAAGAAGACACGGCAACCCACTTCAGTTCTTGCCTGGAGAATCCCGTGGACAGAGGAGCCTGGTGGGCTACAGTCCATGGGGTGGCAAGAGTCAGACACGACTGAAGTAACTTCGTGCACAAATGAATCCAATCTTCGAAGCAGCCCTTGAGCATGGTAGAGTATCAACATTTCCTGTGCATTTCTCGCAGATACAGGTTCCACAAGCCTTGACTGAGCACTCACTCCACACGCCTTGTGTGCTGGCAGGCTCATCTCTGCTGTGTGTCTACAGTTCTCAGAACACAGCAGCTCTCTGGATTAAGATCTTCCCCTGGGGAGTGGAAGAGGTGATTTCATTTCAATCCGTGGGTACTTGTCCCTCTGGTTTCCACCCCACAGCTCCTTTCTCCCTTTCAAGTCCAGCACCGACACTCTGTCTCTCAGTTCACATTACGCTTCGATTTTTCCTCTGTTCCCTTCCAGCTTAATTTCTTTCTGTGAAAGTAGATTAAAGACATTATCATCTACATATGTATTGTGTTTGCTTCACGTCTTTCAGCCTAATGACTAAACTGGCTTAAGGCAAAACTCTATCTTGCCAATGCCACTCCTCCTCACTCGAGCAATTGAGTTTACTTCCTATCACATTAGAGTGGGATGTGTTTTACAAAGGATCCCGAGATTGAACACACACACACACATGCATGCACACATACACGTGAGCTCTGAAGGCACATGGGTGCACACCCTCCCTTGTGAACACAATAGCAGCAGAAGGCATTGATCCCCACAGAGCTTGAAAGAGTTGCCAGGATAGCTAATCTATAAGTGACTAGTTGCTCCTGAGCCCTGTTCCCTGCGGCACTGCCTCCCTCCTCCCCTTCTCCTGTCACCCTCTCGTGCCCAGGGGTCACACTCGGTGCCTTGTAGAGGCCTCCATGACCATGCAGTTACTAAGGGAAAGAGCAGAATGGCATCACAATTAATGCCCATGAATTAACTTACAACCTGAGAAATGCCTTGAATCCATCAGTGCAAAAGCAAAAAAGAGCGATGGAAATAGCTAGCAGTAAATGTGTTCCTACTGGGCTGTGTTTTCCTTAGATTTTTTGTGTGAGTATGTGTCTGGGGGTAGAGCTGGAAAACAGGGTAAGTCCATGATATAAAAATATATCAAAGAGAGGAAAAGCTATAAAGAGATTCATCTTTGTTAGTTCAGATCAGAATGCCTTGTGTCTCAATCCAGAACCATTCTTACCAACTAGTGCAATTCTTCAGATGTATGTAGATTTCTGTCTCTCTCTATTTTGTGTTTAGCTAACATGGTCTAATACAGTGCTCTGTATTTTGTAACTTGGTTTTGGCAGTTAAGCCGTATTTGGAGATTGTTTTATACCAACACACATGGAATTACCTCGCTTTTCCAAGGTTATAGAATATTGCATTGTGCACATGCACTTTGATTTATTTAAATAGATCCATATTAAACTGCTTTTGATTGTTGGTTATACTAAACAATGCTGTAAAAATATAGAAACAACAGCTTCCACATGTATCTTTATTTCATGTAAGTATATCTACAGGATAGATTCTAAGAAGTAGAATTCTGGGCTACAGGATATGTGCATTTTAAAAGGAGGATTTTTATTGGAGTGTAACAATCTAACGTTACAGAAACTGTGTAAATCAGAAGTGTACTGATCCATGGATTTTCACAAATAGAGGAGCAGACTCATGTAACTGTCACCCAGACCAAGAAAAGAATATGACTCAAGGGAAATAGGCCTCCTGGTGCCCCACCCACACACAATCCCCTTCTCTCAGGAGTGCCCACCATCCACTTCCATCTTTATGGCTGAGTTTCCCTCTCTGTGAACACTGAGCAATGGAAGCCCTCGGTAGTTGATCTTTTGTACATTTATGTTTGTGACATCTGTTCCCTTACTGTGCGTTTCACAACAATTTGCACATTCTTATTGCTGTGTAATACCTTAAAATGTACATAGAACTGCAGTCTACTTATTCCACTACTGATGGCTATTTGGGTTGTTTCCATGTTTTGTCTGTTGCAAATAACACTGCTATAAGCATGGACATGTTTTTAGGGCATAGAAATATACATTTCTGTTGAGTGGCTCCCTAAGAGGTGGGTTGTTTGGGCCTAGATTATCTGCATGTTCTGAACCCTCACAGAGAGATTTGCAAAGTGTTTGTAACATTTAATCTCCCACCAACAGTGCAAGAGATTTCAAGTTTGCTCAACATGCTCGCCAGTGTTTGCTACTTTCTGTTTAAAGTACCCATTCTGGTTAGGTGCTTAGTGATGTCATGTTTGGTGATGAATTTGCATTTCCATGATTGACATTGCCAATGACTTTGTCATAAGTGGAATGGCCATTTGATTCTTCTTTTCCTCCTGCTGGGACGTCTGTCTTTTTCTTATTGACTTGTGAGAGCTCTTCATTATAAACTGGGTCAAAGGCTTTTGTGGGCACAAGTCTTGCACACACACACACACATATCTTCTTCCTCATTGTGTCTTGACTGTGCACCTTCTTAAGACGTCTTCTGTCAATTTCAAGGATAAATAATTAATCATTCTTCCTGTGTGGTTAGTGCTACCGGTGTCCTGCTTAAACATATCTGCTACTCCAAGGTAATAAGGTATCCTGTGCGTTCTTCTAAAACACTCACTGGTTTGGCCTCCACTGCAGTTTGGCTTCCGTGTATGTGCGCGGCGTGTGTCGGGGTACACGTTCTTCCCGGGGGCGGGGCGTATTTGAGTGGCTCTGCGCTCTGTGCTGACAGACTGTGCTCCCTCTCTGCACTGCTGTCACCTGTGTGGTGACTCCGGTGATGGCATCTGCCTCGTTGGTCCAGGCACTCACCTGAGCTCCAGCGAGGTCTGCCCAACCCCAGGGGCCCCATAGGAGAGCAGATGTTTGCCTGTGCCCCTTTTTCGTGGCAGCATCTGCACTCATGTGCTTTTTCTCCTCTTAGCCCTGGAGATGGCTGAAAGCCCCGGCTTTCTTTTCTGTTCTCCTTGTGGCTTACTGGCATTGCTTTTGACACTTCAATGACAAGAGTATAGAAAATCAGGTTCAACTCTTAATCCTCCTCCATTTCCAAAGGGTCTTGGCCCCTCACCTCCAGGAGCCCCACACTCCAGTTTTCATCTCCTCCAGAGACGCGATGGCAGGAAAGTGTGCTGGCTGAAGACCCCACCTCACGACAGATGCTGCTGCCCGGCCCCTCCCCCTCCTCACTCCCCTCTCCTCTCTGTGAACTGGGAAGAGACCACAAAGACTCTCAGAATGGGGGCTGGGGCAGGGCTCCACTGGCTGCAGTGCTTTCACAGAGATGTTGGTTGGGTTGTTTTCTCTATTTTTATTTCCTTTCTGTTCTCAGCGGCATTGTTGTCAGCTATAAACCACTCACTATAGCTCCCAGCAGATACCCAGGTATGGATATTATACATTTTGAAAAATGTAACAATATCTCTAATTGCCCTTTAAACAGGTCACCCAATTTATACAGTATATAGGCCTTAGCTAAAACCGTAAGAAGCTGATATTTAGATGGAAATACAGGGTGATCCCAAGTTGGGGGATTGGTACATTTCCAGCTATGCCTTTTGGGTCCATTTATAATGTTTAATCTACCATCATTCACAGGAAATACACTTACAGCCCACATCAAAGGAACACAAATAAGCCTTTGATGGTTTAATAGGAGCTGGCAGGATAAAGACAGGTGGCCTGACCATCCTTGCGATTTCAAATATGCCGCAAACTTTGTTAATTTCACTCACCTTCAAGTTTCCTTTGAAGCATGATTCTTGGCCTCGGCTGGGAAATGTGACCTGAGGGCTCACCCACAGGGGAGCTGGGCAAGGCTTGGCCTTGAAGCCAAGCTGCAGCTCCTGGGCAATTTCAGGATCAAGGTGGGCAAGGAAAGTGTTCCATTTTCCCCACCCCCTCAGGGAGGGGAGGGAGGGTGTGGGGGGAAGTCTAATCAGTTGAAACTAGAGACATCTGTTACATATAAGTCACATATCTCTGGAGTTCAGCAAGTGGACAGAAGCCTGTTCTCGAGGTGGGCAGGTGATGGGCATGTCCCAACCCTGCTCTCCACATGGTGATGTGGGTGAAGAGCCCACGGCCACACCTGTTGGCTCTGCCTGCAAACCAGGGGCAGCTGCTGCATCACTGGGTTTACTCTCAACACAGAAATTCATGAGGGGGTGAGTAAGACTAGAAAGAAACCTCTGGAGGTGGAGAAGGATTATCTGTGATGAAACAGAAATGACACCTTCTCCAAGGCAACATGCTCTCACCCAGCTTCATGCTTTCTTTCTGTTCTTTCTCCACTGACGTGTTCTCTTGTCTTGCCTTCCTATGGCATCATCCTCCCAGCTTCTGGGGATTGTCTGGGATTGACACACGGCATAAGTACATCTCAGAACCCATGTTCAGTCCCACCTGAGAAGAACTTGATTCTAAACAGGACCTGGCTCAGGTGTGACTGTCTGTTCAGAAACACTTCTTCAACTACAGACCACTCACCAGATAAAACCTTCTCAACTCTGGTTGCTAATTAGAAGCAAGTGAAAGTGTTAGTCACTCAGTCGTGTCTGACTCTTTGCAACCCAATGAACTGTAGCCCGCTAGGCTCCTCTGTCCATGGGATTCTCCAAGCAAGAATACTGGAGTGGGTTGCCATTTCCTCCTCCTCCTTTGTCATTATCTTTATTTTATTGTCTGTTCCCCTCTTCATTTTTCTTTCTTTTACTCGGCAATACAATGCACTAAGTCTAAGCTACAGTTTGATGGGTTTTGACAAATGCATACAGCTGGGTCACCATTGCCACACTGCTGATGTAGAATATTTCTGTTACCTTAAAAAGTGCTCCTTCGCTCTTTGCAGTTAATCCCTCCGTCAGTCCCCGGCCCCTTCCCACCAGGGATCTGCTCTTATCACTGTAGTTTGACTGTTGGGAGAACTTCTGATAAGTAGAATCAAACGCTATGTCATCTTTTATGGCTGCTTTCACTTAATCTAACATTTTTCAGATTCATCCATGATGCTGTGACCTTAGTAGTTCAGTTTCTTTGTATCACTGAGTAGTATTCACTTGTGAGCTTCCCCCGTGGCTAGGTGGTAAAGAATCCACCTGCCAATGCAGGAGATGAGAGTTCGATCCCTGGGTTGGGAAGACACCCTGGAGGAAGAAATGGCAACCCAGTCCAGTATTCTTGCCTGGGAAGTCCAAAGGACAGAGGAGCCTGGCGGGCTACAGTCCATGGGGTCACAAACAGCCACACAGGACAGGACTTAGCAACCCAACAACAACAAGCATTCACTTGTGTGGTGGTACTGCAGGGTGTTAATTTATTCACTAGGATGGACAGCGAGGCTACTCCAGATACTGTCTAGTGTAAGAAAAGTTCCCTGAACATTTGGATTCAGGACTTTCTGTGCCTGTGTGCTTTCATTTCTCTTAAATACATAACTGGAAGTAGAATTGCTGGGTCATAAGTGTGGTCGTTTATAAGAAACAGCCACAGTGTTTCCCAAGGTGGTTGTACCATCACTTCACACTGGCAGTGTCTGAGGGTTCCTGTTCCTCCACAGTCCTGCTAACATTCTTCATCTGAGCTCTTCTGGTGGGTGTGCAGGGAGAGCTCATTGTGGTTTTCGTTTGCAGTCCCCTGATGATTAATGATGCCACATTTTTTTCCATATGCTCATTTGCCACCCACATATTGTCTTCATTGAACTGCATGGTTAAATCTTGCCCATTAAAGAAAGTGATGTGCCATCTTACTGTTGAAGTTTAAGCATTTCTTATTAGGGGGTTTCCCAGGTGGCACTAGTGGTAAACAACAACAACAAAACACCTGCCAATGCAGGAGATCATAAGAGTCACAGGTTCTTTCTGGTTCAGGAAGATCCCCTGGAGGAGGGCATGGGAATCCACTCCAGTATTCTTGCCTGGAGAATCCCAAGGACAGAGGAGCCTGGCTCCTTGGGTTGCATAGAGTTGCAAAGAGTCAGATGCAACTGAGGCGACTTAGCACACATGGACACATTTTTTATTAGAGGACTTAATTTCAGAATATATATTTACATATATATAATACATATATACATAAATACATATACATATAATACACATATATATACATATATAATTTTTAGTCTCTGGCTTACATTTTGACTTTCTTCACAATGGCTTTTAAAAACCAAAAGTTTCAAATTTTGTTGAGGTCCAACTTATCAGACGTTTCTTTTAAAATGTGTGTTTGGTATGTGTGTGGCTAATTGAAGATCTTTGCATAAGCTGAGGAAATCCTTGACAAGTAAGAAATCTTCACATAAATTATGTTTTCTTTTTCTTTTAAAAGTTTTATAGTTGGAGCTCATCTATTTCAGCCTGTAATCTATTTTGAGTTAATTTTTATACATACTGTGAAGGCACGTTTAAGACTGTGTTCTTGTTTTAAACTCATGGATCTCCAGTTCTTCCAGCATTGTTTGTTTTAAAAAAAAACCATCAATTTTACATTCCATTTCCTCTTTTCCTGTCTTTTGCATCAATTGAATATTTCTATAATTCAACTTTATCTTCTTAATTAGCTTATGCACTATACCTCCTTTTTAACTATGGTTTCTCTGGGGTCTGTATTACTTATTTACTAATGTGCCATAGTCTATGTTTAAATGTTATACCATTTCACATACTTATAATGACATTATCATGGTGTACATCCATTACCACCTTGCCAGCCTTTGTACAATTGTTGTCACCTATTTTCTTTTATAAATGTTTTACATACTATATTATGTTGTTATTATTTTCAATTAAAGAATTGTCTTTTAAAGAAAGTAAATGGCATAAGAAGTCTGTTATATTTGTTCACACATTTACTACCTGAGGAGTGATCCTTTGTGTAGATCAAAATTTCCATCTAGTTTCATTTTCATTTTAC
The DNA here is from genome assembly GCF_003369695.1 of Bos indicus x Bos taurus. NCBI lineage: Eukaryota > Metazoa > Chordata > Mammalia > Artiodactyla > Bovidae > Bos > Bos indicus x Bos taurus. Next base: position 27,242,603 of record NC_040088.1, read on the forward strand.
TTCTGCTTGAGGGTTTCTTTAACATTTCTTGTAATGCTGGCATCTGTGCATTGCATTTTCCTACCTTCTACTTGAAAAAGTCTGTTTCATCTTCATTTTTGAATATTTTTAATGGTATAGAATTTCTGAGATAAAAGGGTTCCTGCCTCCCTTTTTAATGCTTTAACAATGATGCTCATTTGTCTACTGGATCACATAGTTTCTGATGGGAAGTCTGCTCTCATTCTTAGTTTTTGTTCTTCTTTGTGAATTTTACTCCTTACCTCTGGTTTATGATATGACTCAGTGTGGCTTTCTTCACGTTTCTTCTCCTTGGGGGTCATTCAGCTTCTGCGATCTCCATTTTATAGCTTTTATTAAATTTGGCAACATTCTGACCACTATTTCTTCAGGTTAAGAATATACAAAGTTGTATATATATTTCTATGCCTGCTCCTCAGGACTCCATTTATACATAAGTTAGGCTGCTTCGAATTTCTGTAACTCCCTGGTGTTTGATATATTGTTCCACCTATTTTTACTCCTTTTTAAACTCTTGGTTTTAATTTTGGGGGGGGGGCGGTCCTAAGATGGTGGAGGAATAGGACGGGGAGACCACTTTCTCCCCCACAAATTCACCAAAAGAACATTTGAACGCTGAGTCAATTTCACAAAACAACTTCTGAATGCCGGCAGAGGTCATCAGGCACCCAGAAAAGCAGCCCATTGTCTTTGAAAGGAGGTAGGAAAAAATAGAAAAGATAAAAAGAGAGACAAAGGAGGTAGGGACAGAGCTCCGACCAGGTAAGGGAGTCTTAAAAGAGAGAAGTTTCCGAACACCAGGAAACACTCTCACTGCTGAGTCTGTGGTGAGCCTTGGAACCACAGAGGGCAACAGAACTGGGAGGAAAAATAAATAAATAATTAAAACCCACAGATACGTGCCCAACAGTAACTCCCCCAGCGGAGAAGCAGCGCAGAGGCCTGCATCCGCCACTAGCAAGTGTGGGGCTGGGCAGGGAGGCCCGCGCGGGCTGCATTGCTTAGAGTAAGGAAGGAGCCTGAATGCCCTGAGGGCAATCTGGGGGAACTAACTTGGGCTGGCAAACCAGACTGTGCGATAGCTACTATGCGAAAAGCCCTAAGACACCATCAGGCCCGCTCACAGAACAAAGGATTGAGCAGAGCTAGCTGGCTACAGGCCGGCCCATCTCCCTCCAATGACAGGCAGGTGAAGGCAGCCAGAGCTGGAAGAGGGCAATCGCAGCCCCAGAGAGGCATTATCTACCAAACTGCAAGCAGGCTTCATTACTAACCAAGACTTCTTGGAATTCTGGACAGTCACCATCCACCTGAGAAGGTCAGCTGGTTGTACACCCAGAAAACTGAGTGGCAGGGACAGGGGAGGAGATAAGTCGCAGGGACTGTGCTGCCCAAACACCTGGTCACCTGAGCTTCTTGGACCTGGGAAGGGCACAAAACGCAGGCCCAACCAAGTCTGTGCCTCTGAGGACTACCCAAGTGCCTGAACCTGAGCAGCTTAGAGCTGGGAAGTGCATACAACTCAGGGCCGGCCTCAGACAGTTCCTGGCAGAGCAACCTACAGCCTAAGCAGTGTAGACAGGGAAAGCACACATGCCGTGAGCGGGAACAAACCCAGTGTGGCCAATACACTGCAGCACATGCCAGTTTTATTTGTTTGCAGCGTAACTCCCTCCCCACAGCAGGACTGAACAACTGAGCCTAAAAAAGTGTCCACCACCGCCCCCTTGTGTCAGGGCGGAAATTAGACACTGAAGAGACTAGCAAACAGAAGAAGCTAAAACAGAGGGAACCTCCTTGGAAGGGACAGGTGCAATAGATTAAAACCCTGTTTGGTACCAACTACATAGGAAGGGGCCTATAGATCTTGAGAAATATAAGCTGGATCAAGGAACTTTCTGAAAATGAACTGACCCCACACTGCCCACAACACCACCAGAGAAAGTCTTAGATATATTTTTACTATCATTCTTTAATTAAAAAAAATTTTTTTAATTTTTAAGTCCTCTATTACTCCTTTAATTTTCATTTTTATAACCTACTATTACTTTGCAAAAAAAAGGACCCTATTTTTTAAAGCAAACTTCATATATATATATTATAATTTTTGTGACTTTGTTTTTTTTTTTTCTTTAATATTGTATTTTTGAAAATCCAACCTCTACTCTAGATGTTTAATCTTTGCTTTTTGTATTTGTTATAAGTTTTGTACCTTTAAGAACCCAATCTTCAGTATCCATTTTTACTTGGGAGCGAGATTACTGGCTTGACTGCTCTCTCCTGCTTTGGACTCTCCTTTTTCTCCAACAGGTCGCCTCTATCTCCTCCCTCCCACTTCTCTTCTCTACCCAACTCTGTGAATCTCTTTGTGTGTTCCAGATGGTGGAGAACACTAAAGAAACTGATTACTGGCTGGATTTGTCTCTCTCCTTTTGATTTCCCCCTTTATCCTCCTGGCCACCTCTGTCTCCTTCCTCCCTCTTCTCTTCTTTACGTAACTCTGTGAACATTTCTGAGCGGTCCAGACTGTGGAGCACACATAAGGAAGTGATTACTGGCTAGCTTGCTCTCTCCTCTTTTGATTCCACCTCATCTCATCCTGGTCACCTCTATCTCCCTCCTCCCTCTTCTCTTCTCCATGTAACTCTGTGAACCTCTCTGGGGATCCCTCACTGTGGAGAAACTTTTCATCTTTAACCTAGATGTTTTATCAATGATGCTGTATAGATGGAGAAGTCTTGAGGCTACTGTAAAAATTAAGACTGAAAACCAGAAGCAGGAGGCTTAAGTCCAAATCCTGAGAACACCAGAGAACTCCTGACTCCAGGGAACATGAATCAACAGGAGCTCATCAAATGCCTGCATACCTACACTGAAACCAAGCACCACTCAAGGGCCAACAAGTTCCAGAGCAAGACATACCACACAAATTCTCCAGCAACACAAGAACATAGCCCTGAGCTTCAATATACAGGCTGCCCAAAGTCACTCCAAACCCATTGACATCTTATAATTCATTACTGGACACTTCATTGCATGCCAGAGAGAAGAAATCCAGCTCACCCACCAGAACACCAACACAAGCTTCCCTAACCAGGAAATCTTGACAAGCCACCTATCCAACCCCACCAACAGTGAGGAAACTCCACAATAAAGAGAACTCTGCAAACTGCCAGAATACAGAAAGGCCACCCCAAACACAGCAATATAAACAATATGAAGAGACAGAGGAATCCCCATCAGGTAAAGGAACAGGATAAATGCCCACCAAACCAAACAAAAGAGGAAGAGATAGGGAATCTACTCTAATGACAGTGAAAATGATCCAAAATGTTGAAAACAAAATGGAATCACAGATAAATAGCCTGGAGGCAAGGATTGAGAAAATGCAAGAAAGGTTTAACAAGGACCTAGAAGGAATAAAAAAGAGTCAGTATATAATGAATAATGCAATAAATGATATCAGAAACACTCTGGAGGGAACAAATAATAGAATAATGGAGGCAGAAGATAGGATTAGTGAGGTAGAAGATAGAATGGTAGAAATAAATGAATCAGAGGTGAAAAAAGAAAAACGAATTAAAAGAAATGAGGACAATCCCAGAGACCTCTGGGACAATGTTAAATGCCCCAACATTCAAATCATAGGAGTCCCAGAAGAAGAAGACAAAAAGAAAGACTGTTGAAAACTTCCCTAAAATGGGGAAGGAAATAATCACCCAAGTCCAAGAAACCCAGAGGGTCCCAAACAGGATAAACCCAAGGCAAAACACCCCAAGACATATTAATCAAATTAACAAAGATCAAACACAAAGAACAAATATTAAAAGCAAGAACAGAAAAACAACAAATAACACACAAGGGGATTCCCATAAGGATAATAGCTGATCTTTCAATAGAAACTCTTCAGGCCAGGAGGGAATGGCAGGACATACTTAAGCTGATGAAAGAAAATAACCTACAGCCCAGATTACTGTACCCAGCAAGGATCTCATTCAAATATGAAGGAGAAATCAAAAGCTTTACAGACAAGCAAAAGCTGGGAGAATTCAGCACCACCAAACCAGCTCTCCAACAAATGCTAAAGGATCTTCTCTAGACAGGAAACACAACAAGGGTGTATAAACTCAAACACAAAACAATAAAGTAAATGGCAACGGGATCATACTTATCAATAATTACCTTAAACATTAATGGGTTGAATGCCCCAACCAAAAGACAAAGACTGGCTGAATGGATACAAAAGCAAGACACCCATACATGTTGTCTACAATAGACCCACCTCAAAACAAGGGACACATATAGACTGAAAGTGAAGGGCTAGAAAAAGATATTCCATGCAAATAGAGACCAAAAGAAAGCAGGAGTAGCAATACTCATATCAGATAAAATAGACTTTAAAACAAAGGCTGTGAAAAGAGACAAAGAAGGACACTACATAATGATCAAAGGATCAAGGAGAAGATATAAAAATTATATATGCACCCAACATAGGAGCACCACAATATGTAAGACAAATGCTAACAAGTATGAAAGGGGAAATTAATAATAACACAATAGTAGTGGGAGACTTTAATACCCCACTCACACCTATGGATACATCAACTAAACAGAAAATTAACAAGGAAACACAAACTTTAAATGATATAATAGACCAGTTAGACCTAATTGATATCTATAGGACATTTCACCCCAAAACAATGAATTTCACCTTTTTCTCAAGCACACGCAGAAACTTCTCCAGGATAGATCACATCCTGGGCCATAAATCTAGCTTTGGTAAATTCAAAAAATTTGAAATCATTTCAAGCATCTTTTCTGACCACAATGCAGTAAGATTGGATCTCAATTACAGGAGAAAAACTATTAAAAATTCCAATATATGGAGGCTGAACAACACGCTGCTAAATAACCAACAAATCACAGAAGAAATCAAAAAATGCATAGAAACAAATGAAAATGAAAACACAACAACCCAAAACCTGTGGGACACTGTACAAGCAGTGCTGGAATCAAGATTGCTGGGAGAAATATCAATAACCTGAGATATGCAGATGACACCACTCTTATGGCAGAAAGTGAAGAGGAACTAAAAAGCCTCTTGATGAAAGTGAAAGTGGAGACTGAAAAAGTTGGCTTAAAGCTCAACATTCAAAAAACGAAGATCATGGCATCTGGTCCCATCACTTCATGGCAAATAGATGGGGAAACAGTGGAAACAGTGTCAGACTTTTTTTGGGGGGGGGGGGCTCCAAAATCACTGCAGATGGTGACTGCAGCCATGAAATTAAAAGACACTTACTCCTTGGAAGGAAAGTTATGTTCAACCTAGATAGCATATTCAAAAGCAGAGACATCACTTTGCTAACAAAGGTTCGTCTAGTCAAGGCTATGGTTTTTCCTGTGGTCATCTATGGATGTGAGAGTTGGACTGTGAAGAAGGCTGAGTGCTGAAGAATTGATGCTTTTGGACTGTGGTGTTGGAGAAGACTCTTGAGAGTCCCTTGGACTGCAAGGAGATCCAACCAGTCCATTCTGAAGGAAATCAGTCCTGGGATTTCTTTGGAAGGAATGATGCTAAAGCTGAAACTCCAGTACTTTGGCCACCTCATGTGAAGAGTTGACTCATTGGAAAAGACTCTGATGCTGGGAGGAATTGGGGGCAGGAGGAGAAGGGGACGACAGAGGATGAGATGGCTGGATGGCATCACTGACTCGATGGACGTGAGTCTGGGTGAACTCCAGGAGTTGGTGATGGACAGGGAGGCCTGGCGTGCTGCGATTCATGGGGTCACAAAGAGTCGGACACTACTGAGCGACTGAACTGAACTGAACTGAACTGAAGGGGAAGGTTCATAGCAATACAGGCATACCTCCAGAAATAAGAAAAAAGTCCAACAAATAACCTAACTCTACACCTAAAGCAACTAGAAAAGGAAGAAATGAAGAACCCCAGGGTTAGTAGAAGGAAAGAAACCTTAAAAATTAGGGCAGAAATAAATGCAAAAGAAACAAAAGAGACCATAGCAAAAATCAACAAAGCCAAAAGCTGGTTCTTTGAGAGGATAAATAAAATTGACAAACCATTAGCCAGACTCATCAAGAAACAAAGGGAGAAAAATCAAATTAATAAAATTAGAAATGAAAATGGAGAGATCACAACAGTTGACACAGAAATACAAAGGATCATAAGAGACTACTATCAGCAATTATATGCCAATAAAATGGACAACTTGGAAGAAATGGACAAATTCTTAGAAAAGTACAACTTTCCAAAACTGAACCAGGAAGAAATAGAAAATCTTAACAGACCCATCACAAGCATGAAAATTGAAACTGTAATCAGAAATCTTCCAGCAAACAGAAGCCCAGGTCCAGATGTCTTCACAGCTGAATTCTACCAAAAATTTAGAGAAGAGCTAACACCTATCCTACTCAAACTCTTCCAGAAAATTGCAGAGGAAGGTAAACTTCCAAACTCATTCTATGAGGCCACCATCACCCTAATACCAAAACCAGACAAAGATGCCACAAAAAAAGAAAACTACAGGCCAATATCACTGATGAACATAAATTCAAAAATCCTTAACAAAATTCTAGCAATAAGAATCCAACAACATATTAAAAAGATCATACATCATGACCAAGTGGGCTTTATCCCAGGGATGCAAGGATTCTTCAATATCTGCAAATCAATGTAATACACGACATTAACAAATTGAAAAATAAAAGCCATATGATTATCTCAATAGATGCAGGGAAAGCCTTTGACAAAATTCAACATCCATTTATGATAAAAACTCCCCAGAAAGCAGGAATAGAAGTAACATAATAAAACATAATAAAAGCTGTATATGACAAACCCACAACAAACATTATCCTCAATGGTGAAAAATTGAAAGCATTTCCCCTAAAGTCAGGAACAGGACGAGGGTGCTCACTTTCACCACTACTATTCAACAAAGTTTTGGAAGTTTTGGCCACAGCAATCAGAGCAAATCAGGAAATAAAAGAAATCCAAATTGGAAAAGAAGTAAAACTCTCATTGTTTGCAGATGACATGATCCTCTACATAGAAAACCCTAAAGACTCCACCAGAAAATTATCAGAGCTAATCAATGAATATAGTAAAGTTGCAGGATATAAAATCAACACATGGAAATCCCTTGCTATAGACTAATAATGAGAAAATAGAAAGAGAAATTAAGGAAACAATTCCATTCACCATTACAAAAAAAAGAATAAAATACTAAATTCCTAAAGAAACAAGAGACCTATATATAGAAAACTATAAAACACTGGTGAAAGAAATCAAAGAGGACACTAATAGATGGAGAAATATACCATGTTTATGGATTGGAAGAATCAATATAGTGAAAATGAGTATACTACCCAAAGCAATCTATAGATTCAATGCAATCCCTATCAAGCTACCAACAGTATTTTTTCACAGAGCTAGAAAAAATAATTTCACAATTTGTATGGAAATATAAAAAACCTCGAATAGCCAAAGCAATCTTGAGAAAGAAGAATGGAACTGGAGGAATCAACCTGCCTGACTTCAGGCTCTACTACAAAGCCACAGTCATCAAGACAGTATGGTACTGGCACAAAGACAGAAATATAGATAAATGGAACAAAATAGAAAGCCCAGAGATAAATCCATGCACCTTTGGACACCTTATCTTTGACAAAGGAGGCAAGAATATACAATGGAGAAAAGACAATCTCTTTAACAAGTGATGCTGGGAAAATTGGTCAACCACTTGTAAAAGAATGAGACTAGAACACTTTCTAACACCATACACAAAAATAAACTCAAAATGGATTAAAGATCTAAACGTAAGACCAGAAACTATAAAACTCCTAGAGGAGAACATAGGCAAAACACTCTCCGACATACATCACAGCAGGATCCTCTATGACCCACCTCCCAGAATATTGGAAATAAAAGCAAAAATAAACAAATGGGACCTAATTAAACTTAAAAGCTTCTGCACAACAAAGGAAACTCTAAGCAAGGTGAAAAGACAGCCTTCAGAATGGGAGAAAATAATAGCAAATGAAGTAACCGACAAAGAATTAATCTCAAAAATATACAAGCAACTCCTGAAGCTCAATTCCAGAAAAATAAATGACCCAATCAAAAAATGGGCCAAAGAACTAAACAGACATTTCTCCAAAGAAGACATACAGATGGCTAACAAACACATGAAAAGATGCTCAACATCACTCATTATGAGAGAAATGCAAATCAAAACCACAATGAGGTACCATTTCATGCCAGTCAGAATGGCTGCTATCCAAAAGTCTACAAGCAATAAATGCTGGAGAGGGTGTGAAGAAAAGGGAACCCTCTTACACTGTTGGTGGGAGTGCAAACTAGTACAGCTACTATGGAGGACAGTGTGGAGATTCCTTAGAAAACTGGAAATAGTACTCCCATACAACTCAGCAATCCCACTGCTGGGCATACACACTGAGGAAATCAGAATTGAAAGAGACACATGTACCCCAATGTTCATTGCAACACTGTTTATAATAGCCAGGACATGGAAGCAACCTAGATGTCCATCAGCAGACAAATGGATAAGAAACTATGGTACATATACACAATGGAGTATTACTCAGCCATTAAAAAGAATACATTTGAATCAGTTCTAATGAGGTGGATGAAACTGGAACCTATTATACAGAGTGAAGTAAGCCAGAAAGAAAAACACCAATACAGTATACTAACGTGTATACATGGAATTTAGAAAGGTGGTAATGATAACCTTGTATGAGAGACAGCAAAAGAGACAGATGTATAGAATAGTCTTTTGGACTCTGTGGGAGAGGGAGAGGGTGGGATGATTTGGGACAATGTCATTGACACATGTATAATATAATATGTGAAACAAATTGCCAGTCCAGGTGCTATGCATGATACAGGATGCTTGGGGCTGGTGCGCTGGGATGACCCAGAGGGATGGGATGGGAAGGGAGGTGGGAGGGGGGTTCAGGATGGGGAACATGTGTACACCTGTGGCGGATTCATGTTGGTGTATGGCAAAACCAATGCAATGTTGTAAAGTAATTAGCCTCCATTTAAAATAGATAAATTTATATTAAAAAAATAAACTCTTGATTTTAATTTTGGATAGCATCTGTTACTATGACATCAAATTCACTAATCTTCACTTTTCACTGTCTAATCTGCTATAATTCCAAATTATTTTTGTTTTTTAATTCAAATATCTGAATTTTTTAAAAATAGCTTTTATTTTTCTCCTCATCAAGCACATGCTTTCCTCCATGTTACTGCAAACATTACGGTTGTATTTACAACAGCTCTTTAACATCTTTATTGACTAATTCTAACTTTTCTATCTTTTCAAAATCCATTTCTATTGATACATTTTTCCCCTATTTTCCATTTTTTTCTTTTTATTGATGGGGTATGTTTTCTTCCTCTTTAGATGCCTTATAATTTTTTTTTAATCAATACCAGATTTTGTGAATTTTACTTTTTTTCTGATGGAATAGTTTTGTATTTCTTTAAATATTATTGGGCTTTGATTTGGCATATAGTTAAGTGGCTTGGAATCAATTTGATCCTTTTGAGGCTTGTTTTAGGTGTTGTTAGGGTGAGTCTAAAACAGCCTGAAGTCTGGGGATAATTTATGTCACTGCTCAAGCAGTATTTTCTAAACATACATGCCAATGTCTCCTCTTACAGGAGATTTCTCCTTTCTGTGTAATAAGAACACAAAGTATTTTTGGCCATGAGTAAGCTTCCAGGATTGTCTCACCTGCTGCTTTCTGGTGCTTCTTTCCCTGGAATTGGTAGTTTTCTCACATGTATACACTGTGCAGCTAAGTCTCCAGGGGTTATCTCTGAAAATCTCAGGCTGTGTTCTTACTCTCTCTCTCTCTCATACTCTATTCCCTCACTTTCCAGAACTCTGCCATCCTTTTGATCTCTGAAAACTCTGAGATCAGTCTCCTCAATTTAATGAGACCACCAGGCTCTGTTTGGGTGTTCCCTCCCTATGCTGTGGCCTGGAACATCTTCCCAGGCAGGGAGGTGGGACACTCACAAAACTGCATTTGTTTACTCCTCTTCCTGGGAGTCATGCACTTCCTAGTGCATGGGCATGATAAACATTGTCTCATATATCTTATCTTATCTTCTAATTTTTTAAGAAGGAAAGTTAAATCTAGTCCATTTTATTCTGTCATAATTACATGAGAATGTCCTTCCCTTTTTGGTTTTTAAAACTAGGAAACATTTTTCTATTTCTCTGGAGGCTACCATCTACTTTTGCCCTGATTTTCTAGAAGCATACTGTTGCTTTGGCAAACAGCAAAGGGTGAGATTTTTCACCAAGAAAACAACAATTGGTAAATTAGTGAATTAAGTTATACTTTTTTAATATAATAACCTTTTTATTTTATTTTTTTAATGAAAAAATTTTGTGTTTATGGATTTTATGTCTTCCATAATAAGTTGTCTTTCCATGAATATGTTGACTGAGCATGAATCTTTGCACTGAAATATGAGTTAAATTGAATAAATGGATATAGATATACACATTCATATGCATATGTAAACACATGCACACACATATATTTCTAGGTTAGCAGGCAGCACTTACAAAGCAATTTACTGAAATGTGTACAGTCAATTGGATATATACAGTTTAAATTATCCCTAAAACACACAATAATTTATTACAATATTAAAGTAGAATTGCCCAAGGAAAAGGTACTTTTAAATTTCTAAATAAAAAAGGAACTCTTTTTGAAAAAGCATTCTGTTTTCTGAGACTCTAAAATACAATTATTTTTGTGGATTATATGAACTCTCTTTCACTTCAATATTAATTTTTCCCCCAGGATGAGAATTATGAATATAGGTTCAGAATTTCCCTGGTAAAGTTTTACAATTAATTATGCCTGTCCTCATTCACCTAATATATTTGGTTTCCAGATTCCTAACGTTAATTTTTTTCCCCTATAAATCATCTAGTCACTAACTAAAAAGAATTGATCAGCAGTTCTAAAGTAAATGTATTAGTGTTCATTTTTATTAGATAGGCTGTAATTTAAAAGGCTAATGCAATACCAAAATAAGTAAACTAGAATTTTGACCATTCAACTAATAGCACTTGATAATCTCTAACTTTTCCATTTCTTTCAGTTATCCAGAAATAAGCCATGAGGAAAACTGTATCTTTAATTTGGAAATATAATTCTCAGGGAAAAAGCAATTCCCCAACAGAGTGAGGAAATGCTACTTACAATTGCTCTCTGTAAATAGTCCAGGTGGAAGAAGGAGCCAGTTGTTAGAAAGTTCCTCTGTTTGAAGCAGGTAACCCTTATCTGGCATTTTAAATCCACAGAATAAATGGAGCGAGGTTTGCCAACTTATTTTCTGTCCTGGAAGCAACTATCGCATCCCAGTGGCTCTTGGCTCTGACTGGCACTGCACGTTAAAAGTCATGATTAATATGGTTTCAAATAGATGTAAGCTCCCATTTCTTAGAGAATTTAACTGAAAAGTTTGACTCTGCATTGAGGCATACAAAATGTTGTCTTTAAAACAACCAAGACCACTCCTAGCCAGGAGTGTTCTCATCAGCTTTAAGTCACTCTAGAGGTTCTGACCTGCCCAGATACACTTCAGGAACCCAGAGCCGCTCCCTGACCCCCAATACCTCCTGCCCACTTTTGTTTCAAATGGGCTGTAGTTGGGCCCTAGAATCTGAGGTTTAACAGATATTCCAGGGTAACCATGAGCATGTTGGAGATCACCATCTTCGGGAACTACTCCTCCATGAGCAGGAACCTCATGGAGATTCCGCCTGCCTCCAGGAATATGAAAATGAGCAATCCAGAGGATGCCTCAGCCCTTCTGTCAGCAGTCAGGACAATCTTGACTCTGCTCAGGGACCTTCTAGATTAAAAGGTATTTCTCACTGGACCAAAGCCTACATTTATTGGGAAAAGCAACTTTTATTTTAGCTGTTGTCCTGGAAGAATGCTCTGGTCCAAGTTGCTAGGCTTAAAGATGCTCTGATTCCCTGAAGTTTAACCTCTCTCCCGATCAGCCAATGTGACTGAGTATCCCCATCTCTGGAGCTGTCGGTTCCTTTTCACTATGGGATAAGCAGATCTGAAGAGCGAATTGGTTACTCAGGGCCTTCAGGGGTTCTGCAGAGGCGTCTGTTTGCTGGAAGGGTTCTCATCGAGAGAGGAAGTGTCACATGATTACCATAGCAGTAATGCATTTTCTCTCCCTAACAAGACTTTGGTGGTGGAATATGTTGACTTGACCCCTTTGAAGTTTAGTCAGTTTCTTTAGAGAGACACACAATGCAAGAACAGATTAAGAAACATTTTCATGCACTGTAGGTATCACAAGAAAAAGACAAATGAACAGTTAGAAAAACGAGAAAAACTTGCAAAGATTCATTGGTGGAGAGAAAGGATTTACTGCTAATAAATATAAAGTAAATGAGAATTATCAGAGTATCAATTTCCTATTCTGCTCAGAACCCAGCTCAAGGACACAAGAAGACTCCCGAAAATGAGTTTTAATAACTTTCTTTTGCTTGTTTTAGTCTGCAGGCAAAATTTTGTAGTTTTAATAATCATCTCTGACAGTAGTAAGTCCCTCCAGTGTGTACACCTCCCTAACAATACATGGCTATAATTACTGCAGCAGGGAATTTAATAAGTCACAGAAAGAAGAATAAATATGACACTGTGTTTTCTAAAAAATATTAATCCCCTTCTCTTTGTGTTTCTATAATTTGAGTTTTCTGATCAGGGATGTTTTTCTCCAGGGAGTTGTGTTAGTGTCTCTTTACCACTCATGACATTTCTGCTGTTTTAATTCCTCTTTCAATGAAGTTGTTCACTGGCATTGCCCGGAGTCCTCCCAGAGATCATCACACTAATCTCATGATGCCTTGTAACTCTGTATATCATGCTAAGTAAAATGCATGATTCAAATTAACTTTGCCCTTTTCTTAGTCAGATCTAGAAGCTAAGGGTCTTCCCTGGTGGCTCAGATGGTAAAGAAACTGCCTGCAATGCAGGAGACCTAGGTTCAAATCCGTGGGTCTGGAAGATCCCCTGGAGAAGGAAATGGCAACGTACTCCAGGATTCTTGCCTGGATAATCCCATGCACAGAGGAGCCTGGTGGGCTGAAGCCAAAGCCCCTCTCCCCAGGTCCCATATCACCCCTTCCCCTACACACCATTTACTCCGCACAAGTCTTCCTACCCTCTCATCCTTCCTGCCTCACTGGAATCTCCTTCTAGCTCCATTACTGGCTTTTTCTCCTCTGTCCAAACTGAAGTCACTAAACCAGGGGTAAATGTTTCCCCCGAGGAAATCCAGAGAGGTCTGGGCTATTTGAGGGCTTGGTTGTCACACTGTGGAGTGGAGGGTGGGGGAGGTGACCAGCATCTAGTGGGTGGAGGTCAGGGGTGGTGCTGAACCACCTGGATGCACTGAACGGCCCCGCCACCAGCCAATACTCAGCCCAAACTTGGCTTACTTAATAAGTGCTCTCAGTTACCCCACACCGTCTTCTCCTGTAGCCTTGCCATCCATCGCCTTGTTTTCTGCATGTGTGGTCTCAAGCCATCTATGGGAATGCAGACTTCTTCACTGCTGTGTCCTTAAGAGTCACTGGCATGATAGTCTGCACTTAAAACATTGGTTTATGAAGCCTCTTCCTTGTTAAATTGTACCTGAGTTCTGGGGTCTCAACAAATCTATAATTTCTTCAGATAGATGTCTGCCTTAGAATATTTTACACCATCAAGCCTTTCATAACTATGAGTCTGTCCTTTTCCTGATTCTCTCCTCCTCAGGTCTTACTGGCTGTCTCTCCTACCCTGCTTAGCAGTGTCTCAACTGACCCCAGTGGGCTGTGGCAGGCTTATCTCCTGCCTCCTGGGATCCTGTTGGTTTGAGCCAGTGTGGGTAATGGGGGCGGGGACTAGAAGGCCAGAGGATGGGAGGAGGGCTAGGGCACCCATGCCTCTGGTTCTCTGTAGTCCAGGCACTAGCAGGGCCCATCTTTCTCTGTGAAAGACCAGAGCTCCCACTGGACATTTCTCTCCTCCATATACCTCTCTTTTTTGGTTCTGGGAGGTGTGCCCTCCGTTTGCAAACTTCAGGATTTTTGGCGGAAATGCCTGTGTCTGCTGCTTCACCATCCCATGAGGGTTCCCCTTAACTTGCCACATCTCTCTAATTAGTCCCTTCATCAGCTCTCTTCAGCTATGCCCCTTGAGTGTCTCTGTCACAGCTGGTGTCTTGAGCGATGCGGTCTTCTAGTCTTATTCCTTTTTCTTCAGTAACCCTTGAAGGCTGGCTTTTCCCAGTGTTTCATCTTCTGTCTTTCATACTCCACAGAGTCTCACAAATTGTGACTCTTTCCCTTCCAAAGTTACAGTTACCATGGCTAAGCTGATGACTTTCAAATGTTTATCCTCAATTCTAAACTCCCTTCTGTCATCTGGTCTCTCATATATAACTGCCAGTTAGAGAGGCTTCCTGGGTGGTTCAGAAGAATCCACCTGCAATGCAGGAGGCCTGGGTTCAATCCCTGGGTCAGGAAGATCCCCTGGAGAAGGAAATGGCAACCCACTCCAGTAGTCTTGCCTGGAGAGTTTCATGGACAGAGGAGCCTGGTGGGCTATAGACCATGGAGTCACAAAGAGTTGGACACAACTGAGCGACTTCACTTTCACTTTTCATTTTCATGCATTGGAGAAGGAAATGGCAACCCACTCCAGTGTTCTTGCCTGGAGAATCCCAGGGACGGGGGAGCCTGGTGGGCTGCCGTCTATGGGGTCGCACAGAGTTGGACACGACTGAAGTGACTTTGCATTGCATTTGCAAAGGCTGGAAACTATAGGATGACAGACATTTTCCCCAAGTAATGAAGGAATTTCTCACAGAGAGATCTAAAAATCTAATAGTCTGTCTAAGGAGACAGTGGGCTCCCTATTAAAGAAATAACTCAGGATGCTGGGAAAGATTGAGGGCAAGAGGAGAAGAGGGTGGTGGAGAATGAGATGGTTGGATGGCATCACTGATTCAATGGATATGAGTTAAAGCAAACTCCAGGAGATAGTGAAGGACAGGGAGGCCTGGCGTGCTGCAGTGCATGGGGTCACAAAGAGTCTGATACAACTGAGCAAATGAACAACACCAGCACTCAGGATTAAATGCAAGAGGTGAGATGACCTCAAAGAGTCCTTCTAGATCACATGACAAAAACTTGGAAATATTTCTTTGGGAACTTTTCTGGAGAACAGATGCTACCATCAGAAGAATTGGTGTGTGTGTGTGTGTGTGTGTGTGTGTATTTGTGGATGTATATGTAGATGTATCTGGAAGAGTGTATACATATAAATAGAGGGATTATTAATATATACATGTCTGACATCATCCTTAATGCCTGCAACCCAAATAAACATAAGTTCCATGCAGAATGAATGAGCTGCCAGCACGCTGTTGGGTTATATGTCTGGAGCACACACAGGAATTTATTATAAGCAGTAGCCAGGATTTTCTTTGGACATGGGACCATATTTTATTCTGTTTTATTCTGTGAAAGTTAAAAGCTAAAGAATGCCATTTGCAGACCTTCAGCAACGCTTAGCTTGGCTTTAGAGATTCACTGCAGAAGACGGAGAACTTTGACACGGTGTTGCACGCTGACATCAGCCCCCGGATCTTAATTTCTGAATTGATTCTTCAACTCAGTTCCCTGCTTCACCTGCAGGAACAACAGAAAGAACACCCCAAAGTAGATTTCAACTCACAGTAGCTGAGAGATGCCAGCTGTGAGAAAAAGTGCACGAGCCCCACATTCCACGTACATCATTTATTATAAAGCCATTTCCGTCATTTTTTTTTATCACAAATCTTCTGCTCTGACAAAAAAAAATCACATCAAAAAATAGCATATTTCAAATTAATCTGACTGTTGAGAAATCCCACAGTGGCTTGAATTACTCTGGCAAGGTAAATTCACTAAGATTCCAGGGGGTAGGTCTAACATTTGTGCCACTCATCAGGCAGGAAAAGCCAAGCAAGAGAAGTCTTTCTGAAGAGGTCTGTGGGAGCATCAGTTAGCATAGATGATAGGGACAGGAAGAGAGTCGAGAGCACAGTCATACCCTTGGCTGGAGAGACGAGACCTCTGCACCACCCCAGACTCTCCCTGGCAGAACTGACGGGATTCCCAAAGGGGATGCTGGGACAGAGGGATAGGAGAGCTGTGTGTCCCCAGGAAGAACATCTGACATTCCACCTCTGAACCTCCTGGGAGAAGAAGGCATGTCTGGATTGGCTGGAGCTTTGGGGAAAGGACACCAGAGACACCTAAATATTCACAAAGGGAGTGACTTTTCTGTTAGAGAAGGGAGAGAATGTGAGTGCTGGGGTTAGTGAAACTGTTACTTGCTCATTCATAACTGACTCTTTGCAATCCAATGGACTGTAGCCCTCCAGGCTCCTCTGTCCATGGGGTTCTCCAGGAAAGAACGCTGGAGTGGGTTGTCATGGCCTCCTCTAGAAGATCTTCCCAACCCAGGGATCGAACCCTAGTCTCTTAGGTCTCCCGCATTGGCAGATGGGTTCTTTACCTCTAGCGCCACCTGGGAAGCCCTGTGGTGGTGGTTTAGCCACTAAGTTGTGTCTGACTCTTGCCATCCCATGGATGGTAGCCTGCCAGGCTCCTCTGTCCATGGGATTCTTTAGGCAAGAATACTGGGAAGCCCTAAGTCATTGTAAATAGATTGTTAGCATAAATGGGGCTTACAGGTGCTGCTGCTGAAGGCTGGGGAGAAAGTGAGCGGCACATGTCACCGGAGAGTAAAGAGAAGGATGCTGGTGGGGACATGTCCAGAAAACCGCCTGGAGATGCGGGGCCTTGAGGGGGCCCTGAGCCAGGGCAGGGCTGTAGCAGCAACCTGCCTGCACTTGGAAACAGTTCCTCCCCAGCCTCCTGGGACAGCCCAGCCCCACCTGGATTTACATCACACAAGACTCTGAGTGGAAATCTCCTCCCCCTAGCCATGTTGTGCCCTGACTCTGGATTCTCAGAAGCTGTATGATGATAAAGGGCTCCTGTTTAAAGAGTTAGGCTTGTGGTGATTTGTGCCTGACTTGGGTTATTGCTTTTGTTGTTCACTCAGTCATGTCTGACTCTTTGCAACCCCATGGACTGAACCCCACCAGGTTTCCCTGTCCTTCACCATCTCCCTGAGTTTGCTCAAACTCATGTCCATTGAGTCAGTGGTGCCATCCAACCATCTCATCCTCTGTCGTCCCCATCTCCTCCTGCCCTCAATCTTTCCTGGCATCAGGGTCTTTTCCAATGAGTTGACTCTGCATCAGGCGGCCAAAGTATTGGAGCTTCAGCATTGGTCCTTCCAATGAATAGTCAGGCTTGATTTCCTTTAGGATTCACTTGTTTCATCTCCTTGCTGTCACTTGGGTTAGGTTATAAGTGAGCTCCAGAATCTCCCAGGAGTCCATTCCTGGGTCTGCTGCCCTCTGCTGGTCACTCAGCTCTGGGGCCTCTGTCCTCCTCTGTGAAAGGGGACATTGTCACAGGTGTTGTTAACAAGACTACAGCCTAGGGCCTGGCACAGATGGAACCTGAAGCAAATGTTAGCTGTTACCCAGCTAAACTAATGCCAGTCCCTATTTTTTCCTCTCCCCACAGAAGAACAGCCATGAGAAAGTCTAATCTGGTTGCTGGTTAAATAAAACTACGTGGCATTTATGCAAAAACCAGCAGCCATACTTGCTCTGAAGAAGCCCACCCTGGGCTGTGATGTTTATTACCAAATGATCACTGTCGTTATCATAGTGATTACAGGGCCATAGAATGGATTCCCACATGAAGAATTTTATATTGATTCATTTTCTTTTCTCTTTTACTAGACTCAATTTCATGAGGTTTCTATACCTTTCAATCACAGCACCCTAAGGCATGACTGAAATACAAATGCAGTAAATTCAAATGAACTATTGCTTGACATTGTAAATTGAGTTTGACCTAATAACCGTCCTTGTAATGTCAACTCTCTTGGGAATATGAGGCTTAATGTATTGTGGTCGCTCTGGCCCATTTGGGAAGGGAGATGAGCCATATCATAGTTGGGTCTGTTTCTTATTTCTTCCTTTACAAAGGATTGCTTCTTAGCCTTACACAGGATTGCTTCTACATCTTGTCCTAACTCCATTTCCCCAGCTCTTAGCAAATCTGCATCATGATCTTCTTCTCCATCCACCTGGCATATACTTAGGGCCAGTCATCCTATCCACAGGAAACACAAGTCTTGGCATGAGATACTTGAGATGCATGCTCTCCACCGAATTTTCTTGAGTACTTAGCAGGAGACCCTTTGTTTTGATTCCCCACCCCCTGGAAGTCTAATTACTCCATATGTTTTTTTCATATTTTGTCTAATCTACAATTGTATTTCTCATTATCATTTTGTGGGTTGTGGTGCTATTTCCTCCAGTTTCATTCTCCCTCTTTTATGTTTCTCTTGTACAAAATTAATTACATTGTACCTTCAAGCACAATTTTAACACTGTCTCCATTGCATGTGTCTGCCTTTAATTAATGCTCTTCTAATGTAGATTTTAGAGCCAAATGGTGCAATATTCTGAGCATCAAAGAAACAAAGGATCTGACAAAACTGAAATGAATGAGCAAGACAAAATAGCTGACAATACGCTCTCATCTCCAAATGTCACTTTGACTGTGCTTGGGGCAGCAGAATGGATTGCTTGGGGCTTTCTCTTTTTGAAGAAACGACAAGAGATGTGGAATCCAGAGTCGTGGGTTTTGTTTTGACTTACACTGATCAAACATCTCAAGGGGAATCAACCAAACACGACTTTCTCAGGGCTCAAGGAAAGGGTGAGGATCCTATAAATGCATTTCTTATACATTTTCAATGGGATCCACAAGCAAATCCCTCTGCCTGAACTTCAGTCTGTTTTTCTAGACTCAAAGACTCTCTACGATGCTTAATCCCTGTGGTGTCCCCACTCCAAAGAAGAAACTATCTCTTTGGGCTGCTACAAAGAACTTTCACAGCAAAGAAAAGCAGACACAGTAGAACTATTAGTGAGGCTCTGTGAGTTAATGAAATGTCCCCATAACAGAACATGGTTGAATGAATGCCTTCTTATTACTCTCTGACTCATAATTGAATAGCCTTCCACACAGCAGGAGGGGGTGCTTTAAAAATGCATATGTGAGTTTATAGTGGTAAATATGCACACTCTCTAAATAGGTAGTTTTTTTTTAATATAAATTTATTTATTTTAATTGTAGGCTAATTACTTTACAATATTGTATTGGTTTTGCCATACATCAAATAGGTAGTTTTATATTGAATTAGACATATATTGAATTGGACATGAGGTCTACTTATACACCTCAATTATTTAACATACCTGTTCTTTTTTTCTCTTTCTTTTTTTATTTTTTAAATTATGAAGTTATAATAACACATTTACAGGAGACTTAGAAATACAGGATGAAGTTATATATGGTTCTACTATATATTACAATTATTTTTTAGTAGATAAATTCATATTTTTAGTTGAAGTTTCAATATCAAACTCTCAAAATTAATAGAATGAATAATACAGAAAAGTAGAAAGATATAGTAGACCTGAAAAGCACAATGAACCAACTCAACATACTTAAGATTTTCACACAACAGTAGAAAACAGTGTATTTTCACACACATACAAATTCTTTTCAAATTACTGTAGACTATAAACTAGGAGGCACTGGAACATATCCAGGGACATAAAACAAGGTGCAAAAATTTCACGGTCTAAAGGTATTAAAATCATACAGAATCTATTCTCTTATCACTGTGGAATTATGTCAGAAATCAATATCAAAAGATATTTGAAAATAGCCCACATATTTTCAAGTGCAATGTGACATTTACCAAGAGAGATCTTTGACTTAGCCACTGAAAGCCTAAATAAAGTTAGAAGACTGAAAAAGCACAGAGGATGATTGCAGAGGAGAAAGCATTTAATGAGAAATTAATATCAAAGATACTTTAAAAACACCATGTATTTGGAAATTAAATGTCCACTTTTAATTGATGAGTGTATCTAAGAAGCCATAACAAGGACAAAGTAGAAAACATCTGTAACAGAATAAAAATGAAAACAAAATTTACCAAAATGTGTTGCATGCAATTGAAGCTGCTTAATGCAACTAAACACAATGTGGAATCTTGAATAAGGCAACATACCTTTTCTTAATGAATGATTAAAAAACATTTCAGGCTGAATGGGTAATGATTTGAGTAACAGAGGCTGAGACCCTAATCTCAGTTCAGGTGGGGAAACTTGATGTGACTGAGACAATGGAATATGACACTAAATGTGTAGCTTTGTGTGTTGGGGGCAGGGGTGGGGGCAAGCACTTCCTGTGTGGGTGTAAGGCATCTGTCCGATGTCTTTTGTCTCCTACGCCAGCCCTCCCAATTTCCGGAGGACTGTCCTTTCTTCTTTGCACTACCCCTTCCACTGGTAGACTTGGAATAGTCAACATTTGAAGACAACTGGTCTACCCATGACCAGATCAGCCACTGTAGTGAGTTGAATTGCATGTGTCCACACCCTAACCCCCAGGACCTGTGAATGTGAGCTTATTTGGAAAAGTGTCCTTGCAGATATAATTGAGTCTTGAGGGGAGATCATCCTAGATTATCTAGGTGGGCCCTAAATTTGATAAGTGTCCTTATAAGAGGTAGGCAGAGAGGAATTTGACACACTTGGTAGAGGCCACCTGATGATGGAGACAGAGACTACAGTGATGTGGTCACAAGCCAAGGATGCCTAGAACCACCAGAAGCCAGAAGAGGAAGGAAGGACCCTTCCCTGGAAGCTCTGGAGGGAGTACAGCTCAGTGGACACTTTAATTTCAGACTCCTGGCCTCCAGAATGGTGAGGGAATAAATCTATGTTGTTACAAGTCACACAGATAATAGTATTTTTTTACAGGAGCCCCAGGAAATGAATATGGTCCCTGAATGCAGTGTGAACCCCAGACGGTTGAGTTGGGCTAGGGGTTTGTAGCTGTGGTCTCACTGCCTGCTTGACCAGAGGACCTGTGAACTTGGGAACCATTGTCAGTGATCATTTAAGGGCACGTGTATGGCAAAACAGAAAAGTCTATTTGGAGCAAAAGAGAAGAATGAAGCTGATGTTACCAAGAAAGACAGAGATGAGAAAGAGTTCTGGCATAAAATATATATGGGACCAGTCAGGAAAAGAGAAAATGCTAGGGGCTTCAGAGAGAATTTAATATAGGGAGCTGGTCATAGGTGGTGGGAAAAAACCACTACTTCTATTTGAGGAACCAAATAGAAGATAGTGAGGCAACCCATTATTTACAGCAACTTTATTCATAACCACCAAACACTGGAAGCAATACTATACTTTTCAAAACATAAATGGACAAAGAATTATAAGAAGAGATCTTAAGGTCATTAGTTTCAAGTGTGTTCAGTTCAGTTCAGTCGCTCAGTCGTGTGCGACTCATTGCGACTCCATGAATTGCAGCACACCAGGCCTCCCTGTCCATCACCAACTCCCGGAGTTCACCCAGACTCATGTCCATCGGGTCAGTGATGCCATCCAGCCATCTCATCCTCTGTCATCCCCTTCTCCTCCTGCCCCCAATCCCTCCCAGCATCAGAGTCTTTTCCAATGAGTCAACTCTTCGCATGAGGTGGCCAAAGTACTGGAGTTTCAGCTTTAGCATCATTCCTTCCAAAGAAATCCCAGGGCTGATCTCCTTCAGAATGGACTGGTTGGATCTCCTTGCAGTCCAAGGGACTCTCAAGAGTCTTCTCCAACACCACAGTTCAAAAGCATCAATTCTTCCGCGCTCAGCCTTCTTCACAGTCCAACTCTCACATCCATACCTGACCACAGGAAAAACCATAGCCTTGACTAGATGAGCCTTTGTTGGCAAAGTAATGTCTCTGCTTTTGAATATGCTATCTAGGTTGGTCATAACTTTCCTTCCAAGGAGTAAGCATCTTTTAATTTCATGGCTGCAATCACCATCTGCAGTGATTTTGGAGCCCCAAAAAATAAAGTCTGATGCTGTTTCCACTGTTTCCCCATCTATTTGCCATGAAGTGATGGGACCAGATGCCATGATCTTCGTTTTCTGAATGTTGAGCTTTAAGCCAACTTTTTCACTCTCCACTTTCACTTTCATCAAGAGGCTTTTGAGTTCCTCTTCACTTTCTGCCATAAAGGTGGTGTCATCTGCATATCTGAGGTTATTAATATTTCTCCTGGCAATCTTGATTCTAGCTTGTGCTTCTTCCAGCCCAGCGTTTCTCATGATGTACTCTGCATAGAAGTTAAATAAGCAGGGTGACAATATACAGCCTTGACGTACTCCTTTTCCTATTTGGAACCAGTCTGTTGTTCCATGTCCAGTTCTAACTGTTGCTTCCTGACCTGCATACAGATTTCTCAAGAATTTTCCATAGTTTATTGTGATCCACACAGTCAAAGGCTTTGGCATAGTCAATAAAGCAGAAATGGATGTTTTTCTGGAACTCTATTGCTTTCTCCATGATCCAGCAGATGTTGGCAATATGATCTCTGGTTCCTCTGCCTTTTCTAAAACCAGCCTGAACATTAGGAAGTTCACGGTTCACGTATTGCTGAAGCCTGGCTTGGAGAATTTTGAGCATTACTTTACTAGCATGTGAGATGAGTACAATTATGCGGTAGTCTGAGCATTCTTTGGCATTGCCTTTCTTTGGGATTGGAATGAAAACTGACCTTTTCCAGTCCTGTGGCCACTGCTGAGATTTCCAAATTTGCTGGCATATTGAGTGCAGCACTTTCACAGCATCATCTTTCAGGATTTGAAATAGCTCAACTGGAATTCCATCACCTCCACTAGCTTTGTTCGTAGTGATGCTCTCTAAGGCCCACTTGACTTCACATTCCAGGATGTCTGGCTCTAGGCAGTGATCACACCATCGTGATTATCTGGGTCGTGAAGATCTTTTTTGTACAGTTCTTCTGTGTATTCTTGCCACCTCTTCTTAATATCTTCTGCTTCTGTTAGGTCCATACCATTTCTATCCTTTATCAAGCCCATCTTTGCATGAAATATTCCCTTGGTATCTCTAATTTTCTTGAAGAGATCTCTAGTCTTTCCCATTCTCTTGTTTTCCTCTATTTCTTTGCATTGATCACTGAGGAAGGCTTTCTTATCTCTTCTTGCTATTCTTTGGAACTCTGCATTCAGATACTTATATTTTTCCTTTTCTCCTGTGCTTTCACTTCTCTTCTTTTCACAGCTATTTGTAAGTCCTCCCCAGAGAGCCATTTTGCTTTTCTGCATTTCTTTTCCATGGGGATGGTCTTGCTCCCTGTCTACTGTACAATGTCATGAACCTCATTCCATAGTTCATCAGGCACTCTATCTATCAGATCTAGGCCCTTAAATCTATTTCTCACTTCCACTGTATAATCATAAGGGATTTGATTTAGGTCATACCTGAATGGTCTAGTGGTTTTCCCTACTTTCTTCAATTTAAGTCTGAATTTGGTAATAAGGAGTTCATGATCTGAACCACAGTCAGCTTCCAGTCTTGTTTTTGCTGACTGTATAGAGCTTCTCCATCTTTGGCTGGAGTGTAGTAATGGTCAAATACATTGGGCAATGAGTGTAGTAATGGTCAAATACATTGGGCAATGAGTGTAGTAATGGTCAAATACATTGTGCAATGGTTACATTGTGACATGACGTGTGGTGTCTGGAGCAGTATTGCATGGGTTTGAAAGTTGGGCTTTTCCACTCAATAAATGTGTGACCTTGCAAAATTAAAATGATGAAACAAAATTAGAACAGCCGTACAGCCATACAATGGTATTGTATCAGCTGTAAAATGAAATGCAATTTTAAATGGCAAAAAAACGACATAGAGGAAACTTAAATTTCTGGGAGAAGCCAGTCTGAAAAGACTATATCTTATGACTCCAGTTATACAGCATCGTGGAAAAATAATTATGGACACTGTAAAAAGACCAGTGATCACAGGGAGGTCAAGGTAGAAAGGAGGGATGAATGTGGAAAACGGTATTTTTAAGGCAGTGAAACTCTTCTGTGTGATCCTGTGTTGGTGGGTACATGGTAGTATCTGTTGCTGTTTAGTCACTAAGTCATGTGCGACTCTTGTGACCCCATGGACTATATAGCCTGCCAGGCTCCTCTGGCCATGGAATTCTTTAGGCAAGAATACTGGGAATGGGTTACTATTTCCTACTCCAGGGGATCTTCCTGACCCATGGATTGAACCTGCGTCTCCTGCATTGGCAGGAGGATTCTTTACCACTGAGCCACCTGGGAAGCCCACTTTAGAGACACTTGGGAGCTGTTTCAATTAGAAGAAACACAGAATGACCAATGTAAGTACAGGATCGCAGCTATCTTGGGTTAGAAGAGGAAGGGAACAGTAGTGCATGGCATTGAAACCTTCGGCACTGACCCACTTCACACTTGGGTGGGGGATGGGGGACACAGCAATCAGTTTTATTGACATCATTGTACCTCTCCATAAACATTTTAGAAACTGTTTTATAAACTGCACCCTTCACTTTAAAAAGAAGCTCTCCTTTCTTCTGAGCTGCCATTATATATTAGGTTAAACTCAGGCTCTGCAAATCAGTCAACTTTATACTGCAAAAGACACACATTTTTATGTCACATTCTCGAAGTTCTTCCCGCCTTTGATGGCATGTTTTCCTCCATGTATGTTGTACATTTTCTTTATAATTCTTTTAAGAGGATGTGACTAGGGTGTGCTGCTTATTTGGTGCAGGTCTTCTCTGAGTTTTGAAGCATTTGTACAGAAGACAAACAGTATCGCATCTACTCCGCAAAGAGACAGGGGACAACAATCTGTTCTTTTGGTGTTTTTTTAAAGGGAGGTTGGCTAACTTGTGAGCTTCCCGTCCCTCGTGGATGTTGTAGGCACACCTGAGGACTCAGGTGAGCATCCTGTCAGCCGAGGAAATGTCAGGGGAGTACTGTTCCCCAGGCTCTGGGCTCTGCCAGCTGGGTCTTCTGAGGAACAGAGTGGACTTTTGTTCCAGCCAGAAATAAAATGGAATGTGAATAATCAAAGGGTTGTTGACAGTCATAGTTTGACTTCCATATGTCTCAATGGAAAGGGAACCTGTGTGGGGTGTGCAGCCCAGGGGGACGTGATGTTTCCACAGTTCTCCCAGTCCAGGGCCTCTCAGGCAGGCTGGGTCTGACCTGGGGCCCCACACACTGTAAGTCACCCGGAAACAGATGAATAGAAATCGACCAAACAGAATAATGTGGAGGAGACAAATCAGAAGTCTCATATTTGCTCCTGTTACATGAAAATGATCAGACCCAGAGAAAATAAAGTTCCGTTTCTATAGCACCTCTCACACTTCGGCATTTGAATTGGGCTTTGTTTTCTGCCAATATTTGTTCTTTCGACAAGGAATATTCCCTAATAATATGCAGTGTTATATCACTCAAATTCTAGCATACGTTTTCTTGATTTTAATGTCTCCATAATGATCACGTTCACATAGATGGATTTCATGGGTGAATAGGTTTTATCGTTTATAGAACAGCCGTTAATAGAGTCCACAGGAAGAATAATGTTATTTGAATAATACCATCTTCTAGGGCACTCAGTGGTTTGGTTTCCAAACAGATCTCAGATGGAATATTTTTATGCTTTCTTATTCCCGAATTATAGGAGAAGTATAATATATTCTTATGTGAATGTCATGAAAATACCTGTTTTCTCAATTTGGAAAAGTAAGAGAATTAAGCAAGCAAGGGCAAGGAGTAAATGTGTACAGTGTTGGCTATATTACATTTTAGCCTCTTTTGTTTTCTCTTGGTTAATAGAAGCTTTGAGATTTCTTAGTTGAGATGATTGCTAAAATCAAAAGCAGAGCATTGCATTATATAAAATGTTAATATAAAAAAGATAAAATAGAAGAAAAGGAACATGCATCCATAAAAGGTGGCATATTGGTTCTAATTAAACCTCACTTCAAAGAAATGCAGCAAAATCTGATGGCTGAGTTTGCTTGGTCTCGTTGTTGCCTGTGAGCTGTTTTGAACAGAAAGATAGGAATATGAGGTAAAAACATATATCTTATAAAAATTCAGATTTCTGGAGTTTCACTAAAAATTAGTACATCTGAATTTGCATGGAGCATCAGGTTAGCTGGAGGTGAGTCAAGCCCCCTTGGGAATTCTTCCTATTCCTCCACTCTAGTCCCCAACACTCGCTACTACTCACCCATTTTGGGTCCTCACACTGGCCACCATTCTCATCTCTGCACTTCAGAATTACTCAAGCTCCTTTTTGGTGCATTTTATACCCTTCAGAAACATTTCTTAATTTCACCTCTCTCCACCCATTCCCTACCTGACAGTTAACACCTTGCCTCCCCTAATTAAAAAAAAAAAAAAGTATTTCTCCAGCCCCCAATCCTGCCCCCAAGAACCAGTGGGCTTGCCCTTTGTTCCTATAGGTCAGTGCTTTTTCCACACTGCTCCATCCTGTGACCAGAGGTCCCGTTCTCAGCTTGATCTGGGGGCAGGCAGAGGGAGGCAAACAGGTCCACTTTGGTCAGCTTCAGATATGAAGCCTAGATGTCAAATTTGGTTTGAAGATCAGGTCTCTTTCTAGATATGAGCTCCTCACTGCAGGCAGTCGGGGGTGCCTGGAGGGCCCTCCTGGGATCCCATGAAAAGTAACCCCGGGGCCCCATTGGCATGGTGGTGGTGGTGGGGAGTGTCTAGAGACCCTGCAAACTGTGATTCAGCTAGAGCCCAGAGCACAGAGGGTCCCTGGGGGTGAAAGAATCCAAACAGTCTTCAATAGGTGGAAATAAGACATGGCACTGAGGCTCTACTGGGACTGGTCTTTGCTTTGGCTGACATGTGTGCGTGTGCGTGTGTGTGTGTGTGTGTGTGTGTGTTCATGCTCATTTATCTAAGTGAAAATGAAAGTGTTAGTTACTTAGTCATGTCCAACTCTTTGCGACAGCATAGACTGTAGCCTGCCAGGCTCCTCTGTCCATTGGGATTTTCCAGGTAAGAATCCTGGAGTGGGTAGCCATTCCCTTCTCCAAGGGATCTCTCTAACCCAGGGATCGAACCCAGGTCTCCTGCATTGGAGGCAGCTTCTTTACCACCTGAGCCAACCAGGAAGTCTTCAGAAGACTAGATAGTGTCTTTTGTTTTTTTCCTTTTGACTTGAAAATATACAATTCACAAGTCCTGTAACCTTAAGTCTGTGTCATATTGTATGTATTTCAGTTCTCTGGCTCACTCCCCACTTTGTTCTTTTCTGTTATAAATAATGAAGCAATGGATGTTTTTGTGCATCCAACCTGCCTGGGGGGAGCAAAGACGAGCACAGCTCTTGTCCTGGGCTCCAGCTTCTGCAAGGTCTGGTTGTAGGATGCCAGCTCTGCAAGGTGAGCCTCAGCCCCTCTCACCCCACTTGTCACCTTTGCAGGAGGGTGATTTTGAGTCCCTACTTCACAGGGTTTTGTGTGGGTGAAATGATGCAATCCAAGTAAAGGATTTGAATTAGAGCAAACGCAATAAGCATTAACCTATACGAACAAACGTGCACACAAATGAACCTGTGTTTGATTTCTGGACCAAAAGATGTGCGGTGTTTTAAAGTTTCTGATAGACAGACCTACTGCCAAGTTGTCTTCCAGGAGCGTTTTGCCAATTCAAACATTCACCAGTAATGCATTCGTGTCCTTCCTCTTCTTTCTGTATTTTTACCAACTCTTGAAAATGTTTCTTAAATGCACATATTTTCAGCATGGCAGCTTAACAAATGATATTCATGGCTGTTTAAATTTAGATTTCTTTCATCATTACTGTGTTTGAATATTGCCTTATCTATCAACTATTTGTGATTCTTGTGATTGTTTATTCTTGTGAATTGCTTATTATTGTTTTTATGAGGATTCAAAAATTATATATGAAGAGTACATTTTCTGTCTTGTAAGGCATACTTTTTGCCAATTATATGGCATATCATTAATTTTTGTCATACATTTTGTATAGAATGTATTTTATTTTTTCTGCAATTAAATATGAGGTTAATGGTATCATGATTGCTTTTCTGTTTCCTAAACTTAGGATTTCCTTGAAATGTGCAATATATGTGGATATATGTAATTATTTGCAGTTTCATTTTCACATTATCTGAAATCAAATTAGATATTGATATTTCCCTCTCGTCTTAGTACTATGTTGTGTTGCTTTACACAGTTGTTGTATTTTTCACACAATGCACACTTCGTATTGTGTTGCTTTGCTTCATACATGTATGCAAACGGAGAGGGCCGAACATTTCTCAATATTCCAGTAGTAACCAGTACCCTTACTAATAGGGGTTGGGTGGTCTCCACTTTCCCCTCTGAACTGATTTACCACCTTATCACTCACTAACTCACTGCATGGTTTAACATCTTTAATTTTATAATTTTACAAGCAATGCTTTCTCAAGTCTTCCTTTTCAGACTTTTTATAGCCACTATTATCTACTCATTCTTCAACATAAGGTTTAAAATATTTTGTCTAATTGCAAAAGAAAAAAAATTATGTTTTTATTACACTTTATTAAATTTAAAAATTATCATGTTGAAATTGGCATCTTTAGAGTATTGTGAATTCCTTTCCAGCAGTAGAGGAGATAACACCAACCATTATTAATGTCAATATTAATTTGATGATTACCTTCATATAGAACCTATATATTTCTTATTAAATTGATTTTAAATATTTTACATGTCTGCTATGAACGTGATCTTTTATGTTATTTATTTGGCTGTGCCCAGTCCTAGTCGTGGCATATGGAGTCTTCCATCGTTTTTGTGGCAGACAGCATCTTTAGTCATAGCATGCAGACTCTTAGTTGTGGCATTCAGGATCTAGTTCCCTGACCAGGGATTGAACTCAGGCCCTCTGCATTGGAAGGGCAGAGTCCTGACCACTGGATCACCAGGACATGCACTCAGTTGCTTCAGTTATGTCCGACTCCCTGCAAGCCCATGGATTATAGCCTGTCAGGCCCCTTTGTCCCTGGGATTCTCCAGGCAAGAATACTGTAGTGGGTTGCCACTTCCTACTCCAGACCATCAGGGAAGTGTCTGTAATATTTCATGAATTTGTTTTTCTCTCAACTCATTTTTCCCATTCAAAAATTGTCTGTATGTCTGTTTGAGACTTCATGCAATCAGAAGCCATCCACAGTCCTAGGTGAGGTGTGTGAATGCCATAGAATGACTGTCTCGTACAGAGTTTAAGATCATAAAAATTTTGGAAGGTGATAGATTGGTTCAGAGAGAGCTGCCCCACCCCATGTTCTTGAATAGAGTAGTGGTTGGCTAATAGTAGCATTTAATAAATATTTGATGGAGGAATGAATAAACGAACATGAGACTTAAATCAGTGAAAGCAACACAGGCTAGATATGATGAATAATTTTCCAGTGCCATGCTAAAAAGAAAGACAGCCCTTCAGAAAAAGCTGGCCTTCCTTTAGGTGGAAGCATTAGGGTTTATACACAATGCTTGGACTTCCATAATAGACGGAAAAGGAGAGTATGTGGGTAACTTTGCCTCTGGCCTTAAATCATGTGACTCCCGTGAGAACATAGAGTTCAGAGGTCTGGCTACCATCTTGGAATGAGGAATGAGAACCATGGGGAACAAAACACAAAATAATATCTCAGTAAATCACCCTGCCATGAATAGCTCTCCAAGCCAATTAGGAAACTGTCGGTTTGAGGCCGTGGGGAAATCACAGCCTCTAAAAGTATGAGGCAGCATAGTTTCCAGAGCCGGGCAGTTTAGTCAGGTGCCATCCCTGCTCGGCACAGATTCCAAAGGAGGAAAGTGGGCAGAGTTGAGAAATAGCTGCGTGTGTGTGAGCAGTGTCTTCTGTCCTCCTGATTGACTTTGCTCTTGCCAGTTTTTAGACACAGTCCTTGAGGGTGTGAAAGAATCTTCCTATGAGTGAACATTCTGTACTGTCTGCTCTCCATCCTGAAATTAAATCTGTAGCTAACATACTACCTATTACATACAATTTTTAAAAAATTCACAATAAACCCCTAACTGTGCCATTAGGAAAATAGAGGAGCATAACGTTAATAAATTGGAGAAGGAAATGGCAACCCACTCCAGTGTTCTTGCCTGGAGAATCCCAGGGATGGGGGAGCCTGGTGGGCTGCCGTCTATGGGGTCGCACAGAGTAGGACTTAGCAGCAGCAACATTAATAAAATGACAGGTGTTCAGTATTTACATGCTCTATATGTTGAAACTGAAACCAAAAGGAGCCCACAAATTTCAAAATCACCTCCTGGGGACATCACCTCTCTTGGGAACCTGTGACGTCAATTAGGGCTAAACAGCAAAGCGGGAACCATCACATTCAGCAAGGGGGCACTCCCGAGGGGATTTGGGACATTGAGGGCCTTGACAGCATTCTCAGCATCACTCTGAACACGTATCCTGTCTGACCTACACTTACCCACTTACCGAGTCATCGGCCTCTCCCGCCGCCGCCCCTGGAGGCTGCTTGTGCCTGCACCGGCTGTGAACAGGGAGGGCCCAGCATCCCCTTCTGGGTCTAGAGACTGAGCCCAGTCCATTCCAGATGGGGAGGCAGGCAGACAGTGAGAGCGCCCCTGCGTGGGGCCATGGGAAGAGAGGTGGTCAGGATTCTTTCTCAAAGTGCCCCTCCATCCTGCCCAGCCCACATGGGAGGAGCGTTTCCCTGAATCCTCCAGTTTGCCTTCAACTGTTTGGGTCTTTGTCTTAAACCTTGCCCTGAACGCATCTCCTGTTCTCAGTCAATTCATACATGTTTATTCAGGTTTCAGTGTCATTTTATTGACTGTGTTCTGCTTAGTAAATGTTTACTGAGCTCTCTTTCTGAAAGGACAGGGTAAGTGAGGATCCAAGGAGTAAGGACCTGTCTTGTCACCCTGGGAGGCCAAGGATGCCCAGGAGGCAGGGCAGGCTGGAGAACGGAGGTGGGGCTCGTTCCCAGGTGCACTTGCCTGTCGGACAGCAGAGGTGCTTCAGGACCCCTGACTTGGGGGATGTTTCCTTGGGTTGGGACTAAGGGAACCTGTTTTGAATGAAGCAGCTTTATCATCCTCTGCCCCTGCCTCCCTTTTCCTTCATCCCTCCCTTCCTTCATTTTTCCCTTAGACGTGCAGTTGTGTTTATCTGACACTTCAGCTCAAAGCACGACATTTTTATCTATCTGTGAAAGTCTTTTTTCTGATTTTATTTTCCCCATTACCCAATAGCCCCACCTCTATCCTTCTTCTCCTTTTTGGGACCCACTGTAGTGTGACTGATGCTGGTCCTTAAAACAGCCGAGTGTCCTTATAAAATACGCAGGGTCACTATGATGTGCCATTGTGCTTTAACTCTCATTCTGGTTTCACGTCTTTCAATCATGACAACATTTTATTTTATTTTATTTTTGAGGATTATTTTTATTTTTATTTTTTTCATATATATCCACTCCATTTTTATTTATTTATTTTTTAATATAAATTTATTTGTTTTAATTGGAGGCTAATTACTTTACAATATTGTATTGGTTTTGCCATACATCAACATGAATCCGCCACGGGTATACACGTGTTCCCCATCCTGAACCCCCCTCCCACCTCCCTCCCTGTGCCATCCCTCTGGGTCATCCCAGTGCACCAGCCCCAAGCATCCTGTATCATGCATCGAACCTGGACTGGCAATTCGTTTCACATATGATACTATACATGTTTCAATGCCAATCTCCCAAATCATCCCACCCTCTCCCTCTCCCACAGAGTCCAAAAGACTGTTCTATACATCTGTGTCTCTTTTGCTGTCTCACATACAGGGTTATCATTACTATCTTTCTAAATTCCATATATATGTGTTAGTATACTATATTGGTGTTTTTCTTTCTGGCTTACTTCACTCTGTATAATAGGCTCCAGTTTCATCCACCTCGTTAGAACTGATTCAAATGTATTCTTTTTAATGGCTGAGTAATACTCCATTGTGTATATGTACCACAGCTTTCTTATCCATTCGTCTGCTGATGGACATCTAGGTTGCTTCCATATCTTGGCTATTATAAACAGTGCATCAAACATGACAACATTTTAAAACAATATAACAGTGCCTCTGCATGTACATCCAGTCTGTTGCTTCTCACTAGGTCATAGCATTGCACATGTATGTCCATAACATTGCACATGTGTGCATCCACAACATCACACACGTATGTATCCATGACATCACACGGCCCAATATCCGGCAGCTACTTGCCCTCGACCCTGGGGCTATGGAGCCTGTGCCCTGCACATTACTGTGCTGTTGTGGACCAGCTCCAGCGCACGGTTCAAGGGACTGATTTTGCCCCACTGGATCAGAAGAGCAGAAGGCCCAAGTGTGGGTGAAGCTATTTCCTTCATGGAGAAGAGGCTCCATCTGTCCTCTGTTGATGGGGAAGCAAAGGTCTCAGACAAGGAGGAAGGTGAGTGTGAAGTAAGTGTGCCTTGTGCGCTGGTGGAAGAGAGGCAGAGCCGAGATGAATTAGGGGACGCCCGTGTGCGGTGCCTGGATTCCCAATGTTTGAAGAAATGCATGCGGAACTCTAAGCAACTCTCCTATAAGCGGGGAGGCCGAGAGCATCGTCCACTCCTGAGCTTACATCCCAGGCTGACATTTGAGCAGCTGAACCTGCCCTCCTCTCACATGTCCATGTGTCCACAGTCTCACCCTGTCCCTGTCGTCCTACCTTGGCTGGAAGGACAGCCTTGAAAAGCAGGATGGTATTGCATCTCCTTGTCCTCCATTGCAGGAGCAGTTCCCTTAACCATCAGACAGCTCTGAGCCTGAAACTGAACTGGTTAATGACTTTCTGGCTCCACTAAGGAGGCTTTAAATGAGCTGCTCAGTTTCTTGTTTGGGCCGTCAGAGGCAAAGGTGCTAAGGGCGGAGGAACCATTAGGAATGACAGTGCCTGCTGGCCTGTTGGGAAGGGAGGGCTGGGCTGATCTGAAGGCTGGAGCAGTGTCTGCAAACAAGGTGGGGTCTGTTCAGGGAGTCTGCTGCCCCCACCGCCACCCCTCCACCACAGATGCTGGTCAGCGCAGGGTCCACTGCCCACCTTCCTTCCTGTGAAGTGCTTGGTAAGCCTGTCTCTATGGCTAATAGTTACAAGAACATCAAACTGCCACCACGTTAGGCCAGTTCCATTTCCCTGGGGACCTAAGAGGTGGACCCATCCCTCAGTTCATTCTGTAGGGTTCTTCAGAGAAGGACCAAAAAAAAAAAAGCATGTCCTTGATTACCAAACAGTGTGATCTCAGTGGAGTTTTGAGTCCAAGGATGGTCTTTGTTGCCCTGTGAGGAGCTGGGAGCCTGCTCAGTCCCTTGGGTGTCTGTGCCTGTCAAGGACAGAGGAGAGCCCAGACTTGGAGGGGGCATCTGTTCACAGTGGAGGTAACATCCCCTGGGGCTCCCTGGAGGACCAGGAAGGAGGCTGTGCTCATAGAGATGTTATTCTCCATAACAGAGAAGAGAGAGAGGACAGGATGACAGGTAGACTGAGCACAAACCAGTGGCAAGAGGTGGGAGACAATGACAAGGAAAATGTCAGAGAGGACCTGGGGTCTGTGGCCAAGGGTGTCCTGAGCCCTGACATCGCCTTCCCAGAGTCCAACCTGGGAGCAGGTTCATCTCACACCTGCTTCCTCTAAACAAGGATGGGCACAGACATCAGAGCCTTTTGAATGTGGTTTGCCCAAAGGAGGGCTTCCTTGGTGACTCAGATAGTAAGGAATCTACCTGCAATGCAGGAGACCCTGGTTTGATCCCTGGATCAGAAAGATCCCCTGGAGAAGGGAATGGCAACCCACCCCAATATTCTTGCCTGGAGAATCCCATGGACAGAGAAGCCTGAGCTGCAGTCCCCAGGGTCACACAGAGCTGGACATGACTGAGCAACTAACACTTTCATTGTCCAAGGAAGGCACTGACACTGGCTGTCAGTGGAGTCCCCCACGTGTCATTTGGAAGGCGGGGTGCGAGGGCTCTGTAATCAGCAGAAAGGGCCACATCCGATTCCAGCACTTAGAATGAGGCCACAGTCTGTGGCGATTGATCAGAGGAGCCAGCAGCAGACCTGCTGGAGCGAATCGCGCCTGTCAAGGTGTTCTGCAGGAAAGGAACGGTGTGAAGACTGCCAAGTCAGCAGAGAAGATCTGGGCGTCTCCTGGGGTCTGGTCCAGGAAGACGCACTCTAACAAGCTCCCCAGAGGATTCTGGTTCTAGATGAAAGACCCTTTCCATCTGCAAGACCTCACCTCCTTCCAGGAAAAACGAGATTGTTTTGTTCCCATGTCACTCCCCTCTTATATTTCCCCCAGCAATGGATTTTTGCTGTAATCTGTATACAAGGTACACAGCCCTATTGAGGATTTAGCCAACTAATGAAACCCCAAATTCCATTCCAAATCTATCTTATTTATTTGCTTTCAGAAAGCGGGCCCTAATTGGCTATTAGGAAAGCATGCCATCAGTTCCTTTATGGGCCGCCGGATTTATGGAACTGGCTCTGGAGTCGGAGGGAACGTGAGGCTCTCATTCAATGTCACAGAGCATTTAACTAACCATTTCATTTCTTCCCAGGCCTAAAGGGAAGAGCACATTTATTAAAGTATTTTGATCCTTTGGAGACAGATTAATATGAAGCTCATGTCAGTTTTGTAGGATATACTGAGTCAATAAACAGAAATGCACACTGACGGGCAATCCTCTGAGCCACAGGTGGTACAATGCACACGTGTGTTGTCACAGAGAAAACATTACTTAAGAAAAGTAATCCACCATATTGTATTTCTATCACTGAATGGTTACTCTAAATCTCAGAGTGTGTGTGTGTGTGTGTGTGTGTGTGTGTGTGTGTGTGGTGTGTTTGGGGCAGGTCTATTTTTTTAACTGACTATAGTGAACACATTTGAATGGAGGCTTTGAACTCAATTCAAGGCTTGAACTCAAATTCATGATACCATGAATTTCTGTTTAGCCCTGCCGTGATTTGAGAGGCCATGTGGTTTCCATCCAAACTGCTCATCTGTCACAGTTCTTGTGCCAAAGTGAACACAGTGTGTTAGTTGCTCAGTCGTGTCCAACTCTTTGCAACCTTTGCAGCCTGCCAGGCTCCTCTGTCCAATGGGATTCTTCAAGCAAGAATACTGGAGTGGGTTGCCATGCTCTCCTCCAGAGGATCTTCCTGACCCAGGGATCGAGCCTGGGTCTCCTGCATTGCAGGCAGATCTTTTACTGTCTGAACCACCAGGGAAGCCAGACACCACATAAACACATGATATGGCTACATTTCAATAAAACTTTATTTAAAGTAACAGGAGGAGACTCACTGAAGCCCAGAGAAGCCCCGTATTTGTCCATCCTAAGAGACGATCTGTTTTCATGTCTCATTAACAAAGGACTGTTGATTCATTGGTGATCTATCCTGACCTTGTATTTGAGCAGTCAGTCAACTCTCAGGAACTAGTTCAGGAAGAATATTCTTGTAACTAGAGACTCTTCTTAGCAGATGCTTTCTTCTAATTTAAATGGTTTCTCCTTTTGGAATGACAGTTTAACGTGGAAATAGTGTAGATTGTACTTTGCAACCAGCACCTTCAACCTGAGAACAGCCACTTGCTTTAATTCAGACCTTGACATCTTCCACTGTTAAAAAAAATTAAATTGGAGTAAAATTTAATTGTGTTGAAATAGAGATTAGCACTATGGTTTAATAATAACTAGGAAAAGGTCTTTCGTTTTGACTAGGGGACTCCTGAATTCAATAAATGACAAAGTTAATTAGATAACAAGGACAAATTGTCTGTTCGTTAATCCTGTAAGCAACATGAGACTTGATGGGAATGCTGGCAAATTGGTGTTTTTGAACTTTCCCCCCAAACTCCCCACTTGTGTTCCCAACTTGGGGGAAAAGAAACTCAGAACAAGTGTTCCTACAGAAACACCAAATCTCTTTCTCATTTTTCTAATAATGGATTATTACTCATGCTTTAAAGCCAACATTATTAACCTCTAAAATTACATGCATAGGAAGAAATGACTCCCATCTGAAACTGGGAGCAGAATTAGGCTCTGGTTACGGTGTCTGTGGCTTCTCCCAATAACCTGTCACCTTTCTAATTAATTAGCCTCTCAGAACCAGGTGCCGCCAAGTGGGAGGGCATGTGGGGAGCTTTCCCAGGAATGTGAGGCAAACAAGATGTGGGCCAATTATGGACTTCCTCCTAGGGAAACACAAGTGTTCACAGCCCCTGTCTGTGTTTACACAGGGAAGGAGAGGTTTGGGGGTGGGGGGAGACAGAAAGAGGGAGAGAGTTCCAAAGGGTAAGCCACTTCCGTTTCTAGCTGGGAAAAAACACATATTCTGAAGTTTTCCTCCGTCTGTGCAGCAGAAAATTATGACAACAAATATTCTCCATCACAATGTGCTTTTATGTATTATCATCCCATTTAATGATCACACACACCTCGGCAAGTAAGTGCTAATAGACCGAAGTCACAGGTGAAGAAACTGAAGAGTTTAGGACTTTTCCTGGGCTCATAAGGGAGATCCTGAAGAGTCTGAATTTTCTGAGTCCAGAGTGATTGGGTGCATTTTCATCACTATTGGTTTTGGCCAAGGGTTCTGGAGGAGGAAATGGCAACCGCTCGGGTAATCGTGCCTGGAGAATCCCATGGACAGAGGAGTCTGGTGAGCTACAGTTGCAAAGAGTTGGACATGACTGAGAGACTGAGCACACTCCTCAGATTCAAGTGCACGTAGCAGAGCCCGACTGTAACACACCTCGCTTTGGGCTTCCCAGGTGGCTCTGCAGTAAAGAATCTGCCTGCCAAAGCAGGAGACATAGGGTCAATCCCTGGGTTAGGAAGATCCCCTGGGGAAGGAAATGGCTACCCATGCCCGTAGTCTTGCCTGGAAAATCCTAGGATTTTCCCCTATGAAAATCCCATGCCAGAGGAGCTTAGTGGGCTACAGTTGCAGAGTTGGACACTGCGAGGCTGCCATCTCCCTTGGTTATTCCCCATGGGATTCACTGGCAAATGAAAAATAGGGTAAAAAGGAGTGATTCCAGCACCCTGCTCTCCATCTGTTCCTCCATGCTCAGAAGATTCCCAGCCTGAGATCTGGCTTTGCTCAGAACCCAGTCCAGGGAACATACTACCTGCTACATCCCCCCCGGGTGAGCCACCAAGGGTGGAGATCTTGGGTTGACAGGTGCATTGCTGAGGGGACAAGGGTGTGGACAGTGCAGGTGAGCCCTGAGCCCCTAAGGCACTTCCCTGGGAACAGACATTTGCTCTCTCCCATCTCGGCTTCCCCACAAACCAGACACAGGCACCGTGCTAACCATGGGGCGAACTCTGATTCTGTCACCACATAAAGACATTTCCTCATGACTTTCCTTCCTACTTGTTACAAAAGGACAACTAAGACAACAAAAACACCGATGCCTCTTTGGCATTTAATGGTGTGACAACAAAACACCGGTGATAATTACATGTTAGTCATGCCCACCATCAACCATCCTCTTTCACCCATCCCGTCATGTCATTGATATTTGTAATGACCTTCTGAGGAACAGGGTGTGTGTGGTTATTATTAGAATGACCATATGGCCTGGTTCTTCTGGAAGAGTCCCCTTTTCTGTTGCATGGCCTGCTTGTCCCTCACCCCCTTTTATTCCTGAAGTGTCCCAGCTTGACAACAGGATGCATGGTCACCCTAACTTTCAGGTCCACACTTTATGATTCTGGACATTGAGACCTGGGGAGACTATCTGCGTGGGGATACTTGGAACAAAGGGAAGAATTGGGATCCAAATGTGAGGAACGAGATTTTCATGTGGACCTCTCGTGAGGCTCACATGATGGCACTTGGCACGTTGCTGACCACAGCCCTCCTGACTGTCTTTGAGCAGCTAAAGGCAGGCCAGAGGGCCTGGGAATCCATGTGTTAGCACAACAACGACAACCACGATTTGTGGAAATTGAGCTTATGAGCGAAGCACTTGCAGCACCTGCCTGCTTTTCCTCATCCTGAGGTTCAGCCTCAGACTCTGGGCTGGCATCTGCTGTGCACAGGCCAGCCCTGCCTGGGCTACCAGCCCGGTCAAGAAAGTGGGAACAAGGCCTTTAAAAGCTGTTTCTGTTTAATAGAAGCATAAAGTCATACTTATGAGAAAATCAGATTTTTGATGGACCTCCTTCACATTCGTTGGCAGGTCTGCTGTTTTAATTTTGAATGATGGATGGGGAAGTGAAGGCACCACGTTTTTTCCCCAATACTGTGGGTTCCACAGGCCTTCCTGTGACTCGACCTCTGTCTTGAAGACAGAACATCCTACTGAGTGGAATCTAAGGTTATGTCTGTGTGTCAAGCTGAGGTCAACTAGCAAAGGCCCCTCAGACATCAACAGCCAGCAAATTGGTGTGGATGAGTGTCCGTGGTCTGTCTTAGCTGAAAGAAGGATTACCTCGCATGTGTGATCAGCAGGACACCTAGTAGATAAAGGATGTTTGGGAGCTCTCAGGCTGGGCCTCTGAGAGAAGGGCTCTTAGGACCAGACATATAAAGAAATGGGGCTGTGGGGCCACTCTGCTCCTGCCTTTGCATCCATATGTTTGCATTCAGAACTGGCCTCTTGACAGCACTGGGCTTCCTGCTCTTGACCTGAGCTGCATCATTCAAGGCTCATCCCTCCAGGAGGTGTTGGGACCTCCTATTTCCCTAAGGTTAGGAGGCCCTGTTTGCTAGGTTCTACAGGTGGTGCTAGTGGTAAAGAACCCTCCTGCCAACACAGGAGGCATAAGAGACACGGGTTTGATCTCTTGTTGGGAAGATCCCCTGGAGGAGAGCATGGCAACCCACTCCAGTTTTCTTGCCTGGAGAATCCCATGGACATAGGAGCCTGGTGGGCTACAGTCCATGGGGTCACAAAGAGTCAGATATGACTGAAGCGACAGCATGCACACACAGCTGTCAAATTATGTGATTCTTAACTGGTTTTTACCTGGGAGCAATTACCAACATTTTGAATTTTGTGCCTAAATCAAGACCTTACTGATTTATATATTATTTTAATATTGCATAATTCAAGTGCCAGTAAAACATGACCCCATGAAGATGGCATGAAGACACCATTTACATGGTCTTAAGGTGGTCTGAACTGATAGTGCCCATAGACATTGATTTTTCTCTGGGTAATTAGTGAATTACTATGACTACTGCTAGCGAAAAAAAAACAAACAACAGGAAAAGAGCAGATAGAAACACTTCTTTTCAGGGAAACGTTGGGAAGCCTGGAAAAGAACTCTGAGTGAATTCCTTTATCTACTCATCCACAGATAGACACTTAGAGTCCATATCTTGGTGATTGTAAATAGTGCTGAGATGAACATACGCGTGCCTGTATCTTTTCCAATTAGTGTTCTCATGTTCTTTGGAAAAATACCCAGAAGTGGAATAGCTAGACCATGTGGTAGTTTTATTTTTAATTTTTTGAGGGTTCTCCATATTATTTTCCATGGTGGCTGCATAAATTTACATTCCCACCAACAGTGTGTGATGGTGGAAACTAAATTTTTGGCAGTGAACACACTGTCATGTATACAAAAGTAAAGATACAATGTGCATGTGAAACATATAATGTCATTAATCAGTGTCACCTCTCTATATTTTTTTTAAAAAGGGATGACCCTATTGATTTGGGGCAGGGTTCCGTTGGCACACACAAAGCTTCCCTTCAGAGGCTCACCTCCCCCAGTTTGGAAGACTGCGCTCTCTGCCCCACTCTACGTTCATGAACTCTCATGAGGACATTTCTCTGAAAGCATGACAGAACTGAATGCAGGTGTCCAGACAAAACGTTCACAGCAACAGTGCTCACAACGGCCAAAAGGTGGACAGAGCATGGATTTTCATCACTGGATGAATGGATAAACCAAGTGTGGTCCACTCAAACAATGACATGTTATTCAGCCATAAGATGGAAGAGATTCATGTTACAACACAGATGATTCTCAAAGTCATGCTAAGTGAAATAAGCCAGGCACAAAAGAAGACCTATGGTATGATGCCTTTTATGTGAAATGTCCAGATGGGCAAATCCCTAGAGACAGAAAGTAGATCTGTGGTTGCCAAGGGCTGGGGTGAGGGCTTGAGGATGGCTGCTCAGTGGGTGGAGGGTTGCCTTTTAGGATGATAGGAACATTCTCGAAGTAGGTAGAAATGACGGATGCACAGCAATGGGAATGCACCAAATATCATTAGTAGCCAATTTTAAGTTATGTATGTTTTACCACAGTGGGGAAAAAAAGAGCATTGGCAACCCAAAATATCCAAAGCTATTTTTCATGTCCCTCTAAACTGGGTAGCTCTCTCACTTTAATTTTTATTTTATTTGTTTACATTAAAAGCCCATCTGTGAGCCCCTGGCTTATTTTCCTTTGAAAATGACTAATTTCATATTTCATAAGTACAGAGTGAATGCCGATGAGTCTTCATCTGTCACAGGGTGCCTGTGATCGGAGCAATCATCCCCCTAATATGTCTTGCAAAAGAGTCAATGGATCCATTGTTGGTGACGGTTGCATGTAAAGCAGGCTTTGTCCTGCCTTGGCCCTGTCCATCTGGCTCAGTGACCTCCCTGGTACCGCAGGTGTGTCAGCGTGATTTACGTTCCTACTTCATGTGGTCCTCTGCCTATCTAATTGACTGGCCGTTAAAGAGGAGGAGGAGAGAACTTTGGGCATCTATACACATCCATTTCAGGATATACCGTCCATCAGCTTCTGGTGGCTAAAATAATACAGATGCCTAATACCATTTTGAATATTAATATTCATCCCCAATTTTCAACAACATTATAATTTGGCAGTGCTCGGTGGTGCTTCTGTCTTTCTAGCCAAATGACATTTGTCACACTCAAGTAGGAACAATTATTAATAATTTTCATTTCATTAGAAGCACTACAATGAAATGTCAACAGCCTTAAAAGTGCATCAGAAGTGTACAAATTAATTTTGATTTTCTGAAGTGTAATTACTTTTGTAAGTACTAGACTGTGTAATCACTTTGGTCGTTGTTACTTGCCCAATCAATTATACTTAAATGCACTTACCTGTTTTCAAACATGATTTTCAGAGGTCACCTGTTGGTGCTTTTTGCTATGATAATAGGAAGTTCCTATAGTTCATAGTGGACATGCAGTAACAAAGGCCTGGTAAAGGTAGTGATGAGATGAACAGAAATACAAGAATAAAAATTGTCTTGGCAAGAGACCAGCCCAAGCCACATAAGACTCTGGGGCTCAGTTTTGATTTAATTCTGGCTGGGGGGCATATATAGTGACTGAAAATACATTTTTACATGGAAAACTAAAGGTGGTAGTTCCTATCTATTTCAGAACGTGGATGTTGCCACGAGTACATCCTGGCACATCCGTTTATTGTGTTGTTGTTCAGTCGCTTAGTCGTGCTGCACACTCCTTGAGACTCCATGGATCGCAGCACGCCAGGCTCCTCTGTCCTCTGCCGTCTCCCGGAGTTTGCTCAGATACACCTCCATTGGGTTCGTGATGCTCTCTAATCATCTCATCCTCTGCTGCCTCCTTTCCCTTTTGCTTTCATTTTTTCCCAGCATCAGGATCTTTTCCAAAGAGTCAGCTCTCTGGCCAAAGTTTTGGAGTTTCAGCTTTAGCATCAGTCCTTCCAATGAATATTCAGGGTTGATTTCCTTTAGGGTTGACTGGTCGGATCTCCTTGTAGTCCAAGGGACTCTCAAGGTCTTCTCCAGCACCACAATCCAAAGGCATCAATTCTTCAGTGCTCAGTTTTCACTATGGTCCAGCTCTCACATCTGTACACAACTATTGGAAGAACCATAGCTTTGACTAAATGGACCTTTGTCAGCAAACTGATGTCTCTGATTTTTAATATACTGTCTAGGTTTGTCATAGCTTTCCTTCCAGGGAGCAAGTGTCTTTTAATTTCATGACTGCAGCCACTGTCTACAGTGATTTTGGAGCCCAAGAACATAAAATCTGCCACTACTTCTACTTTTTCCCCATCTATTTGGTATGAAGTGATGAGACTGGATGCCATGATCTTAGGTTTTTGAATGTTTAATTTGCTGTTGACTCACTCATAACATGAAGGGTATGAAGCACCTCCTCCCATGAAGCACTGTGCCTGCTTCTATCATTTCGTCTTTACCACACAGCCTGGTGCAGTAGTAGATGCCGCATAACAAGTAGATGCTAAATAGTCACTGAATCACATCTGACTCTTGTGACCTCATGGACTGTAGCTGTCAGGCTCCTCTGTCCATGAGATTCTCCAGGCAAGAATACTGGAGTAGATTGCCATTTCCCTCTCCAGGGGATCTTCCTGACCCAGGGATCTAACCCAGGTCTCCTGCATTATTGGCAGTCTCCTGCCAATTAGTAACTACTAATTAAGTTACTAATTAAGTTATTTAATAGTTACTAAACTATTAAAAGTTACCAAAGAGGTAATGAAGATGCATTGGTAAAAATTCAATGAGAAAACATAGGACATGCTGATTTGCTGTTACCCAGTATTGTTAATCATCATAATCAATATAGTATTAATAATGATCATTTCAATCTTGGAAAAATATATTGATCCCACTCATTTTGGCCAGGAAACAGAGCCAAACTCAATACACCCTTGGAGAGATTCTATACATCACTAATAATTACATGAATGCACGATGAAACATCACTTGAATACATTTATTGCTTACAAAACATCCAAACGAGAGGTGGTGGAGTGGCAGAGACATGGGTGCTTCCATACACTGTTGACAGGAACATAAATCGGCTCAACCTTCCTGAAGCACTGACTTGGCTAAATATATCACAATTAAACATGTACACAAACCTTTTACGGAGGAATTCTTATTTTTGGTATCTAAGTTATAGAAATAACGTTTAAGTAAACAAAGATGTATACAGAAATGATTTTTGCAGTATTAAAGGCATAAAACGGATACACCGTAAGTATCCATCAATAACATATACGTAAATAAGTTATGGTTTGCCTAAGATGGTGCAGTGTTAAAGAACCCTCTTGCCAATACAGGAGATGTGGGTTTGATCCCTTGATCAGGAAGATCCCCTGGAGGAGGAAATGGCAACCCACTCCAGTATTCTTGCTTGAAGAATCCCATGGACAGAGGAGCCTGGTGGATTACAGTCCATGGGGTTGCAAAGAGCTGGACTCCACTGAGTGACCAGGCACACACAGCACACTTGTCCAAGAACAAAATTCTATATATACATTGTTCTTTTTTTTAATTTTATTTTTTAGCTTTACAATATTGTATTGGTTTTGCCATATATCAAAATGAATCCACCACAGGTATACATGTGTTCCCCATCCTGAACCCTCC
This sequence comes from Bos indicus x Bos taurus, assembly GCF_003369695.1. Taxonomy (NCBI): domain Eukaryota; kingdom Metazoa; phylum Chordata; class Mammalia; order Artiodactyla; family Bovidae; genus Bos; species Bos indicus x Bos taurus. The sequence continues at coordinate 27,286,304 of NC_040088.1, forward strand.
TCCCTCCTCCCTCCCCATACCATCCCTCTACATTGTTCTTTATAGCATTGAACTTTACTTTCACCACCAGACACAACCACAACTGAGCATTGTTTCCACTTTGGCCCTGCTCTCTTTCTGGAACTATTTCTCTGATCTTCCCCAGCAGTATTTTGGACACCTATGAACCAGGGGGGTTTATCTTCCAGTGTCATATCTTTTTGCCTTTCCATACTGCTCGTGGGGTTCTCAAAGCAAGAATACTTTGTGAATTGACATACACATTTTTCTAATAGGGTTCAGTGATAAAAGCAAGTTGCAATCCAACATGAATAGTATGCTTATCTGTGTTTTAGAGAGTGGACTAGATTGCATAAAAGCTAACAAGCAACTGGAAAGTGAGTTATGATCAAACATGAAGAATTATTACCTTTTGGGGAATGGATTGAATGTGTGTGGTTTTAACTTTTATTTATTATTTCACATATTTTAAGTAGAGGCATTATGTGTGGTTTTAATTTATTTTCTGTTGATAAGATAAAGTAAATGCATCACATTTATTTAAAAATAGTTTTAATCCTGTGAGCACACTCCTGGTAAGTAACCAACTGAATCCATAAAGGATGGATAACCAAACCAAACCCATCTGAATCACCCCAACCTGGTCCATGTGGGCTGTGTTCCCAGGCTTGTGCCTCAATTTGCTGCCAGCTAGAACTGATTAGCAAGTTTACCAATATAAATGGAAGCCTCCTGAGAAGGGGTTGGTAGATCCCTATAATTTATATGGAGAACCATTCACTTAAACTTCAACATTCTCAGGACCTTCCAGTAATATAACTCTGAAGGAAGGACCACTCTCAGTACTCTTCAAAAATATGGATAAACTCTCCAAATTATGTCTTTGTCCTCAAAATGATTTCCTTAGCTGTTAGCTAAATTTCTGCCAAAACGTCATTGTACTAAAATGGTGAGGTCCCGCCTCCATGGAAATGAAAATAATGACTCTAACACTGTGAATAGGAACTGAAGTGGTGATTTCTTGTCTTTGTTAGGATCCATTCCCTTTGAGGTTCATGAACAGGGTGTCCGCCTAACTTTTACCATGTTGATTTTTAAGAAAGAATCACGTTTTAAAACATCGTTGTAGTAAGTACAATCGTAATTACAAGAAAAATGATGAAATCATAAAATAATAAAGTAAGCCCTATTTTTTAAAGAAATTAATCTCCTGCTTTAAATAAAATAAAACCTTGCATTGACCTGAGAACTTGGTTAATGAGGCATTTGCCAAGTTGTTTAGTTTTTATGGCTTGCCAAGTGTGTAATTACTTTGCTTGGCACTTTTAGAAAATGTTATTATAAACCCTTCTTCCAAAGAAAATTATGCAACATAATTATTAACTCTAAAATTACACACACATTTATCTGCTAGTATTCGCTTTCATGCTTCAGCTGTCACTTAAACATTGCTGGCTTGAATCACGCACCTGTTCACAATGATGTTTTCAATGTGTTTCTACTAATTTCCCATTATATGGTAGAAAGCCAAACACTGGGAAAGAGAAAGTAGCAAAAACTGGGCTTTAATAGAAAATCACTTCCCGTAACATCTGAGACCCTGGTAGCCTTCACACGGAAAGAGCACCACTGAACCCTTGTCCGCAGTGATCACATTATTCATGTCCCCTTCTGTGCATTTTCACCCATTTTAAATATTTCAACCAGAAACAACAGCTCTTCTGACTCAGATGCACAAAGGCAGGCTGGATCATGTCAGGGCTAGATTCTGTTTTTGCTTTCTCTCTAAATCTACTTCTGAAAAGAAAGAAAAGAATGCCCCCCATTTTTTTTAATGAACAGAAGAGAAAATGTCCAAGGACAAAGTCTCATGAATAATACTTCCATTTCAAGGTGGTCTTTACCCAGATTTCATCTTTGAATTTCCTTTAGTGTGAGGCATCTGATCAGTGATCAGAGCATAAGGACTAGTATAGATTGGACTGTGTGCCCCACCAAGTGTATGTTGACATCGGAACCCCCAGGACCTCAGAGTGTGATGGTATTTGGAGAAGGGACATTTAAAGAAGTGTTTAAGTCAAATGAGATCATGGAGATGGGCCCTCATCCAATGTGGCTGATGTCTTTATCGGACGAGGAGATTAGGAAACAGACTCATACCCAGGAGTAAGACATGAGGAGAAGACAGGCGTCTACAAGATGAGGAGAGCGGACTCAGAAGGAAACAATGCTGCTGACACCAGGACCTTGAACTTTCAGCCTCCAGATGATGAGAAAACAAATTTCTTTTGCTTAAGCCTCCTCCCCCAGTCCGGGGTCTGTTTTCATGGCAGCCTTAGCAAGCTGATACCTTGCTCGGCTTAGGAGAGATCTCTATATGAGTAGCTATAGAATGTGTTCACTTGTGTGCTCAGTCATGCAGTTGTGTCTGACTCTTTGCAGCCTCATGGAATCCCTCTGTCCATGGGATTCTTCAGGCAAGAATACTAGGGTGGGTTGCCATGCCTTCCTCCAGGGGGTCTTCCTGGAGGAAGACCCTCCAGAGGGTCTTCTAACTTAAGCTCATTCCATTGAAGCTTCCCTTTGAATTTTCAAGACAGAAGAGGAATGGACTCAACAGTGGCAGCATGGTAGGGTCTGCCCTGGGGAAGTGACAGCCCCAGAAGCCGGGGGAGCTTGAGAGGCCTGTTTTGCTGGGCGACCACATCCAGGGAGACTGGAAACTGCAGAGTTATTATATCTGGACAATTGTGGCTTTCTTTGTAAGAGGTTGTGCCAGCGTTTGCCTGGACAAGAGTGGGCAGTTTTACTGTCCTATTTTAATCCATTTACAAACTTCCTAAATTGTCAGATTAAAGAGCCACTGTAAATTGCTGGAAATGTCATGATTACAGCACATGGATGCTGGCCTTTCAGGACCTGAGGGGCAGCTGTCATTTTCTTCTTGTGACGTCATCAAGCTCCAGATGTTGAGTAGTTGCCCCTTGCTCTGTAGAAACAGGATAGTGGCTCGAACTCCAGCTAATCTTCAGGGGTCCCCATGTCAGCAGAGGGTCTGATGCTGAACACATTGCTATTTGCATGGAAACAGCTTTTATTGAAACTTTACACGTTGAACTAGGATGTATATCATTTGAATAAAAATAAATAAAAAAACATGTTTAGCATCTTGAGGCACAGTGCTGAGTTATTCCCACCTTTACTGACCCTTTGTTGTTGAGTCTCTAAGTCATGTCCACCTCTTTTGTGACCTCATAGACTGCAGCCCACCAGGCTCCTCTGTCCATGGGATTCTCCAGACAAGAATAGTGGAGTGGGTTGGGTTGCCATTTCCTCCTTCAGTGTATCTTCCTGACCCAGAGATTGAACTGGCATCTCCTGCATTGGCAGAAAGATTTTTTACTACTACACCATCTGGGAAGCCCTTTACTGACCCTACACTTTCTAAATTGATTGCTTCTTTTGCTTCTGGCTTAGCAAGACAGATTCATATTTATTTCTCTGTGGGAAAAGGACACAAATACAAAGCTCTGAGAACATACAATGTTTTTTCCCCCTATGATCACTGAGAGTTTATCTATTAATATAGACCCACGTGACCATACCCTCTGGGGTTTTATCAGATGTTATTTCACTTTTTGCTGGATGCCTCCTTAGAAAATCCAAGAGATAAACCCCATGCAAATCTGCATGCTGCATTCTTAGAAAACATTTTTAGGTCCCATTTTAAAGAAAGAGTGAGACATATTTTCACTTTTACACCTTCTGTTCCCAAAGGAAAACATTGACTTCAAAGCCAGGCTTGCAAACAGCTTCCACTTAAACAATAAAAATGCACTGAAATCTTTCCAGCAAGACCAGAAGTTGTGTGTAAGACATAGAATTCAGGTGTCTATAAGCATATAGAATATATGGAAATCCACCAAATGAAACCAGTGAAACATATTCCTCTTCAATTCAAAACTATATATGAAAGAATAGCAACAGTTTGTGTTGGAATGTTCACTTAGCCCTCGTGGAAATACCAGATTAAACCACAGAGAAAAAGATGGTTCTGCTTATCATCCATTGGATATAAGAAAAGAATACAACCATATAAATTGTATTCATGGGAGGACCTCTGTGTTTCCGGGAAGAAGTGACCCTCCAAATTGAGGGCAATGTTTATCAGAGTTAGCTCATGAGAACAATGAAATGTTCAAATAGAGACCCCTAGAGCCTTAAAAAAAGCTAAGACATCACTTTGTTGAGAAAGGTCTGTATAGTCAAAGCTATGGTTTTTCCAGTAGTCATGTACAGATGTGAGAGTTGGACCATAAGGAAGACTGAGTGCCAAAGAATTGATGCTTTTGAATTGTGGTGCTGGAGAAGAGTCTTGAGAGTCCTCTGGACTGCAGGGAGATCAAAGCAGTCAGTCCTAAAGGAAATCAACCCTGAATATTCATTGAAAGGACTGATACTGAAGCTGAAGCTCCAATACTTTGGCCATCTAATGTGAAGAGCCAATTCATTGGAAAAGACCCTAGTGCTGGGAAAGATCGAAAACAAAAGGAGAAAGGGGTGGCAGAGGATGAGATGGTTAAATAGAATCACTGACTCAGTGGACATGAATTTGAGCAAACTCCAAGAGATAGTGGAGGATAGAGGAGCCTGGTGTGCTGTAGTCCATGGGGTCGTAAAGAGTTGGACACGTCTTAGAAACTGAACAACAATGGAGCCTTAACAACACAGATTTCATAGTGATTACAATTAGAAACTTGCACCGTGCATTTCCCTTTGCCAAATGTATTATTTTTTCCCTAGTGATTATCGGGAGGAAAAAGGTAAAGTCAGGCACATATTAACTTCCAAGTTCAAATAAAGTGTGACACTGTACCTGGCCAGGCTCATTTTAATTTCCACTTGGTAAGAGGACATTCTCTTAGATTCATATCTCACTGTTCTTTTTTATCATTTCTCAAAAGCTTGCCATGTGGGGAAAAAAATCCTGCTGCTTATCAGATAGATTTGCTCTAATATGTCAGCCCTGGAAACATCTCGCATTTATGCTTCATAAAGCTCATCAGTTTTTAACTCTTTCACTCAAATCAGGAACAAAAAGATGGACTTCTTCCTTGAGTCTATATGGAGTTAGCAGATTTACCTTAAAACCCACTGTCTACAATAAGCAATGCACACATTATATAGTGAAAGTGAAAGTGTCAGTCGCTCAGTCTTGTAGCCCACTAGGCTCCTCTGTCCATGCGATTTCCCAAGCAAGAACACTGGAGTGGGTTGCCATTCCCTTCTCCAAGGGATCTTCCCAATCTAGAGATAGAACCTGGGTCTCCCTCATTGTAGGCAGATTCTTTACTGTCTGAGGCACCAGGGAAGCCTGTACATTAGTAGTAATGTGCTTATAATCCTGGGAAAGCTTCTTTGTTTCATCAGCATAGTATCGTTCAGAGTGTATCTAAACGATACAGGGTGTTTCAGGTGCACAAAAAGAATTTGAAGCTAAATCTTTCACAAAAGTCGCGTTTGCTGAAATTTTTCTGGTTTCCCAAACCATGTTGAGATCACAGGATTTTCAGGTCATACACCCAAACTTGCTTTTTACCAGAGCTCTTCGTTTGGAAGACACAATTCTGAACATCAATAGTTTGGTGATAAATTGATGTTTAGCTGTGGCCGCCATGATTTTTCACCTTCTCAGAGGAGTGTGGGGATGGGAGGATTGCTTGTGGAGGTGGGGTCAGTGTCTGGGCTTGAAAGCGGTGCTTTAACGCAGAGATGGAGACAAGATGTGCTGGGAGGGTGTGGGTATGTGATACTGGGCATCTTAAGGTCAGAACTCGGCATCAGAGGTTCCCTCACCACGTCCTCCTGGGGGTGCCTCCCCATAACGTCATCACCGAACCCGCTGGGTGAGGACCTGTGGGTCATTCAGCTGCCAGAGTGGTTCCTTATGCCCGTGAATTCTTTGTCCCTCATCTGCTTCACAGCATCGTCAGAAGCAGCAAGCAGGACCGCCTCGGGTGGCAGGTCAGCCATGCGTGCACTAGACCTTGGAATGTGAATGAAATGCAGCTGGTCAAGTTTGCACAGAAGTGATTTAATCTTTCTCATCAACCCCCCACCCCACCCCCACTCAGCAGGATGCAGACTTCCCGCGATCACTCCCTGGCTCTCCCTGCTTTAACTAGCTGCCCTGCGCTCACACCTGCCCCTCCTATGCGACACCGAGTTTCTCAGGCTCAGTTTCTTCCTTCTTCCTCTCCTCCAGATGGTGCCAGGGCAGTGGGGCGATGAAAGAGTGGGTAGAAGAGTCTTCTGAGGTGCCCCCTTGGGTCTTGGTTGGCTTTTGTGAAGGTGCTGCCCCTGGTGCTTGGCCAGGCCACTGTCCAGTGCCAACCGTCCTGTAGTCCATCTTGGGTCTCACCGGCCCTTTGGGATCTGGCACATACTCCATCCTTGACTGAATGGTTCACCTACGTCTCTCTGTATATTGTCACTTCTGAACACCTTCAAGGGGAGCCCAGGCCCTCCTCCGCCTCACCCTACCATTCTGATGGCTCACCCTGAATGGGCATCTCTGTGGGGCAGGAGGGAGCCACCCCTGCAAAGGGTTGTCCTCCCAGGAGGCCATGGGGTGTCAACTCCCCAACACGAGACAAGCTAGTTTGGTTAAAAAAAAAAAAGATCTCCAATTTGGATTCCTAATTGCCTGTGTTGGCCTCTGGGCCACTTTGGACCTGTGGGAACTCAGCCCAGTGATTTACATTTCTGCACTCCATCTACAAAGTGCAGATGACAAGAATAGCAGCCTCGTGTATTCAGAGCAACGAACACCATGTCATTAAGCTTCAAGAATTACTGGCATTACTGCTAATATACCTGAGTCTATGGAGGTAGATGAGGTGGAGGAGACTCAGTGCTTTACTATTGGGTCAGGATGGGGCTGAAGATACTTCACACACACACACACACACACACACACACACACACACACCCCTCTACAGCTGGTAACACGTAGCTGCCTGCTCAGTGCCAGGGATTGCGATTAGCGAATTGTAATGCCTGGAGAGTGGCTCTAATTTAGCCCAATTTTACAGGCAAACCAGATCAGAGAAATTATGTTACCTGCCCTAGGTAAAGAAATCTATCTTAATTTTAATTTGTAGTTTGACTTATTATCTTCAAATTAAGATGTAACTAATCCAGTGCACATGTGTGTACTCACGTATTAAATATATACATACATCTGGGCATTCAAATTGGCTTTCTGCATTCATTATGCTGAGATGTTGAATACAGATGGGATTTAAAAAATAGCCATATTTCCAGGAAATAATAAAGTATAGCCTGTCATCTTAAAAGGACAACATTATGTTGGCATCCGTATTAGTTCTGTCTTGTGTAGCCCCCAGACTTAGAAGGTTAAAGCGACAAACGTGTATTAACTCCCCTGGTTTCTGAAAGTCAAGAATCCAGAAGCGGTTTAGCCAGTGGATTCTGGAGGAGGGTCTCCCAAGGTCGCAGCCCAACTATCAGTACTGTGTTACATGAAGGCTTCACTGGGGCTGGAGAAGCCTCACCTGGGCGTGGGCGGGACGCCTGGGAGGCCCCACCACCTGATCTGTGCACGGAGGGGCCTGACAGCCTGCCGGGATGGCAGCTGGCGCCCCCTATAGGCTGATCCATGAACTACGCAGCAAACAAGAAGTGACCCTTCTTCACCTGGTCCCCACCATCACCTCTGCTTCATTCTGTTCATTAGAAGTGCATCAGTAAGTCCTGCTGTTCTCAAAGGGAGGAGAATCAGGCCCTACCTTTTCAAGAGAGGATTATCAAAGGACCCGTGAGTGTTTTAAAGCCATCACCACTTCCATTCATACTGTTTTACGCCCTAGTACCCCACTGCAGTTTGTCCATGGCTTCCTCGGGCAGGCACATTATTATTGTCTAGAGCCACCACAGACAGGGCACCACCCGGTTGGCTGCTGTGACAGAGGTACCTTCCACCTCTAGCCAAGGACCCACAGCATCCTCTTTCTAGATTGTAAGTGCTACGAAGGTGGCTTTGCTTCAAATGTGACCCAGCATCCAAAATCGTTTTTACCACATAGTAATTGCTCAATAAATAATAGCCTATTGAATGAATGAGAGTGAATCAGTGACCATACCTGTGATTGCCTGTGTGTGTATATGCTTCAGTCTGACTCTGTGCAACCCCATGGACTGTAGCACACCAGGCTTCTCCGTCCATAGGATTCTCTAGGCAAGAATACTGGAGTGAGTTTCCATGCCCTCATACAGGGGATCTTCCTGACCCAGGGATCGAACCCATGTCTCACGTCTCCCGCATTGACAGGCGGCTCCTTTACCACTAGTGCCACCTGGGAAGCCCTGTGAATACCTGTGGACATTCAAAGAGCTGCATGTTAATCTCAAAGAAGGAAGAAGCCCTGAAGCGGAAGGGTGCCTTGAACACCAGTGGGAATGAGAATATCCAAAACAGTGTGTGTGTGTGTGTGTGTGTGTGTTCAGGCATCTACACAGATTATAGCTAAGAAAATTGGGAGGTGTCTATGCAGAACTTGTCAGCTTCAATCACATTTCCCTGAACTTGTAGCTAAAAGATAAGAGCATCCCGCATCTCTGTTAGCACTCAAAATTATTAATTCACGGGCAGGCACTCCGGATGAATTCTAGATGAGAAGCTGAATTTTCAGGAACACAGCAGGAAAAGCATCACTTAGCAGGGCCGAGAATAGTTACCAGTGATTAGTGTCTCTATGTTTGATGCGGCAGCTTTCATACTACATGCAGCGTGGGGTGAAGTGGCCGACCCTCCAGACAAGACTCTCAGGGCACTGAGACCAGCCGCATGTATGAGGGAGCCTCGAGCAAGCTGGTGTTGAGGGCAGATGCAAGAGGTGTCTTTGCCTGGGAAAGAAGAGGGCATGCTGGCCGGGGCTCCACGCCCAGGTCAGAACTTGTCCTTCTGGGAATCACATGGTCATGGGAAGGAGACTGTGGACAGAGCACATTTCATACCCAGCTTAGTCTGTGAACAGATGGACATTTTTCTAGGTTGAGATGATTCGCTGCATGGAGCCAAGATATGCAGCTGAAAATTGAGAAGTGCTGCCTCTCAGAATGGAGGTTGGCTTCCATGGACTGGAACCATGGGTAATTGGCATTTGGCCTCGGAATCGGCTGTTGGCTGGAGTGTTCAGCTTCGTGCCACTAGGGTGTCTGTGAGCCTCCCTCACTCCAGGTGCGTGTAGCCCTGGAACTCAGCAGGTCAACTGCAGCCTGTGCCATCACAGGAATTTCTCTTCAAAGATGCCATGGTTGGTGCTTGATTTCATCTAACGATTGAAGCACAGAAATTGCTCCCTACACTTGCATGCCTCACAGATTTCAGAGAGTCCATGAGTGGACATGTGGATCCCTGTATAGGATACCAGGCTCTCAAAGTTGATAGTAACCCAGTTTAGAGACTTGGGACAATGCACTGACTCTTTCCTTGGAGCACGAATTTCTGTGGGGAATGATCTGCAGAAAAGATAGGCCAGGGTCCCCGGGGGTGGACTATTAAGGAGGGGAGTAGGCATTTGTGACTCATTGGCAGTTGGGTGTGAGGATTGTAGCTAAGCTTTGCTCCATACTTGCTGGAGGCCTTCAGATCATTTATCAGACAACAAACCCACACGGCTTCTTAAAATGCCTCCTAATCTTCCATAAATGGTTTTTAAAATTATTATGTTTCATAAGCACAGTCAACTCAGTTGCCTCTAAAAATACATACACTGCAGAAATTTATTTGGACAATTGACAGTTTCTCTCAAGCTGATTCCATTTTAATATTTACCAGGGTCTCTAACCAGGTTATAAATAATTATATTCCCTGTAAATTTATTTGCCTCAGTGAAATACAAAATTTAGTTTAAATATCTCGAATCTGTGATTGCTTTTAGGATATAAATATTCTCTCTGCTATGAAATACGTATGAACCATCAGGTACCAGTGGAATATATTACACAGTCATAATGCATACTGCAAAGGTGACTGATGACTGCTTATCACGACTTCTTTGGCGAGGTATTAGGCATCAAATGATTCATTAGTCATCTTGCAGGAATCTGTTTGACTAACAGGATTAGTATCATCTGAGCATCACAGCCCACTCACATTACTTCCAGTGAAGCTGCTCCTGTCTCTTCTGCGTGCACCTGATGAAGTCTACCATCTTTCCCACCTGCAACATTGGACATGCTCAAATGACAGCAAATAATACAGATGCTAGACGACAGTTCCATTTTCTTATTTAAAAGATTTATCACTCAGCACTGCGTGTGGCATTTCTTCACTCACTCATAAATATTTTACAGATTTTGAGAGCATCAAACTTAAAATACCAATCAGCTAAATTAACAACCCAGATAATTGAAGAACAGTATCCTTAGAGTTCTTGGTGTTTAATTTTCATTTTTGATAGTCATTGGATTTGAATTCTCTAAAATTAAGCACTGTAGAGAAATCTGTATCTGTAGGGCATGTTTAGCCTTCTCAATAACTTCTTTAGAATGGCCCAAACTTGGTTGCCTATACGTATCAGAAAAAAAAAAATGATTAAGAATGCATCACTCAATATAAGTGGTAAAGACATTATGGAAGCTGCCTTGCATATTCTCTCCCTGCATCTCTGTGGTCACTGGCCATTCCCTCTGCTGGAAGCACCTTTCCACACATAACCACTTAACACACTTGCTTGTCTTCACCAAGTACTTGCAGTGACATTCGCCTTTTCACTGTGCTCTACAGACTCCATGCTGTTTAAACTGGTAACACTTCCCATCCCCTCCCTTGGGCCTCCTGCTTCTCCTTGCCCTGGTTTGCCTTTTATGGCCCTTCTCACTTGCTGACATGTCATGTTACTATTGACTGGCCATCTTCTCGCACAGGAAGGGAAGCTCCATGTGGGTGCTGGGTTTGGTCATCACTGTCCCCTTGACTGCTAAGAAGGTGCTTCTCCCCTCTGGACACTCAGTTAAAGCCAGCCATCTGGGGTGACCTTTATCTTCTAGTTCATCCGCGTACCTGGCCAGATGACTGGAATCTCCACCTCTAGTGATGCTTCTTCTCTGGATTGCTTGGATGTCTTACATTTTTAGATTGAGAACAGAAATGTGGAAACTTAGTATCTGGGCTTCCCTGATATCTCAGTTGGTAAAGAATCCGCCTTCAATGTGGGAAACCCCAGTTCAATTCCTGGATTGGGAAGAACCCTGGAGAAGGGATAGGCCACCCACTCCAATATTGGGCTTCCCTCCTGTCTCAGCTAGTAAAGAATCAGCCTGCAATGTGGGAGACCTAGGTTCGATCCCTGGGTTGGGGAAGATCCCCAGAGAAGGGAAAGGCTACCCACTCCAGTATTCTGGCCTGGAGAATTCCATGGACTGTCTAATTCATGGGGTCGCAAAGAGTCAGACACTACTGAATGACTTTCACTTTCAGTATCTGGTGAGGAGTATCCACTTCCATGTACTTCCCAGGTGGCTCAACTATTAAAAAAAAAATCTGCCTTCCAATGCAGGAGACACAGGTTTGATCCCTGGATTGGGATGATCCACTGGAGAAGGAAATGATAACCCTCCCCAGTATTCTTTCCTGGAGAATCCTATAGACAGTGGAACTGGCTGGCTACAGTCCACGGGGTTGCAAAGAACAACTTAGTGACTAAACAACAACATTCCCTTCTACATTCTCCATCCTCAGAGTGCACAGCTGTCTCAAAAATACTGCTGTAACCTTTCTGTAAACAAATTCCTACCCAATGCCAGACACTGTTTAGTTATGCTAAAATAGTAGATGTGAGTCAAATGGATTTATATCTCAGGTTATAAAAATGGAATTTTGGCATGATCTCAGCCTTTTCACAAAAGAGAACATTTTTTTTCCCCTCTTGTTATTGTGGACAGATTTGGGTCTAGAACTAATCATTTTCAGACTATTATCATGGCCCTGGAATCAGATTGTCCTTTCCACACCTGCTTCTGTTGTGAGCATCCAGAGAAAGACACTTCCCCCAGTGCCTTTCCTCCTGCATTTTCATCTATAGCCTCACCTCTTTAAATGTATGAATTAACACCAGGATGTATGCTTAACAGAAAGTCAAGATAAACTCTGTATAAGATGGCTACCTTTAGAAATATTTTAAATACGTTATTATAGAATAATCCACTTTGTGAGGATTTTTCCATTTATAGATAAATTGCTCTATTTGAGGAACGTAAAATTATGCTTTTGCTTCCCCATAAAACTCTCTCTAATCCTGGCATGACTGGGCTGACCTGTAAAGATAATATTCTAAATCTACCTTAAACTTCTTCCATTGTGGTTTAATTCTGATTCCTTTTCCTGAAAGACAACTTTTGTAGTTTCTAGGGGCTTCCCTTGTGGAAGGAGACCACTTGCAATGCAGGAGACGTGGGTTTGATCCCTGGGTCAGAAAGATCCCCTGGAGAAGGGAATGGCAACCCACTCCAGTATTCTTGCTGGGAGAATTCCACGGACATAGGAGCCTGGTGAGTTACCATCCATGGGGTCGAAAAGAGTCGGATATGACTGAACGACTAAGCATGCACTGGGACTCTTTAGAATCTTAGATGGTGTGCTCAGCCCTCTGTGTCTTGTTCTATCCACTTCCTGCAGGACCCTGGACCCCCTGCTTTGTAAGGTGCTCCTTAGCTCCCATCCTTTCCCTCCCTGTCTCTTCTCTCCAATCTACCCCACAACTTCTGCCCAAGACTCCTTCCCTTGTTGTGTTTCTAGATAAATCTTATTTACAGTTCCTTCTGAACTCTGAACTCATAAGCTAAGTCTAAATATTGAAAACTGGACTTCCCTGGTGGTCCAGTGGTTGAGAATCTGCCTGCCAATGCAAGGGACACAGGTTCGATCCCTGGGTTGGGAGGATCTCCTGGAGAAGGGAATCCAACCCACTGTAGTATTCTTGCCTGGAGAATTCCATGGACAGAAGAGCCTGGTGGGCTACAGTCCATGGGTCTCAAAGAGCCAGACATGACTGAGTGACCAAGTACATATAGGGCCTCCCAGTCCTAACACTGTTGACATTTGGGGCTGGAGAATTCTCTGCAGGGGGGCTGTCCTGGGTGTGGTTACCATGGTGTTGAGCAGCATCCATCCTCAAGATACTAATAGCTTCCTTTTGGCTGTGACACTGAAATATTTCAAATGGACAGAACTGCCTCTTGGAGGCAGAATTACCCCCAAGGTGAATCTCTGGGCTAGCCCACCTGCGATGTTTGGGCTCTCAGCTCCAGTGCCACTCAAGGTCATCCTGAAGATGATCCCACGACCCTGGTTTTAGTGGCAGGGGGCGAACTAAATGTCTTTAAACTGACATCTAGCTCTGACACCCATAAACCTTTAATCAAGAAGCTATGACCTTGTGGAAGAGGCAGGGTGAATGCAGAATTATTCTGCTTTGTATTCAAGTTTTCCCTCCCGGGAGACACTGAATTGAGAAAGTTGCAGGTCCTCTCTGTCCTGGAGAAGCAAGGACACACTTTTAAGGGTCCAGTTACCTCTGGCTTTCATGAGGACAGCCCATGAAAGGTCTAGCCAGTTCCATGCCAAATCTCCTTGGCACAGCTTTGCCCTTGTAGGGCTTACAGGATCCCTCAGCCCTGGGCAGGACTAGGTGGTGACTTTAAGGAAGGAAGGCCTTTGAACAGGGGCCTGTCCTAGCCACACACCTGCCTGTCCAGTTGAGGGACCACCTGCTGGCTCTCAGCCTGACATAAGGCCCTCTGCAACCACCTACATATTCAGAAGATGAAACCAAACACTTGAGGATTAAGCACTTCGGTGAAACTAAAATTGCAATTATAATATATTTTTTAACAGAAGTGAACAGGTGGTGTTTTAAATCTATCCAAGATTAACCCATATTCAACATTTTAAGCACCAAGGCTGCTGTAATAAACATTGTCTAATTATGGATTCTTGGGAGTGCACTTTATGTTGGGTTTTCAAATTGGAATTTGGATCTGATTGGAGTTATCTACACAGTGCAATTTTTGCGTATAGTAAAGTAGGGATTCAAAATAGTCAGTCTTTTTTGAGAAACTCCACTTTGGGGTCTCCTTGTAGCTTCTCCCTAGAAAGGAATGCAGTTGGTCTGTCTAGCCAAAGCTATGGTTATTCCAGTAGATATGTACGGATGTGAGAGTTGGACCATAAAGAAGGCTGAGCACTGAAGAACTGATGCTTTTGAACTGTGGTGCTGAAGAAGACTCTTGACAGTCCCTTGGACAGCAAGGAGATCAAATCAGTCAACCCCAAAGGAAATCAACCCTGAATCTTCCTTGGAAGGACTGATGCTGAAGTTGTAGCTCCAATCCTTTGGCCACCTGATGTGAAGAGTCGACTCATTGGAAAAGAGAAAGACTGGGAAAAGACTGGGAGAAACTGAGGGCAAGAGGAGAAGGCAGCAGAGGATGAGATGGTTTGTTGGCATCTCTGACTCAATGGACATGAATCTGAGCAAACTCTGGGAGATGGTAAAGCACAGGGAAACCTGGCATGCTACAGTCATCAGGGTTGCAAAGAGTTGGACACGACTGAGCAACTTAACAATGACAACATAGGGTGGGCACTGTGATTTGCCATCCTCGGTTTTCCTCCAAATTCAGTTTCTTCTCCATATTTGGTGATATTATTAGAGGTTCATCATGACAGTGGGATTCTGATAGTTTTTATTTTAAACACAGAAGCAATACACTTACATTATTTAAGCAAAAAGCACGCTGCTGCTGCTGCTGCTGCTGCTAAGTCGATTCAGTTGTGTCCGACTCTGTGAGACCCCATAGATGGCAGCCCACCAGGCTCCCCCATCACTGGGATTCTCCAGGCAAGAACACTGGAGTGGGTCGCCATTTCCTTCTCCAATGCATGAAAGTGAAAAGTGAAAGTGAAGTCGTTCAGTTGTGTCCAACTCTTTGCGACCCCATGGACTGCAGCCTACCAGGCTCCTCTGTCCATGGGATTTTCCAGGCAAGAGTACTGGAGTGGGGTGCCATTGCCTTCTCTGAAGCAAAGGGCATGGTCCTTCCTAATTTCTGCTTCAACTGAAGCCCATAGCAGTAGGTGGTTCCCAGGTGATAACCATAGAAGTGCCTTATTTTGGGGAGGAGGATAAGGTGATGCCTTGCTGGCTCCCACTCTTTTGGGAGACTTCTTAGCTCCACCATGGGCTGAGCAACATTGTGAGCCCAGCTGATAAACAGAATAGTTTGAAAACTATTTTATAACCCTTTCCATGACCACACTTTTGGGGCTTGCCTGGTGGCCCAGTGATAAAGAATCTGCCTGCAATGCAGAAGATGCAGATTCGATCCTTGGGTCAGGAAGATTCTCTGGAGAAGGAAACAGCAACCCACTCCAGTGTTCTTGCCTGGAAAATTCCGTGGACAGAGGAGCCTGGTGGCCTACATTCCAAAGGGTCGCAAAGAGTTGGACACAATTGAGCAATTAAACAATAAACACAGCATTTTAATGGTCCCCTCCTGTCTTCCCAACATCCACTGGATCATCGAAAAAGCAAGAGTGTTCCAGAAAAACATCTATTTCTGCTTTATTGACTATGCCAAAGCCTTTGACTGTGTGGATCCCAATAAACTGTGGAAAATTCTGAAAGAGATGGGAATACCAGACCACCTGACCTGCCTCTTGACAAACCTATATGCAGGTCAGGAAGCAACAGTTAGAACTGGACATGGAACAACAGACTGGTTCCAAATAGGAAAGGAGTAAGTCAAGGCTGTATAATGCCATCCTACATATTTAACTTATATGCAGAGTACATCATGAGAAATGCTAGGCTGGAAGAAGCACAAGCTGGAATCAAGATTGCCAGGAGAAATATCAATAACCTCAGATATGCAGATGATATCACCCTTATGGCAGAAAGTGAAGAGGAACTAAAAAGCTTCTTGATGAAAGTGAAAGAGGAGACTGAAAAAGTTGACTTAAACCTCAACATTCAGAGAATGAAGATTATGGGATCCGGTCCCATCACTTCATGGGAAATAGATGGGGAAACAGTGGAAACAGTGTCAGATTTTATTTTTAGGGACTCCAAAATCACTGCAGATGGTGATTGCAGCCATGAAATTAAAAGACGCTTACTCCTTGGAAAGAAAGTTATGACCAACCTAGATGGCATATTAAAAGGCAAGGACATTACTTTGCCAACAAACGTTCATCTAGTCAAGGCTATGGTTTTTCCAGTGGTCATGTATGGATGTGAGAGTTGGACTGTGAAGAAAGCTGAGTGCCGAAGAATTGATGCTTTTGGACTGTGGTGTTGGAGAAGACTCTTGAGAGTCCCTTGGACTGCAAAGAGATCCAACCAGTCCATCCTAAAGGAGATCAGTCCTGGGTGTTCATTGGAAGGACTGATGCTGAAGCTGAAACTCCAATACTTTGGCCACCTCATGCGAAGACTTGACTCATTGGAAAAGACCCTGATGCTGGGAGGGATTGGGGGCAGGAGGAGAAGGGGACGACAGAGGATGAGATGGCTGGATGGCATCACCAACTCGATGGACATGAGTTTGGGTAAACTCCGGGAGTTGGTGATGGACAGGGAGGCCTGGCGTGCTGCCATTCATGGGGTCGCAAAGAGTCAGACACGACTGAGTGACTGAACGGAACTGAACTGAACCTGTTTTCCCAACAATGCATTTCCTACCAGGAGCATCCACTGGGGATGGGAGAGGGAACCTGTTGGGATCACCTTTAAGGTCTGATTCACTGCCCACTCCTGCCCTTGAAGTTAAATAACTTGGATTCAACTTCTGTTCTGTACTTGGTGAGAGTTTAAAGCCCTCCCAAGACTTTTGCAGTTGCCCTGGGGTTGTATCTATGGAAATCATGTCTAGATGGGGGAAACTCGATTCCTTGAGCATAAGTTGCCTCACCATTCTGCATGGGTTTTCTTTAAACAGCTGACCCAAAGCCCAAACCAGCCCCTTCCTTGGCTTCCTGCCCTCCCCCCAGAGGAAGCCACTCAAGCTGCTTTGTGCCTCTAGTACATTCTCCTTGGGTTTGGAGTGACTGAGCCCAGGCAGAACTAAAGCTTCAGGATCGCACACTTTGGTTTTCTTGTGCAGATTAATCTAGATTGTTTCCCCAGTTTAACTCCGGGCTGCTCCCAGTACAGCCAATACCATCAGAGAGCTCAGAGCATACACACTTTCTCCTATGAGAAGGAGGCCACCAAGAAGGTCAGAGAACACTCCTTCCCTTGTTGGCACCAGCCTTCTATCCTTCCTCTCCATGGGTTCTTGGCTTAAAAAAACCCCCAGTTCTCACAGGAGCATCAGAGCTCTTTCAGATGTCACAGGAGCTGTTCAGAAAACAGCCTCACCCAGCGGGGAGCCAAGAGCAGTTCTCAAAGTCTTATCACCTAGGACAGCTCCTAGGGTCTCCCCATGCTTAGCTGCAGAAACAAGAAAGGTTCCCACATTATATACAACCTGCATATTAACCAGGGAATGTCACAGGCAATGCTGTTAGCTTCACATGCAGCCATAGCTTGTTTTATTGTGCTGCTCAGATACTGATTTTTTTTTTTCTACAAATTGAAACTTGTGACAATTCTCACTGTGTTGGCAGATGATGATTAGTGTTTATAGCAATGAAGTTTTTTGTTTGATGAAGGCATGTACATTTTAGATATGATGCTATCACACACATGTAATGGGCTACAGTCTAGTGTAAACTAATATTTCTATGCATTGGGAAACCAAAAACATTCTGTGACTTGCTTTCTTGTGATACTTTATTGCAGTGGTCTAGAATCAAACTGGTGGTAACGCCAAGGTGTACCTGTCTAAGGAAGCACAGGATATTACAAGACTGTTATGGTCCTGAATTTGATGAAAAAAGCAGAGCAATGTGGACTGGGTTATAAGTTTTAACTTTCAGTGACCTTGGGAACGTGCTGGAATTTCCCTTCCCACTGTATTTGAAGCGTCTCCATGCCCTGAGCCACCCCCCACCAAAAGGTCCCTATATCACCAATTGACTCCTCTGAGCTGATAAAGCCTTTCCCAGTGTAGAACCCTTAGATTGATATTTGTGATACATAAAAAAATCATGAACAAATACATTTGGTAAATTATGCATTACGTGAGGTTATATAATTTTTTTTTTTTAAGAGCCCCATTGCCAGGAGTAGTTGGCGTAACAATTGCAATTGGATTATTCAAGGGAAGTGTGAATGTGTATGTCTCAAATGTTTTAAACAGAGAATCCTTTTTCAGAGTGGGGAAGGATGATGTCCACTACCCAAGACCAGAGTTGTAAGGGCACAACTGTGGAGATTCTGGGTTTGGGAAGAAGCACATGTTCTAGAGGTGAGACTCTGGCTTCTTCAAACCAAACAAGAGAACTTGGTCTAATCGTGTCCATCTGGCTCCACCTGCACCAGCAAGTGTACCATGCCCCTCTGCCTCATAGCCCCAGACATCCTTTCTCACCCTCCCGCCCTGTGTCTGCTCCTCTCCAGGTCTTTCCTCCTGTGTCCCACCCATCCGTCACTGTCCCTGCCTCCTTGGTCTCAGCCTTGGCCCCCTTCTCTCTCTGGTCTTCAGCTCCTTCTCAAGGCCACCAGCTTGCATTCTCCGAGGTTCTTTGTTCTTTACTCTGCATCCTCGTGTGGGGTGTGGGGTAAATGAGCTCCTGCAAAGAGAACAGACATTCTCAAAAAAGGAAGCATCTCACATCATCCTGCCCCCTTAATAAGCTGAAGTTCAGCAATGAGAAAATGTTCTGTGGATGGAAGTTTGCTGGACTCCTGATTGTCAGCCTGGAATCCCCTTCATAGTGCTGAAAGTGTTACTCAGTCATGTCTGAGTCTTTGTGACCCCATGGACTGTAGCCTGGCCAGGCTCCTTTGTCAGTGGTGTTCTCCAGGCAAGAATACTAAAGTGAGTAGCCATTCCTTTCTCCAGGGGATCTTCCTGACCCAGGGATCAAACCTGGGTCTCCAGCATTGCAGGCAGATTCTTTACTGTCCAAGGCACCAGACTCCCACTGTCATTAAGAACATAGATTTGGCGCCTTCAGGTCTGTATTCATTCTAGTGTCCACCCTCCCAGGCACTGAGGGTCTTTGGGTAAGTCACACAATCTCTCTGGGCCTCAATACCTCTTCTGGAAATTAGCAATGAGTCTAAAAAATCCTGCAAGTCTTTCCTGAGATAGTACACGTGACATTCATAATCTCAGTGTTGGGCACATAGGAAATGAGGACTATGGATTATCTGATACTATTATCATTATTATCATTCTCAATTGATTCCAATGCCAAAACCCAGAGGACCATCCAGAGACCCAGAACCTCCCCCCTCAGGGCCCCCCTCCCCGGTCCAGGCAGCAGAAGGGAATGAACTCCTCCCCTTTGAGTCAGAACCTGCCCTCCCTGGGGGCCTCTTGCAGTGAGCTGAATCTCTCCAGATTAAACACTGCCGGAGCTTCGAAGCACACAGATTTATTTGGCTGTCACATTTGTTGGGTTGCTCTGCAACAGAATGATTGCTCCTAATTAACATATCAACACGAATCATTTCTGGAGTCCTAGCAGCACACACTGCCCAGCTGCTGGTCACTTCTTCCAAGAGACAATCAGGGAAACATAACAAGCCTGCAGCTCTCACCCCAGCTCTGCACTCCTCCGCTGCCGCCCCTGTCTCCCCTGCTGTTCCCGTGAACATGACAGGCGCTGTGGGATGGGACGTGTCACCTGAGAGTGGCTGGAGGCTGCAAGAGTGACTTGGTCCTTCTGATGACAAATGTTCTCAGCTGGTTGCAGGACCCTGAGGGGGCAGGGGAAGGATTTTACAAGAGCATTCTGTCTTGAGGACAGAGTTGAGTCTTTTATTATTGAGGAAGCATTTCTATGTATCTGAATTGGAGTGTTGGTTCAAGTCTCTCCCTCTCTTCCTAAGCTCGTGAACCAAGTCCTCATCTTGGCCTATGAAATGTGTCTCCATGGGCATCAGACCCAATCAGCATGGCAGGGCTGCCTAAGATAGAACCAGGCTCCTGGAAGGGGCTTGGGAAAGAATGCCTTCACACTGAGGAAGGTGGTCCCCAGGGCAGTTGCATCCACCTGACTCTCAAAATGTGTGTCTCTGTGTTGGATGGTGATTAGAAAAGGAAGATGTGTTTGGGTGTCCATTCTTACATTTAAATTCCTCTAGGACAGTAGTCCCCAGCCTTTCCAGCACCAGAGATTGGTTTCGTGGAAGATTTTTCCATGAACCAGGGGTAGGAGTGGGGAATGGTTTTGGGTTGACTCAAGCACCTTCCACTTACTGTGCACCTCATTTCTAATCTAACACCGCCCTGACCTGACAGGAGGTACTGGTCTTCGGCCCGGAGGTTGGGGACCCTTGATCTTCTATTACAAGAGACACATTTCCAACCAAAAATCTCATTTAGTTGCACTTGTCATTCAAGGACGACTCCTATATTGATCATCACAATTACATTTGTGAAGAGAATCACAAACCAGGCAACACAGTGGTTGTTCCCAAATCTGCATGTTCACCTGTTTGCTAATTGTATGTACAGTATTTCCATCCCTAGATTCTGCAACAGGTTATCCCTTATTTAAGTGAGTTCTTAGTACATTCAGCCCATGAAGACTTCTCCATCTGTAAATGACCATAGATATGTCAGGAAATTGGAAGGACTGATGCTGAAGCTGAAGCCCCAATACTTTGGCCACCTGATATGAAGAGCTGACTCATTGGGAAAGACCCTGGTGCTGGGAAAGATTGAATGCAGGAGGAGAAGGGGACCACAGAGGATGAGGTGGTTAGATAGCATCACTGACTCAGTAGACATGAATTTGAGCAAACTCCGGGAGATGGTGAAGGACAAGGGAGCCTGGTGTGCTACAGTCCATGGAGTCACACACTGTTTAGCAACTGAACAACAACAAAAGTCAGAACAGTGATGAGTAATGCAGGATTTGGATGATGTCTTTGTTAACTGCAACTAATGAATCAAAAATCCTGTTGTAACTTCTAAATTATGTATTGGCCAGTGTATTTTGATTTATATTGATTTCCTATGGAAATTGCATGTTTCTTCAGAATATAAATGACACCTGGTTTCATGATTCTATTATTATAAACTCCAAGAGATCCGGAGGGCTTCCCTGATGGCCCAGTGTTAAAGAATCCCCCTATATTGCAAGAGATGTGAGTTAGATCTCTGGGTCAGGAAAATCCCCTGGAGAAGGAAATGGCAATCCACTCCAGTATTCTTGCCTGGGAAATCCCATGGGCAGAGAGGCCTGGCAGAGCTATAGTCCAAGGGGTGGCAAAGAGTCAGACATGACTGAGTAACTAAACAACAAAAAACAAAGAGGTCTTGAACCACAGATGTGTTTGTTTCTTATTGAGTCGCTAAGTGGTTAGTACTTAGTGGATGGCCAATATATATTAATTAGTCAAATATTTAATTAATGTATGGAGAGACGGATGGATGTGGCAACATAGGGGCTTTGAGACAGATGTTGGGTTTTGGTAATTTACAAGGGACCTTTTATCCAGGAGTTTGGAACACAGTCATGTGGCATCTGCTAGACCTTAGTTCATGACCACCATACCAGCAGTGTTTGATTTGAACATGTCTTAGTGAATGACTTTTTACTGCCAGTCTCAGGCCCGGCTACTCACTGCAATCACCCAGGAAACTTTTGAGATGATGACAATGTAATTATGATGATGGTTGCTCTATAAATATCCCAAAGGCCCCTCAATTGTACACTTAGAACAGTTTAGCTGTAGGAGATGTAAATTATATCTCAGAAAAGCTGTTGAAGAATAGTGAATCCCTCGAACAAAGATTCACTTTCAACTGATCTGGAGTGCAGCTGATAATGTGTCCCCAGGGGATTCTAATATGCAGCTGAGATTGAGAATTACTGGTTCTAGTCTAGCCAGGACCCTGTAACAAATCCCTTCCTACAGACACCTGGGAGCCCACCACTGATCATTCATTTGCATAGATCTGGCTACCCAGGGGCCCACAACAAATATCTCATATTGTCAATAGTGTCTTAACTCCATTGTCCCCATACCTGGCCAAGGAGTCTTACATCTCACAAACAGGGAGATTTTGTAGAAGATAGCTCCCCTCAACCTGCATGCCAGCTTCCCAGATCACTGTCCCCAAGTCAGTACCTGGAAATCTGGGTCTTTAAGAGCTTCTCCACAGAGCACGAGGCCCTAATCAACACTCACGGGGCTCCTGCATGCACTGGGGATGTTAAAATCAGGTACCCAAGACACCAGCTAAACAGCATGTGTTCCCAGAAGGGTCCTGTGAGTCACCTTGCCAGAAACTATTTGCACTCATGGTCACAGGCTGGAGCAGAGTGAGAACGCAAGGCCACGGCCTTGAGAAGGGGTCTGAGGGCCAAGGAGTTGCAGGACATCTGCATGAGGCCAACCAGAGAGAGGCTCGGCCCTGTGGACCATCCGACCTCGGGATGTGTCTTCTCACTGCCAGCCCTGTTCCTCCTTGTCTCTCATATGGTGAAGGCACCAACTTTCCTTACACTGAGGTCTGCTCTCTTGTCTCTGGTCTGAATCCCATGCTTTCATAGACATATAGATTCTCAGCAGCACTTCTTCCATCCCAGAACCTCAACTGCTCAGTAGCCATTGTCTCTTCCAGCTTGAAATCCTGCCTCTTTCCCATCTTAACAACTATCAAACTGAGCCTCTCCCCCTCCCCACAAGGTCCCTCCCCACCAACTCTACCCCAATCCTGCCTCCATTCTACATCCAGACTGGAGCTGCCATCACTCAGGCTCAAAGTCTGTGACTCAGAGACCACTTTCTGCCTGTGCCTCCTGGGTCAACACCCCCCACTGTCCCCCCTCTGCTGCACCCCACCCCACCTACCCAGCCTGGACCCGACTCTCTGACCTGCCTTCCTCTTCCTGGCCTACTTGACTCCATTTCAGCCACTGGAGGCTCTGGCCTCATTCGTGATTCTTTATTTGTCTTACTCTTCATTTTTACTTTTATTTGTCTCTTAGTCTTTATTCTTCTCTAGAGGTTCTCATCCACTTTAGTCCTTCAAATCAGTCTATAAACTGAAGACACCCAGATGATTACTCAACCCATTGAAAACTTCCCAACGGTGCTTTTCAAATGCTTCTCAAATTCTGTATCACCTGCAGTTTTCCCTACAGATCTCTGTCTGTGGTCCCAGCCTCAGTGCCAAGCACCATGCTCCATCCAGTGGGTTAGCGCATGCTGGCACCTTGGTGTCTTCCTTCTTTATCCTCTTTGATCAGTGTTGCCTAAGTGCTAAAGGTTTTACCTCCAAGTATGTCTCAAATCTCTTTGGTGTTCTTCATCTCTGCAAACTCTCATTATACCAAATTGTTCTTTCACAATGCAAGACTCATCAAGCTCTTTTTCCTAAAAAAATATCCATTAATGACTCTCTGTGGCTCATTGGATAAAGAACAAAATTTCCAACCACTTCATTTAAGACCCTGGAGAGGTTCACCCTGCCTCTCTCTCCAGCTCCTGGAGGAATGCTCTACCTGTGCTCCCTGCTCCCTATCCACGCCAGCCTCTACCCTCCGTGGGAAGAGAGAGAGAGTGAGTGTTGGGTTTTCTGATACTGATTTGTCAGTTCTTAGCACAGTTGCATCCTTTGATGGGCCCTAGAAGAATGGCTGAGGAAAAGGTGATGGCACCCCACTCCAGTACTTTTGCCTGGAAAATCCCATGGATGGAGGAGCCTGGTGGGCTGCAGTCCATGGGGTCGCAAAGAGTCAGACAAGACTGAGCGACTTCACTTTCACTTTTCACTTTCATGCATTGGAGAAGGAAATGGCAACCCACTTCAGTGTTCTTGCCGGGAGAATCCCAAGGACAGGGAAGCCTGGTGGGCTGCCGTCTATGGGGTTGCACAGAGTCGGACACGACTGAAGCGATTTAGCAGCAGCAGCAGCAGCAGCAGAAGAAGAATGTCTGTGTATCAAATAAATACTGAATTACCTAAGCCTCAGCCTGCCAGTACATAAACTGGAGCTGAGGATTGTAGCTAACATTTAGGATAACTTCACAAAGATGCCACATAATAACACAGGTGAGATACTCACACAGTGTCCAGCACATCATTAGGGCCCTGACACTGAACACTAATGGTGATGATGATGGTGGTGGTAATGGGTCAGGGGCATCACATGGACAAAGCTCGCGCTAGATGATCAATTACAGCCATTGCCATGGAAGCAGGGTCCTAGGTGGTTTGTGGATGATACACAATGTGGGCTTCCATGTCCTCTAATGTGAAATGGGTGTATGGGTCTTCTACTTCGATCCCGGAGACTTTGGGTGTGGTCATGTGTCCTGCTGGGACAAGCTGAGGCTGGGGATTGGGGGGCATCAAGGGCAGCCCAGCTGCTTGATTCAGAGCCTCACTCATGTCTAGGCTTCCATGTTTCCCGGTGGTGATGCTTAACTGTGGGGTGGTGAGGTTTCAGGCAGTCAGATGCGTCTCTGTGCTATAAGCAAACAAAACTCAACACAAATCAGCCTTGCCATGAAAATATTGACAGCTGGGGTGATCTCAGATTCAGGTCCCTGTCTAGGTTCCTTGTTCTGCCTTCTTCTGAGATGGCCTCATCCCAGCCAGTCTCTCCCATCTCCTCCCAGGAAGTACTGAGGGGTCAGCTGATGCCTCAGCTCAAAGCTGCCACCAGGTGAAGGGTGCATCTCTGAGGAGTCCTGAGGTCCATTCTGATGGGCTGACCTGGGTCACATGCCCATCCCCATCTGCACCCTTGGGACTACAAGGTGCTGATGACACCCCAGCCAGGTTGGGGTTCTGCACCCCACTTTTTTGGGTAAGCATAAAACCTCCTGTGAACATGTAAGGGAGGGTGTCAGAAGCTTCTCTGAGGGAAGTTACAAAGTGGTTTCTGGAAGGATAAAGAAATGCTAGAGCAAAATGCAAAGCTCAACATCCTGACGCTTAGATGATTTTAAATCCTCAGAAGAATCTAAATTCACTCAATCCATTTCGGCAGAAATTGCTGCTTCAGCTCCAGCTGCCAAATAAAACTCCTCGCTGACCCCCCAGCACCTCTGGACTATCTCTTGGACGAAAGAATTTAAACTACAGTCTCGAGGCCCTCGGAAAAAACCAACTGGCCTTCTCTTAACTCCAGCATCGCTAACAGAATAGTCAGGAAATGAACAAAGCTTGCCAGAGTGCTGGTGTCGGCAGAATTCCAGTTGTCACATCTTCCTTCCCCGAGCTATTTGCTCGGCTCTTATCCTCTCTATCTTGAAGATCTTGACAAGTTCCTTACCCATTCAGGCAGCTCCCTAGCCATCACATCCTTGCTGACCTAGAATATTAGTCTTTTGTGTGCTACTATATCAAACGCTTACTTGAAGTCCAAGTAAATTACAGCCAGGCTTTCTCCTGTTGACTCTTTGTGCTGTTCCTTGAAAAATTCTATCAGATCAACCAAGCATGGTTTTCCTTGGTGACTTCATGCTGACTACCTGTAATTAAGCCAAGGCAAGGATGGCTCCTGCTTGCCAGGTGGGGTCATGTTCCTTGCTGGCTTCCTCTGAAGCCAGAGTGGTGCCCAGCAAGGTCCTGAGGAAGTAAGACACTGTGGCTCTTTCTCAAAGAACCAGCCCAGGGCTCCACTTCTCCTTTCCTGTGGATATTCCCATCATGCCAGAGAAGGAGCATCCCAACGGTTGCTCATCCCATCCAGGAGGCAAAAAGCACCTGAAATTTGGAGGCTGATGATTACCATGTCCCTCCTGACCCTTCCTTCTCAACATTCACCTGAGGCTATGGGTGGTTAATCTGTTTTCCCATCTTAATTTTATAGATTGAGTAACTGGTAACTGGCTGATGTAGGATTTGAACCCTGGCATTCAACTCAAGCACCTATGTCTTATCCGCTCTGCCATCCTGCATGCAAGGACACTGTGTCCTGGAACAATGGATGTTTGGGAGGGCAAGCGGAAGGGACTGTGCCGACCAGGATAAGGGAGGCTCCTTCTGTGCCCCAGTGCTGGGGCGGATGGGTAGGGGGGCAGTGGAGAGCCTGTGATGACCAAGGTCGAGTGTGCCTGCCAGGAGGGAGGGGTGGTGCAGCATGGCTGAAGTTGCTGTGAAGACTAAACTTAAGGTTGATCTTTCTTTTTAAAAAAAAAATTATTTGTTTATTTTTGGCTGTGCTGATTCTTTGTTGCTGAATTTGGCCTTTCTCTGGGGCTTCCCTCATAGCTCAGTTGGTAAAGAATCCACCTGCAATGCAGGAAACCCCAGTTCAATTCCTGGGTCAGGAAGATCCGCTGGAAAAGGGATAGGCTACCCACTCCAGTATTCTTGGGCTTCCCTTGTGGCTCAGCTGGTAAAGAATCCACCTGCGATGTGGGAGACCTGGGTTAGATCCCTGGGCTGGGAAGATCCCCTGAAGAAGAAGGGAAAGGCTACCCATTCCAGCATTCTGGCCTGGAGAATCCCATGGACAGTCCATGGGGTTGCAAAGAGTCAGACATGACTGAGTGACTTTCACTTTCACATTCACTTGGCCTTTCTCTAGTTGTGGCAAATGGGGGCTACTCTCTGCGGTGTTCATGCTTCTCACTGTGGTAGCTTCTCTTGTTATAGAACATGGGTTCAGTAGTTGTGGTGCATGGGCTTAGCTGCCCCTCAACATGGGGAGTCTTCCTGGATCAGGGACTGAACCTGTATATCCTGCATTGGTGGGCGGATTCTCAACCCTGGACCACCAGGGAAGTCCTAGGGATTCATCTTTCTTGTATGAAATTCATGGGCTAACATCCTCACTGATGCCTCTTCTGTCCATTAGCCACTTGAGTTCCGATTTGTGAATGTGGCTGCTCCAGGGGCCTCAAAGTCTGTCTGGAATGTGCCCAGTGTCTCTATCTCTGCAACCTTGAAAAGATTCATTAATTGCACCCATAGCTGAAAAATATTGGTATCCTAAACTGAAAAATGGAGTATCCTGTTGCAAGAAATTATTTGTAAATGATCCTCACAGTGATAATTTTGGAAAGTGATAAATGCAATTGTTATAAAAATGCACACCTTATATAAAGTGCAGGTTCATAAATACATGTGGAAAGTGCTTAGTAAGTTACTTGCTGAACAAACAAGACATGGATGCTTTGAATTTTTCACTCAACTCCCTCATCTTGCTTCTTCACATCCACCAAGATTTTCATATATATATTTTTCAAATCTAATGAAAGTCCTTTGTTTTGTTTTAAGTAACTGTGTCTTTGCTAAAGTAGTATGTGCTGTGTCTTATAAAGAAACATGTACACTTCTTTGAAACAAAATGAATCTCTGTACTCACTCTGAACAGCGAGTATTAATTCACTGCCGCCTAAGAAGGGGAAAAAAGAAAAGAAAATATATATCTTACTAAAATCAATACTAAGGATACTTCAGTAAATATGAATTCTGCTGCGTGTGGCTTCATCCTTGCCTCATGAATCGGCAGTCAGACCTTGGCTGTGGAACAGAAACATAGATTATCCATTGATTGCCGGCACTGTTTATTGTCACAAGAGGAATTCTTCCTACATAGTGGGATTACGACACTTCTTGTTGATTAAAGGTCTAAGACATCATCTCAGAATTATCATGCCATCAGGCAGGCTAAGCTGAATTCATATAGAAATCCAGTCACCATCAGATTTGCAATTGTAAATATTTTGAGAAAGAATTGGGAGAAACAAGGGATACTATTTTTCATCATCTGCATGAACTAATGTGTCCTGTGTTGCAGAACAAAGTGTGTGGTAAGAGGATGCTAAATGAAGCACAAAGAAAGTGTGTGTTTCATCCTCCGCAAGCGTAGCGCGGGAGGTGTTCTGACACCGTGTTCCCATAGCAGAGAGTTCAGCTTTGGGCCACTTCAGCTGACAGCTGCCTTCTGAGCCCACAGCACAGCAGTGTCTCTGAACCCAGCCCTGGGTTTCTCAGCACTGGCAGGGCCAACATTTAGGGTCAGAAACATCTTTGCTGCAGGAGGCTGTCCTCAGCACTGCGGGATGTGTATCAGTGTCCCTGGCCTGGCCTCTAGCATCACTAGGTGCCAGCAGTACCTGCTTGGCTGTTGCAACAACCAGAAATGTCCCCAGACATGGCCACATCCCCCTGGAGCAGAATGGTCCCTGCTGGAGAAAGGTCTAGCCCCGTGTCCTCTATCTCCTGTCTGGTGTCACTGGCCATCAAGCCATAGCACTGAGTGTCCCCAAGTCCATGTAGAGTGAGCCTGCAAGGGCAGCCTGTACAGGCACGTTCCTGCTCAACACAGGGGTTCCCTCTCCTCCATGAGCTCCGTGTCCTGCTCCAAGGAAGGAGAATTGCGTCAACTCTCTCCTCCATCACCTGTCTCTGAAACAGGGCTGTCCTCTCATCATGCATTCAGCCAGAGCTGGCCAGCAGTGCTGCAACTGACACAGCTTTCAGTGCAGCCAGATGGGGTTCCTCACTGTGATACCAGCTCCCAGTGCAGAATTCAGACACTCTATGAATATCCTCTGAACCAATGTGGTTCCTGCAGGTGGTCAGGGAACTTTGGGTGCCCCTCTATCTCCCCTCAACCCTGGCCACTGGACAAGCATGCCACACTACTAAAAAGTATGTCATATATACACAATCTTATATAAGTTATGGGCTTCCCCAATGGGTCAGAGGTAAAGATTTCGCTGGCAGTGCAGGAGACATGGGCTCGATCCCTTGGTCAGGAAGATCCCCTGGAGGAAGAAATGGCAAACCACTCCAGTATTCTCGCCTGAAAAGTCCCATGGACAGAGGAGGCTGGTGGGCTATAGTCCAAAGGGTCTCAAAGAGACACGACTGAGCGACTGTGCACACACACATTCACACATATAACTTAGCAATTATTTGTGAAAATTTAACTTGGTACAACATTCCTGCTGAACCACCAAGAAATACAAATTAAAATCTATAAAAATGGTCATACCTTTTGACCCAGAAATTTGGCTTTGAAGATTAGATTCTAAAAAACAACTGCAGAAATATAACATATGTATAAGGATTTATATTAGAAGATGTTCACTGCATCATTATTTATGATATAAACAAACAGAAACGACATTTACATATTCTTTACTAAGAAGTTAGTTAACTCCAGTATGACATCATATTGTGATAAAATACACATGAATCATTAGAAATAATGTTGTGTAAAAAAAGTGTTATGTTGACAATGCATGTGGTATTTTGCTTAAAAAAATAAAGATAAGGAACTGTATTTATAGGATGGTCCATTCCGGTCTCGAGGTCCATAGAAATCTATAGAGATTATGAGTGGATTTTAATTTTACTTTTGGTGTCTGTGTATATTCAAATATTTGTATTCTGAAGGAAAAAATATTTCAAAATGAACATGGAGGCATTCATGTCAGGCAAGAATCAACCTTCTTCTTCATTAAACCTCTCCCGGAGAAGCGACACTTCGCCTGTTTGCCCCAGGAGCTGAGCTGTGGGGGTGGGACGTGGAGGAGGCAGAGGCTCTGTGGACACCTCCAGGAGGTGACTCAGCTTCTGACTCAGCTTCTGAGTCACCTGGAGTCAGCAGTATCTTCTTTTATAGTGTGTATGGGGGTGTTTGGAAGTGGAAACTATAGGTGGGTTCAAAGTCTAATGTGTTGAATAAGTTTGATGTGTTCAAAGCAGATCAGTGAATGAGTCAAGGGCTGGAGGGCAAGGATGTCAAGCTTCTCATTCTGTGGGGCTTCAAGGACGCAAGAAAGTAAAGATGACCTTGAGTAAGGAGTGAGGGCAGAGGACCTCTCAAAGGATTCAAGGTGAACAAGTTTCCTCAATGGCTTTGGGCACTTGGGATTACCCTCCCTGAGAGCACTGGCAAGTTCCCTCCAGCCCAAGGATTTTTTTGTCTTCCCAGAAGGTACCCAGGGGGTCCCAAGCCTTCCCTCAACCTCTGACCCACCTCTGTCCCTGACTGTAACAAACTCTTCTTTGATGTTGCTCTAACAGCATCTTTATTCTCTCCAAATGACCATCTTTCTTGTCTACATTTCTTCTTAGCGTGTCTTATGCTTTGTTGTTTATGCCCCAGAGATAATGGTGGCAAAGTTTCCCCTCTGGTATGAATTAGCACAGGACCACCTGGGCTCTTCCAGGCTCACCACTTCCCATCTCCAAGGTATCAGGGCAAGTCAGTCAATGTCTCTGCCACATGTTTTCCTCTCCTAGAGAAGGCAGGTGTGATAACTGCTTTGTAAGACTGGTTTAGGAATTAGAAGTGAAGCACATGACATCACCAGCATACTCTCTGGACTGAACATGTTTAATGATGATTCTTATTACCATCATTATTTCCAGATAAATGTCCAGCTCAATCTGGTATGCAAGGCTAGAAAAAAGTCTGACTATATCAACTACTTCAAGATATTTCCTCAAATGTGATTCATGGAGTATATTCATGGATGTTGCTTTGGGAGCAGTGGGAGGATTTATTGGGTTGACAAAAAGGTTCATTCTGGCATTTTCATAAGACATTAGAAAAAAAACCCAAATGAACATTTTGGCCAACCTAATGCTTTCCACCTTTATTTTCAAAAAATACTTTTTAGATATTTGTAACAAGACAGAAAACAGTTGTCTATTACTATGTGATATCCTAAGAAAAATAATCTAATAATTCATGAATGGCATACTATGTGCAGGTACTATTCTAATGCTTCGTACTTCATCTTTAATCCTGTAAGATTCTCATTGTTCCCATTTGCTGAGGTTCAGCGACGTTAAAGCATTTGCCCCAGCACTCAGCCGCTGAGGAGCAGAACCAAGATCTGGATCTAGGCATCCAGTACAGAGTCACCACACTCCATCCTTTGCCAAGTATCCAAGGCCAAGCCTCCCAGTGCGAAGGCAGCATTTATCCATTGCCCTTCAAGTGAATGTTGTCCACTGATTGGCCACTGCTTTGTGCTGTAGACTTTGCCTGAATATTTCAGCATCTGTCTGTGACATTATTCAACATTTATGGTGCCTGAAATATTTATACTGCACAAATCGCTTCTGCATAGACCTGTGGCTGGAGGAAGGCAGTTTTATCAAAACAGCAATGATGACAAAACCACAGAAATTCACAAGGTTCTCAAACTATCTAGAATGTCTAAGGTGAAAACTTTGAAAGGAAGAGAAAAATGTGCAGATTCAGTTTCTAAAATATCAAGAGCAGACCATGAATACGCACATCAAGGTGAATGATTTGCACAGTAACCTAATCCAGATGCTCTCGAATATTGTGAAAATGTCATTTACATGTGTCGTCCTTTGCCACACAATTTGTGGAGAAGCAGAATGGTCATATTCCACTCGAATTAAAAGAAAAATGGAAATGGATGTGATCCTGTACCTCATATGGGGATGAAGTTCAGCGACATCTTCACAACTTTTAAGTAGCTGCGTGTTTCAGAATAGATCCACAAAAGCACTATTTAAGAAAACATTTTTTGGAGCATGTCTTCTTTTATTAGAAAATGCACATGCAAAAAATTACTTTATGTTGACATATTTTATTCTTATTAACTTATGCCTAAGCAGATTTCTCTAATTTGTTTTTTGTTCTGTATTAAAGCAAAGTGAATGTGAATCAAATTTTTATTATTTCTTTAAGCTATTAATTCACCTTTGAGAACTTTTTTTTGGTGCTGTCTACTTCAATCTAACCTTACATTTATATTTCATGAACTCCTCTTTGTGTCCCATCAATATATTATAATTTAAAAATGTTTCGTAGTCAGGTAAGTTTAGAAAATGCTGATCTAGAGCTATCCAAAAGTGTTTTCTTGTCATGTAAAAAAGAAGTAGGATTTTTGTACCTGAGAACAATTTCACCATCTGTTTTGATAATCTCTGATTAACAGTGGCATGAAATAGGCTATAGATATAAAAATGATTAATAAAAGGTACCTAGAAAGAAAATGGTGCCCTTGCATTTTACCCTTGGTAAAGCATATGCTTCAGCAAAGAATGGACAGGAGCTGACTCCTGTTTTGAAAAACCCATTCTGGCTTCTTTTTTTTTCTTAATTGGAAGATAGTTGCTTTAGAATGCTGTGTGGTTTCTGCTGTACAACAAAGTGAACCAGCTAGAAGTATGCATATATTCCATCCCTCTTGAGCCTCCCTCCCACCCCCCATCCCATTCCTCCAGGTCGTCACAGCGCACCAAGCTGAGCTCCCTGTGCTCCATAGCAGCTTCCCACTAGCTACCCATTTTATACACACAATGCTACTCTCTCAGTTCATCCCACCCTCTCCTTCCCCTGCTGTGTCCACAAGTCCATTCTCTACATCTGCATCGCTATCTCTGTATCGCTGCCCTGCAAATGGGTGAAAGGGAAAGTGAAGGGAGGAGAATGGAAGCCCGTAGAGGGTGGAGGGTGGTGGTCACTGTAATAATCAGGCAGGAGAGGATGATGGCTTGGTCCAGGGAGGTGGTGGTGGAGATGGTGAGAAATGATCAGATTCTGGAATTGCTCTAAAGGGCAGAATTTGCCACAGATTGGACATAGGGCACAAGAGGAAGAGGGGTGCTGAGGCCACCACGTCAAAAGACGTGGCCTGTGAACCTGAAAAGATGGAGTTTCTATTTGCTGAGATGGAGATGACTGGCTGAATTTAGAGTGATGGGCCAAAAGTCCAGTTGGAACATTTTAAGTGTGAGTTGCATCTCATTGCACATGCTGGATGGGAGTCTGGATCATCAGGGAGAGGGACTGGCCAGAACTCTAAGATCAGGGTCATTAGCATATAGATGATTTGGCAATAAACTGGATCAGGTCCCCTAGGAAAGTGGTTTTCAAACTTGACTGCACATAGCAATCACCTGGGAAACCTCGAAAACATACTGATATTTCTGTTCCACCCAAGAGACTCTGACTGACTTGATCTCGGGTGCATTGAGAGTTTCCAAAGTGCCCCAGGAGGTTTTGGTGCGCAGCCAAGACTGAGAACCACTACCTAGGGGCCTAACAGAAACCAGGAAGTAGCAGAATGGCACCCTGAGCCCTGGGTATCTCAACATTTTGATGTTAGAGAAATGAGGGACCAGTGACGGGGTCTAAACAGGAATATCAGTGAAGAAAGCGGGGATTCAAGCAGAAGGCAAGTGAAGACAGGAGACCATGCTCCACTGTGTCAAGTGCTGCAGACAAATAAGAAACAACAGAACTGAAAACCACTGGGCTTAGAAATGAGGAGCATTTAGAGTCCTTCTCAGGGGCAGCTTTGGTGAGTGATGGGGATACAGGCTCAATGGGTGGGTTCAGCAGAGAAAGGAAAGAGAGTAACTTGATACAAGTTTAGACAGCTCTTTGCAGATAATTAACATAAAGGGAAAGTTCAGTGAACTGGAAATAGATAGGATCGGGAAAGTTCAGATGTTTGTCTGTTTCTTAGGTTCAGACAGGACTCACACTACTAATAGATTTGCATTATGAAGATGACCAAGGGCATGATAAAAACTGATGGGTTGCTGAAGCTATGTCCTGGGGCACTTCACAGGGCAGAAATCCAGTGCCAGAACAGAGGGGATGGCAGCAGATGAGGGCACAGGGAGTTCCCTGGATGTAATGAACAGGAGGCCAAAGATACGGCTCTGTCTGCACGCATGCTTGTGGGTGAGATGGTGGCAGAAAGTGGAAGGCCTCTCCTGAGTGCTTCTGTGTTCTTCACGAGAAAGTATGGTCTTCTGCTGTGAATGAGGAGGGAGGAGGGGGATCACTGTTTCAAAGAGAAGAAAGGAGACGAAGGGGAGCATGAGCCCCAGCCTTGAGCACACATCCGGTGAACACTGAGAATGCCGGGCCTCCATCCCTGGTTCCGATTCAGGAGGTGGCACCGACGCTGCTGGCTGGGGACCACACGCTGAGGATCAATGGGTTAGAAACCTGTCAGGCTGCCTAGAGCTCTCTGGAGGCGAGCTCGCGATTTCTGAGAAGAGAGGCACTTCTTAGACGAAAATTGTGTGTGTGTGTGTATGCTTAAAAATTTAATATATTTGGAGATCACACATATTTACATAATTTTGTGTGATTTGCATATATGTAAATCATGTCAAAATCACTCATGGTCAGACTCTTCTCAGCTTTTAGATTGTACTGCAAACATGCAGTCTCTGGTAAGTAAAAACCTTTGAATGAGTTTGGTTTTGCAGCCCTTGGCTCTCCCGGTTAATACCATAAATTATCAGATGGGATGGAGTGCAGTCACTGCCTGACTCTTTAATGAGTTTCCCATAAATCTGGGCCATTCGGTAGAGGTCAAATTGATAACCCTGAAGAACGAATACCAACGCTTCCCTAAGTTCTACACAGAATCCTGTGGCTGTAACCGCCGGATGGCTTCTTTATCACACTTTCAGGAAGATTGGTACTTCACTCCTAACAGCTAACTTGAAAATCAGAGATCATTATTATGTTCATTGTCAATGAATCCAGACATGAAATCCTCTAATGGCACACTTTAGATATTGGAGGACCAGTTCTTGATTATTCATTGCTTTGGGTTTACAATTGAATTATTTCTCCCGAAGCCTTCCTGGTTACTTTTAGTCTTGGGTCTGAACTTTTCAGACTTTAAATACTCAGGAATCCTCTTGATTCCCCTCAGGTTATTTCCTGTTAAAAACTGAAGTGCAATGTGCTTAAATTTCTGGTCTTTGTATTGGGTGATGTTTCTAGCTTTTCAGGAGTGTGCCTTGGAGCTAGGATGTAAGAAAGTCTGGGATTCTCTCTGTGCAAAAAGTGATTTGAAGCCCCGGAGACTTTGGAACTTTTCTGCTTGATTTTTCTTTAACTGTACGAAACAGATTTGAGAAAACAGTCAGGCGAAGGAGCACCTTTGTCTCCACACTACTCTTTCTCTTCAGAGGCAAACACCGTTAACAGCTTGCCTTGAAACTGTCTCCTCTAACATTTTGTCTCAGTGATATGGTCCTCTTAGAAATCAGTTCTAAAACGTTGTGTATCTTCTCTACCAATGGGATGGAGAAATTCGTGCAGGAGAGGAATCCTATTTGTGATCCGACTTGCGATCCCATACAAATTGCAAGGAGAGAAGCTGTTGTTATTGTTGAGTTGCTAAGTTGTGTGACTCTTTGAGACCCTGTAGACTGCAGCATGGAGAAGGCAATGGCACCCCATTCCAGTACTCTTGCCTGGAAAATCCCATGGACGGAGGAGCCTGGTAGGCTGCAGTCCATGGGGTTGCTAGGAGTCGGACACAACTGAGCGACTTCACTTTCACTTTTCACTTTCATGCATTGGAGAAGGAAATGGCAATCCACTCTAGTGTTCTTGCCTGGATAATCCCAGGGGCAGGGGAGCCTGGTGGGCTGCCGTCTCTGGGGTCACACAGAGTCAGACACGACTGAAGTGACTTAGCAGCAGCAGCAGACTGCAGCACACCAGGCTTCCCTGTCTTTCACTATCTCCCTGAGTTTTCTCAGATTTATGTGCATTGAGTTGGTGATGCCATCCAACCATCTCATCCTCCATTGCCCTCTTCTCCTTTTGCCTTCAATCTTTTCCAGCATCAGAGTCTTTTCCGAGGAGTCAACTCTTTGCATCACGTGGCCAAAGTATTGGAACTTCAGCTTCAGTATCATCCTTCCAGTGAATATTCAGTGTTAGTTTCCTTTAGGGTTGACTAGTTTAATCTCCTTGCAGTCCAAGGGACTCTCAAAAAGAAGCTGGCTTAAGGAAGAGGAGGGCCCTTTATAAAGAAAAGTGAAAGGAAAATGACACACTTTAGATATTGGAGAACCAATTCTTGATTATTTTTGCTTTGGATTTACAATTAAATTACTTCTTCTGAAGCCTTTCTTGTGGCTTTTGGCCTTGGTTCTGCAGTCCTCAGGATTGCACTGAGTATAATAATGATAATCTGTGATTATAACAGTGGTGATAGGCTGTGTATGGTTCCCGATTATTCACAGCCCTCCCTGTAACAGGATTGCAGGACCTCGCCCCATTAACACCAGGCGTGTCCATTAGACTTGCTTTGGCCAATAAAATGGGGTGAAAATGGCAAACGCCGTCCCCCTTATGGCGTCAAGTCCACAGTGATGCCTGAATCCCATGGGAGGCTCTGAGTCCCATTGTGCAGTCTCCCAACCACTAGCCTTAGAAAGGGAACCCTGGTGGCGAGATCAGGGAGCAGAGTCTCAGAGGCCCTTGTTACCACCAGGGCCTGAGATGTGGGAGGGATCTGTCACCATGGCACAACCAAAAGAAAATTAATCTAGTACTGTGCATGCATGCTAAGTCACTTCAGTCATGTCTGACTATATGCAACCCAGTGAACCGTAGCCCTCTAGGCTTCTCTGTCCAGGGTATTCTCTGGACAAGAATACTGGAGTGGGTTGCCATGCCCTCCTCCAGGGGGTCTTCCTGACCCAGGGATTGAGCCTGTGTCCCTTAGATCTCTTGTATCGGCAGGTGGGTTCTTTACTACTGGGAGCCACCTGGGAAACCCAATCCAGTAATGAAGGCTGTCTTTACTGAAGCATGCATTATTCCAAGTGCATTTCTTGTATCAACTCATTCAATTTTCACAAGAAAGCTATTATTCTTTCTGTTTTGGAGATGAAGGGAAAGGTTAAGTAACTCACCCCAGGTGAGCAGGTGGTAAGGAGGCACTGTCACCATGATGCAGGCTGGCAGACAGTCAGCATCCAGGTTGGTTATTTGCGTTGTAGCCTCAGTTCTCTGATGGGTTAGAGAACAAGTAAGAACTTTCCCAACTTTTCTTCTTGTAAGTGTGGGGATGGTACTCTGTCCAGCTCTCCACACCTCCAAATTGGAGCTGGCATCACTCTGTCTTTTTAAAAGAAAGCACATCTTTGTTCCAGAAACATCAGGACAAGAGACCTCATTTTAATAGGCAAGTGGACAAATGCTAAAGATTATGCAGAAGGTTGTCCATCAAATATGATAACAGTGAGGCACTGGAAATGACGTGGATGGTCACAGATAAGAGGAGGAGAGACATGTTACAGTACAATAGTGGATTTTAATTTCCCCGTCACCCACAGTGCTGTGCAGCTGTGACCATCAACGTGGATAAGCACCTCAAAGAGATTATTAAGTGGAAACTCAGACCCCAATTGCCACCTATTCTCCATTCCCCATTACTGTCACTGGAGTAGGTTCCCACATGAATGTGCATGCACAGCTGTCCCTGGCAATTATTTGCAGAAACTGAAAGCACCTCCCAGAAATGCTAAGAGCAATTGCCCACTGATGGTGGGCTTCTAGAGAAAATCTTACTTTATGCTTCTCTTCACTGTTCAGATTTTTCAGAGTATGTATTTAGAAGTGAGGGCTTCCCTGGTCGCTCAGTGGAAAAGATTCCTCCTGCCAATGTAGGAGGCACGAGTTCTGTCTCTGGGTCGGGAAGATTTCCTGGAGAAGGAAATGGAATCCCACTCTGGTATTCTTGCCTGGAAAATCCTATGGACAGAGGAGCCTGGTGGGCTGCAGTCCATGGGGTGGAAAAAGATTTGGACATGACATAGTGACTAAACAACAATATTCAGAAATGATCTTGTGTTGAGAATGAATGTAGTTAGAGAAAAGCCGTTTTAGTTTTCAAGAGGAAAGAAGGCAAAGCTGGAGACCATTTTCATTTTGAGCAAAGGGCCCAGGAGTGGACCTCATGTTTAGAGCAGTGCCGGCCAGTGCATCCTAGTTGTGATGACAGAGCCTCTGATGACTTCCACAGCCTCTTGGGGTGAAGTTTCTAGAATCTCATTACAGATGGAGAGGCCATGCCACATCTTCACTGGGGGTGCAGGCCCTGGAGTCCCCCAGACCACGGTCCTCAGAGCTTTGATTCCTCATCCATAACTACTAAGAATCAGAAATCTTCTCGAAATTGCTGGGAGGGTTTAAGAAAACAGCCCGTGTTCATCCCTTGGCACACTACCTGCACAGAGTAAGCACCCAGTAAACCGAGGTTACGATTCACGTTAACCCCAGGTTAAGCCTGCGTGCAGTAAATATGGTTCTTGAGATAACAGGGTGTGGTCTGCCAAAGAGTGGATTTCCCAGCCAGATACTGGCTCATTCACTTCTGAAGGTTTCTGAAGACCCTCCATCGGACCCTGGCCTGTGCTTGAGAAGGAGGTTTTACCCCATCCTGAGGCTGCTGGGTCAGCCATGTATCCTCCCACCACTGGCTCTGGTTAGGGGTGTGGGTTCAGTGTCCCTCTTGGCCTGGAGGCCATAAAGAATGTCAGGCTGGGGAATAAGCACCCTTCATTTCCTCCCTTTAGGAGAGAAAGGGAAAGACTCATGTCCCCTCCTGTTCCCAGAAAGAAAGAAAAAGTGATGTTGCTCAGTCGTGTCTGACTCTTTACAACCCCATGAACTGTAACCTGCCAGGCTCCTCCATCCATGGTATTTTCCAGGCAAGAATACTGGTATGGGTTGCCATTTCCTTCTCCAGGGGAATCTTCCTGACCCAGGGATCAAACATGGGTCTCCTGCATTGCAGGCAGACTTTTTATGGCTTGAGCCACCAGGGGCTCCAATCTTGTCCCCAACAAGATATCAGTTAAACCCCACAAAACCACTTTAGGAAGCAAAGAGATCATTGGCAGCATTCAGGCCTAGACCCCTCCACAAAGGCCACTGTCCACAGTGACTTTCTCAGCCACACAAACATGGCTGAAAGATGTTGTACAGAAGAGAGTCATGGGGAAATGCGGCATGAATGGGGATTCAGAACTGCAGAAATCCACCACACAGCCTCTTGACATCCTCCATCTCACCCCCACATCTTCCATGCATGGCTTGACCCAGAAAACACATCTGAGAAAACAAATCAAACAAGTCCAGTTTGCAGGTGTTGCCCAAATATGGTCATTTGATTCTTTTTCCTTTGAAATCTAAGCAGCTTGGGGAGACAGCAGCACATATGATTGACTAATTTCTACATTGTGCTGTGCTGAGTTGCTCAGCTGTGTCTGACTCTGTGCTACCCCGTGGACTGCAGCACACCAGGCTCTATGGGATTCTGCAGGCAGGAATACTAGAGTGAGTTGCCATGCCCTTCTCCAGGGGATCTTCCCAACCCAGGGATCGAACCCAAGTCTCCCACATTGCAGGCAGATTCTTTACCATCTGAGCCACCAAGGAAGCCCAAGGATATTAGAGTGGGTAGCCTATTCCTTCTCCAGGGGATCTTCCTGACCCAGGAATCAAACGGGGGTCTCCCATATTGCAGGTGGATTCTTTACCAGCTGGCCTACCAAGGAAGCCCAATTTCTACATTAGGCATTCCCCAGTGGATTTTTTTTTAACCATTAATTTTTTTTAATACAGGTATAATTGACATGTGAAAAGCTGTCATATTAAGTGTGCATGCGTACTCAGTCGCTCAGTCCTGTCCAGGAAGCAGCCTCGTGTTTCCAACCCCTCTCTAGGTGATGTCCCTGTCATTTCCCCCTACTGAAGTGGGGATGGAAACAAGAGGCTGCTTCCTGGACTCCAACTGGGAGGTTGGGATGGGACTGGATCAGAGGACTGGACAACAACAGGATGAAGCCTCTGAATGCAGGGTGGTGAGTTTGGCCTCTGTCTTTCAGTCCAGGAAACCAGGCCAGGCAAGGAGGGGTCAGAGAGCCTGGGTACAGGACAGCGAGAGAAGAGGAGAGGAAGATCGAAGAGGCCAGGCAGGTTGGGCAGCAGGGAAAGAGTGAACCACGACTCAAAAGTCACTCTAATTGCACACAAGAGCTGAGGAAAGAGTATTTCTCATATTTTCTTTGTCCTAAAAACAGACACACACAAGAGCCCTGTGCCTGTCACAAAATAGAGTATCAGTAAAGAAATGCATGTTGACTGAAGAAGGGATTTGGGGAGAACACCCTTAAGACAGTTGTGTGTGTTTAGAATCTTACAACACTGAACTGGAGTGAAGCACAAAATTCAGGCAAAGTGAAATTATGCAAGATTTCACTTTCCGTTAGTTTTTTTTTTAATTCATTTGATCTTAGAAGTGAGTAAAATGCTAAGTAATTTTTTTTCTTCAGTTTTCTTCCATTAGTCCCTTCTAAAAAGTCTAGTTTGTATTTCAGCCTCAAAAAACAGGCTTATATTTTTAATAGAATAAGAAGAATTGGCATCAGAAGTTTCTGCAGCTAAATGGCAGTAATGTCATATCTGGAAAAAAAAAAAAAAAAAGAAGCTGATGTATTGCAGGCTGCTCCAAGCACCCAGCAATTTTGATGCAAAATCCCTCTTTCTGTACTGATGAGCCCTCTTGACTAACAGTATAGTAACTGTGCATGTGTTTTCAGAGAACATCTTGCACCAGCTCCTTAAAATCGTTAGGAAAAATGGGAGAAAAATGTTCATTAAAGGTGATGAGGAAATTTAGATAAGACCTGAAACAGCCGGAATGAGAAAACAGCAAATCAAAGAGATCAAAGTTATGGCTGGCTGCTCTCGG
Organism: Bos indicus x Bos taurus; assembly: GCF_003369695.1. NCBI lineage: Eukaryota > Metazoa > Chordata > Mammalia > Artiodactyla > Bovidae > Bos > Bos indicus x Bos taurus. The sequence continues at coordinate 27,326,950 of NC_040088.1, forward strand.
CAGTGATGCTAGTGGAGGTGCCTGCTCAGGTAAGGGCTTAATTAGCGCTGTCAGTCACTCTAATTGCCTGCGATTAAAGGCCTGAGTCAGCAGGGCTATGAGCTTGCCCAGTGATGGGCGTCACCCATGAATTTGGAAGGGGAATCGGGAATCACGCCTCCTCAAGGGGCAAACGGCACAGTCGTCTATTTGAAGACATTTTCCATCAGCACCTATGTGGCCCATCTGCTGGTCTGCTTTCTCCGACAACAAGCACTTTGTTAAATCAGTATCAATTCACAAGCTGGAGGAAACGTCCAAGTAGCCTTTATTTGATTTCTGTGCTTCTGAGTCGGGGCCAAGGGTGTCAATTATCAATGAACAAAGCTCTAGGCATTGACTGCAAGTGTTGCGCCTTGTAATGGTACCAGGTCCTCGTGTCTCCCTTGGACATCTTCAGCATCCTGTCTTCACAGCCCAGGTCAACTTGTGCTTCTCAGATGGTTTCTGGGGAGGGCTTCTATCTGGGTCCCCCCTCATTCGTTCTACATTTCCGGCCATGGTTGTTCCTTGGCCAAGAAACCCTGCCCCACCACCACTCCTCTTATCCCTACCCATCTCCTCTTTTCCAAGTCTAACCTTCTGATCCAAAGAGCTGACTCATTGTAAAAGACCCTGATGCTGGGAAAGATTGAGGGCAGGAGGAGAAGCGGATGACAGAGGACGAGATGGTTGGATGGCATCATTGACTCAACAGACATAAGTTTGAGCAAACTCCAGGAGAAAGAGAAGGACAGGGAGGTCTGGTGTGCTACATACTGCTGCTGCTGCTGCTAAGTCGCTTCAGTCGTGTCCGACTCTGTGCGACCCCAGAGATGGCAGCCCACCAGGCTCCCCCGTCCCTGGGATTCTCCAGGCAAGAACACTGGAGTAGGTTGTCATTTCCTTCTCCAATGCATGAAAGTGAAAAGTGAAAGTGAAGTCGTTCAGTCGTTCCTGACTCTTAGCGACCCCGTGGACTGCAGCCTACCAGGCTCCTCTGTCCATGGATTTTCCAGGCAAGAGTACTGGAGTGGGGTGCCATTGCCTTCTTTGTGCTACATACTATGGGGTCACAAAGAGTCAAACACAACTGAGCGACTGAACAACAACAACAAAACCAAACTTGGTGGTGGGGGAGGGGTGTCTATCTCAAATCCTTTCAGGTGACGACCCCTCCTTCTCCCCACCCCAAGGAGACCCTCCCCTTCTCTGGGTTCCTGGGCACTGTCTCCAGCCCTCTACCCAGGGACAGTCTGCATCCTCCCCCAAAGGCAACTATTGCTGCTTGTATCCTCTCTGGGGTTGCCATGCTATTTTTAAAACACTGTGATTTCAAAAATAGATTAAAATACAGAGTAGATGCTCAGTAAATGTTTATCTGGTCAAAGGAAGTAAGTGCTGCTGGATAGAAACAAAGGATCCAGGGAGGGAGGCTGCAGAGGAGCCCACTGCAGGGCAGCAGGGCAGTTTTCATCTGGATAGCTTGGCTAGGATACCAAATAAAGCAATAAAAATGCTAATCTTCCCAGCCCCGCCTTCTGCTTCAGGAGAGCCTCGGAGGCAGTGACAGCAATAAAGTAGGTGGAGAAGTTAAAGGGGAAAACATAAATTAGGTCATGAGAGGATAAAGAGACGGATTTTCAATAGGCTTCAACCTTCAGAGTTGGGAGGGCCTAAATTAAGTGGATCATACGAAATTCAATAAACAAGGATTGTAGACGGCAGATGATTTATCCCATTATAATTTGAATTAAATTCAAGCATCAATAACACCCCTGACCCAAAGGTTATTAAGAGATGGCTAATAACATGAACCAAACCAGCACATCTGTGTATTATTGCTGGAAATTCAGGGTCGGGGAATTGATTGCCTGAGAGATGAATTTCATCCCTGGTGCTGTGGAGCAGGGCTCAGGAGGACAGGGCACAGTGGTGTCCCCCAGCCACCAGCCTGCAGCCCAGGACCCCTCATCTGTGACCAAGACAACCTGGATGATACCCTCAGCATGGAGAAAATCTAGACACGTTTCTTCCTAGCTGGAGGTTTCTCACCTCCCTTTGCTGACAGTGTTTACTTTAGAAAATTTGCAAGTATAAATTCTTTCTCTGACCCTTTGCAAATTTCCCCCTGGTGCCTTTCCTGTGTGACAACCCAGAGCCTATCTTTCTTGAGGAGGTGGGAGCCACCTCCTTGAAGTGCAGACAAAGGAGAGAGCACTGTATCCCCAGACTCCACAGGAGAGATGTAGCCTGACTTCCACATCACAGAGAGAAACACTTGATGTACCACACACCCCGCTGGGTACCACCTGGATGGTGGCCCCCTGCACTTTTCACTGGCGCACCCAGGGCTTAAAACCCTCCCACTTTTGGTGTCAGTAGAATTGAGCTCAGCCCTGACTGCACTAGTCTTGAGTAACACCTAGCTTCTCTGTTTAATTTTGGTGCCATTTGGACTTTGACATGTGTCTGTGGGCATCAGGGAAACCGTTTGCTCCAAGCCCAGACTGCTGCTCTCAGAAGCTCTCTTCTGCCTTGTGTGTAAACTCGTGAGTGCTGGCCAGTTAATCCAGGCCTGTTGCTTCTATTTGTGTTAGATGATTCAGACTGTGTTCAGACATGGAAAACACACCAAATCAATCACAGAACCGGGCCCAGCAAATCTCTGAGAACTGCTTGACAGATACTGGTGTCCCTGCACACTCCCTTCCCCACTCTGGTCTAATTGTGAGCTCCCTGACAATGGCTGGGTATCTGTCACCTTCCTCATGGGGTCTGATGGGGTTTTGCCTTTTAGCACCACTGAGGTGCAATGTCTTAGATTCAGGTACATCACACCAGTGTGCACTTGAGCGCCTTCATGCCCTTCATCCTTTCATCTTATAGGACTCCCAGGAAACACTGCTGTCCCTTCTTCACTGGTAAGGAGGCCAGACTCATACAGACTGAGGGCTTTGCCCAAGGTCACAGGCATGGACAGTGTCAGACCTGAGATGTGAACGCAGGCAGCCTGGCTCCCCAGACTGCAGGATTTCACAATGAAATATTCTTGCTGCGTTGTTGTTCAGTTGTTCAGTCATCTATGACTCTTTGAGACCCCATGGACTACAGCATGCCAAGCTTCCTTGTCCTTCACCATCTCCTGGAGCTTGCTCAAACTCATTTCCATTGATTCAGTGATGCCATCCAACCATCACCTCTTCTGTCATCCTCTTCTTCTTTTGCCTCCAATCTTTCCCAGTGTCAGGGTCTTTTCCAACAAGTTGGCTCCTCACATCAGGTAGCCAAAGTATTGGAGCTTCAGCTTCAGCATCAGTCCTTCCAATGAATATTCAGGGTTGATTTCCTATAGGATTGACTGGTTTGATCCCCCTGCAGTTCAAGGGACTCTCAAGAGTCTTCTCCAACACCACAGTTCAAAAGCATCAATTTTCTGGCATTCAGCCTTCTTTCTGGCCCAACTTTCACATCCATACATGACTACTGGAAAAACCATAGCTTTTTTGTCAGCAAAGAGATATCTCTGTTTTTTTTTATATGCTATGTTTGTCATAGCTTTTCTACCAAGAAATAAGTGTCTTTTAATTTCATGGCTGCAGTCACCATCTTCTGTGATTTTGGAGCCAAAGAAAATAAAGTCTGTCACTATTTCTATTGTTTCCCCATTTGCCAAGAAGTGATGGGACCAAATGCCATGATGTTAGTTTTTTGAATGTTGAGTTTTAAGCCAGATTTTTCACTCTTCTCTTTCACTCTCATCAAGAGCCTCTTTAGTTCCTCTTCACTTTCTGCCATAGGGTGTTGGAATCTGCATATCTGAGGTTATTGATATTTCTCTTGGAAATCTTAATTCCAGCTTGTGCTTCATCCAGCCGGGCATTTTGAATGGGCTTCCCTCTGGTTCAGACAAGGATTTAATTGTATGGAGTAGGAATCCTGGAGGGAATGTAAACCCTGGGGGGATATATCTAGATTGCTGGCGGGGCAGCTGGATCAGAAACCAACTTCCTGAGAGACCAAAGGGCACTCCTGCTGGAGGGGAGACCTCTCCTGGCAGAAGCACTGGAGGAAGGGGCTAGGCACTAAGTGTCCAGGGCAGGCAGCGTGTTGTCCAGGAAGTAAGGAGGGGATGGATCATGGCAGGACAAATGAACTAAGGTGTCTTGTTGAATTCTGCAGGACTTCAGGATCCTGCTCTACTGTGCAACACCAGGGGGACGGGGCCACTCCCTTCCAATGGAAGAACATCAGTGAACCTTGGAACATCAAAGGGCTCAGAGCTTCAGCAGCTAGGAGAGAACCAGGGCTGCACAAATATGGTGGCACCATTGGTCAATAGATACGAGGATGAAGCAGCAGCGACACGTGTAGAAGGAGTCTTGTTCGTGAGCACAGGTGAGTGCCCACCACCTGTGGACATCCAGGTATTCTTGCAGAGGAATGTTCTGGGACTAAAAGAGTAGAGGGGCCACTGAGTATGGCTTTCCTGTTGTCCTGGTCTCTCCTCCACTCAGTAGCCATTAAGTGCTACAATGCAACTCTACTGTCTCTTTATCAGCAGTTTCACCTCTACCTGCTGAGAGTGGGATGCAGCCAAGGGAATTCTGGCTGTGCCTCCCACAGGTCAAATCAAAACCACCACCTCCCTGGTGCTGCCTTTATAGGCGCTGGGCGTGTGGGATCTGCCGATAGAAGTCGAAATCTGTTGGGAGAATTGCACATCAGTCAGTGAAACTATTACCTGTTCATTTGATAAGAGAAAATTAAATTATTCAGCTCCCAATAAAACAGGCATCATCCCACCATAATAGTGGAGTAATTGTTTTACAATTAAGGCGTGCCCAGAATGTACATTACTGAGTCATTTTAATAATGTGTGCATTGAGTTGCTTATTTTTTTTCCCAAAGAGAGGCAATTCAAATAAGTAATTTAGTGGTAGAAGTAAACTATGAATTTAATTTATATGTTCATTAATTGTACAATTAAACAGAATACTAATTGACTGTAGAATTATAGCTAAATGGAACACTGCACCCAGACAATTAGTTCTCGTCCTGTTTTTCATCGTGAACATAATTTTTGGTGGTCTCATCCTACCCAATTAGGTTTTGTTTGGCTTTATTGGAGCATAAATCATTCTGCTAGCACAAGATTTAATCCCCCCAATACAGCTGGTGTGTTACTCCCAAAGGTTATCTCTTAAAAGAAAGGACATCAGGTTTCAGTGATCAGGATGGGCAGGAGATAAGCTGGGCTTTGATTTCCAGTGTGTTCTCCACAGAAGAACTGATGGAGGCAAAGCCATGGGTCAGAGGTGATAGCATCTTGGTTATGTCACCTGTATGTGGGAGGGGCTGGGAGTCTGGACAACCTGCTCACCATGTCTAAGGTTTTTACCTGGAATGGACATTTTTAAGCCACGGTCCCTTGGAGCACACATAGGCTACTGGCTCCAACAGGAGAGAGCCTCACAGGTAGGAAAAATTTGTATGCAGGAAACGTGGTGTCTTTTCATGGACATGAAGTGTCTGTGATAAACTCAGGGCCACTTCCCTTTCTGGGCTGCGCCATTGGGAGTTCTCACCTAGAGCTGATGTCATGAGCCAGAGGGTCTGGTTGTGATCCTTGGTTTATCCTGAGATTCATGCAGGCCGGCTGTGCTTTCCCCAGCTTCTCAGAAAGAAAAAAGGAAAAGGGAAGATGTGAAGTGGTGGCTCCCTAAAAACACAGGAATGTACCTTCTCCATGTGGATGGGAGGCCAGGGCAGAGCCCTGTGCACGTACCTCTGGAGGCACCAGGATCTCTCAGTTGTTTGGGGCAGCAGAGGGGCCCTCCCAGAGCTGTTTAAACTTCAGGGGCTTCTCTCTGGCACAGTCCCTGAACGTGGCAGAAAGTCAGACATGAAGCAGGCTATTATCAACATGTCTCCTTTACATAGAACATCTGTGGGACCAAGTTTGCTCAAGTCATTCCACAAACATCAGGTGCAGCTTAGACACTGTGGTAGGTAATTCAGTTCAGTTCAGTTCAGTCACTCAGTCGTGTCCGACTCTTTGCGACCCCATGAATCGCAGCACGCCAGGCCTCCCTGTCCATCACCAACTCCCGGAGTTCACTCAAACTCACGTCCATCGAGTCTGTGATGCCATCCAGCCATCTCATCCTCTGTCGTCCCCTTCTCCTCCTGCCCCCAATCCCTCCCAGCATCAGAGTCTTTTCCAATGAGTTAACTCTTCTCATGAGGTTAATCGGGTACAGCATTAGACAAGGCAGACCCAAATACCTGCCCATTGGCCCCATGGCTGAGACAACGGCCATAGGGAATGTGACCCAGGGTCATCTGGTGAGTATCCTTGGCCATCCTGACTCAGCTTCAGGGGAGTCGAAACAGTGGTCCTCGTATTGGCCTCCTGTGGCTACTGTAATGAACTACCACCAACTTAGCAGCTAAGACAGCACGAGCTAATCATCTGACAGCTCTGGGAGTTAGACGTGGTCTGGTCTAAGGTGGGTCTCTTGGGATAGGACAAGACCAAGGTGTAGGCAGCACTGGTTCCCTCTGGAGGCCCCTGGGGAGGCTTCCTTGGCTTCTCCTGCTTGAGAGGTGCCTATGTTTCTTGGCTCGTGGCCTCCTCCTCCATCTTCAGAGTCAGCAGTGGTGTCATTCCCACCTCTTCTCTGTCCTCACAACTCCCATTCTGACCCTCCAGCCTCCCTTATTCACCTAAAGACCCTTGTGAGGGATATGGGTGCATCCAGGACACACTTTCAGCTCCAGATCTTTAATTGAATCGAGTCTGCGAAGTCCCTGTGGCTGTGTTGTGTAGCCTGGTTCCAGGGATTAGGGTGAGGACATTTCAGGTGGAGCTCTGCTCTTCCCACCACTCTTCCTATGGGGAGAAGGAGTGCAGTGGTGCCAGGTCTCAGTTTCTGGGGGAAATAGGTGTTCCTTCTAAGAGGGTTTAGAAATACCTGGTGTTAACTGTTCATCTCACCCTCCAGTATGCTCCCAGTGACACCGAAGTGAGATATGTGACATCCCCAGAAGTGACTGGAACGCTCAAAGGCAGAAATCCTTCCTGCCAGTTGAGAGGACTCAGGTGGAACCCGATTTTGTTTTATGTTTTTATTGCATCATTTAAACCATTGAAATGCAAATCCCCACAGAAACAAATTGGTACAGGTATGGAAGGTAGAAGGGTGGTCTCCCAGCTGATTCCATTGTCCAGAGAAAGAGAAATGGCTCGGAACTTTATGCACTTTGGGGCTTCCCCAATGCCACAGTGGGTAAAGAATCTGCCTGCAATGCAGGAGACACAGGATATGTGGGTTTGATCCCTGAGTCAGGAAGATCCCCTGGAGAAGGGAATGGCAAGCTCTCACCAGTATTCTTGCCAGGAGAATTCCATGGACAGAGGAGCCTGGCAGGCTACAGTCCATTGGGTCACAAAGGGTCAGACACGACTGAGCAACTAAGCATGGCGTGGCATGGCCTTATGCACTTTACCTTGAAAGTGTTTAGGTAATAGGACCTTAAACTAGAAAACTTCCATTGTTATTAGTTTACATGGAATAAATGATTGTACACGAGACATACATAATCAGAGAGCTGTCGGTGTTTGTTCCTAAGCATCGGAAACTGAACATTTAATACAAAAGAAAGCAAGCTTGCATCTTAGGAGTCTTTGTCATATACACACACTCCCCAAACCTTACTTTCTCCCCCTCTTTGTTTTGTCCTTAAATACTTCACACCTTCTGATACTCGCCATAATTTACTTACTTGTTTGGTTTATCGTCTGTCTCCCCCATTAGATCAGGGACTTTGTGTTTTGTTCTCTCTTCCAAGAACTAGAAAAGTGACTGCTCTGTCAAAGGCAACCAATAAATATTTATAGAATGAATAAGTGATTTATACCATATGATCAGCATGCTGTATTTTGGTCAAGGGAAATGATCTCTCTATCATAGAATTAAGCCTGAGTTTTAACTGCTGTTTGGGAGATAAGATTTTTCTTAAGCGTTAGGTCAAGCCAAGATGCCTCAGGACTTTTCCAGGTTCCCAAGTCAGGCCGTGTTGCGGGGATGGGTCAGCGTCCTCACCTGACCCAGGCTTTCTCAGGTCCCCGCTAAGAGATTCATGAAGGCACAGAGAAAAATGGAGAATTTGAGACACTCTTGCACAACGCTAATGAAGAAGTTGAAGCAATAAGATGAGATGGTTAATTATAGATAAGAAAACCAGTGCAAGGAATCATAGCTATTTCTAAGGAAAATACCAGAATGACTGAAACAGAGACAATTATCCATGACACAATCACAGAAAAATTGCTGGAAACGTGATAAATATCTCAGAGTACAGGAGGCAAATGTCCTCCATTTTCCAAGGAAAAATCAGTCAAAATGGACCAAAGTTAGACACATTTCAGCAAACATTAAAATGATAAAATAAAGATAAACCCAAAGACTGGTCTTAGAAGGAAAATATATGCCTTCATGAAAACAAGCACAAACGTGTGTGGTCTGAGATCAATGCCACACTCCTGCCAGAAGGAAATACAGCTGAGCTGTCGTTTATTAAAAAAAAAGTGGAAAATCTAAGAACTTTACACCCAGGCATAGACTTTCCAGGTGTAGGGTTGACACCTAGACAGTCTCTACATCCACCTGCTCATGAAATACACACCCAGATACATTTTCTTGAAAGTGTGACAGAAACTGTCTACTTCAGTGACTGTAAGAGATGATTTAACAATGGAAGATCCTCTGAGAGCCTTTTTGAAGAAATGCATGATATAAGCACCTCCCAGTGACTCAGATGTGCCATGGAATCCAGTTGGATGGTTCTCATGCTAAGGTCTTGGGCATCTTCTCCACCCCGAAAGATTCAGGCTCTGTTCTGCTGTCTGGCCAGAGAACCACTCTTAACAGCCAACGAACCCTAATTTAAATTAAATAACTTTATCATAAATTACTACCTCTCATCTGGAGAGTTGATCAAAATGCACCCAAATATGAAGCTGATTGCCTCTGTCTACAGAAAGCTGGAAAAAAAAAAAAAAAAGCTTTCCAGGCTCTGTTCTCTTGCATTTTCTAGGTTTTTAAAAGAAAATGTCTTCCCAGTGAAAACAACCAAAAAAAAGCTTCACATAAAGAGAAGAGCCAAGTTTTATGGGTCACAGTGACCTGATACTACTAAATTCTAACATTCAGTTCTAATTGGAACAGAAAATCCTGTATTTTTATCTGGCTTTTACAAACCTCTTCAAATGTGAACTTCCAGATCTTCTCTGAAATTTCCCTTCTGTGTCACATTCGGTCAAATACATCTTTAATAAAAAGACTGAAAATGAGTTTTTAATCCAAGAGACTCCTGGAAACTTTGGAAGTTAATTTGTAGTTGAGAAAACAAACAAACAGATCAGGTTTGGGCTTGTCTGACTCTGCTGCCAGCTGACCTTGAAATTCAGTGTGGGTTGCTTACCTGCTCCGAGCCCTCCTTTTCTCATCTTTGAAATGGAGATGATTGTATCTGCTTCAAAACAGCTAAGACAGAAATAGCACAATATGAGGAAAGGTCAGAGACCCTCCCTCTTGCTTGTAGACTCCGGTGATGGTGGAAGAATTGTGGCGGATCTTCACGTGGGCATCTGTGAAAGAGGTAACTCTTCATGCTCTGTTAACCTCACATTTCAGCAAAACCAGTAAGCCAGCAGTCTTTTGCGGGTCAGGAGACCCCGCCCTCAGGTTCAGGGATCCACTGGAAGCAGTGGATATGCATAGGAAAGCAGTCAGGAAAGCAGTGATACGCACAGTTATGGTTTATCACAACGTAGGGATGCAGGTAAAGATGAGTGGATGGAAGACAGTCACAGGGAAGCCTAGGAGAGGCCAGGTGTCAGTGGCCAGGTGTCAGCACCCAGGTGTGTTCCCCTAATAGAGTCACTGCGAGCATTTACTTTTCCCAGCAATGATGTCTGATAGAACTTCCCTAGTGGCTCAGCTGGTAAAGAACCTGCCTGCCAGTGTAAGATGGAGAAGACAATGGCACCCCACTCCAGTACTCTTGCCTGGAAAATCCCATGGATGGAGGAGCCTGGTAGGCTGCAGTCCATGGGGTCGCTAAAAGTCGGACACGACTGAGAGACTTCACTTTCATTTTTCACTTTCATGCATTGGAGAAGGAAATGGCAACCCACTCCAGTGTTCTTGCCTGAAGAATCCCAGGGACGGGAGAGCCTGGTGGGCTGCTGTCTATGGGGTTGCACAGAGTTGGACATGACTGACGTGACTTAGCAGCAGCAGCAGCCAGTGTAAGAGACACAGATTCAATCCCTGGGTTGGGAAGATCCTTTGGTGAAGGAAATGGTAACCGACTCCAGTATTCTTGCCTGGGCAATCCTATGGATAGAGGAACCTGGAGGGCTACAGTCCATAGGGCTGCAAAGTGTTGGACACGACCGAGTGACTAATACTTTAAAATAAAATTACTTCAATGAGCTATAAATATTTGTGGCTTTGCAGGTCTCATGGTCTCAACTCAGGAAGAGCAATAGCAGCTTTTGACAATGTGGAAACAAACGAAGGAGGCTGGGGTCCCGTACAACTTTCTTTATTTGCAGACACTGCAATGTGAATTGCAGAGCATTTTCACATGTCATGAAATATTACGATCCTTTTGGTTTCTTGACTGTGTTGATGCACAGGGTATATTAGGGAGTTTATGATACTATTCTATATGAAACTATAATGGTGGATACAGGCCATTATGTATTATATTTGTCAAAACATATAGAACTATACAACTCAAAGACTGAACCTTAATGTAAATGGTGGACTTGGGTTAATGACAGTGCATCAGTCAGTGCTCACAGCTGTAGAAAATGAACCACTAGTATGAGCTGTTAACAGGGAGAAGAAGTGTGTCCCTGGGCTTAGTGAGGAGGGAACAGGCATATAGAACTCTATATACTAGCTTCTCAGTGATTCCGGAAATCTAAAGTGAAAGTGTTAGTCACTCAGTCCTGTCTGACTCTTTGTAACCCCATGGACTGTAGCCCACCAGACTCCTCTGGCCATGGAATTCTACAGGCAAGCATAATGGAGTGGGTTTCCATTTCCTTCTCCAGGGGATCGTTCCAACCTGGGAATCTAACCTGGGTCTCCTGCATTGTGGGCAGATTCTTTACCATCTGAGCCACCAGGGAAGCCTCAGAACTATATGAAAAAATAAGGTCAAAAATGTTAAAAGCATTTGTAGTTCATTGGTCGTAGGATACCAGAGGGAGGTGGGGTTTGGCCCATGACATGTCATCGCCAACCCACAGGCAAGCAGGGGGATAAAGCTCACACATAATACCAGGACGTGGGCATGTAAACAACCTGAGACTCATACAGTGCACACTGTATGAAGCTGATGATTTTAGCTTCCGCTGAGCTGGGAGCAGCCACCATACATACTTGTTGTCGGCTTAAATAGCTGTATTATTTGTAGTGGAAACTTGGGAAAGTGGGCCTAAAGGGAGATAGAGATTTCTTCAGATATTGTGCTGCCTGTAATAAGCTGCTCACCCTCCTTTTTTCTTAAAGATGGAACAATTAATGCAGCATCCCTTTAAACATAATAATTAGCACAATTCATTTGGTAAACGAGTATTGAGCACCCACTGTGTGCTCGCTACCTGCCCAGGCTGCTGGAGCTGGTGGCAATTATGGCATGATGTCGAAAATGGCTGGACGGCATGTCCAAGTAAGAAAAAGAGCAAGTGGGGTCAGATTGATTTCATGAAACATTTGCTAATAAATGCATCCTGACGCTCCCCGGGGTGGCTGCCCCGTGCCCACTGGACTTCCATCTGTGGCTGTTCCATCTTTTGTTGTTGCTGTTCAGTCAGTAAGTCATGTCTGACTCTTTGTGACCCCATGGACTGCAGCATGCCAGGCTCCTCTGTCCTCCACTGTCTCCCAGAGTTTGTTCAAATTCATCTCCATTGAGTCAGTGATGCTGTCTAACCATTTTGTCTTCTGCTGCCCCCTTCTCCTTCTGCCCTCAGTCTTTCCCAGCCTCAGGGTCTTTTCCAATGAGTCAGCTCTTTGCATCAGGTGGTCAAAGTATTGGAGCTTCAGCATCAGTCTTTCCAATGAATATTCAGGACTGATTTCCTTTAGGATTGACTGGTTTGATCTCCTGCAGTGCAAGTCTTCTCCAGCACCACAATTTGAAGGCATCAGTTCTTTGGTGCTCAGCTTTCTTTATGGTCCAACTTTCACATCCATACACGACTACTGGAAAAACCAAAGCTTTTACTATACGGACCTTGGTCAGCAAAGTAATCTCTCTGCTTTATCTGTCTGCCTACATCAAATAATGAGAATGCATTTATCATCCTCCACTCGACAGGATATTCATTTACTGCCTCTAATATTCCTGTTACATCCTCCGAGGGCATGACCTAGTTCCTTCCTTAAAGGCAGCAATGAAGCAAGTTGCCCACAGGAGAGATAAGGACTGAGGCTCCCAACTCCCCACTTGGAGACAGTCAGCAGAAAGCCAGTTCCATCCTGAAATCTTGATTCTGGCATTCACATGATCCTCTCACTGGGATTCAGAGGAATCAGAGACCTAATTACAATTTCTACTCCCGTGTTGAGCATTTACTCCAATTACATGGTCAATAACTCAATGTATATGGATGTAAATGCTACTTGGGGACTCTCCATTTTTCTCCATTTCCGAGGCAGTGAGAACGGTGGTTTTGTCCATAGAGGCCCCTTCACTAGAGGCTTCTAACTGCTGGCTTAGTCCTCCTGTGGAAGCCAGGCCTTCAAGGAAAGAACAAGACAGCTTTAGCAGACGGCTAAGAGCAGAGGATCCCTGGTGGCTCAGATGGTAAAGAATCTGCCTGCAATGTAGGAGACCCAGATTCTATCCCTGAGTTGGGAAGATCCCCTGGAGAAGGGAATGGCAACCCACTCCAGTATTCTTGCCTGGAGAATTCCACAGACAGAGGAGCCTGGCAGGCTACGGTCTATGGGGTTGCTAGGAATTGGACACAACTGAGCAACTAACACTCTGAAAGCAGGGCATCCAGGTGAGACTGTGGGTTCCACCAGCATCCCCAGCTCCATGAACACACTTCCCATGCCTCGGTCTACCCCTCTGCAAAATGGGAATGACGTTAGTGCCTATCTGAAAAGTCCTTAGGGTGATGTCCAACATGAAATGTGCAATAAAGGAACAATCCATAAAGAGATCACAGCAGTGAAAGCTGTGTATCTCTAGAGCATGTTTGGGGAAAAGCATGTCTGAGAAAAGATGAGAGGCAGCTGCTCTCAGTGCCAACAGCAAGAATCTCAGAGCTGAAAGCGAAGCCAGGACTCTGGTCCTGTGTTTAATCACCACAGGTGCAGGAATGATCCTGCCTTCTGTTTACCCATCTCCTCAGGCCAGGGTACTTTCAGTGTAGAGACTCACTGCCTTCTGGAAGATGAAGAAAATCCCCACCAAAGGGGTGTTGACTTAAAAAAATAATCACAACATAAAAGTTGAAAGTTATGTTTTATTTGGTGGGAATTTTTAGGACTCCAAGCCCGGAAGATAGCATCTCAAGTGACCTTGAAATAACTGCTCCAAGGACGTTAGGGGGAGGAGCCAGGTTGAAAAGAAGCTGTGCAACAAAGGGCAGGTAGTTTGAACATCAAAAGATTATTGTTAAAGAAAACCAGATATCCCAAGTTAAGGAATTTAGCGCGTTTCTACTTATGGGAAGATGCAAGAGTCTAGACTCACTGAAATCATTCCTTTCATGTGCATCTCAGCTCTCTTGGGCCATTGTCCTGCGTTGTTTTCACATCCTGAAATCCCCTGGGCTCACCATAGGGAGTGGCTGCAGTCTGATGGCTGTTAGATAACAGAATTCTTCTCCTTCCTGAGTGCCCTTAGAGCTCAGAAATTCATATTCGGAGGGCCAGAATCACTGATGACTGTGATATTCTTGTTTACTGATATAGCAGGAAATATTTCCTTTCTCGGGGCGGGAGGATCTGCTTCGTGTGTACTCAGAAACACACATTCATTAAGAACCAGGCCACATGGCTGTGACAGCAGATTGGGGCACGTGGGCAGGTGGGCGCTCTATGTCTTGGGGAGGCTGTTTTTACTCTGGGTGACCTGGAGCTCCAGACCTGCAGCCTCCTTCCACCCCACTGAGTGGACATCACACCAGGATACCGCAGCCATGAACACAGCCTCTCTGAGACCCAGTCTGGCTCCAGCACTGCTCAGCAGCCTCTCACCTGCTATGAGAAGTGAGACGTGAGATGTGTTCACATCTTAGGAGAGTGTGGCAGACAGCCCACAACTCTGCCTCGGGATGAGCTGGGAGGAACCTGTCCCACTTCCTCTTTACTTTCATCTACTTCAGAGTGAAGAGACTCCAAGGAGCATCACACATTGCCCTCAGAGGCTCCTCTGGATGCCTGGAGTGGTTGGCAGGGTTCTCACTGGGTGTAGGGAAGATGAGCCTGCAACAGGTCTCCAAGCAGATGGATGCAGTGGACCATCAGTGGGTGCAGAGTGAGTCCCTGCTCTTTGAAGATTATAACCGATTCAGCCAACACGTTGCTATCCAAGTCCACGTTCTAAATGAGGGTGGGCTCAGGCTGCCCTTCCGGGTTACAGAGAAGCTCACGAGGTCCCTGGGAAAGCGAGCATGCACAGAGGTCAGGGAACCCTCTCTGTTTCTCGTCTTTGCTCCCACCGGCCATCACAGCCTTACCCGCCACTGAGCAGAAGGCAAAAAAAAAAAAAAAAGATGGGGTTTGTTCCTACCTTTGAAAACATCACAGAGAGTCAAAGGAAATGTTTCCAGGCTGAACTACACATCACTGAGTAACACAAGCAATAGGAAAACACATCAAGACCGTCAGCCACGGCGTTTGAAGAGCAAATGTGGTCCATGTACTGGATGAGTGTCAGCAAGTCCCCATCATTGAAAACAGGTGCCCCTTTTAACTGGAGGTCTAGCGAGGGTCAGGCGTGTGGAGATCTTGGAGAAGGGATACCCTCAGGGAAAAAAGGCAGAGAAATAATGATTTGAATTCTGACACCAATTCAGTGTCTGCAGACCAGTTAGCAGCCAGTGGGAGCGATAGCTTCATCCATCCTCAGTCGGCAGTGGGAACTCTAGTTCAGACACACATGTTGACCTTTACAATGGTTCAATGAGGTTTGAGAAAGCAGTTGTGACAGGGAACCAAGAGAGGACAGCAGAGATCAATGACGTCCTATTGAGGAATGGCATGGAATCGGTCAATTTCTCTTCCTCCCACCCTCCAGGCAATGACCACCAGTGGGAAGGATGAAACAGAGCTGGTACTTCCATATCACTCCCAACAGGACTCAATCCTTGCTGTCCTATCTAGGCACTCTTTGTATTTTGAGGGTTTGCATTGCTAAGTCAGTCTAAACGGAGGAGGAGAGATGTGCTGCAAAAGGATAATAATACTAATGAAAGGGAGAGTCAAGCAGGCAGCCATAATAATAATGTGAGGGCAGTGGTGGGTGGGTCTCAGTTTTCTTATTTCTGCGGTCTCCTATGCATGAATGGAAGGCTCTCTTGGGTGTGACTGGATGTTGACAGAGCCCCAGATCCTTCTGCAAGGACTCGGGTGCCCCATACTTTGCCATCAACACAGCGATCCATGGAGCATCAGTTCAGAGCTGTCCCCAGATAGTGCTGCAGAAATTAGGTCCTAGTAGGTGCTTTGTGAGGAAGTCTCAGTGAACAAATGAACGATAAGCTTCTCCAGAAACATATTGTCAGGCATTGGCTACAAATCTGCTCTTTTCTTTTACAAACAATAAATCAAATGTCCTCTCCTCCCATAAGCTGCTTCAGTAAAGTCTGATTCTTTACAATCCTACGGACTGTAGCCCATCAGGCTCCTCTGTCCATGGGATTCTCCAGGCAAGAATACTGCGGTGGGTTACCATGCCCTTCTCCAGGAGATCTTCCCCACCCAGGGATTGAACTCCCATCTCTTATCTCTCCTGCAGGCAGGCAGGTTCTTTACCACTAGCGCCACCTGTGTGTGTGCTTAGTCATGTCGGACTCTTTGTGACCACATGGACTGCAGCCTGCCAGGCTCCTCTGTCCATGAAGATTCTCCAGGCAAGAATACTGGAGTGGGTTGACATGTCTTTCTCCAGGGGGTCTTCCCAACCCAGGGATCGATCCCAGGTCTCCTGAATTGCAGGTGGATTCTTTACCATCTGAGCCTCCAGGGAAGCCCATGAATACTAGAGTGGGTAGCCTATCCCTTCTCCAGGGGATCTTCCCAATCCAGGACTAGAACTGGGGTCTCCTGTATTGCAGGTGTATTCTTTACCAGCTGAGCTACCAGGGAAGCACCATCTTGGAAGCTCCAAGTCAAATGTAGGTGATGCCATTGACTTACCTGTAGCTTCAGGCCTTAGAAGTGTCATTTGCAATCTTGCTGCTCTGTCACTGGCACCCACTTTTCCCTGCAAGCCTCACTAAATGTGTGACCAACCCCTGGATGAAAACTTGTGATCTAAGTTAAAACGTTCCTCTGCCAGACCTCATTTCTGTATAGATTTAGAGAACTTCCACTTCAGGGCTTCACTCCTGGGAATGGGGCCCCAGTGCCAGCAGACTCCGTGTCCCAGGGGAGCTTGTTAAGAGTGCAGAATCTCAGGTCCCACCGGACCTGCTAACCCTCAGACCCCTAGGTGGTTTTTGTGTTCCTTAAAACTGGAACCACCCTGCTGTCGCACAGAGAAGCCCAGTTGAGCCATGGGTGGCTTCTGGCTCAAATCATATCACTTCCAATCAAATGACCTCCATTTCAGCAACGAGACACCCAAGCTCAACAGTCCATGAGCCAACACAAGTTAGAAATCCATGGAAGCCAGTGATTCAATGAACAGCAAATCGTTGTCTGCAATCTCTCATTTTGGGGCACATCTTACAACACGCTCCCTCATTCTCTAATCCATGAACTGAAATGCCTCACAAAAAGCCCTCTAAGAAAATTTCAGGCTTCCCTAGTAGCCCAGTGGTAGAGAACCCACCTGCCGATATAGGAGACGCAACGAGGGTTTGATCCCTCGGTCAGGAACATCCCCTGATGGAGGGGATGGCAACCCGCTCCAGTATTCTTGCCTGGGGAATTCCACAGATAGAGGAGACTGGTGGGCTACAGTCCACGGGGCCGCAAAGAGACACAACTGAGCGACTAAACAATAAGAAGAAAGCTCCGTTTTAACAGGGAGGAGATCAGAAAACCTGGGGCGAACGTAGCCAGGCTGTACAGTGCTCTCCTGCTGTCTCCTCCCCTGGCCTCCTTGCTGTCACTCTGATGTGAGCAGTGTTTTATTTAACATTTTGTCATCGCAAAATGCATTTATACTTTATTTATTGAGCGTCTCTCCTCCTGCGCTCTCTGCCTGCTAAAGAATGACGAAGGTGATACAATAGGGAAGCTGCTGCTGCCGCTGCTGCTAAATCGCTTCAGTCGTGTCCAACTCTGTGCAACCCCGTAGATGGCAGCCCACCAGGCTCCTCTGTCCCTGGGATTTTCCAGGCAAGAACACTGGAGTGGGTTGCCATTTCCTTCTCCAATGCATGCATGCATGCTAAGTCACTTCAGTCATGTCCGACTCTATGTGACCCTACAGACAGCAGCCCACCAGGCTCCTCTGTCCTCGGGATTCTCTAGGCAAGAACACTGGAGTGGGTTGCCATTTCCTTCTCCCAGTAGGGAAGCAGAGGAAATGAATGAGGGGTAATGAGTTTTCACTTGACAGCAGATGCATGGTTTTGTTTTACTCTCCTGACGTGTACTTGGTTAGGTGGCCATTTAGAATTACCAGTAATATCAATACTTCCTACTAGGCCATTCAGGATGTGGAGCAACTTGGTGGTGATAGGTATGTTTCTGCATTTTATAATCAAAAGTGATAGAGTGCAGCTCAGCTGTTTGATTTGTGCTGATGTTTATTCCACCTACAGCCAAAACAAGAGAGATCTTTTTGAGAAAGAAAGGCACTTTTTATTCTTTATTGAAACATGTAATCGAGTTCTTTATATATCAGAGGGGCCTATTCA
Source organism: Bos indicus x Bos taurus (assembly GCF_003369695.1). Lineage (NCBI taxonomy): Eukaryota > Metazoa > Chordata > Mammalia > Artiodactyla > Bovidae > Bos > Bos indicus x Bos taurus. Next base: position 27,345,104 of record NC_040088.1, read on the forward strand.
TCTGTATTGAATGGTCATTGAGATGTTCTGTGTATTCAGAATTCACACAGCTCACTGCAAATGCAGGATGGACTCTGGCGATACCAAGTAAAACATAATGCTTTTTGGAACAACAGTTTCAACTGATTATAAAGTTGCAGGTTGTTTGGACATATTCATTTCTGAAAAGATGATTGACAGAAAGTCCAAAGGATTCCTTTGGATTGACATGAGTGTTTTAGATGTAACTGGAGGTTCAGACAGCATGAAGAGAGGGTCCGGAGCTGTCAATTACCTGTTAAAGACAGACATGCACTTACTTTGAAGTAGGAAAGTGTATTCAATGTAAATTAACTTTAACATTCCAAGATGATGGTTCATGATTTATTTTCAAAATAGTGTATCTGTGAAAAATTAAGAGCCACAAGGATCCAATTATCTCAATGGCAGTCTCATTTACGTGGCACGAGGCACTTAAAAAAAGTCGGGAGGGATGTTTAGTAAGGCTAAATTGGTGTTGCCTTGCTGGATCACAGCTTGAAGTCTATCTGAACGACGTGGATCTCATTAAACATCATCAACTTAAAATCGCTCAGATAATAAGAAAGATGAAGATGAAGATCAGCCCAATAGAAGCTTCCCTTTTGTTCATAAACGTACTTCCTCTTGGGAGCATCTCCGACATCCGCAAGCAAATAGCACTTTGCAAGACGAGCTGGAAAGGTAGGTGGGCTGAGAGCATCTTTCTGCCAAGACGCTCAGGTCTCTGGTGGCCCGATTGTGAGAGGGGAGTTCAGACCATCAACTCCCTTTGTCCTAGAGGCTGAAGTCCTGCCCACTCGCTGATATTGATTTTGGAAAGGAGCTTTGAAATCGATCAATATCTGTTGGCAGCCGAAACCTTCAGATATTTGTTAAAGAAGCAGGCCGTCATGTTTCTGTGGGCAGAGAGGGTGGCCAGCGTTCAGGGTTACATGATTAAATAACGCCTGGTTTAGCTGCTGTCGGTAAGTGACAGGTCGACACAGAAGCGGGCACTTCCTGTGATTAATCTAGGCAGGAACAACCCACATTGACCTGTTCCTTTGGCACCCGTGTAAGGGAAGAATATTTGTCATTTGCTACTTTAGAAGCACTTTCTCCCTTCTAATGAGCTCTACAGACAGATGGGGGCGGTGGGGGAGCTCCGGTAAAATCCCGCCACAGAAGTGTAGGACCCTCGGAGCAAAGCAGAGCACAGCTCATCTCCCCAAGTGTTCTTCCTACAGTCTGTAAGGGGTGCAGGAAACAAAATATCAAAGCCATTAGGCAACCATGGGCTGCAGCCTTTCACAGCAACCCAGAGAAACACAAAGACCATCGGTTCCCCACAAGCCTATGTCTTGGGGGTGCATATGTCTCTACAAATTTATTTAACTAGCTTCATCACCTAGTGGCACAAGAGATGCTGAATTCAGAGTGGGCATTAAAATGTATTTCTCTTGTAAGGAAGAATTCCTAAACAGGCCATTGTTTACCATTTCTTCTTCTATGGACCACTTCAGGACACACTGAGAAAATACTGATACTCTGTAATTGGCCCTTCTGCAGCATGTAGGTTTGCCAACCCATTCTGGGGTGATTTATGGTTGGGGAGGGGTATTCACAGATGCAAGGGAGGCAATTTAAGATACCCTAAATGCAACCAAGTCAAGTGAAAATACATCTGGGTTCAGGCGAAAAAAAAAGTTAAGATTCAAGAGACTCAAGGTAGGATACCCTAAAGTCATGGGGGTAACAGAACACTCAGATTTCATGTACAGCTTCTGTTGTTTGTTAAGACTTCTGGGCTCTCTGAAACACAGCCTAATGGAGAAAAGAGGGTTTGAATTATCTCCCATGTGTGATCTCTGTTCGGCCATGTCTCGGGTAACAGTGTGCCCTGAGTCTTAGACGACTTATCTCGGGAGAGAAATGATAACCCCCGACTTCAAGGACCCGTGTGTGGAGTGCATGAGATAGCAATGTGGTACCAGGGAGCAGCTGTGTAACAAAGAGTATCTGGAATGGTGTATTCCCCCAACAAGTATCTGTTTATTTACCACCTGGCTGTGCTACACGTGGGGCTTCCCAAGTTGTGCTAGAGGTAAAGAACCTGCCTGCCAATGCAGCGGACACAAGGGGATGGGTTCAATCCCTGGGTTGGGAAGATCCCCTGTAGCAGGGCATGGTACCCCATTCCAGTATTCTTGCCTAGAGAATCTCCTGGACAGAGGAGCCTGGCAGGCTACAGTCTATAGGGTCACAAAGAGTTGGACATGACTGAAGCAACATAGCACACACATATGCTACACACACACAATGGATACACTGGTGTCTTCATCTCATTGTGTGTGTGTGTGTATATCCACTCTCAGAAACTCAGTGTCAGACGAGGCACCCAACAGACCAGTGGAGAATTTATCTTTCTTCTTGATCTTCTGATCTGGCATTGACTTTCTCTATGCAGGATCCCATGTGGTCTTATCTGGTTCCTGGGATGCATTCATCTGGAGTCAAGTCTGGATAATACATCCTTGGGGAAACCCCTAAGCAGATACAGGGTGGTTGTTATTCCTGGCATTCAGCAAATGCATCCAGCTCATCATTTTAAGGGCAGCCTCCCCTGTGAAAGTGTAGGCTCTCCCTGGCAAAGGCGATCCCTCCCAGGTTCGGAGCAGCCATCACAGTTTGAGCTGAACAGTTTACAAAGGGCTTTCACATGTGTGACTCAGATCAATTGCTTTCTGCCTGGGGGTCAATGACAAACTGCGTCAGGCATTTCAAAGCTTACCCTCACGATCAGCAAAACGTCTTCCTTCTCATTTATGACCAGGATGGAAGTCACGTGGATCAGATTTTCATTTCTCACTAGGCCAGTGTCAGAGAGTCAACCAATAGTTTTAGTGGAGGACAAGTAGAAGGGCACCTTGTAGGGGGACATGGGAAAGGCAGAGTCTCCAGGCATCAGTAGAAGGCAACCCTCTGAGAAGGATCCTTTCCCTGTGGTTTCCACGTGAATGGACTGTGTATACCCTGTGACCTACTGAAGGACCTGTGAATGAAGTATCTTTCTTCGCACGAAAGAGGCCCATTACCATCAGATGTCAGCCTCCCTGGTGGCTCAGTAGTAAATAACCTGTCTGCCAATGCAGGAGATGTAAGAGACATGGGTTCAATCTCTGGGTTGGGAAGATCCCCTGGAGGAGGAAATAGCAACACACTCAGTATTCTTGCCTGGGGAATCCCGTGGTCAGAGGAGCCTGGTGGGCTACAGTCCATGGGGTGGCAAAGAGTCAGACACACAGGTTTGCACACACCATCAGGTGTCAGGACAAGTTATAGGTCAGTGCCAGAAAAAATCCACTCATAGTTACTCTGCTTTCACTCTCAAAAACCCTTTTGAAAACATGCATTTCTAGCCATGATAAAGATTTCCATTTTCTTTGCGATGTTTGCAAGATCAGCACCAGTGGTGCTGTAGATCAGATGTGTGTATACGTATGTGTGCGTCTATATTTGTGTACGTGTGTGTATGTCTATGTGTATATGTCTGTGTGTGTCTATATTTGTGTGTGTCTCTGTGTGTGTATGTCTATGAAAGTGAAAATCACACAGTGTGTCCAACTCTTTGCAAACCCATGGACTATGGAATTCTCCAGGCCAGAATACTGGAGTGGGCAGCCTTTCCCTTCTCCAGGGGATCTTCCCAACCCAGGAATCGAACCCAGGTCTCCCGCATTGCAGGTATACTCTTTACCAGCTGAGCCACAGGGAAGCCCCATGTATGTGTGTGTGTGTCTATATTTATGTGTGTGTGTATATGTCTGTGTGTGTCTATATTTGTGTGTATCTGTGTCTGTGTGTTTCTCCCAGCTCTCTGCTTTCTCAATCTGCCTTGCTCTCACCTGTCAAGTCTGCTGAAATGTTCTCCACTCAGATGTCTTACTCTGTCCACTGTCTATAGAAGCCCCAGTGCTGCACTGACCCCGCCCTGGTTTTCTCACATCCCATAGCCTCCTTCAGAGCACTTTTCAGGATTAGACTCTCCTCTGCCCCCAGGAGAAGGCAATGGCACCCCACTCCAGTACTCTTGCCTGGAGAATCCCATGGACAGAGGAGCCTGGTAGGCTGCAGGCCATGGGGTTGCTAAGAGTCAGACATGACTGAGCGACTTCACTTTCACTTTTCACTTTCATGCATTGGAGAAGGAAATGGCAACCCACTCCAGTGTTCTTGCCTGGAGAATCCCAGGGACAGGGGAGCCTGGTGGGCTGCCATCTATGGGGTCGCACAGAGTCGGACACAACTGAAGCGACTTAGCAGCAGCAGCAACAGCTGCCTCCCCAAAGGCAGACATCCCATCACAGGTAGGAATCCCAGGAATTATCTCACCATCAGACCCCAGGCCCCGAGTAGCATGCCTGGTACTGCAGACACATGCCTGCCTCTGAAAGGACAGGAGGCAGGCAGAGAGGGAAGAGAGAACAGCCATGCCCATCTCTCATTCCTTCTGTTCCTGTCCTGGGGGGAAGGGAGGTCAGAAAAGCAGAGAAAATGCTGAAGGAATGGGAGTCAGGGTCACTGAGCAGCTGCCATGTGGCTGGTACACCCGTCAGGAGCCCCAAGGCCTGAGCAGCAGGCGTCATCCCCCCTCCCCCAAGTTCAGGGGTGGATTCCTGCTCAAGGCTGTTAAGCTGTTGTAAGTGGTCAAGTCAGGATTCAGCCTCCTGGCTTTGCCCAAGCTGACCACTCAGAGGGACCTGAGTTCTCTGGGAGGAAAAGAGCACCCGGGTGTGAGCACGAGTCTCAACAGGTGCACAGGTTCCTGGAAGGATCCTCCAGTTTCGCCTTCCTTCCAGTGAGCTCTGAGCCTGGATGCTGTGTCCTCAAAGGCTGCAGAGAATGAGGGCTGGTCTTGCCAGGGTTCCTGACCCCACTCCTGTCCAGGGTCCACCTCATTTTCCCTGATCACCCCAGGAGCTCCTTGCGTGGAACCTGTCTCCCAGACCATGAGCACGGAAGGGTCTTTGTAACGACCATGGTAATTAAAATGGAGACGCATTGCCACAGTATTTCTGCCTATTCTTTAATGAAAGAAACTCTAGTCTCTGTCTGTTTCTTGTTACCACAGTTATAATTACTTCTATGGCTTTGTGGAGAGTTTTCTGGAAGCATAGAGGCAAAAACTCTGTTTTCATGAAAGCTCTTCCTTTTAAATGAGGCTGTTGTTTCTTGTGGCCAGAATGCCACCCTAATGCCACCCTAATTGTCCTTTCTGGATTGAATGGCTCCCTATTAATTGCTGCACTTGTGTCTCTGCAGAAGGTACTTTCTTGGGCTGCCGACAAAGTGGCTGGTGTGCTGTCATTGGGCTCAGCTGGCTTTTAGCTCCATCCTGACCAATGTCCATGGAGCAGGGACTAAAAGAGCAATTTACATGCCTCACCTTGTAAAGGTCTCATGGTCATCTGATGAGACAGATACCATTGTTGCCCCCATTGCACAGATGCAAAAACCAAGGCCTAGAGACTGAACAATCAACCCAAAGACAGACAAGTAGTCAGTACAACTAAGAAGTATCTGAGAAAGGACTTGAGTGCGTCTGGTGTGTGGGTAAACCAGCTCGCTGGGGGAACAAAACAGGGAGGGGTGGGTTTTTGCACTTGCTAGCTTCCATATTCGGAGAAGGCGATGGCACCCCACTCCAGTACTCTTGCCTGGAAAATCCCATGGACGGAGGAGCCTGGTAGGCTGCAGTCCATGGGGTCACAAAGAGTCAGACACAACTGAGCGACTTCACTTTCACTTTTCACTTTCACTTTTCACTTTCATGCATTGGAGAAGGAAATGGCAACCCACTCCAGTGTTCTTGCCTGGAGAATCCCAGGGATGGGGGAGCCTGGTGGGCTGCCATCCAAGGGGTTGCACAGAGTCAGACACGATTGAAGCAACTTAGCAACAGCAGCAGCAGCAGCAGCAGCAGCTTCCATATTGTAAATAATCCCATCATTTGTAGTTATGGATGGTTTAATAGCTCACTTGCTGAATTCCTGAATACTTAACAACCTGCTCTTGCCGGGCAGGGTGTGTGAGCTTCACTCACCCGCATTACTGGGCCTGGGACACGGGCCCCTGGGTCCAGCTAAGGCTGGGGCCATGGGTTGGGGGATCTTTAGAACAGATGGGAACAACATCCACTTAGATATCTCTACATTCAGGGTGTAGGGAGAGAGGGCGGTGCCTCTCTGGATATCATCAGCAATACTATGCAGCTTATGAAATTTTCCAAAGTTCCTGAAAGGAAGCGAAGTCTAATTTTAAATCTAAAAGAGTCTGTAGGAGAGTCTCAAGAGTCAAGCCCCTCACAAGAAAGCTCTGCATCTTTCCAAAGGTAGGAAACACCTGACCTAAATCGCCTTCTTAGCAGGACCCTTCTGTTTTCTCTATCATCTCTGGTTTGAACTGGGGCTTCACCACAGCATCTGTTTGCTTGACTCCATGAGGTCAGGGCAAGGTCCGTTTTGGAGGGCCTGGCTCATCAGGAGGCCCCTTCTCAGACCAGCCCCATGTTCCCCAACATCTCTTCCCAGAGGTTATTTAGATCCAAGTAATGCACTGCAGAACGGCCTCAGACCCCAACAGCATAGAGTGGCCCTATGCTCTAGTTCCCATGGAGAAACTGTAAACACAAACTGGAATTTCTTTTCCATCTCAAACACAGATTCCAATGTTTTAGTATTTTTTTTTTTCTTTCTAGGTTGGTATAGAATGGGAACCTTCCAGACAACATTATCCTGTCCAGAGGAGGGGGTCTCATTGGCTCAGTCTAATCTAGACACAGTAGGTCAGGCCCAGGCCCCGAGTCTTGGCTCAAGGAAAAGCATCACTTTGGGGAGAGGATGTTGCAGAAAATCTGGAAGGACCCACATGTCCTCCTGGGGGATAAGGCAGGTCAGAGATCATTCCTAAAAGCAATAGTCTCGGTCCCGGTTCTAGGGATATTTGCACATCTCTGTGAATTCACTAAATACCATTTAGGTGTTCACTTCAATAGGTGAATTTCTTGGTATGTAAATGATATTTCAATAAATATGCCTTAAAAGGTACATGGCTGGGAAGGCCACTTCCCTCTTCTATAATGGTTGTATGCTACTTAAACTTGGGTTAAATGTTTTAAAAAAAATCAGAGCAAAACATATTCTTATAAGAAGGGATAGAATTAGCTTAGAACTTGAAACATCAGACTTGGAGCCTTCAGGTCCAGGTGGATCCAGGTGTTATTAGGGTTCTCTTCCTCCCCACTGTGGCTCTCAGCTTTATCTACCCTGGCCTCATCCTGTGGCCGGGAGCCAGGGAAGTGGACCACTGCCTAAGACAGTGCTTCTCGCTGGACAGCCATCCAGCTCCATTAGTGTGCCCTCCTCAGAGCTCACCACTGTGGCCAGGGTGAAATGCACTGATGGCTAGTCAGAAGGCCTCCCCTGTCCCACAGCCAGGCCAAGACAGAGTGCCGTGGGCAATGAAGCCCAGCAGGGCTGTGTGGGTGGGCAGGGGTCGTTTCCCTAGACGAAAGCAAGGAGGGTGCAATTGCCATAAGACAGACAGACAGACTGAAAGCAGCAGTGAAAAAGCAGAGCTACCTGAGGTCATCTACACCATAGACCCCTGACCACATTGTCTGGTAGTCCCAGAAAGATGGTCTGTATATGCATCAGGTTTGGGCTGAACTCATAGCCCAGACCTTCCTCTAGTCTGGGTCAGCTAAACTGAGGTTGACCCACAGACACACCAGTGAGAAATGAAGGTTGGCTGCTGTGAACCGTCTGGGGCCCCTTCCTCTGTCTTCAGAGCCAGCAGCAGTGGGTAGAGTCCTTCTCACGGCTTATTACCCTGACCTCTCACAGATGCCGCCTTCTACTTTTCAATACTTGGCAATCTGTTTCCTCTAGAGATGCTGGGGATAAGGATGGGGTAGTTTGTTACACAGCAGCAGTGTGGCAATAACTGACCAATACACTCCCTTATTTTGTAGTACCAGGAATCAGTGTTTTCTCCCAACCAGGGAGCCCCACCCGCAACAATGAAAAATGGGGTGAAATCCTTCACACAGCAGAACTAAGAAGACCTCCATTCATTGAAGCCATGTCTCAACTTTTAAGAACAGGCCTTGAACAGGCCGTGACAAAGACAGAGTTTATGCTTCTAAGTCACCTTTCCTGTTTCTACTACAGGCCTCTGAGCCCACCTGAACAGTAGAGCAGAACTGTTGTCCTTGGAATGACCTGGGTCCATACCCACCTCTTATCTGTGGGGACCACACAGTGGTCTATCTCCCTCCACCATTCAGATCTTCACCTTCTCCAAGGTCAGCATTTATAGTGAATGGGATGCAGAAATCCCCAAGTCATGTCCCCCACCCCCCACATCTGTTTGGTAATTTATTTATAAGATTTCAGCTGTGCCTGGTGTCATATGTCCTTGGGGCCCTAGTGACTTCATCATGCGTGATTAAAACAGGACGAAGGAATCAAAGAGAAAGGTCAGGAGTCTTCGGGGGTGGGTGTAAGGTATCCTACATCCTTGGATGTCCTGTGCGGACACTTCTGGATGGTGTTTCTTTTGTGTGTGTGTGTGAGTTATTCTTTCCATTTCGAGAGAGTTTTGGAGCTAAGAAAAGCTGCAAAGATAATTCAAAGAGTACTCATATACTCTTCACTTAGCTTTCCCTTAGGTTAATATCTTACACAGTTTTAATCAAAATTAAGAAAGCATTCTCACTGTTTTCCTACTAAGTAGAGTCTGGATATTCTAACTCATGAACTTCACAGTTTTTCCCTTAACCCTCTTCCATTCCAGGATTCCACATTGCGTTTGGCAATCATGTCTCCTTAGTCTCTTCCAGTTTGGCGCCACTTCTCTGTCTTTCCTCATCTTGAGTGACCTGGCACTTTCTCTGTCTCTCCTCATATTTTCTGACCTTGACACTTTGGAAGATATTGCCCAGTTATTTTGTAGAAAATACAGTATTTGGGGCTTGCTGATGTTTTCTCACGGTGAGACTGAGGTTGTGTGTTGTTGGGAGAAACACCCAGAAGCAGCATCCTCCCCCCGTGTGTCCTGTTGGGGTGCGTGGTGTCCATGTGTCATCCCAGTGAGGCTGCCCTTGACCTGAGCCTGACACACCTGAGCCAGGTTCTCCCTGAAAACCTGCTACTTTTCCTTTTGATTGAATATTTGGGAGGGTGGCAATGCATACATCCTGTTTCTGCCAAGACTTTGAATAGCACAAGCAGTGCATGAAGATAAGTGGATAACTCTTCTGCTCCAGTCTGTAAATTCAACTGACTGTGGTTTAAGCCAAGGAAACTGAAGTCTGTCCCGTGTCACTCCACCTCTTTCCATCTCCTCCTAGCCCTCCTGTCCGACATCTCCTGGTTTACATGTCCAGCCTCCACCCCACCATTCTCCCTGCCAACCCTTTCCTTTCATCTCCCAAGAGCATTCTCGGGCGCCTGCGCCTTGGGTCAGCACCAGCCATATCCTGAGCAGGCTCATGTCAGGAAGCCATCAGTGCAGAAGCTGAATTCCAGCTTCAGGAAAACAGCTCCCGGAACAGAGTGATGTCCGGGTTTGGCATTTCAGGTCTCTAAGTCTGTCTTGTGCCCTACTCAGCGCACAGGGTCCTCAGACCCTTGGCCTGGCAGCAACCCTTCCCTACCCTCCACCCAAGACATCCTTGGGTCCCTGCAGCTGCTCAGCACCACCTCGCCCGGTGAGGAGGAGGGTGAGTTTGCAGGGAGGCCATCAGAAGTTAGAAGAGAGCACCCTGGATTCTTCCCAAAGCCCCCAAACAGAGCCCTGGGCACCCCTGGTTTCCTGGTAAATGTCACACGCCTAGCGCTGGCTTCCTTGGCTGATCTGCTGTGACAAGCACAGTTGGCTGCTTGAGTTTCTCTCCTTCCTTTTTTCAGCTGAAGTTAAGTTAAGGTCTCCAAACGGAGACATTGATCCAGGATTTCATTTTCCTCCTCTGCTGTTTCGGCTTTATGAGGACCCAAGTGGTTACTGCGGAAACTTTCGATGGGCCCAGCAGTCTGGCAAATTAAATCTTGCAGCCTTGGCAAATCCTGCCCTTGCGTCTCCACACAGTCCCCAGTCTTTTCTGTGGATTCATCTTTCTCTTCTGGGACGGGTATTCGTTTACCCCCATGGGTGCAGGTTAAATAATAAAAAGGCTGAAGACAAACCAGCTCATATTATAGGCAACCTACTGCTGCTATTGCCTTTTCATTACAGTCCAGAGAAAAGGGACCACTAAAGAAAAAAAAAAAAAGCGTTCTGGAGGAAGGGGAAAAGAAAAGGTGAAGAAGGAGAAGGGAGTTTGCAGGTGGGCAGCACTGACCTGCCATGAGATCACTCAGGGAGGGAAGAACATAGCAGACTTTCTGCCGTGGATGGGCGGCAGGCCCGGGTAAAGCACAGATCCCCATGACCCCGAGGACTGACGGGGCAGGCGGCCAGCCAACTGGCAGAGTTGATTTCCTGCAGGGGGACACATCCTTTTTCATTCACGTCGGCCTCACCGTTCTCAGTAGGGAGATAGAGCAGCAGCCTAAAAATAGCTGCTTGCGCTGGCCTCATGGCCCCAGTCAAAGCCAGAGGCGTCTCTCCCGTGACACATTCCCGCCACCTTTGGCCCCGGGTGGAGCGGGGCTGGCCTCTTGCCAGGCTTGATGTGAGGAGGTTAAGCCGAGGGTCCAGCTGGAGCAGCTGGGTCAAAGACAGTCACAAATCTGGATTTCCAGGTCATGTGGGGTCAGGCCAGCCGTGTTTTTGTTTGTATTATTTAAATATATATATATATATGTTTTTTTTTTCATGTAAAAATATGGATTTCTGGTGAATCTAGAGAAACTAGGCCCCAGCTGCATGGAGCGTCTAGGAGCTGAGCCAGCAGGTGAGTGGCTTCGTCTGGTGGGCCACCCTGCTCACGCCACCTGCCCTCCACTGTTGCCTGTCATCCTGAGGTGTGTCTGCTCTGTCCCCTGCAGATGCAGCTGAGGAAGCTGGTGACAGCTTGGTGGTGGCGTGACCCTCAGGGTGGACAGCCCAGCCCCCAACTCCAATGGCTGCCACCCGGGGGGGCCCTGGTGGGGGAACACAGGGGAGGGCCGCTTCATCCAGGGCTAAGGGCGGTGACTTCATTGAGCGATCAGGGACCTGCCAGTCCTCCCCCTGCTCAGAATGTGGGTGCCTGTCTGTGGGCAGTGGGTCCCTGCCCTTTGCTTCCACAAGGCACTCCCACCTCCCTAGCAAGACGCTCACACACATTATTGTGTTATTGTAACTCACTGGATGGCCTGTCCTCCCCGCCACCCACCAGTCCTGAGAGACCAAGGCCAGCCTGTCCATACCCTTCCCAGGCTGAGCCCAGGGCCTGGTGCACATCAGACACTCAGGACCGTTCGTTTAATGAAGGAGCCAGAGACAGGCCGCGCCTCCACCAGCCCCCAGCCCTGGGCATTTGATGGCAGCTTCTTGATAAAATCTGAACAAAATTTCAATGGCACCTAAGCCCTGCTGGCCGGTTTGTACTTTAGCAAGGGATGTCAGGGTCACACAGAAAAGTCATAGGTGCACCTGGGCCCCGGAGATGGCTGTGAGTGCTGGGCAAGCAGGTCCGTGTCCTGAGCAGTCATCCTGAACTTGGTGGGTGCAGTCAGAGCCTGTTTTCTTGGATATCTTTTCATTCCTGCTCTACCAGTCAGAGCCAAGCCATCCCATCATGTTTCAGTCTCAAAAGTAAGAGAAGAAACACCAACATTCCCTTTCTTCAAAATTAGGACTTGGCCTTATTCAAGGAGAAGGCCATGATTATGGAAAAACCATTCATAAGTTAAAAAAACATTAACAAAAGAAGCAATTGTCTGAGATTTGCAGTCCTTCCCACCCCACTAAGAGGAGGAATAGTGGGACATCTTTTCTGAAATAACCATTTCAAATGGGATTCAACCATTTTCACTTATAAGCAGGATGCAAAGTGACTTCAAGCCAGAAATACTTGGAAAATATTAGATGTTTGTGTTTGACCAAGTGATGATGAGTTTATAGATGAGGAGGGGCTGGGGAGTCTGTCGGAAGGTGACTGATGCTAAGTCTGTAGGGAAAAACAGAAAACTATAAACTGAAGGGAATCCTACACTCAGATGCATCTTTCTTTGTGCTTGAGATCCCCACAAGTGCCTCTCAGATGTCACTTCTTAGCCATCCAGATTGAAATGTGTAAAACAGCAAAATGTCAGCTATAACAGGGAAACAGCAAAGACTCAGGAGAAACAGGGCCTCAGTGACATCATAAAAGCACCTAGATCCAGCCATGCCTGAAGCATGTATGTCTAGTCACCAAGCTAAGACATTGAATTGGCTTTCTGTCCCTAAAAGTGCCAAGAGACAACAGATATTAGTACCTTGAAGCGGAGTGTGGCAAGTGACAGAGTATAAAAGAGACTGAGGTGAGGCGGAGAGGGAGACAGTGATGTCTAAGAGCTGGGCCCTGGGTGATGCAGCCATGAAGAACTGAACACCCTGGGAAGCGGATACCAACTCCATGGGAGCTCATTGGCCATAGCCTTGGAAAACCCTGAACAGAGGACACAGAGAGGCCCTGCTCAGACCCCGACACTCTGAAGCTGTATTGTAATAAGTGTGCTTTGTTTCAGAGCTGTGTGCATGGTACTTTGTTAGATGAGAATAGGAAACTAATACAGGCTTCCCTAGTGGCTCAGCCAGTAAAGAAACTGCCTGGGATGTAGGAGACCCCCTGCAGCACGGGAGACCTGGGTTCGATCCCTAGGTTGGGAAGATCCCCTAAAGGAGGGAATGGCAACCCACTCCAGTGTTCGTGTCTGGAGAATTCCATGGGCAGAGGAGCCTGGTAGGCTATAGTCCTTGGGGTCTCAAAGAGCTGGACAGACTTAGCGACTAAACCACCACCACCACAGGAAACTAATACGGAGCGGGAAGGATCTGACGGGGGCGGAATGGCCCCTGGCCCTAACGTAATCAGTCTTATTGTGCAGTTCAGACCTGACGCCGTGGGCTGGGAGGTGCTCGGAGAACCGCTGGCCCCAGGGTAAACCTCTCCAGGGAAAGCGTCTGGACCACCTTCCACATCCGCCAATTTCATTCCTGCTCTGAGCACCAGCGGGTCCTTCACACACGAGCTGCTCAGCCCGTGTCCAGTGGAATTTATGAAACCTTCCCCATCCGAACCCCTTGTCCCCAACCTTGGCTCATGCCTGTTTCCTCCCTTGGCTCTTGGGGAACCTCGGCTCGGCTCTACCAGGAAGCCTCAACTCTCTCTGAAACGGTCATTAACTAGAGTGGATGCAACGTTCTAACACCCGTACTCAATTATGTTAAATTATACATCCCCACAAAATCTCTCCCTCACTGCATTATTTAAGGAGAAAGAGCTAAATAAAGAAGACCTCTATTTTTCATTCTTAATTCTCAGATAATTATAAATATACTGACTTTTTCCCCCTTTAATCATGGACTTTTATGGAGATAGTTGATTTTCTTTTTGGAGACTTGATTTTGATGGAAGCCCACAACTTGTAATAAAGCTCAGGCCTAGTACACTTCTCTGTGCGCTCACAAGAGTATCTCACCTGGGCATTTCTATAGCAACTATCACAGCCGAGGAAGAGGGGTTTGCTGCAAGAAACCCGTTTTAATTCTTGACCTAGCATGTCATCATGTGACCCCAACAAGTCTGAATAAGGGTGGCATCCGGGTAGGAAACCCCCTCATCATTTCACTCAGGAATTTGCAAGGGCTCGTGAATGGAATTGTAGCAAATTGAATTCAGTTTTCCCATTTACTTGCATTGTGCTTTCCCAAATGAGTGTCCAGAGGGGTTGAATGAGTGATTTTCCCCATCTCTGCTTCCCATCCTAATTGTGATAAACCAACAAGGCTGATGTTCACTATTCAAAATTCCTAATCAATTAATGTTTGCATGAAGTGCAGACCCCTTTAGTAATGCAAACTATCAGACAATATAGGGAAACAGCGTGACGTGCCTGAGAGTGCAGACTCAGGCACCCAGCACCATCATGGACAAGCTCTGTGACCTCAGACCAGTGACTCAATCTCTCTGTGCCTCAATTTTCCCATCTTCAATGTGGGATCAGAGCAGTGTTTATGTTTTGTGCTTTACTAATATGTAAAGCACTCACAGTGGCGCTCAGCCTGTGATGAGTGTTACATTTAGTATCGTTATTGTCATTTGTTTTTATGAGATGGATTTCTTTGAACACCACAGATTTACTGATGATCTCATCCACTCATTCTTTCATTGATTCATTCATGCTGCAAGCATTACTTCTGTGCTCCCAGATCAGTGAGCTCTTGTGACTTAGAGATTCATTTTCCAATCACTCTTCTCATCAGTGGGGAAGAGCTCAGACTCACTCCTCCAGCTTGAGCTGACTTACGTCTGCCAACACTGAGCTTCTCCAGCCTGTTCCTACCAGTGACCAGAGACTACAGTTGTCATTCCCAGGCTCTGGATGCATCTGTAGAGAAAAAGTCACACAAATGAGGCCAGCGGGGGGAAAATAAGCTGGATGCACTGGTGTAGGCGTCTTCCCACCCACCAGCTTTCTTGGTACTTTGGAATCCTGGTAATTCCTGGGTTTTGTGAATCAAATGAGCAACAGATTCAGGATTGCATGTTTCCTTCTGAGACCTTATTTCTGAGCATAGGTAAGTTTTCAGTGACCACTAGCCGGCATGTAGAGGGCATCCTGCATCTTCATCTCATCGGTTGTGCTAAATCTGCTTTAGCGGGGCAGAGATGAAGACAGACCGCTGCTAGGGTCATGCAGGTTAGCACAGATGCATGGTTAAGACGACATTAAAGCCAGAAAAGATGTAACCAGCCATCCACCCAGGCAGCATCATTAATTTCTATCACACCACACTGCCTTCAGCCAGAAACTGCTTCTTCTTGTGGCAACAATTCTTCCATTTGAGAGGAAGGGATTATCTACACCACAGCCACTCCATGCAGATAATCAAATTACGTGTTTTCTTTCTTCTTCAAATATAATCAGGGGCAGTATCTGTCTATCCAAGATGAGACAAACGTGCCTGGCACCAGCCTCGAAGCAGAGGTGACCTCAGCAGTTCAGCAAGTACTTGAAGATGTCCATTAATTACCCCATCCATCCTGACCTGGCGTCCCCACACTCCAGAGAAATCACATTCAAAGGACAGACTGAATGAGAGGAAGGCAAAAGTTTTTAAGAAGTCACTTTTAGACATATTGATAATATCTCTTTGTTGGGAAAAAACTTTTTAATTAAAAAACAAAGAAAAAAAATCTGTCATAGCATTTAGACCCCACTCCTAAATTTGTGATAACTGATGCAAGATGGTGGTTCTCAATCAGGTCAATTTACCCAGCTGGGGGATATCTGAATGTTTGGAGAGTCTGGCTGTTGCTGTTGAGTGGGTGGAGGCCAGGGATCCCTCACAACAGAGAATTGTTTCCCTGTCTGTAGTACTGAAGTCTAGAAACCCTGTTACCACAATATGCTACAATACAATAAGCTTATTTTTATGCAACATGAAAACATCACCTGCTAGACTATCTCATGATACATATGTTGAAGGTACATGTATGCTCAGTCAGGTCTGATTCTTTGCAACCCCTTGGACCATAGCATGCCAGGCTCCCCGTCCATGGGATTCTCAGGCAAGAATACTGGAGTGGGTTGCCATTTGCTCCTCCAGGGAATCTTCCTGACCCAGGGATGGAACCCATGTCCCCTGCTTGACAGGCAGATTCTTTACCACTGAGCCACCTGGGAAACCCTGGAAGTTGAAGAGAAACATTTAACAAAGTGACAGTCTGCTGGTGAGGACTTAAGTTATCACCCATCTCACTAAAAACCACTAAACATTTTTCTCTAAGCGATAAAGCTGCCCAAAATCCTCATTTTGTGCCGTAAAAGTAATTATCATTATTGTAAATATAGACGTAAGTATTTATTGAGCAGTTGTTACTGTCCACAAAATGGGGGTGTCTGCATCGCCATGGGGACTAACGCCAGAAGGCATGCGAAGGGCTTGGTGCGGGAGGGGTCCAGACAACGGGTGGTGCCGGCCAACAGCAAGTGCCCGATAAACACCAGGTGGCTCTGGGTGCTTGCGGTGTGACCAAGACTGCTCATCAGGGCTCCGGGACTTGGAAGGTCATCCAGCCAGATGGTTGCAAAGCGGAAGCTTGAGCCATGATTCTTCCCACCTCAACTCTAATCCACAGACAGATGGATCAGCAGTCAGCATGGACCCTGGGGGATCCAGAGTGAAGGTGGAGCAGGCCTGGTGGCAGTGTCTGTTACGTCAGCCTGTTTGGGGTGATACTGGTTTCCCAGCCATGTGGTTGCTCCTCCATGGGGGCACAGACCATGCTTACTCACCCAGAGGTAAGTTCCTCTCTGGCTCGAAGGCCCCAGAGGCCTTCTGGGGAAAGGCAGACCTTCTGCTCTTTTGAGAGACTCAGTCCTGCTTCACTTCCTGGATCTTCCTTGGAAAGTCGGCATGACTTTGTGCCCTCTTGGTCCAGACTCCTGCAGGGAAGAGGGGTCAGGGTACAGACGTGGAACCAGGGTCAACCCATGACCAACTTCAGGGTCCCCGTTCCCCGTCTGTGAGGCTGTGCTTCATCTCTCCCAAGCCTCCACTACCTGCCCCTTTGAGCAATCAAATCCCATGGCTAGAAGCCCTTGCTTCTCCCCAGTCTCCTGAAGGGGCTGAGAGACTGGGGAGGAGATGACTCAGGGAGAGAGGTGATGTCACACCATTTCCTGGTCTGGACAGCACCTGCTGAGGTCAGAGCGGTTCTCCCCACTGCAGGCAGGAGAGCTGAGCTGCAGAGAGGTTAAGTAGGTGTCAAGGGTCCTTGAACTCCTTAGTGAGAAATCAGAATTTGATCTAGACTATTTGACAACAGAGCCCAAACCCTGAGTTGCTGGTCAGTGCTGGTCAAGGATGCTGGATTCGGGCAAACCCTCAGCTACTTCCTAGACCATGTGGGATTGACAGGGCAGCCTGTGCTCTTTGCAGATAACAACAGTCTGTGAGGGTCACATGGAACATCTCAGGGACAGGGCTCAGCCCAGGGCTGGGCACACAGCGAGCGTGGAGGGAGAGTGGCCCTGTGACCACGACAGCTGGTCCAGGCATCCAGTGACATCGGCCATCCAGAACCTCGACGTGCAAAGGACAACAACCCCAGTCCAGCTGTGAAAGCAGCTCTCCCAGGAAATGGGCAGAACCGAGCCATTTTTCGGTATAGGCGAGATGCTCCTCTATAAATGTCACCCCACTTCCAGGAGATTGTACAAACATGCCCCAGATTGCCTGCCCTAATGCGTTTATGCAGTCTTCCCCGGAATGGTGTTAAACAACACAACCTCCATTTCATACCTGAAGTGCGATTCTTCAGCCTTTTAGCTCGACCACGGTTGTGAAAACTGGGGCATGTTATCTGGCTACCCATAGAAAGAGCCCAAACATCCTTTTCCACACGTGGTGAATTCCTGTGTAATGTAATAACAGGGTGACCTAAAGCAGCCTCATTTCTTTAATCTTTCTAATTAACTAGCATATAGAGTTTTACCTAAATACGCCGGAAAAAAATGCAGTAATGACAGATACGGTAGGCAATTAACAACACTGAGGTCTCAGAAAGCTGATTGGAAAGCTGTAAGCGCTTTTGCTATTTCTCCTTTCTTAAAATAGACTCTGGCCACATAGAGGGAAGGAGAACGTATAAACCAAAGTCAAGGCTGCCTGGCTCTGTGCATTCTTGTTAGTCTCTCACTATGAGATTTATGATCTTCACTCCCACCGATGAGATGAAGACTTTAGGTAAAGGACAAAGTGTGTGCGTGCTAAGTCGCTTCAGTCGAGTCCAAGTCTTTGTGACCCTATAGACTATAGCCTACCAGTCTCCTCCGTCCATGGGATTCTCCAGGCAAGAATATTGGAGTGGGTTGCCATGCCCTCCTCCAGGGGATCTTCCCAACCCAGTCTTTTATGTCTCCTGCATTGGCAGGCAGGTTCTTTACCACTAGCACCTCCTGGGAAGCCCTAATGATATGTGTGATGGATAGATGAACCCTCTGGTTCCCAGCACAAAGGCCATCACATGGTTGAAGTGTCCTGGGTCAGAGAGTCAAATGAATGAAGTTCTGACCTCATCATCCACTTGGGTATAGGGGACTTGAACAGGGCACTCAATCTGTCTCAACCTTGGTTCCCCATCTGTGAAGTGGGGACAATGGAATGGACCCTTCAGTGCCCTGGAGAGAATTACTCCAGTGAATGGCTCCAGTACGTCACCATACATGCCTGCTAAGCACAGCCGGCTTCCCATCTTTGTTAAAGGTAATGTCCCTTCTCTGTCCCGGGGTAGAAAGGGGAGGGAGAAGATGAAGAAATCCTAATATATATTTTTAAAGATTAACTTTATTTATTTATTTTCGGCTGTGCTGGGTCTTCCTTACTGCACGTGGGCTTTCTGTAGTTGCTGGGAGTGGGGGCTACTCTAGTTGTGGCTCACAGGCTCTAGAGCACAGACTCAATGGTTGTGGCTTAATTGCTCTGCGAGCTGTGGGATCTTCCCAGACCAGGGATCAAACCCACGTCTCCAGCACCAGCAGGTGAATTCTTTACCACTGAGCCACCAGGAAGCCCAAATCCTAATATTTTAACTCAGAGGCTGGGGCTCCTGGCTTCCTGATTTCTGTTTCTGGGTGAGGCTTTAAGGAAGAATTTTCCCTTTCAGAGGTAAATGCCCATTCTCATTTTCACTTGGTCCACTTTTTTCCCTCTTTACTATTGAAAATATTAATTCTAGCTTTTACTTCGCAAGAAGAAAGGCTATTGCCGTTACAATGATTTAAATGGTAACTCCATTCTCTAACTTGTGTGCTGCTCTGGCTTTGATATGAAGGATGGAAACATTCACAGGGTTTGATTACAGCCCTGGGCAGGCTCCTGAGTGATTCTTCTTTGCTCTGATTTCTATTGCTTTGCAGTAGCAGCAGGTGAATTGGGGGAACGGATAAGGAAAAACAAATATGGGTAAATAAAGGCAGGATAAAAGCACCCAGGGGAGAATAAAGGTTATTTACACTGTGCCTTTTTTATTTTAGTGGGCCATAAGAAAAAAAAAGAAAAGCTGCACTTGAAAAAATAGATTTGGAGCCTCAAACATCTATGGCGAAATAGAAAGTATATGAAATATTAAAAACTAACATTATCCCTTGATTGTGTTTGCCATGTCCAGGGTGTACCATGCTCTCCTGACTGTGATCTTATTTTTCTTCTAAATGTTTCTGTGTGGTCAGTGTCATTAACTCTTTCATGGATGACAAATCTGAAACTTAGAGATGAAAGCATTTTCTCTCCACAGCCAGGTAGCAGTGCTGGCTGGAAACCAGACATTTTCACTCAAAGCCAGTGTCTTTTTAAAGACCCACGGCTGCTCTGCAAATGCCAGACCAATCATTCACACTGCAAGATTTTAAGACATGCCTTAGGTCAGGGTCCTGTCTTAGAGGGACACATAAGATCAAAAAGGTGTGTACCTTCCCCTGGAGGAAGGAGAACATAGCTTCTCTGGGATTACATAAATATGGCATCTCTGAAAACTTAGTCAGATCAGCTTTTCCTTATTCTTGGTTCCTCAGCCTTGACACTCTTCATAACTGGCTGATTTGGGGCTGGATGACTCTGCTGTGCACTGTGGAATTCTGGCAGCATCTCTGGTCTTTGCACATGAGATAACAGTAGTGTCCCCCTGTTGTGACGATTGAGAATGTCTCCAGACCTCATCACCTGCCCCCTTGGTGGCAAAACGGTTCCAGTTGGGAAACCCTCCCCTTATCTCTAGTGAAGATACAACTTGCGATTACATGTTACTCCTTTTACTATTTAATTGTTTTTTAATGAAACATTGAGAACTTCCTTGCAATCTCTTGAGTCTTCACTCCAAATCTGAAGGAAAAGGAAAACACAAAACTTACAAAATTGGCATGCCAAAAGCAAATAACCATGATGCCATATGGGTTTATGTCTGGGTGCAGAATTTTTACAAACATATTTCTGATTCAAATGTTCAAAAATATCTGCCTAATGATATGTAGTCTCAGAGTAAACACTTCATTTTTCTTCTAAATGAGCATTCAGTTTATAGAAATGGAAAACTAATGTATTTTTCTCTTGCCAGAAACAATCTCCATGGTGTTGGGAGACCTTTGCTGATTACTTCTGAGCTACATGATGTTTACATTATTCAAACCAGAAGTACCAAAATGATGGGCAGAAGGATTATCTTGGATTTGATTCCTCGTCTGGATTTAAAATCCAGTTTCACATCTAATCATAAAATGAAAGAGAGGCATCTTGATAAAATGGAGGACTGATTGTAGATATCTTGTGCCATGAACCAAATTTTTGCTGAAAGGAACAAAGGGAAACCTACAGCAGCATTGAAAAGGGAAACTTAGGGCCAAACTGGTGAGGACTTTCTGCTGTATACAGTGCAAGGGACCATAAAGAGAGGTGGACCATAAAGAAGACTGAGCACTAAAGAATCGATGCTTTTGGACTGTGGTGTTGGAGAAGACTCTTGAGAGTCCCTTGGACTGCAAGGAGATCCAACCAGTCTATCCTAAAGAAATCAACTCTGACTATTTTTGTGGAAGGACTGATGCTGAAGCTCAAGCTCAAGCTCCAAAACTTTGGCCACCTGATGCAAAGAGTCAACTCATTGGAAAAGACCCTGATGCTGGGAAAGGTTGAAGGCAAAAGGTGAAGGGGGCTGCCGAGGTTGAGATGGTTAGATAGCATCATCGACTCAAGGGGCATGAGTTTGAGCAAACTCTGGGAAAGAGTAGAGGACAGAGGAGCCTGGCATGCTGCAGTCTATGGGGCTGTAAGAGTCGGACATGACTAAGTGACTGGACAACAACAGTGCACAGGGAACCATGTAAGTGAAACTGAGAGCTGGACCACAGCCCAGTGTCTAGAGACACAGAGCCTGGGTAGTGAAAAGAGGTGTGTGCGCCTGATGAAATTACAGGAGATCCAGCACTTTACTGATGCCTGAGCTGAAGCACAGCATTGCCTCAGAAACACTGGCCGTTCCACAGGGAGGTTCTGTGGGGTCTGCAGATGTTCAGGACAGGCTGTCTGGATGGTTGGAGGTCAGCCTCCAAATTGAAGGAGAGGAGAGCTGGGTCCTCACCTGGCTCCAGAGCAGTCTCCAAGGAGCCTGAATCAGTGTTCATGGACCAGGAGTGAAGCCCCAACACACAGAAACCAGGACGCGAAAAGCTGCCTCTGAAAGAACATCATCTGTAAAACCAGAGGCAGTGGCACCTTAGACAGTTTTCTTGTTCAGCAGCCTCTCAAGCTTCTGGATATTTTAGCAAGAGATCAGGAAGCAGAACCCAGTAGAATCCAGGATGAGAGTGAAAAAATGAGAAATTCAGCTCTCAACACTGTTAGGGGGAAAATGTCCGAGATGGGGAGAGACCATCCCTTGCTGTACAGCGTTCTGATACATAAAATGAGTGCTCTGTATCTGAGTTTTAAACACCGTTCTCAACTCTGTTATGGAAATTCCAACTCACGCAATAGTTGACTGGCTGATAGATTGATTTGCCTATTCTGAAAAGTCAAGAAAGGTGACTACAAACAGAGAAATAAGGAAGATCTGTAAGTTGAGGCTATTTAAGAATAATATTTATGACAAAATAATAGTCATTTAACCTTACATGTCAGGCTTTGTGCTAAATATTTTACCTCTTTTTTAAAAATAGTTTTGTTTATTCATTTGTTTTTGGCTGGGCTGCGTCTTTGTTGCTGTGCAGGCTTTTCTCTAAGTCTCAGAGAGCAGGGACCACTTTCTAGATGTGGTGTGCGGGCTTCTCATCGCTGTGGCTTCTCTTGTTGCAGACAGAGCACAGGCTCCAGGGCACACAGGCTTCAGTAGTTGTGGTGCCTGGGCTCAGTTGCTCCACAGGAGGTGGGATCTTCCCAAATCAGGGGTCGAACCCATGTCTTCTGCATTGGCAGGCGGATTCTTGACCACTGAGCTACCAGAGAAGCCCTATCTCTTTTAGTAGAATCCTACCTCATGCTAGCTGTGAAAACTCAACTCTCTGGGGTGCACTAAGTTGATTTTTTTGGTATCTGTGAGGACTTGCTTTGTGTCTTAGAATATACACAGGGTGCTTGGAAAGAAAGTATTTAATTGTTGGGTTCATGGATCTAGTTTCCACTAATTGACACCCGTCTATATCCTTTTCATTTATTGTTTTTTCTATCACTTATGGAAACCCGCATTGCTTTTCTCATCATCATTGCTGATTTGTCATCCTCTCGGTTTTCTGTCTATATTATTTTTTAATTCATTTTGAAGTTATGCTGTCTGGGGCTACAAGTTCAGGATTGTGTGTGTATGGTGTTTCCGGTGAATCACATTTCTCAAGATGTTATAACCTTTCATCCCTAATAACCTCTTTTACCCCAAAGCCCATTGTGTCAGATTTATGCTACCTTAGTCTTTTTCTTTTGAATAGTCTTTGTATGGTGTATGTTTTTAAATCCTTTTACTTTGAATTTTGGGGGGGCCTTACATTTTAAATTTATCTTTGTAAAGATAAATTGGTTGGATTTTTTAATGCAGTCTGAAAATTGCTTACTTGACTAAACAATATAATCTATATTTACTTATTGTGGTTTTTGAAATATTTGGGTAAGTTTATATGATCTTAATGTCTTGATGACTTTTCTCCTTCCTATGGTGTTTGATGGACTAATCTTCATTTTCCTTTTGATTTTTAACCTTTCATCAGATTTGCCTTCTATTTCTATTCTTTTATTAGTAACCCTTAAAGATTTAACATTAGATATTTAACCTTCAAAGTCTACAATTAATTAATGTGTATATTACCCTTTCAAAGAGCATACAGACCTCAGAACTCTTTAACTCTAATCATTCCTTCCTAAACCTCCAATGTTCTTATTATTGGCATTTAATTTCCACCTTCTTCATAAGCCACCCAAATTAGACAATTTCCCAGAATGCACTACAGGGATTTATAGAGATGAAAAAAGAAGAGGCAGACGTTATGAGACCAGTAGGGTAAATTGAGTAGGTTCAAAAATACATCCAGTAGGATTTTCAGCTAGGGCAATAAAGAGATTGCAGGAGAGGCAATAATCAGAGCGTGTGCTTCAGAAATTTCCAGAGTCAAAGAACAAGAATCTACACACTGACAGGCTCATAAATAATATAAATGTCAATTAATCGTATTGTGTGGAGACAGCAGGATGCCAAAGAAACTAAGGAAATCTCAAAAGCAATCATAGCAAAAATATTTTAAAAGAAATAACAATTAGGTACTACATGTTTTTCATCAAGCACATGATAAGCTAGAAGACAAAGAAAGCTTCCAATTGTGAAATCATAAGTTTCTATCAATGTGTACCCAGATACACCTTTGTTTGAGGATGAGGGTGGATAAAGAACTTTTCAGACATAAAGAAACTACCAGTTTTACATTTGCAGATCCTCACTGAAGGAATGATGGAAGGATTAAATCCTTCAGCATAATCTCTGTATCACTATGGTTACAAATTACCCCTGACATCTCAACACCTTAAAAAAATGTTTCTTTTTCTTGTCCTGATTGCACTGGCTGGTATAAAACCAATGATATTCATTTTTCTGCTGACATGCCATCTACTGTGGATAGAGCTGCTCTCACAGTTCATGGAAAGGAAAGTCAAACAAACAATTTCCAGATAAATACCCTCCACCTCTTTACACTTGCACGAGAAGACAGTGTGTTTGTAGGTTTAGTGATGCATTTTTTTAATAATATAAAATATTGAGAGCGATTTTTAAAAAATAATAAGGAAATGTATACAAATTCTGGTCTGCAATGGAATACTGAAGAGCAGACATCAGCAAGCTCCCTATGGCCACAAAGTCTTCCATACATACCTTCTATCCTTGAACAGAAAGTTTGCCAACCTTTGCTTTAGAGACTGAAGCGATTTGGTATAAATATTGATCCATCTAAAAAACATCAAAAGCATAAGGTGGTGTGGGAGAAAAAGCAAACTTCAAATGGTTATAAATAATCTGATACACTTTATTTTAGTTACAAATAAAACATACAAACTACATGTGATGGATACATACATACATGCTGCTGTGTCGCTTCAGTTGTGTCCGACTCTGTGTGACTCCATAGACAGCAGCCCACCAGGTTCTGCCGTCCCTGGGATTCTCCAGGCAAGAACACTGGAGTGGGTTGCCATTTCCTTCTCCAATGCATGAAAGTGAAAAGTGAAAGTGAAAAGTGAAAGTAGTGAAGTCGCTCAGTTGTGTCTGACTCTTTGTGACCCCATGGACTGCAGCCCACCAGGCTCCTCCGTCCATGGGATTTTCCAGGCAAGAGTACTGGAGTGGGTTGCCATTGCCTTCTCCAACATACATATATAAAAAATACAAAAAGAAGCATACAGAGGAAACTGTCTTTAAACATCAAGACCCTGGTTACTCCTAGAGAGAGAAGGAAAATAAATGACAGGGGGAGAGTGGGCTTGTTAGTAACATCTTATCAACATTTCTTGTCCTTCCAAATCTGAATGTGCAGGGAGGTTAAAACTCTAGGTCTTAGTGCATTGGAGCTACTCCCCAATAGAGAATTTTAAAATTACACACACAAAAAACCAGTAATGAAAGAGGAAATGCCCCAGAGGGAAAGCAGGCAATAAAATCATATGGGTGTGGGAGAAAAGTATATCCTGATTAATGCTGCTGCTGCTGCTAAGTTGCTTCAGTCGTGTCCGACTCAGTGCAACCCCATAGACAGCAGCC
The DNA here is from genome assembly GCF_003369695.1 of Bos indicus x Bos taurus. Classification (NCBI taxonomy): domain Eukaryota; kingdom Metazoa; phylum Chordata; class Mammalia; order Artiodactyla; family Bovidae; genus Bos; species Bos indicus x Bos taurus. The sequence goes on from NC_040088.1 coordinate 27,370,086, forward strand.
CATGAGGCCCCGCCTCCCTGGGATTCTCCAGGCAAGGACACTGGAGTGGGTTGCCATTTCCTTCTCCAATGCATGAAAGTGAAAAGTGAAAGTGAAGTTGCTCAGTCGTGTCCGACTCTTAGCGACCCCATGGACTGCAGCCTACCAGGCTCCTCCGTCCATGGGATTTCCCAGGCAAGAGTACTGGAGTGGGGTGCCATTGCATTCTCCGATCCTGATTAATAATCAATGACAAATTAATTTTTAAGAGGAGTATCATTTGCCTGGGTGAAGGCACCCTTGAAGTTAATACCTCTAAGTGTCAAGGACATGGGAACACAGCGACCACAACACTCTGTGTGCCCATTGTGTGTCATAATGTTCATCTTCGGGACCCTCACTGCCCCACCCCACCCTACCACACATCCAGACTGTAAATTCTTCATGGGCAAGAGCCACGTCTCTTTCTGTCTTTGAATATCTAGCACTTGTCACTGTATCTATGCAGATTGGCTATTTTTCATACCTGTTTTGAAATAAAGACAAGATTCTGTGTTCTCTGTATTGGGCTTAAAATATTGATTTTGAAAAATGTCAGCTGTGCAGAAAAAAAATACCAACCATCTGGTGCTTTTCATCCCCAAAGTTTAGAACTCTGGTGAACTCTCAAAGCAGGCAGGCTTGAGTAGAAGAATAGAAATAAGATCTTCACTCCCAACATGGGAGCAAGTGTTAGGAGACATTTGAATGGCAAACGGGTCAATCAGGGTATAATTGCCTCTGATAGACACTCCAGAAATCAGAAACATTCTTTACCTAGAGCTGAGTGCCACTTGAAAAGATGACAGCCTTTCCTGCCTTTGAAAACATCAAAGACAATCAAAGCATCAACTTCCAACCTGATCCTCAAGATCGAACGCCCAGCAGACGAGGCAGGAATGAAGACAGCAGCCTCGCCAGGAGAAAAACTCCGTTACAGACTTAAATGTGAGTCACAGAGGAAGCAGAGCCCACTGCACCTCAGCAAGACCCTTGGCCAGGCAGCCAGCTGGTCCAACCTTGCCTGGATGTCAGCAATCCTGAGTTCAGACAGGACAGTGTCAGGTGGTTGGTAGCCAAGGGGGTCATCTCTGTGGGCTGGAGGGGCATCAAAAAAATGTCCCCACCTGTCTGTGCTTCCCCTAAAACTCCCCTTGGGATAACTTTAAACTTTCCAATGAAATGCAAAGAGTAGCTAGGAGAGGTAACACCTGACTTCGGATCAAACATTAACACTTAATCTGAATTAACCTCAGTGGTTACTTGGCCCAGAGCAGAGTTGAAAAGAAGTGGAACTATCAAGAAAGAACTTTTTTTTTTTTAATCTCTAGTTAGAACTTGTCATCACTTTTAAGGGCGGGTTTTGAAAGTTTCTTTTGTAGATAAATGCCTATTTGATTCTAAGAAATTAAGCTATTGGACTTAGTCTTACAGTTTGGCTTTTAAACTGTTGTCTGGTAAGAAAATTTAACATTGCCATTTAGAGAAAAATTTGTTAATGTTTTTGTAATTTTATTTTAAGGTAATTGTGGATCCACATACAATTGTAGGAAATTGTAATGTAAGAGATTCTGCATACCCTTTGTCCAGATTTCCCTAGTTGTAACTAGGAGAAAAACATCTTTTTCCTCTATCTATCTTGGGTTCCTTGGCTGGGATGCTGCAAATTAGAACAATAAAAGACAGATTAACAAGAGAAAAACAAACAGAAGCTTATTAACATGTGCACGGCACATACCCAGGGGAGTAATCAGTGGAAAGTAACTCTAAAAGGTGGTTAGAATTGGGTTTCTATAACATCTTAACAACAGAATACACTTTGTAAAGAAGTGTCAAGACAAAGGAAAAAGGAATTTGAATTTCTAAGAGCAGAAAATTGTAGGAAAATATTAATAAATATATGGCTTCCCAGGTGGCGCTAGTGGTAAAGAGTCAATTAGATGATGTAAGAGACACGGGTTCAATCCCTGGGTCAGGAAGAGCCCCTGGAGGAGGGTATGGCAACCCATTCCAGTATTCTTTACTGTAGAATCCCATGGACAGAGGAGCCTAGAGGGCTGCAGTCCAAAGGGTCACAAAGAGTTGGACATGACTGTAATGACTTAGCATGCATGCATGCATTAATAAATATATAAGAGAACTAGTGGAAGAAAAGATATATATGCTAATGTTGGTTATGTACATTCCCCTGCTGCCATCTCTGGGCAGATAATAGTCTCGAGTGGCCTCTGGTCATTGTTTTCTGTCCTTCCTAGATGATGGGGGATGCATCTTTATAAATGTATGTCCTGCTTTTAGGGAAATAAAAGAGGACAGAGAGCCTTTATTGTATCTGCTGCTTCTCAGCTGCCTTCAGTTCAAAATAATCTCTTTACCAAAGTGGCATGTTTTGGAGTGCCGTATTCTGCTACCCTTCAGTAACATCTTGCAAAATATAGTAAACTCACTGTCAAAATGGAGGCATTGACACAGTCAAAATTCAGAACATTTCCATCAGCACAAAATTCTCTCCTTCGTCCTTTCAAACCTCCTCCCCTTCTTTCTATCCCCAGAAACAACCAGTTCCATTTCCATTTCTAATCGCTGTTGTCTCAAGAACCTTGTATAAATAGAATATGGAGTCTTATCTCTTGGCATTGACTTTTTTTCACTTAATTCCCTCGAGCTTTCTCTTAATTCTTGTGTGCGCATCCATGTGGATGGACCTCATTTGTTTAATTATTTATCCACTGAAAGACATCTCGATTGTTTCCACTTTGGGGATGATATATGTAAAGCTGTTATGAACACTCATGCACAGGATTTTATATGCATATGAGTGTTCATTTTCCTGGGGAAAATATTCAAGACTGCAGTTGCTGGGGTGTATGGTAGTTGCATAGTCGGTTTTATGAGAAATTACCAAATATTTTTCCTGAGTGGCTGCATCATTTTACATTCCCACAAACAATATTTGTGTGCCAAGGTATTTTAAAGGATTGTAAGCTTCATGCTCATTAGCCTAGGGGGACCTATCCTCAGGTGGCAGGTCATAATATGGAAAACAAACCAAAAAAAAATTATATAGTTTACTATTTTGATTCTGAAAGTGCATCAGGCAAGTTAGATGGTTATTTTGTATTTAAGCCTAGGAGAAAACCAAGTTGAAATTATATTTATGGAAAAGTATAATTGAGTGGAAAAACATATCAGCCTGTGTTTCTCAGGCAACAATGCTTCTAATAAGCTATTTCTTTTGAACATATGGTCATACCATTAGTACTACTGTGCCTACACGCTCTCCAGGGAGGAAAGTAAATCTGGAATATTGGGTGAGAAAACCTTAACCAATAAAAGGTTAGTTGAGTGATGAGAAGTAGTCAGCTATTAAAGCCTGGAAAGTTCCTTAGATAGTCAGACTGAAGTGAAGGGTCACCATGAGGCGCCTATATGTCTGTCGGGGAAGGGCACCACACATGGGTGGGAAGGGAATGGAGGCAGAAGGAACTTTAACCCCCGCACGGGGGGATGCGGGATGCGAGGATAGCCGGGGTGGAGAATTAGCACCTCCGTGTCCCTTGAGGCAAAAACTAAACCAGAACAAAAACCTTTCTCAGAAATCACATTTTTTCAAATTCCATTTGAAATAATGAGTTGTTGGCTTTCTGTTTGTTTTTTTAAAAGAGAAAATAATAACCTAACTAACTAGCATAAAGGGGAAAGAATTTAGTGACATTTCCCATATCTTTAGGGTCTTTGGAGTGTGTTGCTAAGAAAACCCAACATACAAAGAGATCAGAAGCATGAACACCTGGGTTTCGTATGATGGATCTGGGAACTGTGTTGCAGAAATCTGAATCCAATCAAATCTCAGTGCAGACTTCAGTCCACTGTTTAAAAGCACAAATATGGAACGATGCCCCTGTTAAACCCATTTCCTATGGAAATGGCACCTCCAGTGGAGTCTGGTGTTCATGAGTGGCTGCTGCTTCAAATGCTGGTGGAGAGAGGCAGGGGGTGTCCTCTGGAGATCCCTAGGGGGTGTCCCCAGAACCTGAGGACACATGGAACCCTGAGGCCTTTGTACAGGAAGGGATGGAGACAAAAAATCAATTAGATCTGTGGAAACCATTCCGGAAATCGCGAAAATCTATTAAACCTCTTGAACTCTACCTTCCGCAGGTGGAGAAGGGAAAGCTACAGACTCATGCTTTGGAATTAAACGGACCTGGAAGGGAATCTTGTTCCTGCCACAGACCTCACTGCGGAGTCTGAGAGGTGCTGAGTGGGTCACTCATGTCACCCTGAGGAGCTTCCATTGGCTCACCTGGAAATGAGGACCCTCCTACACACTCACGGGGCCATCCTGCAGATCAGGTAAAGTTACCACCATGAACCATGTCGGCTGAGGCATATCTTATGTGCTGTTGTTACATTGGTGGTGTAGGGTTGCTGGCTTGTTGTTGGAGTTTGACTGTTGTTGGTGGGTCTACAATCACGTTTTCTTTAAGATTAATTTATTGACTCAACCGGTATTTGTGGAAAGCCCATTAGGCACCAGGCAGGGTTCTCAGGGCTTGTAGACACAGCATCCAGGTCTGAGAAGCCCAGGTTTCCAGGGAGCTGACATTCTGGAAGAGGGGAACCATGCAAGCACACAGGCGTGATAGATGCTTAGAAGAAAAAAATAAGTGGGGCCAAGGGCTAGAGCATGAGTGTATGGGTGGAGAAGGATGCTGTGTGTGCTCACGGTTGGTCAGGAATTGCCTCTGTGACAAGATGGGGTTTAAGTGGAGACCCGGAACCAGAGAGGTTCCGGAGGGGATAGTCAGCTCTGATGTGATGGCCAAACACACTTTATTGAAACACTTCCTGTGTGAGTTCTTGATTATTCCTATTGACTTGATTGTATCCAAGGCTGATCTGGAAAAAGTTTCTAATGTGTTTCAGGCATGCTATGTGGACTCTTTGTTTGTTTAGAGGGCATCAGACTGTCTCTCCAGGACCTTTGGGTGTGGATTCTACCTGGGCATCACTCAGGTGCCCAGGCATCTGGTGTCCAAGGCCCACACCAACCCACAGGCGAGCTCCACATCACCTCTGGTCCTTGTCTACCCATCTGTCTCCTCCAAGTAGACCGCAGGCTGCAGAATGGGGGGTGTGCCCATCGTTTTTCCTGAAATGTCTAATGTAGCATTTATTTCAGGGGAGAACCTTTCTCAACCAAAGTTAAGAGAATCACTGAGGTAAAAGGAAAACTATTTCCAAAGGAATAATTTTAGTTCAACTTCAAAAATGCATATACTGAAATTTTTAGGCAGTGTATCCACAATAACAGACTTTTTTCTAAGACTGTTGAGCTAGACAAAATGGAATTCCACCCTAACTAGTTCAGGAAAAGGGAGGAAGGTTGTTTAAAGATCAGACAGTCTCCAGTCAAGCCCCACGGACTGGCAGTGGAAGATCAGGAAGTCCCCACTGCACACCCCATGGCCCCAGGGTCCCCCTCTCTGCTTCCTTCTTGACTTCTCCCTCTGCCATAAGATCCTGTAGGTGTGTGGTACTGGCTGGCCAGGGAGGTGGCCCAAGCGCTGAAGCTCTGTGACCAGCCTCTTTAAGCCTCCTTGGTCTCACCTTCCCAATTTTCTGTCCAGGAGGCAGACTTTGGCTGGTGCAGAGTCTGGTGTCTTCCCTGGGCCTCTCAGCTGTGGGCACAGGGTGGAGTCTACAGCCCCTAGATTTGCATTTATCCATGTCAGCAGCAGATTTTTTAATGCACTGCTTCTACCAGTGAGTTCTGTGCTGGCAGGGCTGATGCTAAAAGCAGAGTTACCCACCATGCCTCTTGTGGTTGCTGTTGAGTCCCTAAGCCATGTCCACCCCTGCAACCCCTTGGACTGCCTCACACCAGGCTTCCCTGTCCTTCACTATCTCCCAGAGTTTGTGCAAACTCATGTCCATTGAGTTTGGGATGCCATCCAACCATCTCATCCATGGTCGCCCCCTTTTCCTCCTGCCCTCAATCTTTCCCGGCATCAGTGTCTTTTCCAATGAGTCAGCTCTGAGCATCAGATGGCCAATGTACCTTGAGGGTAAAGGCTTGATCTGCATTCCTTAAGTGTTGATTTAATATTGAACATGTGAGAGAAATGATGATTGGTGTGTCTCCTATAAAGGGGAAATTTTATGAGAAATTTAAAGCATGTTTTTGTTAACAAAGGCCCATTCTGCAGTTACACTGGCCTGATCCTTCTTTCCCCTCTGGATTTCTGCAAAACAGCTAACCCTAATCAGGTGAGTGGGTGTGTCCATTCACCGAGCCTACTTTTCTTATCCATTTAGTGGAGGTATTACTACGACTCCTAATGGTGGTAATAATAGGAAGATTTACTTCATATGGCTCTTGTGAGGATTAAGGGAAATAGGTGAACAGAGTGATCAGCAGGGTATCTAGAAAAGCTTTCAACCCCAAATATGCAGATGCTGCAGGTTTTATAAACACTGATCAGCATCACCACCATTGTCATCCTCATCTTCATGAACTTCACCATCACCGTCACCAACAGCAGAAGCTGTGACACCAGTGCAACCATGGTTCCCATCTTCGCTCCCGCCAGTTGATAGACGGGTGCGGGGCCATCATTTGTGGCTTTCTGATACAGACAAAAGGATTCCACACACTCTATTTCTATTATTTGAGAGGCAATATGAGGAAAGAACAAGCTGAACACAAATCATTTGGGAAAAAAAGTTTGATTTATGCCTGCAGTGACATAGTCACTTTTCAACTCTGTTCATTAGCTTGTGGATTCTCTTGTACCCTCGGCTCTTAAGACACAGTTCTGAGCCCAGCGAAGGTTTCAGCTCACCTTGGAAATGAAATGTGAGGCATGATCAAGATGAAAGACAGTTTGCAAGACACCTGAGCATGGAAATTGTCTGCAATTTAGCCATTCTTCATTCTCTGTGATTGGAAGCACTGGCCCACTTACAAATGACAATCGAATAAAGAGTTTTAAACAAGCATTTTCTAGAATGTTGATTTACTGGGGGAGGAAAAAAAATGTTGTATGCTGCCAAATGATTGCAGCACCCGTAAAATGGTAAGGTCATTTTTTTTTACTGCAGAAATGTCACAGTGAGATTTTTTAAATAGATTCCTGGTGCACTTTTAATAATGTTGAGGTTAAAGATAAGGGGGAAAAAAGTACTTAACAGTGAAAGGGAAGCAAAAATATTGATGTTTACTGTGGATTTGGAGAGTAGCCTTTTATTTAAGCAGTGTAATAACATATAACCTTGTATCCTGTGAATATTTTTGTAATTGTTTCATTTGTAATTAATAACCGTCGGCTCCACAGCTCCAGGCTGATGATCCCTGCTCTTTCCTGTTGAAAATCATAAAACCAGTCCCTGGAGAAACTGGAAGGAGGGGAAACAGGGAGAATGTGGGGCCTGGCAAGTACTCAGAGTAAACATCTCAGAGTCAGGTCTGCAGTGGACACTTCTCAGAGGATTCACTCAAGACCCCCTCTCTTAGACTGATGCCCACGATTCAAAGCCTGCCATGGTCAGGGTTGTTCTAAGTAACCCAGACCCAGCCATTTGTCCCTAGAATTAGTGCTGGGAAAAGGGCCAAAGAGATGGGCATAGACTATATTATGAGCTATGTCCCTAGGAGTTGAATTTATGAAATACTTGGATGGTGGAGTATCCCTTACAGATGTCGCCAGTTGGTTCTCCTCCTCCAGCCACCCTGTCCCCCAGCAGAGGACAGAAGTTCCGCTTCTGATGGATGAATGATAAAGAGCATCTCTGCGGTCTTAATCTGTACATTTTTAGTTACTAGTGAGTCTGCATCTTTTTCTGTGTCTACTGCTCTAGATTTCCTCTTCTATGGACTGTCTGTTTTCCATCGGTTGTTTGTTTTGTTCTTCTTCTGACTCTTAGTACCTTTCTCTTCATACTCAGATATTTCTCCCCCATCATTTAACAAACTATTAGCACATAATTCCAGAATGTGTCTGTCTTTGTTTTACTTAAGGTATTTTACATTTGACAGATACTTTAAATTTAAATGTAATTAAATGTGGTAGCATTTGTTTTGGTGGTGGTCTGTGCCTTTTTAGTCCAAATCAAGAAATTTGTCTCCATTCAAAATCATTAAATAGGCTGCTACCATTTACCTAACGGGATTGCTTTGTTTTGCTTGAAATGGTTTCACTTCACATTTAAGTTTACAGTCAACTTTGAATTGACGTTTGGGTATGATGAAAAGTAAGGATGTAATAGTCCATTTGTCAGCCAGGAAGGTGAAGATGCTGGTGCCATTTATGTTAATAGAATGCCCATCACTTCTCCCCAACTTATACAGGGCACTCCATCTCATGCCACTGCCCCTATGACTGTTTTTATACCTGGACTTCCTATTTTGTTCCAGTGGCTAGTTTGTTTGACCCTGAACTAATTCCTCCATGGGTTTTTATTTTTACTTAATAAATAATGAGGAGGGAATTTTGCCTTGACCTTGGCTGTAATCATTTCAAAACAGTCTGTATTTGCTTGGGGTTTTATTGTGTTAAGGGTATTTGCTTTTATTCCTAATTTGCCTGTTTTTTAAAAACTCATCTTTGTATATTGAATTATATTACCTATATCTGTTGATATGACTGTTTTTTAAAAATGTGCTACTAAGTTGAATTGAATTCTTATGTTCCTTTATATTAAAACAACAAATGGTAGATGAACACCTGTCTTATGATTCATAGAGTGTACGTGTTGGGGCATGTGTATGTCCACGCTCTTATGTACCAGCATTCAGTTTGCTGATATTTGATCTTGGATTCTGTGTCTATGCTCAGAACAAGAGAATATATTTCTAGTCAATGCTATAAATAATTCCATCTTCTCCTTTCGATTCCATTGTGTTTGGAATTTGATTGTGGAGTGGGGATGATTGACTGAATATGAAAATTTTTGTCTTTTCAAAGAGGTTATGATGTTTCAATAGGAATACAGTGAGGTTTCCTGAGACTTATTTCTACCCTTATTTTTTCAGTTAGTTTTCTTTGCCATGCATGACCAGTTTGTGGGGGAGCTGGGGTGTGTCACTCCGGGTGGTGCCCGCTGCAATCACAGTGGGTGGCTCACCTTGACACAGGAGCCAGTCTGTGCCCAGGGCCATTTCTGCTAAGAAGGCTCACATCTGTTTCTGTAAATGTCCATCAAACCCTAGGACTGACCAGCAGCTTAAAGGGAGGCAGGTGTCCTCTTGAAGCTCAAGATGAAATGTACACACTCCAAGTTGAGCAGATGGTAAGTACATTGCAGACTCAGATTTTCAGGCAGGATTTTCAAACACTGTACAAAGGAAAAAATAAATCACCAACAAAACCTATTAAAATTTCCTTAGAAAACACAGCTAAAGTGAAGTCAAATATCTAAAAGAGAAGATGGTCTCAGCAACTCTTATCTCAACACTGACTAGCCTTCTGGCAATCATAAAAGTTCTTAGCAAATCCTCAGCCTTGATCAGTTAGTAGCGGGAGGCTTATTGTGGCAATATCCTTCAAACAGGGCATTAATTTTATTTTATTTAAAGTTCAGTCCTAGAAGATACATAAGAGACATGGTGAAGTTAGGTGTGGAAAAAGAAGTTCAGGGTCTGGACACTTTGAGCAAAAGATGTGCTCTAAAATAAGAACATTGGTTTGTCTAATGTAATTTTTAAAATGGTTCTAAGGATTAAAAAAAAAAAATGGTCTAGTTGGAAAACATTCCAAGTAACATATTTTAGGCCAACATTACTCATTTTTATGTGCATTTTGGCAGGATCTTTTTTTACAAAAAAATATTATTCCATTTCTTCGTAATCACATCCTATGACTACAAGCCAACTGAGAAAATGATCAAAGGGGAATTAAGATATTTCCGGGGAGAATCAAGTCTCACTGAAGTCTTAACAGTAGCACCTAACTTTATAGTGCATACTCTGATAAGAATGCTGATCTTGTCTTGGGACTTACAGATGGCTGAATGCTGCTGCTGCAGCTGCTGCTAAGTCACTTCAGTCATGTCCGACTCTGTGCGACCCCATAGAGGGTAGCCTACTAGGCTCCCCTGTCCCTGGGATTCTCCAGGCAAGAACACTGGAGTGGGTTGCCATTTTCTTCTCCAATGCATGAAAGTGAAAAGTGAAAGTGAAGTCGCTCAGTCATGTCCGACTCTTAGCGACCCCATGGACTGCAGCCCACCAGGCTCCTCCGTCCATGGGATTTTCCAGGCAAGAGTACTGGAGCGGGGTGCCATTGCCTTCTCCAAGATGGCTGAATGATGTCCCCCAAAAGATCCACAGTGTGACCCCTGGGACCTGTGGATATTGCCTTATTTGGAAAAGGGGTCTTTGCAGACATAATTCAGTTAATACTCCCGAGGTGAGGTCATCCTGGATTGTCTGAGTGGGCCCCCGATCCAGTGACAAATGTCCTTATAGAAGAGAAGAGAAGATGTGGACCCAGACAGGAGAAGGGGAGACCATTTGAAGAGAGGGGCAGAGACTAGAGTGAGGTAGCCACAAGCCAAGGACACCTGGATCCCCAGCCCCTGGGTGTTGTACAGAGAGGTGCTCTAGATCCTGCCGAAGGAGCACAACCCTGCTGGTGGCTGAACTGCAGTCCTCTGCCCTCTTGAAAAGTGAGAGAGCACGTGCCTGGTTCTGTTGTCTGAAGCCAACAAGTTCTGGTGACCTATTATGGCAGCTGCAGGTCACTAATACAGCTCCCACCCTGTTCCATATTATTACCCAGGGTGATCTGGAGCCAGGAAGAACAATGAGAACTTTAGTTCATAGATCCTGAGAAAAAGAAAAAAAAAAAAAATCCAAGCCTACAATCTGAATTGTTGGGGTGGCTTTGCCAAGGAGATTTAGTAAGGACATGTAGAATTATAACCCAAAGCCAGCACAACAAAACCACACAAGCACAGGGCATGTAACCATGAAAACCTCTGAGGGTGACTTTAAAGCAAAGGTGATGCATATTTGAGAAAGGGTTTGCACAAAGGCTAACATGACCCTAAGGGACTTTGATATGAAAACAGATTCTAGAACCAGGGATACCTGCCCAGCCCTGACCCCACTTGCAACACCCTGCCCAGTTGTCATGGCTGCTATTCAAGATAGACATGTGAATGTGGACAGAAAATCTATGACAAACCTAGACAGCGTATTAAAAAGCAGAGACATTACTTTGCCAACAAAGGTCCGCATAGTCAAAGCTATGGTTTTCCAGTTGTTAGGTACAGTTGTGAGACCTGGACCATAAAGAAGGCTGAGTGCCAAAGAATTGATGCTTTCGAACTATGACTCTTGAGAGTCCCTTGGACAGCAAGGAAATCAAACCAGTCAATCGTAAAGGAAAGCAACTCTGAATATTCACTGGAAGGACAGATGCTGAAGCTGAAGCCCAGGTGACTTCCTCACCTGGGACCATCCTGACCTCCATCCACAGCCCTTGAGAAAGTACTGTTTCCCTTTTCATCTCTCTAGTACATCTGTCCTAAGTGTGTATGTGCCTTGGTTCCCCTTGTCCCCTGTACTTTCCTGTCTCCCTCACCAACAGACATCACCAGGGCCCAAACCAAATGCCAATTTTCCGTGAATTTCCCCCCGATGTCAGCCTCCAGCCTAAACCAAGAACTATTAGGCTTCTTTAAAAAATATATAATTTATTTGTTTGTTTTTGACTGTGCTGGGTCTTTGTTGCAGTGTGCAGGCTTCTCACTGCAGTGACTTCTCTTGTGGAGCATAGGCTCTAGGGTCCATGGACCTCAGTAGATGCAGCTCCCGGGCTCTGAGCACAGGCTCAATAGTTGTGGCATTTGGGCTTAGTTGCCCTGAGATACGCGGGATCTTCCGAAACCAGGGATCAAGCCCGTGTCCTCTGCATTGGTAAGTGGATTCTTTACCACTGAGCCACCAGGGAAACCCAAGAAGTATGAGTTTTCCATTCCTTTGGCTTCATGGCATTGATTAAAGGAATGAGCCAGTGAAGAATAAACGAATGGAATGATTTGCTTTTGTGATATATGGAGACTCCTGACTGTGTTTCAACTCCACAGTTAAATTTGAGTAGTCAATATGTGTTGTAGACTGCAGAATGTACACATGTTTTAAAATATCGAAGATTTGCCAATTCAAGTAATCTCCCTCTGAAGCAAAATGACAGCTAGCTCTCAACTTAAAATCCTCAAACACAATACCTGCTTGTCTATAATAGCAAGAGGGAAGAAGGACCGTCTCTGTGGAACCTAGGCAGTTGTCTTTGCATCTCTGAGGGCCAGTCATCAACCAGCAGAATTCTGGGGGACACCTACATGATACCCCCACAGTAACATCCCCACTTCATTCTGAATATACTTAAGGCAGATTTCACAGCTCAGGAAACTGTGCTAGTGATATTTCTCTCACAAACAATATTAGTTTCTAGAAAAATGGCATCAGCAGAAGAAGGACACATACTGGATTGCTTTTTCTCAATGCATGTGGATTTTTATGTCCAACACTAAATAGAGGCTGATGGAAATACAAATTGCAAAACAGAATACAACACCACCTCTTTTCCTGATAAGAGATTGCATTGTAAGCATTTTTAGACCCTATGCCTCTGTAAGCATAGAAACCAGTGCTTGAGCTCTGGTTCAGTGATGACAATGGTGTTCTTCTCTTTCCCACCCTCTCCTCCTGGAAGGTAAAGGTGATGAATGAATGGCCAAAGAGATCATACAGTAAGCTCTTTTGATCGGAGTATCCCTCGAGCTAAACGTGAGCTCAGGACAGCACGATGGAGGGTATTGATGACTAGTTTTATGACTCATTTGGGCAGATCCATGAAGTCAACTACTTTGTATGGTGGCATTTCATCACGCTGCCTTTGATCCAGCCTGACTGGCTCATTGATCAGCATTCGCCAAGGAAAGCAAGTGGAACAGTCTGGGACCCAAAACTGCTGACCATTGTATCTGGACTTCTCAAAGGGTGTGTCCCACAGTGTGTATGTGACTCCCTTGGGCTGGCTTAATTATCCTGCCATTTGATAAGGTCGAGCAGTTCAATAGAAAGTGGGGAAAAATCCACATATTAGGCAGAATCTGTAATTCTTCGCTTCTTGTACGACTCATCTGGAACGGCCTCCCCATACACCCTCCCTTTTTATTGAAGAATCTGAACATTGAATCTAGATGTACGTTCATGCATCATTTGCTCGGCTTGGAGAAGTCAATTAAATTAAAGTCTCTAGCTGAAATATATATATATATATATATATATATATATATATATATATATATATATATATAATAGCTCTTCTGTACACACACACATACATTAGCTCTTCCTTTTGATTTTTTTAGCTTAACTCAATAGAATTATATTTTGGTACAGTTTCATTGAGGTACTGTAGGGCTATGAAGGAGAGGAACAATTTGCAAGTAGCAAATGCTGTGTGATTCCAAGCACACACATAATTGGAAAATTAGGTGCAAATAAAATATTTTTGCAAATTATGTATTTTTGCACGATGTGCTCTCTTTCATTCTCATGCAGATGCATAATTGATAGAGTTTTGTGTTCTCTCCACTACTGACTTCTGGAGGCTGCCCGAGGGTGGCTTTTCCTTCTCAGAAACCCAATGCAGTGAGACTCCCGGTGACACTTCCACCTTCGGAATGCAAAGTAGTTAATGCCAAGGGAGAAGCTTCTTTTCCAGGAAAAGAAGTCAGAGCAGGCAGGAAGCAGTTTCCTCCAGTGAGGGACTCTGGAAATTTCTTACCATCCCTGCCCATTTAGTTGGAAGGTGGAAGAGAAACACAGAGCAGGGTATCAGGGCTGGTGACTTGTTTCTTTAAATAAACATTGTTATTTTATGCTAAGAGATTTAGATTTGCAGGGGGGAAAAAAAGGAAGATGGTACATAGAGTTTCCTATGTTCCACACCTAGTTTCCTCTATTATTTTTAAATATTTTATTGAGATGTAATTCACACACCACACAATTCACCCATACTAAACACACAGTCCAATGGTTTCTAATGTATTTAGAATTGTGCAACCCTTACCACAATCAAGGAGAAGGCAATGGCACCCCACTCCAGTACTCTTGCCTGGAAAATTCCATGGATGGAGGACCCTGGTAGGCTGCAGTCCATGGGGTCACTAAGAGTCAAACACGACTGAGCGACTTCACTCTCACTTTTCACTTTCATGCATTGGAGAAGGAAATGGCAACCCACTCCAGTGTTCTTGCCTGGAGCATCCCAGGGACGGGGGAGCCTGGTGGGCTGCTGTCTATGGGGTTGCACAGAGTCGGACACGACTGACGTGATTTAGCAGCAGCAGCAGCAGCAGCACAATCAATAGCAGACCTTTTCATGACTGCAGAAAGCCCCCTACTTGTAATATCAGTCATTCCCTTTTGCTCCCGACCCCCACCCCAGCCCTAGGCAACTACTGATCTGCTTTCTGTCACTATAGATTTGCCTGCTCTGGACTTTTTCTATAAATGGGGTCGTATAGCATATGATTATTGTAACTGTCTTCTCTCACTTATCATAATGTCTTCAAGGTTCAACCATATTTCTTCCTGGAGAATTGATTGCTTTATCATCATATATTGCTTGTATTTATCCCTAATGACCTTCCTACTCTGAACTCTACTTTTTCTGACATTAATGTAGCTGTTTCAAATGTCTTTTGTGTTAGCAGACATCTCTTTCTCCATCTCTTAACTTCAAACATACCTGGGTATTTAACTCTATAGTAGGTATCAATTAGACAATATGTAGTTTGGTCTTGGTTTTAATTTTTTTAATACCCTCTAATAATCTTTTCCTTTTAATTAGTGTATTTAGACCATTTGTATTTAAAAGAGCTAATGTAGTGTACTCCCATTCTACCATATTTGAATGTGTTTTCTGTTCATTGTCATTGTTCTGCATTTCTTTACATCCCCTTCATTTTTCTTTCTTCTCTGGTTAAATTGAGAATTTTATATGGTTATGTTTTATCTGGTCTCTTAGAAAATCAGTTATACTTCTATTTAAAATTCTTTCAAAGATATTTAAAGGATTTACCATATATGTACTTAACTAATCTATATCCACCTTCACGTAACACTGTACTATATATATCTTCTAATACAAAATTCCCAATTTTCCCCTCACACACCTCATAGGACTGCTGTTATTTATTTCACTATCCATATGCTGTGATCACCCAATATTTTTGTTACTAGTATTAATTTAACGTTTAATTTAAATGCAGTTTTCTGCTAGGTCAATTTAGTATAAGAAATATTTTATCTTCATTTATATTTTCTCTGAAGTTCTTCCATTCAGTATGTAATCTGAGTTTTGATTCTGTATGAGTTTCTTTTTCCTGAAGGATTTCTTCTACCATTTCAAGTAGGGAAGGTCTGTTGGCAATGAATTCCCATCGTTTTTGTTTTTCTGAGAAAGTGTTTCTACTTCCCTTTTGAAGGATAATTTTGCTGGATATAGAATTCTAGGTGTGTAGGTGTTTTCTGTCAACCTTTAAACTACTTCATGACATTCTTATTTCTTACATGCTCTCTCATGAGAAATCCACTGTAAAATCTATCCTTACTCCTCTAGGGAGTAAAACCATTTTCCTTTGCTTCTTTAGGTTTTCTCCTTACTTTCGATTTTCTACCATTTGAATTCATTATGCATAGGTGCATTCTGGAGTGGGTAGCCCTTCCCTTCTCCAAGGGATCTTCCCAACCCAGGGATCAGACCCAGGTCTCTTGCATTGCAGGTGGATTCTCTACCAGCTGAGCTACCAGGGAAGCCAAAGAATACTGGAGTATGTAGCTTATCCCTTCTCCAGCGGATCTTCCCAATCCAAGAATTGAACCAGGGTCTACTGCATTGCCAGCAGATTCTTTACCAGCTGAGCTACAAGGTAAGCCCCCATGCATAGGTGTATATTTGTTGATAATTACTGTGCTTGGTGTTGTCTGAGCTTTCTGGATCTGTTTTGGTATCCTGTAATTTATTTTGGAAATTTCTCAATTATTAGTACTTCAGCATTTCTTCTGATCAGTTCTCACTTTCTTCTCCTTGTGGTTTTTCAAATATTCACATTTATACCTTTTGAAATTATCCCAGTGATCTTAGCTATTCCATTTAAGTCCGGGAAGTTTTCTTCTGACATGTCTTCAAGCTCACTGACTCCTTCCTCCACTTCTCCAGTCTGTTTCTGAGCCCTTCAAAGGCATTCTTTTTTTCTGTATTTTGGGGTTCTATCATTTTACTTAGAGATTTTTTTCAGTTTCCATCTCTCTGCTTACATTACCCGTCTATCACTGCATGTTGTCTATTTTGTCCAGCAGATCCCTTGACATATTAGGTATCACACATGTGTGTGTATGAGCTCAGTTGTGTCAGATTCTTTGTGACCCTATGGACTGTAGCCTGCCAGGCTCCTCTGTCCATGGAATTCTTCAGGCAAGAATACTTGGAAAAATAAAACATTTGGAAATGACACAAACTATCTATTCCCTTATTAGAGACTCACTCTAGATATTAGTCTCAGTTCAGTTCAGTTCAGTCGCTCAGTCATATCCAACTCTTTGTGACCCCATGAACCGCAGCACGCCAGGCCTCCCTGTCCATCACCAGCTCACGGAGTCTACCCAAACCCATGTCTGTTGGGTGGTGATGCCATCCAACTATCTCATCATCTGTCATCCCCTTCTCCTCCTGCATTAACTGATTGAATGTTGAATTAATTTTAGAATTCTACATTAAAGAAACTAGTTCCAATCTGTCCAATAAAAAGATTCCTAAACTTATTTAAGGATAAAGCCATTTGTGAACATTTGTTAATACTACCTAAATCTTGCTTTCCCTGAGATATGCTTTGGTAAATAATACCATAATCTAAAATGTGTTTCTCTACTTACGTTATTCTTTTCTAGATTTCTTTAGACTATATATGTTTATTTTGATCATAGGTTTTAAACATTTGCTTGATAGTTATTATGAAATTCCCTATGTAATTTTCCAGGAGATCTTAGGTGTTCACTAAGCCTCTTATTTGTGTATTTTAGTTATTATTTTTAAAATCTTAGGTGCCCTAAAAAAAGTGTAGGACATCTTTACCTAGTCAGCATGTCTGGAGGCTCTAGTTCTCAGAGAAAACAAATGCCCATCAAATGACCCTTCATTCTTTCTTACACCAGAAAGCATCAGACACCTATGATGTGCCAAATAGAGTTGAATTCTCTGTTCCAGCAGAGGCAACAGAAAGTCTTTTCTCTGATGATGCTTATATTCCAAATATACACCTGTGAGGCACTGGCTCCTTCCTGAGAGGCACACAAACTTTTGCTGTTTCCTTATTTTAAGGCCTGTGAGTCATAATGAAGATATCAGGAGAAAGCTTAACAACCCTAATCTTTGCTTCCAACAAGTTGCATTTAAATTAGGGAAAACAAAATGTACACCTCAGAGCACTAATCCCATAGATTGTTAATGTATGTAATCCAAAGCCCGTTTGAAGATCAAACACTACATAGCACTTTGTATTTAAAGGAGTTAAACCTCCTTTCTTACTGAAGGCTCTCTTGCCTTCTTTCTTTTGCCGTTGAGTTGTGAGTGAGTCTGTGTGTGTGTGTGTGACTGGTGGGGCAGTCACAGAGTTTCCCAAACTTGTTTCTCAGGAAGCATCTCATGAATGTGGTGTTTCATAATTCACATTTGGGGGAGTGCTCTCCTATTCCCTATCTGCATAAGAAGCGCCAGTGTACCCAGATAAGACATTTGTAAGTATGCTGATTTTAGATGCCTAGAAACTAAGGAAGAAGAAAGGAATCTCAGTGGGAAAAATGTCAAAGTAAGAATTCTGATTCAAAGCTGGCAGATGCTTTTTACAGAGTCAAAAAAAAGTAAATCAGAAAGGGAAAATTCCAGCCCTCAAGCTGAAAACAAGCTGAAACAAATGAACATAATTTTATATCGAAGTAGTAACATAATAACACAGAGAAAAATTATTCCTTGTAATCTCTGAAAACAGCAACCTGAATCTAAATCCTTGGTGATTATAATTCTAAGGATAAAAAGAACTATAGAGAAACTGTAACATTCACTCGGTGTTGTTTTTTTTTAATAATAATTTTGATATCATAGTTTTGACACCATTTAATGTACCTTTTAGAATAAACGAGTAACTTAGTATTACTAGTGCAAACGTATACAAATATATATACATATATATGAAATTTAAAAAGACAAGAAAATAAATTCTGTGATGCTAAATTGAAATAGAAAATGAACACACACATCCTATTTCTCTCCAGTGAGAGGGTTTAGAAGCAGTATCTTGGGGCCAAAACTCAGATCTTGTTTTATAAATACCACTTCCATTAGAAGGCAGTAAGGTTCAAAGACATATTATCATGTGTCAAAAGCAATTCTATTGGTTAAATGTGGGATATTTGAGCTTCCCCTCAAACATATTTTTATTGCAAAATATAGAACATAAAATATGAGTCCATCAAGTTATTAAAATACAGAACAAAGTGCTAAGTTGCTTCAGTTGTATCTGACTGTTTGCAAGCCCATGGACTATAGCCCACAAGCCTCCTCTGTCCAAGGGATTCTCCAGGCAAAAATACTGGAGTGAGTTGCCACACCCTGCTCCAGGGGATCTTCCCAACCCAGGGACTGATCCCATGTATCCTGCATCTCCTGCATTGGCAGGCAGGTTCCTTACCATTGAGCCACCTGGGAAGGAGCACCAAGCCGTCAGCTCCCCCAGGACTGCTTTAGGTTCAGGGAGCCGTCTGGCTCAAGGTTATGCTCTAAGGGTGACAGGAGGGCTGAGTGGGGCGGGTCTGTAAAGGTCTAGGCACATCAGCCCAGTGGGAGCAGTTGGGCAGCTCCTAATTCTGAAGGACAGGGCTGGCCCCAAAGCCCCTCCACGTTAGACAAGGCTTCATCAACCTTTGCCCTGAGTGGTTTAACATCTTCCTCTGCCCACCCCTATCTGCCCCTTCCCTTTGCAGGTATCTATCTCCAAAGAGGATCCTGCACCCCAAAACCCATCTCAGCATTAGGTTGTGAGGACCCCAAATCATGACATGAAAAAAGAAAAAAAGAATGCTGCTATTCAAAGTGACAACTGCAACCACTCCTTACCTTGAAAATTGGAGCCTAATGGGAAAGAACTAAGCATTTACCCAGAACTAGTTTATCCTCAGTTAGTAAGAAAAACTCCTCTTTACAGAGAAGTGGCAGGAGCTAGATGAGGAAGCAATGGTGGAATTAGGGAACTTCGTATTTGCAGCACCCCCACCAACACCTCATTGACCCAGGAATGTCAGGATGCCTATGATAATTAGAAAGAAGCTTCTCAGGGAAAGGATTTTGCTCAGTTCCTAAGTACATGCCCAAACGTCCCCTGTTACTTGTGAACAAGGAATACACATTCACGTGGATAAACCTTGAGGCCACATGCTCAACCAAGTGGCGAAAGTTACCATGACTGTCAGGAGGACAGGCCTCTAGTCTACACTTCCTAATGGAAATCAGTAAGAAGTAAACAGCATCACCGTGAAGCATTCTTGTTGAAAAAACATTCAGTCTAAAGTTAATCAATACTTTACACCTAGCTGGTAAACTACAGGGAATCCAGGGATAAAGGATTAAGTGTCCCAACAAGAATGCAATCAAATATTCCACAATTTGGGACCTTCTATAAGCTATCTGACATCGTATCAGGAAAATCATTACTGAATAATGCAGTGAAGAGCTGGGGAGGGGAGCTTTAGAACAAAGGTGGGAAATTAAACAGATTCCAGTGTGTAAATGCTGACTGGTTCCTGAAAAGTGGAAAGCTGGCCTGCAACACCAACTCACCATAAAGTTATAGCCATAGAACACCATGCTCACCATGCAGATACCTGCCAATGGTATGGTTTTCATCTTTATGGCCTCTTCTGTCCAGGGAAGTGGCTGGCATTAAAGATTTCTTTTTAAAATTAATTTATTTTTAATTGGAGGATAATTGCTTTACAATGTTGTGTTGGTTTCTGCCATACCTCAATATGAATCAGACACAGGTATACATAAGGCCCCTCCCTCTTGAACCTCCTTCCCACCTTCCACCCCATCCCACTCTTCTGGGTTGTCACAAAGCACTGGGTCGAACTCCCCAGGTCATACAGCAAATTCCTAATGTGTGTGTTTCAGTGCTAATCTCTCAATTTGTCCCACCCTCTCCTTCCCCCACTGTGTTCCCAAGTCTGTTCTCTATGCCTGTGTCTCTATTGCTTCCCTGCAAATAGGCTCATCAACACAATCTTTCAAGATTCCATGTATATGATATTTGTTTTTCTCTTTCTGACTTACTTCAGTCAGTATGATAGACTCTAGGTACATCCACCTCATTATAACTGATTCAAATGTGTTCCTTTAAATGGATGAGTAATATTCCATCGTATATATGTACTACAACTTCTATCCATTCATCTGTCCACAGACGTCTAAGTTGCTTCCACATCTTGGCTATCGTAAATAGTGCTGCAAAGAACATTGGTGTACATGTGTCCTTTAGAATTGTGGTTTTCTCAGGATATTTGCCCAGTAGAGGGATTGCTGTGTCAAATGGTAGTTTTATTGCTAGTTTTTTAAGATATTGAAATTACAGATTTCTTAATGGACGTTTGCCACCACAGCATGCCCAGTTCAGTCAGTTCAGTTCAGTTGTTCAGTCATGTCCAACTCTTTGTGACCCCATTGGACTGCAGCACACCAGGCCTCCCTGTCCATCGCCAACTTCTGGAGTTTACTCAAACTCATGTCCATTGAGTCGATGATGCCATCCAACCATCTCGTCCTCTGCTGTCCCCTTCTTCTCCTACCTTCAATCTTTCTCAGCATCAGGGTCTTTTCAAATGAGTCAGTTCTTTGCATCAGGTGGCCAAAGTACTGGAGTTTCAGCTTCAGCATCAGTCCTTAGTCCTGAATATTCCAGACTAATTTCCTTTAGGATGGACTGGTTGGATCTTCCTGCAGCCCAAGGGACTGTCAAATGTCTTCTCCAACACCACAGTTCAAAAGCATCAATTCTTCGGTGCTCAGTTTTCTTTATAGTCCAACTCTCTTATCCATACATGACTACTGGAAAAACAATAGCTTTGATTAGACAGACCTTTGTTGGCAAAGTAATATCTCTACTTTTTAATATGCTGTCTAGGGTGGTCATAACTTTTCTTCCAAGGAGTAAGTGTCTTTTAATTTCATGGCTGCAATCACCATCTGCAGTGATTTTGGAGCCAAAACAATAAAGTCTGTCACTTTTTTCAATGTTTCCCCATCTATTTGCCATGAAGTCATGGGATCAGAGGCCATGATCTTAGTTTTCTGAATGTTGAGCTTTAAGCAAACTTTTTCACTCTCCTCTTTCACTTTCATCAAGAGGCTCTTTAGTTATTCTTCATGTTCTGCCAGAAGGATGGTGTCATCTGCATATCTGAGATTATTGATATTTCTCCCAGAAATCTTGATTCCAGCTTGTGCTTCATTCAGCCAAACATTTCTCATGATGTACTCTGCATGTAAGTTAAATAAGCAGGGTGACAATATGTAGCCTTGACACACTCTTTTTCCTATTTGGAATCAGTCTGTTGTTCCATGTCCAGTTCTAACTGTTGCTTCCTGACCTGCATATAGATTTCTCAGGAGGCAGGTCAGGTGGTCTGGTATTCCCATCCCTTTAAGAATTTTCCACAGTTTGTTGTGATCCACACAGCCAAAGGCTTTGGCATAGTCAGTAAAGCAGAAATAGATGTTCTTCTGGAACTCTCTTACTTTTTCAATAATCCAACAGATGTAGTTTGCCTACTGAATCCTTTTTCCCCTTGGAGGGAAAAGAGATGTCTGTGTTCCTTTGCTAAACTGACCATCACACACTCACAATCCTTAGCTTTGGGAAAAGGGAGACACAAATCCAACCCCAAGGATGATGTCCACTCACACCTGGGCATGCTAGACTCACAGTAATTGAATGGGCTGGTCACATGACCTAACATGACCTGCTGCTGCTGCTAAGTCGCTTCAGTCATGTCCAACTCTGTGCGACCCCATAGGTGGCAGGCCACTAGGCTCCTCTGTCCCTAGGGAGCCCATTTTTTTTTTTAACTGCTGGGGAAGAGTTTTTATAAAAATTTAGTAAATGTGAAGGCTGTTAGCCTGGAGCTGCTCTGACCATCTGCACCTCAACAAGAGGGTGTCCTGCCAGAGAAAAGTGCAGGAAGAGCCAGAGAAGGGGAAGACAAGAGAGGGACACCATTTGGGCTTCCAGATCCAACCATTTTTGCCACTAGATCCAACCATAACTGAAGGCGGTCCTCAGGACTTTCCAGAAAAAGGAGGCAGTAAATTCCCTACTTGGCTATAGCCTATTGGATTATGTTTCTTACTTGAGCAACTCTGACAGCACTGAATAGAATACATGTAACAGTTAAAAATATGAGCAAATTTAGGTGTAAGTGTGTGGGAATCTTTTTTAAAAACTTAGTAGGCAAAAAGATGTGATATTTTATTTTTAAATTTTAATTATGAAACATTTCAAATAAGCATGAAAAGTACAGAAGATAATAGAGCAGATCACTCTTGCACCCACCTCAGAACAGACATTAACATTTTGTCCTATTTGCTTCCAGTAAATGCAAGGGAGGAAAGAGTATATGATGTCCTATCCATCCTGTCTCCTAGGCACCACGTCCTTTTCCCTCAAAGCAACCAGGATCAACAGTTCTCACCGTGTGCTCTCAGTTCAGTTCACACCATGTGCTCTCAGTTTAGTTCAGTTCAGTTGCTCAGTTGTGTCCGAGTCTTTGCGACCCCATGAATCACAGCACGCCAGGCCTCCCTGTCCATCACCAACTCCCGGAGTTGACTCAGACTCATGTCCATCGAGTCAGTGATGCCATCCAGCCATCTCATCCTCTGTCGTCTCCTTCTCCTCCTGCCCCCAATCCCTCCCAGCATCAGAGTCTTTTCCAATGAGTCAACTCTTCACATGAGGTGGCCAAAGTACTGGAGTTTCAGAGACATGCAAATGCAGACTCTAGGAATACATCTGCTCACAGATAATAGAGTTCACAAACACTGACTCATCTTTGGCTTTTCCCACCAAATATGCATTGGAGATTGTTTCATATCAGAATATATAGGGCTTCCCTATTCCTCTAAGAGCTGTGAAAGGTTCCATGGAAGCAGACCTATTGATTTATGTTTAGATCCTGTTCAATATTTCACCATAGTGCAGGATACCATGGATGACCTTGTGCGTAAGTCATTTCACACAGATGGAGCTCTGTTTTAGCCCACGTTTCTAGGAGTGAGGAATCCAAGTCAAAGGTTTTGTATAATTGTAATTTTGATAGATTTGCCAAGTGTCCAACATAGAGGTCATACCAATTTGTGCTTCCACTGGTAATATATGAAAGAATCTAATCCACAAATTCTGGTCAAGTTTGGGTTATCACATTTTTGCCAACAGAGCCACTTAAAAATGTCATTTCAAGGTTGTTTGAAGTTTGTATTTCATGTTGAGTATCATTTTATACATTTAAGAGCCACTTGTGTGTTTCATTTTCTGTGAACTCCCTGTATTGTGTGCCCATTTTTGCACTGTACTTCTTTTGTCAACTGAACAAAATTATGTATTGTTCTATCTGCCATTTTTCTCTCTCTTTCATTTTTTAAGAAATGGCCTTTAGTGATATAAATAGCAAGTATGTTCCACAATTTCCCACTTGTCTTTTTACTTTTCATAATTTTTATCATGCAGAATTTAAAAAAATTATTTTCATGTAGTCAAGTGTATCCATCTATTTTAAATTTTTGTGCCCTTTTAGAAAAGTTTGTGAGATGAATTGTATCCTCTTAAGCAGTACTTTGGCCACCTCACACAAAGAGTTGACTCATTGGAAAAGACTCTGATGCTGGGAGGGATTGGGGGCAGGAGAAGAAGGGGATGACAGAGGAGATGGCTGGATGGCCTCACTGACTTGATGGATGTGAGTCTGAGTGAATCCGGGAGTTGGTGATGGTCAGGGAGGCCTGGCGTGCTGCGATTCATGGGGTCGCAAAGAGTTGGACACGACTGAGCGACTGAACTGAACTGAACTGAACTGAAGCTTCATATGATGAAGGCTTGAGCCCCCAGAACTTCAGAATGGGGCTGTATCTGGGGGTGGGCATCTTCAAAAAGGTCATTAAGGTAAAATGGGGTGATATGAATGGTTTGGTATTTCATATGACTGGTGTGCTTATGAGAAGAGGAGATTAGGACCCAGAAAGACCCAGATGGAAGACCACGTGGAGATGCAGAGAGAAGATAGCCATCTGCAAGCTGAGGAGAGAAGCCTGGGAAGGAACTTGCCCTCGTGGTCCTCTGAGGAAACCAACCCTGCTGACCCCTTGATCGTGGACTTTCAGCATCCAGAAGGGGAGGAAAGAAGTGCCACTCAGTCTGTGGCCCTGCCTCGTGACAGCCAGGTTGACTTATATGAGGGAGGTTTCTCACAACAGGATGTCTTAAAAAGCAAAATGTCCCGTGTATCTTCTAGACTTGCAGATTATCTTATTGTTAATTTTTAAAGTGTATTTCTTCCCTTCCAAATCTTCTTCAGTGGATAAAGCCTGTCTCAGCAAATGGTACTTCTTCTCAAAGAAGGGCCGGGAGAGGAGATGCCAGCACTCATTGCAAATGAATCTCACTGAGTGCACAACTCCCAGCCCATCCTCACCATCTGCTCAGAGAGTACTGACCCCAGACAGGAGGCATGGGGACAGCAGCTACCATGAGCATCAGTTTGGCCCAAAAGAAAATAAAATGGGTTGGAGATCTGGTTGTTCAGTTTCACATCATAAAAATATGTCCATTAATGATCATCTCTCAGACATGGCAAAAGAAGTCTTCTTCAGAGTCTGTTCAGCAGCATGTGTGCAGCATCCCAGGGCCATGGACCATCCCCAGACCCACCCTGCAGGCCAAACACCAGTCATGATGCTCAATGACTTCTCATCACACCATATGCAAGTGGTCCCCAGGGAGAAAGCATGTTGGAAAAACTCAGCTTGAAGAGAATTGTGGAGACAGCCCCGGCTTATGTGGTACTGATTTGTTTTCTAATCAAGCTCCTGGGTTGAATATTTATTCACTTTGTCCTGCTCATAAACTCATCATGTAGCTCTTAAGCACAGGGAAATGTCCCTGTTCATTGAGAGTTGATACTGAAAGTATTTGATAAAAGAGCCAATTTGTTCTTTTTCCCATTGGATATAGATTTGAGCTCACAGGAAGTCACTGCTGAAGTAGCTGGTCATTCATCAAAGGGTTTAGATCTAATGGGCCTTTGAAGCGCTAGTGTAAACATGTGGGAATGACGTGATGAAGGAGCAGTGTTGCTTCAGAGTGCCATGGGGCTCTTAGGGCTATCAACGGTGTTTACGTCTTAAATAGTTCACAGGAAGTTCTTTCACCATCTCCCTTTGCTCCTCTCCCCACAGTTAGACCATAAGTAGGACCAGTCGGAATTGGACAAAGCATAGTTGTTGTGTTTGGTGTGCAGTGTTGCCGGAGCAGGGTGCAAGAAGACCTATTTCACTTTCTAGGCCAAATACTTGTGGTAAGATGGACAGGACTGTCCTCTGTGCACTGGCTACCCTAGCATCCTTCCTTGTGCCGACAGATCACTGGAGCACGATGATGTTTCTGGACTCATTTCAAATCTATCCTTCCAAGATGCTACAGGCACAAAAGTTATTAATTAACCTTGGGCACTAGAGGACTGATTCCACATGGCAAGACCTCTCTCTGGCTCACCACTGAATAGCCAGCATCTAACAGAGTTCCTAGCACAAAGTAGGACTCACTGTATCAGTATTTAATGAATAAAGGAACATTCTTTAAATGGTAGATTAAATGAAGGCTAACCCTCAAATTAGGGCAGCTAGAAAAAGCATCAGATCAGATCAGTCAGATCAGTCGCTCAGTCGTGTCCAACTCTTTGTGACCCCATGAATCGCAGCATGCCAGGCCTCCCTGTCCATCACCAACTCCCAGAGTTCACTCAGACTCACGTCCATCGAGTCAGCGATGCCATCCAGCCATCTCATCCTCTGTCATCCCCTTCTCCTCCTGCCCCCAATTCCTCCCAGCATCAGAGTCTTTTCCAATGAGTCGACTCTTCGCATGAGGTGGCCAAAGTACTGGAGTTTCAGCTTTAGCATCATTCCTTCCAAAGAAATCCCAGGGCTGATCTCCTTCAGAATGGACTGGTTGGATCTCCTTGCAGTCCAAGGGACTCTCAAGAGTCTTCTCCAACACCACAGTTCAAAAGCATCAATTCTTCAGCTCTCAGCCTTCTTCACAGTCCAATTCTCACATCCATACATGACCACAGGAAAAACCATAGCCTTGACTAGACGAAACTTTGTTGGCAAAGTAATGTCTCTGCTTTTGAATATGCTATCTAGGTTGGTCATAACTTTCCTTCCAAGGAGTAAGCATCTTTTAATTTCATACAGCATATTAAAACATCTCTAAGAGGACAGCAGAAAGCTAACAGGATAGTGAGGAATTAGTGGGATAAGATGAAGGAAAGTCAGCTGAAGTTAAGAGCTGCTTTTTGTCTAAGTTCAACTGAAATAAGCTAGACATCAACTGGTCACTATAACCTTTGCAGATCTAATAGTCTCAGTTATTGAACTTGGATTGAGGTGATCCCAAACATAAAATGAATCAAACAGGACCTAAGTCATTTACAAACAATTGTAAATGTACAGTGTCTGGCACACAGTATAAAATTACCAGGCGTCTTGAGATGGCAAGGCAGCATGTACAAAAGGCAGGAGACACAGAATATAGAAACAAATGCACAGCAGATCCAGAAATGAGAGTCACTGAATTAAAAAAAGAAAAAAAAAAAACAACTAAGACTATCATGTTCAAGGAGTTAGAAGCCATTGAGAATTTCTACAAAGAACCTGCAAATTTTTAAAAAAGAGTCAATTGGAAATTACAGAAAAATGCTTAAAATTTTAGAAGAAGTCAATGAATGGAACATAGATTGGACACTGAAAGAATCAGAGAAGTGGGAGATGTCAATGTCAGTCGTGGTCATTGACTGACAAATCATGGGAAGAATAGAATCAGGTGGGAGACACTCTGGGGTGCTGAAAGGAAGAGCATGCATGCAATCAGGATCCCAGAAGAGTGGAGATAGGAAAGTGGAACGAAGCAACATTACATTGGCTGGGAACTTTTCAAAGCTAATAAAACACAAAACTGACAGATCTGAGAAGCTTTACTAACCCAAATATAGTCATTAAAAAAAAATTATACACTATGGTACACTATAGTATGGCTACCCAGTGGCTCAGTGGTAAAAGAATCTGCCTGCAATGCAAGAGACGTAAGAGATGTGGGTTCGATCCCTGGGTTGGGAAGATCCCCTGGAGGAGGGCATGGCAACCCACTCCAGTGTTCTTGCCTGGAGAATCTCCTGGACAGAGGAGCCCGTCAGGCTATAGTCCATGGGGTTGCATAAAGCCAGACACGGCTGAGTGACTAACACTTTCACTTTCATAGTTTATTTTGGAGCAGGAAATGGCAACCCACTCCAGTATTCTTGCCTGGAGAATCCTATACAGAGGAGCCTGGTAGGCTACATACAGTCCATGTGGTTGCAAAAAGTCAAATACAACTGAAGCAACTTAGCACACACACATAGAGCTTTGTCCACAGAACATCACCAGTGTGGACCAGCTAAATTATTTTCATTTTACTGATGCCATGTTAATATATTGTACTCTTCTTTTACTCTCAGTGACTGAGCAAGCTGGGAGTGGGTTCCAAACACTGAAGCTGGAAGACTAATTTGTTTCCTGGATGACAGTAGTAAAATACATCCTCAGCTCCTGTCTCCAGCCAATCTAATTTTGCACCATGGCTGGTGCCTCCCCTTGGGGTTGATTCGTATGTTAATCCCTTTATCCACTTTCACCAAAGGCTGTGTTCATGCTTGAATTACATGCCCTTACAATATTCTTTCATAAGGACTGTGCCATTTGTTTCTGCAGCTCGGGAGGGTTGTCTAAATCCATTTCCGCTGGGGTGGAGCCACTGGCTCCCAGATGCCCTACAATGTAGGTCCCTCCATATCATTTCTTTTCCAGCTTTAACTGTTTATTGTTTTGCAGCACCTCGATGTTAATCACTGAAATGCACAGACCAGCCTGGACAGAGCAGCCATCCTCTTTCACCTACGTCATTATTGTAGCAACAACTGCCAGAAAGAACTTGGACTTCTCAAAATCCTGGGATCACAGCTTTTTCTATCATTTCAGAGTGATTTTATTCACTGCTGTGAAGAAATCTTCCCTGTCGACAACTCAGACTTTCACTACTTGAACCTCAGTGATGAGGGAGAGAATTGCCCAGAATTGCAAGTTCCTGAAGAGCAAAGACACCTTCTAATAAAAACAGTCATGGCTTCCATGTACTCCCTCCTATGGGCTTCACTGTAGCCTGATGAGGTGGCTTTGTTATCATACTCAATCTGAAGATCAGAGAACTGAACCTTGAGGAGGTTGAATCATACTCTTTGTCAGTCAGTAAGAGATGGAGCTGGGATTGAAGCCCAGGACTATCTGACTTATACCTTATCCTCTTTATCACCATACAAAATAGTGTCCCGTAAGTTTCTCTAGGGTAATCTCCAGGACTGATGCTCAAATACTCTCTATGATGTTTCTGTCAAAAAAGTTGTTCCACCTCTACTGAAGCTATTATAATGATGACAGATTCATTATTTCCTGAAGCACATATTGCTTCATGGGCAAAGTGATCATTCTCCCAATGTGTTCCCTAGACCACTACAGATTCTTTGGCATATTAATACAGTTTCCTATAAAAAAAAACAGATATGCAAATATCTTTGAACAACACCAAATTAAACAAAGTTAGATGAATATCACCCCTCCACACCAATACAGGACTTTTCAGAGCCTTTAATATGCTAATGTGAGTTGTGACTCCTCAAGGACAGGCACTGCTCAGAATTTGCCAACAGTATTTCATGTGGCAGTTCTGAGACACAGTTCTGAGAGAGAACTGTGTTTGAGCGTCTCCTGTGGAAGTACCAGTCAGCAGTGGTCTGCTGCAGGGGCAGGGGCTTTGGGTGTAGCAGACCTGGGTATGGCATAAGCCCTCTTGGAGGAGGTTGCCATTAACCCCACCACAGAGCCACCAGAACTTACACAGGACTTGGGAAACAGACTCTTGGAGGGCACAAATAGAACTTTGTATGCACCAGGACCCAGGACACAGGAGCAGTGACCCCACAAGAGACTGACTCAGACTTGCCCGTGAGTATCCAGGAGTCTCCGGTGGAGGCTTGGGTCGATGGTGGCCTGCTGCAGGGCTGGGGGCACTGAGTGTAGCAGTGCATGCATAAGACTTTTGAAGGAGGTGGCCATTATCTTCATTACCTCCACCATAGTTTGTCCCAAAGTAAATAACAGGGAGGGAACACAGCCCCACCCATCAATAGAAAATTGGATTAAAAATTTACTGAGCATGGTCCCACCCATCAGAACAAGACCCAGTTTCCCCCTCAGTCAATCTCTCCCATCAGGAATCTTCCATAAGCCTCTCATCCTTCTCCATCAGAGGGCAGACAGACTGAAAATCACAATCACAGAAAACTAACCAATCTGATCACATGGACCACAGCCTTGTCTAACTCAGTGAAACCATGAGCCATGCCATGTAGGGCCACCCAAGATGAATGGGTCATGGTGGAAAGTTCTGACAAAACGTGGTCCATTGGGAAAGGGAATGGCAAACCACTTCAGTATTCTTGCCTTGAGAACCCCACGAACAGTATGAAAAGGCAAAAAGATAGGACACTGAAAGAAGAACTTCCCAGGTCAGTAGGTGCCCAATATACTACTGGAGATCAGTGGAAAAATAACTCCAGAAAGAATAAAGAGATGTTGCCAAAACAACAACAACAACCAGTTGTGGATGTGACTGGTAATGGAAGTAAAGTCTAATGCTATAAAGAGCAATATTGCATAGGAACCTGGAATGTTAGGTCCATGAATCAAGGTAAATTGGAAATGGTCAAACAGGAGATGGCAAGATTGAACATCAACATTTTAGGAATCAATGAACTAAAATGGACTGGAATGGGTGAATTTAACTCAGATGAATATTATATCTACTACTGTGGGCAAAAATCCCTTAGAAGAAATGGAGTAGCCCTCATAGTCAACAAAAGAGTCCAAAATGCAGTACTTGGAAGCAATCTCAAAAATGACAGAATGATCTCTGTTCATTTACAAGGCAAACCATTCAATATCACAGTAATCCAAGCCTATGCTCCAATCAGTAATGCTGAAGAAGCTGAAATTGAATGGTTCTATGAAGACCTACGAGACCTTCTAGAACTAACACCCAAAAAAGATGTCCTTTTCATTATAGGGGACTGGAATGCAAAAGTAGGAAGTCAAGAAATACCTGGAGTAACAGACAAATTTGGCCTTGGAGAACAGAATGAAACAGGGCAAAGGCAAAAAGAGTTTTGCCAAGAGAATGTACTGGTCATAGCAAACACCCTCTTCCAACAACACAAAAGAAGACTCTACACATGGACATCACCAGATGGTCAAAACCAAAATCAGATTGATTATATTCTTTGCAGCCAAAGATGGAGAAGCTCTATACTATAGCCAGCAAAAAATAAGACCAGGAGCTGACTGTGGCTCAGATCAAGAACTCCTTATTGCCAAATTCAAACTTAAAGAAAGTAGGGAAAACCACTAGACCATTCAGGTATGACCTAAATAAAATCCCTTACAATTATACAGTGGAGGTGAGAAATAGATTTAAGGGACTAGATCTGATAGACAAAGTGCCAGATGAACTATGGACGAAGGTTCGTGACATTGTACAGGAGGCAGGGATCAAGACCATCCCCAAGAAAAAGAAATGCAAAAAGGCAAAATGGCTGTCTGAGGAGGCCTTACATTAGTTGTGAAAAGAAAAGAAGTGAACGGCAAAGGAGAAAAGGAAAGATATTTGAATGCAGTGTTCCAAAGAATAGGAAGGAGAGATAAGAATATCTTCCTCAGTGATCAATGCAAAGAAATAGAGGAAAACAAAAGAATGGGAAAGAATAGAGATCTCTTCAAGAAAATTAGATACCTTGGTATCTTCAGATACCAAGAAAACATTTCAATGCAAAGAAGGGCACAATAAAGGACAGAAATGGTATGGACTTAACAGAAGCAGAAGATATTAAGAAGAGGTGGCAAGAATACACAGAAGAACTATTAAAAAAAAATATATATATATATATATATATATCTTCATGACCCAGATAACCACGATGGTGTGATCACTCACCTAGAGTCAGACATCCTGGAGAGCCAAGTCAAGTGGGCCTTAGGAAGCATCACTATGAACAAAGCTAGTGGAGGTGACGGAATTCCAGTTGAGCTATTTCAAATCCTAAAAGAGAATGCTGTGAAAGTGCTCCACTCAATATGCCAGCAAATTTGGAAAATTCAGCAGTGACCACAGGCCTGGAAAAGGTCAGTTTTCATTCCAATCCCAAAGAAAGGCAATGACAAAGTATGTTTAAACTACTGCACAATTGCACTCATCTCACATGCTAGCAAAGTAATGCTCAAAATTCTCCAAGCCAAGCTTCAACAGTACATGAACTGTGAACTTCCAGATGTTCAAGCTGGGCTTAGAAAAGACAGAGGAACCAGAGATCAAATTGCCAACATCCACTGGATCATTGAAAAAGCAAGAGCATTCCAGAAAAACATCTATTTCTGCATTATTGACTATGCCAAAGCCTTTGACTATGTGGATCACAACAAACTGTGGAAAGTTCTTAAAGGGATTGGAATACCAGACCACCTGACCTGCCTCCTGAGAAATCTGTATGCAGGTCAAGAAGCAACAGTTAGAACTGGACATGGAACAACAGACTGGTTCCAAATCGGAAAAGGAATATGTCAAGTCTGCATATTGTCATCCTGCTTATTTAACTTATATGCAGAGTACATCATGAGAAACGCTGGGCTGGATGAAGCACAGGCTGGAATCAAGACTGGCAGGAGATAAATCAATAACCTCAGATATGCAGATGACACCACCTTTCTGGCAGAAAGTGAAGAAGAACTAAAAAGCCTCTTGATGAAAGTGAAAGAGGAGAGTGAAAAAGTTGGCTTAAAACTCAACACTCAGAAAACCAAGATCATGGCATCTGGTCCCATCACTTCTTGGCAAATAGATGGGGGAACATTGGAAACAGTGTCAGACTTTATTTTTTGGGGCTCCAAAATCACTGCAGATGGTGACTGCAGTCATGAAATTAAAAGACAATTGCTCCTTGGAAGGAAAGTTATGACCACCCTAGACAACATATTAAAAAGCAGAAACATTACTTTGCCAACAAAGGTCTGTCTAGTCAAAGCTATGGTTTTTCCAGTGGTCATGTATGGATGTGAGAGTTGGACTATAAATAAAGCTGAGCACTGAAGAACTGACGCTTTTGAACTGTGGTCTTGGAGAAGACACTTGAGAGTCCCTTGAGCTGCAAGGAGATCCAACCAGTCCATCCTAAAGGAAATCAACCCTGAATATTCATTGGAAGGACTGGTGCTGAAGCTGAAACTCCAATACTTTGGCCACCTGATGTGAAGAATGGACTCATCTGAAAAGATCCTGTTGCTGGGAGACAATGAAGGTGGGAGGAGAAGGGGACAAGAGAGGATGAGATAGTTGGATGGCATCACTGACTGAATGGACATGAGTTTGAGTAAACCCCAGGAGTTGGTGACAGACAGGGAGGCCTAGTGTGCTGCAGTCCACGCAGTTGCAAAGATTCGGACACGACTGAGCGACTGAACTGAGCTGATTTCATGCAGATTGTTTGTTTCTGAGGCATCTTATAGAGCTACAGGAGGTTACACTTTGAAAAAATTCTGCTTCAAGAAAAACAAAAGAATATGTAGTTGGAGTTCATAATTAATAACAGTAGGTTTCTTATAAATTCCCTGCAAACCTGGGAGTAGTGAATACTGAATGATGGCTAGTAGGGGATTGTGTATAGATAGAATATTCTAAATCTATATATTACATTTGTTGTTATTCAGTCACCAAGTTGTATCTGACTCTTCTGGACCCCTTGGGCTGCAGCACGCCAGGCTTCCCTATCTATCCCTCACCATCTTCCAGAGTTTGCCCACGTTCATGTCCATTGAATTGGTGATGCCGTCCACCCATCTTATCCTCTATCGTCCTCTTATTATATAATCATCTTAAATCTGAAAAACAATCTATCCTAGTACATTCTATTTTCTTTACTTTGTAAAGAGCACCTTTCAGAAGTGTTAAGTAACTTGCCCAAGGCTTCCCCTCAACGGTGTCAGAGTCTGAATCCGAACCCTGACCAGATGGTCCAGAGCTGGACATTCTCGCACTTGCCTGCACTGTCCTTTCCAGTGTCCATCCATCCCCTGGTCAGTATCTGAGGGTCTCTTTTAGCTGCACATCAGCTGTGAACATGCCCACTGGTGACCCACATTTCTCACTGCTCTGCACACGTCTGCAGTTGACCGTCGAAATGCTGTAAGTATTGATTTGGGGGATTGCAAATTAAACGTAATGAGTAGGCAGCTTCACAAATAGAGGACGCATGGATAATAAGAATCAACTCTAACTCGCACTGTGTCTTCAAGCATCTTCATTATTGGACAAGCATTATGTAGGCACACGTACCCATCTCCAACTTCATTTGCTACACTTAAGAGAGAAAATATCAAATGAAGAAGCTGGTCCTATTTATCTCAGTGAGAAATATTTTGTTTTAAGACCTCCAAAAGTCACACTCATTTTTCACATAGATTTTTTTAAAGTGTGTGAAAGAAACACATTTTATGACAAAAGAAAATATTAGAGTGCCTATCTTATTTTAAAACAGCAATTATCTATGAAAAGCAATCATAGTTACTTAGTTTGGTAAAAATAAAGGTCTATGCAACCCAAAATCATCTGAAGGAAAATCACTGGATTCTTCATCTCTTGCTATTCTTGGTCTTTTGAATAGTCAACTGTGAAAGTCTCCTGACCACGGGGGGTCTATTGGAGTCTTGTCATTTGGGGCTCCCTCTCACTGGCCCCACAGGGGCAAGGACCACCTGTGTGACGCTGCTGTGGCCTGGCCTTGGCTCCTCACTTACCCTTTGCTTAAATCAGTGACTTGATCCACACACTTACTATTTCCTAGGAATATCTAGGGAATGGAAGGAGGAAAAGAAAAGTTGTTTATGTTTATATCTATATATCTATATCTATGTCTATATCTGGAAAAGGCAGTGGCAACCCACTCCGGTACTCTTGCCTGGAAAATCCCATGGACAGAGAAGCCTGGTAGGCTGCAGTCCATGGGGTCGCTAAGAGTCAGACACGACTGAGCGACTTAACTTTCACTTTTCACTTTTATGCATTGGAGAAGGAAATGGCAACCCATTCCAGTGTTCTTGCCTGGAGAATCCCAGGGACTGGGGAGCCTGGTGGGCTGCCATCTATGGGGTTGCACAGGGTCGGACATGACTGACATGACTTAGCAGCAGCATGTCTATATCCACATCCCTAAAAATGAAAGGGAGAAGGAAAGAAGTGAAGCTGCATTTCCTTTGACTTTTCCTGGCACCTGACTTCTGCTCCAACTGGGAGCGGCTCTCCAGCATGGTGATATTAAGAGAAGGGGTGGGGACATAACTGGGCTAGGGTGCTGTGGATTTCTGGCTGGTCTACCTGAAATGCTTCCTTAGCCCAGGACTCTTTAAGCCCAGTTTGAGAAGGAAGTGGTCTACCAGCTACTCATTGTGGGATCTGCAGGCCAGGGGGGTCAACATCACCTGCCAGCTTGTGAGACGCACAACCCCAGGCTGCTGGCTCAGATTCCACATTGTAGAGGGTCCCTGTGGTTTCATAGAACCATAAGGCCCAGGAAGCACCTGCTTGGGGTGATGTTGGAGGCAAAGCTCTGTGTCTCCCAGTGAACTGTTCAGTGCACATTGGAGATTAGGGCTTGGTTTCCTCTGCATCCATCCAAAAAGCCAGTGGTGGAGAGCAAGAATCACCATCGAGTCTTCTAAAGCAGTATTACAGGGAAAAACTATATTAATGAAGTTGTTCTTTTATCAAGGGGCTTCCATAGGTGTTGGTACACAGGCACCCCGCCTCCTTTCCTCCTGGCATGTCCAGTGCTGGCATGTCCATGTGGGCTCCTTCTCAGTCACCACTGCTCAGAAGATGGAAAATGCAGATGTCCAGCCGTACCCAAGAGCAAGGCAGGTGGAATCTCCTAGAGTGGAGTCCAAGCACCACTGTATTTATAAAATTCCCCTGGCTTATGCTAAGTTGTGCACAGAACTGAGAACCCCTGCTGAGGATTGGATTCAGGAGAAAGTGAATTCAGGGGAATTTGAAAAAAAAAAGGGGGGGGCTGCTTTTTTCTAAAACCCTCAAATGGACCAAGGTCTTTCACAGTTGTGTGGTTTTCATCAGCGTCCTAGATATAGTCGGCAGTTAGAAGCCACATGAGCCTTTGGAAGTCTCTCTTTTATATAGAAAGATATAGACATAGACATAGATATGTGTGTTTGTTGCTCAGTCATGTCTGATTTTGCGACCCCATGGACTGTAGTCCACCAGGCTTCTCTGTCTCTGGAATTCTCCAGGCAAGAATACTAGAGTGGGTTGCCATTCCCTTCTTCAGGGGATCTTCCTGACCCAGAGATTGAACCTGGGTCTCCTGCATTGCAGGTGAATTCTTTACCACCTGAGCCACCAGGAAAACAAATAGCTATAGATGTGGATATAGATGGAGATATGGATAAAAAGTCTCAATCTCCACCTCAGCCCTTAACCTTGTCTCAATTTAAGAACACAAGTACAAGTCTACAAGTTACCTGAACTGCCCCCTGCCAAGTTATAATATTCATGAGAGATTGGATGATTCGTTCCGTTAAAACATTTTTTAGGACTCTGTTATGCATCCTTAATTTGAAAACACATGCATATTTAATCTTCTCTTCATTAGAAATGTATTTATACAAGTAATAATAAGCCACAGCCTCTGAAGACAGAAAAAATAAGACAGATGGGCAAGACAATGTCAGAACTTACAGACGGGAACCCCTTGTCGCGTCTCATAAATCCCATCATGTCTTCTTCACCAGAACATGAATGAGACCCTGTAGCCTCACAGGAAGTTATCACAACCCTAGAGCCATATGTAGCATTTCCATGACTAAGGCATTTTCCCAGCATACCAGCAACAGCGGTGAACTTCTATAAAACACCAATGGAAATCCAAGCTTGGGGTGATACTGAGTCCGCTGTGACCTGGGCAGTGTGCGTGCATGTATGAGGTGAAGGGAGTGACAAGTGAGGTATAGGCAACAGAAGAAAGGAATTAGGACTGTTTTGTTATGGCAAGGTACTCACGTCATCTGTGAAGTGGTGTACAATCACATAAACTATTCGATTGAAAACTACGGAAGGCAGAGAAAGAGTGGAAGACAAAAATAGGAACAAACAACCAGGGCAACAAATAACCAACAGGAATGAACATGGTAGACACGAACCCAACTCTCTCACAAGTCACTTTGAACTGGTGGGAAAATGTACCAATTCAAAAGACAGAGATTGACAGAGTGGATCAAAGCACGCAACCCAACTCTGTATTGTCTACAAGAAGCCTACTTTAAATATAAAGACACATGTAAAGAAAGCACGAATAGCTGCATCAATGTGAGAGAGAATGGACTTCAAAGAGTGTTATCAGGGATGAAGAAGGGTTTTATGTAATGATAAAGGGATCAATTCTTATAAGAGACATGACCATCCTTAACAGGTATGTGCCTAACAACAGAGCATCGGACTACTTGAAGCAAAATCAGATAGAACTACAAGGAGAAACAGAGGAATCCACGGTTATAATTGGAGACCTCAGCACCCCTCTATTACAAACAGACAGATTTAGCCAGCAGAAAGGCAGTGAGAACATAGTTGACCTCAACAGCACCATCAATCAAGAGGATGTAATTGACATCTATAGACAGCTTCATCCAACAGCAGCGGAAAACACATTCTTCTCAAGCTCTGGGCCGTGAAACGCACCTTAACACATCTAAACGAATAGAATCATGGCATGCCTGCTCTCAGACCACAGTGAAATCAAACTAGAAATCAGAAACAGAAAGATAATGAAAAAAATTCCAAAATGTATGGAGAAAAAAACAACACAGCTCTAAAAAAAAAAAAAAAAAAAAAAACGGGCCAAAAGAGGAGAAAAAGAAAAGCTTCAAGGGAAATTTTAAAATATTTCGAACTAAATAAAAGTGGACCACAACTTACCAGAAATTTCTGGTTGCAGGGAACACAGGGCTGAGAAGGAAATGTGTAGCCTTGAGTATGTATATTAGAAAAGAAAAAGGCCTAAAATCAAGTCTGTTTCCACCTTAGCAAACTAGAAGAGGGAGAGCAGATTAAATCCAAAATAAGCAGAAAAAAAGGAATAAAAAGAGTTAGAGCAGAAATCAATAGAATTGAAAACAGGAAATCAATAGAGAAAAACAATGACGCCAAAAGCTGGCTCTAGGAAGAGCTCAATAAAACTGATAAGCCTCAACGAGACAGGCTAACTAAGCAAAAAGCAGACAAGGAGGGTGGGCAGCTATTAATTCAGAAACTACGCCTTGAGGAAGCCTGGCAGTATGCCAGGGTACCCTGTGAATAGGACAGATACCAGCTCTGCTCTGCCTGACTCTACATATCAGTGGCAGGTGGGGGGCATCGATAATTTGAGTAAACATCTAAATGACATCATTTCAGGTCAATTAAGTGCATTAAGGGCAACAAGTCAGGGTGTTATAGAGAATGGCAAGGTGAGTGGAGTGGTCAAGAAGGGCTTCTCAGTGGAGGCAATATTTGAGCAGAGCCTGTGAGCAGGAGACACCTGGGCAGAACGTGGAGGCTGAGTCACACTTAATGGCAGCTGGTGGGTTTGGAAGCCTGAGCAGGGACACGTTTAGTGGGTCTGAGACCTGACCAGGCAGGAAGATGGCAGGCAGGATGGGGGGAACAAAAGTGGAATCGGGCAGGTGTGCTGGATGGGCCGCGCTGGGGAGGCTGGGTGCTGTTCCCAGTGCTAAGCGGAGCCGCTGCAGAGCTTTAAGTGGGAATTGATGTTTCAAAGGGTCTCCCTGGAAACACCCTAAGGATTGGATTGTAGAACAAGTGGGAATCAGGGAGACCCACCAGGGGGATGTCAGAGTCATCCCAGAGATATGGACATCAGCCCTGACCAGGGCGGCAACACGGGACTGAGACAAGTGGACAGACGTGGGGAACGTGGAGGTGGAGTCGCTGGCTGCAACACTGGTTCTGTTGTGGGCAGTGGGTGATGGAGAGAGAGAGGTGATGCCGAGAGCTTCTGCCACGGTGCATGGTGAGTGCAGCATCTTCTGCTGTGCTGGGGGAGGTGCCCGGTGGCTTGGCATGTGGCTGCTCCAGGAGAGAGGGATCAGTAGAAGGTAACCTGGGAGCCACTCCAAGAGAGGCAGGACAGGAGGGGTAATGGGGCTGGTTGGCTCATTTAAAAGAACTAGACACATCCTGTCAACAATCCTGTAGTTGACCCCGCCTGGTGACACAGTCTGTGTGTTAGAGGGTCGTTTTAATCCTGCATCACCATTTGAGGGGCTCAGATCTCTCTTCGGGCATCTTTAATGGACATGTCTCGGCTCTCTCCCCAATCAGAAGCAATGGTCTGGTTGTCCCAGGCTTGGTCCAGCACCAGGCCTCCCTTCTGTCAAGCCACAGCTTTGGGAGCAAGGCCCGCAGTTGTGCTCTGGACCCATGAAATCTAACAAGCTCTGGGAACAGAGTGGGGCTCAGATATGAAGCAGGAGCATCTAGACCTCTCTGCAAGGCCCAGGGAGGATGCTGAACTCAATTCAGAGACATGGCTGCACCCGGTCAGTCGGTCTATTGACAGAGGCGAAGATATTTCAGACAATGACACACCTTCGAAGTAGCTGAAGAGCAAAAGGGTGGGTTTATTGGAAAGATATGGGGTTGTGTCACTGAAGCCACAGGCTGGACGTGCAGTGGGTCAGGGGAAGGATGGAGCTGGACGTGGGGGGCTTTGTGGCCAGGAGGCCTCCTCTGGACCACAGGGTCTGCGCCAGCCCTGCTCCAAGCCTCTGCCTCCATCTCCTCCCATCCATGTACTACTCTCCCTCTGAAGCTCTCTCTGGGCTTGCATGCAGCTGTGTGCCACCGTCACGTCCCTGCGTGTGTCCGGGAGTCGGTCCCTGTTGACCGGCCCGGTGCGTGCCTCCATGCATCTCCTCCACTTGCTGAGTCCACGTTCTCCCACAAGGCTGACAATGGCCAACCCAACACACAGCCTCCCCTCTGGGCTAAGGGCCTGTAGTGCCCAATTCCAACCTGAGTGGATGAGCAAAGCTCTGTTCTCCACCCTGGTCCCTAGTGGGCGGCAGGGGACAGAGGTCAGGGGGGACGCCATCCTGACATGACTTCAGCCCAGTCCTGTGTCTGGGGGTTCCTATCGGTGGGAGGGTTGTGTGCCGGGGCAGAAGCTCCATGGTACAGTCCTGCCGGGTCAGTACTGCAGGACGCAGTGAGACCAGCATGGACTTAGCAAGTTCTGTGTTCAGTTCTCGGTCACAGGGTTCCCTCCAGGCTGCTCTGTTTTGATGTTTTACCAGCATCCGTGCTGAAGGAGATTTCCCCAAAGGGAGAATTACAGTGGTGGCGGACACATTGCAATCCTTTCCACTTGCAAACTCTCAGACACCATCTTTCTCCTGCTCCCAAACCACAGGGGACAAAGAGAAGAACACAGACAACATCGCTAGAAGCAGCCACGTGCTGAGTCTGCCAGACACTGTTTAGGCATCTTTAGACACCGGGATGGGGCGGGGGCTCCACCAGGGCCCCCGGCACACTCCCTCATGCATGTCCTCTCAGACTTCTCCACCCGACACCCAGAGGCCAGGCTGCAATTGTGTCTCCACGCTTATTTACATGAGCAGATGGCTAGTTAGTGTAAGTGGAACAAAATATTTTTAAAATAATATTTAACAGACGGGGAGAAGGAGGCCTCACTGCAGTCAAACACCCATCTTGTCACTTGAATTCCACGAGTCCTCCCTGAGCTTAAAGGCCACCCTGCCTGCTCCTGTGATGTGCACAGCGTTCCGAGTGTTTTACTAAATCCTAAATCAATCGGGGAGAGGAAAGCCTTGAGAGCATCTTTAGAGCCATGCCTCCTGCTGCCCTGGTCCCTGTGCCATGCACCTCCCACTACCCTGCATCCCCCTCATTGGCACACACTCTCCAGGCCTTTTTTCCTTCTGTTTTTACATTTTTCGTCATTCTGCCCTTTGGGGCCGTTTTCACCTTTTCCTTCTAGTCTACCTTTGAGCCATATTCCATAGCAACTTAATTAATTTGTGTCAGGGATTGTGTGGATCTCATTTATTGCTTAATATGTGCCTAAATGCCTCCTTTCCCTTGTTTAGAATCTGTCCCCTCATGTCATGAACTCTGTCACTTGAGCCTGAGGCCAAGGGAACAGTTTTCCAGTGAATTGTTCCCAAGAAAGAAAGGCGGGAGTTCCTGCAACATCTCCCACTCTGCTCACCTTTTTTTGAAACAGAAGGAGAAGAAGGGGAAACGACTCCCACGCCTTTGCCCAGATTCAGCCACTTATTTCATATTACTTTTCATTAAACAAATCACCTTCCTGTTCGTAAAAAAGAAAATTATGTCACATGCAATGGAATATTAGCCATAAAAGGGAATAAAATTTGAGTCATTTGTAAAAATGTGGATGGACACACAGTCTGTCATAGACAATGAAGCAAGTCAAAAAGAGAAAAACAAATATATATATGGCATCCAGGCTCCCAGCTCAGAGGAGCATTGTTGATGCCAGAATGGCATTGAGGCCCCGCACACAGACTGGAACTTTCTTCCCAGGTAATTGGAGGTTCCCCAGTGCAACTGGGCTGATATTTCATGCTTGTCCTTGTATCTCTGAGACCTTCTCTGACCTGCCCTCTTCCTCCAGGACCAGCTGGGAAAGGACCCCGAATCAGGGCCAAATCATGGCCATTTACTTCTGGAAAGGGCTCCTGCTGCTGCTAAGTCACTTCAGTTGTGTCCAACTCTGTGAGACCCCATAGACGTCAGCCCACCAGGCTCTGCCGTCCCTGGGATTCTCCAGGCAAGAACACTGGAGTGGGTTGCCATTTCCTTCTCCAATGCATGAAAGTGAAAAAGTGAAAGTGAAGTTGCTCAGTTGTGTACAACTCTCAGTGACCCCATGGACTGCAGCCTACCAGGCTCCTCCATCCATAGGATTTTCCAGGCAAGAGTACTGGAGTGGGGTGCCATTGCCTTCTCCAGGAAAGGGCTCCAGCCATCCCCTAATCCCTTCATTTCACGCCTGAAGCGGTGAAGGTGCAGAAAGGTTAAGTGGCTTTTTGAAGGTGTCTCAGCCCATGGGTGGCAACCTGTGTGGAGCCCAGGTTCCTTAACCCTGACATCCTCCTGGGCAATGGCAATCAGCCATGCTCTTGGGTACAGGGTTCTTATGAAGCAGTGGGCTCAGGTCTAATTTTCAAGGGAAAGGGCTTTCAATACAGCCTGTTGTCTCCACCTGAGAGGCCGAGTCTGATTTTAAACATAGGCGGGCAAGACGGTACCTCTCCCAGGAGATCCAGGTGGCCAGGCTGGGCTTTCCTGAGAGCTTCCTGCTAGCTCATCCTCTTTTAAGGAGCAAGAAGGGACAGTCAGAGTTGTTGCATCAGATTCCTCAGAGTCCCGCCAGCCTGGGGCAGTGTGGCTTTGGACATCAGCAACCCCAGGATACTGGAAATGAAAACCCCCAGGAATTTTTAATCTGTCTGGTGTAATAGAGGACCTTTGTGTTCATGAGATCATATGGTTGGAGCTTCAGAAGAGGAAAGGCTGATGAAGGCCAGGGAGGTGGGAAAGATGAATGCTCTTGGGACCCAGATCCAAGGGCCTGCACATCTGGTTACTGAATGGGAAACACAGCCACTCCTGGTCAGGACTGAAACTCACCAAGGGGATGCCCTGTCGTGGAACTGGCTGATTTGACAGTGTGGCCTTGAGGGTCAATTGGAGGTTTGCTATCCCTCAGAGAGCACAAGGCACCCGCGGCACCTGCTCCCCTGGTCCCTGTCCACTTCCCTTTCCCCTCGGTTTCCTCCCCTCCAAGGTTCCCTTTGCCCAGATCTGCTGTACGGCAGGTGCTGAGTCAGGGTTGGGAGGATGCTCTGAGCAGGGCATTGAGGTGCCCTGGGCTCTGGGAAGGCAGAGATGGAGCCAACCTGACTGGCTGGGGCTGCTCTTCAAGGTCTTCAAGGTCTTTACATTCTTCTCACAAAGTCCCTTGATGAGCATTTAGTGTCTGCCCAACACAAGGACCAGGGTTCCTAATAATGTTTAGTAGAGATATGTTTATCTCTACTAAATAATGTTTAGTAGAGAATAATGTTTAGTAGAGAATATACAGTAAATACATACGGTGGGTACATGAAGAGTGAACGTAGGGATGAAGGACTAAATGAACACATTGAATGTAAGAGGACCTTGTAAGAACTTGGACCAGAAGACAGTCAGGTTCTTTCTAGTCTCTCCGCTTCAGGAGTTTGAAGAAAGCAGAAGAAATATTTTTCAAATCAGCTAGAGGGCCAAGGAGAGAGTGCCTCTCACTATGTGCAGACTCCGTGAGCCGAGAACCTGGGGTCTCTTAACCTCTGTCAGCGTTCCCTGCAGAGTAAGACCCCTTAGGCACCAGGCAGATAAGACTCCTCACCTCAGTCCCAACTACTGGTCACCCCAGAGTCTGACAATTACACTTTCTTTTCTTTTTCTTTTTTTTTTTTACAGAAAGGCTTGGAAATTAATCTTTATTACTGAAAGATTTTTTTATAGAAAGACACAAGGATTAAGTGTCGCTCCAGTTTTGCACCCTTTCGTCACATTATAAAACGTGCCTTACAGTTTCCTAATAGGTCAGTAGTCTGAGCCATGTCTTGACTTTCTCGTCACCCCCACTGTCATCATCTCCTGATGAGCATGAGGCTGGGACCCTCACAGCAACCCCCAGGTGGCCTCTTCCTGCTGAGCCCCCCCAGGGAGCTGGCACCTTCAACCTCAAATGACTGCAGAGGCTGTGACTGTACACCCTTACCTCTCCTTGTCTTCATTTCAGAGCCATCCAGTCCTTGCAGCTAGCACACTGAAATATTCATATTTTAGATGGGGGGGGGGGTGTTAAAAAACTCATTGACCAAAAGTCAGTTCATCATCTTTAAATCAATCTCAACATTGTGATAAAAGACAAGTGAACAAAGAAATTATTTGCAAATATGAGGTCTGTTTTGCTAGCTATTTCCCCACCCCTGAATTCTAATATATATATATATATATATATTTGTTTAGAAAACTGGTCAGTGAACACTAATGTGGTAAAGGGAAATGCATGCTACATAATTCATTAAACCCCACAGGCTTTCTGCAGCCCCACCTTTCAGAAACATGTTAACATGCAGAGTGAACGATTTTCAGGGTAATTAAGGGAATGAGTTGTGGCAACAGCAGGACTCTTATCACCAAACTTCCTTCCAGGCTTCTCTCATCTTCCTGTTGTTTTTATCCTGAAATGTTACACTGTGGTGGGGCAGTGAAGAGAGGAAGGGAAAAGACAGCATGGGGAGACCCCCGAAGAGTCAACACTCTAAGAAGCTGGATGAATCTCTTTCTTTTCAATTTTTACTTTATATTGGAGTATGGTTGAAATTCCATGGATGGAGGAGTCTGGCGGGCTACAGTCCACAGGATCAGCAACCGAGCACACACACACAGTCGTTACACGGTGTGGGGGAGGAGTCTCCTCTTCTGCCCCTAGAAGTGGTGCTCACTGGTTTTCCTTTCTTTCTTTCTTTTTGGTTGGTTGGCTTGAGTTCCTGGTTATTCCCCACTAAGGCAACAAACCATCTTCCAGAAAACGGAAAAGCCAACGTATCAACCCTCAGGAGATTTCATCTTTAACTGGTTCCTTACCTTGCACGTTGGGCACAGTGATGTGAAGACGTATCGTGGCTTTGGCACCCATCTTGCACTTTGCTCTAGTCGGGTTGTCTTTATCTCCCTCAGATTTGGGTTGAAATCCTGACTCCCAGAGGTGATGGTGGTAGTATTGGTACCTTGGGCTTTATGGATGTTACTACGTCATAAGAGTGGAGCCCTTGTGAATAGGATGAAGTGCCCTTATGAAAGAGCTCCAAAGGATCCTGGCCCCTTTGGCCAGGTGAGGACACAGAAGTTTGCAAACCCAGAAGAGGGCTCTCACCCACGCAGTGCATCCTCTCTTTATAACCCTCCAGCCGCTCCCTTGTGACAGTTGCTGCAGTTGTAATTGGATGTGGATAGGCGGTTAGCATCTGTCTCCCCAGCGTAGTTCTATGAGAGTAGGAGCTGTGGTTTCCTCCCCACTGCAGTGCTCGGTGTGTGTGTGTGGTGCCAGCCCTACACCCCGGG
The DNA here is from genome assembly GCF_003369695.1 of Bos indicus x Bos taurus. NCBI lineage: Eukaryota > Metazoa > Chordata > Mammalia > Artiodactyla > Bovidae > Bos > Bos indicus x Bos taurus. The sequence goes on from NC_040088.1 coordinate 27,414,873, forward strand.
CTCAGTACATATTTGCTGAGAGTAGGAAATAATAAACAGGGCTTCAGGTGCTATGGACTTCTATGGGAGCCAATATAAGCGCTCAGACTTGGGGATTATGGGATGTACTTTCAATCACAGTGTGCTCTGTGACCGGGCAGACTGTGTCCTGAGCCTGGACTCTGTCCAGACCATGCGTCAGAAGGCTCCAGGATGAGTCGGGATAGGAGGGACCCCACGGAGAGGAGGGTGTCACTCAGAATGCCGGGGGAGGGGTCCTTGAACAAATGGCAGAGAGGGGCCCGAGGTGGCCCCCTGGGTTTGGGCACTTGTGAAGCCAAAATGAGTTCTTGTCACAAAACCTCACCAACACTGAGCGGAACACGGCTCTCCTGCACAGGGCTGCCCTGCTGTGCACAGACATGCAGGAAGTCTGGAAAGCATCATCAAGGTCCTCCACATCTTTAGAGCCTAATAAAAACTGTTATCTTTTCCAAGGAGGGTTATTAGAGGGAGCAGCAGCAGATCAGAGAACAAGCAATCAATTGTAGCCATCACTGTGTCATCTGTAACCTCTTTGGGTATAGGTGGAAGGATACTGCCCTGCCTGGGGGAGGCGGGGTCCATCAAAGATCATCATCCTTCCATCCTTTCTTGCTTCTTCGTGTGACCCGCCTCTGCTCAGTACCTTTGTACCTTACAGAATTCACCCACAGCCTGGTCCAGAATCAAAACATAAAATGCCAGGTACCTCATCCAATTATCAATACCAGCTGGAAGCATGTTTAGCTATGAGTTAAAGAAATCTGAATGAATGATGGCTGAAACAATCAGGAGTTTGTTGTCTTACACGGTAAGCTGTCAGAAGGGAGCTGGCTGTCAGTTTAAATTCACTGGCTTACTGATGCCACTGAATACCCAGATTCACTCTGTCTTGGTTCCTGTTATTACTCTTCTTGTGGACTGACTTTCGTCACATCAGTTGAACATCATCACAAGATGGTTGCCACCACACCAGCCATCAAATCCATGTTTAGCAGGAAAGGGGTAACACCAACAACATACTGACTTCTTGTACAAGACAGTAAGCTACATTCCTGGATGCCCCCTATCATACGTCTGCCTTATTATTTGTCAGAACTTTGCCTTGTGGTCAGCCCTTAGTGTAGTGGAGGAATGAGAAAATAAATATTTAATTTTCAAGTCCTTGTGGCATCAAGGGAGAAAGGAGATAGAATGACTGTTTTATCATCCAAAGAACATTTTCTCCAATACCAGCCAACTTATTAATTCATCCACGTACCCACTTTTGCCATTCTTTTGTCAAAACTTTTACACCCTGAGGGCATGATAATATCATTCATTTTTACATGTGAGTATCCCTTTATTCATATTACAAACATTTATTAGTTGCCTCCTATGTTTCAAGTGCTGTCCTGGGCAATTAGAACACTGCAACAAATGAGACTCAGTGCCTCCTGCTTCAGTGTGGAGGCCGGTCACCTGCAAAGAGACTCTGGTCAGTTATTAACCAAGGTGATGAGGTCTATGGAGGAGAAAAACGGGTGATGTGGGCTCCTAGGGGAGTAGACACATCTAGATTGAATCATGTTAGATTTTTCTCAAAATGCATCAAGTTTAAGCTGAGACCTAAGAAGCAGGCGGATGTGGAGAGTTCCCTCCACCCTGGACCATGGGGAGGAAACGTGGGGGACTCAAGAAGCAGGATAACTTCCCAGGACTTGAAATCCCACACGGCTGGAGACCTGGAGCCTGAGAGCAGAAGCTGGTGCAGGACGAGGCAGCGGGAGGAAGTTGCAGGAATCTACTTCCATGCCTCCTACCTCCGGACATCCCTGCAAAGACTCAACTAAGAGACCAGCTTCTAAGAGCGCCAGGGTCTCCACCACACCCTCTGGGAGAGAGTAGACATGGACATATCCACAGCTGACTCTTTGTTCCCAGATTCTTCTTTGCATCTCCTGCCGGAGAGAAAGCTGTGAGAAGCCAGCCTACTCCCCATCCCTGGTTTACCATGTCCCTCTACTGAGGATAGGTGCTTGTTAGTATTTATGGACCTAGTTGGAATTGCTCACACAGTCCCTTAAAACAGGATCCCTAGCTTGTTGTTAACTCATTGATCTCTGTATCCTCATCCCTTTAGTTCAAACCTTCGAGGATGTGGGTGCTACGTGCTCACTGGGCAGGAAAGGAGGAGTGAAACAGTTCTCTACCCCTCGGCAGCCACCAGGCACCCAGGAAGGCCATACAGCCCATTTCCCCCTAGGCCGCGTGTTTATTTATAGCCATGCTGTGATACAGACCCCTCTGAAGAACCCATTAAAAAGGACTTCTGATTGATGAATTTCATACCATGGAGCAGAACCATGTCCCCGCCATGTCAAATCCCCCACAAAACCCAGAAGTACCCTGCCTGTTCTAAATAACCAAACTCCAAACTGCAATGAATGAAAAGGCTGCTTTGGAGGCTGTGTTTCTAGCCAGCAGTAAGTTCAGAAGCAAACTGCACATGTGATGTTACCTCCACGATGGTACTTCACACAACCTCATTTCAAACCTGTGAGGGAAGCTGACAGATTTGCTGCAGACTGTGCCGTCTATGGGGTCGCACAGAGTCGGACACGACTGAAGCGACTTAGCAGCAGCAGCAGTGGGCAGTCCTGAAGGTTTTGCTTGAAAGCCTCGGGAGCAGGGAGATCCTGGAATCTTGCATCAACCTCACCCACCAACCCCGGCTGAGCAGGAGAGGGCTCAGCATATGTCACCTGTCCGTCTCTGTCTCCTCCTCTGCCCTTCCCTCCCCTCCTCCTCCCTCTGATGGCAGGGGACCTGGAGGCTGCATGGAGCCCTGGGCCAGGTGAGTGGGGAGAGCTCAAGTTGGTGGGTGAAGGGAAGAACCAAGACTTTGGGGTTGAATTAAATGAAATCTCAGGTCTTATCTGTTCCAGCTGTGCCAGGCAGACCCAGGCTCCATCGCCCGGAGCGCAGATTCTCACCTGAAGGTTTGGATGTTTACCACGGTGGGGTGTCTTAGGCATTAACTGGGAACCACAGATGCAAGAGCCCCTTCTAGTTCTGCTCTGTGGAGGGACCATCTACCCTCCTGAGACCCGATTGGCTTCCAAACTCCCCACCCACCCCAGACCCCAGTGCCTCAGCCTTCTGTTGCCTTCTCTCTCTCTCTCTCCCCCTGCTCCACCACATTCACTCACACACACCTCATCATGTCACATACCACAAACATACACACAACCCCCCCACACCACAGCACGAATACAAGCACACCACACATAGACCAACACAGGCACACCACACAAACACCACAGACCCACACGACACCCACACACACATACTCACACACACACCGTGATGCAATCAAGCCTCCACACTTACTTTTCAGTTCACAACTTGGTACAAAATAAGGGGGATAGAGAAACCGTGTTAAACGACACCAGGGAGATTTGATCCACAACTTACAGAAGGCAAAACAAAAGATCCATTTTCCTCAATAAATAGACATCAGAAGTGGAGGGCAATGGAGGGCAGGCTCAAGAGAGGAAGATATTTGAGAGAAAGAGCAGCCTAGTACAGTGTAGAAGGGTTTGTATCTTGATTGGAACAAATTTATCATAAACACATGTGTGTGTTTAAGTTGCTCAGTCGTGTCTGACCCTTTGTGATCCTAGTAGCCCACCAGGCTCCTCTGTCCATGGGATTCTCCGGGCGAGAATACTGGGGATTCTCCTCCAGGGGATCTTCCCAACCCAGGAGTCTAACACACATCTCTTGCATCTTCTGCTTTGGTAGATGTGTTCTTCACCATTAGTGCCAATACTTTCTCGCAATTTGTGAAATTGGCTTTTGTCATTCAAAGATGTAAAATCTTGTCATCCAATTTTTTTATCAGAAATTTTTTTTTACTATCCCAGTGAGATAAAGATATTATCCTATATTTTCTTTTTAAACATTTGCTTTCACATGTAGGCCTTTAATCCATCTGGAATATATTTTTGTGTATGGTGTTGTGTAGGGATCTAAATATATTTTTTTCCATATGTCCAGCCAATTGTCTGCATACGAGTTATTAAAAAGTCCCTCCTTCCCCATTGATTTGAGACTGCACTCCTCTCTCACACAAATCTCCTACAGCTCTTGTGATTTCTGCTGAGGTTAATCCTGCCTGAGTCTTTCTCACAATTGTCTTCTCCATCTTTGGCCCTTTACTCTGTTATGTGACTTTTAGAATCAGCTGTCAAGCTCTGTTAACTTCTGAGACTTTGTTCGGGATTGCACGGAACATGTGCATCTATCTGGGAAGAATTTCCATCTTCCTCATATCACCTCACTCACTCTCTTTTTCGTCTCCTTGGCTGGTTCTCTCTTCTCTCTCTGCCCTGTCCTCTAAGTTTCAGCAGGACCCAAGCATTAGTGCCTGGAACAGGTGTCTCTCTATCCAAGAAGAATCTTCCCCCCCTAACCAGAGCCACAACCCCAGCATCCTTCTCAACACCCTGGAGTCTTATTAAACACAGATCTCAAGCCCCTACCCATGGAGTTCCTGATTCAGTAGCTCTCAGAAGTCCCCAGATATCTAGGGTTGACCCAAGAATTTGCAATCTAACAAGTTTCCAAGTTCTGCAGGTCCTGTGACCACTGTTTTAAAACACCATCATGTATTAACAAATCCTTAACTTTTATTTTTAGCCTAAACTTCTGGCACTTCCTTCTCAGTTCCAGAATTTCACATGCAACTAACAGCATGATAATCTAATTATCACCTGAAACTGTACAGATCCAAACCAACCCCCTGTTACACTTCCCCCTACACCAGTGTTCCATGGTCTTGTCCATTTCAGGCAATGCAAACACTCTCCTTCCAGTGTTTCTGGCCGAAACCTGGAGTCACCCCTTTCTCTCATATTCCACGGACAATTCTTCACCAAATCCTATTGGTTCTACCTTCAAAATGTATCCAAAACTTGACCATTTCTTGCCACCTCCATCACAATTCCCTGGATTCCTGTCCCATGGGTTATAGCAACAGTCCCAAACTCAGATGCAGGTGTCCACTACTGTTGTTGAGTTGCCAAGTCACGTCTGATTCTTTGTAGCCTCATGGACTAGAGCATACCAGGCCTCCCTGTACCATCTCCTGGAGTTTGTCTGAGTTCATGTCCATCTTATTGGTGATGCCATCCAACCGTTTCATCCTCTGTTGCCCTTTTCTCCTTCCATCTTCGATCTTTCCCAGCATCTAGGTCTTGTCCAATGAATCAGCTGTTCAAATCAGGTGGACAAAGTATTGGAGCTTCAACTTCAGCATCAGCATTGAGGGTCGATCTCCTTTAGAATTGACTGGTTTGATCTCCACCATTGCTCCCTTTCAATTTATTGACCCAAGAAGCTGGATGAGCCCATGGAACTTTTAGATCTTGCCAGCTCTTCATGTGAACATCATCCAAAGGACTGGGTTTCACTGGTGGCTCAGATGGTAAAGAATCGGCCTGCAGTGTGGGAGACCCGGCTTCTATCTCTGAGTCAGGAAGATCCCCTGGAGAAGTGAATGGCTACCCACTGTGGAGAAGTCAATGGACAGAGGAGCCTGGCACGTTACAGTCCGTGGGATCACAGGGAGTCAGACACAAATGAACGACTAACACTACATTACTATACATTTATATATATATATATATATATATATATATTTCAAATCCTATTTCAAATCATAAGAGATGATGCTGTGAAAGTGCTGCACTCAAAATGCCAGCAAATTTGGAAAACTCAACAGTGGCCACAGGATTGGAAAGGTCAGTTTTCATTCCAATCCCAAAGAAAGGCAATGCCAAAGAATGCTCAAACTACCACACAATTGCACTTGTCTCATATGTTAGCAAAGTAATGCTCAAAATTCTCCAAGCCAGGCTTCAACAATACATGAACTGTGAACTTCCAGATGTTCAAGCTGGTTTTAGAAAAGACAGAGGAACCAGAGATCAAATTGCCAACATTTGCTGGATCATTGAAAAAGCAAGAGAGTTCCAGAAAAACGTCTATTTCTGCTTTACTGACTATGCCAAAGCCTTTGACTGTGTAGATCACAATCAACTTTGGAAAATTTTGAAAGACATGGGAATACCAGACCACCTGACCTGTGTCTTGAGAAATCTGTATGCAGGTCAGGAAGCAACAGTTAGAACTGGACATGGAACAACAGACTGATTCTAAATAGGAAAAGGAGTACGTCAAGGCTGTATATTGTCACCCTGATTATTTAACTTCTATGCAGAGTACATCATGAGAAACGCTGGGCTGGAAGAAGCACAAGCTGGAATCAAGATTGCTGGGAGAAATATCAATAACCTCAGATATGCAGATGACACCACCCTTCTGGCAGAAAGTGAAGAAGAACTAAAAAGCCTCTTGATGAAAGTGAAAGAGGAGAGTGCAAAAGTTGGTTTAAAGCTCAACATTCAGAAAACGAAGATCATGGCATCTGGTCCCATCACTTCATGGGAAATAGATGGGGAAACAGTGGAAACAGTGTCAGACTTTATTTTTTGGGGCTCCAAAATCACTGCAGATGGTGACTGCAGCCATGAAATAAAGACACTCCTTGGAAGAAAAGTTATGACCAACCTAGACAACATATTAAAAAGCAGAGACATTACTTTGCCAACAAAGGTCTGTCTAGTCAAGGCTATGGTTTTTCCAGTAGTCATGTATGGATGTAAGAGTTGGACTATAAAGAAAGCTGAGCACTGAAGAATTGATGCTTTTGAACTGTGGTGTTGGAGAAGACACGTGAGAGTCCCTTAGACTGAAAGGAGATCCAACCAGTCCATCCTAAAAGAGATCAATCCCGGGTGTTCATTGGAAGGACAGATGTTGAAGCTGAGAGTCCAATATTTTGGCCACCTGATGAGAAGAGCTGACTCATTTGAAAAGACCCTGATGCTGGGAAAGATTGAAGGCAGGAGGAGAAGGGGACGACAGAGGAAGAGATGATTGGATGGCATCACTGACTCAGTGGACATGAGTTTGAGTAAACTCTGGTAGTTGGTGATGGACAGGGAGGCCTGGTGTGCTGCAGTCCATGGGGGTTGCAAAGAGTCGGACACGACTGAGCAACTGAACTGAACTAAACTGATTTTATATATATATATAGATAGATAGATAGATATAGATATAGATATAGATATAGATATTCTTTTTTAGATTCAATAGCTTTATTCTTAACTACCTTTTGGGAGTTTTGGTGCTGTGAATACCACTTTAAAATAGAACTTAGCATAATGTTATTTTCTACTGTTTGCACATGCCTGCTAAGTCATTTCTGTCGTGTCCAACTATGTCCACTGTGATGCTGAATAATGTAGTGATAATCAGCAACCTTGTTCATGTCTGACTTTAATGTGGGAATTAACACCCAAATCAACCTGCTGCATATTAGAATCATCGAGGAGAGCTTATTACAAAGCCTGACGGCTGAGCCCCATCCACACAGATATTTAATTAACAGGTTTGGAGTAAGACTGGGCACTAATATGGCTTAAAATCTCCCCAGATGATTCTGATTTGGAGCTGGAATTTAGAACCCCTGCCCAAGATTATTGAGACTGTCACCTGCCTTCCCTTCAACACACCAGGGTAGGAATGCAGCTATCTCTTCAGTTCTCTGTTTTTACTGCACCTACAGATTTTATCTTCTTTCTTGCAAGAGCAGCTGTATATTTAAAAGCACATTTTGAAAAAAAAAAAAAGCACATTTGTCTGTAATATTCCATTGTGTATATGTACCATTATTTCCTTATCCATTCATCTGCCAGTTGACATCTAGATGGCTTCCATATCCTAGCTATTGTAAATAGTGCTGCAATGATCATTGGGGTACATGTGCCTTTTTCAATTCTGGTTTCCTAGGGGTATATGCCCAAGAGTGGGATTGCTGGGTCATAGTCTTTTAAGGAATCTCCATACTGTTCTCCATAGCGGTTGAATGAGTTTGCATTCCCACCAACAGTGTGGGAGGGTTCCCTTTTCTCTACACATTGTCCAGCATTTATCGTTTGTAGACTTTTTGATGTTGGTCATTCTGACCGGTGTGAGATGATACCTCACTGTGACTTTGATTTGCATTTGTCTAATAATGAGTGATATGTACCTATGGCCCATTCATATTGATGTATGGCAAAACCATCACAATATTGTAAAATAATTATCCTCCAATTAAAATAAATAAATAAATAAATAATGTTTAAACTAAAAAAAAAAAAAGCCCATTTGTCATATTCCATTTTCTACTTTTCAACTGTGCAGAAGGATGATAGACCATCTACAGCATCAGACATTCCCAATCAAAAACTTCTTCAGGAACCTTTTGCATACTCAGCCGCACAGCAGAAGCCCAGGTGATGCACTGGGCTGCTGCCCTCCTAGGTGGTCATAAGAGTCACCTGTGACACTGGTTCAGTCTACAGCAGTGGTTCTCAAACTTCTCTGCATATTAGAATCACTCAGAACATAAAAAAACAAAAAAACAAAAAAAAACAAACTTATGATCAGTTCATACCCCATATCAACTGAATTAGAATCCTTGATATTGGAGCCTAGATATCAGTGTTTCAAAAACTCTCCAGGTGATACCAACATGTGTACAAGTTTGAGAACTAGAGTTCCCATCCAAGACTCAGGTAGAATCTCCAGGGCATGGCATAGAAAATTATTATGTCTTACTGAAGCAGAGCTGGATCTTATGGTTCTTGCCACCCCCAACCCCCCCCCCACCCAACCCCCTGCCATGACCTCAGCCTGCCTCTTGTCTGTGGAAAAACTTTAGCCAAAGAAGAATTTTAATCAGAGAAATGAGAAAATGCAGAAACAAAGGAAAACAGTCAAAGGAAACCAAATAATAATGATGTACTCTTTTAAGTAAAGTCAAAAACATTTAGTTCCCCATTGAGGGCTATAGACAATATTCTGAGCCACAACCTGTGAGCTGTCTTGTAGATACTGAAGCCCACCAGTGCCTCTGTCCTTGGGATTTACCAGCAAGAATACTGGAGTGAGTTGCCGTTTTCTTCTCCAGGGCATCTTCCCGACCCAGGGATCAAACCCTTGTCTCCTGTATTGCAAATATATTCTTTACTGTCTGAGTCACCAGGGAAGCCTAATGATTATAATAATATACTCATTTAAGTAAAATCAAGGATCTTTAGTTACTCCTCAAGGGCTATAAATAATATTCTGAGCCACATCCTGTGAGCTGTCTTGTAGATACCGAAACCCTCACCAGATAGAAGAAGTTAACATCACGATGATCAGACTGTAGCTACGGCATAAGCCGTGACAATTCTGAGAATTGTCCTCAAAGAAATGGAGGAAAAACCGACCCTGAAACTGAAGACTAACTATTTAAAACAGTCAAGATGATACTGATGAAACACCATGACCAATTTCAAGATGACTGTCAGAGATGAATATACTATTTCTGCATGTAGTCAGTTCCCTCAGCCTATAAAAAGCACTTCCTCCTGATTGTCAGGGGTAGGGTGGTTGTGATGGTGGAGTTGGCCTTTGGACTGATATCCACCCCTTCCCCCCATCCCAGTTGCCAGCATCCAAACTAAAGAAACTTTCCTTTCCACCAACTTGGCTTCAACAATGGCTTTCGGGCGGTGAGCAGACAGACTCCAATTACAAGCTTATCAGATAGTAAGTAAAGCCTGGAGCAGCAGCCTCTGCCTTTTCCCTGGATGCCTGTCTCCTTGCCAGTGAGCTGGGAACTAAAATCAGCATTGCTGAAACAATACGCACTCAGTACAGCTTAAACATCCTAGGTCTTCCATTGACTGTTTGATCAAACAACCAGAAGTCCATGAATTCATGATTGTAGAGGACCATTTGTTTTTGCCGTGAGTTGGCTCACTCATCTACCCTTTCTATTTGTGGAACTTCTACGGAGCTCCTCCTATGTGTCCAAATCTGCCTTGTTTTGCTTGCACAGGATCTGCCTCCCTAAGAACAGTTGAATTATTAATGTTTGACTCTCCCTACTTGAAACCTTCACGTCCACAGCCAAAAAAAAAGTTGAATTACAAGTCAAATTAGGAATTTTCAAATATATATAGTAAAAAAAAAAAATTGTGAGAAACCCATTCCCTGGTTTTCTATGGTGATGCATTCTGAGTCTTAATCCAACAAATAATGCCGTCTCTTCTGGATCTCACTGCCTACACACAGGGGCAAGATAAAAGATAAATGGTTCTCATCAACAGACTAACAGCCCCCCAGGCAGCATCGAGGAGGCTGCTCTGCTGTGCGACACCTCGTCCGGCATACAGCTGTTCCAAGCACTCTGTTTGCAGCGATTGCTTTGTTGGGATCTGACGTCTCCAAAGGGGAACTCAAGCATTCATTTCACCCGCTCAAGTTCCAGCAGACGTGTAGACAGCCACACCTACTGCCCCCTTATTGAAGCCCCATGGAATTATAGAATTTCATAGCTGGTAGGAACCCTGGTGCTTATTTCATCTGTCCGCCACCAAGGAGGAAAAAGCTGCTGTATCTCAGAGATGGGAAGAGATGTGTTTCCCATCACATTGTGACCAGCGGCACAGCTGAGCCTAGGGACACACAGCCTGTTCTCTCTCCACCCCACCATGAAATATTGAGGAGAGTGTCATGCTACCAGGGAGATGATTCACGCAGTTCCTACCACACCATCCACTTCAAGTAGATGTGGGGAAAAGGCAAATACAAGCTGTTTGAGTTCTGCCAGAAAGCTCCGCTTGCGAGCGGTGTGAGCACACACCCTATGGAGACAATCATCTCACGATTTGTAGTTTTCTATACATGATCCTGTGGAGTTGAATTTACAAAATGCTGATGGCCAGGATGCTTATATCATGACGGATCACTCATCACTCGCTTTTATATTTCTTCATTTCCCAAATGTGTATGACAATATTCCAAAATATAATTTTAAAACAGGGAAATATTTATGTCAGAGAAGGGTGTGTCTCCTTTCTGAAATGTCAGAGTTTATATAAGACATAGGGCAGGTGATTCACCAAAAGCGATGGAAGTGCCTGATGGGTAAATCGGAGCTGGGATCACGTGCAGGAAACAGTGATACCAGATGCTCAGGAAGGCAGGAGGTGCTGGAGGCTGGGGGCTGGGTGTGAGGAAGCCGATCTAGTAAGAGAACTTCACAGTTGGGCAGGATCACTGTGAGCATTCCCTCCACATGTTTCAGTTTGCAACTCTCTGGGTATAGAAAGTTCCCCCTGCACTACCATTATCCCAGAATCATCATCCTCTGGGCAGCATGCTTATGAGGCTTCTGCCAAGGCTGGCCCAAACGAAGGCTTTCTGATATTGGAAACACAGCTCCTCAACTCAGCCGACACTCAGTGCTGTCCCACCCTGCTTCCAGCCCTGTCTGGGCACCAAGGAAGAAAGAGAATAATCAGTCACAGGCTCTGCTCTCAACAGGCTTATGGCTGTTAACCAAGATGGAGAAAACACGATGAGTATCAATACCCCATAAGCACCGCTGGGATGGGGCAATGCAGGTGCTCACTGGACGGAGGGTCCACCTTCAGAGGAAGTGGAGCTGGAGGCTGAGTGACCATCTGGCAGATATGGTCAGCCCTGACCCTCACACTGACCTAGAGAAGACAGAAAAGTGAACCATGCCCTGGGGGAGTTAGTTGCTCACAGAAACTCGGACCCATCTCCTAAGATTCTGCCTCATTTTATTCTTTACTTAGCTCACTTCATCACTAGAAAATCCAATGAGGATGTTTATGAAGACACACACATAATTAATAGGGATAACTCATTAATTTACAAGCCAGCTAATCAATAATCAGGTTAATCTACTCAGGCATCTAAAGAACCACAGTGTATCTCTATTTACATTGCTATTTACTCTGGTTCCACATCATCAGTTCTTTGGGGCGGCTATTAAGCTGACAGGGTTGGTCACCACGTAGAAGCTGATAGATTAATTTCTGCTAACATGATATTCTTCTAGGATACGAACGGCATGTTAATAGCCCACGATCAGATGATGGCATTTCCTGTCAGAAGAAAGGATGTTATTTCTCTCTCTTTCAAAAGTTCTAATCAATCTTTTTTTTTTTTTCATTCTACTTGTTTAATTTTCTTGCTTGCTTTTATGTATGCCCAACATAAGGAAAAAATTCTTTTTAAACTAATTTATTATTATTTAAATAATTTATTGTATCATTCCAAGAATACTAAGGAGAAATAAACAAAGCATAGAGAGAGGTGTTTGGGTATCTCTCTTCTCTGGTTAGTTAGGAAAGGACTCTGTGCTGTGTCCATGCTTGTCTTATTTACTTGTTTGCTTTTGGCTGTTGTGAGAAACTGAAATGCTGTCAATGGCTCACTTGGCAAAGAATCCACCTGCAATGCAGGAGATGCAGGTTCGATTTCTGGGTGGAGAAGATGCCCTGCAGGAGGGCACAGTAACCCACTGCAGTATTGTTGCATGGAGAATCCCATGGATGGAGGAGCCTAGTGGGCTATAGGCCATGGTGTTGCAAAGAGTTGGACATGACTTAGAACTAAACCCCCACCAGTCTCCATCTAGCCTGGAGAGCTCTCTTTTGCTCTCTCAGGGCTTAGGGAGAGAGGAAAGCGTCAGATCCTAAGTCAGACCTACAAAGATTGTAGGAGCCTGCACCACCTTGCAAAGGGAAGAGGATCTACTCTGTCTCAACTCATGTCCTGGGACCTCACTTGTAGCCTGGTGATGTGCCAGGGGTCCAACACGTGGTGGGTCCTGAGCGGGTAAGATCTCACAAGCTGTAGCATGGAGCAGTATTACCCACGGGACAGGAAGAAGGGAACGTAGGGAGTACTGATTTTAGGATTAATTTACCATTTTTCTTTGTTTGTTTCTGCTGCTGCTGCTGCTAAGTCGCTTCAGTCGTGTCCGACTCTGTGCGACCCCATGGACAGCAACCCACCTGGCTCCTCTGTCCACAGGATTCTCTAGGCAAGAATACTGGAGTGGGTTTGTTTCTATCTCTCTGTATCTCTCATTCATACACACACACACACACACACACGCAACATACAAACACACCAACAACACCCCACACTTGCTGTCCCATAGCCTGGAACTTCCTTCCCCTGATCTTTAAATGAAGGTCTCCTTTTTATCACTTAGACTTCTACTTTAATGTAGTGGTGGTTTAGTCGCTAAGTCATGTCCAACTCTTGCAACCCCATGGACTTTAGCCTACCAGGCTCCTCTGTTCATGGGATTTTCCAGGCAAGAAATACTGTAGTGGGTTGCCATTTCCTTCTCCAGGGTATCTTCCTGACCCAGGAATGGAACCCAGATCTCCTGCATTGCAGGCAGATTCTTTACCAACTGAGTCATGAGAGAAACCCTCAGCTTTAATTCTTCCCCTTAAATGATGTTTTTTAACCATGTTTAAAAACTACTTCCCTGGCACCACCACCAACCTCTATCCCCACTCTCTGGTTTCACATCTTTTATAAACCATACACTCTCTAATGTAACAGGATCTATTATAGCCACCCTTCTTTCTGACTGCTTCATTGCAGGCTTGGATGCAGGCTCCATCACATCTGCAGAGATAATATAATTTGTATCTTCAGCACCTAGGACAGCATCAGTCTGTGTGGGTAGTCATATCGTTTGAATGAATGGAGTAGAATAGACAGATTTATAAATGTATCAGTTCTACTCAGCCTATGCAGGGAAACTTAAAGAACATATAGAACAAATCAGGAACTTCTTTAGAAGGTGTTATTAGAAATCCATATTAAATTATTAATATTAAAGCAAAAATGCAACCTTTAACTGAAAATGCAACCTTTAACTGAAGCCAATACTTTGGCCACCTGATGCAAAGAACCAACTCACTGGAAAAGACCCTGATGCTGGGAAAGATTGAAGGCAGGAGGAGAAGGGAACAGCAGAGGATGAGATGGTTGGATGGCATCACCGACTCAGTGGACATGAGTTTGAGCAGGCTCTGGGAGTTGGTGATGGACAGGGAAGCCTGGTGTGCTGCAGTCCATGGGGTCATAAAGAGTCGGACATGACTGAGCAACTGAACTGAACTGAAATCTTAATCATAAAGCTTCTGTTCTTCAGGGTGTCTGTTTCTTCAACCAGAAGACGTTGCTTGATGCCCTCTGCGTAATGGGAAATAAATGTAGGTGTATACCAGTATTTATTGGTAGTATTAATATAATCTCCTTCCATACAGATATGGAAACTTTGTTTCAAATTCTGCTGATTAAGGCATCATAAGGTGTGGTTCTAAGAACAAAAGAGCTGAAAATGTGACCAAATATAGTCATTTGATAAAAGGTAAGATGAGAAAAGTTTCTTATGTCACCTGACCATTAGAGTGTAGAGAGCGGTAGAATTTTTGAAGGAATAAATCAAAGCCTCAAATGAAAGCTCCACATTCTCAAGATTACAACAAGGATAATAAATAGCTGTCATATACTTACTGTGTGTCCCATGCAATCTGGGCCTCTAGCAGGTATTAATTCACTTAATTGATAATAACCCAGCAGGTCAATACTGTTAATAACTGCACTTTACAGATGAGGAAGTTAAAGCCCCTAAATGTCTCATGACTCTTCCTGGGCCCCACAATTACCAAGATGTGGGCGTGAAATTCAGACAGTCTGGCTCCAGAGTTGCCTTGGCTGTAAAGCAAAGATTCCCCAGGGACTCTTAGGATGGAACAGGCAAGGAAAGTCATAGGAATATTTTGAGAGCTTTGTTTGGAAAAAGCAAGGCAGCTACTTTTTTTGTTTATTGCCAAAACACTTGAATGAAAAGGAAAAGTGAAAAGGGGAATCTGCCATCAGGACATGACAAAATTATGTTTACCATCACATCTGCATTTTATGCAGTTGTGCTTGGCTGTCAGATGTGGAGACAAAGCTCCCCAAAGAGAGATTCATAAGCTGCACTTCCCTCACCTGGATCTAAAGACAGCCCCAAAGTTACAGGACATCAAGCCAACCATTCTGAGAGCATCACCAGGAATGTTAGGGACCATCCTTAAGAATCATTTATAATGTTTGAGATTGTTCTTGACTTTCTAAGTTGAAAACAAATAAGCTTTCTCAGTTTTACAGACATTTAACAAATCTTCGAAAGTCAGATGAGGGGGTTGAAATTTGACTTGAAAGAAATAAAACTTGTATGTATAGGAATTTAGTGAGAAATCAATTATTTCAACCAGGGAAATGTGATTCTTGACATGCCTCAGCATCACTGTAAACTGTGGGATATTTTTACAGACGTCGAATCTAAAAGCTGGAAGGAATTTGATCATCGAACTGTTCATCTAGGAGGATCAAACTGATTTCTTCTGACTTTTCACTAAGGTGCCACTGAAATATGATTTATCAGGCTGTCAGTTTTGTTATTTCTGGAAGGCATTTCAAGACATCCTACAAAGATCTGAATTAATTTTGTAATAATGAGATTAAATCAGAATATGTATCTGATATTTTAGATAAGACTGCCCAGTGCTTTTGGTTATGTAGTCAATTTTGGCTGGATATTAGCATGCATTAGTAAGATCATAATGTCAATACATTTCATGGAAACACACATTCTCAGCCCTGTTCCTCCGGCTTGGAATAATTTTCATCTCTGTGGGATACTGGCCATGACTTTGATTCCGAAACAAGTCATAAAATTGAAGCCTATTTCTCCTTTTCGCTCCCCCATTCTTTATTTCTTTTTTCTTTGCTAAAAAACTTCTTAAATCTTTTCTTTGGAAGCACTTTTCCCAAGAGGTCTCATTTACTACTAAGAAAATTTAACTTAGTTTTAGAGCTGAAGGAAATGTCAACACAAGCAAGATTTTAATGATCATCGAGTTGCATTTAACATTCACAAAAAAAGCCTCTTGTTTGAGAAACTCACAATAATTGAAAATACATAGTTTTTAAATTATGCATGTACTTCTGATGCTGAGGCCATGAGGATAAAAAAGCATCCTCTGAAATGTTCTTCTTCCTACACTGAAGTTGGAAACATTTGAATTTCTACACAATCACAGACTGCTGTGCAATGTATAAGCAGGAGCAGTTGTGTTCCAACTGAAGGGGCTGGTTCCTCAATGGGGTGAAAAAGCTCACAAGTCCTGAGTGACCACCAAAGGAAAGAAGGGTCTTTGGTCCATTGCTTTGGAAACAGTATCCAGGGAAATCCCATCACTGCCTTGACTTCAAATACAAATGCTCATCCATCTAGCAGGACCAGAAAAGTCAGTGAAAATATGGAGGCTGTTCAGAGTCACCTCAAACAGTGCCTGAGAGGCAGGATCACACAGAATTTTCAGAATAGACTTGTGGTGTGCAATCTCAGCTTCCAGGGCAGCCCCTGGTTATTGTCACATGCCCAGTCTTCATGAGCCTGTGACTCTCACCTGTAACATGGATGTAATTCACTGAGCAATGATGAGTGGTGAGATTGCACATGCTTAATTAACTGTAAGCATTCTGTAACAATAATAATATGGTTCTTATAAATATTCACAATAATAATGATATTTTCTCAGTGGTAAAGAATCTGCCTGCCAATGCAGGAGACATGAGTTTGATCCCTGGATCAGGAAGATCTGCTTGAGAAGGAAATGGCAAACCACTCCAGTATTCTTGCCTGAGAAATCCCATGGACAGAGCAGCCTGGTGGGCTACAGTCAAAGGGGGTCATAAAAGATACAACTTAGCAACTAAACAATAACAACAACAAAATAATCATGTTTTTCACATTCATTCACTTTTACTGAGTGCCAATGTCTTAGCTCAGGCTGCTATATCAAAATATCACGAGCCTGGTGGCTTTTAAACAACAAGCATTTATTCCTCATAGGTCTGGGGGCTGGAGGTCCGAGGTCAGCCTGGAGGGTGGACAGGCTTGGAGAAGGGTCTCCTTCTGCATTGTAGATCACTGGCTTCTCCTTTTACCCCAACTGGTAGGAAGAGAAGATGCCAACTCTGGTTTCTTCCTACAAGGGTGCTAATCTCATTCCTGGGGGCTCCATCATGACCTCCCAAAGGCCCCATGTCCAGAAATCATCCCATTGGAGGTTAGGTTTCAATGTATGAATTCCCAGGTGACACAGACATTCAGTCCATAATAGCCGCTGTGCTAAGCACTATATCAGAGTCTTCCATTCCACTCCACAGGGTCCCAAAGAGGCAGAAATATTGTTTTGATCTTAGAGAAAGGGGAACTAAGCTAATCTGGGGAGTCAAGGGGTGAGTTTTCCAGACCACCCTTCCCAATAGCTTCTGGGTTGCTGTGGGCAGGTGACCTCCAGCCAGCAGCCAGTTCAGGGACTGAGCACTTCTTCCATCAAGCACCCCTCCCCCTACAGTGCCATCTGATGACAGATGGATGCAGAAGTGTAAAGACCTAGTCATCTCCGCTGCAGAAGTGGAATCTTAGTGGGTTGATTTAGCACCATAGCTGTGAGCAGTGGCTACAGCTCCATCATAGCAGGTTCCTTAAGCTGTTTATGTCTTCCTGTCCTCCATTGCACTCCTCCTTCTGCACAAGATGGAACCTGAGGGCACACCCCAACCATAATCCTGCTGCACCCCAAACTCCATCGTAGCATCCGATCCTCCAGAACTTGGCCCATGGTTAGGAAAAGTGACCAGCTCAGCTGGATTGGCAAGAGGGCGAGATCCTCCCCTCCCCCCTCTACAGGTTCCCCTGACTCCTCTGAAGTCCGAGGACTCCACAATCTTCATGATTTTTCTTCCTCTCCCATATGTGTGTGCGTGCTCAGTCACTTCAGTTTTGTCCAACTCTTTGTGACCCTATGGATTATTGCCCACCAGGCTCCTTTGTTCATGGGATTCTTCAGGCAAGAATACTGGAGTGGGCTGTCATGCCCTGCTCCAGGGGATCTTCCCAACCTAGGGACTGAACCCACATCTCTTGGGGCTCTTGCCTTGGCAGGTGGGTTCTTTAGCACTAGCACCACTTGCAAAGACCCCCTCCACATCTTCCTCCCACAACGTCCTCCCTCCAACTCCCTAAGAAACAGAATTTCATCTTTACCTCCATAATGTTCATGAATAATATAGTTTTTCCAGAATTGCATTTCCACTACATGTCTAAATGAAGGCTTAGAATCCTTTGAAGAAAAACATCCATGCAAAGAAATTCCACTAAATTAAAAGATTGGTGTTAATTAGTGAAAAATTCAGGATGTAAAATGTTTTTAGATGTGTGTTATTTTATTCTTATTGAGTAAATATATCAAGAAACTAACAACTAAAGAGAGGAACTCAAAATAGAATTCTTATTTGTTCTCTTCCAATTCATCTGTTTGTGACCACAGTGACCTTGAAAGCAATTTGTTCTCCTACAGAAGCCAACATATACCTTCTGTAACCACCCCGGCTTCACAACTCATTTGCTGAACAATTTTTAACAAGGAGAAAGGAATCTTCCTTCTGACCCACGTCTGAATGTTCACAAATTTCAGGTTACCCAACTCAGAATTAATAAGCTTTTATAGACTCTCCTTCATTTGCCATTTTTCTCTTTCTTTCAGCTTCTTCTTTCCTCCACATTAAAAAATAATAATAATACACTTTTGATAATATGTATAACTGTCACTTCATCTCAAAGCCCTGGAGATCTGCAATCATTCTGGGAAAAGAGCGAGCCTTGTACCCACCTGAGCTGTTTCAGTGACAGCATGCTGGAGCGTTTTAAGATCAACAAGGTCATGTATACCCATGGCGGATTCATGTTGATGTATGGCAAAACCAATACAATATTGTAAAGTAATTAACCTCCAAATAAAATAAGTAAATTAAAAAAAATTAAGTATAAGTTAAAAAAAAAAAAGATCAACAAGGTCAGATCCAGCAGAATGTCATCAGTTCTTCCTGTTCAAACACTGCATCTTCAGAGTATCATATGCGTGCCTTAGGGAAAAACCCATGTGTCCCTTGGGTCACTGATAGTCCCTGTGGAAAGTGCCTTTTCCAGGAAGGGGCTCAAATTCTCCGGCCAGGTTTTCAGCCCCTCTGAATGCTCTCTCATGATGCAGCATTGCACATAATTCCAGCTCCTCTGCATTGTTCTGATTGATCTCTTTGTAAATTGGTTTTAGTGGGATGAATAGAAACTGTAATTCATTATAATGATATGTGGGCTTACCAGGTGGCTCAGTGATAAAGAATCCACCTGCCAATGCAGGAGACATGGGTTTGATGCCTGGGTTGGGAAGCTCTCCTGGAGGAGGAAATGGCAATGCACTCCAGTATTATTGCCTGGATAATTCTATGGACAGAGAAGCCTGGCAGGCTACAGTCCATGGGGTGGCAAAGCTTCAGACATGACTGAGTGACTGCATGCGTGTGCGCGTGCACACACACACACACACACATATGGTATGTGCTTTTTTTTTTTTTAGTCAATATGAAATCTGTCTATGTACCAGTCTGGATCAGTGGGGGGAAAAGGAGCAAATGATTCCAGATCTCTGGCCCAGGGAACTCAGACTGAAGGAGAGTGAAAGTAACTGATCACCTAACCTGGGCCAGTGCAAGTTCAAGTGTCCTTCCAAGTGCTGTGTCAACACAGCACACACCGCCCTGGGAGGAGGTACCATGATCATGGCCATTTCACAGATTGGGATGCAAGTCACACATGCCTCACAGACACCTCCAGTGAAATAGCAGAGCAGGTACTCAGTGGATCGTCGACTAATGGATGAATGAGCACATGAACTTGCAAGACAGTCTGTGAAGCAGTGGAGCGTGTTTTGGAAAGGACTGGTCACATGTCTGCTAGCTGCTCCATTGTTTTCAGCAGCTCATCTGACTCTCTGAGCTTCCAATAGCTTTCCTGTGTGGTGACCCTGAAAGTTGTTGTGCAAGGAGAAGTGATGATGTCAGGCATTTGCTGGTATTTGCGTCTTCACTCGGTAGGTGTTTATTGATTGGGACCGGGGGTTTGTGGAATGAAAACTGACATTTTCATTCAGTTTTCATTCCAATCCCAAAGAAAGGCAATGCCAAAGAATGCTCAAACTACCACACAATTGCACTCCTCTCACAAGCTAGTAAAGTGATACTTAAAATTCTTCAAGCCAGGCTTCAGCAATACGTGAACCGTGAACTTCCAGTGTTCAAGCTGGTTTTAGAAAAGGCAGAGGAACCAGAGATCAAATTGCCAACATCCGCTGGATCACCAAAAAAGCAAGAGAGTTCCAGAAAAACATCTATTTCTGCTTTATTGACTATGCCAAAGCCTTTGACTGTGTGGATCACAAGAAACTGTGGAAAATTCTTCAAGAGATGGGAATCCCAGACCACCTGACCTGCCTCTTGATAAATCTGTATGCAGGTCAAGAAGCAACAGTTAGAACTGGACATGGAACAATAGACTGGTTCCAAATAGGAAAAGAAGTATGTTAAGGCTATATATTGTCACCCTGCTTATTTAACTTACATGCAGAGTACATTATGAGAAATGCTGGGCTGCATGAAGCACAAGCTGGAATCAAGATTGTGAGGAGAAATATCAATAACCTCAGATATGCAGATGACACCACCCTTATGGCAGAAAGTTAAGAGGAACTAAAGAGCCTCTTGATGAAAGTGAAAGTGGAGAGTGAAAAAGTTGGCTTAAAGCTCAACATTCAGAAAACGAAGATCATGGCATCTGGTCCCATCACTTCATGGGAAATAGAAGGGGAAACAGTGGAAAAGGTGGCTGACTTTATTTTTCTGGGCTCCAAAATCACTGCAGATGGTGACTACAGCCATGAAATTAAAAGACACTTGCTCCCTGGAAGGAAAGTTATGACCAATCTAGACAGCATATTAAAAAGCAGAGACATTACTTTGCCAACAAAGGTCCGTCTAGTCAAGGCTATGGTTTTTCCAGTGGTCATGTATGAATGTGAGAGTTGGACTATAAAGAAAGCTGAGTGCAGAAGAATTGATGCTTTTGAACTGTGGTGTTGGAGAAGACTCTTGAGAGTCCCTTAGACTCTACAGAAATCCAACCAGTTCATTCTAAAGAGGATCAGTCGTGGGTGTTCATTGGAAGGACAGATGTTAAAGCTGAAACTCCAATACTCTGGCCACCTGATGGGAAGAGCTGACTCATTGGAAAAGACTCTGATGCTGGGAGGGATTGGGGGTAGGAGGAGAAGGGGACGACAGAGGATGAGGTGGTTGGATGGCATCACAGACTCAATGGACATGACTTTGGTTGGACTCTGGGAGTTGGTGATTGACAGAGAGGCCTTGGTTGGTGGTTCATGGGGTTACAGAGTTGGACATGACTGAGCGACTGAACTGAACTGGGGTTTGTGGGAGCAGGTGGGGACACCAAGATCCCCATCCTCATAGGGGCTATGGATTTAGCAGTTTAATGAAACAAGCTTACTCAGTAGCTTCAGTTGTGTCTGACTCTATGTGACCCTGTGGACTGCAGCCCGCCAGGCTCCTCTGTCCATGGGACTCTCCAGGCAAGAATTGTGGAGTGGGTGGCCATGCCCTCCTCCAGGGGATCTTCCCAACCCAGGGATCAAACCTGCATCTCCTGTGACTCCTGCATTGCAGGCAGATTCTTTAGCCACTGAGTCTCCTGGGAAGCCCTAATGAAACATGGTAGATGCTTGATAAATGAGCCTCATCAAGGCCAACCCAAGTGTACAGGAAGAAGCCCTCTCAGGACTGGGGAATGTGGAGGAGGTAGTATTTGAAAGTGACCTTCAAACTGGGCAGTGTTTTGACTTAGAGAAATCCCTGGTTTCCATCAGCCTAGAGTTTGGGCAGCTCCTTCTCCCCTAAGTGCCCTTACTGCAGTGGAAAGGACACTCAGGATGGGGGGATGCTCAGAGCCCTGACAGTCTGTGAGACCCCAGTCCAGCTTGACCAGGAGTCAGCCCCATTTGCTTCCCTGTTAGATATGCTTTTGTTTTGGCCTATTTTTCACTGAACAGGTCAGGACTGGAGGCATCTCTGGCTATGAAACACGGAAACACTCCTGCCAGCCTCGATTTTCTGAGCAACAGAGCTCAAGCATTAGCAAAAGCTATCACTGACTGATCCTGGAAGTGGTCACGTGAATGTCTTTCACTGTAGGTGGTCCCAGGTGACTTCTTGATACCTAGTGGGTGTTCCGTGAGTCATTAATGAATCATGCCTCGTAATGTTCCTCGTGGGCACCCCACACTGGCTGCCAGGACTCTGATCTCCCCAGGGCTCTGAGGAACACACCTGGGGAACTAACAGCTAGTATTACTCCAGCCTTAAACAGGATTGCTTTGCTGAAGCACTTCCCTAGTCATTTTCTTAACTTTGCTTAACTTTTCCTGAGGCTGCCTTTCCTCTGCAAGGAGGTTAGGCAGGACTCGCCTCAGCCCCACCTTGTGTGGCAGGCTCTAGGAATATGTGGGTCATCAGGGATGGGGATAACTGTACTTAACTGTGTCAAGTGACTCACTCTCAATGTATCATCCCACTGATGGTCTTGCCATCAACTTACTGTTGTCCATGTCTTAGATGAAAGGAAAGCAATGTACCAGGCACCCTGACCAGGTAGAATTGGAGCTCAAAGCTAAGTGTTTGCATGCACATGGGCATCGTAGATAGCAAATAATAAGAAATGCTTTTGTGTCTCAGCAAACTCATGCTTTCATTCATCCACCTCACACGTGTATAAGTGAGATATAAGTGAGTTGAATAAGTGAGAGTAAGGGGTTCTTATTGCTACTGTAACACATTACTACAAGCTCAGCGATTTAAACAATACAAATTGATTATCTTAATGGTGCTGGAGATCAGAAGTCTGAAATGGGTTTTGCTAGGTTAAAATCAAGGTATCGACAAGGGTGCTTTCCTTCTGGAGTGTGATGGTTAAAGTTGTATGGACTTGACCTGGCTGAGGGATGCCCAGCAGCTGGTGGTACATTCACTCTGGGTGTGTCTGTACCCCAGGTCGGGGATAGGGTGGGGTCTCAGGAAGAGATTAGCATGTAAATCAGTAGACTGAGTGCAGGGGATGGCCCATCAGATCAATCCGTCAGGAGCCTGAACAGAATAAAAAGGAGGAGTTGGGACTTCCCTCTTCTCTGCCCTCAGACCTCAGAGCTTCTGGTTCTCAGGCTTTCGGACCCAGAGCAGGAGTTCCATCACCATGTCATCAACTCCCTGACACTTGGGGCCTTTGGACTCAGGCTTATACCTTGACTCCCCTGCTTCTCCAGCTTGCAGAGGGCAGATCATGGTTCTTCTCAGTCTCCATAAATATGCAAGTCAATTTATCTAATAAATCTTTTTTATGTCTATCTATCTATCATCTATCCATCATCTATCTCTATCATCTATCCATCAATCCATCAATCTTATCATTTCTATTTATCCATCCATCATCTCTATTTATCCTATCATCTATCTATTATCTATTTATCTATCATCTACCTGTATCTATATAGCCTATCAGTTCTTTTTCTCTGGGGACCCCTGACCCATACACAGTGATTCTAGGAAGAATCCCGGTCCCTGGGTTTTCCAGCATCAGGAGGCTGCCCACATTTCTGGGACTGTGATTCCCTTCCATCTCAAAGCCAGCACAGCCTCTCAAGCCTCTTTCCTGCTGTGTCCCTCAGGCTCTGAGCCTCCCACCTCCCTCTCTGCCCACCTGGGCCCATGAAGATAATCCAAGGTTGTTGCAGAAACCAGTAATTGAGAAACCAAGCACCACACCTGGAGAGTTGGAGAACTTAGGTTTATTACACTGGCGGGTCCAGCGGAGTTAACACTCCAAGCTCTGAGCCCTCAACAAAGGGGTTACAGAGTTTTTATAGACAGACTATAGTGGGCAACACTAGCTGCTAATAGGTTGGTTTAAACTAAGGGTTTCACGCAGGCAGGAACAGTAGTCAAGACGGGGAGGGGGATGCCTGACCTTTACATGGACAGGCATGATTAAGCAGGTTTTCAGGGGCTGGGCAATTGCAAAGAGCAGGACAGAGGTGAGTGAGATAAGTTCCAGTTCCTAGTATTATAAGTCCCCACTTTCTGAGACTACGTGACCTACGTGATCCAGACTTTGCAAGGAGCAAGCTGAATTACAGAGGCAGAATGAGCAGGAAGTTTTGTAAAAATTTTAACTTTTCCTCTTCAAGATAACCCCCCACCCCCACTGCATCTCCAAATCCTTAATTTAATCTCACCTGAGAATTCCCTTTTCCAAGTAAGGTGACATGTGCACAGGTTCTGCTGATCAGGGTATGGGAGTCTTTCAGGACTATTATTCTGCCTGCCTCACTGGTCTTCTTTTCCACTTGAAGGAAACTAACCATCCTGTTATTGTGGTGAGACAGAAAACAACCCTGTGCTGGTAAGGTATCATCCCACGACATGATAAGGGTGATCAAATGATACCCACGTCAGGAAAAAACCCGGGCCTCCCTTGTGCTATTGCTCAAAAGTTGCCAAGGGTTACAGGACGACCTGTCTTCAGGGCTCTTTCCCATTGGTGGGCAGCCCCCTTTCCATGCTGCAGCCCTAGCCCAACATCAGGCAGTGACTCCCTGGAGCAGGAGGAGAAGCTGGTGCACTTCAGGGACCCAGCATCCCTTGCCTTCAGCATCTCACGAATCTTGAGCACATTATAAGCACCTCTTGACTCCTTGAAACTCACCTTCTTTATCAATCCTGATGATAAAGAGCATTGCTAAAGGGTAAGAACATTCTGGTTTAATTTTTCATGAGGGCAAATATAAAATATTCAAGCCAATACAACCTGAAGTGAGCACGCAGGATGCCAGCAAGCCCTGACACCTGCCTCTCAAACAAGCTCCAGTGTTTCCTGGGTCCACCCTGAAAAAATGAAACTGACTTCAGCCCTAATTAGAGCCTGACTTCTTCTGGCCAGCGAACATGGGAACACGGCAGCCTGTACCTCCCTGCACGAGGGCTGGCGGGCCCAGGCACTTGTTTATCAGAAGGTCACTCTTAACAGTTTTAATTTAATTTTTTGGTTTTCCTTCATGAAAAATTTAAAAACTTTGTATTAAGGGTCATGTTAAAGAAGTTTGGGTGAAGAACAGCCCCATGCTGCCTCAAGGACCCAGACACTGTCTGCAGCATCTATCCCTGCAGCACAGCACGTGACAGTAGACCCACTGACCCATGTCACCTGCCAGGGTCCTGCCCAGATGCTGGACTGTCCCCCACTCCACCTGCCAAGCTGACCTAAGCAGGGGATGGTAAGCTGCTCTGTGTCTTTCCTTCACAGATCCTGCTGAAAAAGTACGTTCTGATTTTCCTCCCCAGGAAGCCCCTGTCCCTAGGAGCTACCACCTCCCCCAAGTGGCTGGGGAGGCACTGGGCAACCCTGAAGTCATGCAGGGACCTTCGCCTGGGAGCCGGAGGCCGACGTGTCACAGGACCAGTCCACGTATTGGTTCCACATGATGAGGCTGACATGAAGATGACAACGAGACAACAGGGTCTCAGGCAGGTGGTATTTGAGATGCATTCGTGGAGAATGGGTGTCTCAAAGTCAAGCTTCTGGCAAGTCTTCCAGAATAACAGCATCAGGTCAGGTAGGGGCAGAGACACAGGGACAGGAGCAGGGCAAAGGTCATGGGTATAAGTGGCTTATCCCCCCCCACTGGTGGACTCAAAGACGCTTCCTGGCCTTGATTCCTTCATTGAACCAATGATCATTACAGGGGTCTGGGACATAGCCGGGGAAGGCCACAGACACTGCTTCCAGGGCTTCTGGCTAGAGGGCCAGAAGCTTGGGCTATGGCAGGGCGTGTGCTCAGCATCTCTGGGCGATGTCTAGGGGTCCGGGTGAGAAGCACTTCCAGAGGAGGTGATAACTAAGCACAAATCCAAGGACAGACATACAGGAGGTGGCCAGACAAAAGGAAAACTTGAGCAAAGCAGGGAAGAGAGGGTCAGCATGGATGTCGGAAGACCTTCTGTGTTTGGAAGAAAATGGAGGCTGCAAGGTGGGTACCAGGGCAGAGGCCAGGCCCTTGTGCTCAGCAGACTTGTTAGAGAATCTGGTTCTATTTTAGAAGGGATCAGGGGCCCTGGAGGGTTTTTGTTTTTGTTTTCTTTTGTTCTTGTTTTTTAATTTATTGTTTTCACATACAATAAAAACATCCATTTTAACTGCTCACGTCCCTACATTTTTACACATGTACACACCCATGTCACTAGGGTGTGTGACCTACGAGGCATTCAACATACAAGGCATTCCCATGGCCCCCAAAGTTTCATTGTGACTGTTCCCTCTGATGCCACCCTCCCCCATCCCAGGGATTGAACACTCCGCTTTGGTCTCTATAGATCATGTGTGTTGCTCACGTGGAACGTGTACACGCTTCTGTGTCAGGCAGCTTTCCTCTGTGTTGAGGTCCAGATCCATTACACAGCTGTGCTTATTCGTCGCTTCCCAGTGCTGAACTGTATCCCCTTTGTGTACGTGTGACAGCTTTCTATCCATTCCCCACCTAGGGACACAAGGATTCTTTCTATTTTGGTGCTTATGATGCACATGGCTGCTGGGAACAGGCAGGTGCGAGTGTGTGTGTGGACGCAGGTATGAGCTTCTGTCGGGTAAGCACCAGGAGTGGAAGGGCCAGATCATTCAGGAGCTGTTTGTACAACTTTGTAAGAAATTAACATCCTGCCTAAGGGCAGCTAAGCAGGGCCTGAGATGATGTTTCAAGTTTTCTGGCTGCAATGCAGTGCAGAGAAAGAATGGGCCAGGGGAGATGGGCTAGAATCAGTGAGGTTGGAGACTGCAAAGTGTTGTCAGGAGACATGGGGGGCACCTGGGGAGAGGGAGGACCATGGTTGGCAGAGATGGGCCAGTGGAGAGGCCCAGAGGAGCTGGGGTTTTGGACTGGTGCTGCAGGGAGCTTCAGGTTAGAGCAATTTAGAGAGAGCAGGGTAAACTGTGCTTGGGAAGATGGTGAGCTCAGCCTCGGGCACAGCACGCCTGAGATGGCTGTGGAAAATCCAACAACAACAGGATGGACCCAAGAGAGGCTCTGGGGAGGGCTCTGGACAGGAAGGACACGTTTCTGAGTTCCCAAGGCTCAGCGGGCATTGAAGCTGCAGGAGAAATGTGTGCCCAGTGTGGCCTATGGGGAGCCGCTGCCTGCGACTTCCAGGAGAGACAAGAGTGCCATTTGGCCAATCTACAAAGAATTTGATTCTCTAGAGACACCATGGAAACATGGTTAGAATTTGAGAATGACCCTCAGAAGTAAGTTAGTTGGCATATACAATTATCAATTAGGCAAAAGAGGCCACTTCCCTACATCAATGTGTGATAGAATTAATTTAAAAACCGGACAAAACCCAAATGTGCCCCAATTTTCCTCATTATCACCTCCCGACAACCGCTGGGTGGGGGGGATGGACACTCATGCACAGTGACTATAAGCAAAATGTGCCCAGCTTTCCAAGAACGCATAAGGGCTCTTTTCCCTTTGCCTGGTCAGTTTCTTGGTAACGGAGAGGTTTGCTTTGCACTTGTCATTGTTCATCTTAGAGGATGAGTGTCTGGTTCCATGGTTCTTATTCAAGCTCCTGAGGGAAGAAATAATCTGCCCGAATGCTGGAAATGACCCCCAACACACAAAACAGTAGAACCACACAGCTTCCCAAAGCCCAGGAGCTCATGCGTACCTGGGTGGACCGAGCCTGTGTGCATAGACAGATGTGAACACAGTTTATTTGAGGTATGTGAGGAAACGCATGGCTGAGATGAAGACAGCCAACACTCACAGGCACTTTAAAGAGGAAATCTTCCAGGGCCATGGATGCAAACAGTGTGTCCACAACAGAGTCCACATGTGTGTCCACCGGGTTTGCCGCTCATTACCATGAGTGTGCATGTTCAGTCGCTCAGTCATGTCCAGCTCTTTGTGACCCCATGGACTTTAGCCCACCAGGCTCCTCTGTCCATGGGATTTTCCAGGCGAGAATACTGGAGTGGGTTGCCATTTCCTTCTCCCGGGCATCTTCCTGACTCGGTATTGAACCTGAACCTCCTGCATTGGCAGGTGGATTCTTTATCATTGAGCCACCCAGGGAAGCACCCCGCCTTGTTACTGGGTGGGTGTAATTCTAAGGCTTCTGCTTTCACTGTGTTGGTGCACATCTGAAACAGAGGTTCTGCTCCTCCTTGTTTCTTGCCAAGATTTCAAGTCTTCATCTTAATAATGCCATCTCCAGCTCTCTGAGTGTTCCCTGTGCCTGGAGGGAGCTCTTCAAATATTAGAATCAGGCTTGAGATTTCTGGAACACAATCTGTTTCTTTGTATCCCTCCTGTGTTCTTCATTCCAGTGCTCCTACGCTGTCCTGACTTTTAGTAAGAATATGCATTTTATTTAATATGGAGCAGGCACTCTGCTGGGCTAGAGACACAGATCAAGGGGGAAGGGAGCTGCCCTCAAGGACCTCAGGACCCGGTTGGGAAAACAAATAGACATAATTAAGCATCTTGCAGTAAGATGTGTGCAAAATTGAGATTTCACAGAGCACTTCGGGATTGTGGAGAGGTTGGCCCTGAAGGGCTGGAACTCCAAGGCTGTGTGCCAGCCTCTAACTGCTGAGCTGGGGGAATGTCTCTTGTTGGATTGACACAATTCCTCTGAAGCCCTGCTTCTTCCACCATTGGTGTCATCACACCCTCCATACCCACCAGTCAGAGCATCTTCAGTACTTGTACGCGGTGACTGGTCTGGGGCCAGACATAAGATACAAGACTGATCCTGTCCAAACAGGTCAAGTTCTGTTGGGGAGAGGGGTTAATACAGATCCTGGGAGGAGAGATTGCTGCTTCTGGCGCTGTCAGTGCTCAGCTGCACAGAAGCCCAGAGCAGCCAAGACTCATCTTTGCTTCTTTTTGGAAACAATATACCAGAGGATGGAGCCAGCAGAGAAGGAAGCAGCACCGAGAGAGAGAAAAAGAGAGAGAGATGAAGGCCCCATAGTGCTGGAGCTCCTGGATCCAGCCACACCTGAAGAAAGCCCTGTTTCTTAGCATTCCCAATTAGATGAGTCAATAAACTACCTTGACAAAGTTGAAATGAGTTCCCTTCAATATAATATTTGAAGTGTTCTTACTCTATGCACTTTGGGTGTTTTCATCCATTTAAAATTATAATGATTATAAATATAAAATGCAGCTTACTTAGGAAAAAGTACTTAAAACTAAAATTTTAGATTTAAAACCAAGGACAGTAATAATATGGAAACCATGATGGGGAATTACAAATAAAAATACACTGAATTTAAAATGTATTTTCTAGTCTCTCAACATCCATTCACCCTTCAGATAGACAATTGTAAAGTATTGTATAATTTTGATGTGTCATATTAAATTCTTTAGAGTTTTCATTTATGCTTTCTGTGAGTGACATGTGCATATTGTGTATTATTCATGTTCCTGAAATATTTGGAAAACTTTAAAATAAATCTTAAATTATGACAGAAAAAAATAAATAAATAAACGACCTTGTTTGCCAGTCCTCTGAGGCTAGGCTGGCCGAGGCCCTCCTGGCCCATTTTACTACACAATTATATAATTATTAGAAATTGTAAATGCTGCATAACTCTGAGGAACTGTTAACATATTTGTTTCAAAGTTCTGAATGACAGATTGAACTTGAAAAAATAATTATATAATTAATCAACCTAAAGAAACATTCAGATTATTGTCACAAAAAGAGGTCAGAAAACTTTTAAGGCTACAGAATAAAATCTAACCTTCTCAGCCCAATAATCAAGGCCTCTAAGAATGAACCAAACCTTCCTTCACACGTCTGATGACGATCTCACAGAAATTCAAATACTCACCATTGGCCTGAACATGTCTCATCCTTCCTTCCCCATCAGCCCTTGCTCCTGTGGTCCCCACATTCAAACAGGCCCCTCCACTTGCTGCGGAGCCCACATCAACCTGACTCCCATGGGAAGTGTGACCCCTCGCCCCACTGTGGTCCTCTCCTCTGCGTTTCTCTCATCACGGTTCTACCTCTCTTGTGCTATGTCTGTGCAATTTCTTCTCCACTGAACTGTGATTGTCTCAAGAACAAGAGTTCAAAGCAATCCTGAGTCACCTTTGTATTCTTGGAAAATCTGCACTGAATTCTGTAGAACCTCAATAAATGCCTGGTAGATGAAGACGTGAATACAGGAACAAAGAGTAGTTATTTTTGGTGCAGATCAACGACAACAATTGGCCTGATATGGAAATATTGTTATCTTTCTGCCTGTTCCCACCCTCCCTTGTCTGTGTAACCATAAGGAGCATGAGGACTTCTTCACCTCCTAGTTTTTTGGAACCAAAGTTGTTAAAAGTGTTGAACTTTTCAGCCCAGGCTGCCAGGGGAATGGCAGTCATGTTTTTCAGTGTGGTTAAGATGCAGTGTCCAGTCCTGTGCTGTGCTTAGTCATTCAGTCATGTCCAACTCTTTGAGACTCGTGACTGTAACCTGCTAGGCTCCTCTGTCCATGGGATTCTCCAGGCAAGAATACTGGAGTGAGTATCACTTTCCTTCTCCAGGGGAACTTCCCAACCCAGGAATTGAACCAGGGCTCTTCTGCATTGCAGATGGATTCTTTACCAGCTGAACTACGTATGAAGCCCTGGCTGGTCCTGTAGTTTACACCAGACCCATTGGATATTCCCATGATGCTCAGTGATATTTTGTGTGTGGGGATGTGAACGTTGCTTGGCAATACCAGCATGTGGTGTGGACAGGGGTGTAGGTTGGGTATTACCCAGCCCAGGACAAGATCCGGGCCTTTGTCAGGGAAGGTTCTGTGGGTTATCACTAGCCATCCCCACTCAGGTCTTCATGCTTATTTTTGTTTTCTGTGCATGTCTGGCTCATCTCCTCATCTGTAAAATGGAGATAGTTATTGTAACCACCATGTAGGGTTAAATGAGTTAGTAAGCATAAAGACAGTACAGCAGCTGACACCGAGGAAGTGCACAGAAATAATTAAGGTGATGCTAGTCTTTGCCAGTGCCCGAATGAGGACACAGAATGTCCCCCCAGTAGATGTCTGGTGGATATGCTTGAAGGAGAGGTCATGTGCTGGATAAAATGAATGGGGTCTACAGAGGGCGATGGCCATGGAGGTGGTGGAAGTGGAGGTGGTGGCATGCGAGGCAGGTGGACACACACTCCTGGGTCATGTCCCCGCTGGTCTGAGGTAGGGCCTGGCCACAAGTCACATCCCTGCACCCCTCCAAGGCCAGGCTGGTGGGACCGGCCATAGGGCGAAAGAGCTCTGGGGAGCCTCTTGACCTCCAAACCCCCTGGAGCCCACTGTGGGCTGGTGCTGCCTTTGTTTGTCCCCTCCTTAGTCGTGAGCTTGCTCTGGGAGACAATCCCTCTAACTCAAGCTGTGGGCTTGGTGGTTGCTGACTCCAACCACCAAACAAAGAAAGTGGCTTTAAGAAGCTCAGAAGGGAGGGTTCTTGGAAAACAGAACAGATCAGAGGAGGCATAAAGGGGGCTTTCTTATGAGGACCTGGTATGTCTCAGAGACCCCTCATGCCTGGACCAGCAGAGCGAGACCTCTGAAAAGAGCCTGACAGAGCCCGGAGGACCTTCCTGTCACTGCGGCTCTCTACACGGCAGCGTCTTCCTTTCTCTGGACGCTGGCTCCAGCTCATATGTCATTTCCTCCCTGACTCAGAGATCAGCTCTTTGCTTCCCACTCTGCATTCTGAATTCCTGAGGGCTAGAATGTAACTTGGTATGCTGAGACTTCTAAGGTCTGTTTTTCCTTTGGCTTTGTCTGCATTTCTGGCCACCAGGGCTGAGATTTCACTTCTCAGCAGCATCTTGGAGTCAGGAGGCAGAGATGACCTTACCCCAACCAAGTCAGGACTTGCTGGAGACAAATAGTTCCTGGGGATGGAGAGTGTTCCTCTGGCTAATTTACATGCCACCTGGAGGGGACAGGCCAGGAGAAGGTACAGTCCATGCCGGCTGCTCCCTTCCACAGAGTTGATTGGAACAGACAGTGCTGTCCAGTGGAATTTTGTGTTTTGCACCCTTGTACCTAAAACTTGGTTTTGTACTTGCAAATCTGGACCTGACTATCACATTGCAAAACCGTCCCCCTGATACCCAGAATGTCAGCAGGATTAATGCAAAGAGAGCACCACCTTGCTCCCTAGTGCATTCCCAACCCACTCGGAGGAGAATGTAAGATTTGGAAATGAGTCCCCGCAGATTGGGCCACCATCCGTTTTTTGGGATCACGGTCAATCCTGGAGTGTGAGGTGGATGGTCAGGGTCCAGCCTGAAACCTTGGGATTAATTAGCTTTAACTGGACTCAACCTACACATTTGGCATCAGTGTTCCTCCCACAAGAGGAAATAGAGGTTTTGGTTCACGATGGCAGAGTAGAAGGACATGTGCTCATCTCCTCCTGTGAGAGCACCAAAATTGCAACTAGCTATTGAACAGTCATCGACAGAAGGATGTCAGAGAAACCACCAAAAAAAAAAAAAAGAGGAAATACAGCATCATGAGGAGGGGGTGTCAAAAGTGCACTGATTAAAGTAGTTAAAATGTGGAGTTCTGTGTGACTCTGCGATGAGTTGTCATTTATTTCAGAAGGTAAGAAATATGTCTGTTCCTCCGCAAGTCCTGCTTGGACTCCTTTACTGAGTTGGCTGCTCTGCCCACATGCCACACCCTCCTGGTGCTGCTGGATCACAGCTCCGGGCCGTGAGAGGGCAAGGCAGCAGTAGGAGGTGGGTCAGAATGGTTTCTACTTCTCTTGTGGTTTTCTGGGGGTAAAACAAATCACATTGCCATAGAAACTTCATCTTCTATTTTTCGAGGAGTTTCTCAGCTGATTTAGAAACTGGACCAAGATAAAATCAGGAACACACTTTAAATGGAGTTCAGTAGTCCATTTATAACCCTGATCCATAGATGAGATGTGTATTAATAAACCATCTTGGCGGGCCCCTCAGTTAACGTTGTTCCCAAACTTGTCCCAGGTCCAGTCGCCCACCATACATCACAGGACATTAAAATTCCCCACAGTGCCCAGGGCTGCAAATTTGCTTTGCAGAAAGTTGGATAACATCAAGTTTGCTGGCTCATTTCTGCTGGCTTGTTTCTCAGTGGGCGAAGCTGCAGACACCACACGATGTCTCTGGGCTGAGAAAACAGAGGGACGTGCTGCTGTTGTTGTTGGCTCAAGATATAGCAGGGGTCATCTCACCTCTTCCCTGAGGCAGTCACCTCCACCACCAACAGGGCTGAATGGTCATCCCTGAGGATACATGTGGTGCCCATGGGGCGTCAGGTCACACAGCCTCCTCTCATGGACTCAGTTTTTTATGACCTTGTACACAGCAATTTCTGTAAATATCCAGCACTGTCCTGGCATTTAATCTATCTTTTAATAGCTCAGTTAGAAGGGACATAAAGAACAATGTTCAGTTCCACACAATTATTCAAATAGTCTCAACATGCTCTGGAACTGATTCATTGCTGCACTGTCTGTGGGATTCTTCAGACAAGAATGCTGGAGAGAGGGTTGCCATTTCCTTCTCCATGAGATCTTCCTGACCCATGGGTCGAACCTGTGTCTCTTACATCTCCTGCATTGGCAGGTGGATTCTTTACCACCAGCGCCACCTGGGAAGCCCAGATGAAGAGGAGGAAACCTTCTATTTCCTCTATTTCTTCTTTAAATGATTCACTCTTCATCAAAGAGATGATTACTTTAATTAAAACGACCTTGGGGCCAGCAGTGCAGGTAAAACCCGTTCCTGTTTTCTCTCATGGCAGGAGGGTGGCCTTGACTTGCTCGAGCCTCAGACTTGCCATGTGTTGGGTACAGATCATTGTAATAAACACTTCCCAGGAAGTAAGGCTGCCAAGAACAAGCCTTGTCAAGAAAAGGCATCCTCCCAGCTTGCCTTCCCCCCCCCAAAAGGGGCTTGATCTCTAAAGAAAAGGCTGGTATTTTATTTGAATATATTTCTATAAAGATAATCTAATGGCATGCTTCAAAACTTTTCATGTTGTGTTTTTTAAATACTTTTTTGTTTGTTTGTTTTAGAATAGTTTTAGTCTTGTAGAAGTATTGGGAAGGAAAAGCAAAGAATTCCCATACACCACTCACCCTATTTCCTCCATTATTAATATCTCACATTAGGATGGCCCTTTAGTCAATGAACCGATGCTGACCTGTCATCATTACTGGAAGCCCTTAGTGCTGCATTCAGATTTCCTCAGTGTTTGTTGAATGTCTTTTTTTCTCTTCTGAGATCAGATGCAGGACTCAGCATCACATTTGGTTGTCACGTCTCCTTAGGCATCTCTTGGCTGTGAAGATTTTCCTTGTTACTGATGACCTTGACGGCTTTGAGGAGTACTTGAGGGACATTTTGGGGAATGTCCCTCAAGTGGGGTGTGCTTGATGTGTTTGTCATAGTTGGGTGAAGCATGTTGTTGGCATTGAAGTCCAGTGAAGACCACATTGTTGGCTGTGAAGACTCAGCCAGGATGAAAAAATAAACCCTAGAAATTGGACAATCAGCATAGAAACAGGCAAAGCACCAACAGTGATGACGGATTTCTCTTGGTCTTTCCAAACATGCAAAAACTGGAACTGATGGTTGGTCCGCAGAAGCCCAAACATAGAAGGGCTGCGGAAAACCATCTAAATCCATAGCACTCTTCATACTTGGTGCTTATCACTCTGGTTTCCCAGTGGGATGGCTCACAGCCCCTGAGGATGATGACCCAAAAGCTGAGACACTCCTGGCAAAGTGGGGGCTGCCTGGTTCACAGTGCTGGAATAAGTGGGGATACACCCCTGCAGCTGGGGTGAAAGGCCTTCCTCACCACACTGTACTCTGCAGAGAAAGCAATACCCTACACCAGCCATCTGCGATGTGTAGCAAATTTCCACAGACCTGGTGTCCTAAAACATCACCTGCTGTGACCACAGTTTCCATGGCACAGAAATCCCAGCACAACCTAGCTGGCCTTCTGTTCAGGGTCTCATCTGGCTGAAATCAACATTCTGGGGGGGGGCAAGGCTCAGGGTCCACTTCTGAGCTGGGGTGGTTGTGGACAGACTCACTTCCCCCCAGCTCTAGGCTTCCTGGCTTCTTGCTTCTTCAAGTGAGGCAGGTAAGCATCTCTCATGCTTCAGTCCCACACTGACCCCAGATCCTTTTCTAAAAGGCTCACCTGATTATCCCAGGTCCACCCAGGATCAGCTGTCATTGGTGAATTCGGAGCCCCTTGATTGGGAACCTCAGTTTCATCATCTGCAGAATTCCTTCACCTTTGCAATGTAATGTCACCTAACCACAGAAGTGACAGTCCATCCTATTAATGGCCCTGCCTCTACTCACAAGCAGGAATCACCAGGGCAGAGGCTCCCGGGGCGGGAACCTTTGAAGCCATCTCAGAATTCTGCTGACCAAGGCTGCCTCCTTAAGACCCTCTTCTGAGATTGTTGCTAAAATTCTAAACACTCATTTCTTGAGAGAAAACACAAACGGTATGGCGAGCACCCGGAGCAGAATTACAGTGACTGGAGTGTTTGGAGTATTACAGTCAGGGGGCCTCGCTCACAGCTCATAGCCCTGATTTCTCTATAAGGAAATCCCCAGAAGCTAATGGGCTGTAAGTGCATTTAGGAGGGGAGAATGGCCCTGAAGGAGTAGGAGGTAAATTCATCCAGTCACATCCTCTCTGGGTGCTCTGGTTTCTAGAACTCTCTTTGTCATTTTTTCCCCCCTTTTTAAGCATAGAATGCATATTAGAGGCCCTTGACAGTTTTCAGATGTCCTGGTGAGAACAGAAGAGAAGTCTTACTGAGATTCTATTTTCCCATATTTGTGCTATGAAACCAAGGGAAGTCATACGAGGGACTCGGTCTTGAGCGTCTCTGCTGTCAGGCAGGGAAATGAGAGAGACCAGTCACAATGTGGCCTGGATCAGAACTTGGAGCCTCTGAGCCCAGACCTTGCCTCTAAATACCAGATAAGACTGCATGTGTCTGTGTCCGCGTCCCACAGTGTTCCCCAGGTGGGGAATTCCTGTGACTGGGATGGTGACACAGAACTACCACCAGCATTTCTAGATCGTAGAAGAAACAGGCTTTCACCACTGAGGGTCCCTTATGAACCAAACTGGATATGATAGAAACTCAGGGTCTTATAAAAACCTATTGTGACAAAGAATCTAAAACAGAATAGATACATCAGATCAGATCAGATCAGTTGCTCAGTCATGTCCGACTCTTTGCGACCCCAGGAATCGCAGCATGCCAGGCCTCCCTGTCCATCACCAACTCCCAGAGTTCACTCAGACTCACGTCCATCGAGTCAGTGATGCCATCCAGCCATCTCATCCTCTGTCGTCTCCTTCTCCTCCTGCCCCCAATCCCTCCCAGCATCAGAGTCTTTTCCAATGAGTCAACTCTTCACATGAGGTGGCCAAAGTACTGGAATTTCAGCTTTAGCATCATGCCTTCCAAAGAAATCCCAGGGCTGATCTCCTTCAGAATTGACTGGCTGGATCTCCTTGCAGTCCAAGGGACTCTCAAGAGTCTTCTCCAACACCACAGTTCAAAAACATCAATTCTTCGGAGCTCAGCCTTCTTCACAGTCCAACTCTCACATCCATACATGACCACAGGAAAAACCATAGCCTTGACTAGACGGACCTTTGTTGGCAAAGTAATGTCTCTGCTTTTGAATATGCTATCTAGGTTGGTCATAACTTTCCTTCCAAGGAGTAAGTGTCTTTTAATTTCATGGCTGCAATCACCATCTGCAGTGATTTTGGAGCCCAGAAAAATAAAGTCTGTCACTTTTTTCAATGTTTCCCCATCTATTTCCCATGAAGTGATGGGACCGGCTGCCATGATCTTCGTTTTCTGAATGTTGAGCTTTAAGCCAACTTTTTCACTCTCCACTTTCACTTTCATCAAGAGGCTTTTGAGTTCCTCTTCACTTTCTGCCATAAGAGTGGTGTCATCTGCATATCTGAGGTTATTGATATTTCTCCTGGCAATCTTGATTCAAGTTTGTGTTTCTTCCAGTCCAGCGTTTCTCATGATGTAGTCTGCATATAAGTTTAATAAACAGGGTGACAATATACAGCCTTGACGAACTCCTTTTCCTATTTGGAACCAGTCTGTTGTTCCATGTCCAGTTCTAACTGTTGCTTCCTGACCTGCATACAGGTTTCTCAAGACGCAGGTCAGGTGGTCTGGTATTCCCATCTCTTGAAGAATTTCCCACAGTTTATTGTGATCCACACAGTCAAAGCCTTTGGCATAGTCAATAAAGCAGAAATAGATGTTTTTCTGGAACTCTCTGGCTTTTTCTATGATCCAGCGGATGTTGGCAATTTGATCTCTGGTTCCTCTGCCTTTTCTAAAACCAGCTTGAACATCAGGAAGTTCATGGTTCACATATTGCTGAAGCCTGGCTTGGGGAATTTTGAGCATTACTTTACTAGTGTGTGAGATGAGTGCAATTGTGCGGTAGTTTGAGCATTCTTTGGCATTGCCTTTCTTTGGGATTGGAATGAAAACTGACCTTTTCCAGTCCTGTGGCCACTGCTGAGTTTTCCAAAGTTGCTGGCATATTGAGTGCAGCACTTTCACAACATCATCTTTCAGGATTTGAAATAGCTCTAACTGGAATTCCATCACCTCCGCTAGCTTTGTTCGTAGTGATGTTTTCTAAGGCCCATTTGACTTCACATTCCAGGATGTCTGGCTCTAGGTCAGTGATCACACCATCGTGATTATCTGGGTCATGAAGATCTTTTTTGTACAGTTCTTCTGTGTATTCTTGCCATCTCTTCTTAATATCTTCTGCTTCTGTTAGGTCCATACCATTTCTCTCCTTTATCAAGCTCATCTTTGCATGAAATGTTCCTTTGGTATCTCTGATTTTCTTGAAGAGATCCCTAGTCTTTCCCATTCTGTTGTTTTCCTCTATTTCTTTGCATTGATCGCTGAAGAAGGCTTTCTTATCTCTTCTTGCTATTCTTTGGAACTCTGCATTCAGATGTTTATATCTTTCCTTTTCTCCTTTGCTTTTCGCTTCTCTTCTTTTCACAGCTACTGAATCACTGTGCTATAGTCTTGAAACTAACACAACTTTGTAAATCAACTATATTTTAATAAAATTTTTAAATAAAGTGATTGTTGCTTAAAAAAAAAGAAACTCACAAGTGGGTGCTGTACCTGCTGTTAAAAGGGTGCTGCTCTCTCACCCTCAGAGGAGGAGATGCATGTCTATTTAACGTTTTTAGTGGTTTTTTTTGCATTTTATGAGCAGCAGTCACCTGTCTTTATCTGAGATAAAGTAGAACCTCTGTGTTGCTGTTTAGATGCTATGTTATGTCCGACTCTTTTGTGACCCCGTGGACTGTAGCCTGCCAGGCTCGTCTGTCCGTGGGACTCTCCAGGCAAGAATATGGGAGTGGGTTGCCATTTCCTTCTCCAGGGGATCTTCCCCACCCAGGGATCAAATCCATATCTCCTGCATGGCAGATGGGTTCTTTACCACTGAGCCACCAGGGAAGCCCATCAGTACATATGTGCAAAAAAAAAAAGCCACCCACAATCTCAATGTGCAGGTATAACCACAGTTTGTTCATGCATGTGTGTTTTTATGATAATGAGGTAACAAGTTACATGTTGTTTTATAATCTGTTATTTTTTATTCTACCAGGAACTTCAGAATTTTGTCCTGTGTTTCTAGGACAAAACATACTGCCGGCATGTAGCAACATGTAACATCTGTGCAATAAACTTGTCTGTTAATAAATATAGAACTCTAGCCTCGTCTCAATTACTATAAAGTGACACAGTGGAAGTTGTCTGATCAATATTTCCCAACATGCAATGTTTTCCTACTGCTAATTTCCAAGAGGACCTTAGATCATATATGGATAAAGATGTCTTAATCATTGTGTATTTTAATTTGCACTTTAAAAAAATATGTAAGTAGCATACCAACCCAATAATTTCATAAAATTTTACTTTTGGAGGATTAGGCCTAAGCACTCTGTAAGAAAGAAAAATTCCTACATAATAATTCAGGAAGTTCTCAGATTCCACAAAAAGATTTTGTGGCAATTTAGAATGTGGAAATATAGTTCATTTAACCATCTACTCTTCACCTACCTTATAGACTCTTGATCCCTTGCTTTTTGCTTTTTCTGTTATAAAAACAGTGTGAGGAATATCTTCATACAGATATCTTTATACACCTCTTTGATTATTTCCCAAGGGAAAAATGGCTAGCAGTGGAAATATTGTATCACATGGTTTGAAACTTTTAAAAGCTGTTGGATTATAACACACAGAAATCGTCCCTGGAACCTGAGCTCATATTGGAGCACTTGCCCCCCATCTCCACCCCCAACCCCAACCAGTCAGGTGTCAATTCCTTTGTACTTTCAGAAGCCTCTGTAGCAGGAATGGGGGAAGCTTGATCAGTGTGCCCTGGATGGGGGAGGGGGGAAATGGGCAGCTCGTGGAGTCTGTGACCCCCAGACCTTCTCTCCCTTCCTCTCAATTTCTCATCCTTTCCTTTCCACCTCTAGAGAGAGCTGTGTGTAAATATTAAATATAGAAAACAATGCAGTGTTTGATATTTTAATATTTATCATTCAAATTAAAAGACAGACGTGTG
This sequence comes from Bos indicus x Bos taurus, assembly GCF_003369695.1. Classification (NCBI taxonomy): domain Eukaryota; kingdom Metazoa; phylum Chordata; class Mammalia; order Artiodactyla; family Bovidae; genus Bos; species Bos indicus x Bos taurus. The sequence continues at coordinate 27,454,662 of NC_040088.1, forward strand.
GGCTGATATTTATATTACTAATGAGGTATTTCTGAAAAGGGTTTGCTGTTTAGTTTAGAAACTGCCAGTGAGGAGGGAGTGTAGGTGAATACTCCTGAGGAAATCCACAGCCGTCCCCTGACAGCCTGCATTCACCCTCCAACCACTCAGGCAAGAGACAGGCTATTCTGGAATTTCTGTCTCGTCCCTTGTGGATAGCATCGCCCTGTCCACCTGAGATGCAGCCAGGATGCTTGTCTCTTACCTTCAGCCCTGGGACCTCTCTAGAATGAAGACTGGACCCAAATGTGAACCAATGGGCTGGTGGTCTCCATGGGAGATGTTTGCATCCTGCACCCACAAAGCCATGTCGTCACTTTCTGAACTCTTTCTGACTGAATCACCTGTGTCACTTACAAAACTTGTTTTAAAAGAAAAGTGCATTATCTACTCTAAGTTTACGTCACCATCACTTGTAATAAGAAGATATGTGCATGCTCAGTCACTTCAGTTGTGTCCAACTCTTTGAAACCCTGTCGGTTGTAGCCTACCAGGCTCCTCTATCCATGGGATTCTCTAGGCAAGAACACTGGAGTGGGTTGCCATGTTCTCCTCCAGGAGATCTTCCAGACACAGGGATCGAACCTGTGTCTGTTATGTCTCCTGCATTGACAGGCAGGTTCTTTCCCACTGGCACCACCTAGTAAACACTCTCACAGTCTTGCTTGATGCCAAAGTCATGGATGCCTCCAGCCCGCCAGCCCTCTGCCCCTCGCAAAGGGGATTAGCAGGAAGGCCTGAGGTCTGATGAAGATGTTTCTGCACCCAGCAGCAGTCCCCAAGCACAGCCCGGCACCACTGGGGCCCAATCCCATCACATCCCAGGTTGTAGCAACCCTTCCCTGACATCTTTTCTTCCCCAATCCCACCCCCCCAGCTCAGGTTTCTCTTGCCTAATTTCTATATAAGGTTGAGGTTTGACCATAGCCTGTTACAGGCCTGAGCCCAGCCCTGGGTTATATGGCCCATATATGCTTTAAAAAAAAAAAAAGTATAAACGAGTCAAGTCAAATCTATTAATTTAGGTATCAGCAAGTGTCCACAGACCTTGCAGCCAAGAGAAATGATATTGGTGATCTTTTTGGTTTATCTTTCTGGACCTGAATATAAGACCATGAGGCAGAAATGGCCAGTCTCGAGCTAACTGTTCAATACTCATAGATGAATTGCTGATTTGGGCTGCACTTAGCCTCATGCAGTGTCCTAGGCTGCCCAGGTCAATTTCTGGGGAACAGACTTAACTCTCCTGGTGTTTCCTGGGATCCTCAGACCCCAGGCCCCTGTAAACCCCAGTGAAGGATTCAGCAGCAGACAGTCGCTGCTACCTGTACCAGAGAGTCAGCAGACAGAGCTTGGGAAAAAGAGGCATATGTATATTTCTGCCCATGTGTCATGACTCGAAGAGGAGGAAGATAAAATCATTTTAATCTACCTCAGGGCTTGCAATAAAGTACTGAAGGATCTAGGTTCATCCTTTAGGGCATGATTAAAAAAAAATCAAATTCTGGCTCATTCATGTCATTTTTCCTTTAAGTTTGCTGGGGAGAAGGAGGGTGGCCTCCAGTGATCAAATTACCTGGTCTGGTGCTCTTCATCTGTATTAAAATGTTTTCTTCCATCAGCTCATTTTGCTCTAGAGAGTAGCACAAGTGAGAAAGACTTAGGAAAACAAAGAAATTCACTGCAGGTGAAAATATGCAATTTTTTAAAAAGAAAACATATATTTGTCTTGAACACATATGTGCATATGTTGTTTCAACATGTGTTATTTGCCTTTCTATATAAAGCCATTACTACGTGAGGAGCAAGGAGGCAGAAGATGAAAAATAGAAGAGTGATTTCCATTTTCCTTCCATCCTCATGAATATGAATTCTCCTCTTGATCAAGACAAAAATAATTAGACGAGGTCTCAGGAGACCCAAATCCTCAGCCTGGTTCTCTCTCTAAATAGCTGCTTGGCCTGAAGCAAGTTACTTAATTGTTCTGAATTTTTGTTAAATAGTACAGAATGACTTAATATATGGACCAAAATAGACTTGTTACTGTTTAACTTAGAATCAAAATACATTTATTGATTCACATGGAAACATTTTTATTACATTCTGATATTAATTATTTTGATAATAAGAATTTTCAGTAAGAAAATCAGTACTGCTCTTGGGTTAGTATCTAGTCAATGTTGGATGACAGCACAAAAATTTCTAATATGTTTTCCTAAAAATGGACTTGAAGCCACAGTGTCCCTTGGGGGCCACCCATGTCCTATGTTGTAAGAACTGGACCATCTTAAAGCCCTTCCCGTGTAAATTCTGTGTGTCTCCAATTTATCTGTCATGTATGGGTCTGTTTGGAAGTGTAATTATCTGTTCTACTTTCAAGTTTAGAAACAGTCTCTTGCTGTCAATAATGCTTGTCAACTTCAATTGAATGGCGCTTAAATTCACAACCTGTTTCTGGATAATAATGGGTCTGAAATTGAAAGTGGAGAAGTCAAAACATTATTAACGTGTAATCATTGCCACACGCACACAGACGCTCACACACACATGCGCACACAGACCCTCACACACACACGCACACACAGATGCTCACAGACACACACAGTCAAAAGGCCAGGTAAAGGATTGAAACCCTCTTCAGTTTTCCAAGCAGAAACCATTGCCTTACTCTTCTGTGATCTGGAGCCCTTTCATTTATTCATGATCAAGCATCAGGTAAGGGAGTTTCTCTCCCCAACAATTGTTTATTTCCAAGAGGTGCCGAAGCCCCGAGGCAGACCACTGAGTGTTTGCTTTCTGGGGCTGTGAGCTGAAATGAAAGGGAGAGAAAGGGAGCAGTCCAGTCTTACTGGAATATTTATGTTGTTGGAGGTAACCTCAAGACTCCCGAAAACCCCAGGACCTGACCCACCTTCCACCCCCGCTTCCGACAGGAGAGGAAAGTGGACGAGCCTGGGAGGAGGGGACATGTGAACAGAGCCTCCTGCTTGGATCAAGGCTACAGAGGAGCTTTGTTTACGCATCTCTAGTTAAGGCCTTGTGTCCTTCCCTTCTCCCCACCTGCCTCCATCCTGGCTGAAACCTTAACATAGAGAAATCTGTTTCTGTTTGATTTCAGGAGAACAGAGCCAAATCTGCAGTATCTCACCAGCTTCCCTCATGCTCTCTGCAATTTTACAAGATACAAAATAGTGCATGCAAAATGCCCAGAACTATAATTACGTTCTGTGAGAGAAGCAACAACAGAAAAACAGACCACCACATCTCACTCCAGCCAATCTCTACCTTTTATTTTTTTTAAATAAATACACTTACAGAGAAACATTTGCTCTCTATCCATGTGTTAATCTGAAGTAACTTTTCTAATACCCCCCCTGGAATATAAACCTTCTCTTTATTATTTTTAGAGCAAAGGCGTCAAAGTTTCCCATATGTTTCCAGGAACAGTTCCTTCCCAAGGGGAGGGAAGGCACACAGTAGAAGCAGGTGGTCAACTCATGGCTGACTGTTTCCCACATGCGGAGGTGGTTCTGACCCAGGAAGTGTGTGGCTGGGAAGAGGGGAGGAGTCATGGCTGTGCTCAACGATGTGACAGGCCCTTGTTGGGAGGCGGGGTGGTGTCACATGGGTTCATGTCCTGGGACAGGCATCTTGAGCTCACGAAGAAGCTGTCTTCTGCCTAAACTGGGACTTTCGCTCCTGTTTCTCCAATCGATCCCATAATCATCCTTTGAGTGTCTACCATGTGTTAGGCATTCAGCAAGGCTCTGGACACACAGTGAGAGGTAACCCAGGGGCCTTGGTCTCTGGAGAGTCACAGATGGTACAGAGACTGATGAGTAAAAGGCCCGAGAATGGACAGCATCCAAGTGACCCCATGAGGATGCCCACCTGACAGCAGGCAGCCCGCCTAGGCATCTCCCTCCATGCCAGCTCCAGTCCTGAGAACTTTGCCCATGTTAACTCCCTTGGGCCCACAGCAACCTCATAGGCAGGACTGCATCTGCAGAAAAAGGATGCCAAGGACAGGGAGGCTGCGAGGATTTCCCACATCCACTCAACACCAGGCAGGAGACCCAGTTCTCGACACCTAATCTGTCTACTTTACAGACAGAATGCTCAGCCCTGGGCCTTCCACCCTGACTTCTTGCTGCACTAAAAAGTAAACAAGGAAGCAGGGTTTTAAGATGGTTGACATGTATTTTCATCTCCATCAGCCATACCTGCTCATTTTTCCTAAAGATAATTAATGAACAGCCTACCAAGAGATAGGCTGTTACAGGCACACAGATGTGAAAGTGCATATATTAAACATACACGTACCAGCTCTAGAGGAGAGAAGACCCCAGTGAGGTCTATGAACACTATGAAAGTGAAAATTGCTCTGTCATGTCCAACTGTTTGGGACCCCTTGGACTGTAGCCCGCCAGACTGCTCTGTCTATGGGATTCTCCAGGCAAGAATACTGGGATGGGTAGCCATTCTCTTCTCCAGGGGATCTTCCCGACCCAAGGATCAAACCCATGTCTCCCACACTGCAGGCAGACTCTTTACCATCTGAGCCACCAGGAAAGCCACTATATCTACCAAATAAAAGTGGAGGAGACACAGTCAATATTTACTCTATGTTATAGATTTCTCTTGAGAAATGAACCATTTCCAGACACATGTAGACTAAGCATAATTCTGTGGTCTAGTCAGCTGTCCCCAACTTTATTGGCACCAGGGACCAGTTTCATGGGAGACAATTTTTTCCATGGACCAGGGTTGAGGAGATTGGTTTGGGGATGATTCAAGAGCATTACATTTATTGTGCAATTTTTCTATTATTATTACATCAGGTCCACCTCGGATTATCGGGCACCTTGGAGGTTGGGAACCCTTGGTCTAGCCCAGTGCTTCTCAATCCATGGGGGCTGCTTTGTCCCCAGGAGATGTTTGCCAGTGTCTGCAGACAGTTTTGGTTGTCATGACTAGGGTTGGAGGGAGAGGCTGGAGATGTGGCTAAACACCGTACAATGCGCAGAACAGCCCCCACACAACAAAGGACCCTCCCGTCCAAAATGTCAATAGTATTTATCTTTGGTTGGAGATCGTTGGGTATCATTCACCACAATAGAACCAAGTTTCAAGCACAGCTCTATGCCTTGTGTGAATACAGGTTGACAAGACTGACTTGGTCTCTCCAGTTTTGCATGAGATTTTTTTTTTCCTTCATCAAACTTGAGATCCAATGAGCAAATAAGCTGCATCCAGCTGAAGATTTCTCCCATGTCCTGACAAGAGATCTTCCTTACAAACCCTAAACTTTAGGTCCCTGTGCATCGACCCAGAGCTGAGCAGACACATTCTCCAAAGCACAATTAAAGAGATTGACTGCCTGTTAGTACCAGGCACCCTGGTATCAGCTAATCTGAAATTAAGTGGGAGATAGTTTGTTAGCACTGTGTTTTGTTAAGCTAGCAAAATGGAAAATCTTCCCCATCCTTAGTGATTGATTAATGACCTTTTAAAGGACCCAGCTAAATGGAACAATTGAAGAATATGGGAGCAATTAAGGTGCCTTTGCAAGGCAGTTCACTTATCAAAATGACTTAGACAAGATTTCAGTGGGATCACTGCCCCTTATACCTTAACCACTGTCAAATCACATCCAGCAACCCCAAGAAGACTATTTTAGGCTCTTCAGTGAAATGCCACCCTGAACTTTTAGCAGCAATTACAGGCGTAACGGATATTGGCCACAGAGAGAGTCAGACTGAAATTCTCCATGAGCTTCGATCCACATGCCTGGTCCCCAGAGATCCCTTACCTGCCTTGTGTTACAGGTATTTGCTGGTCGGTCCCATTAGCATTTTCCAGATAAAAGGTGCTCTCTGGAAAGGGTAAAAGCTAGGGCTAGCTCAGACGAGGAGACACATTGTTTCAGGAAGGTTTTCTCTGAAGCAGCAATTACTAACAGCACCAGGTAACTTAGGGAAAATGTGAAAGTGTCCGACTCTTTGCAACCCCCATAAGGTATAAGGAGCTGTAGCCCACCAGGCTCCTCTGTCCATGGACTCCACCAGGCAAGAATACTAGAGTGGGTTGCCATTCCCTTCTCCAGGGGATCTTCCTGACCCAGAGATCTAACCCAGGTCTCTCACATTATAGCCAGGTTCTTTACCATCTGAACCACCAGGTAAGGCCTATTTAGGGAAGCAGAGCTAAAACCACCTTGGTGCTTAGAACAGAAATCTCAGCCCAAGTATGTGTTGTTGTACCTTTTTCTTTCTCCACCTTTTTCTGTTTGATGAAAATGCACCAGCCCAGCCCTTTCCGTTGCTTATGGCAGGAGTGCGGGGACCCTTCCAAGTGCAAGACATCAAGGATGTTTGCTGGGTATTTGTCTGAGCAGAGTGTATCCCAGTCTCCAGGCTGTCTGGGCTCTTCCTTTCTGGACCCAACCCTGCTCTCTGGCCATAGTGGAAGAAAGAGAAGACTAAACATTCATTCAGACACATTTGCCTTAGAGGTCTGTTTTTAAAAGCACCACCTGCCAAGGACATCACAGAATTTGATCTCTCCCCTTGGAATGATAAAAGTGAGTGAACAGACTTCTGATTGCTTGTGATGGCAAGATTTTCATTTTTTAAATTCATGGGCCACTTGGGAAGGTTGTGGATTGGGCTGTGTTCCAATATTTATCATCACCAATGGCCTCTGAGTCTGTATCAGTCAGACAGGGATGGTAAACGCCAGTTTCCTTTCTTTTGCCCCCAATCTGAGGTTGTCCTCAGTTCCAGATTAAGCAGATGGAGTCCTTCACTGATGCAATGACTTTCTTTCACAGAAATTTTCAAGAGCAAAGGCGAAAGTGGTGGGATTCTGAGCTCCCAAAGCACCTGGAGATTGTCTTGACTGTCAATTTACTGCTTCTCCCATCCAGGACTCGCCAGTTCCAAATGATCCCCTCCCCACATTTTGTGGTTTTCCAAATCCATTGGATAGCTGGGATCTTTAAAAAGCACAGGGAAGAGCTTCATAACATTGATCTTGGCAATGATTTCGTGGGCATGACACGAAAAGCACAGGCGACAAAGACAAAAATAGATATGTGACTACATCAAAATCAAGAGTCTCTGCACAGCAGAAGAAACCATCAATGAGAGAAAAAGCCACATCCAGAATGGGGGGACACATTGGTAAACCATTTATCAGAAGAGGGATTCATTTCCAAAGCTCATATATAACTGTGTATCCTTAATTCACCTTGAGTCTGTGATAGCTTCTCAGGCTCTCCTTATTTATTTGTACGCCAAATTAGGTTCATCTGATGTTTTCTCATGATGTGAAAGTCGCTCAGTCATGTCCGACTGTTTGTGACCCCATGGACTATATAGTCCATGGAATTCTCCAGGCCAGAATACTTGAGTGGGTAGCCTTTCCCTTCTCCATGGGATCTTCCCAACTCAGGGATCAATCCCAGGTCTCCTGCATTGCAGGCAGATTCTTTACCAGCTGAGCCACAAGGGAAGTCCAAGAATACTGGAGTTGGGTAGCCTATCCCTTCTCCAGCAGATCTTCCCAACCCAGGAATTGAACCAGGGTTTCCTGCATTGCAAGCGGATTCTTTACCAACTGAGCTATCAGGGAAAACCCCTTCTCATGATGAGATTGCGTTATATATTTGACTTTCATATTTTAATCTAATCTCACATCCTATAACCTTTTCATTCACCATTACTAATTCCAGGGTTTGGGGAGAGGGTGGTTCATTTGAAAAGACGTTTCACAGAGACAATCTTGGCATTTATGAGCAAAGACAGTTTTACGTCTTCCTTCACAATTTGTACGTATTCTGTTTCCTTTTCTCCTCTCACTGCACTGGCCAGGATGGGAGCAATTTTGGATCATAGTGGTGAGACTGGGTGTCCTTGCTTTGTTCCTAATCAGGAATGTTTCTAGTTTCTAATCATTAAGCATGTCTGGGGAGAAAATTGCTTTATTTGGGGGTTTTAAAGATGACCTCCATGATTTCTGATGAAGGCGAGAGGCGGCTACGTGGCACTGGAGTGGCGGAGAGAAAATACCCCACGTCCAAGTTCAGGAATGGAGGCTGTGAGGAGATACCCCACGTCCAAGGTAAGGAACAGTGGCTGCACTTTGCTGGAGCAGCCATGAAGAGATACCCCACGTCCAAGGTAAGAGAAACCCCAGTAAGATAGTAGGTGCTGAGAGAGGGCATCAGAGGGCAGACAGACTGAAATCACAATCACAGAAAACTAGCCAATCTGATCACATGGACCACAGCCTTGTCTAACTCAATTAAAGCAAGCCATGCTGTGTAGGGACACTCAAGATGGACAGGTCATGGTGGAGAGTTCTGACAAAATGTGGTCCACTGTAAAAGGGAATGGCAAACCACTTCAGTATTCTTGCCTTGAGAACCCCATGAACACTATGAAAAGGCAAAAAAATAGGACACTGAAAGATGAACTCCCCAGGTCAGTAGGTGCCCAATATGCTACTGGAGATCAGTGGAGAAGTAACTCCAGAAAGAATGAAGGGATGGAGCCAAAGCAAAAACAACACCCAGTTGTGGATGTGACTGGTGATAGAAGCAAGGTCCAATGCTGTAAAGAGCAATACTGCATAGGAACCTGGAATGTTGGGTCCATGAATCAAGGCAAATTGGAAGTGGTCAAACAGGAAATGGCAAGAGTGAACGTCGACATTCTAGGAATCAATGAACTAAAACGGACTGGAATGGGTGAATTTAGCTCAGATGACCACTACATCTACGACTGTGGGCAGGAATCCCTTAGAGGAAATGGAGTAGCCATCATGGTCAACAGAAGAGTCTGAAATGCAGTACTTGGATGCAATCTCAAAAACGACAGAATGATCTCTGTTCATTTCCAAGGCAAACCATTCAATATCACAGACCACCTGACCTGCTTGAGAAACCTGTATGCAGGTCAAGAATCAATAGTTAGAACTGGACATGGAACAACAGACTGGTTCTAAATTGGGAAAGGAGTAGATCAAGGGTGTATATTGTCATCCTGCTTATTTAACTTATATGCAGAGTACATGGTGAGAAATGCTGGGCTGGATGAAGCACAAGCTGGAATCAAGATTTCTGGGAGAAATATCAATAACCTCAGATATGCAGATGACATCACCCTTATGGCAGAAAGCAAAGAAGAACTAAAGAGCCTCTTGGTGAAAGTGAAAGATGAGAGTGGAAAAGTTGGCTTAAAACTCAACATTCAGAAAACAAAGATCACGGCATCCAGTTCCATCACTTCATGGCAAATAGATGGGGAAACAGTGACAGACTTTATCTTGGGGGGCTCCAAAATCACTGCAGATGGTGACTGCAGCCATGAAATTAAAAGACACTTACTCCTTGGAAGGAAAGTTATGACCAATCTAGACAGCATATTCAAAAGCAGAGACATTACTTTGCCAACAAAGATTCATCTAGTCAAGGCTATGGTTTTTCCAGTAGTCATGTATGGATGTGAAATTTGGACTATAAAGAAAGCTGAGTGCCAAAGAATTGATGCTTTTGAACTGTGGTGTTGGAGAAGACTCTTGAGAGTCCCTTGGACTGCAAGGAGATCCAACCAGTCCATCCTAAAGGAGATCAGTCCTGGGTATTCATTGGAAGGACTAATGTTGAAGCTGAAACTCCAATACTTTGGCCACCTGATGCAAAGAGCTGACTCATATGAAAAGACCCTGATACTGGGAAAGACTGAGGGCAGGCAGAGAAGGGGGCAACAGAGGATGAGATGGTTGGATGGCATCACTGACTCAATGGACATGAGTTTGGGTAGACTCCAGGAGTTGGTGCTGGACAGGGAGGACAGGCATGCTGCACTCCATGGGGTCACAAAGAGTCAGACATGCCTGAGAGACTAAAGTGAGTGAAAAGATGACCTCCGTGATTTCTGATGAAGAATCCTCATTCTCAAATTGTTTTCTCAATGTTTTTTTCTTTCTCTTTATTTTTCAGTACTTTAAGGTGTGTCTGTGAGGTTTTGGTTTGGGGGTCTGGGTTTTGTTTTTGTTTTTTTAGTTTAGTTTTTAGTTTTTTAATCTATAAATTTGGCTTTCACCAAATTTAAGATATCTTCTATCATTTAGTTAACTTTTCCTGCAATAATCTCTCCTCTCCTTTTGATAACAGGCAAAAGGTTGGAATTTTGATATCATCCAGTAAATGCTGTTCATTTTTATTAAGTTTTTTTCTAGGTTCTTCAGATTGGATTTTTTTTTTCTTGGTTTAGCCTCAAATCCAATAGTTCTTTTTGTATTTGCATTTTATTTATTTTATTTTATTTATTATTATTATTTTTTTACTTTACAATATTGTATTGATTTTGCCATACATCAACATGCATCTGCCACAGGTGTACATGTGTTCCCAATCCTGAACCCCCCTCTCACCTCCCTCCCTATACCATCCCTCTGTATTTGCATTTTAATATTCTGTTCATCTAGTGAATTTAACTTCAAATTAAATTCACTGCTTACTTCTAAAATTTTCATTTGATTCTTTTTATATACCACTCATTTCCCTTCTGAGAAATTTGTATTTCTATTTATTTCAAGTGTGTTTGTTTTTACTTGATAGAATATAGTTCAAATAATTGCTTTAATATCTTTATCTGGTCATTTCTGATCATAACTGGTAGTATTTTCCTTGACAATTGGTCGTGTTTCTCTTGGATTTGTATATTAGGCTGTTCTGAATTGCATTCTGAACATTATGCTCTGACTCCTGTTACAATCCTCCGGGTAAGGTTTATTGTGGTTTGCATCATATTGCCAGGTAATCAACCCAGTTAGGCTCAGACTACAAGTTCTGATGTGTAGTGTAAGTTCTGTAAGAGGTGGTTGCTGTGTGAGTTTATTTTTCAGCACCTCACTGTGAAATTTTGGCTCTGCGTCTTGCATGCACCCCCAGGACCATCTGCAAGTTGAGGTAACTCATATCACAGTTAAGTTCTTTGCACGCTGCTTCTGGTGTTTGCTGCACTTGTGCTGCTGGAGGGGAAGCCAGAGACTTGTGTTGGTTTATCCAGAATCTGGGAGACTCTTCTCCAGGCCTCTTCTCCTCCTGCTCTCTCTACCCTCTTGGGGATCCTTTCCCTAGTTCTCTGTAGGACTAAGGGGTTCTTCAGCATTTGAATTCCCCTCATTGCCAACACACAGCTCCAAAGTTGTAGCAGGGCTTGAGGTAGGGCTAGGAGAGAAAGAATAGAAAAAGAAAAAAGATTAATTTGTCTCTCACTCCCTGGCCTGCTGGGGCCCATTTTCCTGAAAATCTGACCACAATGATGGGGGTTCTTTTCCAGTTTTGGGTGCTCACGTGTGCTCACTGCTATGCAGAGTAGCAGCTGAGGCCATCCTGAAGTCAATGCTGGGAAACCAATCAGGAGAAAAAAAAAACAACAGAAAACTCACCTCTGCATGGGTCCGTTCTCATGTTTGACTTGCCATCCACACATGCTGGCTATAGGTTACTCCTCCTAATCCTCAGGTAGCCATTATTTGTACTTTTTCGAGAACTTTAAATTTAAACACCTGGAGAGTGGCTGTAGAGTTTACCCTGTGAAACTCTTTCCCCTCTAAGTTGGGGCTTTACAATGTAATATAGAATTATTTAAACATCCCAAGATCTATACCATCAATAGGCTAGGGATCTGCTTCCAGGGTTAAAAGTGATAAAGAAAATTTGATAAATGCAATTGGGCTAGAGCTGAATTTTTAATGGAAACAGTGTAAAACAACCATTAGCTGGCTCTGTCTTTCTTGAGGGATCCTCACACCCAGATCCCATGTGCCTAGCAGAGTGGAGGAAAATTGTCTCCCCTGCATATGTCTTCAGGGAAGGTTGCTAGGCATCCCTCCAAGATCTCGATATGACATGCATTAAAGCAAGGACACACACTTAACATGTAAGACATTGCCTGTGTACTGCCAAAATATCACTCAGTTTAAAATATCTTTTCAAAGTGACAAAATTGCCCCAAGGACATGTAAAAGCCGATGTTATAAGAAAGCGTAGTGAATCTGGAAGGGTAAAGAAGGTCGCTGGGTTTTGGACTGGAAAAATATATATCCCCAATCCCTGAGTTTGGGAGATTTAATTGTTGGCAATGGATCAGTTACTGCTAGATAAAGCTATGCAGGCACACACACACACACACACACACAGTCACTCATAAAACCCATTCAGTACAAAACATTTCTAAATAAAATGTTAATAAAAAGCAGAATTCAGTGGATTGTGCACAAATTTATTCCATTCAACAGATAATAAAAAGCAATTAACCAACAGACACAAATAAGGCAGTAATGAACAAAGGATCCTGCCTGGCGTCTTGTTTCCCACGTCAAAGCTTAGGGTGGAAAGAGGGAAGCCAGAAACAGTAGACCTCCTCAAATATAGAGCCAGATGATTTAAGCTTCTCCCACCCCGTGGCTTCTCCCTAAACCCCCTGGGCTTAGACCACCAGACCCCACAGAAAGCCATAGCATTGGCCATGTTCTGGAGACCAAATATTTTCATGGGACACTATACAAGTACACATGCACCATCCACAATTTAAATCACCAGTCCACGGCTGACGCTAGAAAGCTGCCAGTCAATTAGGAATAAACATCTCATGTTCTTTTTTCTTAGTGTCTAAACCTTTGTTTACCAAACTGCTTAAAACAAGGTTTATGGTCAAAAATATCTGATGAGTTTTGAGGAGAAAATAGGCCCTGCGATCTGAAAGTGAAGCTTGCCTGCCCTCTTCATCTAGATGTTGGGAAACTTTGGGGGAGAAAAGTGCTTTTTATCTGTGTTAATTCAGAGACCCCATTAATAAGTTGCCTCTTGAACATGCTAATAAAGGTCAAGGGCTGGGCTGAGAATTAAAGTCCATGGAGAGGCGAGTTAGCACTACAGCTTCAACTCTCTGCCCTTCCAAAGCCTTTAACTTAAGCTGTTCAAAAGAAGAAAAATGATCTAATTCTCATTTTTCCTTTATTCCAACAACTCATTATTCCAGCAATAAAATTTATAAATTGCATATTAGATGTCTGGTCCAAGGGAGTCCATGACATCAGAACGAATACTTGGGCTTGGGGGATCCAACAGGAGAGACAGTCATTAAAAAACAGTTAGACAATAATTATATAATTATCATCATGAGAGGTCACCAGCAAAAGAATGCCGGATGGGAGAGAAAGATACTTAACAGGGATCTCGCCCTCATTTGGAGGTCAGGAAGGCTTCCTTGAAGAAGTGACAGTCAAGTCAAGAATTAAGGGTGTGCAGATATGATCCAGGTCGACAGGTGGGGAAGTGAGAACACCCCAAGGACAGAGTGTGGTTTGTGGCAGGGAAGCCAACGCATATGCTCGTAATAAAAACCAATGACGAGAAATGCTTAGAAGAGCATAATGGAGCTTGAAGGAATATCCATAAGAAAAAATATTGACTTTTTATTCATTTATATTAATTAGTCTTTTATACTGCTGACCCAGTAACTTCTATTTCCTAAGCAGTTTTGTACATCTTATAATTCCCTAATGGCTCAGTGGGTAAAGAATCCACCTACAATGAAGGAGACACAGGAGATGCGGGTTTGATCCCTGGGTTGGGAAGATCCCCTGGAGGAGGGCACAGCAACACACTGAAGTATTCCTACCTGGAGAATCCCATGGGCAGAGGAGCCTGGTGGTCTACAGTTCATAAAGTTGCAAAGAGCCAGACACAACTGAAGTGACTAAACGACGCATACTCCTCCCCAGCCAGCCATGGTCCTGCTCTTTGGGAGTTCGCATTCTAGTTTCAAGTTTTCAGATGACTAAAGTCCTAGATTAGTAGCTTCTTTGGCCAAGTAGAATCTTAAAGTAAAAGAAAATTCTCCAAACATTTTGTGTGAAACATAGCATCAGTCAGAGAGCCTGGTGCTTATTGTCAGTATAATATAAGCCTCCCTTCCTCCTGCCCCATGGCTCCCATCCCCTCCCCCAAAAGAGCAACACCACCTTCATTTCGCATGTACCTTTTCGCCTGAGTGTATTCTTGGAGAATGCACATTGGCCTTTTGTCAGCTCTCCCTTTCTTGCATTACTTATCTCCATATTTACAGATCTATCCATTCGACAGGACGTGCATCTCCTCTTTAAAGGGGAGGGTGTGCACCCACCACATTTGCCCTTCCCACTCCTGTGTGTGTCCCACTGGGAACCTGTGTGAGGGTTGCATCGGCAAACAGAACCACGGAAGGCATGGCTGGTTCTGAGCATATTCCTATGATCTGTTTGACTAAGTAATGGTTGGCTGACTGTCAGGGTATTTGCCTCATCGTTCCTGGTGATGTTAAAGTTCCCCACATCTTTGTCAACACACGGTATCGCCAGATTTAAAATTCCTCCCCAGCTCCAGCAGTGTGACCTCATTTTATTTTGCATGTAGCTACTCACTGAATAATGTGATGTCCTACTTGTGTACTTGGGTGATTGAGATTCATCTTTCGTGAATCAACTCAAACCTATTGTTCGTTCTTCAAATGGAGCTGGTTTTTACCTCAAGCTATGTTGTATATGTATACTAAGAAGCTTCAGTCATGTCTGACTCTTTGCAACCTATGGATTATAGCCCTCCAGGCTCCTCTGTCCATGGGATTCTCCAGGCAAGAACACTGGAGTGGGTTGCCATGCCCTCCTCTAGGTGATCTTCCTGACCTAGGGATCCAACCTGTATCTTTTACATCTCCTGCATTGGAAGGAAGATTCTTTAATATTAGCACCACTTGGGAAGCCCCAAAAGTTGGTTTCTACTCTACACAGGAAAAACTGAGTCCCCCTGAATGTCATAGGAGGTTCCGCAATATCTGACCACATATCCCCACTCTCTCTGACTCACCTCCACCCACTTTCCCCAGGTCCCACTTATTCCCAGATACCCCTCGTCTGTCTCCCTAAAGTGTAGGTTCCAGGAGGACAGAGAGAGCATCCTTCAGTCCCTCAGCAGTGCCTACCACATCTTGCATGTGGCAGACACTCCACCGTTGTTTGTGAAATGAACAAATGAATGGACAGCATTTGATATACTTGGCATATGGTCATTGCTCAATCAGTGCATCTTACATTCTTGTTTTTATTGTTCCCATCATCACTGATAAAAAGGAGATTTGAAAAGAGAAAGGTAAGGGTACCATTGGCTCAGACAGGGGCTGCCTCCCTCCCTCCCTTCCCCCCACACACTGTGAAAATGATGTGATAGTAACTATCATTGTACTTCTTCTGCAACCTTGAAGCAGGTGGGCAACACTAAAAGAAATTCCTAAACTAAAACCTTCATGGGTGTCAAGATACAGTTCCTTAGCAGGCTACTGACTAAATAACATGTTGGCCTGTAGGCAAATAGTCAAACTAAAAATCATTCAGCGGGTGCCGTTGCATTACCCATCTCATCTTATCTCCAAAGAAGGAATATTACAATTAGCAACTCAGAAACTCTTTTACATCTTAGTAACCATGCATAAAAATTAATTCAAGCAAAACCTAATTTAGAATAATAATAACATGCCTTCCTAATGTTTCCTACATTAATCACGGTTAAGACAGTTACTATAGCAGCACCGTTAGAACTTATTGAAAGTAACGTAATTCGCTGTAGCGCATGTTCTCTTCTGAGAATGCTACTATTTGTTTAAGCAAGAGAAAGAAACAGCAAAGCACTGTTTCCTTTGAACTAATTTAAGGTTCAATAGCCGACACAGATGAAAGTAATAAAGTGCTGTTTGCTCTGAGAGGAGGTGGTGGTGACCTCTGATTTTTATGGTTAGATTAGTTTTAAATATGTTCTCTTGGTCTCATATTTTTTTCCCCTGTATCATCTTTTTGGTCAAACTAAGAGAAAAAAATACGGGATGAAGGAGTTGAGTTGAGGGGGAAGAGAAATACCATACATTGTAGGGGAGCTATGCTGTCTCTGGGCCAGAGTGAAGTCAACCTCACTTTTGTTGCTTGAGACCTTGCAGAGCCCAAACCAAACTTAAAGACCACAGTGAGGAGTCAATGGCCAGCAGAAGCCAAGGTGGGAATCTGGGGAGAGGTCTGGAAAAATGTAAACAGCATGGGATTATGCGAGAACTCCCCCAGGTCTTCAGCTCAAGGTTCTTGACTTTTGGTCCCCACGGTGATGACAGTTGGACCCCCCCACCCCCCAAATCGGGTGCTTCCAAGCAGCCAACCGTTCAAGGTTTTCACGCAGAGTCAGCAAAGTTGTTTTTCAGAGCAGCTGCTCAGACCTGAGTTCGACTCTCTGCCATGCTGCCAACAGGCTGATCTCCTCTGGCCAGGAGCCAGAGTGAACTGACTGCTCAGCAGTTGTTTTTTTGGCCGTAATAGCTTTCCAGTGGCTGCACAGTTGACACTGGGATCACTTCCTGTTGTGGGTTCGTCCTGTGTGGGGAGGAGGGGATGGCAGTATCGCTTGTCTCCTCCCACTAGATACTGGTAGCACCTCTGTAGTTGGGACAACCAAAAATGTGTCCAGGCATGTCAACGTGTCCCCAGGAGGCCAAAGTCACCCCCAGCTGAGAACCACTAAACTGTAAAATAAAAATGGTTAGAGTAAGTAGCTCCTTACTATGAAAATAAAATGAGGCAAGCTTCCTGGTGGACCATGAACCCCATGAAGGCAGGCTATGTGCCG
Organism: Bos indicus x Bos taurus; assembly: GCF_003369695.1. Classification (NCBI taxonomy): domain Eukaryota; kingdom Metazoa; phylum Chordata; class Mammalia; order Artiodactyla; family Bovidae; genus Bos; species Bos indicus x Bos taurus. The sequence continues at coordinate 27,471,418 of NC_040088.1, forward strand.
TGGACTGATGGAACCTCAGAAGAGCTCTCGGGCAGAGTAAATCCTTGATACGGTTATTACAAAAGTCCCTCCTTGACCAATTAGAGAAAATTGACTTTCTTCCCCAAAATATCTAAACACCAAAATGTCTCAGTTAATAAAATAGAGAAGCTTTGTCTCAGAAGACCCATCACCATTTTCACCATAAAGGAGAGAACTTTGATACAGATGATACAAAGAACTATGTTTTAAGTCAAACTCTCTCAATAGAAGCAAGACAATTTGTATTTACTCATTTCTATCAAATGCATCTGGGTCAACTCCTTCCAGAAGGCCTCTTTCCATAAGATCTGTTTTCCTTGACTTTAATACTCATTTTGGTAGATAGCTTTTTCCACTTTCTTGAATTTCCTTTTCCTTTTTTTTATTCTCTTTGTCAGTCCCAGAACAATTTCAAAAACAGAATTTGCATTCTCCAGTTCACTGAAGACATATTTATTTTAGACCAGCCAGTTGTGCAGATTTCAAATATTGATTGGTCACATGTGAAAACCAAATTAGATTTCTTCTTGGATTCTCTTACTGACAGCCTTCCACTTACACTTAGTCTCAGGGAGGCTGGGGTTCAAAAATGCTCTCATATCAGCTGTGTAAAGCATCCTTATATCAGTGACTCTTTAAAATCGAAGGGTAGTTAATTTAATTTACACTGATGTGTTAGTTCAGGTGTTACCAGTGAGTGTTTAAATAATTAAATACTTTATTTTGATGTGGCTGTAGAGTCACATGCAGTTCTTTCTACTTATTAGTTTATTTTGATTTTAGTTTTGGCTGTACTGGGTCTTTGTGTATTGCTTTCTCTGGTTGCGGCAAGCAGGGGCCACTCGTTGTTGCGGTGTGCAGTCCTCACGCTACGGTGGCTTCTCTTGTTGCTGAGCACAGATTCTAGGTGCTCAGGCTTTAGTAGTTGCCGCTCCTGGGCTCTAGAGCTAGGGCTCAGTCCTCGTGGCACATGAGCTTAGCTGCTCCTCGGCATGTGGGATCTTCCTGGACCAAGGATCAAACCACGTCCCAGGCATTGGTAGGTGAATTCTTAACCACTGGGCAACCAGGGAAGTTTGAGACACATGCAGTTTTAAGAAAATGCAGAAAGATTGCCTGTTCTTTTTGCCCAGTTTCTCACAGTGGTAGCATCATGCAAATTTGTGTTAAGTCTCCTTGCGGGGCTCCAATGTTGATACCGTCACAATACAGAGCATTTCCATGACCCTAGGAAACCTCATGTTGTTTTTTAATATCCACACCATCTTCCAGGCTACCCCTAACTTCTCAGTGCCTGGCAATGACTAATCTGTCTTCCATTTCTATAATTTTTTGTCATTTCAAGAAGCTTATATACCTGGAATTGTTTGGAAGGTAAACTTTTGGTATCATTTTCCATTCATCATAGTTCCCTGAAGTTTCATCTACCATTATGTTCAGTACTGATAGTTTGATTTTTTTTTTTTTGTCAAATAATATTACATGGTATGGATGTACTTTTCACTCGTTAACACACATATGGGCTTTCCCCAATTTTTGGCTATTATGAATAAAGCTATTATGAACATTAACACACAGGATTTGTGCAAATACAAGTTTTTATTTCTCTGGCATAAATGCCTAAGAGTGCAACAGCTACAGCACTTATAGTTTTTCAGCACACAAGTCATAGGCACAAATTGTTACATTTATACCTAACTATTTCAACAATTGCAAGTAGTGTTGTAGTTCGATTTGATGTCTATGTGTGCATTGTTAGTCTTGTGTTCTGTATTTGATACAGAATTAAAATTAAATAAAATGAATTTTTACATTTATCATGTATCCTGCAACCACAATGAATTCACTCATCAGTTTTGGAAGATTTTAAACATAAACATAGAAGCACATGGGACTACATCAAATTTAAAAAAAAGAAACTTCTGCACTATGAAGGAAACCATCATCAAAATGAGAAGACTGTGTATCAAATGGGAGAAGCTATTTGCAAACCATATCTGATAATGGGTTACTATCCCAAATATATAAGGAAGTCGTACAACTCAGCAACAACAACACAAACCCAATTAAAACATGGGCAAAATAGCTCAACAGACTTTTTCTCAAAGAAGACATACAGCTGAACAACAAGCAGATGAAAAGATGCTCCACATCTTTATTATCAGAGAAATGAAATGAAAACCACAAGGCAGTATTACGTCACACCTGTTTGAGTGACTGTTTTCAAAAAGACAGGAAATAACAGGTGCTGGTGAAGATGCAGAGACAAGGGAACCCTCCTACTACCGTTGGTGAGTTTTCACTAAACTTAGCAGAGGGATGGAGGCAGTCCATCTACTCCATCTTCCCCGAGGCAGAAGTCTGACCATGTTTCATCACATTCATCGAGACAATACAGACAGAGATACCCAACCCAAAGGCTAGCTCAGCCATGAGCTTGGCAGATAATTAACTAATCCAAGCCTCAGTTTCCACATCTGTAAAAGGGGACACTCATAGCCTGCCCACTTGGAATCGTGCATAGGAACCTGGTACCCAAATTAGTTCTATCTTGTTGACTGTGATTCATCATGACCAACATTGTCCCCAATACAGGAAGCATCTTCTCCCTGCTGAGTAGGTGATGCTTCCAGTGAGTGGCTGGGAGGAAAGGGACACCTACAGAAGTGGGGGTGCTCTGTCAGGAAGCGTGTTGTGTGCTTACTCGAGCTGGTGGACTCAGCACTGGTGATGACAGCAGCCTCTGCACCCCGAATAAGAAATGCCGAACCTCAGGGTTGGGGAGGGCCCCTATACCTACCATGTCAAAATCTGCATTTTGACAAGATCCCTGAGGTTTTCATGCTCACCCTGCAATGTGGAAAGCACTGGTCTATACAGACTTTGTTGAGTGGAGCAGGATTGGAGCTTCTGAGGCTTCACAGAGATCCCAGTCCTCCCCGGAGAAGACACAGCAGCTCCCTGGCGCAGCTTTGTGTTTGGACACTGGGAAGGTGAAACAGCAAAGGTGGAGGTTCAGAAAGCAGGCAGGGGAGTCCCAGGAGAGGCTTGTGTCAAGACTGGAGTTCCCTGTGAGTCAGGAGATGAGGGGGAAGGCAGGGGAGCATTGCCAACAAGGATGCACACAACCTCCCACAATCCTGTCTCCCGTCTGGTCCCCTGGAGTCCCTGCCCCACAGATTCAAGGATACCCTCGAGCTCACTGTTTACTGCACACTGCCTATCATGGTTTTGTGTGACAATTAGTATGGATCCTTTCTCTGCAGCCAAATCTCGTGAGTGACCTTAAGATTTGCCCCACATCTGTTTTGCGCTTTGACATGAATGTGAAATCAGTGCCTATAAAGAGGTGGCTGCTCCCTGGGGGAGCAGGAATGTCCCTGGGGACCCATGTGGCCAGGGGCCACGGCATTTGCACACCCCAAGGACCATGGAGGGGTTGCCCATCAAATCAGGCTAACCTGGAAAAACAGAGATGGGGAAACAACCAAGGTGGCAGAGAATCCTCCCTGGCAAAGCGTTGCAAAGAAGTAGAAGAGAACCCAGTGCCCTCTGCCCCACCAGGCAGGGGCTTCACTCCTTCTAGGAGAGAGGTGCTTCCATTTTTTGTACGGAGAAACTAGGCCCACACACGAGGACTGCTGAGCCTCAGTGCCGCAACTACAGAGATGCCCGCATGCTGCAGTGAAAGCCCTGGATGCCATAACCAACACAGCCAAATACATAAACAATGTATTTGCTTATTTGGGTCTTCCTGGGACCCACCCAGCGAGAGAGGAAACAATGTCCTTTAAGTTGTGTGAGAAGATGTCAGAGGCTTAGAACACTGGCGAACAGCAAGCCTCCATGTCAACAGGAGTTGGTGCATCCCTGAGCCTGTCCCAATACATTGTACCCTGAGCAGATGAAAGCAGTGACTGCAGAGGGGAATGTGTCTGCAGCGACACTTCTTCCCTACGTGGTTTGAAACCAGCCACGTGTGCAGGGGATGGGATGGAGTTTCTAGACACCTGCTACCTTACACATGGGGATGGCTGTTTTCCTTTTTTATAAGGAATATCAGTGTCCTGGCTGTCAAATATAAACACAAGACATAAAAGAAAGAGCATGGGTAGAGGGGAGGGCTTGTAGCTGATCGCATGTTTAAATCTAAGAGCTTCCCAGGATCCCCTGCTCCAGTTATTCACCAGGCACTGCAGCCCACAATTTAAAAAAATTGCTTATTAATTTGGCCGCATTGGGCCTTCATTGCAGCATGCAGAACTTTCATGGCAGCATGCAGGCATCTCTATAGTTGTGGTGCTGGGGCTCAGTAGTCCTGGTGCATGGGCATAGTTTCTCTGCAACATGTGGGATCTTAGTTCCCCGACCAGGGATCAAACCTTGCATCCCCTACATTGGAAGGGGGATTCTTAACCACTGGACCACCAGAGAAGTCCCCACAGCCCACAATGTTGTGTAACCAAACTCGCACCCGACCAAGTGCTGGGGGCTGGGGCCACATGCTGTGCAAGTGTCTGAGGATCAGGTGTCCAGAGAGAATCCTTCTGTCTTGCATACTCAACCTGCCCGCTGAGGTCACGGATGCTTGAACCATTTGGGAATTTGAGCTGCAACTACAATTGTCAAGGAATCATTCACAACACAGCAAGTTAATATTCAGAGAAAAATAAGCCAGAACAGAGTTCGGTTCGAAAAGCGATTTCCCTGTGATGGTGTGTACAATGCCATGACTGCATTCTCTGTTGGGTCCTTTTCAAAGCCCTCAGTTCAAAAAAGAAACAACAAAAAGCACACACACACACACAAAAATGTGAACTGGGGAGAAAATCTAGGAGGAAAAAGAAGGAAACACACCTCTAAAACATCTCTTTCCTTGGCATTTTCTTGGCCCATGTCTGGATTTTATTTTCCTGGTGTCTCCAATTCCTGACATGTTTGTGTTTCTAAAGAAACAATTAAAAGGGGAAATGACTCAAGCTCTTTCCAGAATTTTCCATGTTTTGGTTTATAAGGAGAAGCAACTAATTGTGGCTGGGTTCTGTTCTTGGCTCCTCCTCCTTCTGACTCCAGAACATGGGTCAGGAATCAGTCTTAACCATGTCCCTAACACGAGCTGGTCTATTTGTGAGCCAGAGACTAGTTTATCTACCATCTCAGAAAACGGCTTCACTCCTCCAGGTGACATGGTGATCTGTCCACTGTTTCCCTCTCTGCTATTCAGATTGCTGTGTCTTTCATTAAAGAGATATCACAGAACAATTGCAGCCATGATTTTCTGGAGAGATAAAGGAAATCAACCCTGAATATTCATTGGAAGGACTGATGCCTAAGTTCTAATACTTGGGCCACCTGATGCGAAGAGCCAACTCGTTGGAAAGACCTGGATGCTAGGAAAGATTGAAGGCAGGAGGAGAAGGGGGTGACAGAGGATGAGATGATTGCATGGCACCATTGACTCAATGAACAGGAGTTTGGGTAAACTCCAGGAGATAGTGAAGGACAGGGAAGCCTGGCGTGCTGCAGTCCATGGAGTTGCAAACAGTTGGACATGACTGAGCAACTGAACTACAACAACAACAAAGTTCAGAATATATATGATATTTAGTCAGAAAAGAATACTCACAGGAATATCCCTGATCCAAAAGAAAGAAGTGACAGCCCCAACTGAAAGAGACTGGGCAGGTGTGGTAGTCAGCTACTGGTTGGCCAGTCTAACAGACAAGCCACGGTCCCTGCCCACTGTCCGCTGGGATGGACCAGGGCCTTTGAGCCAGAGGCAGAGCTTTCATCTGTGTCCTCACCCCAGGACACTGCACACATGATTAGAAGCTGACGTTTCCTTGGAAGCTCCAGCTGTGTGGGGCACAGCTGCCTCCATGCACCTCGGCCTTGTCTGAGTCATCCAGGTGAAGTAAACAAGAGCTCCTTCAAGAAGCAGACCCTCACCCCCATGATGGATGCCCACCATCCCAGAACAGGAAGTGGGTGTGGGAAAGATTCAGAGACTGAATTCTCTACACTGTGGGTGGTGATGGAAATGGCTTGGCTGTTACAGAAAACAGTGTGCAAAATTAAAAATAATTTTAATTTTTTCCCTGAAAAATTAAAAATAGAATTACCATGCAATCCAGCAATTGTGCTTCAGGGTCTACATCCAAAGAAAATGACAGCTGGGAATCAAACAGATACAAACACTCTCCTGTTCACAGAAGTGTTATTCAGAGCAGCCAGAGGTCAAAACAACCCAAATGTCCATCGACAGATGAACCAATCAAGAAATTGTGTAATGCATTTTAGGAAACGGGAAAGCCTGTCACTTGCTGCTACATGGATGAACCCTGAGGACATTATGCTCAGCAAAATAAAACAGACACGGAGAGTCAAACATTATATGATATGATTCCTCTTCTAGGAAGGATCCATGGTCATCAACAGCACAGAAGCCGAGGGACTTCACTGGAGGTCCAGGGGTCAAGACCCTGTGCTTGCAAGGCAGGGGGTGCTGGTTTGATCCCTGGTCCAGGAATTAAGATCCCACATGCTTTGGGGTGTGGCCAACATTTTTTTTTTTTAAATCATAGAAACTGAAAGTGGAGTAGTGGTTGCCCAGAAATGAGAGAAAGGGGATGCGGGATTCGTGTTTAATGGAGAGAGTCACTCACCACTCCCTTGGCGAACGATGATTTCCTCTAATGATACCCAGAAGCAGTGCTGCTTGCTAGCCAGCATCTGGGGTCACGTGAAACACGTTTCAAGGTTCCAGCGAATGCTCTATGGAAGGTGACACCTGTGCTATCGCACCTTTATTTGCATGCTAAAGAAATATTTTGCTGCTCCTTAGTCTTTAAAATAACTGCCTTTCAAATGTTTGCTGAAAAGGTGAATAGTCTGAGATTTATTTCGAGCATGATATGCTACAATTTTAAGTCTGATCTACCAAATTGCCTCGTTCTGTTGACAAACTATAATCAGCCACCAAAATAAATAAGGGCCCACCTGGAACAATGGCATGAGATGCACAGCCTTCATTTCCCACCGTTCGTGGTGAATACAACCATCCCCAGGTATGTCAGTAAAACAGCAGGGCCATTAGAATCTACCATTTTAACTCAGAGGAATGCAGACAAATTTCCTGGGAGCAGGACAGTCACCCTTCTGCTCCGTATCCCACCTGTGTTTGCAGATCCCTTTTCCATTCATGGTAGAAAAAAACGTTAATAACTGTTTCTGCAATCTGTGCACCAAGTTCTATAGTCCTCCAAATTCACCCACAGGGCCCTCTCTCAGAGAAATGTGAGCATGAACAGTAACTGGACGACATTCGCGCTGTTGGATGGAGACGTGAGAGGATGCTGATTTCTGCAGCGGGAGCCGGCAGGGATGCAGGCATTGTCCGAGGAGAGGAGGAGATGAGAGGATAACACTGCCCTGGCCATCCGTCTCAGAGCTAAAAGCAGGCAGGGTCTAATCTCCATACCGCCAGTCCTTTGGATCATTCCCATTAAGTCAAAATTCCCTTTGAAGAAGCATGTCCTCCAGAACCTGCCATGCCCTTAGGAATTACTCAGAGAATATGATTGCTCTGCAAGTAAGCATCATTCAAAGAAACTAATGGCCAGTCAGAGGGCCCTGCAGTCAGAGACAGGGGATACACACCCCTCTCCTCCTCTGTGAGGCCTGGCAGGCGAAGTGGGAGGGGATGATGTAACATGCTCGGAAAAGTCGCGAACATACTCCATCTTGGTGGTGGTGGTGCTGCTGGGTTGTAAGAACAAGCGCCCAAAAGTCCCTTAGCCCTGCTCTCAGCACACAGTGGGTGTCTTCTGCCACGCTCGGTGCCTTTTGCCTCTTTGGCATGGACAAGAACCCATCAAGATTCGGGAGGATTTATCTCTCATGTAAACAGTGCCTTCTATTCCCAAGCAGTTCTTCCAAGCAAGAAACACAGCGCCCACACCCGCCAAAGTGACCAGCAGAGGCCCTTCCTTGCACTCATTCTGTTGACATACACAGATGCTGCTTCCAGTAGGGAAAGGCCACCTGCACATAAACAGTTTATGTACAGTCCGTAATGAAATGAAGGATCCGGCCCGGAGCAAGATGGACTTTCTGCCGCCGCTTCCCTGCAAGGTAACGAGAAACATTAAAAATGCATTTGGCCCTGATAGGATGAATTCATTTTAACTGGCATAAATAGGACAGATGAGCTATTCAAATGTCTTCAGAGCACCATATAATGAAATATTGATCATTTCTCATGGCTCCACCAGGAGGGCAGACTCATTTGTTTTCTCTTGGCATTCGTATTTGGTGGCGCCCACAATGAATTCCACGTTGCGAGCTCGCATCCTGTGCCCATTTTTATTTACCGATACCGTCCAAAGTCTCATGCATCAAAGTTCAAAGGGAGAAAAGATACAGCATTAAATGCATAAGCTTTAATGAACCCTGAATCGATACTGTGTTCATTCTTTGGGTATCAGTGATTAAGAACTCTTTTTTTTTAAGTCTTCCAGGATTACCGATTGTTAAAAATGTTTATAAATTGTGCTTTTTGTTTTATGAGATCAGGGATATGTGGAAACTAGCTTCTCTATCATTTGCCTTTGAAATATCGTGTGGAGAATTTAGCCCATCCTCTGCTGCAGTAACATTGCTGGGAATTCTGACTGGACCAAAATTCAGCAGCTCTCTCTACGGAGAAGACTTGCTTGGTGTGGATTGTATCTCATGAAGTTCCTTCAGAAACCCCAATTTGACGGGTTGCTCTTTTACTTCAGAACCAAAGAAAACGCATCGCTGGATGATAAATCCTCCACATCTCTAAGATAGAATAGGTGGGTGTGCTTGGGTTTTGTTATTTTTTTCTCCAGAGAACTCTGAAGCTGTCTCTGGCACTTTGAACTTCCTGTTCATGTCAGAGGGGATTCTCAAATAAAAGGGCTGAAATCTCACCCAACACACCATAATCTCCTCTCTTCTGTGGGCTCCTCTCCTCAGATGCCCCCCCACCCCCCGATTCTTCCAGTGCCTCTAGAGGGTCTCTCCAGGGCCCACACACAAGTCACACTGTGGTCCTGATGGACATCAGGTCCTAGATACTGTGTAGGTTCAGTTCTGGGACTTGCCTTCTGCACCAATGGGGAGAAGATTTTGATCTCAATGCTCTGAACCTTTAAGAGCACACAGGTGTCATTCAGAACCCCTGGGTCAATACTGCAAATAGGATCATGCCAACCTCTTGGTCAGCCCACCTGGTGATAATCCAAGAAGAAAGGCATCATTCCCTGTGGTTAGGATTTCCCTGCAATCATTAACAGTCCCCACCCAGGACCTACTGGTAACTGAGAACCTCAGACTGTTCTCTCAAGAACTTTTGAACCTTGTTCTCTACATCTCACTGTAGCCACCAGCCTCCCTCAGCCCCACCTTCCACCCCTGCACAGAGCCTGAAACCCTACCCCATTCTTGGCTCCTCCACCCATTCCTCAATCTAACCAGTATCATCTTTTAGAAGCTTCAACCTGATAAAGACATTGGTCTATAAACCCTTTTAATGATTCCCCAAAGTTTAAAACTCTTACTATGGCACACAGGCTGCTGCCCACCTCTCTGTTCAGGCTTGTCCACCCTCCTTCGGGAATAGCTCCCTCCTCTTCCAGTTCCTCCTATGCGCTGTCAGTGTGGTGCCTTCTGCCTGGCACCCTGTTCCCTGCACCTGCCATCATTCCTGCATCACCTTCACCTCCTCAAGGATGCAGCCTTCTCCAAAGCTCTTAGCATTCTCTGTCCTAAGCTCCTATAGGTCCTGGAACACTTCTCAGGACATATTTACACACCTGGTCAATCCTGGTTCTCCCCTGAGCATTGGCAATTCCATGTGAGGTGAGATGCCCTGTGTGTCCTGTTCAAAGCCCACAGCAGGTGGACTTTGAACCCACCTGGTTGTTCGCCCACAGCAATGCCAGGTTTTCTGCCCACAGCAATGTCAGATGTGTGTTCAGGGCACTTGTGCCAAAGGTAACAAATACACTCACTTTACACTGAACCCTGCCTATCCCAGCTCTAGAGAAACACTCTTGAAAGTATCTAAAAGAACGGAAACACTTTCTTAGACTTCTGCTAAAGTTCTGTTGTTGGCCCAAATACATGGTCAAAACCACTTAGAACCCACCAAAAGTTATTTTCTCCAAAGAGTTATATAAACAATAGGTCATCAGCTGAAAAGAGAGTGGCTGCATAGAAAAGAGAATAGAAGTTGTTTTCTCACTCAACGATAACCTACAGATGTTTAAAGAAATAGACTGATTCGAGAACCATACACAAGGAAGGGTGGTTTGAAATGACAGCGGAGGCCCAGATGTCGGCCTTCCGCCATCAAAGTCCTCATGAAACCATTTGAACACTTTTCATTCAACTCACTGAAACCTATGTCTTCAGTCAGAACGTGCTCCCAACCCTGTTTTGCATAGCAGTGTGGAGCCTGGCTGGTGAATTTGCAGCTCATGCTTACCTGGATGCTTTCTCCTTAGGTAGAAGGTGCCAGGTGACTGCATCATCTCTTTGCTCCTGGTCTGTACTCGATACTGACGTCTGATGCTCAGGGTGGGGTAGTCTGCTGGGGACCCCAAGACGACAGATTCCAGAAGGAACATATGTCGGCGGTGGGGACAACTCACAGCAAAAGGAACTCTAGGTCAATGGACTGACATGTAAGGAAGTGAAGCCCTTTGGAGGGACAGGAAAGGAGAGGTCAGGTCAGGGAGATTCCACAGGGAGAGGCCCTCCCTTGGAGGTGCAGACAGGACCCGAGGCCACAGAAAGAAATCGGGATTTAATCCTGGTGTTGATGGGGCTCTCCGTGATCAGAGAGAGTAACATGGTCTAGATTTATCTCAAAAAAAGATGACTTGGGTTGAAATATGAAAAAAGGAGAGCTTCCCAGGTGGCACTAATGGTAAAGAACCAGCCTGCCAATGCAGGAGAGGTAAGAGAGGTTCCAATCCTGCATCAGGAAGATCCCCTGGAGGAGGGCATGGCAACCCACTCCAGTATTCTTGCCTGGGAAATCCCATGGACAGAGGAGCCTAGAGGGCTACATTCCATGGGGTCACATGGAATCAGACACTACTGAAGCAACTTATCATGCACACATGTACACATGTACATGTATCATGTACACAACTTATCACGTAAACTAAGAGTGCAACCATTAATAAAACCCTTACCAAACGAGTGGCTCAGAAAGATGATAGTTTGGTTGTTGCAAGGCAAAAGGTGAGCTCTGCGTTCACTGAAGCTAAGGCTCTGGAAGAATCTCACACCTCTTACTCTTTCTTTATAAAGAGGTTTTCATCAGGTTGAGGAAGTGTGTTAAAAGTTCACGGAAAGAAAGGGGGAGTGTGTTTCTTAAAAGACCATGTGCACCACCCAAGTCTTTGACTTGCAATTGTGACCGAGGTCTCTGAGGTGGGAGCTTTGGGACAGCTCTGCCCTTGCACACCGCCCTCTAACACAACCTTCCTGCTACCTGGGGGTGTCACCTGCCCCCTAAATGACCTTTCCAGGGTGCTCTGGAGGGGGTAAGGTTGGCCTGGTGTTCAGCCAGAGTCCCAGCAGATGGTGCTGTTCCCTCTGACTTAGTACCGGCCCAGAAGAGGGGTAGGCGGGTGGCAGGGCAGCTCAGTGCTGGGGTGCGCCGGGGGTGCCGGGGCCCTCAAGGGTGCTGCGGCCCTGGCCTCCAGCAGCACAGGGAAAAGATGTGCAGGCTACAGCAGTGCAGAGAGCTGAGCACACACTGAGCTCACAGAGATGATTCTTACGAACTGAACACCTTCACAGCGTCTCGCTTGTATTGCCAACAACTAAGATGGGAGATTTTGCTCCAGGGCAAAAAGGGAAGTTCCATCAAATTCTTTATTTACATCTGTGATTTTCTAGATTATCCAGATTACAAATTAGGACTGGGGCCCCTATTTACAGTTACTGTGAAGGTTAGATGAGACAGCATCCCAGTAAACGCACGCGGGAACCACTTAGACAGCACTTGGCATTGTTCTCGTCATTGTTATGGTAGATTATCACACCCTTCATGCAAATACCCGTAGATCTGTGGGCACAGGGAATCCCAGGCACTTATGACTCAGCCTCTAACTTCAGAAAATACACAAAGGGCTTTTTGGGGAAAGGCAAGTCAACACAACAAAAAGCATGAAAGAGGCACAGAGTATGAATGAAACAGGAAAGGATGCAGGCCAGATTCCTAGAGAGGTGTGGGGAGGGGTGGGGGTGAGGGCCATGAGACAAACAAGCTGGACAATCGACCTAAGGCTTGTGCAGAGAAGTAATGGGTGGACAGTGACAAAGGGGGGAAACCCAAGGGGAGGGCGGCCAAAGCAGTCCCCAGATCCAGCCAAGGCGGTGCTGAGCCAGCCCCAGGCTGTGGGTTGGGGGACAGGACATACCCAGGGACTCTGGCATCCCAGCGGTCATCCACATGGGCTTGAGGGAAATATAGCCACCTTCTCCCGGGTGCCTCCTTCTCCCGGGTGCCTCCTCCCTTCCAGATGTTCACCGGTGACCGCCAAGGTCCGCAGGGCCACAGTGTCCTGTTGGCAGGAACAGGGATGGAAGGTGCGGTTTCACCAGTGTGGGACAACCCCAGCGAGGGGCAGAGCAGATCCTGTACACCAGGAGTCTTTCTTCTGCTTCCCCACTCTCTCCTGGTGAATCAGTGTTGACTTACTTCTCAGGGTTCAGGATTCTCTGCCTCTGACAGCAGAAGGCAACAGTGCCTGCCTCGTGACACCAGGGCTCCATAAGACCATTCCTCCAAGTGAGCGCTCCCCACATCTTCCTCCAGCTGCCATGACAGGTGAAGTCTTTTTTTTTTTTTTTTTTTAATGTATTTATTTATTTATTTTTGCCTGTGCTGGGTCTTCATTGCTGTCCACAGTTCAGTTCAGTTCAGTCGCTCAGTCGTGTCGGACTCTTTGCGACCCCATGAACCGCAGCATGCCAGGCCTCCCTGTCCATCACCAACTCCCAGAGTCTACCCAAACCCACGTCCATTGAGTCGGTGATGCCATCTAACCATCTCACCCTCTGTCGTCCCCTTCTCCTCCTGCCCTCAATCTTTCCCAGCATCAGGGTCTTTTCAAATGAGTCAGCTCTTCGCATCAGGTGACCAAAGTACTGGAGTTTCAGCTTCAAAATCAGTCCTACCAGTGAACACCCAGGACTGACCACGGCTGTTCTTTAGTTATGGTGAGTGGGGGCTGCTCTCTGGTTGTGGTATACGGGCTTCTCACTGCAGCGGCTTCTCTTGTTGTGGAGCATGGGCTCTAGGGCACCTGGGCTTCCGTAGTTGCAGAAAATGGGCTCAGTAGTTTGGCGCATGGACTCAGTTGCTCTGTGGCATGTGGGATCTTCCTGGATCAGGTATCAAACCTGTGTCCCCTGCATTGGCAGGTGGATTCTTAACCACTAGACCTCCAGGGAAGCCTGTGCAGTCTTATTGACTGAACATTTTTTTTTTTCAAATCAACCTTACATTGACTGCTTTTTAAAGATATTTACTATCTAAAGATATTTTCAAAAATAGCCTTAACTTGATAAACAATATACATAAAATAGTGGATTTGGTTGTTTAGTCGCTAAGTCATGTCCAACTCTTGTGACCCTAAGGACTGCAGCCCGCCAGGCTCCTCTGTCCATGGGATTTCCCAGGCATTAATACTGGAGTGGGTTGCCATTTCCTTTTCCAGGAGATCATCCCAACTCAGGGATTGAATCCTGATCTCCTGCACTGCAGGCAGATTCTTTACCGACTCAGCTAAAAATAACATGTAAAACTTCTTTTCTCATACACAACCGCCACCCAACTCTTCACTTAAAGCTGTTTTCTCACATGCCACCTCTCCCCTCAACAATAACTTTTAAAAAGGGAGAAGGACCAAGAGGGGTGCCTATCCCAGACCCAGGGAATCCACAGGATGCAGCCAGGAGCTGGGGTCCATCTCTGCCTTCAGCCTCCGTTAGGATGGAAGCTCAGGAGTTTATGCTACAGAGGAGGATGTGAGGCCTCACCTGTGGTTTCAGCACTTCTTGCGACGATGGTATGCTCTCACGTTTCAGAGGCTAGGACACCCTGGCCCACTGCAGCTTTGTTTTTCTCGTCAACCTCATCAGACACCACAGGTGCGGAATCCAGGCATCACGTGATTTGGTTTGTCTGGAGCTCTGGAGGGTGGTCCAAGCACACACAAGGCATCATCGGTGGGGAGGAAAAGCATCCATGAGTCCATGCTGGGGTACCAGCCCTGGCCCAGCCAACACCCACTCTTGCCCATTAACCTCTGAGGAAGTGCCTCCCCTCCAACTAGAAACTGCTTTAAAATAATACTCTCAGGGAGAATCTCCAGGAGATAAAAGAGATCATGTCCAACAAGCCTTCCTTTCATATCTGAGAGAGCTGAGCCCAGGATGGCTACACAGTGAAAGCGTTTGGTCCATGCCTCAGCACTGAAGTCATTTTAATTCTGCACAACCGAATTTAAATGTGAAATCATTTAAAAATAGTTTACATTAAAAAAAAATAAAGCACTAAGTCCCCGATGCTATTAAGGCTGAAATGAAATGATTTTACCCCTTCAAGGCAAACAGAGAATAAGCCCTTTGGAAAGAAATGGATGCTCAACCCAAGGACTCTCAAGATTATCAAGACCTTGACCCAGAAATCCCAGCCCTCACCAATTATGCTGCATGCATAATTCAACAGCACAACAAAGATATGTACACAAAAGTATGAACTGCGGCATTGTCTTGAAAAGTAAAAATTGTAACTGCTGGATATGGTTAGGGGTATACCTTCAGAAATTACATCCATCAATATGAAAGAATATTATCTATCCATTACCATGATGATTATACAAACTATGAAAAAGCAAAATTACAAAATGACCAGTCTATTAGGACTGCAGCTCTGAAAACCCCAACTTGTGGTTCGTAACAGGATCAGAATTGGAAACAGAGCGTCTGAGAGCAGACACTGGGCTCTGTGACCTCTGCTCCACCACCTGGATGGGGCAAGTAGGCTGCCTGAAAGAATGGGAGAATAGTATTGATGTGGGAATAGTTTCACCGCAGATCACTGGTGAGATAAAAAGAGGGTGCAAAGCAGTGTGTACACACATCTATAGGAAAATGCACACATACACACGCACACACACACACACACACACACACAGCTGTACTCAATTCCCAGAGACAAGAGCTGTTGACTTGGGCACTTTTATGTTTTTCTTGCATGTGTGTGTCCTTTCCTGCATTCGATTATCCTTGAATCAAGCCCATGATGATAAAAGTATTGTAAAATAATCAACTGCCACAAGAAAATTTTGGATAGCTATTTATCTTTTAAAATAAGCAGACACAGAGATCTCAAGTTTTAAATGAAAGTATTTGTGCTCCTGTAATTTTTTTACATTGGGAATATGAGATTTAATATTACTTTTTAATGTGAATTTTTAATTAAAAATTAAAAATGGAGAATAGGCATTTTCCCCTCTCTTGAAAAAAAAAAAAAGCCTTCCTAGGAGTTCAGATTATGCATAAGCAGTGTATGTGCATACATGTCAAGTACAGATAATTTTATTTGAATTAATGTAGTTAGGAAGCTTCTTTCACAAACAGTTATCACACCATAGTGAAAACATTCAGAGCATAAACAGCATAAATAAGCAAAACGAAAAAAAAATATTATTGTACTGTTTACCAACAAATCTATAATTACAAAATAAATTAACCATGAAATGAAACACTTTGGGTTTTCTGCAATATTGTTATGAGAGATCGGGTGGGTTGTTGTTGTTTTTTCAAATTAATTCTGGGAAAGCTTGAAAGTGAAATATTGCAAGGAGCATTGTGATTATTTTTTAAATCTATCAGCACACATCAGTGCTGTTCAGAGACGCCTGCTTTCATTTCCAAAGTCAAGGCTGCGAGCAGGGTGGTTGCTCTGAAGAGGCTGGCCAGACACTGACAGGATGCCTTTCCAGGCAGGGGACATCACAGCTGTCTTCAGGTGACACATCCAGGTCTGAAGAGTGATGCTTTCTTCATTCTCCCATGAAGCCAAGAGCCCTGCGATCTCAGCTCGGTTCCATGGAAATGAGGAGAAGAAAGATTGACCCGCCCTCCTCTCAAACAGTGAGTTCCAGCATCCAGCCAACCGAGATCAAGACCAACTTCCAGGGCTGGGTACCCCCGCATGAGGGTGTTTGTCTGTGTGAGACACTGTGGGGATGACAACATGTCTCCTACAGGAGACTCAGAGTGCTTAGGACAGGTCTGTCCCCATGGAGAAATGTGGCCCCTGCTTCTTTGCTTCTAGGAAAGTACACAAAACAAAATTCATGGGGAAAAGATCCAACCTCCTCTAGGAAAACTCACAGTGTGTGCCACACCATTCATCATTTCATTCTCTTCAGTCATCGGCCCATTTCTCTCTCTTCCTACTTGGGTTTAAGGTTTATTTGGTGTCAGGCTTTTGTCTTTATTATGCAGGTGCTTTTTCTTGTGAGCAGTGTGCAGGAAACCCAACTGCATCCTCTATTAGGAAGAAAATCAACCCCTGGGTGATGCTCCTATTTACCAGGGAGGCAGGAACCCTACACCGGAAGCTCTGCTCCAGGGAAACCTCATCCCATTCAGAAAGATGCCAAAGGAACTGACCAGAAGCACAGGCATCTACAGAGAATGGCCACTGGTCACCACCACTGATTCCCAAGTGCTTCTCACTGCCAGGCGCTCAGCTCAGTGCCCCTGGAACATTATCTGACTTAATTTTCCCAAAAGGTCAGCTAAGAACTTGCTTTCTTCACCAACTCTACAAGGCGCTGTTGCAAGTAGGTTCATTGGAAAAGTCAGTTAAAGCAAGAACTTATTAAAAACTGTTGTTCGGTTGCTAAGTCTTTGAGACCAACTCTTTGAGACTCCATGGACTGTATAGCATGCCAGGCTCTCTGTCCTTCACCATCACCCACGGTTTGCTCAAACTCATGTCCATTGAGTCAGTGATGCCATCCAACCATCTCATCCTCTGTTGCCCCCTTCTCCTCCTGCTTTCAGTCTTTCCCAGCATCAGAGTTTTATTTTGTTTTTGTTTTTTTTTCCAATGAGTAGGCTCTTCATATCAGGTGGCCAAAGTATTGGCACTTCAGCTTCAACATCAGCACTTTCAATGAGTATTCAGTGTTGATTTCTTTTAGGATTGACTGGGTTGATCTCCTGGCAGTCCAAGGGACTCTCAAGAATCTTCCCCACAGTTCAAAAGCATCAGTTCTTCGGTGCTCTGTCATCTTTATAGTCCAACTCTCACATCTGAACATAACAACTGGAAAAGCCATAGCTTTGACTAGACAGATTTTTGAGGGCAAAGTGATTTCTCTGATTTGTAATGTCCTTTTTAATACTCATTAAAAATTACACAATCTAAAAATATTTAACTGTAAATGCACACTTATTCGGAGAAGGCAATGGCACCCCACTCCAGTACTCTTGCCTGGAAAATCCCATGGACAGAGGAGCCTGGTAGGCTGCAGTCCATGGGGTTGCTAAGAGTCGGACACGACTGAGCAACTTCACTTTCACTTTTCACTTTCATGCGTTGGAGAAGGAAATGGCAACCCACTCCAGTGTTCTTGCCTGGAGAATCCCAGGGACCGGGAAGCCTGGTGGGCTGCCATCTATGGGGTCGCATAGAGTCAGACACGACTGAAGTGACTTAGCAACAGCAGCTTACTAACTAGCCAATACTGTGAAATTTAAACCAAAGTCTCTTCTTCAAGTACAGTACCACCAATTGCACTTCTTAAGTGTTTGTCTTCCATAAACCTGTCACTGCCATCATAATGCGTGATTGTATGTGTGTGTGCTAAGTTACTTCAGTCATGTCCAACTCTTTGTGACTTTATGGACTGTAGCCTCCCATACTCCCCTGTCCATGGGATTCTCCAGGCAAGAATACTGGAGTGGATTGCCATGCCCTCTTCCAGGGGATCTTTCTGGCCCAGAGATCAAATCTACATCTCTATGTCTCCTGCATTGGCAGGCGGGTTCTTTACCACTAACTCCACCTGGGAGGCTAATGCATGGTTAATGTTGTCCAATCCCAGTTTCTTTCGATGGCTGAAGATCACTTTTGTGCACAATCCTTCTTTTTTAATACATACTCCTACCCAACCCGGTCTTTGACAGCTTCTGCTTCTGTGCCTGACTTGACAGCACTTTCTCTTTGACAACTCAGTCTCCAAAACATTTCCCTTCATTCTCATAAAAACAACCCCTTTTTGTGCTCTCATTTCATTGGCTCACACAGTATTCAGTCAAATTGCATAATTACGATAAGATGTACAATCACATAAATTAATGTTGGAGCAAACACAAACAAATCTTGTTCAGCAGGTGCTTCTGCTGGAAGATCCAGAAGGGCCTGAGTGACTGGGGGGTGGGCTTCAGGCTGTGGGCATTGGGCGGAGCAGGCAGAGCTCTTCCATACTTTTATAGAGAAGAGGAGCGTGCAGGTCACCAGGTGACTCAGTTAAGTGAAGAGCACTTAAAGCAGCACCACTGGAGCTGAAATTTAAAGGACTGCCCGTGAACCACTGAGCATCACATTTACATCAGGCCATCTGAATCAGCCCTCCAGCTGCACAGTCGGCTCGGAGTTCCCCTTGCTCTCATCATCACAGCACCAAGTGGGTCCTAGGGGGCAGTAAGAGATTTTGAATAGTAAGTTACTGTCCTGCCATCTGCCGCCCCTGTCTGATCCTTTTCCATGGGGGACAGTGTCCCCCGCCAAATCCACACATTGAGACTCTGGCCCCCAGGACCTCAGATTGTGATTGTCTTTGGAGATTGGACCTTCACAGAGGTGATTAAGTTAAAATGAGGCCATTTGGTGGGCCCTAATCCTACCAGACTTCCCTGATGGCTCAGATGGTAAAGCATCTGCCTACAATGCAGGAGACCTGGGTTCGATCCCTGAGTCGGGAAGATCCTCTGGAGAAGGATATGGCAACCCACTCCAGTACTCTTGCCTGGAAAATCCCATGGACGGAGGAGTATGGTAGGCTATAGTTCATGGGGTCGCAAACAGTCGGACACTACTGAGAGACTTCACATCAATCCTACCTGACTGGTACCCTTATAAGAAGAGGCAGTTGGGACACACAGACACCAGGGAAGGGCAGGGCCAGGCGAGGACACACCAAGAAGGCAGCCATCTGTAAGCTGAGGAGAGAGATCCCAGCAGAAACCAGGCCTGCCCATACCTTGATCTCGGACACCAAGCCTCCAGAGGTGCCAGAAAGTACATTTTTGCTGTTGACGCTGCCCAGACTGTGACATTTGATATTGCAGTCCCAGCAAACTCAGACTCCTTCCAGCACATGTCCTAGGTTCTAATCACCTGAGTTCCAGAGCCCCATCCCCTAGCTGAACGGACAGGAGAAACAGGGTTGCTGAGAGTATAACCCTCAAGACCTCCTAAGTGAGAACCACCCAGGGAGGGGGTTTAAAATGCAAGTTCCTGGGCTCCACCCTGACCTACCCAGTTGGACTGAAGCTCTGGAGCACTCCCTGTCAGAAGCTCCCAGGAGATTGCTGTGAAGATCGAAATGTGAGAACCGAGGCAGTGTCCTCCACACAGGTGAGCCCACCTCCAGTTCATTCCTGGAGTCGGAGCACATCACCTGCATGGACCTCACTTTTTCTAAGGAACCACTTGGATCTGACTGTGAAGGTCAGCCTTTACCCAATGAGGCAAGTGAAAGCTGAGTGAATAGAACCGTGCTCAGACCTAAAGCATCCCACTAATTCCAGTTACTGACAATAGTGATCGAAAAGTGGATATAGTGGTGACAGGCTCCAGGCTGAGGTCTGTCTCAGCTTAGATTCCGTTTCTCTGGCTTACCAGTTAGGTGACCTTAGCCAACTTCCTAACCTTTTTCAGTCTCATTTCGTCCATTAAAAAAAAAAAAAAAAAACTATATCAATGTGATGTGAAGATTGAAACCATAATACATGAGGAGCACCTAGCAGAGTGCCCGCACTTAGTGAAAGTGAAAGTGAAGTCGCTCAGTCGTGTCCGACTCTTTGCAACCCCGTGGACTGTAGCCCACCAGGCTCCTCCATCCATGGGATTCTCCAGGCAAGAGTACTGGAGTGGGTTGCCATTTCCTTCTCCAGGGGATCTTCCCGACCCAGGGATCGAACCCAGGTCTCCCACATTGGAAGCAGATGCTTTAACCTAATAGATGTTATTAGATTACAAGTTAAACAATTTAAAGGATTACAACCACTGATACTGGCATAAGGAAAATTGTGTAAGATATAAGTAGCTTATAAACCCTAGTATACAGTGAAAAGATCTTATTTGATAAGAGTAACTGCAAAGCTGTACAGAAAAGAATGGTCTGGAACAAAAGGCTAATTATAGGGGACAAAACGGGACACTTACTCATTTTCACTAAAGGTATTGCAAGGGGAACCAAAAGTAAAGGCAGAAAACCATTAGAGAACCTTAGAAATTATGAGGAGTGAATGTCTGTCTGGGTCAAAACACGATGCCTTGGAGGAGATGAACCTTCTCTTTGGGTGCAACTGTAAACACTTGGATGAATGATTTTAGGGAAGGAGGGAGGGGAGGAGGGAGGGGAGGAGGGAGGGGAGGAGGGAGGGGAGGAGGGAGGGGAGGAGGGAGGGGAGGAGAGAGGGGAGGAGGAAGGGGAGGAGGGAGGGGAGGAGGGAGGGAGGGAGAAAGGAAGGATAATGTTTGCTTTTTTCTTTTTAAACTCCCTGTGTGTTTTCCTAGTTTCTACAATAATATTGCATCCATGATCAGGAAAAAGAAAGTATTTTTAAAGAAGTGAGATTAAAGAACACTTTAAAATCATTATTACCATCCATAGTCTTTACTTTGGGGAAGAAAATGTCTTCATAACCTGAAAGAAAAAATGCAACCATCCCAAGTTCCTTTCAGAAACATAAATTTCAAAAGTAAATTTTAAGCATTTTTGTATACAGAACAAAGCTTCTTATCAGTACCCACTGCTGGCCAAGAAATGTGAATCTGGAGAACATCAACAGAGAATTTTATGGTGAATAAGACAATTCTGTTGATAAATACTTATATAGCGGAGAGATTTTCTTTCAATAAATATTTGCTTAGCACCTATTCTATGCCTGAGACTTGCTGGCAGCAGGTAAATAGGGGAATAAAAACAGTTCTGTGCCCCAGAGGATCATACAGTCTGTGGGGCATACAAACACCATCGGATAATCACAGGAATAAAAACACAACTCCTGCTCTAATACATGTGGCAAATGAGAAGAGAGTCATTCTGGGAGAAGAAATGACAGGCTTAAAGCCATTTCCCTAAATCCACAAAGCCGTCTTTGAAGTGGCACGTACACCTGCCACCTCTCCAGGAAATCTGACACATATGTTTTACACCTGGTCTCTTCCTGTGTCTCTAGCTGCATCAGGCTGGGGAATGGATTTAATCGCTTCTGTCTCAGAAGCACTAGAATCCAGACCGGAGCTCCGCACCTGCCAGGGGCCCACAAGGGGTGGGTTAGTTTCCTTTTTTAGAGGGCATTTTTAGAGGGTACCTTTTTTAGAGTGACTGTCGCCTCCTGTCCGGGAGGTGGGAGGGGTGATCAGGGCTGGAGTGCTGGCCTGGAGGCGATCCCGTCAGAGAACTGCCAGGCAACCAAGGTTACTGACATCAACTCTGGATCCAGTAACTAAACTGACATATGTGCATGCGTGGGTGCTCGGTCACTTCAACCATGTCCAACTGTTTGCAACCATATGGACTGCAGTGCATCAGGCTCCTCTGTCCATAGGATTCTCCAGGCAAGAATACTGGAGTGGGTTGCCATGTCGTCTTCCAGGGGATCTTCCCAAACCAGGGATCAAACCCACATTTCCTAAATCTCCTGCACTGCAGGCAGATTCTTCACCGCTGCGCCATTGGGGAAGCCCAAACAGATGTATACGTTTGACTTAATCTGTTCATTGGTTAAAATCTGCCAGGCCTGGTGCTGAAATGTAGTCTGTGCCCTTCTGGGTCTCACCTTAAGGGAAAGAACCCAAGAACAACAGGACCATGGCAACGACCTGCAGGTGGAGTGGGTGTCTGAGCTGTAGGGACATGACTTGGCAGATTTAGGGCAGAGAGGAGGGCCAGGCTGCATGGAGATGTCACCCTGCACCCTGAAGCCAAGAAACCAGGTGTGACCAGAGCTCTCTGGGTCTGGGGGGAAAGAATGGGTGATGGAGTTCCTCTGTAAGAAATTTGTGGGACAGCTTCAAGGAGAAAGGAGTCTGAGTAGCAGGGTGAGTCCCAGAACCCAAAGGAGGTGGAGAAGCAGTGAGAAGACCAGGGGCAGATCATGGGAACGGAAGGGGGCGGTCACTCCCATCCACAGGCCCGGCCACTCACCAAGGTGAAGGTTCCAGTGAGAGACACGTCCCTTCTCTTCCAGGCAGCTTTTCCTGACTCTCGCCCAGTTGTATGAGAGCATCCATCCATTCCCCTCCCTGTGGTTCCTTGAGTCAGGTAATCCTTTGTGACTTCAGGTGATGATGCAAGCCACACACCTGCCCTGCACCTCAAGGGGCCTGAGACTTACTCCCCCCACGTAGCAGGGCCTAGAAGATGTCAGAATCGGCCACCCTAGTTACAGAGCCTCCATGCCAGTAACCACGGACCTGCATGCACTGCAGAGGGAACCTGGGATGGCCACATGCCCCAAACCATCTTCTCTGGTGACAGAACAGAAGGTGACAAAATTGGAGGTAAATTATTCAGTTTCTTCTCTTGGCCTCTGAGAAGGCTCTGTGCTGCGTGGGAGCTCGGCGCATTTGTCCTGAGTCACTCGCCCCAGGCTGCCACCGCAGGCTGACTGACAGCCGGGTGACAGAGCCCTGATCTGCAGGAACGGCCTCACTGAGCCCTGTGTCGACAAGCGGACTTTGATTCTGAGGCAGCTAATGTATTCTGAGCCTCAGCTGAGCACCGGCCAGGTGCTGGGTGAGTTCTTCCCAGGAAACTGGAGAGGCTCCATGCAATGCTACGGAGCTGGGAGGGTGGCCAGCACGGGAGGAAGGCTGTGTGTGTGCAGGAGCATCAGTGGGTGGTCCAGCACTGGGCGGTGAGATGGAGGTGGAGGGCTGGACCTGCAGAGAGAAAGGGGAAGCCCTTTGGTCATATCTGGTCCATCTGGGTTCTAACAAGCACAGAACAACTGAGGCCTCCTGGGCCAGCACACTTGAGCCTCTGCACATTGAATGCTGAACCCACTCTGCAGGTGCCTCCCCATCCCTCCATCAGCCAGGTGAGCACATCTCAGCCTGGAAACAGGAAGACACCTTCATGAAGACAGTGCTTCCTGAGAATGAAGCACAGACTCAGGCCTCAGCCTATTTACTAATAACTGGAATGCTCTCCACGAGAACTCAGACACACATGCCTCTGCTGTTGACCAAGGTGACTCCTGGGAGCAGCAAGTACTCAGGTTTGAGAGAGCAGGTGTGGACACCTGTCCAAGCTGTCGAGAACTTTACTTAGGAGATTCTGCTGAATAAAAGCTACTGAGCTAAAGGGTCAGTGTAAATGACTTGGGACCCTAAATGATGCCCTGGGATCCTCAAGACCGACTTCTGTGTGACTCACCTGGACAAGCAGAAAAAACCCAGAGCCCGCCTCAGAGGAGGCCGGTGGTGACATCATGATTTCCTGTATATGCCACCCTCCTAAACCACTGATAACCAACTCAAGGGAGCCTGGGGGCGAGAAGAGAGCTCCTGACAAGCACAGGTGGCAGGCTGCTGCTACGGGAGCCTGTTTGTTTTGTTTTTTAATATTCCATTTTTTCCTTGTAAGATCTCTGCATAAAAACACAAAGGTCCCTGTGGTTAACCTGCGTTCCTGCCTGCCAGTCCCTGCTTTGTGTTTCATCCACTCTGGCCACAGTCAGGAGCTCATTTTATCTGGAGGGGTCGCTATAAAAATCTCTTGGAAAGTAATTCAGAAGGGTTTTCACAGTGTGGAAAGTCACTTTATTTCTCTACCCTCAGCTGGGCTCTTGTGTTTTCAGAATAGCCCTTGGGCAAAAGCCCAGTTGTGTTTCCTTAGGAAAAATAGGTTCTAGAGACAGAAATAAGATGAAGATGGGGAGGGCAAAAGGCCTCCAGGGGACCCCACCTGCCTAAAAGGTGTCCCCTTGGGTCTGTTGGGATATCCCTGCATTCCCTTCTAGTCCTTCCAGTCCTGACCGCCCCACCCGCACCTGACCAGAACCAAACTCAGTTCCAGGCAAAATACCTTGGCATTTATTACCACCTTCACAGAGAGAAGGTGAAGGACAGGTGAGCTTGTCCAGGGCAGTTTCAGAAGACAGGAGTGTCCGGAGAGCAGCCAGGCTGGCAATGAGCCTTGCAAAGTCACTGGGCATTCTGTGAAAGAGAACTCTCTGGAGAGCCCAGAAGATGGACGTTCATGAGAGCTGAGCTCCCCATGAATGGAGGGCTATGCTGTGCTTAGCATCTGTTGCCTTATCTGATCCACACAGGTGTTAACATGCCCACACAGTTACCATCTGCATGATCTAGATAAGGAAACGGAGGCTTAAAGAAGTCCAGGAGCTTGGCCACGGTCACAGCCAGGAAATGCATGGAGTGTGAGATCCCAGGGTCACGGGACCATGTGCCTCTGGAAGCAAAGTGCACACACCCTGGAGAGTGCTTCAGATAAATTTCATCAACCTTGAATGGATGCAGAGTGGCTGTGAGTTACAGATTGTACAGGGCAGCCCTGACCTAGAATGTTCCCTGCTGTCATCCAACCAGGTGTTCTAATGTTTGGTCTAAAAAATCTGACCAGCATACTGCTGTGTCTTGGACCAGGGAGTCTCCACCGAGGAACTTGGTGCTGACAGCAGGGAGCAGAAAGGCTCCATGTCGTTTGAGGTCCTGACACTCCTTTCCAGAAATTCTACTCTGTGTTCCTGCTGCTCCATTATGACAGCTTTATTCTTCTGAGCCTTGAAGATTGGTGTAAAATCTTCTCCAGAGAATTGCAAATGTCCCATAGAAGGGCCACAGTTTATGTCCCATTGGTTGATAAGATCAGTTAAGCCTCTTAGGGAGAGTGACAAGCTGGGCACTCAGAGGTCACTGGTATGTCCACAGTGGCTCCGGTCATGGTCACTGACATATTGTCTTCTTCAGGCCCTGTATTGGGGTCCACTGCCACCTGACTACCTACTTTTGGGGGGATATGTGTTGGTTTCCTGTGGCTGCTGTAAGAAATTACCACAAACGTAGTGGCTTCAGCAACATGAGTTCACAGTCTTACAGTTCTGGAGGTCAAAAGTCTGAAACCGGTCTCACTGGGGTATAAGCAAGTTGATGGAAAGGTTCTTATCTCCTGGAGGTTCCTGGGAGAATCTGTTTCTTGCCTTTTCAAGGCTTCTAGAAGCCCCCCACCTTCCTTTGCCCAGGGCCCCTCTGTCCATCTCCAAAGTCAGCAAAGGTGGGCTGAGTCCTTCTCACGTCACATTTGTCCAACCTCTACTTCTGTCTCCCTCTTATAAGGATCCTGTGATGGCACTGGGCCCACCCAGATCATCCAGGATAATGTCCTTTCTCAAGGTCATTAACTGAGGCCTCAAAGTCATCTGCAAAGTCCCTGTTGGGCTCTGGGGTTTGGGGTGTGGGCCGTTTCCTGCTGCCTCAGTGTTTTGTAGGGGGGTGTGTGTGTGTGTGTGTGTGTGTGTGTGTGTGTGTATGATGGAGATAGTTAGAGATAACATTCTTTACCTTCTACTTATTTGTTATTAAAATATATACAGTCTTGGCTTTGGTTGATCTCCTGGTTCTGGATATTAAGGAAATGTGTATTATAACTTTTGGGTCAACAAGAGGGGAGATGCTGGCCCAGAAGAGGATCCTCAGCTTCCTCTTAGCTTGGTACTAATGCATCTCCAT